>NC_138824.1:129521393-130721393 GCF_965183815.1 Platalea leucorodia | reverse complement strand
ACTGTTGTCTGGCCCATTGTGTAGACAGTTGTTAGTGCAAGAGTTCACTGCTGCCTGGTGTCCAGCTTTCTCTTTCCCTTTTACTGCCTCTGAACACAGGTATGAGGAATATCAACCTGAGGATGATCTTAAGAAAACTGTTAGTGACTTCCTCTCTAAAGTGGATGATCCAAAACTCAAGAATTCTGAGGTAAGAAATTCCCTGACTGGGACTGACAGATTAGTGTGAATAAGGGGTGTGGGGAATTGAGAAGGGGAAGACGGTAAAGGAATAAAGCCTCCTGCTGTCCCATGTTTCCATTTCTTCCCTGATTCCTAGAAGTTGAACCCTACAATTCACTCTAGATATTATACATCTCTACCACATGACTGGTGAAGTCCTGTCCTCCCCACCTTTTCGGGCCTTTTGTGCTCGCTTTGCAGAGAGAAGTCCCCTTATTGAAGGAGGGGGCGCACGGGCAGAGGGCTTGTTGGCAAAGCATCTACCCAGCTCCACCCTTGTTTCATTTCTCTGCCACAGTTCCTAAAGTTTGTCCGCCAGATCGGAGATGGGAGGGTATCGATCGAAGCTAATCAGGTGACCCACAGAGACCAAGATCAGGCAGAGCAATGGGCAGCTGAGTTTATACAGCAGCAGGTAGGAGCCCCAGCCCTATGTGCTCCGAAGGAGGAAAGCTTTTTGCCACAAGGCACAGTCTGGGAGCGAGGGAGAAGGGCAAGTCCAACTCTCAGCAATGCTCTACTGATGACTAGGTTGGGGGAGGCAAGGGAGGGGCTGTTGGGCTCTTCTTAGCAGAGTCTAGCCAGAAGCTGGGGAAGTATTTGGGCAGTGTGAGTTTTCTCATCTCCCGTAGCACCTGGGAGGAAGGGGATATCCAAATGAACTCCTTTCTGCTTTACAGGCCATCAGTTCTCGCTGATGGGGAGGAGGGGTCATCACGGACCCTCCTGCTGTGTTGAGATGTGCCCTGAGGTTGCCAAATTCTAAAAAGAAAGATGTGTTTCTGTTTCCAAACTCCCAGGGGGCATCCGATGCCTGGGTGGATCAATTTGCGCGATCTGGGAACATGTCAACTCTTGATACGGAATTTGAGCAGGCAAAGACTGCTGTGGAGGTAAAGCTGACGGAGGAGGAGGGCTGGGGTATCAACTGAGAGCCCATGGTAGGGCTACCTCTCCTTTGCATGCTCTGAGGAGGGCTAGAAACATTTAAGAGGGTGTTCTCCAGGGTGCCTATAGAGCTCAGTTTATGGTTGAGGTACTCCAGTCACATTCTGTTCTTCCTGCAGTCAGATGTGGACTTCTGGGACAAACTCCAGGCAGAATGGGAGGAGATGGCCAAGAGAGATGCAGAGGCTCACCCATGGCTCTCTGATTATGAAGACATCAGCTCCTCATCGTATGACAAGGTAATAGAGAACAGGGTCTCTCAGCCCTAGCGCTGTGATGGACTGCCTCGAGGGGACTGGCAGTATGTCCGCCTCGCAGGTCAGCTCCACAGACCTCCAGTGCTGCTAGGATTCCTTCTCACGCTGATCTTCTGCTGTCACTTGCGCCCTCATCCCAGACCAGCTGGGGTTAAACAAATACTGTTTTCACTTGTGCTTGTCTGCAAATGCTGTCTAGTTCTTGTCCAACACCAAGTACCAGTTAACGCTGGGATTCTTTGCAATGAGTGCAAGCGTTGTTGCTGCATCCCTCCCCACCCCCCAAGCTGACAGGACCCACACCAGATTTTTAATCTCTGTTGCAATTTATTCCAGGTCTGGTTTGGGGGAATTTTTCAGCACAGAGCAGGCAGGGAGAAGAGCCGTTGTTCTCTGCTCTGCTACAAACTAGCAGAGAGGAGGAGGTGCTGGCTGGTCTGCAGTTTGAGTGTTTCTGATGCAGCAAGACTGGACTGTGCTGTGCTGTAGAGAGTGCTTTTCTCCCTAAGCCTCTCCTAGCATTAGCCCCTGTCTCTCTTCCCTGCTAGGGTTACCAGTTTGAGGAAGATAATCCCATGAGAGATCACCCGGATGCATTTGAAGAGGGGCGGAAGCGCTTGGAGGAAGGTGACCTCCCCAATGCTGTCTTGCTCTTTGAGGCTGCAGTGCAACAAAAGCCCGATCATATGGAGGTGAGTGAGAGCAGAGACAACAGGCCTTGGCCAGGTGTCCTGCTGCTTGGATCCTTCCCTTGTGAGGTGTCAGGGTGTGTGTAGAAAACTCACTTCAGTGTTAGGAGCTGTGCAGGGTGTATGAAAACATCTCCTTTTTCTGTGGCTCTGGGTATGTAGCTGATGTATGTGAATCCCCAGGAGGGCTGTGGGCAAGGAGGTTTATGACTAAGGTCAGTTAGGAAAAACACAAAGGCTCTGGCCCAGAGCTGTGTAAAAACCTTCGGAGCACGTGAGACTGTGCGTGGAGCCAAGACAAGGAGATTTCATCTCTTAAATTGCTTCTGTGGAAGTCGTAAAGACATTTTCAAGTTTGGAGATGCTTATGGCAGATGATAACTGCTTTCAATATCTGTATTAAAGACTAATTCTGAGCAGCTCGTTAGACTAGGGGTCTTGGTTAGGTCTTCCATTTAGATGTCAGGAGAAGAGGTAACCCAAAAGAGTTGAGAGAGATGGCTCCGGTGTCTTCACAGTCTTCATTTGAAGCTGTGGGCCAGAGAATTATTTTTATACTGAAGACAAGTTTCCAGCTCCTAATTCAGTGAATATTTATTTCCATAAAGCATTTCAGCTTCTGCAGCCTGGATTGAGAAATGGAATAGTCTGTGCGCCTTTCTGCAGAGGTAGAGGACCTGGAGAGCCTTGGGAGGAACAGGGAGAATGCAAATACACCCGTGTTGTCCGTTTCTGGAGTGCCTGCCTCGAGGACCCAGGGATGATGATTCTCAGTGTGTCTGCTAATTCTATATGATTGGAAATACCTAATTTGTTAATCCTGAGGCTTAGGTTAATCCTGAGGCTTAGAGTGACCTCTCAGAACAGAGGTTCTTGGCTTCTGGCAATACAGGCATCTGACTTTCTAGGGTACTGGGAGTAGGCGAAAAGTAAGCAGAGGTTTTGGAGATCCGCTTTAGATTTAAAGTGGTCAAAAGGTGTCGCTAATATTCCTTTAGGATGGGCACTCTCTTCTCATAGGCAGTGTGGGCTGCACGCTGAGTGTAATGGAGACGTAGTTGAAACCTTAGGGGAAGAAATCTTGGGCCAGTTCTGGCTAGCTGTATTGAAAAAAATTCTGAATTCTTCTACTGTGATTCTACAGAAAGTACAGGAGAAGTCAAGACTTCACAAATGGTACGGCGATCAAATAGACTTGAACAGTTGCTCTGAAGGAAATGTCATGGTTGCTTTGGTCCAAATCACAACTTTACCTTGAATCTCAGCTTTTCTGACTGCAGAACGCTATGCAGTTATCGCTGGTCAGCTCTTCTGGAGTTGCGGCTAGCTGTATGGTGAGGCATTAGGGATTTGAGACAGTAGATTGCCTCTCGCTTGTGGTGGCTTGTGCAGCGTGTCTGGGTCTTTGCTAATGAAACAATTTCCTTCCTTGAGACTGGATGCTGCATTTTGTGACTTACGTTTGAAAAGCCGGTACTTCATGCTGATGGTCCCACCAACTATCTAGCCTATTTTTCAGCAAGGGGTGTGGTTATCAAGATAAAGTGAACAGGTACTTCGGATTTAGTGCCTTAATTAAATATTCCCTATGTCGGCAGCCTGGAGATGGAAGTGGTTTTCATGTACAGGTGTCAGTGTCGTGATGATTGAAGATTCAGTAAAATAACAGTGCTTCTACTTTCAGGTCTGGTGGTCAACTTGCCAAGATTATCACTTGCTAACGGACCACTGCACAAGTATATACAGCTGCCTACCTTGGGGTCTCTTTATTATTAGCATTGCTGCTGTGCCATTTTGTTCTTAGGAAATGAGAGATCTGCTTTTCCCTCCTTCCTCTGCAGTTTGACCGCAGTTAGAAGTTAAAAGTGGAGATGCTGTGACTTAAAAGTGTAAAACTACCAACAGTTGCTTTATGATAGATCTCCAGGTAGACATTCACTTCTTTTCACTGTGACAATGCCAGTTTTATTGGCCTTGGGAACTTATGTGCCATAAAGTCTGTATGTCTTTCGAGAGAAACTTGTATCTGTGGCTAATGTGTAGGCTTTATGAGTGTGTATGAGATCCAGCAAGGCTCAGGGCCGGGTCCTGCCCTAGGGTCACAACAACCCCGTGCAACGCTGCAGGCGTGGGGAGGAGCAGCTCTGAGCTGCCTGGCGGGAAAGGGCCTGGGGGTGGTGGTCCACAGGCACTGAACATGAGCCAGCAGTGTGCCCAGGTGGCCAAGGTGGCCAATGGCATCCTGGCCTGTATCAGGAATAGTGTGGCCAGCAGGAGCAGGGAGGTGATGGTGCCCCTGTGCTGGGCACTGGTGAGGCCGCCCCTCGAATCCTGTGTTTGGTGTTGGGCCCCTCACTCCAAGAAGGACATTGAGGTGCTGGAGCGTGGCCAGAGAAGGGCAAGGAAGTTGGTGAAGGGTCTGGAGCACAAGTCTGGTGAGGAGTGGCTGGGGGAGCTGGGAGCCTGGAGAAGAGGAGGCTGAGGGGAGCCCTCATCGCTCTCTGCAACTGCCTGAAAGGAGGCTGTAGCGAGGTGGGGCCCGGTCTCTTCTCCCCAGTAACAAGCGATGGGATGAGAGGAACTGGCCTCAAGCTGCGCCAGGGGAAGTTTAGGTTGGATATTAGGAAAAACTTCTTCCCCGAAAGGGCTGTCAGGCCCTGGCCCAGGCTGCCCAGGGCAGGGGTTGAGTCCCCATCCCTGGAGGTATTTAAAAGACGGGTAGATGTGGTGCTTAGGGACATGGGTTAGTGGTGGCCTTGGCAGTGCTGGGTTAATGGTTGGACTCGATGAGCTTAAGGGTCTTTTCCAACCTTAACAGTTCTGTGATTCTACTTGCAATATATATTTGGTCTCACTCTAAAAAAAAAAATGTGTGGGATAATACGGTGGATTTAATCTCTGCGTCTGTGGTTTATCGGCTGATCTTTTGCTCTGGATGTGAAGAAGTCTGACCTCGTGCATCTTTATCTTCTGCAGGCCTGGCAATATCTGGGAACCACCCAAGCAGAGAATGAACAGGAGCTTTTGGCAATCAGTGCCCTCAGACGGTGAGTGTTGCAGAAGAGCTGCTGAGCATGGCTCCTTGTCTAGCGCGTAGTGCCGCAAGGACCACGTGGCTAGCGTGGCGTGCTCTGTCTTGATTGTGTTACCTCCTGTGTCTGGGTGTCTCCCAGACTGATTTAATACCGTATTCACTTTTCTTTTTTTTGACCTGCAGGTGCTTGGAACTGCAGCCCGGGAACCTCACGGCACTTATGGCTTTAGCAGTCAGCTTCACCAACGAGTCCTTGCAGAAGCAGGCGTGTGAGACCCTGCGGGACTGGCTACACCATAAACCGGACTATGCCCACCTGCTGGAGAAGGAACCGGAGGAGAGTGTCTCGGGGACAAACCTGGGGCCTTCCAAGCGTGTCCTAGGTTCCCTGCTGTCTGAGTGAGTTAGGGTTACAAATTTCAGCCTTCAGCTGAAAGGCTTCTTGGAAGGCTGGGACTGGCCCAGGCAGGAGCAGAGGGAGCAAGCCACGGCCAGCTCTCTCCACAGTACACCAGTATCTTTTTGTTCTGTGCTTTTCTAGCTCGCTGTTCATGGAGGTGAAAGAGCTGTTCTTAGCAGCTGTGCGAAGCAACCCCTCGACTGTGGATCCTGATGTTCAGTGTGGCCTGGGTGTCCTTTTCAACCTTAGTGGCGAGTACGAGAAGGCTGTGGATTGCTTCAGTGCCGCACTCAGCGTGCGCCCCAATGTAAGAAAGGGCAGACTGGGGACGCTGGAGGTACCTGGAGGTTTGTGGGCGAGGGTTTGGGCGGGGGTGCTGCTTGTATGAGAGGTATATTTTTGGAGTGGAGGAATAAGATAGACACATGAGGAAGGGAGGGTTGGCTTGGAGCTTAAAAAGGTCCAGTTTATCTCAGCCCTTTCTCTCTACCCTGTCCTCCAGGACCATCTTCTATGGAACAAGCTCGGTGCCACCCTGGCCAATGGGAATCGGAGTGAGGAAGCTGTGGCCGCATATCGTCGGGCACTAGAGCTCCAGCCGGGATACATCCGCTCTCGCTACAACCTGGGCATCAGTTGCATCAACTTAGGCGCCCACCGGTGAGCACAGGATGGGCAGATCTGCTGTGACCCGCGAGCGTGCGTGTGTGCGTGGGAGAGAGACCGCGAGAGGTTACGAGGGCAGTGCTGCACTTGGCATAGGAGAGCAAAGTGAGCGTGGGGACTCTGCCCTGAGAACAAAGTGTCATGCAGATGCAGTTGGAGTAGGGGCCAACTGGACTTCATTTTCTGTTAAGAGGGAAAAGGGGGATCTCTGATGGTTCTGGAGCGGGGTGGGATCTGGTGAAGAGAAGGAAGCTGTTTTGGAGGGGAAGTACTTTAGAAGCAAATGGAGGAGGGAGTATGAGATGTCCCATCTTCTCCAGTAAGCATGTGTATGTTCTCATGTTGACAGTGAGGCTGTGGAGCACTTCTTAGAGGCTTTGCACATGCAGCAGAAGAGCCGAGGTCCGCGGGGGCAGCAAGGCGCGATGTCTGACAACATCTGGAGCACCCTCCGCATGGCCCTCTCCATGCTGGGGCAGAGTGACCTGTATGGGGCAGCTGATGCCCGTGATCTTCCCACACTGCTTCAGGCGTTTGGCCTCCAGCAGTGACTCTGGGATGGGCTCCTCTGCGAGTGCAGGGTTGGCCCAGCCCAGCAGTGACCTTCCTTAGAGAGAAAACGTTCGCTAGGGTTCACGCGTATCTTTGCTCTGGTAGGGCAGATTATTGGCAACTTTTTTCAAGGACCTCCCGCTGAAGTATGCAACTTCCCCTACCTGTCTGTTGTGGCCTGAGCATCTCTGAGTGGTTCATGCTATCACCTCCGTGACTGACTGACACTCTGCTGGTAGGCAGATGATCAAAGTGAGGAAGACGGCACCATCCAGCCCTCTTGCCAGACTGCATTTGCAGTAACACCCAGCTTGGCTACGACACCTTACGATAGCCGTTCTGCAGAGACTGCCTGCTGGATTCATCTTGAGCGCAGGTTGCTTTGGTGGGGTGGGATCATCGTTTGGTGAAAGTGAAAAATTCTGGGTTTTGAGCATGCTTCCCCCATGTATGTGCTTGCATGTGTGTATATGTGGGTTGCTGGGAAAACTGGGGCCAGCAGTCCTCTCTTCTGGGTACTGGTAACCCCATGGTACAGCCAGATGCTGGTTTCTCAGTGTCTCTTCATGAACCTTTTAAGAGCAGAGTATTGTACTTATGCTAGGGACACAGGTGGAGGCCCTTAGCCTCTCAGGGTAAGAGGAGATCCCAGAGTTCCGACTTGAGGGAATGTGACAGGAATAAAAGGCTAAAATGTAACCTTCCCTCCCAGGAGGGAGGGGAAAGGGTCAAGTCTTAATTTTCACTTGATCATCTGTTGCTGTTTTCCTTTGTGCAGAAGTTCCCCATCTTGTGTGTAAGTGAATCTTGTTAATTATAAATATCTGTATATGATTCTATTGGGGAAAATGTTTTTTAATTGTAAAGTATTTTGTATAATAAAGGGGGGAGAATTAAAATTGCCCAAATGACATCTTTCTCCGTGCCTCTGTTGGAGCTGCATGCGGTGGGTAGTATAGATCTCGGGGGGTATAAGCCCACTGGTTTTCAAAATATGGATCAGTCTCTCAGTTTCTGTCTCCCCTTTTGACCCAGGTTTTGTTTTATTGATAGCCCATCTGCAAATGAAGCTTAAAGGACCTCATTTTGCTGTAGCCTCAGGCTTCAGTTCTGTGAGCCAGCAGAAGAGCGCTCTCTTTTTCCTCGCTTAGGTTTAGGGGTCAGTGAAGCACTCTCTCTCTTTCATTTTCTTGCCATCTGCAGTGAGGGAAGTTGTGTTACATTTTGTCATCTCTTTGAGAAACCCGACTGCTGCGGCAGTCAAGACCGGGGGCTTAGGCAGGGAGCACTTACCCTTCCTCTTCCACCAAGCACCTGCCTGTTTCTTCATACCTTGACCTCACAGGCTTGTTTTTCTCTCACTACTGTAACAATCAGGAGCAGAAAGTGTGTGCAGAGAATAGTTCTTGCTCTATGTTTGTCATGAATGGGTGATTTAGAACGCTTAAGGAATCGCCAACAAAGGTATCAGCAAAAGTGGTTTTAATGGGATGATGTAAAAGCGCGACTTAACAAAGTTCAATGGCAAGGTTCACTCTATTAAAGACTGCGTGGAAGAATCATGCAAAGGAAAACTGAGTTACACTCGAGTTAGAATGATTCCCAGAGAGAGCGGAGATGCAAAGGGTAAGGAAGATGCTTCCGTTGAGTCACAGGGTTCAGAGTTAGACCCCCTTGCTTCCTAAAGTCCTGATGGAGCTTGGCTGCACCTAGGTCCAATCTTTGTCTCAGACAATGGTTTATGCCTAAAGGAAGGAATACAAAGAGTAAGGAAGACCCTCCTGTTGAGTCATGAGGGTCAGAGTAGACCCCCTTGCTTCCTAAACTCCTGATGGAGCTTAGGTGTGGCCAGGTCCAATCTTAGTCTCAGACTTGGACAATGGTTTATGCCTAAGGGATTGTTTCATTAGCATCAATTCAGCAAGCAAAGTTACTAAGACAAAGTTACCATACTACAAGGTTATGCGCGATATCGGTCACTTACCAAAGATCTGTCGTTGGTAAAAGGTCTCTCTGCCTCGAGGAGCAACCTTGAGAAGTGTCCCAGCTCAAGGGGAGATCTCCACCATCCAATCACGCTGCTGAGCAGGAAACGCTTGAAGAAGGTTTGCCTTAGGCCGTCATGTTTATAGGATAAAGTGGTTGGCTTGTAGTCAAATTATGTGCTGTAGAAAAGGTATGCAGGACACTCCTTGTACCCACAACTTTCTTTGTTCCTTGACAATTTCTTCCTTGGAAAAGCCGCCCACTATTTATGTGTCCATCACATGACTGCTATCCCAAGCTCATATTGCATCGATGCCCACTGGGTCCCTCTGCTGCTTTGTGGGTTGTCAGAGAAAAGGTTGAAAGACGAGGAGTTCACGGCCCGGCTACGGCTCAGGCCTTTACCTCCTCCAGAGCCTGCACCAAACCACCACCAGTCTGGTCAGGGGGTCGAGAGCATCTGTTGCACTCCACCCCATGACTACAGTCAGTCCACCTTATCGACTCATAGAGTGGTAGTACAGTTACCTCTTGCCTCTCTCTGATAAATACGTGGCGTGTTGTAGATCGGTGGTAAGAGTCCAATTAACTTAAAGTGTCCCAATTAATGTTAGTTATATACCAGGTTGGTTGTATCAACATTTTGTATCATCAATTTGTATCAACAAATCAGTTGATTGTATACGTTTTACATGCTGGATTGATGTCATTTGTTTCCTTTTTTGCCAAACTCTGACAGACAGAAAATTACAAATACAGATATTTGAGTGATTTTATATACCTACAGTGGTATTGTCTATAAATAGAGAATCAGAGAGGGTTCTCATACACACACATCTGTTTCCAATGTATACAAGTACAGTTCCGGGGGTGTCGTCAGCATATATTTCAAAATGACAAACATTTTGTTCAGTGTCAAGACAAATGTCTTGGGCCTTACTGCTATTACTTTCACAAATAAATCCCTATCCTTCCCGTACAACGCATGCATCAACATCAATAGTTTGCCATTTGTTCCCATTTTGTTGGGCCCATACTCTATGTTCTAATGGATAGAGGGCAGTTCTATTTTGATTTAAGCCCAGCGCAATTATTGGGTATATGGTGTATACCAAAGCATTGCGTATTGTTAGAATAAAAGCTGTGGCTTTACTATCGGTAGAGTTATAGGTAAAATTGACTGGACACCAACAGGATTGGAATCCCTTTCAAATGGAGTCGCATTATCCCAAATTACCTCTGAAATTTCAGGGGGCAAGGTGCCCTCCTCGCCTTCCCTTGTAATTGCTGTTACAGTAGAATTGCACCTGCAACTGAGAAACGTGTGTGGTGCAGAATGTGCCATAGTTCATAGAATCATAGAATCGTTAAGGTTGGAAAAGACCCTTAAGATCATCGAGTCCAACCGTTAACCTCTCACTGCCAAGTCCATCACTAACCCATGTCCTCGAGCACCACGTCTATCCGTTCTTTAAATCCCTCCAGGGATGGAGACTCAACCCCTTCCCTGGGCAGCCTGTTCCAATGCTTGACCACCCTTTTGGTGAAGAATTTTTTCCCACTATCCAACCCAAACCTGCCCTGGCGCAGCTTGAGGCCGTTCCCTCTCGTCCCATCGCTTGTTCCTGGGGAGCAGAGACCGACCCCCCCGGCTCCAGCCTCCTTTCAGGCAGTTGCAGAGAGCGATGAGGGCTCCCCTCAGCCTCCTCTTCTCCAGGCTGAGCCCCCCCAGCTCCCCCAGCCGCTCCTCCCCAGCCTTGTGCTCCAGCCCCTGCCCCAGCCTCGCTGCCCTGCTCTGGCCACGCTCCAGCCCCTCCATGGCCGCCTTGGGGTGAGGGCCCCAAAACTGAACACAGTACTCGAGGGGCGGCCTCACCAGTGCTGAGTACAGGGGCACTATCTGTAGTTGCGTTGCCTGGGGTTGTTGTGACGCAAGTGCAGGACCCGGCACTGAGCCTTCTTGAATCTCATACATTTGGCCCGGCCCAACGATCCAGCCTGTCCAAGAACATGTACTGAACCGTCCCCTGTGCCCAGTGCCCTGTGAAAGATCTAGTTTGTGTCCTGTGATGCCCATGGATTTGGTAAAGAACAAAGAAGGGCCTGCTGAGATCCCTCACATGTTTTTAGTGGTGCTAGGCCCTGCCACTGTTCTGTACATCGGGGAAAGTACGAGAGGAGAGTACAAAAATTGCAGAGCACGATCATTGATAAGGTTCTCAGCTACCTGATCTAGCATTCAAGTCAGGCCTATTGTGAGTTGGATTAGGGACCTCCAAACGTCCCTCACTGCCTTACCTTTCTGTAAATCTAAAATGCTCAGTACCCGCTGTCCATCCCCGCTGTACAACAGGGCTTGGCAGCAGATGTGGATGTGGCTGGAAATGCAAACTAGGACCAAGATACTTACAGAGCCCCAGTGCAAGCCTGGTTCAGAGGTGGCCAGAGACAGGGTTGCAGAGGGCAGGCAAAAGGTGTGAACTGGAACCAGAATGCAGATACAATCAGCCAGCTGCTGTTCCCTGCACCAACACTCCGTTTCCAAGGACAATTCTTAACAGGACAAGGTTAGACATGGTACGGACAGAGGCAGCTCAATCTTCACTCAGCCCTGGGAGACTCGGGATTAGTGTCTAGGTGAAGATCTGGCCTCAGTAAAGGTAGCACAGATGCTGTGAGATGATTTAAGGTGCTGGATCGATGGGGCCAGGCCAACTGTATGAGATTCAACAAGGCTCAGGGCCGGGTCCTGCACTTGGGTCACAACAACCCCAGGCACCGCTGCAGGCGTGGGGAGGAGCGGCTGGGAGCTGCCCAGCGGGAAAGGGCCTGGGGGTGCTGGTCGACAGCCGCTGGACATGAGCCAGCAGGGTGCCCAGGTGGCCAAGAGGCACAATGGCATCCTGGCTTGTATCAGGAGCAGTGTGGCCAGCAGGAGCAGGGCAGGGATCATCCCCTGTGCTGGGCACTGGTGAGGCCGCCCCTCGAATGCTGTGCTCAGCGCTGGGCCCCGCACCCCAAGGCGGCCATGGAGGGGCTGGAGCGTGGCCAGAGCAGGGCAGCGAGGCTGGGGCAGGGGCTGGAGCACAAGGCTGGGGAGGAGCGGCTGGGGGAGCTGGGGGGGCTCAGCCTGGAGAAGAGGAGGCTGAGGGGAGCCCTCCTCGCTCTCTGCAACGGCCTGAAAGGAGGCTGGAGCCGGGGGGGTCGGTCTCTGCTCCCCAGGAACAAGCGATGGGACGAGAGGGAACGGCCTCAAGCGGCGCCAGGGCAGGGTTGGGTTGGGTATTGGGAAAAACTTCTTCCCCCAAAGGGCTGCCAGGCCCTGGCCCAGGCTGCCCAGGGCAGGGGCTGAGTCCCCATCCCTGGAGGGATTTAAAAGCCAGGTAGACGTGGTACTCGAGGACATGGTATAGTGGTGGCCTTGGCAGTGATTGATAGGTTAACGGTTGGACTCGATGATCTTAAGGGTCTTTTCCAACCTTAATAATTCTATGATTCTATGATTCTTCCACCCATGCTTCTTGCTGTGTTTCTGCTGTATTTCTTCCTTCAGTGTTTTATTTATTTGCTGCTTAAGGCCCCAAGAAGTCTTAGAATCTCTTGTCTCTTGGCATTGGCCTTACTCAACACCCATCTGGGAGGTACCAGCAAATGAAAATTTGTGCTTTGAGATCCTTATACCCTAGCCACAGTGCTCCTCATTGGCTTCCATACTTGTCAAGAAGGTGGGCGTGCTGCTGTTGTACACTCTGCTTTACCACTGCAGTTTCCTCATCTTGAGCTGCTGACCCTCATCATGATCCTCGGTTTTCCTGAGTTACAACCCCCTGATCTCTTGTTTTAGGTCCCAGGCTCCTACCTCTTTTGCTTGTGTGTGCTGAAGTCTTTCCAGCCTGGAAGGGGCTCAGACCAATCCTTCTCTAGCTGAATGCTCCGGGGTGGTGACCTGAAGTGGGTGTTCATGAAAAGAGCGTAAGGGCAAGCTGACTGGCGGTGGTTTGGTGCAGGCTCTGGAGGAGGTAAAGGCCTGAGCCGTAGCCGGGCCGTGAACTCCTCGTCTTTCAATCTGTTCTCTGACAACCCACAAAGAAGCAGAGCAACGCAGTGGGCATCGATGCAATATGAGCTTGGGATAGCAGTCATGTGATGGACACATGAATAGTGGGCGGCTTTTCCAAGGAAGAAATTGTCAAGGAACAAAGAAAGTTGTGGGTACAAGGAGTGTCCTGCATACCTTTTCTACAGCACATAATTTGACTACAAGCCAACCACTTTATCCTATAAACATGACGGCCTAAGGCAAACCTTCTTCAAGCGTTTCCTGCTCGGCAGCGTGGTTGCATGGTGGAGATCTCCCCTTGAGCTGGGACACTTCTCAAGGTTGCTCCTCGAGGCAGAGAGACCTTTTACCAACGACAGATCTTTGGTAAGTGACCGATATCGTGCATAACCTTGTAGTATGGTAACTTTGATTTTGTCTTGGTAACTTTGATAGCATGCTGAATTGATGCTAATGAAACACTATATAAATTTCGCATGTACAATCCCTTAGGCATAAACCATTGTCCAAGTCTGAGACTAAGATTGGACCTAGCCGCACCTAAGCTCCATCAGCTCATCTCTGAACCTTGTGACTCAACGGAAGCGTCTTCCTTACCCTTTGCATCTCCAGTCTCTCTGGGAATCATTCAAACTCGAGTGTAACAGAGTTTTCCTTTGTATGATTCTTCCACGCAGTCATTAATAGAGCGAACCTTGCCATCGAACTTCGATAAGTCGCACTTTTACAACATCATATTAAAACCACTTTTGCTGATACCTTTGTCAGTGGTTCTTCTAAGCATTCTAAATCTCCCATTCATGGCAAATTGGTGTAGTCGGCAGGATCCTAAATCAGGATTTGTAACAAATTGGCGTAGTCAGCAGGATCCTAAATCAGGATTTGCGACACAAGCGTATCGTGGGTACTCTCATAATCTCTAGGAAGCTGCTGCTTTAAAGACTGCCTGACCCAGAAGTTGCATCCGTATGTTTGCTTAACAGCCTTTGTTCAATTTATTCTCCGCCTATATCTTGTTGATTTTTAAAATAGGTGGTGCTTTTGGTCTCTACAATGTCTTGTGGATGCACAGAAGAATTGTGTTTAGATATCCTAAGTGTTTTCTTTTGTTTTAAGCCTGCTATCTCTTCCTTTGTGGTCTCCTACTTCTGGTACTGTAAGACATAGCAAATGTTATGGTTCCAGCACAGTCCGCGTCTCCCCAGGGGGGAGCCCTTTCCCTACCCCACGCTTCTCTCTCTTTCTGCTTTTACTGTACTATTGCCAGCATTTCCTTCATGCCCTAGCCTGCCTCAGGGCCCTGACCCACACCGTGCCTCTTTCTCCTCCTCTGAGCCAGTCCCTGATGCTCAGAAATCTTTTGGCAGGCCAGTCTGCTGCTGAGGACGGACTGAAGGCAGCACAGCAGCTCTCCCATCTGCAGCAGCAAAGCAGCAACAGCAACAGGCCAGCAAGGCAGACCGCTTTGTCAGAGCAGACTCTGGCAGCTTCTCCAGATGGTCCCTTGTTCATGCAGGCATGTGTTTCCTTGCTCCCAGAGAAGAAGAGAAACCTTTCACTGGTCACCATTATGCTTAGTACGGCAAAGCATTGTCTGGTATTTTCTGATGCTTTTGGATGTCTGATTTGAGACATGTGAAACCTTAAAACTCTGTAACTGAGAGAAGAGGAGGCTGAGGGGAGCCCTCATCGCTCTCTGCAACGGCCTGAAAGGAGGCTGGAGCCGGGGGGGTCAGTCTCTTCTCCCCAGGAACAAGCGATGGGATGAGAGGGAACGGCCTCAAGCTGCGCCAGGGGAGGTTTGGGTTGGATATTGGGAAAAACTTCTTCTCAAAAAGGGTGGTCAAGCATTGGAACAGGCTGCCCAGGGATGGGGTTGAGTCTCCATCCCTGGAGGTATTTAAAGGATGGGTAGACGTGGTGCTCGAGGACATGGGTTAGTGATGGACTTGGCAGTGAGAGGTTAACGGTTGGACTCGATGATCTTAAGGGTCTTTTCCAACCTTGACAACTCTATGATTCTATGAACTGTCCGTGACTTTAGGAAGAGTTGTAGGAACAGAGATCCCCTGAAAATCTGTTGCTGGATGGGTAGGGTTTTTTGAAATTTTTCAATGCCTCCATTGCATTTCTTAAGCAGAAGTAACACTTAGTGTTGGGTCGAGGGCAGGTCAGTGTCCGTCACACTCTTGGTTGGACCAGGCCACTGAAGGGTTTAGGAGCACAACCTGCTAATAAAAACATGAGAGGAACAAAATGCTGGGTGCATTTTCTGAACGTGCAACTTTTGTGAGCTGGAGAGGCTTTCCCAGCCAAATGTGGTGCTGTGAAGCTAGGACCTTTTGAGGGTCCACGATGCTTTGGTTTTTTTTGCCCTGGTACTAAGCATCTAATTAGTCTGGGCCTTTGTGTTTGCAGAGTCCAGCTTAGCAACCATGCCATGGAAACCCATTTGCACATTCATTAAACATGGAGACAGAAAGCATCCCAGTTGGGTTTTTGCTGTTTTGAACTAAAACAATTATTCACAGACAGTCTGTTGCCTTTTATTTCTCTGGGAAGGGGACACTTTGGGAAGGAAATAATAGAAAAACTCTTCCCTTTCCTTTCTGGCTTCTGTGTCTTGTCAAGTGGTACTTAGAAGGTTTTTGTCAGTCTGTATTTGCTGTGCCTCTCTTTCCAGCACGTCTTTTGTGGAGCTCACTCCCAGTGCCGTGAGTCGATACGCAGCGCTCATCCGACAGGGCACTATCATCCCCCTTTTAGTCTTTGCTGAAGAAGCCGTGTTGCTCAGTCCACTTTACTGAGCGCTGGCAATGGGGGAGCGCAGCAAACACAGCGGCAAACAAAGAGAGAAAAGGAGAAAAGGGGAGCTTGTGTGAGATACGTGCTAGGCAAAAAAGGAGGCATCTTTTTTCCCTGAAGGGTTTGGCAGTGAATGCATTTATTGGTGGGTGGGTTGTTCACAGCCTGGGGCTCTGTGGTCCAGTTGCATGTTCCTATGTTGCATTTTTGGGGGCTGTTTTGTTTGAGAAACAGAAGTCTTAGAGCCAGAAGTGAGAGAGACTCTGTCTTCGCAATGAAGAATTGCTTCACCAGCTCTAACAACTGCAAAGAGAGTAAAAACCAAAAAGCCACCCCCTCCAACCACAAAAGCCCCTCCAAAACAAAGAAACCAGTGTCCTGCTGCCTTGAGGCTGCAACTACCAGACAAAAAGAGCAATGAGAAACTGGGGAGATGCAGTTCGTGTGTGATTTTATTATTTTTTAACCCCCTTATCTTAAAGTAAGGAATAAAAAGAGATGAGTAATTACTGAGATACAAACTAAGGTATCCACTGTGGTGGAGAAGCGGGGGAACACAAGAGGATCTGGAGGGGGAAGGAGTTTGTTGTTAATTTGATTTTTCTACCATTTTACCTTTTCCAGCACTGTGAAGTGGGTGCATATGTGACATCCACAGCTTTAAGTGAAATTGTTTTATCACCCTGCAATCTAGTAGAAAATAGAGTCTGGCAGTGCATTGCTGATGAAGCCAAGCACAAAAGAAATAAAAGTAAATAAATACATAAGAGTCTTGATGTATTTGGAAATTATTCTATCGGAGAACAAAAAAATAAGCTCATTATTAAGCCTCGTCAAAAAAAAAAAAGACAAAATCAGTTTTATGAAAAAGATAAAAATCTTTTAGTAATTTTTTGCTCCAAATCAGAATAAGTCTTCATTTGTTCAAGTGTTTTTTGCGTAATGTAGTTCTGCACATTTTCAAAGACTCTGCATGTTCATCATTTGTCTTGCTTGTTCTTTCGTTTTTTATTTGCTGAGGGCAATAGAGGAAGAGTGGTTTATCCTTTTCTTCTTTGAGTTTTCTTCTTTTTCTTTTCACTCTTGTCACACACTTTCTTTTCCAGGTTTTGAGATACTGCTGTTTCTGCAGGAGGCAGGTGGGGTGAAGTTTGGGAAACAGAATTTCCCATTAAAAAAAACCAAACCAACAAACCACAAAAAACCCCCAAGCCATAAAGATTTCCAGTCTCAAACTCCTAGCCCCACCCTGTAGTATTCTGCTTTGTTCAGTGGCTTCCTTCCTTGTGCATAAAGCACATTAAATGAGATGAGCGACACTGAAATCCATTTAATGTTCAGTCCCAATAACACTAGGAAAGATGGTCATTAGAACCAGGGGCTCATTTCTTTCTGTGAGCTTGGGAGTGTTTTTCTGTCAACACGTCCCATTGTAGATCACCTTTCGATTTTCCTCGCTGCCATGGAAAGCCCCCCTGCCAGCGCTGGTGCTCTGCAGAGAGGATGTGGGGGACTTGGGAGTTCTCCGTTGCCTGCATCACTCTGGGACGCAGCTGAGACACGCTCAGACTCGCTCTTTGTGTTGCCTTCATGGCTCTTACATTTGCCCAAAGGGCTTTTCTGAGGCTGCAGGTGCTGAGAAAGATGGGACTGTTCAGTTTGTGATGAATTATGTCGTTATATATATATTTTTTTTTTTCATAAACACAACTAAATAATTTAATGAGTAAAATATACCAGGAAGCTAAGAAGAATGAGTGTTGTTCAATGGCAGCATAAAGCCAGCCTATTCTAGGCTGTTTCAGTCCCTCTTCCAAACATTCCTCCCATTGGTGTGCTCATTCTCCCTTCTCTTGCCAGATGGTGGCCACCATGGTGTAGGAGTGGAATGGGGCCTTCCCCTTTCCAGCAGCCCCAAACTGCAGGGTGAGCTCACTGCAGCCCACGAAACCATGCTGGAAAGGCGCGATGTGGCAGTACAGCAAAGCTGATTTCACATCCAGCTGCCGCTAGAAAGTGAGGTCCTGCTTCTCTCCTCCAAACCCCAGAATGCAAATTTCAACTGCTCTGCTTCCAGCCTCTGCAGAGCAGCAAAAGAATGAACGAGGTGGGAAAAAAAAAACCCCATGTATTTTTGTGCTAGCTTAGTTCTGTGAGATCTGGCACACCATGAGCTCAGCCAAGCAGCAGCGAAAGAGGTGCAGCAGGAGGATTTGGCTGGAGCTTGTGTACAGGCTGCCTGTTTTGGCAGGGGTGAACTCTTTCCCTTCCCAGCTCCTCGTCTTCTCCAGTAACATCCTACCTGACAGAGCAGTGGTCCCTCAAGCATCCCACAGTGGGGCATGTTGTAACAGCGACCTTGAAAGAAGCCTTGCTGGTCAAATGTTGGCCCTTGAGGTCGTTATGTTTAATGACAGCCTAGCGCAGCATCTGCTCTGTAGCTGTAAGCACAACTACCTATTTTCTTTCTCGGGAGTTCTGGTGTATGAAAAACAGACTCGTAGCCCCTGCCTCCTTGGTTCCTCTCAGAGGATTGCACACAGTGCCTGGCCAGTCTGCCCATACCCAAGGTATATTTGAGATCTACCGCTACTGAGCTTGTGGGTATTTGATTTGCTTGCTCCACTAACCACTAAATCTCCTCCGAGTCCTTGTTGCGAGCTTTCTTCTGTCTGGTGGTAAGGGAGGGAACACTTTCCTCCGAAGGTGGTTCAGCACCCAGAGAGGCTGGGCAATTTCCAGCCTTGAAGATGTTCAGGAGTCACCTGGGCAAGGCGCTGAGCAGCCCCAGGAAGATTTAGATTCAGCCCATCTATGAAGATGGAAGGTTGGACTCAAGAGCTCCAGAGGCCCCTTCCCACCTATATCTTTCTGTGAAGCTCGACGGTCGCTCATTTGCTTTCATGGGCAGTGCAGCTTGTTCTTTTTTTTTTTACACAGTTGCTATCATTCATCAGACTGTTGCTTGATTTCAAAATTCGGAGATGGCTAAGGCAAAATAAGCCCTTAAATGAAGCCTCTTCTTTTTACTGCGGGTATTTGCAGGATCCGGATTGCTCTTGAACTAGCGAAGATCCCTTTCTTTTCTCCCACTGTAGTACAGCTTGCCAGCATGCTAGCCAACTCAACGTAACCTGCAACGTGAAAATAAGCAAAAATACTGCCACTGCAGCTCTGCCTGAGCCTCCTTACCCTGCTTTACCAGCTGTGCGTCCCTGTGGCTGCTCAAATGGCTACATACGTGAAAAGGGGGAAAGTGAATTTAAAAAAACCCCTACTTAAATGCCACCTCTGTCACCTGGATATCTCACATAGAAACCCTTCGGAAAACAAACGTTGTGTATATTAGGTGTGTTTCCCAGGTAAGCAAAAATGTAAACCGCAGCAAGCAAAAAAATTCTCCAGCCCATGCATCACAGAACACATTGATGTGTTTTTACTGCCATGATTCAGCTGGCTTCTGGATAATAGATAAAGACAAATCAAAGCTCTAAGGTCTATCAAGACACTCACTCTTCAATGGACTTTTGAATCAGAGCAGCGAGACGGCTGGTTGTAGGAAGATCAAAACCAAAACAAAATGGTTAATGATTTTTGATCTCTGAGGGTAATATTGACCACTTCTCCGTTCCGTTGAGTGGGCTGTTTCACAAGACTTCTGTGCAAGCTATAAATGCAGGCAAGCGAGCCACCTCGCAAACAGCAGCGCCGGACTGGAGGAAGTGCCATCAGCTCTCCCCATCCGCCAAGCTGACATCGAGGTGAGACGCACACTTTTTACCCGAAAACTTTCAGTGGCTTCATGGGCAGCTACCGTGAAATGCAGTTGAAGAGAAAGAGGTTTAAGTGTTGGGATGAGAGCTGCAAAATGTATGCGAGGATCTGATGTCTGTATTTGCAGAAACTTAACGCATCTTTCAGGTGCTGAGAAGACAGCCGCAGGATACACGTACCTTACGAAGGGAGAGGGTGGTGAGCGCCATTGCTACAAAATTCCAAGGGGTGAAAGTGAGAATATTTTACAAATTAATTTTGGGCATAGGATCTTTATGTTGTGTCAGCAAAATTAACTGGCTTGTTATTATATTACTTTTTTGACAGGCGGAAGGTCATCATACTAGTGCTCAATCAACACATTAAAGTTTGGGTAGCCACAGCTTCCATAAATTCAGTTACAACTGTGAAAAAAAATGCTTAAATGTTTTTAATCACATAGTGACATTTTTATTTTAAAAGTGAGATTTAAGTGAGTTTTTTTTTTTTAATGTTGATTATGTTGCTCAGGTCTTGTTGCTTTGACTTTTAATCTTACTTGGGCAGATCTGATCTTCTCCCATCCCTTCCCAGAATCAACTAGAGTAACTCCTTCTTTCCCTCAGATATATTAGCCCTGATATCTGAGATTTTGCTGCGATGACTGTTATGTGATTTAGAAAGGGAGCTGTTCTCTTAATTGGCCGCTTGTTTCTGTTTCTGCAGCTGCTACTAATAAATGCTGTGGTTCTTCATCTGCTTCCAGCCGACTTTGTGTGGATTTAGTGATGACTATTTGTAACAGTGCTCCAAAAAGCCATTTACAACCCGAAATTTAGTCTGACTCAAAGAGCTTATGCTTTGAACTTGATTGCTTCTCAGGTTATGTCAAAAGCAGGAATCTCTTGATTTCAATAGAATTTCATATAAAAAGAGAAATAAGGTATTTCAGTGAGTCTAAAAGTTCAGTTCTGGCCTTAGCAGAATAGATTTTTTTCCTGTTTACAGTACAAAATGCACTTTCATTTAGAAATTAATTGAATGTCTCACTACTTCTTTACTTGTAATATTACGTGGATCATGAAATCTAGTCCAAACAACGAACACCAATTTCTAAAATAATTCTCGAATGCAGTGTCAATTATCAACTGAAAGATTTATCACCAGTTATATATTTTATTTCATTATTACTTAGGATATACTGATAAGATGTTAAACTAAATGCTCAGATGTCCCTCGCACATATACGTAAACCAACATACAAAACTAAATAAAACTGGACAGTTTTGGTGTACATATCTCATTTTACTTTTTTCTTCCAAATTAAAATTTCTATGTCATGCCCTCACTCTTTTCCAGCTGCGGCTATATTTATCCTCTGCTAAAAATGTTTTACTTTTCCTTTTTTCCTTCCCTCCCCCCTCCAGCATTTTGAGTCTGATGCAAAAAGGCTTCTTGTGAGCATCGCTTATTTTCTGTTCTCCTTTTCTGCAGGCTGCCATCCAGCTCCTACAGCAAGAAATCCGAACTACAGAAGTCCTGCTGAGATGGGAAAAATCATCATTTACGAGCATGCCAACTTCCAGGGTTACTCCAAAGAATTCACCGGTGACATTGCCAATCTGAAAGATGTAGATTGGAATGATTGTGTCTCCTCAGTCAAAGTAATTGGCCAGCCTTGGGTGGCTTATGAGCACCTCAACTATACAGGCCAGTTACTGGTGTTTGAGGAGGGAGAGCATAGCTTTGTTGGTCAAGAGATGAATGATAAGATCACTTCTCTGCAGGTGATCACTGAAGATCTGCACAATCCCCAGATCACTCTCTATGAACATGCCCAATATCAAGGGAAGAGCAGGGTAATAAAAGAAGCAACCAACCTGGCTAGGGGACATGACAATGACATCATATCTTCTCATAAAGTCCAGAAAGGTGCCTGGCTGCTGTGTGAACACAGCGATGGAAGTGGTTTTTGTTACATTGCGCGAGAACATGAACACCTTCCAAATTACAATTCCATTGGTTTCAATGACAAGCTTTCATTTCTGCGCCCCCTTCTCCCTGGCAACCGCTGTGGCTGTTAGGCTGCAAATCCTGCAATGCTGAGGGAAGACGCAGCCCCAGCAAGAAACCCGAGATCTAGATCTCTGTCTATGCTTGTATTGCTTTTTTTCCCTTGAGTCACAGAAACACTGAATGGGAGAGCTCTCTTTCACGCTGCGCCACAAATCTGTATTTCTCAGTCCTGCCTTGCACTGTTCTCCCTCCTCATAATCCCCACGAATGCAAGAACTATCGTATTCGGCCAAATGAATGAGACTCAAAGATAAGGGACGTGCCAGGGGTGGGTAACCTATTGTACCTGCCGTTGGCCTTCCAATGTCCTGTACTATGTGATGTAAAAGCATTGCATGTTGCTTCTGTTGCTAAATGCATAAACAAAATATGAGTATAAAACCAGCATCACTCACTTTGTAATTTGTTTTGCAACATTCTTGCTTTACCATGGCCTTTGCCATTTTTTGTATTCCATCTTTTGTTGTTGCCATTAAAGAAGCTATTGAAAGCAACAGTGGGTCTATTTTATGTAGTGTTTGGGGTTTCACATATTGCCCTTCCATGATGAGATATCTCTATGTATTCAGAGAACGGTTCACGCAGTCACTTGTAAACATTTTTCATGGATCTCTCCTGAAAGGTTTTATCTCCTTCCATTCTCACTTGTCAGCTAACTTTGGGTTCAGGCTTGACTCAACCAGACTTAAAGTCTTGCTGAGCATGCCGAGTATTGCTGCGATCCTGGCCAAACTCTCACCTGGAGACTTCACTTAATTATCACAAGACTTATTGTATCTCAAGGCATTGATCATACTAATGATGGTCTTCTACTGCCCTCAATTATGTAATCAAACAGGATGTTTTGATAAATTTGAATTGATTGATTGGTTGATCAGAATAGGAAAATCTGTCTGATTTTTTAAACATTTTTTATCTTGCTATGAGATGAGATTGTTTGAAATCACAATATTTCAATCAGAATGGGAAAATCCCTTTCTTCTAAAGTTACCATCATTGCAATTTTACATTGTAATGGCGCTTTACTGTTGTAAAAATCTTGAGAGTCACCATGTGGCTATGTTCTACCACAGGCCAGACTTAAATGCTAGATCAGGTAGCTCAGGGCCCTCCAACGCACCAAGAAGTGCCAGGGGATATTGCTGTTAAAAGAGGAATCCCAGCAGGCCCTTCTTTGTCCTTTACCAATTCCATAGGCATCACAGGACCCAAACGAGATCTTTCATAGGGCAAAAAGCGGCAAATGGAGGATGAAGATGCAAGCTGCAAGAAGCAGTAAGCTACAGGAGAAGGGTTGCTGAAGCATCTGTAGTTCAGTGTTTTGCAAGCCCCTAGAGCAGCCTGGAGAATGACCTACTGCTCAGCGTTCCTGCAGGATTGTGACTCTGTATGTTTAGAATCACAGAATTGTTAAGGTTGGAAAAGACCCTTAGGATCATCGAGTCCAACCGTTAACCCAGCACTGCCAAGCCCACCACTAAACCATGTCCTTGAGCACCGCATCTCCCCGGCTTTTAAATACCTCCAGGGATGGAGACTCAACCACTGCCCTGGGCAGCCTGTGCCAGGGCCTGACAGCCCTTTCGGGGAAGAAGTTGGATATTTTCCTAATATCCAACCCAAACCTGCCCTGGCGCAGCTTGAGGCTGTTTCCTCTCGTCCCATTGCTTGTCACTGGGGAGAAGAGACCGACCCCACCGGCTCCAGCCTCCTTTCAGGCCGTTGCAGAGAGCGATGAGGGGTCCCCTCAGCCTCCTCTTCTCCAGGCTGAGCCCCCCCAGCTCCCCCAGCCGCTCCTCCCCAGCCTTGTGCTCCAGCCCCTGCCCCAGCCTCGCTGCCCTGCTCTGGCCACGCTCCAGCCCCTCCATGGCCGCCTTGGGGTGCGGGGCCCAGCGCTGAGCACAGCATTCGAGGGGCGGCCTCACCAGTGCCCAGCACAGGGGGACGATCCCTGCCCTGCTCCTGCTGGCCACACCATTCCTGATATAAGCCAGGATGCCATTGGCCGCCTTGGCCACCTGAGCACACTGCTGGCTCATGTGCAGGCAGCTGTCAGCCAACACCCCCAGGCCCTTTCCCGCCGGGCAGCTCCCAGCCGCTCCTCCCCACGCCTGCAGCGTTGCATGGGGTTGTTGTGACCCAAGTGCAGGACCCGGCCCTGAGCCTTGTTGAATCTCATACAGTTGGCCCTGGCCCATCGCCCCAGCCTGGCCAGGTCCCTCTGCAGGGCCTCCCTGCCCCCCAGCAGATCGACACTTCCATCCAACTTGGTGTCATCTGCAAACTGACTGAGGGTGCACTCGATCCCCGCATCCAGATCATTGATAAAGATATTGAACAGAACTGGCCCCAGTACCGAGCCCTGGGGACACCACTGGTGACCGGCCGCCAGCTGGATTTGACTCCATTCACCACCACTCTCCGGGCTCGGCCATCAGCCAGTTTTTAACCCAGCGCAGAGTTCACTTGCTCTTTACCTCCAAAGCAGCGCATTGAACGCTACATGACAGAGTCAACTTCAAAATAATCTCATTTGGAATATGAACTATGCAAGGCCTTCTTGCAGATGTGGGATCACTAGCTATTTCAAGAGCTGTTTTGCCACGTACAAGTTTACCTGGAGAGCACACAGTTGCAGTTTCGCATTACCACTAACAGCAGCTGCACTCTCCGAGCCATGTATTATGATAGCTGTCACGCACCTCCGCGTTGCAATGATTATCTAGCTCTGTGCTGACCTCCTGTTTGCCATGATTTTCTTGTATTTATAGCTGAAAACGAAGCCCAGGACACCCTGCGCTATCGTCTGCTGGGTTTTGTTCCCACTTTGAAACAAACACTGCAGGCTGTGCTGCCATATCAGCCACTTGTGTTCCTCTGCTAGGCTCATGTGGGCCGATGCAGTGGTGATCGCTCAGGATCCCTGTGTTTTGGGACACTTACTGCTTTGCAGCCAATTTCAGATTTCCTTGCTCTATTCACCAAAGATCTTCTTTTAATGGGATTTTCAAAATTCAATTCAAAGAACATGGAGCATTCTCCCTACTCTAGGCCAAAAGCACTTGGAAACACTGAGCACTCTCCAGATAAAGCCAGCTGTGCCCAAAGAAAGGAGATGATACTGTATTGGGAGGGGGAAAGCCGACACTGATATGTTCAAACGTGCTGTAGAAATGGTATCAGTGGGTATGTAGGACGCAGCGTTTTCAGCCTTCTCAAAAAGGTAAATTAGACTGTGGAGAGCTCTGTATTGTCACCATTAGGCTTCTTCCAGAAAGCCCAAGCACAGCACTTTGGGCTACATATAACAAAGCTGCAAAACACCAATGCACATTATGTTCCCCGTATTAAGGCAACTCTCCAATATTAATACCTTTCGGAGTGGCAAATCACGCGACAAATGCCATCTTCTGCCCAAACCAATTTGTGGAAGAAATTATTTTGGAAGTCCTACTGAATTGCCTTGGTCATGTCTGAGGGATCTCTTTCAGCATCTCAGCATGATAATGATGTTACATAGGCACTGTTAATAGGAGGGAGATTATTTAGGATGTCTCGAGTTATCTTTCCTAGGAAATATACTTAATGACATTTCCTTTGTGAAAAATGCCATTTCCTCAAGAATAAAGAAGGTATTCTCTTATTTTCTTGGCATATATAGTTGAAAATTGATTTTCAGCCAGGATGTCTCTGAATCAGGTAATTGTTATCTCTGAGTTTTCCCTCTGTTTCCCTTGGACAAAGAAAAGATTACATTACCTCCCAAAGTTGCTGTTACTCTGTGATTTTAACCATCTGTCCTGGTTTCAACTGGGATAGAGTTAATTTTCGTTCTAGTAGCTGGCATAGTGTTGTGGTTTGGATTTAGTATGAGAATAATGTTGATAACACACTGATGGTTTAGTTGTTGCTGAGCAGGGCTTGCACTGGTCAAGGACTCTTCAGCTTCCCACGCTCTGCCCGGTGCACAAGGAGCTGGGAGGGGGCACAGCCAGGACAGCTGCCCCCGACTGGCCAAGGGGCTATTCCATACTGTGTGGCATCATGCCCAGTATAGAAACTGGGAGGAGTTGGCCGGGGGGCAGCGATCGCTGCTTGGGGATGGGCTGGGCATTGGTTGGTGGCTGGTGAGCGGTTGCATCTCTTATTTTTCCTGGATTTTGTTCCTCTCTTTTTTTTGCTTTTTTTCCCTTTCACTACCATTTATTATTATTATTATTTATTTTATTTTATTTTATTTTATTTTATTTTATTTTATTTTATTTTATTTTATTATTTCTCTTATTAAACTGTTCTTATCCTAACCCATGAGTTTTCTTACTTTTGCCTTTCTGATTCTCTCCCCCATCCCACTGGGGCCGGGCAGGAGGGTGAGCGAGTGGCTGTGTGGTGCTTGGTTGCCAGCTGGGGTTAAACCATGACACCAGCTCATATTCCTGTCTGCGTCTGGTTCTCCTGGTCACCAAAGAGGGGCTTTTCTTTATTTTGGGGGTGGGTCTAGTTGCTCTTGGGATGCAATGCACTAGCAGGCAATTTCTACACTGCTCCACTAGCAGTGCCCTTGAAATCATATTCTCTGATCATCCTCACCTTGTGGCAGGCTTTAAGGGGCATCTCAGAAGGACCCAACACCCTCCCTGGCATTCCCTACTGTACTTATCACGCGATGTTCATCCCTATAAAAAAGCACTGTATGGCACTCTTGCTCATGAAAGACTAGAGCGCTGGCACCTCAATCCGCCCGTCAACACAGGGATAAACAGTATCTGGAAGCCCCGAGCCCTGTTAAAGTAGGCATGGTGCTAATACAGAGGAAAAAGACTGCTTCCAAAATAAACAATCAGTAAAAAACGTGCACAGAGGGGATTAGTACTAATCCACAGCGAAGTGCAAATGGACGTTTGAACAGAATGCTGCACAAGGAAGGCTGGGAACCTATGATACACCAAAAGGAGATGTCTAGAGAAGAAGGCTTGAACACCCTGGGCGTAACTAAGAGGTGATACCTAAACCGACTGAACTTTTCTGGGCTTGATTAGAAACATCTGCAGAACAAGTCTAGGCGTGTTTGTGTAACCACAGCATACAAAAGTTGGGCTTAAGGTCAGATCTTGTCTCCCCAGAAACAGCGTGATGATTACACATTAACCACTTATCTTATTTTGTAACAATGCCGCGTTGCATTGCGGATTAGGTAATAAGTTCTTCGGAAAATTTTCCTAGAGCTGATTCCTCACACTGACTCCGCTCTCAGGTCGTGTCTGGGCTTGATGCATTGATGGATCATGACTCTTGTCTAACAGAACCCCAGGTGACTGCCCTTCCATCTGTGGTGTTTAAAGTAAGAACTACGTTTGGCATGACTTACAGACTCTAGATCCAAATTTCATTCAGAAAATACTGCATAAAAGCTGAAATCTTTAAATCTCTGTGTACAATCATTAACTGAAAAAATATATTCCTCCTCTCTTCATATCACATCACTGTTCTTACCTCCTGTTTTTTTTTTTTTCCTTACTTACACCAGAAGTTACTCTTGGGCATATGAGAACTGCTCGCACAGCAACGTATACTCAGATGACCCCACAGGAGCAATTAGCCCTCAAAAGCGAACATGTACAGAGCTTAAGGCAGCACAAATTTTAATTTCCACCACGAGTTCGGAGGCAGTCTGAGGAGAAACTCCACAGAGCTTCAGCAGCTGCATATACAGCAACACAATTTTTGGCTGCCCCATGTCCAGAGGAGAAGGATCTTGCTGAAGGACTTCAATTCTAGGTTAAAGAACGGCAGCCTTGGTAACACTTACTGGTTTGGGACTGGCACGTTTGCTCAGAGCGGAACCTATGAACCAGTTTTGAAACTCTGACTGCAAAGGAAGTACATTGGGATGGTGTAAATTTTTATACATAGCAACATGCAGGCAGGTGTCTACTTGTCATTTTATGTTCTCCTGTGGTCACTCAGGAACCGACAGCGGGAGATGCTAACAGAGTTAGCGACCAACAAGCGTACAGAGCAGACGAGAGGATGATGAACTGTAGCTGGAAACCCTGTACAGAGCCCATCTGCTCATGGAAATACCCATGACGCGTTAGATGGACTCACAGCCTTGCAACCATCAACAGCACCATCTTTCAGGAGGTAGGAGTGACAGGAACATGCTGGAAATTCACTGTTCCCCGGGGACAAGTGCTGAATGTTGAAGTATCAGAGTGGGAGCTGTTGCATTAGGAGATCAAGCTGATGGTGGAGGACAGAGGCAAGGGTATCTTGGCAAAATTAGCGTGTAACACATACAAATACAGAAAGAGATAACAAGGAGGAAGTAGTTTGATATCTTTAACTGTTAACACACCTGCTTGATGAATCACCTTAAATGCACAAGTCAGTGGTTAAGTGTAGTTCTCCTGTAAAAGATAAGAAATCTTGATAGATCTCTTCTCCCTTGAGGAACTACCTTCTTTTACAGTGTTAGTGCTATGCTACTGGCACATTAATTGTCTTTTGCTGCCACACACACAGTAAATACATGATAGGCCTTATCAGGATCAATGGGAACCAGTAACGACTGGTGTCCTTCAAGGATCTGTACTGGGACCAATGCTATTTAATATATTCACCAATGACATAGACGGTGGGATTGCGTGCACCCTCAGCAAGTCTGCAGATGACACCAAGCTGAGTGGTAAAGTTGATATGCTTGAGGGAAGGATGCCATCCAGAGGGACCTTGAAAGGCTGGAGGAGTGGCCCAACACAAATTCCATGAAGTTCAACAAGGCCAAGTGCAAGGTCCTGCACCTGGGAGCTGGGGCAATCACCAGGACCAGTAGAGACTGGAGAATGAATGGACTGACAGCAACCCTGTGGAGAAGGACTTGGGGATACTGGTGGGAGAAAAACTGGACATGAGCTGGCCATGTGTGCTCGCAGCCTAAGAAAGCCAACCGTATCCTGGGCTGCATCAAAAGAAGCGTGGCCAGCAGGGCGAGGGAGGGGATTCTGCCCCTCTGCTCTGCTCTTGCTGACATCCCACCTGGAGCACTGTGTCCAGCTCTGGGGTCCTCAGCACAAGAAAGACATGGACCTGTTAGAGCGGGTCCAGAGGAGGACCATGAAAATTATCAGAGGGCTGGAACGGCTCTGCTATGAAGAAAAGCTGAGGGAGTTGGGGTTGTTCAGCCTGGAGAAGAGAAGGCGCTGGAGAGACCTTATTGGGGCCTTTCAATATATAAAGAGGGCTTATAAGAAAGACAGAGAGAGACTTTCTACCAGGGCCTTTTGGATTGAAAGAGGGTAGATTTAGATTGGACATATGGAAGAAATCTTTTATGATGAGGGTGGTGAGGCACTGGAGCAGGTTGCCCAGAGAAGTTGTGGAGGCCCCATCTCTGGAAGTGTTCAAGGTCAGGTTGGACGGGGCTTTGAGCAGCTTGATGGAGTGAAAGATGTCCCTGCCCATGGCAGGGGAGTTGGACTAGATGATCTCTAAAGGTCCCTTCCAGCCAGACCATTCTGTGATTCTATGATTCTAGGATGCGTAAGTTGAGCGATACAGTGAAATTTGCCCTGGTTTCACGTCAGGTTATCTTAGTTTCATATTACTCTTTTCACATCTGCAGTAGTTCCATTGCAACACGCTAGTAATACAGTTAGAAATTCTGTATATCAGCAAAAAGAGTCTCTAAAGCTCCAACTATGAGCAAAATGAATATTTAAAATTTTATGCTATCCACGGGTGACTGAGGAGGAAATCTACCCTATGCTAAGGTGTAGGGCTCTGTAGACCCAAGTGTGTCTATGATAAAGCTTTAGCGTTGTTACAGCTAAAGCTGGATGGCTTCTGGTTGTGGTATTAATGGATACAAGAATAATGCTTTTATAGCTGCTTATTAGGCATAGAGTGGATAGCACCTGGATGTGGTGAAGCACAGTGGGAAAAAAAACGTGTAGGGAAGGAATTGAAGATTATGGAATGGTTTCATTTGTAGAATGGAAAAAAAAATGAAGATGCAAGAACATCCTTGTCGATGTCATTTCCCGGTTTCTGACACTATCACATGAAGTTTCTTGTAACATTTTAGGGTGTAACATAATAAGCATTCAGTTAATCTTTGGGCTTTTAATGGGAGTAAAAACTGCTCTTAAATTGGTGCTCTGGGCTTATTTGTCCTTCTTTTAAGTAGAAGACACAAATGGCCAAATGAGTTACCTACTATTAACCTGGCAAAACCCAGTTAAAGGGATTTATTTTTCTTCAAGGATATCAGAAACTGGCTATATTTAACTTCAGAAAGGTTTAATTTACTTGCAAAAGACTCTATAACTACTCTCACTTGCTGTGTCCAAGCAAGTGTTGAAAACATTTAGTGAAGGAGGGAGCGGCAGAGGGAAGGAGATTTCTGTCACTTGCATTTATTCTATATAATTATTCATTATATTTATACCTATTGGATAAAAACAGGAAGCAGTCACATATATTCGAATAAAAAAAAGTCTGCAAATACCTGTTTGATTGATTGCCTTGCTATGCATGGCTTCAGCTGTCTCCTGTAATCTACATTAGCATGTTTTGCTTCCTTCCCATGCCACTTGTAAATGTAACCCTTCTGCCAAGACCAGCAAGGTCCAGGTAAGATTTTGAAGGGGTTGCTATGAGCAAAAGACTTTTTATCTGGAAATCTGGAAAAAGTCAACAAAGCTTTCCGGTAGTCAGGTAGCTAATTTTCTGTGTTTGCAGGCATGAAACACTTGGCTCAGTGAGCTGTATCATTATCAAAGGAAGTAAAGAGCCGTCCAAAATGGTAGGTAAATAAGGTAACACCTAATACTTAATTCCCAAATACCTGTGACAGTTTTACAGTCTCTCCCCCTGGAGAGGCAGCTGCTAGGCCACCTGGATGCCCTCCCTCTCTTGCCGTAACACTTCACGCAGCTGAGGACCGGTCTGTCCGTGGCTGCGATGCCCAGCTGAAGCTGTGTCATCTGCGGTGTTGCATTTTCATAGCCCTACGGTAATAAACCTTTCTCTTCAACACTGCTTTCTCTCCCCTAGCTTTATAACCAGCACTTGTACAATCTCTCTATTCTCTAGCTTTCTGAAAATTCCTATCCAACATGTTTTCATTTCCATTTTAGGTACTAACTTCTGTATATCAAAGCTTGTGAATTAAGATGGATCATGACTTCTCCCAATCCCATTTAGACATAATTATGTGTTCTAGTCTTCTATCAAGCATTTTAGTTTATATGAAATTTGCTCGCAGACATCACTGGGCTCCCTTTTCAACACAAATGCCTTTCCAACACATGCAAAAACCCCATGGCCATTGTTCCTATTCATTTCTCTCCCTTTTCAGCTACCAAATGGCAGTCTAGTGCACCTCCTCTTCCCGTGGGAATTCTTGGCTTTGCGTTATTTTTGCTTTCTAAAGAGGATGGATAGGTCTGAAGAAGACCGCAGCAAAAATATTGAGGGGTTTTTAAAAACATTAACATATTTTTAAGGAATGGTTGACCAAGCTAAGACTGCTTAGCCTGAAGGAGTTAATAAGAAGAGTTGAGAACAGCCTTCAGACACAAAAAGAGGAAGGAAGAAGTCTGTGCTCTGTTTCCCCGCTAGAAAGAAACACTAGAATTATTGCTGGAAGAAGCTGTGGAGTTTTTAGAGATCATGCATGGATTTCACAAAACCACCATCCTGCCACGAGCAGGGGCTTGAAGTAGAAAACCTTAGAGGTCCTTTCCAGCCTAAATGTTTCTATAGTTCTATAAACCTCTCTTTGGCATGTCACAGACACAGCTCTGCGTGCACAGGAGAGGAGTGTAATCCTACAAAACTTTTGAGGTCAAGAGCCAAATCTGGGAATTTGTGAGGCACGTTAACAGGGCTGTAGGCTGGTGTCAGCACTGTAGCAGTAAATACTGTAAGCTCCTCACAGGTGTCACAGCAAAGGAAAGTTTTAAGGAGGGATATGGATGGGGATGTGTTGGAAACCTTGCTCTGCTGTTGCAGAGCTTTTTTTTTGATCAGTGACAGAATACAAACAAATGCAGAAGTGTCAGGTCAAAAAATCTAGCAAAGGATTCTTGAAGGTTTCTCAGTAACAGGAAGAGAAAATAAAGGTGGAGATGGACTTTGACCCTTAAATGGAGCCCTGTGGATTACATTTGATAAGATAGCAAGTGAGAGCCTGTGGGAGAATTGGGAGGGAAGACTGATATTGGGGAAAAGGTCGAAACAGTAATCCGCAAGTTATTGTATATACGACTTGAAATGATGAGGAAACTTTTTTATTAAAATTGAACAAAGGATTAAATTTGCCACAGAGTGACTAAGGCTTTTTATCTTTATTAGAATTACTGACAGACAGATTTAGGCTGGAAGGGAACTCTCTAGTCCAAGCCCTTGTTCACAGCAGAGCTATCTCCAAGTGCCATCAGCTTACTCAGGGCCTTCTCCAGGTGATTTCTGAAGAACTCCAAGGGTGGAGATGCCCCAGCTTCTCTGGCCTCTCTGTCAGGGCTGAACAATCCTTGGGGTGAGAATTTTTTCCTTTATTTTTCAGTCACAGTTTCACCGTTGCCAGTTACAACTATTGCCAGTTGTCCTTTTGCTGTGCACCTCTGAGAACAATTAGCCTTGTCTTCTCCAGGCTGAACAGAACCAGGTCCCTCAGCCTCTCCTGGTACACGGCATGTTCCAGTGCCGTGCAGTGGCATGTGCGGGGCTCTCGCCACTTTGTTCACATTTCTTTTGTAATGGGGCATCTGAAACAGATGCAGTATTCCAGATGTGGCCTCACCGGTGGAGAGAAGATGGGAATAAACTCTTCCCTTACTCTGCTGGCTGCTCCTGTCCTCATGCTCTGCAGTATGCAGGTGGCCTTCTCCGACACACAATCACATGATTAACTCATGTTCAACTTCTTGTCCACCAACAGGATGGAGTGAGAAAGAGACAACTCAGAGACAACTAAAATTCTTTTATTTCTCTGTGGTTGCATATACTAAATACTGTTAAGCTTGAGATGATAGAGTAAAACCTTTACAGCAATAGTGAGTGTAACAGCTACTCTTCAAAATGAGTGTAAAGAAGGAGTACGTTGGGTGGAAACAAGCTGAAACAAGAAAATCCTCTGCTCAGAGACTACGTAAAAGTTGGAGTTAGGGGGTCAGGATGCTTTTTTGTTTCCTCGGAGCACTCTCTGAAGAGTTTAGATGTCTGACAACTCTACGAGTGTGAGAGGGCAAGTGGTTGAAATCATTATGAAAGCAAGGATGGCTGAGCAACCTCAGTGTTGAGAGAAGCACATGAGATAACATCAGTGAAATACTAGACCCTTTCTGCAATTTCACCTCCTAACAGAATCAATTTGCAATCTTCTCATGCTTTTCTGAGGTTAGCAGCAACCTGTTCGCCGAACTGGTGACCCTACAGTGAAATTTCACTTAGAAGTTGCAATCATTGATGAGAAGGAAAGGGACAAAGAATGGCAAGAAACAGTGCACACCTGTTAGATCTCAAATGCTTTAAACAATTAATTGTTCTATCCACTCAAATATTAATAAAGCTACTGTATGCAAATAGAAATGTGGTAACTCTTCAGGGGAGGCAGAGAAATTGTTATGAGCTGATGCAAATACTGTTTTCTCTGATCCTTTCACAACACTCAGGGTACATTTTCTTTCCCTGATAGACAAATCTTCAGGAATTCTGAAAGTAGGTCTTGACCAGGAATGAAATTGTGGATAGCACCTGTGATGTGTCCCAGATGTATTCCTTACCCGTAATGGGTGAGAAATTCAGAAGGCATTTGGGGGTGTAGCACTTGGGTGTTTTTCCTGAGAAGCTATGAATAAAGAGGGAGGGAGGCAGAGAGAGAGATTTCCGTAACAGACTGGTCAATAAATCTGCTGTAAGTGTGCACATCTATAATGTGAGACAGTCAGCTGAGACTCTGGTTTGCCTGAGTCAGGTTCAAGTACACGAGTGTGAATCAAATGTTCAGCTTCTCCCATTGAGGTGTAGGCAATCGTGTTTGACATCAAGTATGTGCTTCACCGAGGGAGGTTTTTCCCGGATGGTGTGGTATACACTCCGTTCCTGTCCTAGCCTCCTCTCTAAAACCCCAGGAATACACTCACGTTTAATACCATCGAGCTAAGGAGGTCATTTGGAGCAACTGGCATATTTTACATTTGCCTCTGACCTATTGCATGCCAACTTTTCCATGTAACCAGTTTTCTTTTAGCTGTTCCTCCAGAATCTCTGGATTGAAAAATCTTATTGAGAAGATTAAAAAAAAAAAAAAAAAAGGTTGCGGAATGTGTTTTAGCTTTTCTAGTTTTAACCACAGATGGTGCTCCCTCTCTAAGGAAAAATTACTACAAAGGGCAACCCAGGGAGCTTTCACCCAGGCCAGCAGCATGCCACAAAATTGCCTTGGCTTCTGTGTAACCCTGCCAGTTCACTTAACTGAAGAAATCCTCAAGCTTAGAAAGCTTGAGACCTCAGCTATAAAAAAGATGAAGCCACATGCCAAATGCTGACAAAACCCTTCACAAGCTTTCTTTGTTCATTCTTGTACAGACCATTGCACAAGTGTTCCTCCCCGAGGAAGCGGTAGAATGATAGATACGGTACAGATGTAGCTATTTGTTGACAACTACATGCATTGAATTTCCAAATTCAGAACTACAGCTTAGTTACAAAAAAAAAGGAGATTATTTCTGGAAAAACTGAGGAAAAGCTAGCATTTCCTAAACAAAATTGATTGGAAAAATCTTGAAAGATGTTAAAAGTGTTTAGAAGAAAATCTTGAATTACAGAGGAGCCTTTTAAAACTTTCCTGTTGATAATATCTGTAAAAAACAGCTTCTATAAAACAACTTCTGTAAAATAACCATTTAATAACAAAGCTTAAATGTCCCCTGATCTGTTTCTCTCAGTAACTTTGAGTACTGTATAAAACTACAGGCATGCAGTCTTACCACTGTCGCGAATGGGTGATTTAGAACGCTTAAGGAATCACCAACAAAGGTATCAGCAAAAGTGGTTTTAATATGATGTTGTTAAAGCGTGACTTAACAAAGTTCGATGGCAAGGTTCGCTCTATTAAAGACTGCGTGGAAGAATCATACAAAGGAAAACTGAGTTACACTCGAGTTAGAATGATTCCCAGAGAGACCGGAGGTGCAAAGGGTAAGGAAGACGCTTCCGTTGAGTCATGGCATTCAGAGTAGACCCCCTTGCTTTCTAAAGTCCTGATGGAGCTTAGGTGTGGCTAGGTCCAATCTTAGTCTCAAACCTGGACAACAGTTTATATAATGTTTCATTAGCATCAATTCAGCATGCAATCAAAGTTACCAAGACAAAATCAAAGTTACCATACTACAAGGTTATGCACGGTATCGGTCACTTACCAAAGATCTGTCGTTGGTAAAAGGTCTCTCTGCCTCAAGGAGCAACCTTGAGAAGTGTCCCAGCTCAAGGGGAGATCTCCACCATGCAACCACGCTGCCGAGCAGGGAGAGCTCAAAGAAGGCTCACTTAGGCCGTCATACTTACAGGATAAAGTGGTTGGCTTGTAGTCAAATTACATGCTGTAGAAAAGATATGCAGGACACTCCTTGTACCCACAACTTTGTTCCTTGATAAATGCATTGCTCTGCCCCTTTGTGGGTTTTCAGGGAACAGATTGAAACTAGAGGAGTTCACAGCCCAGCTACAGCTCAGGGCTTTATCTGTTTTGGAGCCTGCACCAAATCCCTGCCAGTCTGGTGGGTGGAGCACATCCATCACAACTACACATAAAGGATGAAGTACAAAAGTGATCAGAATAATAAAATTTTTTAATATTAACAAATTAGGACAGACCGAGGATTTATCACACATGGAGTGTAGTATGAAGGTTTACACAATGGCTTTAGCTAGCAGGTAGTGGTCACAAAATTCCATATGGTCTAAGTCGATTAGCGTTTCTACTGCTGTATGGCTAGACTACTACTGAGAGTAAAGTGAGCTCATCTGAAGTTTGTTTTGATGTCACTACAATGGTGCTGTGCAAAACCCTGAATTGAGGAGAAAGAGTTGAAAAGATAATAAAAAAAGAGAGGAGGATATATTTTGAACCACTACCTTTTATATTTGTCACATCCTCCTAGGGAATATTTGTGGATTCAAGACACCATTAGTATGAGTTCATTTACTATTTCTGCGTGTTTTCAGGAGGAGATGCAGGGCAATCATTGCTCTGAAATATCTGAGCCATGCTAACATATCATGAAAGGTTTTATTATGGCTTCCTGTGACCTTATAGAATCATTTAGGCTGGAAAAGACCTTTAAGATCATCAAGTCCAACTGTTAACCTCTCACTGCCAAGCCCACCACTAAACCATGTCCCCAAGCACCACATCTCCCCGGGTTTTAAATCCCTCCAGGGATGGAGACTCAGCCCCTGCCCTGGGCAGCCTGGGCCAGGGCCTGACAGCCCTTTCGGTGAAGAAATTTTTTCTAATATCCAACCCAAACCTGCCCTGGTGCAGCTTGAGGCCGTTTTCTCTCGTCCTATCGCTTGTCACTTGGGAGGAGAGACCAACCTTCCACCTCACTACAGCCTCCTTTCAGGCAGTTGTAGTGACTGATGAGGTCTCCCCTCAGCCTCCTCTTCTCCAGGCTAAACAACTCAGCTCCCTCTGCCACTCCTCACTGGACTTGTACTCCTTCACCAGCTTCGTTGCCCTTCTCTGGCCATGCTCCAGCACCTCAATGTCCTTCTTGGGGTGAGGGGCCCAACACTGAACACAGGATTCAAGGGGCGGCCTCACCAGTGCCCAGTACAGGGGGAAAATCCCTGCCCTGCTCCTGCTGGCCATGCTATTCCTGATACAAGCCAGGATGCCATTGGCCACCTTGGCCACCTGGGCACACTGCTGGCTCATGTTCAGGTGGCTGTTGACCAACACCACCAGGTTCTTTCCCTTTGGGCAGCTCTCCAGCCACTCTTCCCCATGCCTGCAGCGGTGCCTGGGGTTGGTGTGACCCAAGTGCAGGACCCGGCCCTGAGCCTTGCTGACCCTCACCCAGTGGCCTGGGCCCATCGACCCGGCCTGGCCAGGGCCCTCTGCAGAGCCTCCCTGCCCTCCAGCAGATGAACACTCCTGCCCAACTTGGCGTTGCCTGCAAACTGACTGAGGGTGCACTCGATCCCTTCATCCAGATCATAGATGAAGATATTGAACAGGACCGGCCCCAACACTGAGCCCTGGGGACACCACTTGTGACAAACTGGATTTAACTCCATTCACCACAACTCTTTGGGCCTGGCCATCCAGCCAGGTTTTTACTCAGCAAAGTGTACACCCATCCAAGCCGTGAGCAGCCAGCTTCTCCAGGAGAATGCTGTGGGCAACAGTGTCAAAGGCTTTACTAAAGTCCAGGCAGACAACACCCACAGCCTTTCCCTCACTCACTAAGCAGGCCACCTTGTCACAGAAGGAGATCAGGTTGGTCAAGCAGGACCTGCCTTTCACAAAGCCATGCTGACTGGGCTCGATCACCTGGTTGTCCTGCATGTGCCGCGTGATGGCACTCAGAATGATCTGCTCCATGACCTTCCCCTGGCATCGAGGTCAGGCTGACAGGACTGTAGTTCCCCGGATCCTCATTCCAACCCTTCTTGTAGAGGGGCATCACATTTGCTAAACTCCAGTCAGCTGGGACCTCCCCGGTGAGCCAGGACTGCTGATAGATGATGGGAAGTGGCCTGGTGAGCACCTCCGCCAGCTCCCTCAGTACCCTTGGGTGGATCCCACCCAGCCCCATAGACTTGTGCGTGTCTAGGTGGTGCAGCGGGTTGCTGACCATTTCCCCTTGGATTATGGAGGCTTCATTCTGCTCCCCATCCCTGTCTTCCAGCTCAGGAGGCTGGGTAATCCAAGAACAACTGGTCTGACTATTAAAAACCAAGGCAAAGAAGGAATTAAATACCTTAGCCTTTTCCTCGTCCCTTGTCACTGTATTTCCCCCTGCATCCAATAAAGGATGGAGATTGTCCTTAGCCCTCCTTTTGTTGCTAGTGTATTTGTAGAAACATTTTTTGTTGTCTTGTACAGCAGTAGCCATTCCAGTTGGGCTTCGGCCCTTCTAATTTTCTCCCTGCATAACCTCACAACATCCTTGTAGTCCTCCTGAGTTGCCTGCTCCTTGTTCCAAAGGTTGTAAACTCTCCTTTTTTTCCTGAGTTCCAGCCATTATAATTCCTCTCATCTCACTTCTGAGTCCGTGTGGCTCAGGATGAAGGAAGATGTACCCAGCGGTTTCATCCAGAAATTATCTGTAGTGTGCAGATGAAGATCAATCAAGATGAAGTCTCATCAAAAACTGGATGGAACTTCTTTATCATCCTAATACATGAACAGTTGAGTTTGGGGAAAATTTGTATTACTAGGCAGCCAATATAATAGGATAAACTTCAAAGACAACAAAAAAGGTAATCTACACATAGTTCAGTCTAAATCTTGCCATGGTAAATGACAAAACTGTTAATGAAAATAAAGTTGTGCAAATTCCCCCACTTGTCTATCACCTATTTACAGGTCTCATTTGTAGAATATGAACTGACTTACTGTGGTCCCTAATGGGAAAGTAAGCATGAAACAGCAAAGATAGGACGAGGCTGTGAAAGCCATTGCAAAGGAAACATCTGTCAAGAGGTCAATCTTGCATTTTGACAATGTTGTTTAGGCAGGAATGAAAACTTACTGTATTATGAGCCATTCAGCACATTTCTAAGTGTTTCAGAAAAAAACAGGTAATAAAGTCTAGTTCCCGGTGATCAAATGTACCTTTACAAAGCATAAGCTTTTCATTTCTCTAAACTTTGTATTTCTACATGTCAGCCTACAGAGACAGTAAAGGGTTTTACAAAAGGGTTCTAGTTTCTTTGTCAAAACCCAGGAACTATAATTCACAATGTAATTCAATGTTGAAATATCTGAGTGCCTGAAGATCTGTACAAACATGGAAAAACTGAATCCAGTCACCTTTACCTTGCTCATGTCATTCAGATGTCACCACAGGACTCCACATGAAAGGAATTGCAGTTGAGATTGAGAGGAAAACAAAAGCTCTAAGGAAAGGCCAACAGTTGTTTTGGGAAGGAGACGCGACAGATGGGTATCAAACATTAGTCTACATTTCTCATTTACTATTCTAGTTGCATAAAAAAAAGGAGGTATGCTGTAGTCTCAGCCTTTTGCTTAAAGAGGAACACAGCTTCCCTTTGTGTGAAGACTTTCTTCAGCATGCCTGCGGGGACCTGTGGAGCCAAGTCGCAGTAGCTGGTGGTGAACAAGCCCCGCTTGCTTCAGATTAGCTCTTTTGTCCTAACTACAGGCTCCCTTCTTCCTCCAATATATTATAATATAAATACCAAAGACATTTCAGGTTATGGTACGTAATCAGAGACACGTTTTGGCTAACTACTGGCAGTCTGAGGAACTGGCTCCAGAAAACAAACTATTCCAAAGAACTGCATTTAGAAGAGGCTTTCTGAAAATATAATTTGTTCAGCAAATTAATCAAAACAAAGTGGTACAAATACTTCACAAATGAATTTTTCAGTTTAACAAGAATAATCTAAATACTGAAATTAAATTTTAAGGTGCTAGGGAACAATAACAGGTCACCGGTTGTTTCAGTGCTGTGTTCTGTCCATGCTTTAGTCATTAGGTGGTGAGTGCGTGAAGACCTCATTACGCTTGCAGGTGTAACTTTGGCATTAAAACCAGCTCAGTGGCAAGGGAACACTGCTTTTGATAAATCCTATCTTTTAGCAGCTGATTATTAGCATCCTGCACATATATTATGAAGTTACATATATTTAGGTTAGAAATTAGGAAAAACTTCTTCACCGGAAGAGTGGTCAAGCATTGGAACAGGCTGCCCAGGGAAGGGGTTGAGTCTCCATCCCTAGAGGTATTTAAAGAATGGATAGATGCGGTGCTCGAGGACATGGTATAGTGATGGACTTGGCAGTGCTGGGTTAACGGTTGGACTCGATGATCTTAAGGGTCTTTTCCAACCTTAACGATTCTATGATTCTATGATTCTATGATATTACAAAATAAGGTAAGCAGGTATGCCTACTTGTCATCTGGTTTCCTGGCAGACAAGATCTGACCTGGAGCCTAATTTTCACATTTGGCGGTGAGCTAAACCAGCCCGATCTTGTTTTGTGGTTGGTTCTACCTGTGAAATACTAATTCTTTTTACCACCTTTCTGAGCACAGGTTATCTGCAGGATGCTTTACAGACCAGACACATTCAAGAGTTCCTCTGTTAAGATACCAACAGAGACACCGTTATAACTCACTCAAGGGAGCCCTGCAGGCTAGTGAGCATACACAATTTGAGTACCACCACCTCAGTGGTGCCAATGAGTTTGCTTCTACATGGCAGTGAAACACGGCCTAAAAAAACTGCTCTGGAGCCTAAATTAATGTAACATGCCAGCATAAGGCTGCACCTGGGTTAATTAGCCCTGTTGTAAATCAGGGGACCCTGGGACCCAAGCTCATATCTTTCTTTAGCACAGTGCTGTGCCCTGTAGACACAGCAGCTCATGATGGCCCCTTGTCAGAAGAACACAACAGTGTGCACAGAGACTGGCCTTTGAGTGGGTGGGTGAGCGGGGTGACTGGTGTGTGAACTGTTGGTTGGACTGAGGCAACAGCCTGCACCTAAATCTTGCGTTAGGCCTCTTAACACCATTTAGATGTAGACCTAATTAATGTGGGATCTGTACATTGCTGTCACTTTTCAACAATTGGATTTTTCAAATGCTAGTCTTCGTAAATCTTATTTTTCATCAGCTTTAGTGTTAAAATCTTTGGAAGTTTTGCACATATGCTGCATAAGAGAGGGAATCTTTTCCTAGAAGAATAAGGTGTTAAGAGAAGACATCTAGAAAAAAATCTCTTTTTGAATTTCATGGCTGAGATATCTTTCCTCTGGTGGCTTATTACTAATGATTCTGACAGTTTGAGGACCTCCCTACATGTTCCTAATAACTATGGATGAATGACAGGTTTGAAGAGTGTAAAGTGGTGCTCTTCCACCAGGCTAGTGTATTGCCACCTGTATCTTCACATCTGTTACTACATAGACCAGCAGGATCTCAGCTGCTGCTAAAATAGTTCAATTAATGATTCTTTAGCATAAAAAAGATAGGTCACCCATGGGGCAGAACAATAGAGTGCTGGCACTGTATCTTGCAGATTCTCCCCCCTCTCTTGGCATACAGGATCATCGCCCTTTTTGGCCTGCCCTTTTCCAGCTCCAGGGTATCACATTTTTGGTGGCTTATTCACTAGGACACTTCTCCTCGTGCCCCTCAGATGGAGACTTGCAGCCCCCGCATATTTACGACTGAAAGACATAGCCTGGAGGAGGTGATGGAGTGCTTGTTAAACAAGTTCGCCTACAACAGCACTCAACACCAGGGCTGCCATCCAAAGGGATCTAGACAGGCTGGTGGAATGGGCTGACAGGATCCTTATGAAATTTGACACAAACAAATACAAAGTCCTGCATCTGGGAAGGAAGAACCCCTTGCAATGGCAAATACTGGGGACTGACTGGCTGGGGAGCCGCTCTGCTGAAAATACCTGGTGGTCTTTGTAGGCAGCAAGCTGAACGTGAACCAAGTCTGCCCTGGCAGCAAAGGTGGCCAACAGCATCCTGGGCTATATTAGCAGGACCCTAGCCAGTAGATTGAGAGAAATGATTATCCCCCTCTACTCAGTGCTTCTTAGACAGCATCTAGAACACTGCATCCAGTTTTGGGTCACTTTTAGTACAAAAAGATGTTGATAAACTGGGGTGAGTTCAATAAAGGGCCATGGAGAAGGTCAGGGGACTGCAGCACTTCCCCTGTCAGGAGAAGCTGGGGAGCTGGGCTTGTTCAGCCTGGAGAAACGGATATGGTGGGACCTAATAGCAGCTTTCCAATACCTACAAGGAGGTTATCAAGAAGATGGAGCCAGGCTTTTCGGAGTGGCGCATGAGAAAGTGACAGGCATAAAGCAAAACAAGAGTTTCCAACTGATACAATGAGAAACTTTTTCATGATGAGGTCAGTAAAAGTTTAGATCAAGTTACCCAGAGAAGTTGGGTAGTATCCATACTCAGGGGGGCTTCAAGACCTGACTGGATAAAGCCCTGAGCAACCATATCTGACCTCACAGTTGTCCCTGTTTTGAGTAGCAGATTGGACTTGATGACATCTAGAAGTCACTTCCAACCTGAATTGTCCTATGATCCCATGATCCTCCTGGCTAGCATGATCATTCGAGCTCATTACTTGAGACCCAAGGCTGGCAAATCCTAATATTTCCTGTCCCATATTATTCCTCAGCAATCTTGCTATAAATAAAGATGGTCCATGTCCCTTGTCCATCCCTCCTATTCAGCCACGTCAGTCTGCTGCTATCCTGATCTGGATTTATGTATACTGACATTGACTCAAGTGGGTCTAATGAGCTTTTATGCTTTGTCCTAGCACTCAGCAATTAATTTGTCCCTGCAATTTGTCTCTCCTCAGTCTGGTGTTTAGGGCTTTTTGATGCTAATTTTTTTTCTTGGTGAAAGGAATTTTTCAGGATGCTGTTTTATTGCTTTTGACACAGCAGAAGTAGAAGAACATCCTACAACAACTGCAAGAAAAAGGGAAATCCGATAGCATCTGCTGATCTGTAGGATTTCAACACACAAGATGCTCTTTCAAGAAAGCCCATGATAGTTCCTGGAAGCAGCTGATCAGCAATAAGGAAACAAAGGGTGAAAACCTACCATGGAACAAGGACATAAAGCAAAAGCAATGACCAATAAAGTTGCACAAGCTAGTTTTTCTCTGGAAAAACACCAGTGCCAGAGTTTCTTTTTGGCCAACTCACTTTTCAAGTTTAGTGTGTAAGCAGAGTTAAGGGATGTGTGGTGGGCTTCAGCCCTGGTAACTCCTCCTGCTTGGCTGCTGGAGCCCAGCCGGGGTCTCTCTGTCGAAGGCTGGTAGACATGGCTGCTGCTTCCCAGATTGCGGGTTCAGCCAGTAGTGAGGTTGGGTGTGTAACCCAGAGACACACGCAAAGGACACTGACACGGCCAACTGCACAGGCTGCCAAAGACAAGGTGCTGCCTTCAACAACCCCACGTATAACACTACCAGGACTCACATAAAATGTAAGTGTAGACAGCCAAGTCCCCTTCCAGTTGATCAAGACTGAAGTCCACTACTGAAAACATATGCACCCTCAGTCTCTAGATCCACAAGCACATCCACAGGTCCTTCAAATATCACGATGAGCCCTCAGCCTGTCCAATATCACGCCTGGATCTTGGCTCTCTGACCAAGAGATATGCATCTCCTACTCACTGGCTAGTCCAGCTTGATGCTTGCTAGCCAACCGATGAACACACTCATCCACTTGTCTCATAGGCATCCTCACACTTGTGGATGCCTTGAGTATCAGCACAAGTCCTCTCTGCCTGTCTAATATCTCTGCCCGGATCCTGGGCCTCCTACTTGCTGGCTAGTCCAGCTTGAAGTTTGCTAGCAAATTACACCACTATGACTCATTTTGAACAAAAAAAGTCTTGGTCTGATAAACTTAATGCAGCAGATGCTCTCATATTCCACATACCCTTACCAGTACGACTTCCCATACTTCAAAATTCAGAAGTGTTACAAGCCTACAGACACAAAGAGCAAGACAGGGCTTAGGCGGGACAGAAGGAGACACTTGTAAAGCTGGTGACTGAAGGAGAAGAGACAAGGCTCAACAGAATAATTCAGTTAGATTTAGACCTGTGCAGGATCCATGCCTCTCAAATATGGTCTAGCAGACCCCATGCTCTGTAGCAGCTACGGGGCAACACTATCACATGTCACTGCCTCTGTTATACCTGAGGTTTCAATGCAAGTCCAGCCATGACTTCCCTGTCAAAGCACCACACACTGCTCTGTCCCACACAGTATTCACAGCTTGATGAAGACAGTCTTAGACCCATCATGGCTGCCTAGTGACACAGGTCTCATAGATCTCTCTAGCTTTTCCCTACCTTATATTTCTGACAGTGGTTGCGCTAGTGCAGATGGTTTCCTCTGAGTGGACACCAGTAGTGTCTCACATTCTTTAACCAAAAAAGGCAAGCAGGAATGAAAAAAAAACCACCATCATTTCTTGTTGCTTTTGTGCTGAAAATTCATTTTATGCTAATGCAGATTTTCAAAAAAGTTTTACGTGCTAACATAAAACATTTTGTGAAAACATAAAGCAGAGAGATTTTAAACAGCTGATAAAGCAACAAAGGCTGGAAGCTGACTTTGGGAACTTTTCTAGTGATGGTTTTGTAATATTGCCCAGAATGCCTGTTAGTTACTTTCAAAACCATCAGAGAGGAAGAACATCTTCTAGTTGCATGATCCTGTAAACAGGTGCCCAGTGATAAATGATGAAAGACAGATAATATTTATGAGGAAAAACAAGGTTTGCATAGCTAATTCTGCAATTCACTGTATGATGAATTCAATTCAAGAACTCAGATGATCTTTCTGGTGTTTGGTATTTGGTCAGGTACACCAGAGCAGAATGAGTGAAGACAAAGCCCCTTGAAAGATGGTGACCAGACAGAGGATGGCTGAGTCCTGAGCACCCCTACTACAGAAGGAACTCCAGTAGAGTTTATGGGATGCTGTTTTCTGCAAAGAAGAGTTCCAGTATGACTCAAACCCTGTGATCAAGTAATGACACTCATCACACCTCAGTAAACTGTTTTCCCTCGGTGTTCATAGTAGGTTGTTCACCATGTCCAGCAGTTTTCTGGAGACGCACCCTTGAAGACAGCATTCACAGAAAAGTGTGCTTGTTTCACAGTCACAGATGACAGTGATCGCGTACAGACTGAGTTCTCAAGAGCGCACCTAAGGTCCTGTCACTTGTGCGACCACAGAAGAAACACTTTGCTTCAAGACCTCTGTATCAGTATCAATTTGAATCCTATGATCATAGAATCACAGAATCGTCAAGGTTGGAAAAGACCCTTAAGATCATCAAGTCCAACCGTTAACCTAGCACTGCCAAGTCCATCTATACCATGTCTTCGAGCACCGTATCTATCCGTTCTTTAAATACCTCCAGGGATGGAGACTCAGCCACTTCCCTGGGCAGCCTGTTCCAATGCTTGACCGCCCCCTCGGTGAAGAAGTTTTTCCTAATATCCAACCCAAACCTCCCCTGGCGCAGCTTGAGGCCGTTTCCTCTCGTTCTATCACTCGTTACTAGGGAGAAGAGACTGACCCCCACCTCGCTACAACCTCCTTTCAGGCAGTTGTAGAGAGCAATAAGGTCGTCCCTCAGCCTCCTCTTCTCCAGGCTAAACACCCCCAGCTCCCTCAGCCGCTCCTCATAAGACTTGTGCTCCAGACCCTTCACCAGCTTCGTTGTCCTCCTCTGGACACGCTCCAGCACCTGATCATAAGATCTTTTGAAAAGATCCTTCAGTGCACTACTAACAGCTTTTTATGTTGAGAGCAAAATCTGGCATTTGGGAGAACCAATCACTTGATGCAGGAGATAATTTGTAGCCATGTGGAGAAGAAAATAAAGGAGGATGGGGAAACGAGGAGAAACAAGATCTGTGGTTCGGGAATTTAAAACGACAGAAAAATATGCTTAGGAGGGATAATCTCTGCTTTCATGTTCCATGGACGAAATGGAAACAGTTGATACAGAAGAAGTATTAAAAGGAAATACTATACGAAGTATTTACTTCAGAATGAATGGGAAAAATGTTTGGAGTCATGTTTAGCACAATAATATTGTTGCTTGTCAATTGCGTGAAACACCATCTCTGACCAAATTCAATTATTTAATTTCAAAACAGACAATATAAAGCACCATTTACAATATTTGGTAGTTACTGCAAACTAAAATGTCTGCAAAGATGTATGTTTATTTTCCCATGCTTCTGCTTTAAAATTTTGACTTTTAATCTGTTTTTATACCATGCTAATAGGTCTCTATTTACACACTATTTCTGGGTTCTACACTGTGACCTTTCTTTCTGTTTTTAGTACAACAGTATTGGTGCTTTTGATTATCATCTACAATAGTACCATCTACATCTATTACTATACATATATATGATTATATATGTCCATACAGACATATTTATTTAAACACATAGTATTTTCATTTTATTCTGGAAATATCTCACCATGAAAGAGAGAACTTACTTACTTCAAGAAAAAAAATCTGCAGTTCGTATAAGGTATGTTCACCATCATTCGACACTGAAAGCTACTTATCTCACGAATTTGCACAGGCCCTGTTGTATGCTAGCCAAATCATATGTAACGCACTTTCCATTGCTTGCCGCAATGAACGCATTTTATTTTCAACAGGCAAACCAGTGCTGTGGTGGGGGCCTGCTCCGGGCAGAGCAGCAAGGGGCCGAGTGACCAGGTTCTTCTCCTCTTGCACCGCTCACTGTATTTTCTCTTGGTATTACCTGCAACTACTGTGCAGATTTTGTCGCTCCAGAGTACTACTTTATTCCAGCCGTTGGAAAACTCTGTGAGCTCAAGCCTGGAAATAGCAGGGAGCTCAGCGTCGTCTGGACCAGGGAGGGGAGAAGGGTTCTTCAGGGTTGCTTGACCTCTGCTGCCATCCTCTGGAGAAAGACAAGATGTAGCTGCAGCGAGCTGACCCTAAATGAGCTTCCTTTGTATGGTTTGGGGGGTCACTGCTAGTAACGAAGCTTGCCTTTCATTTGGACGGGGGGGGAAAGCTTTGCTATGATGGCTTTGATTGGAAAGAGGTGGGCAACGAAGCTGGGACCAGTGCGTCCTGAGGAACTGGTTGCCATCATGTGCAACAGCCTTGTGCCTTTGGCCCTGGGGCCAGCAGCCTGCCAGCGGCAAAAGGGTTTTAAAGAAAAAGGAAAGACTTAATACAAGAAACTCCTTTTTACTGCTCTCTCATAGTACTTGTTAGAGAAGTTAAAATGTAAACCAAACATTTCGGGAATATCCTTATTTGCATCGTTGACATAATTAATCCTTAACTGGACTATTAATTGCAGGTTACAGTGGCCAGTATCAGATGATTGTGGTGCCTATAACCTGAATACCTGCTTCCTAAAAAAATAAATAATAGCACTCGCTACCTCTATGTTGGTTTTTGTTTTTTTTTTCAATGCGCTCCTGGGCAGCTGAAAAAGAATGGGGAGGAGAGGGAATAGTTGGCTCTTTATCAGTATTCTCAATTCATCCATCCTTGTAGTATCTGAAGAAAATTCTGCTGTACTTGCCCAGAATTTCTGCAGAACTCTCTCTTGCCCTGTCATTATGATTAACAAGATGTCAAGGATTGATGTTAAACAAAGATGACATGATCTGAACTTCAATATACCATTGGATTAAGCTATCACCTTGGTGATGGTGAATGAATATGACAGGAATATAAAGGATTGGTGATGGAAACAGCTCCCAGTCAACGGCAGCAGCTGGAAAGGGAAGCACATTAAGAGACCCTCTGCGTGAGAAGCTAGAGCTGTAAGCACAACTAAGAATTCATTTGTTATTTATCAGTTGTTCATGGATTTCCATGTCATTGAATTAGTGGAGCATTGTTCAGAAAGTCTGCTTTAAGTGGGACTATCCCCAACACCACATCAGGTCACTGTGACTTTATCTAGCCAAGCGTTGAAAATATTGATGAAGTCCGCTATCTCGTACCCGGTCCAGTGCTGCACTGACTCCTAGTGGCAAAGTTTTTCTTAATGTCCAGTCCAAACCTCCCAAATCACAGCTTGTGTCAGGGCAATTATTATTATGAGTGGATGATGACTTGTGCAAACACCAGAAGGGTGCGATTGTTGAGTGACATGTACTGAGATCATGGTTAGTGCAGCCCATGTGTAAACACTGACTTTGCCTGAGGGTTGCCCACACCACAGCACTGCATTATTTTAGTTAAGGACTTCCCTCCACTAGTAAAGGCTAGGTAGGTACAAGGAGAGGTACAGAGTATGATAAGAGGAGTGTAGCAAAAATATCTCCCTCAGCAACTCAGGCAGACAGAAGTCCTTCCCAGTATCAGGTACAACTACGCTGAGCAGGGCTAGAGGGAGTTTTTTCATGTTGCTAACTGATGTAACTATGCTCCTAACACAAGGCGATGGGATCAGAAAAGCCAACGCACATCTGGAGATGAATTTGGCAACAATAATAAGAAGGGCTTTTACAGGTACGTTGACCAGAAAAGGAAGATTAATGAAAACATGCCCTCCCCTCCCGCCAATAAATGACAAGAGAACTAGTGACAACTGACATGGATAACGCTGAGGTACTCAACAATTTTTTTGCCTCACTTGTCTCTTCCCACATCTCTCAAGCACCTGAAACTCAAGACAGGGACTGGGGGAATGAAGTCCCTCCCATCGTAGGAGAAGACCACCTTAGGAACGACAACATACACAAATCCATGAGACCCAAGGAGCTGCGCCCCAGGGTCCTGAGGGAACGGGCTGATGTAGTTGCCAAGCCACTCTTCATCATATTTGAAAAGTCGTGGCAGTCAGATGAAGTCCCCAGTGACTGGAAAAAGTGAAACTTTGCTCCCATGTTTAAAAGGGTAAAAAGGACCCTGGGAATTACTGACCAGTCAGGCTCACCTCCATGCCTGGTAAGGTCACGGAGCAGGTCCTCCTGGAAGACATGTCAAAACATATAGAAGACAGGGAGGTGTTTAGAGACAGCCAACATGGCTTCACCAAGGGCAAAGCGTGCCTGACTAATCTAGTGGCCTTCTACAATGGAGTAACTGCATCAGTGGAAAAGGGAAAAGCTATGGATGTCACCTACCTAGACTTCTGTAAGGCCTTTGACACAACATTTTTGCCACTAAATTTGAGAGATATGGGTTTGACGGATGGACTGTTAGATGCATAAGGAACTGGCTGGATGGCCACTTCCACCTAATTAGTCAACAGCTCAATGTCCAAGTGGAAACAAAGTAACAAATAGTGTCCCTCAAGGGTCCGTAGTGGGACCAATGCTATTTAATATATTCATCAGCGACACAGACAGTGGGATTGCGTGCACCCTCAGCAAGTCTGCAGATGACACCAAGCTGAGTGGTAAAGTTGATATGCTTGAGGGAAGGATGCCATCCAGAGGGACCTTGAAAGGCTGGAGGAGTGGCCCAATGTGAATTCCATGAAGTTCAAGAAGGCCAAGTGCAAGGTCCTGCACCTGGGAGCTGGGGCAATCACCAGGACCAGTAGAGACTGGAGAATGAATGGACTGACAGCAACCCTGTGGAGAAGGACTTGGGGATACTGGTGGGAGAAAAACTGGACATGAGCTGGCCATGTGTGCTCGCAGCCTAAGAAAGCCAACCGTATCCTGGGCTGCATCAAAAGAAGCGTGGCCAGCAGGGCGAGGGAGGGGATTCTGCCCCTCTGCTCTGCTCTTGCTGACATCCCACCTGGAGCACTGTGTCCAGCTCTGGGGTCCTCAGCACAAGAAAGACATGGACCTGTTAGAGCGGGTCCAGAGGAGGACCATGAAAATTATCAGAGGGCTGGAACGGCTCTGCTATGAAGAAAAGCTGAGGGAGTTGGGGTTGTTCAGCCTGGAGAAGAGAAGGCTCTGGAGAGACCTTATTGGGGCCTTTCAATATATAAAGAGGGCTTATAAGAAAGACAGAGAGAGACTTTCTACCAGGGCCTTTTGGATTGAAAGAGGGTAGATTTAGATTGGACATACGGAAGAAATCTTTTATGATGAGGGTGGTGAGGCACTGGAGCAGGTTGCCCAGAGAAGTTGTGGAGGCCCCATCTCTGGAAGTGTTCAAGGTCAGGTTGGACGGGGCTTTGAGCAGCTTGATGGAGTGAAAGATGTCCCTGCCCATGGCAGGGGAGTTGGACTAGATGATCTTTAAAGGTCTCTTCCAACCCAATCCGTTCTATGATTCTGTGATTCTATGTTCAGAACTCACCTGGACAAGACCTTGAGGAACATCACCTAACTTTGGAATTCAGCCCTGTTGTCAGCAGGATATTGGACTAATGGCCTCCAGCGGTTCCTTCCCACCTTCTCTTTTTCTGTAAATCTGTGATTCTGGCCTTAGGCCTCAATTTGGTGTTTTACGCTTTTTTTGGAGATAATTTTTTTTTTAGTGAAAGGAATTTTTCAGGATGCTGTCTTATTGCTTTCGACACAGCAGAAGTAGAAGAACATCCTACAACAACTGCAAGAAAAAGGGAAATCCGATAGCATCTGCTGATCTGTAGGATTTCAACACACAAGATGCTCTTTCAAGAAAGCCCATGATAGTTCCTGGAAGCAGCTGATCAGCAATAAGGAAACAAAGGGTGAAAACCTACCATGGAACAAGGACATTGTCCTGGTTTCAGCTGGGATAGAGTTGGTTTTCTTCTTAGTGGCTGGTGGAGTGCTGTGTTTTGGATTTAGGATGAGAATAATGTTGATAAGACACTGATGTTTTGGTTCTTGCTGAGTAGAGTTTACACTAGTCAAGGACTTTTTAGCTTCTTGTGCTCTGCCAGGTGCATAGGAAGCTGGGAGGGAGCATAGCTAGGGCAGCTGACCCAGACTGGCCAAAGGGCTATTCCATACCATGTGACATCATGCTCAGTATATAAGCTGGGGGAAGAAGAAGGAAGGGGGGGACGTTCGGAGTGATGGCGTTTTGTCTTCCCAAGTAACCGTTACGCGTGATGGAGCCCTGCTTTCCTGGAGATGGCTGAACACCTGCCTGCCGCTGGGAAGTAGTGAATGAATTCCTTGCTTTGCTTTGCTTGTGCGTGTGGCTTTTGCTTTGCCTATTAAACTGTCTTTGTCTCAACCCATGAGTTTTCTCACTTTTACTCTTCCGATTCTCTCCCCCATCCCACCGGGGGGGAGTGAGCGAGCGGCTGTGTGGTGGTTGGTTGCTGGCTGGGGTTAAACCACGACAGACATAAAGCAAAAGCAATGACCAATAAAGTTGCACAAGCTAGTTTTTCTCTGGAGAAACACCAGTGCCAGAGTTTCTTTTTGGCCAACTCACTTTTCAAGTTTAGTGTGTAAGCAGAGTTAAGGGATGTGTGGTGGGCTTCAGCCCTGGTAACTCCTCCTGCTTGGCTGCTGGAGCCCAGCTGGGGTCTCTCTGTCGAAGACATGGCTGCTGCTTCCCAGATTGCGGGTTCAGCCAGTAGTGAGGTTGGGTGTGTAACCCAGAGACACACGCAAAGGACACTGACACGGCCAACTGCACAGGCTGCCAGAGACAAGGTGCTGCCTTCAACAACCCCACGTATAACACTACCAGGACTCATAAAACAAGTATAGACAGCCAAGTCCTCCATCTAAATGCAATTCTAAGTACAACCCTGCAAAGTTGTGACATCAAGGACATCCTACTTATTTTCTACAGTGGTGGCTGAATTACTTACCAGTTCTATTGTTGTCATTCTCAGTTTGGCTGTATGTTTTATTGGAGAGAAAAAACTTGTGTTTACAGTTTTAAGTAACATACTCTTTTGAGGCCATTCCTGGGCTGCGGTGAATCTCAAAAAATTTCATCCTAACAGAGGAGATATTGTTTCTGGGTAGAGATGTGAATCCCTGCCTAATGCTGCCAACACATCAAACATCACAGACTCAACTGACTACAGGGAAAGATTTCTACGTCGGGCTTATTATCTGAATTCTCAGGCTTTGAGTTTTTCTTCCTCACTGTAGTGGAAAAAAGATGTTGGTCCATTTATCTGCCTGGATGTCAGCACAGTATTCTGTCTATTCACCTTCCTCTGCAACAGAGTTTTCAGAATTCATGTTTTTCCCCAGCTTTTCTTCTTTAAAGAAATACCCCATAAGACAAGTAGCAGCACTCAGGCTTGGTCTGCTCCCAGTTTTATCACTCTTGTTTTGACTAGGGCCTGATGTTGTAAGTCATTTACAAATCTCTATTCCCAGCAGCTTCACTGTTTGTTTTCAGGGTAGCCTTGTGCCCTTTTTACTTTCCATGGCATGCGTAGCTAATTGACAAGTAGAGCCATAATCTGCACCTTGTGTTCTGCCCACCATGCAGCATTTCCATTGCTCCAGTCCTCAACTTCTGGCACAAAATGGGTAGTGTTAAGTCTAATACGAACAACGCCTCCTGAAATGAAAAATTCATGGGAAGGCTGCTCAATGGGAAAGCAATGGTGCTTCTGGGAATAGTCATTGAGCTTCCAAAATCAGACAGGGCAAGTAGTGATTTGAGAAAGTATGGGTATTGTTGTTCCATCTTGGGTAAAAGTTAAAGCCTTTGTTTGGAGCATCTTGAAAAAAAATAATTTGTTTAATTGTTAGATATAATTATATGCATTACTTCATTCCAATGAAGTTCATCTTTTGATTTTAGTGTCCAGCAGGTGTTGAGAGTCACATATCAAGACTCCTATCTCTGTGACCTAACTTATGTGACATTAACACTATTCTAAATTTCAGGCAACAAAAGGCTGCTCTATCCATCAACGCCCGGAACAAATAAAATCAGTTTTTAATAACATGCAAACTTTGCAGAGTTTCAGGTCTCATATTTCCAGCTGGTGTTTAACAGATTTCTGTAATTTCATATCCTTCAAAGCCATGGCTGGCCCATCCTCATCATGACGAAGGTTGTATTCAAGTGTGTGAGGCTGGTGAGTATGGCTGTAACTGTTACAGCGTAAAGTAGGATCATCTTTCCCAGTTGGCTACTCACCTCTTGAGACTGTAAGAGCTGTTGTAGGACGATCTTCATTTGTCCAGTTCCTCAGCAGAGAGAAAACAGTCTACATTAGTGCACTTCTGATGACAGGAAAAAAAATGGATTCCCAACCTTCCTTTCATTTATCTCATTGACAAACTTTCATATCTGCAGCCCCTTTGAACTGACTGCCCTGTTATTCTGAAGACCTAACCACTGTGAACTGGAAGTAGTGAATGAGAGAGACATGATGATCAATGAGCTTATGGGGGGAAAAAAAGCAAAGACGAAAGAAAAATTATAAACAAAGCTTTGCTATCAGTGCTTCCCAGGAGTACAAGATATTTGTCCTGCACAGACTCAGTCGCAGTAGGTTCTCCATCCATCCGTATGGGAATCAAAAGGGAAGTGGGGATACACTGGAGGCTGAACTCAGAATCACTACACAGCTACCTACAGTCAGCTCAGCCCAAGCCATTAGCAATGCAATAGCCAACAGTCTCTGCCTGCCAAGCTCTCACCCCAGACCACAGAAGACAGCTGATATCATGCTTTTCATTTCAGTGGCAGTTCAAATGCAGTTGCTCAGCACAGAAAGACTGCTGGCCAACGGGCACAGCAGTTCAAAGGAAGGCACTGCATTTACATGGTGCTTTCTGCAAAGAAGGTCTACGCTTCACTGCCTCTCTGCTCCTTCAACTCTTTCCTCTTGTGACTTCATGCAAAAAGAGTAAAGAAGGCTACTCCTTCTTCATGCTCTTCTAACACGCTGTTTTCCCACATGGTCTTGATGTACAGATCTTGGTTTTCCTCCTTCCTGTCCTGTCCCCCTCTTCCCCCCACCTTCCAGTCCCAAATAGCAGAGGTTTATGACAGCCCCATTAAATCAACAGTAATGGTCAATGGCAGTAAATCACAGCTTGGGAGGTTCTCTTTGGACATTAGGAAAAACTTTTTCAGCAAGAGGCATCACAGTACTGGAACTGGTTTCCAGAGTGGTGAAGGAGTTTCCAACCTTGGAGGCTTTCAAGACTCAGTTAGAGAAGGCCATGACGATGTGATGTGGTGTTAGTGATACTCCAGCTCTAGTTTCTTATGCTTCTGAACGTAACAAGGAGAAATTCTGTAAGGCTGGAGAGCATTTCGGTATCACATCCACTTGATGCAGTTTCATTACATTTCTCATTCATCAGCCTGAAAGAACATCTGGTTTGTTGCTCAAGCTGTTGCAAGATCTTCAGCCTATGTTCCCTAATTAGGGAAACTCAGATTTTGCTAAAAAAAGTTGGAGAAAGCTTTTCTCAGTGTTTGAATATAAAGGAATAGGCATAGATATGCTTCTCAGCTAGCATGTGTTCTAACAAGCAGTTTATTTCTAAATACAAGCCTTTGTACCAAATAGATCCATGAAGATAAGGCTTGGAAAACAGAGGTATCAGGCTTTAGGTCGCCCATGCAAGGCCTAGTTCTGCTGTATTTGTCAGAAAGCATGTAAACATAAGCATGGTCTCTTGCAGAATGTAAGTGTGCCCACAGGTCCCCTGCCCAGGACAGGGCTCAGGACTCTGACAGCCGAAGGGGGTTTGTCAGTGCTGTAATGCGCGGTGCCACACAAGGTTCCAGACAGCCCAGCCAAGCACAAGTCCTCTGTTATTGCCACATCTTCACTGAGACTCCCAGAAGATTATAAAGGCCTAATCTTTTTGTCCTGTGTTTACAGTGAAGATTCAATGTCACCTCACCTGCCAATTATTTGTGCTAGGGGAGTCCCAACAACAGAACTGGATGGAAATGGGTGGCGAAGCTGACTGGCGTAGTTTGCCTGCTCAGCAGAAGAATAATAGGGCTATCGGACCCTTCTTCCTCCTGTTTCTCCATACAACTCATGATTTTGTTGTGCCATGCGATGCCTCCTTTCAGATAAGGGCTTTGGTCACCCATAGAGCACAATCAAGAAATTAAATATATGACCCATCTGTAGACAAGGATCCCTGCAGGCTGATATTTCTCTCCCCTATCTCTAACAGGTCCTCATGCAGAAAAGCTAGTAAAAGTCTGTCTCTCTTGCACCCACTTATCTTGAAACTATTTATTTCCTGTAAATCTGTGTTCATGGACACCTGTATCAGTACCATTTTACTGCAACTCACCCTTTATTCTGCAGTGGTGCTGCACTGCTCTGCTTTGCGTTAAGGATAGTTTGTTGAATTCTCTCTGATATGTTTTAGTTTGTCCTTTTAAGGTAAATAAGTATATAGAGATGTTGTGAACACGAGAAACAGAACAATAGAAGTAGATCATGCTTACATCATTGTGTGAGGCAACAAGCAGAAATGATGCTAAAGAATGCTGAAGGCAAGAGCTGGATGGCTCTTCGATTGAGCATCTGCTCCCTTGCTATCCAGTCCATCAAGCAGCTATATGTGGTTCTGTCCACCATTAGTGACAGATTGTTCTTTTCTTTCACCTTCTTCATCTAACTTTCTTGAAACATACCTTAAACAACCTCAAGAGTTCAGTGCTAGAATGGATTCTGCAGCCCACCTGCTTTCTCTGACCACACATATATTGACTGTCTACCACAGTTCCTCTGTCTAAATGAGCTCCAGCTCATCTGGAGTTCGTTCATTCAGTTTGGGACGCTGATTGCCAGAGTTTACTTTCTCCAAGAAGCTTCTTTGGAAAAACATGTTGGTCTAATAGTTACTTGCCTCACTACCCTGAAAATGAGCCTTGGGTTCCTAAGTGACATAGGTGCAAAATGTTAACCTAGATGACCAAACATGAGCTGGGAGGAGGAGGAAATGAGCGGTAGCCTGGGTATATTTGGGATGGAGTGTGTGCAGCATCAGCTTGGGATGATGGCTCCTGTGGAAAACTTCATAAGAGAATGAGTGTTTCTGCCATTCCTCCCAGGAGCTGCAGTTGCATCAGATCAAATTAAGCAAAAACAAGTGATGTCCCCAGGTGGAGTGTCTCAGCCACTACCACCCCAAGGAAGAGCTCAGGTGGGACAATGCCTCATTTATCATTGCACAGGGAACAAAAGGAGGCAATAAATACATGATTTTTCAGATGTCAACACAAGTGGTTCTCAGCAAGGCCCCAGGGTGCCATGATCCAGTCCCAAGAGGGGCTGAGCACTGCTGAGCTCCTTCAAGGACTATGAGAGATGCAGCTACTCCGTTCCTTTCCAGATGAGCCCCTCTGGCTGCAGGTTATAAACTGGCTGTTAAAAACTAAACTTCTAATTAGATCTACAGAGACGTTCACAAAGTTGTCCAAATGAATCTGAAACTAACTTCCAATAACATTAAGAGTTGCACTCTCCAGTTATCTCCTCTGGTCAGCAGCTTCTTTTGAACAACTGGGAAAGGCTTCCAGGGTAGAGATGAAGGGGATTGCAGCCCCCATTAACATCGCCTGGTGTCATGTATGTATTCCTTTCACATGACTGGGGTGGACTTTCTCGCTTCTTGGTCTCACAGCGGTCCAGCTCCACCTTCCTCTTCCCCATCCCAATATTTCTAAGGTCCTTGTAATTGCATTGGCATTTTTTCACTTTTGGGTGTTTTTAGTTGCTGATACGTGACTATGTCATCCTTGCTCTCTTGCCCTACAGCAATATGAGGCCATGCCAGTTTGTGTCATCAAATCCTGCCATTTTAGTCTCATGGGATTATCTTGCTGAGAACTTGACTCACGCTGTAGATGAGGTGGAGTGGTCACAATGTGAGACCTAATGTGACAGGCTGGCACATGGCGAGATGAAGAGTTGAAAAGGGCAGCTAACAGGCACCTCAAGTTTTTCAGAATTCGTGAAGGGTGCTGCCCTTAAGGGCTGTGAAAGGCTGAGGACAACTGTACTCACTACTTCACAGAAACGACCAGATGCCCAGGAAAGCTGAAATCCCAGAATAATCATGAAGCAAGTTCTCAATTAGATCAGCCAACTTAGATCTGTCTTCAGGATGTCAGCCTTCCTTACTACCTTCACCTTCTTTCTTGTCTACAGGAGTTCAAGTTAATCTTTACCAGGGCCTGTAGCTTAATTTTCAGTTTTGTATGTCTTTTCCATTTTCACTTGCTGTTTTCAGTCTAAATCTTTTCATTCTCTCTTTCATGACTCCCCCTTTTAGATTTGTTCTTTCTCTAGTTCTAAACGAGTTTTCCTTCAGTAACTTCATTTTTTTCCAACTAGGAAAAGCTTGCATGTTTTTGATGGTATTAACCGATATATGCAACCATTTTCTTCGCAGAGATGCAAGACAATGCCTTTGGCTGGGTTACAGTATGAGTAAGTACAATGAGGTGAAAGAAACGCCCCACCTTTAACAAACCATGAGGAGAAGTCAGCTGCCAGGCTGCCTACTCTTTTTCACGAAACTCTGTTTTGGTTGGTTTATGGTTCACATCTTTTCCAGAGTGAGTTCCCAGCCAGTGTTTATCAAGCCAAACAACAGAAACTCAACAAGAGCAGGGTGATGCTTTTTCTCACTAAGACAAATTGATGCCAGTCATCCTGCTATTACCACCTCTGCCAGTTTCAGCTCCCGGTTCCCAGAAAGCTCTGAACATTACAGGAATAAGGAAATGCTGCTTCTCCTAAAGGCTATGCACAATTGTGTCAGTGCCTTGCCTCTGTGGGAGGCAGCATTTCTTGACTCCTGTTGTCTAGAGAATGGGGATCCAGTACCTGTTAAAAAGTCTCTTTCCACTTGCTGCCATTTCCAGCTCCTGGCCTATTTCCAGCTACATCCCTGTCATAATCAGCCTTACTGGAGTCACAAAGGCACTTTCTCAAATGATATTAACATTTAGTTTCTCGTTGCCTTTGTTACATTTTCATTAGAGTGAATCTTACATTTCATTAATCACCAAATACAATTCAAGCAATCTACTGCCTTAATTTCTCTAATCAGATAAGTCACCATCATATTTCTGAATAACAAAGTTGCTTCTGCTCGTGAACATACATGCAGCAGAACATCAGTGAAGCTGCTAAAGCCAAAATCTTTGCTTTCTACAACAGTATGATACCCCCAGAGGATCAATATCAGCGTGCTTTTGCATGTAAAGAACATCTGCAATCTTTCTTATTCTCTTTATTCTCTTTTACCGCTGGCTAGTTACTTCATGTTGCTTGAACATTATTTTCGGCCTGCTGAAAAGTTTTGCATCTCTCTGTCATGTCAGAGCCGTAGGGCTGTCTGGGCTGAGAGCGCCGTTCCCTCCGCTGTCGCTGGGACTGGCCATCCCTCTCCTCCAGGCTCCCTGGGATGTGTCTCAGCTGTTTCCATTTTTGTCCATATTGCTCCAGATTATGCTGCGCTTCCCAGTAATGCTTCTTGCGCGCTTTATTATTTCTCTTGCCTTTTTGGAGCAGGCTGGCAATTCACAGGTGTGGATAGGCAAGCCCAGCGCTGGTCCTTTTTCTCTGAAGACCGAAGGGAGCATCCTCTGAAGTATGTTGCAAATGCTGATAGAAACTGATATGATGTGATTCATTAACCGTAGCTGGATTCCAAGAAACTCTTTATACAAATTCGGGCCAAGGCAGGCCAGTCCCAAAGCCTTGCAGGCACGTACTGAAAAAAAAAATCACAGAGCGCGGGGGAGGATAGCAGGGCTGAACTCTGCAGCAAGGAAGAAGGTACATCTCTCTAACACGCTGCAGACTCAAGACATGCAAACACTGATGCTAACGTGCAGCTTTTATTAATGTATTATGAATTTGGCTGCAAGCTGATGCAATGAAAATGCTGGGAACCTGAAAGGTGTGGGCTAGAGAAGGAAGTACAGAGTCACTTTGACATGCATATTCTCATCCCCTCCTGCTCCTTGTTTGTCTTGTTGCTGTGTGTTCTGGCACTGGGATGCATACCTCACTCCAGCTAACCGCCCCTGTTCTGTGAGCCATGTTTCGGAGGTAATGTGTAGGCGTGTGTTGAAACATTGTGGGGAGGGGTAAGTTGCATGTTAATAAATGACAGCTTATCTACACACGCACAAACTGAAACAATAATTTGCCTTACTTATTTCAGTGTAAGGCTGGGCACTAAGGTAAAAAAAAATTAGTGCATATTACTGCTGACTGTGTGGTATTGGTTACTGGGTACGTGTTGACTCACCTGGGTTCACCTCCAGTCCAGCAGCAGCAAAGGACCATCTGAAGATGAGAGAGTTGGAACAGACTTGTCAAAATAGTTCCTTGTAATTATTTTCGCATTGTTACTGAGGTAGCAGATTTTTTCCTGCGGTTTGAGTTAGAGAAGAGAATAAATATAAATTAAAGAGAGAAACGGCACCTAAACCCCTGAATTTTATTTTATAACACCAAGAGAAACTATACATGAGTTAATCAGTTGGTGTTCTGAAATTCTCACAGAATTTGCTAGAGGGAGCAATCTTACTCTGCAAAGCATTTGACTAAAACAGATTCTTCACTGTAAAGATTTACTTTCCCTTATAATCCGCCCAATTTGCTAGGTGGAATTATAGAATAACCAGCTTCTTGATTTTACTCCTGTTACAGCTGCAGAGACAACATGCCACAGAGAGAGGCTTCAGGGTTGTTGTTTTATTCATTATTATACAACAGCATCTAGAAATTCCAGCCAGATTCAGAATTCAGTTTTGTAAATGCTTTAAGGGCATTCTGTGCCCTGAATTGTTTGCAGCATCTTAAGCAAAAAAAGTGTAGAGAAAAAAATTGAAATTAAAAAAAAGTTTGAACAGTTGAAAGTTAAATAAGTGAATTGAGAGACTAAAGAGGATAGACCCCACTGTCATAGCTTTAATTCCAAGAGTTACATGACAGGTTTAAAAAAGAGTGAAAATACTTAAATATGACTTTGGCATTTAAGTTCTGCCCGATTTCAAAATTATGGCACTTCAGAATCCCAGGTAGTGGCTTTGGAGGAGCCAAAACTCCACAAGTATTTCAGTTTGTGACAGCAAAGCTCCTCAGGTACACACACAGTTCTCTTCCTGTCCATACTGGCCGTCTGACGAAGGCCGAACAGAATCATAGACTCAAAGAAAGATTTAGATGAGAGGGGACCTCTGGAGGTCTCTAGTCCAACACCCTGCTGCAAGCACAGCTAGCTCCAGAGCTAGATCAGGCTGCTTATGGCCTTGATCAGGCAACATGTGAACACCTCCAAGGAGGAAGACCTCCCAGCCTCTCAGGGCACCTATTCCAGTGCTGAACCACCCTTGTGAGAAGAAGCTTTTTTTTTTTTTAATGGCAAATCAGAATTTTCTTTGATGCAAATATTGTGACTGTTTCACTGTGCCCCTCTGAGAGGACTCTGGCTCTGTTGTAGCCCCCCAAAGGCTAGCTGAAGTCATCAGTTAGATCCCAACAAACCCAGCTCTCTCAGCCTCTCCTCGTACATCATGTGCTCCTCTTGAGCTTGTTGTCATCTCTCGTACGGGGGACTGCAACAGTGGACACCGTGTTCCAGATGTGGCTTCATGTGTGCCAGATAGAGCAGAATAATACCTCCCTTCACCTGCTGGCCACATTCTAGCTATTGCAGCCCAGTATGTTGTTAGTCTTCGTTGCCTCTTCCTGGCTCATGTTCATCTTGCTGTCCACTGGAAGCCCAGGTTCTTTTCTGCAGAGCTGCTCCCAATAAAATTAGTCCCCAGACTGTACTGATACATGTGGCAGTTTTGTCACAAAATGACTACGCCATATACATAAAATATAGAAAAATATTTTGAAAGGTAGACTTCCTCTAAGCCATGTCCTGGGAAAAATCTTAAGGTACCATATTTACATGTTTCTGCCAAGCTGGGTTAATGGGAAGCAGTTCCATTTTAGCAGTCAAAAATCTTGACTTTGCCTCTTTTTTCTACTTACATAAGCTTACAGATCTCTTTAATGATTTCAGTGTAAGTGGGCAGGAATGAATGTACCAATAGTCATAAAAATACATTGGGCCTGAATAATCTCAGTCCTATCCACTGGTGAACAGTGATTTCATCTAAGTCAGTAAGAAATAATGGATTATCTGAACTGGTGAAAACTCCACACACAGTCCTACACATGGGTTTAAAGTTTTTATATCTGTTTTGCTTTGCCTTTAAGTGTGCGTTTGGTTTAAACTTACTTAAAGACCCACAGATTTATTTTTATTTAAGAAGAGCAGCAATGCATTCTGTTAATTAAATCATTGCCATTTCTGGTACAAACCAGCCCAATGAGTAATCAGCTCCTTTCAACTGCTTCAGTGAAAGGAGCAGGAGCCCTCTAGGAGGGTGTTACAACACAGCCTTCCTCTGAAGGTGCAATTACATCCTCTTGCTTGATTTACAGAAAAACTGCAAACCCCCTTTTCTTGGGAGGAATGGAACTGTCTGTCATTCATGCAGGGAGGGCAGAGGCAGCAGGGAAGAGGAAAGACCTCTATGTCATATTGTATATAAGGAACCAGGTCCTGCAGAAGAGAAGAGAGGATGATTATGAAATGCTGAAAGAAAACATTGGCTCTAGGGACACTCGCAGCCAGAGGGACCCCAGACTGGGCAAGAAACAGAATCTCAGCCCAGATGAACCACGCACATCATCAAGAGGACGAAGTCTCTATTACCTTATCTTCTAACCCAGAGACGGTATGTTGTCACTGAAGTGATCAACTCTAAATGTAAGGAAGGAAACCCCCTGTTTCTTCCCCACTCTTTAGCTTTGTTGTGTCTAGTAGAATCCTCTTAAAGTCTCAGTACTTGGAGTGAGGGGAGCCCCAGCTGGTCCCCAGTGACTGAGTCCGCAGTCTTGAGATCATGTATCAACCCGTTACTCCCATTTTCTGTGAAGACCTACTACTTGCATACAGTCTCAAGAAAGCTATATAGCCAGACTGTTTAGAATAGCTGTCGGGGAGGTCCTGCAGCAGCAAAAGGCAGAGGTAGGAGTTATCCATGGCTTTATAACCACTGGAAACTGTGTCTAGCAGTAGTCCTTGTTGAGTTACCTGCTTTTGCAGGCTCACTGCTCCCTCTACATTCTCTAAAGAGGTCCTTCTTGGTCTTTACTGACAGTCCATTTTTCTGTCTTGGAGCTTATGGTAAAGTTTCTTCCTAACTTAGTCATTTTGCTGATTTATGCTCTGAAGCACAGAAATTTAATTCCTAGTTTTGCACCTGAGGTAATATAATTGTGGATGTTTTCATTATTCACCTGAGTCCCCAGATGTTTTGAATCATGCTGAGATACTGGATCACAAGGAAACTTTGGGGTAGCAAGTTCCAGAGATTGCAGTGGCAAAAATAAAGGCAAAGGCATGTAGGCTTATCAGGTTCACCTCCTCAGCTTTATTGATTATTTCTTTCTGGAGCTTTCTTGAGATGTCTTCTTTCCAGGAGAATCCCTGTCTCCACTAATCATTTTTTCCATCAACTTTCCATTCCTTCTATTTGCTCTTGATGGCACTGGAATATTTCATGTAATTTTCCAGCTTCTTTCATACTTAAATATTGCTGGGTTTTTGATGTGAGAAGTCGTCTTCAAGGAATCTCTGCTTTTACTCCTGGTTTACAGTAAAGTGTAGAAAGGGTTGGAATTATTCCTTGTAGTAAGTATTGCATTACATGATGAGCACATGAGCAATGAGCACTGTTCACATGTGACAAGTATACGTAATTTATTATTATACGGCTCTCTACGTCCTTATCTTTTCTAGATCTTTACAACTTAAACAACAGCTTTGCATCACTCCACATTCCGAGGAGCTTTCCATTCTTCCTGTGACAAGCAAGATCTCATTATCTTGAAGTTCAAGATATTAGCTGTGTATTTTCTTTAAAAAATTGTTATACAGAGTACATTGCCATGGACAGCTTTGGTTTTGAGTCTGGAAGTTTGTTTACTTTAACTCTGATGCCATAGGGCTGAGCCAGGCATAAAGATGTAAGCAGCCAAAATGTCAACTCTAATTTTGGAATCCTCATGTCTAATCACCGACCCCTTCCACTTGAAACCCCATTTCCATATGAACTTTGAGGCAGATCCATTGTGGGGAAGGGAGAAGCCAGTCCGTGAACACCTTAAATTCCCATTAATTGGAGTCAGATTGTAGAGCAGAAGCTCCAGCTCACTGTCTGGTTGTCCTTGTACATCTCTGGCACAGATGTAGGGAACTGCAGTATTGGTGCGAAGACAGAACGAATGGGTCTGCCTGGGAGAGGAAGCACCGGAAGGAGCAGTGGCAGAATGCCTGCAAGACTTAGGCGTTGATGGTCATCAAGATCCCAACACATCCATCAGCAGCTTCTTAGGACACTCAGATCAGGAGGGAGAGCCCAATGATGACTCTCAAAAGCAGGACAGGACTGAGAGACAGTGTCAACTCCTAAAGGGTACCTAATGCATATTCAAAACCTGCACATGGCCACCAACCTAGGAACAAGTCAGAAGAAGCGATGGAGACCCAACAGCTGACATTCCTTATTATCAACGTCATGGCAAAGAATTCTAGATAGATCATTTGGGCAGAAGAACCTTGGTGCTTGTGAGAATATGGGTCTAAGAGTGTGTTGAATGTGACTGAGTGAAACCAGTTTTGTTTTAAAATGAAATCACCTTCCTCCCCACACACTAAGCTTTACTACACTGTTTCCACAGTACTGCAACGTTATTTCCTATATGGAATTGATTGCCAGGCATCAGGTCAAATTCAACTGTCTCCCTTCTGTTTCTCTCCCTGTAGATGCCATGTGAAGGCTGCATGGAGAGGGACAACAAGAGCACTGTTGCAACCACGGAGTTCCTTCTGCTCGGCTTCTCCGAGCTGCTCTGTCTGCGGGTCCTCCTCTTCTTTATCTTTCTCGTTATCCATTTGGTCACGTTGGCAGGGAATGCAATGATCTTCATGGCAGTGGTTATGGAGCCTTCCCGTCCTCCCATGCTTTTTTTCCTCTGTCAGCTCTCTGTCATCGAACTCTGCTATACCTTAGTCATTGTCCCTAAGGCACTTCTCAGCCTGATAGCGGTGGATGGCAGCACCATTTCTTTCATAGGCTGCGTTGCACAGATGCATCTTTTTGTGGCACTCGGTGGGGCTGAATGTTTCCTCCTGGTAGCCATGTCGTATGACCGTTACGTTGCCATCTGTCAGCCACTTCACTACGTAGCTGTGATGAGCGAGGGGTTCTGCCTCAGACTGGCTGTGGCGTGCTGTCTGGGAGGCTTTGCTGTTGCCCTGGGGTTGACGGTGGCTGTTTTCCGCTTACCCTTCTGTCAGTCGCATCGTATCAACCACTTCTTCTGTGATGTCTCTGCTGTGCTGCACCTGGCCTGTACGCAGAGTTACACCCGTGAGCTGCCCTTGCTGGCTGCCTGTGTGCTCCTCCTGCTGCTCCCCTTCCTCCTAATCCTGACCTCGTATGTTTGCATTGCTGCTGCTTTGTTACATGTCACCTCCTCTGTGGGAAGGGGCAAGGCCCTTTCCACCTGCATTTCACACTTGTCCATCACCTTGCTACACTATGGATGTGCCACCTTCATGTACGTTCGTCCTAAGTCCAGTTACTCGCCAGCTCGAGACAAGATGGTGTCTCTGGTCTACACCAATATTACTCCATTGCTGTATCCCCTCATTTACAGCCTCAGGAACAAGGAAATCAGAGGGGTCCTCAGGAAAATGTTGAGGAGGAAGAAAATAGCTCAGCTGAACCGGCATGCTATCAGAGCTGTGACGTGTGTGTGGTAAATTTTAGCAGAACAAAGGTGTGCTTGTTGGAAAACAGCCCCATAATCATGTTGGGACCAGATTCTCCATAGACTTCACTACAGTAAATATCCAGACAGAATTCAACATGCATCAATACATTTATGACAAAATGACATCTCTGCTAAAAAAAAAAAGTCTCTAATGTAACACTTTACCTAAAGGGATATGCTTTAATGACTTGTGAGCTTTGATCAGTTTGTGGTCTCCCTTCTGTGATCACATACATCCTCATGCTTAGATTCATGGTCATCTCAGCACAATCAAAAGATCAACACAAAATTATTTAAAGCCACTGTATTGGTTTCATTATTTTTCTATCAAGATGAAATTAGAAGCTGGAAACTGGGAAGTCAATAAAAAATTTCAGACTGGTAAGTTTTTCAGCACAAAAAATCTGAAGAGGGTTATTGGAAGGTTAGAAGAAGAAAGCCCATGCCTAGAAAGAAATGGAAATTAAGATGTGGTTTTCTCCAAATTTAGCAGAAAGCCGCACTCCAGCATCCCATCACAAGTGGAAAGATCCTTAGTGTAAACTCACCTTATTCTGAATTATTCTAGATAATGAGAATGAAAGCGCCATTGATTTGACAAGACTATGACTTTCCTATGCCTGTTTTGCAGGAAGCAATCCTTCCTTTTATAGGGAGATGCTTTCCATTTGGATTGTTCCTATGGCAACATAAAGACTAAGATACTGGTCTTATCACGTGACTTTCATCAGGAAAGACTGTATCATATAAATAAGGATGCCTGAGGAGTGTTGAAATCTATCATCGTAAGATTAATACTACCACTGCTATAGTTATTGTAATTTCTTTAGCAAAACCAGTGAGAGTTACGGCACATGCTGGACTGCAGCAGACGTCAGAGTCTGAAAGGTGCAAAGCAGTGTTATTTTGTGTGTTTCCTACACCTAGGTGGAACAGGATGAGTCAGACAAATTAGGGAAGATCAGTTTTGGACAGGAACAGGGGGGAAAGAAGCAACTTCATTATTTTATTTAGTACTTCCCTCCCCCATGCCTCTTTAAAGCCCCAAACAGACCCTGTGATTCAGAACCTACCTCTTACATACCAAATTGTTGAGAAAAAATTAAAAGGCTTGCTTCTATTTCTCTGTCTAATCCAAAGGAATTTCAGCACCTCAGCTGCCCTCAGCTCTCTCCCTTGGCAGATTGAGAGAGCAGAGTGATATTTGCTTTCTCTGGGCTACAATCATTAAAAATTATGGTAAGTGGATTTGACTAATGTAAAAAACTGGCACTGTAACTAAGGAAGTTAACTTGGAGCCATCTGACAAAAGAAAAATGTGGAATTTAAAATTCACATTAAAAGCTGTCTTCAAGTTGACAGTCTAGCCAGGCTAAAACATTAACACAGAATATTGGCTCTCATGTCAATGAATGCCTAATTACTGCTGTGAGCAAAGGTTTAGCTGCATTATTCAAAATGATCAAAGTTGTAGTGAACATTTTAATCACCTGCCAGGTCTTCCATAAAATGAGAAGGGGAGGGTCTCAATAAAAGCACATTACTTACTAATAGAGAAGTACTTTCGAACTACATTAGAGAAGCACGTTGAATCAAATATACCATTTAAATAACTGTAACGAGCACAGGACAAAACTGAAGCATCAATTCCAAATCCTGTCCAGTCAAATCAAGCTTCGAAGTTAATCCTGCTGCAAGCAGTTGGCTGGACTAGAGACTTCCAGAGGTCCCTTCTGAGATTCTACAGCAGAGGTTTCTAGGAGGTATTGATATGCTCAAATACCTGGCAATAAAACTAAGGGACAGAAAGACACTGAGGTTTATAATACTGATCAAAACCTTGGTAGAGAACCCCCATGTGTTTCTGGCAGCTGTAGGCATGGGATAGCAGAGGTATAACTGTCATCTGCTGCTAGCTGTGAGAAGATAGCAGGGCTGTGTCCTGAACTAGAGATGTTCTTCATGAACAACTGCTGATTGGGAGCACCTCAGCAGACCTGTCCTCACTGCAAGGATACGGATGATGCTTTCGGGAGGGATGACATGACTGAAGCAGCAGCCAGGCTAGACTCCCAGGTCTTTAGTTCTAAAATACATGTGGGAAGCATAACAAGCAATGGAGGCTTCCTGAGAAGACACCGTCTCCACCCAATGTCCTTGCAGATGAATGGAGTGAGGAGATATCCCAGAGCCGAGATTATCCCCCATCCTACCCCCATCAGTACTCCTACATCCATTCACAGTGCCCACGGCCCTTCTCCTATGCCCAGCTGTGTTGAGTGCAGGGCTTTGCTGTATAGATCTGTAGAGAGAACTCAGGGATGAGAGTAGGAAGGGGAAGCTTATGAGGTAAGAGCAGCAACAATGTATATGAGATGTCAGGACCACTTCTTTTTAAATGTTATCTTTCAACTGCCAGGAGCTGCCTGAAGTCCCTTTTCCACCACTTCCCTTTACAAGTGGCTGTTTCAGTCCTGTTGACCCAGTATGCTCTATGTTGAGAGCTGGAGAATGCCCAAGTGAAGACAGCAACATCCCTGATGTAGGGCATGAGCACAGAAAAAATACGAGAATTTCTAAGTCCTTTTCAGAACTTCACATGGAACAGCAGGATCCAGCCAGGCAGTGTGGAGTTAGACAACTGCATATTCCACCTCCAACCAAAGACAGGTAGGGCAAAGATCTTTCCATGGGCATCATAACTTTCTGGGTTGGATAGGGTCTCAAGGCCCCCCAGCGCATGAGTAAGGTTGGGGACCTGCATTCCACAAATGGTCCTGTCCCTTCTTGGAAGGATAATGCCTACATCTCCAAATTTGCAGAGGTCTGAGATCTGGCAAACACAGGTGTCATGAGGTTTTCCAATGAAACCAGCTAAGACATCTCTAAGACTCCCTTCATGGTTTACACAGCCATAAAAACAGAGTATTCATCCTTGCAATTAATTTTGTCAAGGCTGCCCTGAGCAAGGCACTGTATGAGAACACAGATCTCATCAGTGCTTGAGCACCAGAGCTCAACCTCTAAGAGCTCAACCTGTAAGGCCTGTAACATCTCACCAGTGCTGTCCACGTGCTCAAAAATGAAGAGGGTTTGGAGGATGTTGAGTAACATTCAGTGTACTCAAGGTCCAGTACCTTGAATGGTACATACCATTCAAAGAGGTACCTCAACTTAAGGAGGTATTTCAAGGAGGTATCTTGAGTGCTACCTACCAGTACCACTGACACTGGTAGGGTACGAGTGACATCTCCTTTTCAGTGTAGAGAAAGCTCCAGGTACCAGTGAAAGCTCTTTTTTTTTTTTTTTTTTTTTTACACACTGTCATGTTTTGCTGGCAATCCAGGTAAGACGTTTCCTAAAAATTGTTCCTATAAATAATCAATCTCCTAAAAGAATTAAATGCACTTGCATTAAAAATATTCCCGTACTTTTCTAGGAGTCCAAATACAAAAAGTCCACTATGGGGATGTGTTTCTGTTACTGATTAGTTAAAATTCTGACAGAAGTCCAATTTTAAGAACATGGAAGAATTTTCAGTATATTCAACTCCCTTTCACAAAGGCATGTTATCACAGCCTATCCATTTTGGCTTACACGGAAAGTGAGTCCACCAGCCTCCCTCCTTTTGGATTCTTGAAAAGCTTAGAAAACCTGCAGATAATCCTATATTTACCCAAATAGCTTCTTTTGTCCTTTGATCTGAAGCAGAAGGAAAGCATCAAGGTGAAATTAATACAGCTATTTACAACAATGGAGTTGTAGCCAGTGAAAATGGATGTGTGGACAGTATTAAACCTAGAAAGTGGACTTTAATATCATGAGGGTGAAAAGCTGCACAAGGCGGTGATTTCCTTTATTGAGAAAAGGCCTCCGTTTTCCATGTGTTTATTATTCAGCATGCCAAGGGCAATAGCCATATTGACTTTACTATGATAAAAACTAGAATGCTATAGGAGTTTGTCTTGCAGATATTTATAGATATTTACAGAAGAAGGGAGATGAGTCCCTCCTGAGATTGTTTTGTGCCATTATATGAAATTACTTACCCAGTATATAAAATCAGATAGGACCCTATATGATACAAAAAAATAAAGTCCACACCCCTATAAACAGGCTAATGGGGAACAAATATGCTTAAATATTCTGCCCCTCCCCTCCAGAATCAAAAAATTCTAGACTCTAAAAGCTTTTTATTTTCCAGCTGGGTTGTTGTGCAGGCCTTAAGTCCCCTTTAATGGACTGCCTCAGGAAGCAACCAGGAATGTGGGACAAGAAATAATCAGAAGACCAAAGTGGAGTTGAGGAATGAGGTGAAGCTCCATGCTAGGTGGTTGATTTCAGAGTCAGTTTCACTTTGCCCTGCAATCATCTCCACATCAAAAAGCTGACTGAAGGTGCTATTAATAGTTCCGGCATTGTATCCCTAACCTGAAGCTCTTGGTGCTAAAGATCCTGCCGTGCTCAGTTATCTTCTAGACAGGTCCAGGAAGTGAGAATGGGAAGGTCGATACCCACCCAGTGTGTACCCTTGGCTTTACCTGCATGAATGCAAAGATATGAGACAGTCTGGTTTTACAAATTGGTATGTAAAGATATAAGACTGTCTGGTTCTACAAATTGGTATGTAAAGCTGAGGGAAGACCAGGTGGCTCAGCAGCATATAGCCTCTAGCCTAGTCACTGCCGAAAATCAGGCCTCCTAAAATCTGTGTCACGTTTTACTGTGGTTTTGGTCTACAGTTGCTCTCAACATTCATTTTAGTTCTCATGTTTTGATTTAATGAAGAGTTCAAGTTTCAAAAATCAAGTGGGAAGCTGAACTGGGAATACACTTGACAGTGAGTTGGGAAGATGTTACCACGATCAACGCCCTCTTTCCACCTGCAAGACAGCAAGGTGTCTGTTTCAAATATCTTCTCTTGATGTCAACACTGAAACCACGCAGGATGAACACAGGTTGTTAACGCTGTGACCAGTGGCAACTATTTCATTTCTGCGTAGGACAGCAACACTACAACACCAAGATTATCCTACAACAGCAAGAAATAAGGGCAAGCTTATTGTGTTTAGACTGGGGAAGCAACTCTAATTTGTCAAGAAGAGGACCATAAAAATAACTGCAGATTTGAAGCAGAAATTAATAAATTTCTATTAAAACCCCCAGAAATTAAAAGACTGATTAACTCACACGTTCAGTGAGTACACTGTCAGTGTAGAATCACACTATCAAAGTGACTAGTGATATGGCTGCTTACTGCATGTTATTCATGCTAATGATTTTTTTCAATGTCGGTGAGGTATTTTCACACTTAAGCATAATTAATCCAAGAGCGCAAAAGAACAGCTAGAAAACATGAACAAATTACAGAAAGGTATGTACTTGTCATGCAGAGACTACTATTGCTGTATTTTGAGCTGTGATTCAATTGCTAAAAACATTATAATCCTATTTTTCTACAGCTTAGTTGAAGAAGTCAAGAGCATCTCTACTAGAAATCAAATTTCTCTGGGTCAAATGTTGTGTTTCTTGTACATACGCTGTTGTGTTAGTAATCCTCAAGCAGAAATTGAATTCTGCTTTTTTTTTTCCCCCGTCTTTTTTTTCCCTGAGGTCAGTAATGAAGTAATAAAAAAGTGAAAGCTTAATGCCACCAAGATAAATAAATATCTTCAAATGTGCCCAGGAAGCATGTGCTCTTGGAGTGGTAAGTGTAGAACTACACTCGTTGGATTTATAAGTATATAATGTGCTATAATATCTATTAGAAAGTAACTAACTCTTGTGACCCAGATTTGTACCACTTAGGGCAGTTTTATGAATGGGAACATGAATCAGATTATATTATGGCTGGATTTGCATTGCTTTCCACTTGTCTATCCAAAATGTCGCAGCTTAACATAAGGGAAGCCCTATTTTGCTTAGACTTTTTTTCTTTTTGCAATAGGTCCCTCAGTCTCTCACGGCTTCACTGTTGACCAAAAGTGTTAACCTGGAAAGAAACAAAATCCCAGCCATCACCAGACAAAATGGATTGCATCACTCTTACACTACGCGTGGTCCTGATGGGTGGGGTGGGCTGCTCTCTGCTCCTGCCACAGCACCTTCGGGCAGCCGGGGCCTCTCAGGCACCACATCCCCTGGTCAACCAGGGTGAGCAGAACTGGGATATGAAGGCAAGAGAATTTTCTCAAGTAATTTCTGGGAAAAAGAAAGATCCTCCACCTCATTTTCAGGACCATACACTAATTTAATTTACTCCTGTTTTGCAAGCCCAACAAGAGCATGGCAGACCATACGCAGGATAGCTTATCAAGAGACAAAAGCCAGAAAGCCTGCAGTTCAGCCAACAGTGGAAATATGCTTCTGTGCCTAATTAGATATCCAGCCAGGGCATCAGTAGATAGAGAAACATCTATGAGTACGTTGTTGATGAACAAGTAAGTGGAGTTTTATGCAGGGATACTGGATTTCTAGTCCATGTTTAGTCCTTCCTATCTCCATTAGGTGGAGAATATATACAGGAAGCTGCCCTCCCATTTTGATTGCAGACCAAGTAAGGAGCTGTCTACATTCCTGGTGGCAAGAAGACATGACTGTTCATCTACGAGTGACAAACAGAATCAGAAAAAGGTGGGAAGGGACTACTGGAGGTCTTCAGCCCAAATACCTACTCACAGCAGGGTTAACACCAAAGCTGCGTCAGGTTGCTCAGGGCCTTGTCCAAGCAAATCCTGTACATCTCCAAGGGTGTTCCTCTCTGGATATGTTAGGAAGAGTGAGGGAGTGTCCCCTGCTTCTACTGAGATGAGCAATAAAAATGAAAACCCGGATCTACACCCTGTCTCTATCAGCTTCATTCGTTCCCTTGCCCTTGTTATTCTTTTCAGGGGAGAAAGATAACCAGCTTGACTGCTTGTGCAGTCAAGATCCCAAGTTCCTAAGCTAGGGGTGACCACTTTGTGATCAAGAGGAGCCACTTGTGCTCCTTTGTAGGAGTTTATAATATCTGTTTAAAATAAAGCCTGAGTTTCTGAATGAAAAAAGTCCATGTACAAAACTAATTTAACAGCTTAAACCACTAGATGGTAGGAGTCTATTTTCTGCAGAAAGACTGTCTGAAGTCAGTTGTTTGAAATATTCTAAGATAATTGCTGGTGGAGTAGAGCCAGAAAACTTTCCAAGATACAAAAGAAAACACTAGAATATTAAACTGTGGTCATGGAGGTGAGAATAAGAGAGAGAAAGCATGAATTCTCTATGGGAATGAAAATTGAAACAGTGTCCCCTATGCTCTACAGAGCTGTCATAAATTTTTCTTAGAGTTGTAGAGATAGTGGATAAAAGGAGTGAATCAGAGGCCACAGAACAAGGGCAAGTTCCTCCTTTAGACTGAAGTGGGGCTTGTTGCAGAATGTGATTGGGGCCCCTGCGAGCCCTATACATCTATGTTACTATAACAGCTTACTGAAAGGCAGTTCAAGATGAACAGGTTCAAGTTATCAATGCCAAAGGGATGCTTTGATAGTTTATGAAGTATATAGCAAGTGGGGAACTCCAGAGATTGTTTCTAGGTTCAGTTTCATTCGTCATCTAGAAGGACATTTAACAGCGCAATAGTGAAACTCATAGCTCTTTCTAAAATGTGAGGAGCAGCAAACACAGTAAACAATTTATAAGAAACATATGAAAGAGTTCCGTCTGAACTGCAGTTCAAAAGAAGCACGTCCCAACTCAGCCCTTTGACTGTCCCAACAGTACATCAAGACAAGACCCGCTGCATACCGTTCCTCCTCACTTCCCTCACCACAAGCCCACATATCTGTAGGAGGAAAGCCCAGGTGTGTTGTGTAGTGATATTTTTTCAGCTAGATACCTAATCTCAGCAATACACGAAACAGGATACTGGGAAATGGAAGGAAACAATGTGCCCTGCGATTCAGAAATATTCAGAGAGACTAGAAACACAGGATGAGATTCAACCCAAAGACATGCAGAGAGCGAGTTTAAAAGATGCAGTTATCTTCTTACCATCAAAAAGCATGCCAGAGATGGGAAGCTCACTGGGAAGCCATGACAGTGAAAAGGTTGTGGAGGTGTAAATCATATAATCATAGAATATGATTTTAAAGATAAACATTTTTTGAAATTAAGTTATTTCAGATTTTTTTTTTGCACTAGATACTCAGAGAATTAGTTTTGTCCAATAATTTAAAAAGACAAAATCCAACCTTGTGATGCACAAGCAAAAGGATCCTGTCAATGAAACACTCAGCAGAGTTGTATGAATAATTCACGTGTAGTACTCCACTGTACTGGGTACAGCCTCTGTGTAGATTCCCGCTTTTTCCCTTTGGATCTGCATTTCAGTGCAGAGGACACATGGCAAAGCAATGCAGCAGAGCTTTTACAAATATCAGTAAAGTTCCAGGCATTTGGGGTTTCTACTTTTTTATGCTTCCACTTGTTTATAGATTTGCTGCAGATCTTGATCTTGCTGTAACATTAGATCATATTTTGTCTGACTACCATTGTACACATTCTGACTGGAAGCTACAGTAGGTGAACTCCAATCTACAAAATAACAATGCAGTACATACGATTTCTGACCACCGTCATCTGGAATACCCCAATTTCTGACCCCCATCAGCCAACACTAACAAGGGGGAGAAAAAGAAAGTACATAGTCTTTAGGCCATCTTCTCTGATGAGCCCTAGTAAATCTGTTCCTGCCTATTCCAAATCATTAGATTTGGATCAAATCTTAGATCAAATGTCCTGAGTATCTGCACACTAATGAAACAGAGCATCCCCAGGTTCTTCACCCCAGAGCGCTTCTGAGATTCTACAGATGCAAACTCAGGTAGCCCTGAGGAACGGAATGTAATGCTGCAACACTGATTTTTTTTTTTGCCTTAGGAAGCATATGAGCTCCTGAGCTGCCCTAGAGCCTCACCCTCCAGTCGCAAATGGTTCTTTCCCATTTCATGTCTATGTAGGCCTTGCCTATGTTGTCCTGTCACAAGGGAGAAGTTAGCCATGGGTCCATCTGCCCCACTGCTACATCGCAGACTGAAGAAGGCACAGAACTGTACAAATGAAGACTGAAATGGATACATTCCACTAGTGCAAACTCAAGGTATGGGGTGTAGACAAGGAAACCTTATATTGGTGCTGCAATGGAAGTCATTCAAATGTAGGGGAAAGGTGGGCATAAAAATCTGAGACTTAGCACTGTACACTGAGAAAGAGCACTTTAAACAGGATGAAACTGGAATGAATTTAAGATATAACTACTCTGAATGACACTAACATTTGAATTATTTGTACTGATATAAGTACACTTACACTTATACACTTTACATAAGTAAACTTCATGTGCTACGTAAAATTTAAAGCTTAGTATTTTAACCATTTGTTCTCAAATTTCTCTTGCCTGTGTTCAAACTTCTTGGGATAGATTTTGGTTTTCCAAGATGTATGGCTAGATAATCACAGAACTCACCGAAAGATTTAGATGCAAGGGACTTCAGGAGGTCAAACTTCTTGGGATAGATTTTGGTTTTCCAAGATGTATGGCTAGATAATCACAGAACTCACCGAAAGATTTAGATGCAAGGGACTTCAGGAGGTCCATAGTCCCAACCCCTGCTCACAGCAGGGCTGACTCCAGAGGTAGATAAGTTGCTCACGGCTGTGTCCTGGCACGTCTGGAACATCTCCAAGGGTGGAGATCCCCCAGCTTCTCTAGGCAACCTGGCAAAGTCCTTTCTTTAGCCTTCCTTGGGGAGGAGGAGTAAGAGAGCAGGAGGAATGCAGCCTTACAGCAAGTGGAGGAATAATGCCACCTGTATTTTATGGGGAGGGGTGTAACAGCTGTGTTTGGGTGGGAGTAACATCCTTGATGAATGGCAAAAGAGACACAAAAAAAGCAAGTTCTTTCATATTTGTGTCCCTCAGGAAGGAAGCTAAAAGTCCCATGAGGTCTTCCTACATAGAAAGAGAATCCTTCTGGCTCGGTTCCTCTCCCAGGATTTTTTTATCGAAAAGCAGGCGCCTTCCGTTGATGCTGAGGTTACTAAAAGAAAAACCAGTAATTCCGCCAGATAAAGTGGCATGGCTACCGCTCTGTGGCATGCTGTCACAGCTTGGAGAACAAAATGGGCCACTGCCGCAGCGTACAGATGGAGTTCCCAAATACCTGCTGCAAGGGTGGCTCAGTGGTTTTGGCCACGTTACCAGGGGGAGAAGCGGACCGAGCAGTCTCGAAGGCAGCGTCGGGGCTGTTTTCGTCTCTAGAAGAAAGCGGGGTTACAAGTGCGCCTGGGGGGGCCGGGGCAGAGGCGGGGCCCGGGCCCGGGCAGGCCGCCCCGCCGAGCGCCCCGGGGCAGCCCCCTCAGGGCAGCCCCCGCAGAGCCGCCCGGGGCCGGCGGCGGCGGCGGCGCAAGAGCGGGGACGGTGGCGAGGCCTCCCCAGGAGGTGGCAATCGGGAGCCTCTTACGGGGACTGGAGCAAAGGTGGAGGGAGGCTCCCAGGAAAAAGGTGGCTGCCTTTAAGGTGGGTTTATTTGCCTGCCAGATGGGAAGTCTGTGACCAGCCCCTTTAAAACAGGTAAAAGCAGTAAGGCTTCTCCACCCACTTGCCTTGATCTTTCATCATAACTGTGGGCCAGGCAGGGAGGTTGTGCAATGTGTGCGCTCCAGTCAGGAGGCTGCGGGAGAGGTTCATGCACTGCGAGCAGGAGCCCAGGCTCGGAGGCCTGAGCCGGGAGAGCAGGCAGGGGCTGGGAGCCAGCCCCCCTCTACAGCCAGCATGGAGCTGAGGACCTGGAGCAGCGGGATCAAGCTCTCCCTCCGGCTCCTTCTCTTCTGGGCTCTCCTTCCTCCCGAGGTGCCTGGGAAAGAAGGTAAGCGTGGGACCTGCTGGTCCCTCTGCCTGGAGGGTTGGGCTTGGGCGGGCGGCCAGAGAAGGACCTCTCTAAGGGGCAGGGAACAGGGCATGGCCAACACCTGTGGGGCCCCAGGGACACCACAGCCCGCCCGGAGGGACTGGAGAGGGACTGGGGTGTCTGGGGAGGGCAGGTGGGTCTGGGGGGATGAGGGCCAGGATCGCACGCCATCCAACCCCTGGTGGCTCAGTGAACTGAGCCCAGGTATGTTCCCCCACTCCCTCTCCACCGCCTCCCAGTTGAAGCACAAACGCCTCGGCATATCCAGTGATCCAAGAGAATTCTGCCTTGTGTTTGCCTTAAACACAAGCGTTGCAGATAACAAGTTTAAACACAAACTCAGAAAGTTTCTCCCCCCCCTCCCGCCAACACCCCCGCAGTTTCCTCAGGAAGCCCTCTTGGGAGTTAACCCTTGTGAGCAAGAGGACAGTCATTTTTTTGGAGGCTTGGAAGGTGAGACAGTCTCTTTCATCTACCCCAGTCTTGGAAGGTAGAGCTGGGCTTTACAATATCTTCTTCCACCTCTTCTCTTAAGACTCCCTTGCTTCCCTTCTCTGTTCCACTTCGCCCTTTTATTAGATGTAATGATCTTTTTTCCTTCCATCTTGGCAGTTGCACAGTAGTTATGAAACATCCGGGGAATGAGAATTTTAAGAGAGGTGAGGAAGAGTAAACCTCTGTTCTGTTCCCTACCTCCTCTTGCAGTTAATTCCTGCCAGAGACTTCTGGTCTCTGTTTTGCACAGTGAGAGATGTTGGGGCTTTTCCATCCCAAGGACAGCCCTCTCCTTTGCTGCTCCAGGCTCTCAATCGAGAGGACTTAGTCATAACTGGCAGTTCAGCCATGGGCTCATCTCAGACTCTGTGAGTGCTGAGCGCTCTTTTAAAGCGTTCTTGACAAGCACGTTTGTATTAAGGATCCAGCTACATGGATGCAACTAGCAGATGTTGTGGAGAAGGCCAAAGTAGGCGAGAAGTAATACAAGTAGCGCCGTGCGGGCTCTGGTTTTCCTAAGTATGTGACCAGTAGTTGGCAGTAACGCTCGGGGACTTCTCTGCCAGCTTCTCCCCTATCGGAACCATCTCATTTGGGCTGTGTCTGTGACCCACTCTTCCTTAACGTGTCTATCTGGGAGCAGCTCATTTCCCTGGCGTCCTCTCTTATCTGAAGTCTGTCTTCTCTTTGGAGAGAACTCCTGCCATGTGGCTGGACAGCCACGTGAGAGTCCTAGCAGTGAGGCTGTGGACCAAAGAGCCCCAGAGTACTCGTATTCCCTGTGCTTTTGTAGTCTTGCTGAGTCATTCTTCCTTTCCTTGGAGCACACCTGTTGTGGGTTTCACGGGTTTCACTTTGAGAGGAACTTCTTGAGAATGGACTTCGCCCCCTCCAGCGGCACTCGGCAGCTGAAGGATCCGCTGCTGGCGGTGCAGCAGCATGGCACACGGGCTGTGCCAGGCTCCCATCCCAGCCGCTTCTGAGTTCCTTTTCCTTTGCTCTGCTAGGACTTGCCATGCAGCCCCTCTCGCTTCCACATCGCTGCGTCAGGCCTGAAGTGCGTGGGATAGGTATTAGCTGGGTGATGGTCTTGGAAGGACAGGCTACCTCACCTTGAGAGTTTTTGGAGCCAACACCACAAGAACAGTATCTCAAATAGAGAGACTGAGAGCAGAAGGGAAGTGAGTGAGGAGCCTTGTCTGGACAGGGAGTCTGTGGCTAGGAAGGTTTTGCCATATGACCATGCTGTGAACACCGCGAACTTGCAAAACCTGGATTCCTGCTTTTCCCTTCTCCCAATCCTGAGCCGGTGTTTCAGAGGTGAGAACAGCAGTGCAATCCCTCTTATCTCCAGTTCTGGGCCCACAGCCTGCTTCCTCATTCCACAGGACTCTTGCTCATCTGCACTTTACGCTCTATTACTTGTAGTTGGCAGGCAGTATTTGTAAAGCAGTCAGATGAGGGGGAGGAAATCTGGTTATTTAAATGTCATTTAAATATTTCCCCCCTCCTACCTTTCACCCCCAAATTCTTTTCGGAGATGTTTAGAAGTGACCCCTCTGTATACACCCACAGGAATCTAAAAGGGAATCCAAGGAATTTTTCCTGTTTCCTATGTTTCCAAGCTGGGGCTGCGATAGGTGCACCAAAACCAGTAGTCTGTTCTGGCAGCACCGGCAGACCCAAAGGCAGGCATGAAGCCGCACATCCAGCAGTACGACTTATTCCAACTCCTCTCCCTGTTTGCCTGTGAAGTGATCCGTTTTAAATTTCTCTTCAGACCAAGACTTGAGGGCAAACTCTGATCACATTTTCAAATTTCTTTGAGGGCTAAGAATGAACAAACCGCTGAATTTCTCCATTGTCACATGACTCCAGGAGCCAAGGCTTAACAACACAGCCGTGCAGTGCAGGTCTGCAAGAGGCGGCAATGCTGTGCCTGGGAGCTGTTATTCTCTTCCTGTCATGGCTAAAACACTTGTGGGGGGAGAGAGTGAAACGATTTCAAGGCCACCATCAGATGGTGGACAGCCTGGGTCAGAGGTAGAGGGTTCAGCAGTTGGAGGAACTGATGCATCTCATGGCTTTTGGGTACTGTGACCATGGAAAGTCCCTTCTACAATTTCACACTGCCTCTGTACTTTCCCACAGTGTTTCAAGCACCGAATACTACCTCTAGGCGACAATGATTGATCTTTTGTGTTGGTAATTTAGTTGATTGCCTGCCTCTTCATCCATTTTGTCTGCTGCCTTCCTATTCCAAGGAAAGATGTGTTCAGCTGCTAATGCTGGGTTCCCATTTCAATAGGCTTCAGCCTCCTGCTCCCATCTTGGGGCAGCTTTAGGAAGTGGAAAAATTTGTCAGGGCTGCATTTTTTGGATATGTGTGGGTATTACTTGAGAGGAGCGTGGAAGGGGAGGGGGTCTTATATGCGAGGAAAATCTTTTAACTCCTGACTAGCTGCACTGTTTTGTATCTTCCCATCCCTCCTCTAGCTGTGCTTTTTGAAGGTAAAAGGTCACAAAGGATCTGGGGCTGAGAGGGGAAGTGCAGGCTTTGCCTTCTGTGACGAAAGGAGGATGAAGCCAGTCCACAGGCTGTATGAGTTGGGTCACTGATTTTTTTTTTTCCCTCCCCTTCTTCTGGTGTTCAGTGGATCTACTCGACACAAGCACCGCGCAGGGTGAACTCGGCTGGCTTCCAGACCCTCCAGAAGTAGGGGTGAGTACGCATGTTCAAGGAAGGGGAGCCACTGGGAGTACTAAATGATGGAAAAGCATAATGCAAGTTGAAATTTCACCCTGCCTCCCAAAATCAGGCTTCTTCAGCTCCACCCTCTCGCGGACATTGTATGCTTTGTGACTCTCCTTTGCAGCCCCTTCACCTCTGCAGCCTCACCCGTTAGCCAGCTGTTTGAGGACTGATGCCCCATTGACTTCCAGTAGCTCATCTGATGCCTATTGACTTCCAGTAGCTATCAATGATTAAACATGTCCTTGAAATATATTGTTTCCACGAAGTAATAAAACTTCATGGAGAAAAAAGAAAAAATCAAATCATCACGCTGTTTTTCATCCTAACATGTTGCAAATGCATCTTATGTCTCCTTTTCCGGGCAAATAGCCATGGCAGAAGTATTTCTGTCTCCAAGTCTCTTAAAGAATTTAGAATCTTTGTCTGTTCAAGGCTGTTCCGTCTTTTTTTCTCTTGAGTGCTAAACAGTCACAGATTTTTTAAATCAGCAGCTGACTGAAGAAATAACTGTTAACTCATGGGGCAGCAATCCGGCCTGCTGGGTGGGCTGCAAGGTTCCAGGACTCTACACCCAGCCCTAATGCTGTGGTTGGCCCACACAGCTGATGATGAGAGAGGCATTTCCCTTTGTTTCATGACTAAAATTGAGTTGATGGAAGTGCTTCAAAATCTTTTCCTGGAACCACTGCAAAAGTGGACCCAAAAAGACAGCTGAGCTCTCAGCTATTTTTGTACAAGTACAGCTATTTTGCATCAAGTACAGTTGAGCAGTCCCTCTGGCGTCACGACCTACGTTATTGAAGATGGTTTCCTTTGTAACAGCAGGACTGTGGGAGTGGTGAAAGGAAGGCACAAAGAAAAGGGAATTCAGGGGCTAGGTTGGAGGAGTTAGAAGGACATTACGCTAATACATAGTTCCAGTTCCTCATCCACGCTCTTATCTTTCTAGCAAGCCCCAACCTCTCCTATGGAGGAAGAGTCCCTTGCTGCTTATAAAATAGACCTGGGTTCAGCCTGTTCCTAACTCATTTTCATAACTTTCTTCTGTAATGCGCTGTGGCTGGTTTAAATTCACCCCAGCCTCCTCCTACTCCTGGTAGTCTTGCTGGGTGAACTGGAGCCAGACAGTGAGGTTCTCCTGTACTGGCATAACTGCATTTGTTCCATTAGTACAACTGTTTTGGTTATTATTATTATTATTATACCCTAACTCAAAACAGGTGCCCTAGTGAGACATACATGTAGATCATGTTTTGCCTATTGTTCCCTTTGTTGTCCCCATCAACTGTCTGTGTGGTAATTTTAACTCAATACTAGGCTCCAGGCATGTTCAGGATGAAGTCTGCCTCTTGAAGAGATTGGAAAAAAACACTGAAAAGCGCATTCTAAAAATAATCTGGTAGGAAGAAGACAAAACCTTTGTTACAGAACATCTGATTTTTGCACAGTAGGTTCACAGCAGTGCTAGGAGTTGGCATACCCTTCTGCTTGTGCTACATCTGCTTTTTATAATATGTACATTTAAAATATAGTAGTTGTACCTGGGAATTGTAGAAGGTGCTGGAAGACATGACCTGAGAGCAATCTAAACTAATAGATCAGGGTACTGATGACTGATAAACTAACAAAGGATGAAGAACAGATTCATTGACTTCTGATGAGCAACTCTTTTGCAGGGATTTGTCTAATGACGTCATTTCCCAATAACTGTTAGGCGGAAGGCTGACAAATTGCCTCAAGCAAAAAGGGAACAATGGGCAATTCTCTTGGAATCACAACTTTGAACAACTGTTTCTGAAACTATTCTTCCAAAATGAAGAAGTAAATACGTTCGAAAGAGAACTGAGATTAATTCAGAACATTTTTTGACACAAAAGAGCTAAGGTTAATACTGAATAGTCAGACTAGCTTGATTAGTAACAGGCTGGAAACACCTGAACTGTATTGCATACAGAGTTGAAGGGTGTATTTCATGTAACACTGCTACTTGTACCTAACCTCAGATGCCAGAGATCTCCCATCTGTGAGCTGGATTTGTGTCAATATGCTTATGACACAGAGGAGGAATTTGCTGTGAGGAATTTTCATGCTTTATATGGACAAGGTCTCCGAGGCATAGCTCAGAAGAGGCTGGATAATACTGTGGAGGCAGAATTACACCTTTGTTCTCTCCTCGCTTTTACCCACTGACAACAGATGAGGTGGCTTGCCATGTGTGATTGTTCCATGGTCAGACTTGGTCTGTATCCAGTAGAGACAATGCTTCTGTTAACACATGCTCAGCTTAAGAACACCAAGCTGTGTACCAGGCCGTTTTGGACAGCATGGGTCATTTTTCTGGACTCTTAGAGTACATTAACTGGCAGTGAAATCTTGCCTAAGCTTAAAGGTAGTCTTTAAGTGAAAGTGTCTGTACTTTAAGTAAGGTGTCTGTAGAAGTTTGTTTGCTAAAAGGTTTGTGCTAGCTTGCTTTGTAATAGCTGTTTAGAAAGGGTTTCATTCATTTTAAGCTACTATTGGAAACTAGACCCTTAAAAAGGCAGACTGTAGTTCCTATAATCACTTTCTTACCACCCGCCCATCATCTAACAAATCCCTTGATAAATTTTTTGTCCCTGAACTTTTGAGAGAGCAATACCAGTTGGGCACGGAGAGCTGTATTACAGTACAGTGGTAGATTCCCATCCTTCAACATATATTACAGAGCTAATGATGATCACTTTGAAGGTATGAGGAGTCCAGAATTTACTTGCTCTGACATTTCTTTAAGGCTCCCATGCTGCAAAACCAGCCTGGCTACTTGAACTGATTTCAAAAATCACTGAAACTGTCCAAAAAGGGCTTCTCAAATCCTATCATGAACAAATTCAGTTACTGAGTATCATAGCATTGCTTTTTGGCAGCTTGTAAAATAACAGTATAAAAAGTTATTTATCTCTATTTTGCTTTCAAGTATAATTACATCAGCTTTGAACAGATGGTGATGAGGAGTCATGTTATCCTCTTGCATTTTGCTTTTAATAGACAAGGCCCTGAGCAACCCAACCCGGCTTTCAAGTTAGCCTTGCTGTAAGCAGGGGATTGGAGTAGGGACCCAAAGATCCCTTCCTACCTAAATCTTTCTGTGCTTACATGAAAGTTTTGCGTTGTTTGTTCATTCGCATTCTGAGCCTGCGTTTTTAGCCCAGGCACAAAAGGTTCTCCCAGTTTTACCCGATTTAATGTTTTGAGCTCTGTAATATCTATTCCTATGGATTTTCTGTATCAGTTTATGTAGGCTTATGATACAACATATTGGGCAATTCAATATTTGTCTTTAGCTGCTATGATTATTTCACCCCCAGCTTGTGGGCCTATCTTCAAGTTTTCCCTTTTATCCACTATTTCCAATTTCCTTTTTGTGTGTGTGAACAATATTTGCATAATCCAGTCATACTTTCCTAAGTATATATGACTACTTAAATTCCTAGCTGTTGGTACTGTAGGATGCTGTATACTGGGCCTCTCAATATGACCTTCTGTCTCTATGCTGTTGAATGGATTGTAAATTAAACACACTTTATTCTTTTTTAGCTGGTATGTTTTCTCGGGAGGCATGCTTTCACCAGTTCTACAGCTGACTGCTTGTAAAAGGGTCCTTTTTCACAGTAACTTTGTTTTTAAATTGGCTATCTGTTATTTCAGAAATCCCATGAACTCTACTGCTGCCACTAATTGCCAAATCGTATCATATTTATTACATATTAAAGGTTCAGCAGTGCTCAGTTCTCAACTGGTAACTGGTTTAAGGAGCTTATTTTTCCCAAATGATATTCCTGCATGGATCGTAGTATTATTGAAGTTTTCAGATGATTTTTTTGGTCTCTTTTCTAGGCTGCAATTGTTCTCAGTCTCCTATATATGTTGAGGTGGACGACATCATTTTTTCTGCCTATTCCATACTCTTGCTTGCTTCCACACATACTTCAAAGTGTTGCTATCAGTTTCAAACTTTCTACCAGGTCTCCCAGTGTGCACGGCACCTGATCTGCTCAACTTTTCCAAAGTCTACCTTCACACAGATTAAGGATGTGCATTTAATCCCAGTGACCTAATGTATCCTGGAGGCTATTCATAAATAGCCACTAACTGCAACTATTGTGGCTCCAAAAACGCTTGAAAAACTTTGGAAATTATGTAATTCCTGTGCAGTTCTGCACCCCGTGTTTCACAGGAGCTCTGGTTATGAACATAGCAGCTGCCAAAGCCATGTGAATGCAATATGAGTAAGCCAGTGCTCAGATTTTTTTTTTTTTGTTGCTGTTTTTCCTATTAAATCCCAGGCACAGTACAAATTCTACGCTGCTCAATTATTTTCTTTAGGTAATAGACTAGATCAAGTACCTGTGATCTGCCAGCAACTTCTGTATCGCTGACCTCGGCATAATGTTTACGTGCCTTCAGGTTCTAGCAAGGCGAGGTAGTGTTCCACAGGACTAAGAGGTCCCAAATGTTAATAACAGCTGATGGCTGGTTTCTGTTTCCACCGCTTCTGCTCAGACAGATAGGCCTGGTCATGAAAGAAATAATGTTGTGGGCCACACAGCCCTCAACCTGCAAGTTATTCCAGCACGGCACTCCTTTTTCATTAAACCGTGGCCGTTCACTTTTAATCAGGCTTCTTTGTATCTTGCTTAGATAGTCTTACTTGCAGTGAGTCTCAACCAGTCAGCTTTTTGTAGCATCCAAAGGTGGTGTGAAAAATAACCATCAGAAATGCTATTGCGTGCATCTCTTCCCACAGCTGTTGACAGTGCATGTCCTTTAAGATCGAACTCAAAGCTCTATCATCACCTCTGAGCCTCGAATCGAGTAGCAGTATATACCTCAGTTTAAGTATATCAGGCACAGGGGATTAGCTCTTCCAAGTGAACAGGATTTGTATAGAAGTAAAGGACAAATGCCTAGTAAAGTCAACAACTAACTGGAAATAGGAACAGTTCTGGCTTCAGGGTCATATCCTGACATGCCCCGCTGCTGTTGATATGCAGACTGGTGGACATACTTGTTGATGATATTCTGTCAAGTGAAAAATAGTTATTTTGTGTGGATTTGGGAGTGAAGGAAAAAAAAAAATGTTACGCGTATCCAGATATCCTTTACTTTACTCAGAGGGGTGAGAGGGGGGAGTAAAAAGAGTGAGATGAGAGGAAGTAAAGTGTAAATTAATAACTGTACCGTAGGCCAGATTGCATGAGCCACCAACCTGGGATGAAGTTACGGCCACAGACCCAAGTAGCAATCTCAGCTGGTGCACTCAGTGTTGTGACCTGAAGGGCAGAAAAGACCACGTTCTGAGCCAAAACGAAGATGCTGTACAACCACGACATGCATCACCATGGCTGCTCAGGGACTACAGTCATGACAGCACTGTTGCCTAGCAGCTTCAGGAAGGTGATTCACCCTTTTATAGCAGTCGAATGAGAGTGGACAAGGTTCACTGAACTTCCTCATGTCAACACAAAAGCACCACAAGTCAGCTGGAACTTTGAGATGAGTCTGCCTATAGCACGGTCCTCCAAGAAGACTAACAGGCTATTTAAAGTAAAAACCAAAACGACTTTTATTATATTACCAACCAAAATACTGGTGAGTTTGCAGGCAGGAAGGTTAGAAAGGAAAGGCTTTATATCTTTTGTTGCCTGCTGTGTCCTTGCTGGATAGACCTATGCTTTGAAGTGTGATTCTTACCATCTCAGAAGCAGAATTGCAGAAAAATGTGTCTGTTCCTTCTGATTTCTTGGAATGTTATTTCCATTGCTTCTAAGGCCTAGTTCCTGGCTTCCCTATGCTTGACCTGGAGCCTGCCAGCTCCTCACTGTGACTTTCATGCTGCCATCTCCTGCAGCTTCTTTTCTCCAGGCAGGTTTGATCATCTCAAAGAAAAGGGACAATCACCCTCTCCCTCTGTGGGATTCCACCTGGTCTGTCGCTCATCTTAAAAAGGAACCTATGCACACAGAACAAATATTGCCCATTGCCATCAGACTCATTTCCCAGGTTCTCTGTAAATACTGGAAGTATACATGACACACCATACAAAACCATAACTCACACCATACAAAGCCCTTTTCCTTGGGGAAAAAAAAAAATCACTTCCATTTACAATGGGTCCTATGCAATGTATAATGTAGCGCAAAAATAACATGAGAGCTAACGTTTGCTTTATTGGTAATAGGACTTCACCCATGAATTCTGAACCGTTAAGATGCACCATCTGATTTTCCACTCCTGTCCTTTTTGTAGTTATTGATATTGTTAGCGGGTGTTAGCAAAATACATATATATAAAACAAGTGTTCCAAAATATCTAGGTGAAATGTTGGACTAGAGTATCGTTATTCCTTACCTGGTAGCATCTGTTGTGACCAGAACTGTTTTCATGCAAGACTTGACTTAAATGTGACCAGACAGTTCAGAGAATGAGCAGACAGCAGAACCTGGGTTTGATAAACAGGTTCTGTAATCAATACGCTGGAGCTCTGTGGCTCACATGAGCACCTTATCTTCCCATAAGAACCTGAGTACAAATTAAATCGGAAGGAGATGGGTGGGATGGAGACCTGTGTGCTAGTGCCCTAAAGGACAAGTAATTACGTAATGCAGTTGCTCCTCCCTGAAAATAATCAATGGATCATTGCGGAGAAAAAATATATCATCCCACCCAGAAAGATACCGTAGACACGTAAACATCACTTCTGTGTTCAGTTGTGTCCAAGACTCCATGCTGATGTGATGAAATCAAACTTCCCTGACCATTGCCAAAAGATCAAAGAAATAAAAGCAGCTTCTTTGCTGTCCTCAGATCTAAAGTTATAGGACTCATGAAGTTAAGTGTCTAGGTGTCACCACACTTCTTTCGTCATCATCATCTAAATTGTCTTCCACACCAGCAAAAGAACTTGCAAGAGTACTGGGAAACTTTCAGTGAAGGGTCACAGGGACTTGATTCTGGAACACTGTCAGAACACCGCTGTGGTGCTGCTGTTTTCGACTGGCTGGTCTGGCTTTACTGCTGACAGATTCTTGTCAGGTGTATGAAGAGAAGAGAAGGAGAGAAGAAGAGAAGCTGTTCATCCTATCACGGCAGGGATCCGCAAGATATCTCTAGTGTCACAGTCTTTCCTCTGAGGCACCGTGCTAAGAATGTAGTACAGTTGAACCTGTAATGTACAACTGCCTTCAACTCTGAATCTATTCCAGGAAGGTTTTTTTGGTGACGGTAGCATGCAAATGCTACTATACAGAAGTCAGAGACTCCGTAGGCAAATGTGCTGCCAGGGGAAGGAGGTAGAAACCATTCACCGGTGCATGTTCTGCTAGGTGGTTTCAGGCTTGCGACGCCGGTGATGTACTGTTGCTGAAAAGGATTGCTGTTTTGGGGCTCTGTGATTTTTCTTCAGGAAGAGATTTCATGGATTAAAATAGCACTTGCTAAGCACAGGTACACTGTAGCTGGCTGTACTAACTCAGTTGGTCTTTGCATCTTAGTCCAGCTCTCTAACCCAAAGTTAAACAAGTGTTTAGTTTTCAGTATGTGAACTCTATCTTTTCCAGTGGAGATATGCAGCTTAGTTTAGTAACTTTAAGCCTACTGGCAAGATGCTTGCCTTGTTGTTGCCTTCTGTAAGTCTTTTAAAAGTATCGCTGTGCCTTTCCCCAGGGGCCTGCAGGCCACAGATTGGAAGCCACTGTGCTAAGCTCATGTGAAGGCAAATGAAATATAGGTCACAGCAGGCAAGCTCTTATCTGAAAGGAGGCAGGGCAAGTCCCTGGCAAGCTGGAGATGGAGACAGCATTACTGTTGCGAGCCACAAGCTCTTTTGACTCTAGTCTGAGCCTAAGGATTTGCCATACTGTCACAGTCTGCTGCCTCTGTCACCGGTAGCCTACCTCATTATTAGCGGGGATGACATTTGTATTCGTCATCATAAAAAGTTTGTTGTTTTTTTTTTTTTCTTGCACATAAAAAAGACTAAAACCAAAAGAGACCACTTTATTGATGCCTGCAGAGCCTGAGGCAGTAGCTCCAAGAAGACATACAAACTGTCCCAGTTTGTTTCCATTTTATACCTTACGGCAGATCCTAAGAAGAGTAGCCCACGGATGGATGGAGGAATCACAGGTTGTCCTAGATAGGCTCCTTGACACAGACCTAACCTAGAGAAGGCTCTTTTGTAGAAAAAGCAGGGTAAGCCTTCCTTCGTAAGCCTTCAAACTGTATAATCAATTCAGAGTCAATCAAGGCAGATATTAAAAGGCATGTTCCTTATCTTATCTTTGGATCTTTACTCACAAGGCAGACCAAACCAATACTGTTCACTACAAATATCTCCTGGCGCCCTTCCAGGTTGTCATTCCAGTCATTCTGAATGGCCTTCATAAAGACAGCTCGTCTCCACCACTGCTTTCTTTATATTAAATCCAACCTAGCAATGGGAGGAAAGTTGCCTTCCTTTTTCCTAAACTTGCAGTGTTTTGAGGTTATTGAGATAGTACTTTTGCTTTGAGGTTTTCATTCACTTAACACTAATTGCTGTGCTGGAATTATTTTGCTCTGTATTATACCACCAGACCAAGACTTTCGAGAACAAACCTCTGGAAGTAAGTGCCTTTGTTCGTATATGGGTTCCTGAGAACCCCTACACCCTTTTGTTCTCAAATGCAGTGGCTACATCCTTAGACTTTTCAGAAAGTCAAGTTACTAATTCACGGCCCTCTCCAGAATGCATTGGCTTTTGTTTTCTTAGCAACTTTTTAAGAATTCTAAAAGGTTTTAGAAGTTTGAAGACTCGTTTAAAGACAGTTGAAACTTAAACTTAAAAAAGAATTTAAATATAAAAGAGTTTAAAAAGAGTTTTAAAGAATAAAATTTAACGAGTTTAAGAACTCTTTAGCTTGCTTAGAGCAGAGAATTGGACTAGATGATCTCCAAGAGTCCTTTCCAACCTAAGTCTTTCTGTGATTCTGAATCTCATGAGGAAGTTTTCTGTAGCATCATAAAATCACAGTTCACTCACTCCTAAAATGAGGAAGTCTGACTCCTGCTGACCCCCACTTCTCCTAGAAGAATGTTTCCCATCCTGTGGCCAAACTGATGACTGGAGTGAGGATACAGTTCTGGAATGAAATGAGTAGAAAGTTCTATTATCAAAGGAGGTGGATTCAATGTCATTGGCAGACAAACTGGAGAGCCAAGTAATTCATATTGATTGAGCCAGACTTTACCACATATGCTCATTAAGAACATTACATTAAAAATCTGAGGCATACATTTTGATTTTGCAGCAGATTCTTTGAGGATGTGAGACAGTCGCCTAGCAACTTCTGGACTCATCACCCTTTCATTAAGTGTTGTATGTAACAGTTTTCCTCTACTACTTTGAATTTAAAAGCTTCGCTGAATAATGAAAAGAAGTCACAAGCATATTTAACAATAGTTCTGTATTGTTAGCATAAATAATATCCTCATTTTACTTCCTTTACCCATCAGCAGCAGAGTCTAGAAAAACCAAGTCTGACTCCCTTGTTATTTCTTTGCACCACTCTGCATACGAAACTGTGCAATAGTCAGTGCTCAGCATCTTTGCCCTGAAGAGCTCAGTCTGGAAGAAACTGGGCTGATATAAGCTAAGAAATATAGGAGTTTGCAGTTGGATTTTTTTTTTCCAGCAGCAGAGTTTGAAGGAAATTTTTCTGCTAGAGTTTTCCCTCTTGAAAATGAAATTTTGGTCCTGTATCACTTAAGTTTTGAAAATGGTATATTCAGGACGTGCATCACAACAGCTCACGTCTTTTGGTGAGACATGTCTGTGGCATTGCCTTAGGATAAACTGCTAATGGAAACTTGTCTAACTCTCAGCCTTCAAATGCAATTATGCATTTCCCATCAGCTTGGTGGAGGCAGACAGTCATGGAAAAACATTTCTAAAAGCCAGTCCTAACATTGGCAGTTTCTTACGAAAGCTACTTTGCTCTTACTCTCCCTTCTAACTTCTTTTCTTCTATTTCAATATACTTCAGGATGTGTTGTAAATTCAGTTCCGTAGCATTTTCCAAAAGTTTTTCAGTGAAATAGTGCAAGGGGCGATGAAGTGATTGCCTCATCTGGTTGATCAATGGAGACTGATCAGTCTGTTTCTCTTGCTGTCCTAAACGCTTTGACCTCCAGTAAGTGAAATAAGTGTAAATCCTGTGTGGTGCAGGTGTATGCCAGCTGGATCAGATTAAGAGGGTGGGGTAACACTGGAGATTAATTACATGGAGAAAAAGAAAACCAGAAGGGACACATAGATACCATCCACAGAGCTTCCTGGGAGGAGCCTGCTAGTATGCGCTTAGGTAAATGGCTGAAATCAGCCAGATACGAGCTTGGGCTATCAGCAGGGCTGGCTAGCGTAGCGAAAGCACTCTGATGGGTTTCAGAGTGGGGCTGCATGGGAGGTAGGCTCTAAGTCACGGGATAAAAGCAGAGCCTCCTCTGGCGCCCTGTGGGTCCCTATCTTATATTCCTCTAGCAGAGGGATGGTCTGTGGGATGCAAGCGAGGGGAGAGGCTGCAGGGTTGTGCTGTGAGGACAGGAGACGGTGGTGCTGGAGAAATGTGAGTCCCACGCTCAGCCCATGAGACTTGACAAGCCTGGAGTAATATAGAGACTGAGGCCTTGTTTAAATTGCATCTTAACCCGGGGTGTGATTTAAAACCAAGATGCTTAAACTTGTGCCAATACCTATGTGGGCACTTGTTTCAATTTAATTTGATTAAACATTTAAAGCATAATGAGAAAGGCAGTCTGAGCACGGGTGGAAAAAGGATCTAAGTTATTTTCCCTGTGGACAGAACCTCGCTTTCCAAGTTTTCAGTTCTCATGTGCGACTTACTTACTTACTCAAAGTGAATATTCTATGCATTTTGTATCTGACCTGTGGTGAAGAAACAAAACTAGGACCACAAAAAATTCAGCAAAAGTGTATATTAAAATACGTATCAAACCCTGTTGGATTTGTACAAATAGTATCAGTGAGGTCATATAACCAGCTGGGCCCACGTGCTTCTCTCAGCCATTATTTGCCCGAGGAAGAAGCAGAACCTAGTATGAAGTCAGGAAAATCAAGTGAGTTTTAATAGTTAAATTAGGGTTTGCAAAATATCACACTTAAAGAAGCATGAACTCCAAACTAATGAGTGCTTGCTCTAGCACAGTCCTTCTGCAGCTGACCTTCCCATTGTGTCGGGCCATCTTTTCTCTTACCCCGAAGTGCTGTGCATTATTTTCAGGGGCAGATAATAGTCCTGATCTGGTACATCCTACAGTGCTCTTTGAATCAGAGAGAAGTTGCCAATACATGGGAGTAGCGGGTCTTTTTCTCAATCTAAGCTAAGGCAGCGTATGAAAGAAATAGTTTGGAACCAAGGTAGGATGAAGGGGATGCGCAAGGGTCCGTGTACTGTCGTTCCCTTTAATTTGTCGTAAGTCAGATCCTAATTACAGTATCCTCTTTGCTCCCTATGTTAAGAGTTTAGGCAGATATGGGGGTCTAGACCAGATGCAGCTTTTTCTCAGTGTAAAAGAGACCTGTTAGCTAGCCCGGCTTTGAGCCCTGAATGCTATATGGGAACGGATCTTTTAGGCTAGATTCTGTCATATTTGAAGCGAAACTTGTTTCTCACATCTGTCTAACAATGTGTGTTTTCTTCTACCTTGGGAGCAGTGGAGTGAAGTGCAGCAGATGATAAATGGTACCCCGGTCTATATGTACCAGGACTGCAGCGTGCTTTCCGAGGGTGACACTGATCACTGGCTTCGCACCAACTGGATTTATCGGGGTGAGGCAGCCTCCCGCATTTATGTGGAGCTAAAGTTTACTGTGAGGGACTGCAAGAGCTTCAAAGGTGAAGTGGTGACCTGCAAAGAGACCTTCAATCTCTATTACATGGAGTCTGAACAAGATGTCGGGATCCAGTTCCGCCGCCCGCTGTTCATCAAGGTCTGTAGCGCTGGGAGTGAAGACTGAGTCATATCTTTCAGCTTAAACTAGGTGTGTCGTGCTGGCTGGGGGAGGCTAGGAGAACCAGCATCTGGGGAGAGGCACGGATAGTAAGCTTGTCCTTAGAATAAACTTTGCCTGCAGTGCCCTCTGTGATGCTCAGAGCAGTCTTTGCCACAGAAGGCACAGGAGTTTTCAAATGAGATCAGCCCTCCATTCTGCGTAAGCACTTATTTAACTGGACACCACGTAGGTAAGGATTCTAAAGGGTCATAACAGTGCTAGATGGTTACACCAATTTTTAGAAATAGTAAAGCAGAGACCAAAGGAATTTGACTTGCCTTAGGTAACAAAGCAAGATTAGACAAAGCAAAGAACAGAATCCAGTTCAGGTCTCTGTGCTCCTGATCATTTACTCTGATTGTTACGAGATACAGGGTCTTTCTTTTCTAAAACTGGAGGTGATGGCTTGCTATAATGAAATTCTCCCTTGTGTGAAAGTATTTAGCACCGCTATATTTTAACTGCTGTTTCCCCCAGCAGAGTTCCCTCTTGCCATGGAAACATTTGAATTGCAGAACAGGGAACCTCAGATTTTTTTGTAAAGGAACTTCTATAATCCAGTTCTGTCCTAAAAGAAATCACAGACCTAAATTATTTGCCCTTTCCTCTGCGGTTTAAAGGGCACGTGATGAAAACAAAGAACAGTAAAGGCCACCACAGGCCGAGCAGGACTCTGGTAACGGATTCCCCTCCTTCCCCAGTGCTCCTCCACCTCCCCTGCAGCTGGGACCTACCAGGTGAATTTATGCGATACCTCCACAACTCCTAAAGCTGCCTTAGGATCCCTCTGCCAGATGCAGCTGCTGTGCAGATCCTTTCATCTGCCATCCCACTCCACAGAGTGGGTGGTGTCATGTAATGGGGAGGGGCCTGCGGTGGAGAGGATCAGTTATCAGGCTGGCTCTCTGAGAAGAAAGGCCACCCCACCTACAGTCCAGCTCTTCCATATCCCATGCTGTCATGGAGGACTTTCCCATTTGCCTAAGCATTGAAAGCATCTCTCTCTCTCATCCTTTATTTGCCGAGGCAGTGGGAATGTAAGAGTGTGGGAGCGTTTTTCACCTGAGTACCTACAGTGCTGAAATAGTGGAGTGCTGTATGAGAAGCACCTTGCAGTAGATGATGTGATCTGTATCAAGTACAGCCTAGAAACAGGTGGCTGTAATTCAGTGGTCAATTTAAAACCACAACTCTAAGCACTGTTGTGATTTTACTGCATACAATTTGCAAAGAAGAATATCACAGAAGAGAGATTTGCTCCTTTAGGGGCAGTTCCTAAAGACCTCCGAGATCAGAGACCCAGAACACAGTGTAGTATATAAGACCAGTGAATGACTGCCAAGGAGTTGAAAGGAGATGCTGGAAAGTATGGAGGCAAGAAGGGATGCGGAGCCCGTTAACACTTCCTCCACGTGCAAAGAAAGCATGCAGTGCGCTGGCATTAGAAACAGTTGACCATGCAGCCTCTAAAAGGCCTTTGTGTAAAAGAGGTTTGAGAGGCATGGGTATCTCAGCTGCTGCTGCCTGCTCGGATGTTAATGCCGTTGTCTTTTTCTCTTTCGCTTAGCTCAACACTGTGGCAGCAGATCGAAGTTTCACAAGCAGAGACATCGAATTGGGCGCCATGCAGCTGAACACAGAAGTGTGCCCCATTGGGAAGCTGTCTCGCCGGGGCTTCTACTTGGCTTTCCAGAACTCCGGGGCTTGCGTAGCGATGGTGTCTGTCCGAGTGTATTACAAGACTTGCCCGGAGGCAGTGCGGGGCCTGGCCCGTTTTCCAGAGACACTAGCAGGTTCAGAAGGGCTGACAGAAGTGCCCGGGGTCTGCGTGGAGTATGCAGCTGAAGAAGCGGGCTCTCCCCCCAGGATGCACTGCAGCACTGACGGGGAGTGGCTGGTACCAATGGGCCGATGCCTTTGCGCTGTGGGGTTTGAGGAAGCCGATGGGAGCTGCGTAGGTGAGTATGCAGACAGACACTGGCTGTAGGCCATGGGAGAGGTTCCAGGGAGCTAGAGATCAGAGCATCTGTAAGCATAAAGTGGGATTAGGGGCGTCAGTGTGGTCTACCTCTCTCTTGCCTGCCCTCTGTGCCTGCCAGGTGTATCTTATACCTTTCCTCCCCTCCTTAGCTTCTCTTTTTCAGTTGTGATTTTTCTCCTCATGTGCAGGTGTAAGACCTGCACACACCTCTCCACTCCCTCTTGGGCTTCATCCAGGAGCCTTCAGCTCTGGAGCTAGTTTCTGCGAGCTCTAACTGTGTGATTGACACTGACTCACTCAACAACTGGTTCCCAACCATTAAATGGCAGCCTTGTTCTCTCAGGGTAGACAGGTCAGACACATGGAGCAGTGTATTTGTCCCGTGACTAGAAAACTGAGAGCTGGAGGAGGTCGAGTTTCTCCTCTGTGTCCCCTTCTGCTTGGACTGGGATGGCTTTTCTGCCATGGGAAACCATGTAAAGCACATTGCACAATACTGTCGGTGCCCAGCTCGTTTCTGAGGAAGAGCAATTAGCAGGCAGAGGAGTCACTGGGAGACTGGAGCCACAGAACGAGCCAGCGTTGTTGGAGCAAGCAGTGCAGGGCTCTCCCTTTGCCACAGAAGGGACAAGATCCAGCTTCTTAGGGCAACTTTGTGTGTTTGTCAGGGGAGAGGATATGCCTGGTGTTTCGGGGGATGTATATTACTGCAGGGAGAGAGGTAAAAGACAGCACATCTCTGCTGTTGTTGTCAGCGTCGTATGGCACAAGGCTAAGGCATATAGAAAAAGGAATCCATGCACCGCTGTCAGGGTCAGCGGGTGCCCTGTCCCTGCTTTGTTCTGCCTTTGCCTCGCTACGAGGATCTGGTGCCTCTATGAATTCCGACTGCCTGCTGCTCATTTCACTTGGGGAGCTGGTGTGGGTTGAAGCACAAGATCCTCTCCCTTCTCCAGCAATCCCCTCTCCTTGCGTAGCTCAGCCAGTTTTTCCACTTAGGTGCTACGGAGCTCTCCCCGCCCTCCGGAGAGCACTCCCCTGGGAAGGGGCAGGGAAGCCGTCATGCCTGGACAAGCCCTGACTGCTATCGCAGTACAGGTTCATTCTACATCTGCGCTTTTATCCCACTCCGCCCAAGTACAGCTGCAGCCAGAAGTGTCTTTTGTAGGATCAGTAGGGACTGGGGAGGTCTCCCAGGAGAGGAAGGGAAGAGGGGAGAACCTAGCAGGGGTACTTCATGTTCAGAGCAGTGTCTTACTGGAGGATCAGAGCAGAAGATGAATGTAGGTTGCCTGCTGGGGGATATCTTGGTGTCCTTCTCCCCCAGCGGAAAAGACCAGGCATTGTGCAAAAGAACTGGGAACTATCCAGTTCAGGATAAAGACTGAGGTCACAGCTTCTACTTCGTCCTCAGAAGATGAAGGACTTCTCCTTCAACATGTACAGGGAGACAGGATGAAGGAAGACCTTCTGGCAGTGTCTTCTGGTTCTGAGTTTTGCCTTAAGTAGGAACCAAAAAAAAAGGAAAGCTTAACTACAACCCTTGTCTCATAACAGGGAGGAGAACCTGACCTCTGTTACAGGACAGGAGGCAACAGAAAGCCAGAGGTCGAGGTTCTGAACTCATTCACTCCACCTCTCAGTGAATTCCCAGCCGTATAAAGCTCTGCTGGGTACATAATGGCTCAGCCATCCCGTGGTCCCAGAAAAACTGTGCCTGCCCAGAGCACCACCTCTCAGCCTCTCATAGCGTTGCAGACTTTGCTGCCGATAAACCCAGAGCTCCGCGATTAGCTTCCTCAAGTATGTAATTTACCGTGAACACAAAGGCTGGCTGTGCCCCTGGCCTGTGTTCTGGTTCCTTGATGGGCTCTGCAGGGTGGCGGGCAAGCCGAGCTCCCCGTCAGCTCAGGCCTGGCGCCCGCAGGCTGCCCGGCGCTTGCTGGCGGTCTCCGAAGAGCACCTGTAGGGATAAGGAATGAAGGCAGGGCCGCCACCCGCCTCTCTGCCCTCTGCAGTCCTCAGCAGGCCCTTTCCCAGGCCTGTTTTTCCCATCTTGTCGCCCGCAGCCGGTGCCCAAGGGCCGGGGAAACCGGATGCCAGAGGGGCTGGGCGGGAGCGGGGCCTGCGGGCTCTGCACCACCCCCGCCGGCTGCGCTGCGGGGGGAGCCGCGGGCAGCCGCTCGTCTGCTTCTGCCCAGGGAGCCCAAGGCCTCCAGGGAAGGGAGGCGGGCGGCGGTGGGAGCCGGGCTCCCCGGCCGGCCGGGCAGCGCCGCCTCACCCCCGCCATGCGGCAGGCCCGGGCCGCGGCCCGCCGGCCTCTGCCGCCCCCGGACCCGCCGGGCGCCACGGGGGAGGCTTCGCACCGCCTCCGGGGCGGGGCCGGGCACCGCCGGGCCTCGCCGGTGCTGTGCAGCCACCTGCCGGCCGCTGCCGCCGCGGCGGCTGCCTGGGCCCCGGTTGCCGCGGCGGGGGAGCCGAGGCGCCGGGGGTGCGGTCAGGCGGCGGCCCGGCGCCGGGTGAGGGTGGCCGGGGCCCGGGGGTCCGCCCTGAGGCGCTGTTCAACGTCTTCATTGATGATCTGGATGAGGGGATCGAGGGCACCCTCAGTCAGGTTGCAGGTGACACCCAGCTGGGTGGAAGTGTCAATCTGCTGGAGGGCAGGAAGGCCCTATAGAGGGACCTGGCCAGGCTGGGTTGATGGGCCGGGGCCAACTGCATGAGATTCAACAAGGCTTGGTGCCGGGTCCTGCCCTTGGCTCACAACAACCCCATGCAACGCTACAGGCTGGGGAGGAGTGGCTGGAGAGCTGCCTGGTGGGAAAGGACCTGGGGGTGGTGGTTGACAGCCGCCTGAACGTGAGCCAGCAGTGTGCCCAGGTGGCCAAGAGGGCCAATGGCATCCTGGCCTGTATCAAGAACAGTGTGGCCAGCAGGAGCGGGGAGGTGATGGTGCCCCTGTACTGGGCACTGCTGAGGCCGCACCTCGAGTACTGTGCTCAGTGTTGGGCCCCTCACTCCAAGGCGGCCATGGAGGGGCTGGAGCGTGGCCAGAGGAGGGCAACGAAGCTGGTGAAGGGTCTGGAGCACAAGGCTGGTGAGGAGCGGCTGAGGGAGATGGGGTTGTTTAACCTGGAGAAGAGGAGGCTGAGGGGAGACCTTATTGCTCTCTACAACTGCCTGAAAGGAGGCTGTAGCGAGGTGGGGGTCGGTCTCTTCTCCCCAGTAACAAGTGATAGAACGAGAGGAAACAGCCTCAAGCTGCGCCAGGGCAGGTTTAGGTTGGATATTAGGAAAAACTTCTTCCCCGAAAGGGCTGTCGGGCCCTGCCACAGGCTGCCCAGGGCAGGGGTTGAGTCCCCATCCCTGGAGGTATTTAAAGAACGGATAGATAGGGTGCTCGAAGACATGGTATAGATGGACTTGGCAGTGCTGGGTTAACAGTTGACTCGATGATCTTAAGGGTCTTTTCCAACCTTGACGATTCTATGATTCTCCCTGGCTGCGGGGCTCTGCTCTGCGTGCTGCTTCCAGGGCGCCAGTTGGGGCTGGCCTGGGCTTGTGTGGGCCACCGGTCCGAGGCGGGGTGGCCTCACCCCTGCTGCTCTGTCCCTCCCAGCGGGCCCGGGGCCGTGCTGGTGTCTGGGTCGCACAGGCAGCCAGGTGCCTCCGCTCCTGCCTGCACCTGCTGCCCCCCGTTAGGTTACTGCTCTAGCCGCAGGCTCAGGTGATGTGACCTGGTCCGGCCAGCCGGTGCCTGCCCGGTTACCTCCTGGCTTTGTCCCTTCACCCAGATGTGCCCTGTGCAGTTCCCTGCCTGCGCTCCCTCTCCCTACCAGGTGTGCTCTCTCCCTGCCAGGCAGCTCTCCTGGTGCTCTCTCCCTGCCAGGCAGCTCTCCTGCTTGAAGGGTCTCGGCACCACCGATGAGTAAAGTGGAGACCAGAGACGAGGCAGCAGATGGGGACTGTGGGCTGGAGTGACACTGGAGCGTAGGCTTGGAGGAGCAGAGGCCCAACAGAGGCTCTCTTGGTGTCAGAGCTAGCTGCTCTTGCAAAGGTCCCCAAACCCAGATTTCCCTAATTTACATGCTGACTGTCTCAGCCTGATAATAAGAGGGTGTGTATGTCATCCCATATTTATGGCAGGTGGTATTGTCCAGGGAACAATGTGTTATACAAGTCTGTTGTCCTGCGCTTTGTTTGTTTTTCATGTTGCTGTCAAAGCTCTCCTGACCCAAACTGATCCAGTGTCAGGAATTTTGAAATCTCATGCTGGAGCAAAATGGCAGGAGGCCACAAAGCTTTCATCCTTGCTCCAGCATGTAGAGGTGCTCCCAGTCATGAGCAGCCCAGAGATCAAAGTGACTTTTCTTCTTGCCAGTTTCTGAAGGAGATGATTTGGTCTTGAATATAAATGGAATCTCTTTGGGCTGGTGGCAATGCTTGAGCCTTGTAATTCTTTCAACAGGCTTTGCTATCATTGACCACATTGTTGTATGATTGTAGCTCAGAATAACAGACTCATTCCTGAGTGGTTCTGTTATTTCTCCAAATTGGAAGGTGCTGGTTGCTTCTGCTTCTTTTGATTACTTCTCCTTTCCATCCTCTTTAGGCTTAACTGCTGCAAATCCTTTTGGCCTGTGTATTGTCATAGTATCCCCACATGGTTGTGTGATGGTATTACTATGCAACTGGTAGGCCAGTTGACGTTATCCAATGTTAATGGGCCAGTCTGCCTGCCATCCCGGGGCAAGAAGGGGGACCAATAGGAATGAGATGAAGCCACTTCTCTGCTGATGTTCTAGAGAGAGATCTCAACGTACAGTGAGGATAATGACTCTTCCTCAGACTGATGGTGAGGAGTCTTGTTTGGCCTTTGTTAGTGGAAATTTTTTCAGGTCCCTCAGGTGTTCCTCTGTGTCACATAGTAGGAGTGGCTGGATTGATTTTTGTCTTTTCCTATGCTGTGCTCCACCGCAGTAAGCTATTTGTGTCAGGCTCCTGAGCTGGTGGCTTTAGGGTGTTCTCCGTTGGGATCTCCTGAGGGTTACACAGGACATTGTTGTTTTTATAGTGCAATATGAAAAGGGTCATTCCCTCAATGCTCAAGTTAAATGCAAGGTGGTAGCTGTGGCAGAAAATGAGTATGTGCATTCCTCAACCATCTGATTAGTGATAGGTTGTTTGTTTCTTTAGTTTAAGAACATTTGATAGATTCATTTAGCACAGGCCGGTAAACCATTAAATTCGCAGGTTACTTCAACCTCCCTCCCTCATTTTCTCCCTGCTACACACCTATAGAGGTGAAGCATTGACCTTGAGATAACTGGTAGATAGACCAGTGCTCCTGTAGATCAAGCTAATAGTAATGCAGCAAAGCAGCAAAGCCAGAGTGTTAGTTGTTATACTTAGAGAAAGATGTGGCTGCTTATTTTTGTAGGACTGGAAACAGAAAGCACGTGGCACCTATTCTCTTGCAGTCTGTGTTAGCTCCATAGCCAGTTACACTCAATGCTGGTAGGCGAACTGATAGTTATCTAGGTATTCCCCAGGGCCCTGCTAGGTGATGCTCTGGTACAGCACTTGAAATCAGAAGAGATGCTTCTGCTGGCTTTCCCATATGAAGTCAGGAAGCAGAGGACTCTGACTCGGAGTACGAGGACTTGGAGCTAATATTTACAGCTCTTCTTTATGGTGCAGAAAGCTTGAAGGGCAAGGTGGGGACTGGTCTGGGTTTATGTTGAAGGAAGTCTCTGAGGTTGACCAGCTTCTGTTTTCATACAGTATTGGTGAGGAATGAGATCCCCCTTCTTCAGTCTACAGGTCCTGTCATAACATTGATCCTACCTTGAGTTTGCATCTCCTCTCTATCTGTTCTGAGAAGACAATTGGTCTGGGTGACCTCCAGGGGTCCCTTCCAACCCAAATGTTTCTGTGAGCTCAGAAAATGGAAGAAAAGCAAGCAGATAAAGGAGAGTTCAAGGAACTCAACAAAACTGGCAGGTGGTTTCTTGTTGATCTTAGTTTCTTGTTCATCTTCTATTGACTTGTCTCTTCACAGCCTGCCAGCGAGGATTCTATCGTCACTCCCTGGAGACGAAACGCTGCCTGAAGTGCCCGCCCAACAGCTTGTCCAACGAGTCAGGGGCTACATCTTGTCCCTGCAACGCAGGCTTCTACCGAGCACCTTCGGAGGGCCAGAACGTTGCTTGCACCCGTGAGTCGCAGATAGAAAGAACAATATCTATACAGACTGGGGGAAGAACTTATTGAGAGCAGCCCTAGAGAGAAGAACTTAGGGATACTGGTGGGCGAAAAATTGAACATGAGATGGCCATGTGTGCTTGCAGCCCAGAAAGCCGATAGTATCCTGGGTTGCATAAAAAGAAGCGCAGCCAGCAGATCAAGGGAGGGGATTCTCTCCCTCTGCTCTCCTGGGACCCCACCTGGAGTACTGCATCCAGCTCTGGGGTCCCCAGTACAAAAGAGACATGGACCTGTTAAAGCGAGTCCAGAAGAGGGCCATCAAAGTGATCAGAGGGCTGGAACACCTCTCCTGTGAAGAAAGGCTGAGAGAGTTGGGGTTGTTCAGCCTGGAGAAGAGAAGACTTCAGGGAAATCTTATTGGGGCCTTTCAATACTTAAAGGGGGCTTACAAGAAAGATGGAGAAAGATGTTTTACCGAGGCCTGTAGTGACAGGACAAGGGGCAATGGTTTTGGACTGAAAGAGGGTAGATTTAGACGGGACATTTTCTGTGATGAGGGTGGTGAGACACTGGAGCAGGTTGCCCAGAGAAGTTGTGGATGCCCTCTGTTTGGAAGTGTTCAAGGTCAGGTTGAATGGAGCTTTGAGCAACCCGATCTATTGAAAGATGTCCCTGCCCATGGCAGGGGGGGTGGACTAGATGATCTTTAAAGGTCCCTTCCAACCCAAAACATTCCGTGATTCTATGAACAAGGAGATGGGAGGAAACAAAATGTTGGGAAATGGGAATGCAAGATCAGAGAGGGAGAGGCTGGGGGGACAGAAGGCTCCATTTGAAATGCATCAGCAGATGGGAACCTGCCACGGTACTTTGTGTAGTAACAGCTGGATGTAATACTTTCTTTCATGCTTCTTGTAGGCCCCCCCTCAGCTCCCCGCAATGTCAGCTTCTCCCTTGTTGGCACACAGCTGAGTCTGTGGTGGCAGCCACCCAGCGACCACGGTGGACGAAAGGACCTGACTTACACGGTCTTCTGCCAGCGCTGCCATTTCCTGTCGTGTGAGCCATGTGAGGCCGGTGTGGTATTCTCCCCCAGTGCTTCTGGTCTCACTAAACCTGCTGTGGACGTGGATGGCCTAGAAGCTTACACCAACTACACGTTTTCTGTGGAAGCCCGTAATGGTGTCTCAGGAATGGGACCTGCTCCACAGAGAACTGCTCCAGCTCTCTGGGTCGCAGTTGGACATGCAGGTTAGCAGAAGCAGAGAAAAGTTCTTCCTGCTCATCAGGAAAAGGAAGAATGTTTAAGCTGTGAATGTTTAAGCTTTCTCCATCTTCTCCTTCTGTCTGCCACATGTGTTGGGATGGTATGATAAGGACTTTAAGGTACCTCTGCCTCTGGCATGTGAAGTCCATCAGTCATATTCCTTGTGAGTCAAAGCAGCAGTAATCATTATCCACCAAGAGCTATGAATCCACCAAGGACTTAACAGAGGTGAGGGGGATAAAGCCCTCCCTGTCCTACACTAGTGCAGTCCAGCCTAAGTATTCTTACCTGTGTGACAAGAAGAAAAGGGACTGTGGCATTAAATATTTCCCATGACTTGGATATTGCAAAAAATCCAACCAAAAATCCAACTAAACACAACAGAAACCCTGCTGTAACTGAAAAAAAAAAACCAAACCTTTGAAAGCATGGAGAAATAAGGATGTTAAAAACATGCAAGTTCTTGACACATTTCTGTAGTTTAGCTTCAAGCTGGCTGGTTTGGCTGTCCTGTGAATATTTTTCAGAGTGCTGTGAAACGTGATTACAGAAAAGTGACATCGCAGTGCTCGACAGCCCTTGGTGCCTTCCCCATGTTCTGATTTAGTGACAAAGTACGACTTTTCTCCTGATGCTATGTGGGGGCAGCGCAACTCTGAGCTAGAAAAGCAGAGCTACTTTTGGCTCGCCTCATCACTTCCTGGTGATGATGAAGGACAAGGAGAGAACCAGACTTGACTCTTCAGTCCTTGCAGACTGTTGAGAATTATCTTTTTATTCATGAACAGCATGCATTTGCAGTCAGCTGACAGATTTTGAGCACTGAATTTCACCATGCCCTTATGAAAGGGAGCTGCATTCATAAATCACACAGGATAGTTGTGTTACTGCTGCTGTAAGAGCGTAAAATCCTAACATTTTTATTTCAAATTGAACGCTTCCAGTGCAGTGCTGGATTAAATGTAATTTCTTGGAACACTGATTTTGTTTTGAGGGCCAAACAAAGTTATGCTTCCGTTGTTGGGGTAGAAGCATACTATTTGTGGAAAGCAGTTAATTACAGCTGGAGACCTCGTTTCCCTTTCACCGCAGAAGAGAAAGATGAGGGAGTGCCAGTGGCAGTGAGAGTCAGTTCCACTTGCGTGATACGACCAGAGAAGGAAAGACAGAGCTTCTGGTGGAGAGAGGGCCTAGTTTGCATTATGTTTGTATTTCTTCCTGGTGTTCTCTGTTCTCTCCCTTGCAGCTCCGGTGACAGTATCCCAGTTTATTCTGACACAAAGAGATGACAGTAGTCTTTCTGTTTCTTGGCTTGCCCCACGGCAGCGCAGCCGGACCTCAGTGGAGTATGAGGTCATGTTCTTTGAGAAGGTGAGACCTGCCTTATTTGTTCTTTCCCCTTTCACCCAAAGGGGTATCATAGCATATCATAGAATGCTTTGGGATGGAAGGGACCTTTAAAGGCCATCTAGTCCATCCCCCCTGCAATTGGCAGGGACATCTACAACCAGATCAGGTTGCTCCAGCCTGGCCTTGAATGCTTCCAAGGATGGGGCATCCACCACCTCTCTGGGCAATCCCTTCCAGTGTTTCACCACCCTCATTGTAAAAAATTTCTTCCTTACATCTGGTCTCAATGTCCCCTTTTTTAGTTTAAAACCATTACCCCTTGTCTTATCGCTATTGGCCCTGCTAAAAAGTCTGTTCCCATCTTTCTTATAAGCCCCCTTTAAGTACTGAAAGGCCGCAATAAGGTCTCCCCGCAGCCTTCTCTTCTCCAGGCTGAACACCCCCAGCTCTTTCAGCCTTTCCTCACAGCAGAGGTGTTCCAGCCCTCTGATATTTTTGCGGCCCTCACAAAAGCACGGAAAAACCCTCACAAAAGGGTGGAAGTGTCCTCTTTCTTCAGCTTGTATTTGTTACTTGACCCTGTTTGATTTCTGCAGGGAGAGGAGGCACGTTACACAGTGAAGCACCTTCTTGAGCCAAATGTCACTCTGACAGACCTGCAGCCAGACACAGCCTACCTGCTTCGTGTGAGATCCATCACACCCCTCGGGCCTGGGCCCTACTCCCCGGAGCAGGAATTCCGCACCCTTCCACCAGGTAAAGGACAACCACTGGTATCTCATTTGGGAGAAGCTCACTTCTCCATTGGATTGTGTATTCAAATGGTACACGGATCTCTTTTTGTGTTCTGCTAGCTGTAAGGCACAGACACCACACTCCTGAGTTTCTTGTCACCAGGGCCAAGCCTGTTGCTTTGTAAAAAATGTAGAACAAGGAGACATTTATCCGTTTCCTTGCTGTCATATAAAATCCACTTGAACTTTCCCGTTCAGAACTGATCAGTCTCAGGTTTGTACAGTGTACTGGCAAATTACTTACCAGCACTTCATCTAGTTCTGAAAGATATTTTTATTCTGGCTGATGTTTCTAAGCTTGAACATTAGCAAAATGATTACCATATGCCTCCTTTTGTGTGAAAGTTACTAGTGGAAAGGAGAACTCAAAGGACCTCACCACTATTTTTTTTTCCAGCTTTATCATTTCCACTGTATGTAGTCTAGCCCCTGAATGTAAGCTCTGCCCCAAAAGATTGTATGTGTGGCTGAAAAAAAGTGTTCCACCAAAGCATGAAGTGCAGAAGGCCAAGCTATTGAGGCCACAAGGAAGACATTTCACCTATGTCAAAAAACATCTCATACAGGCCTCACATCCAACCTCCTCTTTCCCTGGGTTACTCAGAGACTTCCCCTTTATCAAAAAAATTGTATAATGGAGTTTGCTCTCTCTTCGTTCCACACATTCACAGATCCTATTGACTCCATGGATAATTTTAGAAATACGTCCGTTGGAATGATGCCTTTGAAAGGCTAGTCTCATTGTAAGGACATGGAAGAAAGCAAAGGCATACGTACCTTTATGTAACTAAATAGTTAACTGTGTAAAAGCTGATAAGGAGTTGTGATACCGTGATTGGAATATCATTTAAAGATTGGGCTTTTTTGGCACCTGGAGCTTTTGGTAAAATTTTCATGAAGTCACAGAGCCAAATAATGATGACATAAATGATCTTTAACCAATAGAACAAGGTACCACAAAGGCTCTGGAAAATATGCAAGTTAACGTGTACCTTCCATGGTTTTTTTAATAATTAAAAAAGGACATGTTAGAAAATACTTTCATCAAGATTATGCTTTTTTTTAAATAGAAGTTGATCACTTCATCATGCCAAGACAAAGGTATCTTGAGTGTGAAAGGGATTAAAAAGAAATGCCAGCAAGGCTTCATTTGATGGGAGTTCTTCTTTGATAATACTAGAAACATTGTTTAGCTGTAATGGCCTAGGGATATTAGTGGAACCAGCTTTGCTGGGAGGGGCAATTTTTTTTAATCTGAATTTGAGAATTTATATCCCTTAATTTCCTGCAGAAGTGCTATGTACCTAAAAGCTTGTCCATTTTATTAATAACAGATATTATTTCACCTTCCAAATCTTGCCTTTTTGTTTTTAACAGAAAAGAACATTAGCTCTGCCTCTTGATTTCTGCTTAACTAAGCTAGTGATTTTTAATAGTTTTAGTGGGATGAGTCAGCGTCGAATTGAGCAGGAATAACAACGGTTAATTAGGCTTTACGGATGCTGACCATTGAACTGGATGTTAGGAAACACTTCCAGAGATAGTTGTCTGTGTCACACAAGCTGTTCCTCACTTTAAAACCTGCTCATTTATTGAAACAATTTCTTTAGGAATTTTCTTTCTTCTGGGTGTTTTCCTAAATCTCTTTAGGGAAAATACTAAAAGTGTAGTTTCTCATTAGATACGGATATGAAAACTTTCCAGTAATGCATTTTTAATTTTTTTTAAATAGTTTTTAGAAGTTATGGGAAATAAGCTTTAAAACCACATACTTCACCAACAGAGGTCATTTAGCGTTTTCTCTGATGAATTCAAATACACTGTTCGGAAGTGGATAGCTTTAGCTTGAGAATCTCAGTGGAATAAGACAACCTGTGTTACATGAACACTATTTGAATGCTACCCAATCACAAAATGAAACCACCTGAGGCCTAGTTTTGAGAAAGCAGGAATATGATGTTAGACTGCAGGTTCATAAATCAGTACCTGCTTGTTTCAAAAGACCTAAGCAGGCTTCTGTCAGGGTAATTAGGCGAAGGACCAGCCCCAGATATCGATGGAAGGGGAGGGGGAAATTAATTTAATAAAAAAAGGAGAGAGTCAAGTTAGGCTGCTGGGGAAAATCATGTCTTTGCTGTGCCATAGTCTCAATCAGCTACTGAGCAGGAAGAAGGGTCGGATCTGAAACAGTGGTTGGAGAGGAGTGGGAGGGAAGGAACAGCTGTTCTTCGTTTTTGAAAGTGTCATGGAATTTCTGTGGGAAATGAGGCATAGGGATAAATGACTCAACCAGAAGACCAAGGCTGTAGATAAAAGTCAACCAGATGATACCCACCAGAATGTGCTCCATGCACATGAATAACAATACGATAGGACTCCAATCTGGTGGCTCTGCTGTCTGGAAGACAAAAGGCCGTAGCTTACCTAATACCATTGGCTGGTAGAAGCTGGTTGCTACATTACAGACAAACAGTTCTTGGTCTTTTAAATGATATGGCCTTTCTCTTTGTTTCTGCAGACACGGGAGCTCTGTCTGGTGGAGTCATAGTCTCTATTATCTTCGGAGTTCTATTATTTATTGGGCTGCTTCTGGGACTTCTCATCTTTCGGCAAAAGTAAGTGTTGATTTTTGGTTTTGAAAAAGGTATAGATGTAGGAATAGCTATGGGGGCTTGAGAAAGGGAGGGAGGCCCTAATTTCTCACAGAATATCGGACAGGTAGAGGTTAGAGAAGAAAGAGTAGGACCAGTGTGTTGCAGCAAGATGGAATGAGTCTCAGTAAGGAATTTTGATTAGCAGGATTGGAGGGGTTGATACGTCTGTAAGATAATGCTTGCTGCTGAGGACAGAAAAATGCGGTGACTTCTCAGTTTTGTTATAATCCAGCACTATCATACTGTTATCATGACAGATAAATAAAAATATTGTTACGGTACCATCATTTCTATAGCTGCCGATCAGTTAAGTAGATGATACATGTATCCAGTCATTTGAAACCATTTTCCATATACCATTACTTCAGTGGTCCTCTACCCAGATACAAAATTCTACTTCCTTTCTAAATGTCTATAAGGCTGCTGTTGCTTGGTTTTAAGAAGATCCGATATTGTACTGAAAGTGTACAGAAAACATAAAATAAATAGATAAACATAAAATTCATCTGTAATTCAGCAAGCAGAAGGATGAACAAAACTAACTGCATGAAAACAAAGCTCCATTTCTAAATGTAAATGAAGCGTCACGTTTTCTTGCTAGCTGTATTCTACCAAGTAGGTGCAATGTCTGGTTCCTCTTTGCTCTGTGCTACCCTGAACTCTGTCCCTGACCAACTAGGGCAGACACCCTGGAAGTCTTGCTTTTCTCTTTGCTATCTGCTGACCATTTTATTTTCATGACTGCTTCTTACATTCCAGGCAGGCTCGTCGGAGACAAGCACGGCCAGATTACAATACTTCAGGCTTTGATCGAGGTGAGCTTCAAAGGGGTAGTAGAACCAGGGAGAAGCCTGGAATGGGTTGAAAGTGATGAAAAGAAACAGTAGTTTCAAACCAGACACTGGCATGGATTTTCTGACGTAATTCGCCTCTTCCCATAACAGCTCTAGTCTTCAATGTATGTTTGGTGGATTTGTTGACTGCCGTTGTCAGAATCCCATGGATTCACCTCTGCTTCTGTAGCTTTGCCCTACAAAGCTTCTCCAAAGAGCTGACAGGTTAATTTGCTCTTTTGTTTCCCTTTACCATAGAGAAAGTCTGGTTGAAGCCCTACGTAGACCTGCAGCCGTATGATGACCCCAGCAGAGGGGTGCTGGAATTCACTAAGGAACTGGACGTCTCTTGTGTCACTATGGAGAATGTGATTGGAGAGGGTGAGTTACTTGTTGCTCTCCCCATCTTTCAGTTCCCCCACACTGTTATTTTGCTGCCCATTCCCGAGTTCATCTGTGACCTTTGGCCTCTGGTTGTCCTCAGGGGAGTTTGGGGAGGTCTATCGTGGGTCCCTACGGCTCCCAGGGAAAGAACGTATTGTGGTTGCCATCAAGACCCTGAAGCCGACGTATTCAGACTCACAGTGGTGGAACTTTCTGCGTGAGGCAACAATTATGGGGCAATTCAATCACCCAAACATTGTGCGTCTGGAAGGAGTTGTCACCAAAAGTAAGAGTGTGTGGGAGAGAGTCCTGGAATGAGTGTGGAAACTAGCACATTTCTCGGGCCTTTCTTAGAGCGGATGCTGTCAGAGAGGCTGTGTTGGGAGAAGACAGGCATTGTCATGTTTGCCTATGGCAGAGAATGGGCAGAGAGGAGAGGTATGGATTTCCAACAGAGTCATGAGGCAGTGTTAGGAGAGGTCTTCTTGGGTTGGTGACTGGATGAGAAGTTGGGATAGTGTAAGGGGTGCTGTAAGGTTATATGTGTGACACGAGGAGGAATACAAATTCATTGGGGGACGTCTAAAGAGAAGGGTCAGCCAGCTGTGCCGGTGGAGTGGGGATGTTGGCTGGCGTTGGATATGGTTCTCTGTGTTGGGGCAATGTGGAGAGCATTGAAAGGCAAGAGTAGGAGAACTGCTAAAAGGCTGACACCTTCTTGTCTTCCTCAAGGGAGGCCAATGATGATCATCACTGAGTATATGGAGAATGGAGCGCTGGATACCTTCCTCCGGGTGAGAGACTCCGATCTGTAATAGGCTTGTGTACTGCCGGAACTTGCACTTGACCTGGATTTAAGACCCTAAAAGAAGACTAGAAATAAGATCCAGACATCCACTTGCTTTCTCTTCACTAACATTTCCAGTCTCAGCAGTTGAAGCTTGATGCCGTCCCGTTTGTTCAGTGTCCAGAGTGCTCTCTTTGGTAGTTGAAGTGCAGGTGCCTAATGATGACTCTGGAGACTACCACCGGTCCCTTAGTGAGAACCTGTTGGGTCCTTTGGGCTGCAGCATTGCCTTTTTTCTTGCTCACCAATGCCCACTTTTGCAAGTTGATAAGGCCGGTAACTAGAACCCAAGCAGATTGATGTCACTTGACCTGGCTCTTCTCTCACTTCTTCCATGCAGGAAAATGAGGAAAAATTTAGCCCTGTGCAGCTTGTGAGCATGCTGCAGGGAATAGCCTCTGGCATGAACTACCTTTCAGAACACAACTATGTGCACCGGGATCTGGCCGCTCGCAACATCCTGGTAACACGCAGTCTTCAATGCAAGGTGTCTGACTTTGGTCTCTCCCGAATATTGGAGAATGATGCAGAGGGAACCTATGAAACCAAGGTAATGCAAAACCAATCTCTCAGTCTTGTAAATGAACTGTAGTCTCAGGGGGATTTGGATTCTGCCAGATAAGAATGGCAGAATTTCTTCACAATAGGAAACACCAGGCCAGGGGAAGATTTGGATGGAAAATCTCTGAGGAGAATCCATCATAAAACTGCAAGTCACAGCGTGGATGATTCAGAATGTGGTGCTTTTCTGTCTGGAGTCTGTGTTGGTTTTGTTTGACAAGAGATTCAGAGGGATTGTGGTTTTGAAATGGGAAGCAAAAGAAGAGGTCTGATCTTTTGGACTCAATTAACTACGTCTAGCATTGAAGATAGCCCTGCTGTGATCAGGGGTTTGGACTAGAGACATCTACAGGTCCCTTTCAATGCAATTACCAGTGATTCTAACGTCTGGTGTCATTCAAAGTAGGGCTGTGACTGGTGTCAGGCTCTTACTCCCACAGCAGTGGTTTTGTGTAGCATTCAACCGAACAGAGGGCTTAAACTCATTCACTTTCCAAGAATGTTTCTGTCCTTTCGAGAAGCTTCCCCAGGGATGGTTACACGTGACTTCAAGTGAAGCGGGCCTGGTCTTCGAACCACTTTGTAAGCTCCTTGCGTGAAAGCACTGGAGAAATGCAACTCAATGATACATGCTGGATACACGATGTCTCTGCTCTTTCACAGGGTGGTAAGATTCCCATCCGATGGACAGCCCCAGAGGCCATTGCTCATCGGATTTTCACCTCAGCCAGTGATGTCTGGAGCTTTGGAATTGTCATGTGGGAGGTGCTGTCGTTTGGTGACAAGCCGTATGGGGGCATGACCAATCAAGAGGTAACAGACACTGAGCTCAAGTGCTGATTTAAAAAAAATAAAAAAGGCACATAGGCCCAACTTTTGTAGATCTCCCTCAGCCTGCGGTCTTGACATTCTTTCGAGCGCATAACTACTATGTCTCCCTCCCTGCTAAAAATCAATGCAACCAAGTCAAGGGCAATAAGTGTTGGGCCTCTGGACCATGTTCAGGTGTCAACAGCAATGAGCCAGATTAAAGACTGGTTAAATCAGCCATGGCCTTTGGGTCTGGAGATGTTCTCTGTTGGTTTCTTTCTCTCCTTCCTCTGGCTCTGGAGTATAATACTGGTCTGGTCTCATACTCATTCCAGGTTCAGCACATCTGTGAGGTTAGCACATGCTGTTGAAATTATTCCGCAGAGTCTGGTTCCCCTTTTCTCACCGGGCCTGTGCCAGGATCATTTGGTCCTCAGCTCTCATGAACACGTCCCCCGAATGGCAAATGGGAGCTAGGCTAGTAAAGCATTGAAGGTGCCTGCGTATGCCTCTTCACTTTTTGGCATCCCTTAGGTGTCCTGATCCTTTGCCGTGCTGCCCAAACCCTACTTTACACACACGTCATCTGGTTCAGCCCCCTCCCCGACCGCACATTGTGCAAAATGGTGAACTGCCAGCCCACAGAGATCTCTGGCTCCTCCTTCGCATTCTCTGCTCTTGGCCAGATTTCTCTCTGTCCTCTGTGCAGGTGATGAAAAGCTTAGAGGACGGGTACCGACTCCCCCCACCTGTGGACTGCCCATCTATCCTCTACGAGCTCATGAAGAGCTGTTGGTCACACGATCGGACGAGGAGGCCTCATTTTCAGGAAATCCGGGCACAGCTGCAACATTTCATCTCAAGTCCCCAGCTCCTCCGGCCTGTTGCAGACTTTGACCCCAGGTAAGCAGGCTGTCATTGGAGGAGGAGAGGTTAACTGGGAGATTTTCACCTCCCCGTCTCTCCAGCAGGAGGAGAGGTAGTGCTAGCAATGCAGGCTGGCCAGAGGCACCTTGAATGCTCTGCGGGCAGAAGACAGTCATCATCTCTCTCTCATGGTGACAGAGGGCATAGCCATTGGCCTGGGCAGTCTGACCTCACTGTGCAGAGAGCAGATAAGTTGGCCTAGCTCTGGCAGAGGGTGCTTGCCCTTTTTTAGCTGCTATCTCATAATACTGGCCATTTAAGGTAGCTGCCTGGCTAATGAGGGTTTTATCTGTCTTTAGGGTAACACTCCGGCTCCCCAGCTGCAGTGGATCTGATGGGATCCCCTATCGATCCATCCCCGAGTGGCTGGAATCCATTCGCATGAAGCGCTACATCTCCAACTTTCGCACTGCCGGCCTGGACACCATGGAGTCCATTCTGGAGCTCACTGCTGAGTAAGGGCGGGCTTAGCTCCCACAAAGCACCCCAGGCTACGCTACAAACAGCCGTGTCTATCCCCATGCTAGCTGAACAGGCACCCATATTTACTTGGAAGGCTTCTCTCCACCCTTCTCTATTTCGTTAATTGGAAGGGGACTGGCTTCTTGCCCTAAAAGGGAAGAATCAGCCCAGAAGAACTGGGATCAGCCCAAACTGTGAGACTAATTCCCTAACTGTCCGTGCTTGAGGCTCTTCAGGGGCCTAAGCGGCTCTGAACTCCCATCAGACACAAACAGCAAGGGGAAGCAAGAGATGGCAGACAGGTCTCTCCCCACCCTTGTAGGACTTTTTAAGAGAATTTTCCTGCCTTGGACTCCAGACGGGCTAGTGATATTCCCCCCACATCAGCCAGGCACTGTTCTATCCTAGAGCAAAGTCCTTCTGGGCTCCCCAGAAGGACTCGGGTCAGATGTTTAACCAACCCAGGCATGTTTTGTTGTAGGGCTGGGGCTGTGTACCCAGCTCCAACCAGGGCAGTTACAGGAAACAAGTGAGCAGGCACAGTGCAAGGACAGACCTGCTAAAGGGCTGAGACATGGCCCATAGCACAAGCTGACATGGACCCAGTCCTGATTTAATGGGAGCGTAGGCCTAGTTGCAAGGTGGGAGAAGCCAGTCGACTGGGTGGGCAGAGGTAGCCGGGGAAGGGCAGGAACATCTAGAAGTTTCTTCCCTCTAGAGAAAAGGTTGTGGTTGTGGGAGGCACCGAGGGAAAGGAAGCTCTCTGAACTAATGCTTGGTAACTGTTTCTGCCCTTACCCCCATCCCAGCCCCCAAGGAACAAGAACAACAATTCATTTTTTTCCTTTCTTTTCCCATTCAGGGACTTGAAACAGATGGGAGTGTCACTTCCAGGCCACCAGAAGAGGATCCTGTGTAGCATCCAAGGCTTTAAGGAGTGATCAGTCGTTGCTCTCTTAAGCTCAATGCCCGTTCTTACCAGATATCACTTGGAATCATTCCTATGGCAATTGCTTCCAAATGAGTGACTGGGACAAGCAAAGCGAAACCACCAGAACTGAAAAGACTCGTGAGGCAACACCACCTGCTCTCATTTCTGTTCCCCCTTGCTTTAGCTCTACAGCAGCCATCACTACGTTTCAGAGCACTGGGCTCAGAAACTGTTCTCAGCCCTGTCTTCCGTAGTCCGTGCTGTGCAGCACTAAGTAATCCCTGTAGTCCGCGTACTGGAGTTACGGAAACATAAGGATACACACAAAGCGGGCTGGGGACGGTGGATAATGTTTTAAGATTGGAGATGAGAGTTCAGATAGACCGGGCCATCCAGGGAACATGCAGAAGGACGCAGACACGTAGAGATTGGGCCTGTTCGCTCCCTGGCGTACATCCCATCTCACTTCAGCAGCCTTCTGTCTTCCTTATTTTACAACAGGAACAAACTATTCAGTCTTTCACAAGGCTGCTGGTAAGGGATATATTTTTTTTAATTAATTCAGCTATTCTTGCCTTAAACACCAACTCACGGTGTACTTCTTTCTTTGGAGGAGAAGTTGGGAGTAGCAGCACACCCTGCTGTAACTTGGGTGATCCCGTAACCTCAGCATGTTGCTGTTTTGCACATGCACACCTCAGCGGGGAGATTTATGTCTCTCCAACCTGCTTAATACCTTTACTTGTGCCATGAACAAAAAAAATCCCTTAGGTACCCATTTTTCTCTGCCCCTTTTTAAAAAAAAGAGAATAGTCTTGTTTGGCTGGATAGGGTATTTGTAACAGGAAAATGTGTAGGTGGTCTGTCTTATTCCTTCTCTGTGGAGGAAATGTTATTATTTATCAGAGCTCAAGACAGTTATAGACTGTAAATAGTATTTTGTAAATAAACCTGTGGCAGAGCAGGCTGTGCTGGAGTCCTTTGGCTTATTTCAAATATAATTGGGACCTTTAGCGTATATAAGTTCCAGCAGGGTCCTTACATCCATGTTTAGTTGTTGGCTTTGTCCATTTAACTGCAGCTGTGACATGGAAATGCAGTTGCGTTCGGATAAAAGGATACGTATGCAGCTGGTCACTTCGGACTTTGTTCTCTAACCCCCGTTACAGCTGCATCCAGCCATTAGCCAAGTCCATCTTTTTACAGCTCCTCTGTTTACCCCTAAACCACGAGAAGTATTCGAAGCTACTGCTGTGTTTTGATGAAATACGTGTGAGTAGTACTTCCTTCTCCTGCAGAATAGACTGTCCGGGTGGGGGGGAATAAAAATCTCCCTCTGATGTTCCTACCTGGGAAGAGTCATCACCTCAAGCTTTATTTTTCAGTGTTTGAGCTCAGTCGAGGTTGGTGAAGAAGGCGAGTGCTCGCCCTTCAGCAATCAGTTACTTGCTGTAGATAGCTATCGGTGTTGCCGTAATTGTATAATGCTCCAAATTCTTAAGGCTATAAATTAACGCTCTCGCTCCTGGGAAGGCCTTGCTTAACCAGAAATGACAGAAGGGTGAAGCAGCAGAGGCCTAAAGAACTGCAACTTAAAGCAAGAAGGCTGGTTTCTGTTCAGCAGGAGAAGCAGCGGAGTATACACAAGGAACCGTAGTACCACCTACCTCAGCTACTCATCGCTGTGGCTGTAGTAAGAGAGACAGCTGACAAGATAAGCTCTTCCTGTGAGTCTTTTTAGTATATCAGTAAGTTCAATCTCAGTAATAGGTGTCTTTAAGATGTAGTATAGATAATAAATGAAGTTGCTACGTGGCAGATATCCAGGCTAGAAGATAATCCGTGATGAGGCTGACACAAGATCATGAGCTTGTGTCATGCATATGTAAACTTCAGCCTTGCAGATGACAGAAAAGCGGGAGGGGTTGATAGATCAGAGAGTTGTGCTGCCATTCCGAGGGACCGTAACAGACGGGAGAAATGGGAAGAGAGGAGACTGGTGAAGTTGAACAAAGGGCAACGCAGAGCCCTGCAACTGGGGAGGAATAGCCCCGTGCATCAGTACGCACTGGGTGCCGATGGGCTGGAAAGCAGCCCTGCAGGGAAGGACTTGAGCAAGTAACGCGCCCGTGTAGCAAAGGAAGCCAACTGCTGCCAGCAAACGCAGCGCCAGGAGCTGGAGAGAGGCACCAGGAGCTGGAGGGAGGCAATTCTTCCCCTCCGTTCAGCATCGGTCAGACATCCGGAGCGTTGTGTCCAGTTTTGGGCTCCCCAGTACAAAGGACACGGACTTACTGGGGCAAGTCCAGTGAAAGGCCACTGTGATTTGGAAGGAATTCGAGCATCTGACATAGGAGGAGAGGCTGAGATGGCTGGAACTGTTCAGCCTCGAGATGAGAAGGTTTGGGTGGCTCTTATTGTGTATAAATCCCTGATGGGAGGGAGTGAGGAAGAGGGAGTCAGGCTCTCCGCGTTGGTATCCAGTGAAAGGAGAAGCAGCAGTGGGAACATCAAAACACACTAAATTCCATTGGAAGGTAAGGAAAAAAAACTTACTGTGAGAGTTGTTAAACCCCGGAACAGGTTCCCCAGGGAGGCTGTGGAGTTCTTATCCTTGGAGGTATTGACAAATGACGGGGTGCGTTCCTGAGCAACCTGCTCTGGTTGACCCTGCTCCGAGCAGGGAGTTCCCTTCCAGCTTCGACTGAGGAGCTGCTGAATCAGCTGCCCCGACAGAGAAGAGGCTGCTCGGCTCCGTGGCCTCAGGAACAGCCAGCAGCAAGCCTGAGCATGTATTCCCAACAGGCGCTCACGCACGCAAAATACACGCGTATATAATATGTGCATGTATATATATGCACACAGACCGTACATGAGCGGCCTGAGGCAGAGAACACAGCAGTCGCGCAAATGCAGCACAAACGGCCCGATCCTCTTCCCTTCTCCGGCTGATCAGGATGGACCTGTTAGCAGGAAATGCATACACATACATATACGTATATATCTCTCCTATGGATCCCTCTAGTGTCTAAGACCAGCGACCCAGTAGCTGGCTCCATGATCTGAACTGGTCTCCTCAGTTGCTGGCACCATAGGAGTCCTCGAGGCCTGCAGCCCCACTCCAGTGGTGGGCACTCAGACCCCTCCTGTGCACACACACGTACGCAGACAGACAGACAGACACACACGAGCCCTCCAGTAATCACCCTTAGGCATCGGCTGTACCCAGCAGCTGGCCCCAGGATTCCCTGGTCTCCCAGTCACCTCATGCACAGATGCAAACTGGTCTCTGGTAGCTGGTCCAGGCTTACCAGTAGCTGACTCCCAGACCCCAGAGAGGAGCCTTGGACCTCCTGGGAGCTCCAGCAGCTGACTCTCGGACTGGTCTTTCCAGCATCGGGCCAGACTGGCAGCCGTGCCAACTCCTGGCTCTCAAGTCTCTCACCTCCTCCCTCAGCAGCCAGTCCGGCTTGATTTTTTTGCTAGGGATTACGCATGGGTGTACACACCCACGCAACAGGCACGCGCTCGGGTAGTTCCAGTTGCTGGCACTTGGACCTCCGCGTGCACTGAACAGAGCCCCTTCGCGCAGGAAAAGAATAAAAAATAAAAACAAGTTTAGTAAGAAGACGGGACAGACTGCGCTGAGGACACACGGGCACAGCCAGCCCCTTCCGTGCCCCTTTCCCCCCGGTTTCCCTACGCTGCTTCCTCTCCTCGATCGCTGCCGTCTCCTGCCTTCGATCCCGGCCGTACACACCCCGTAACAAGTGGTGTAGTCCGCTCTCCCTGCACCCCGTGCTCCTCAGAGGGATCAACCTCCCCTTAATCTGCAAGGCGATCCAGAGAGCCCTTCCCATTGACTCCATCGGACAGGTTTCATACCCAGACACCAGGGCTGTAGTCCTCTGCTCTCTTCTCTGCTCCTTGGCGTTTGGGGGCACGAGCTTTTAATCACATAATCTAGACACAATCATAGAATTGTCAAGGTTGGAAAAGACCCTTAAGATCATCGAGTCCAACCGTTAACCCAGCACTGCCAAGTCCATCTATACCATGTCCTCGAGCACCACATCTATCCGTCCTTTAAATACCTCCAGGGATGGAGACTCAGCCCCTGCCCTGGGCAGCCTGGGCCAGGGCCTGACAGCCCTTTCGGTGAAGAAGTTTTTCCCAATATCCAACCCAAACCTGCCCTGGCGCAGCTTGAGGCCGTTTCGTCTCGTGCTATCGCTTGTTCCTGGGGAGCAGAGACCGACCCCCACCTGGCTACAACCTCCTTTCCAAAACAATGCCTACAAACCAGCCAGAAAGATAAGAAAAAGAAAGCAAATGTACAATTTGTTTCTTCTTTCCTCATCCTATAGGAAACCTCCAAGCATTTACTGGATCAATTTGCAAGGAGTCATTAAAGATTTCCCCCAAAGCAGTAAAATAACAGGAGTAGGTTTCACGTCTTCGAGGTAGAGAAGCATCGATGCTTACCACAAAGAGGAATTTCACCTGCAGTGACCAAGAGAGCACCATGGTTAAAGCCATAAACATCAAGCACCAACACTTTCCGAGTAGCGGTAGTTAAGGCAAAGCAAGCAAATCGCCCGCGTTGTTCCGGTCTGATGCAAGCGGATTGGAGTAACTCGCCTCCCAGTGACACCGTCAAGCAGACGACAGCTTGGCTGTACTGAAATGCAGCCTTCCACTTCTTTAAATGCTCTTCAGGCACAGAAAAGTAGGGAACTGAACAGTTTGAAAAGGAGACCAAGAGGTGGAGAGAGAAAGGCACTTTTCAGACTCATCCTCTGGCCAGGCTGGGTCGATGGGCCGGGGCCAACTGCATGAGATTCAACAAGGCTCAGGGCCGGGTCCTGCCCTGGGGGCACAGCAACCCCAGGCACCGCTGCAGGCGTGGGGAGGAGCGGCTGGGAGCTGCCCGGCGGGAAAGGGCCTGGGGGTGCTGGTCGACAGCCGCTGAACGTGAGCCAGCAGTGTGCTCAGGTGGCCAAGAGGGCCAGTGGCACCCTGGCTTGTGTCAGGAATGGCGTGGCCAGCAGGAGCAGGGCAGGGATCGTCCCCCTGCGCTGGGCACTGGTGAGGCCGCCCCTCGAATGCTGTGCTCAGCGCTGGGCCCCGCACCCCAAGGCGGCCATGGAGGGGCTGGAGCGTGGCCAGAGCAGGGCAGCGAGGCTGGGGCAGGGGCTGGAGCACAAGGCTGGGGAGGAGCGGCTGGGGGGGCTCAGCCTGGAGAAGAGGAGGCTGAGGGGAGCCCTCATCGCTCTCTGCAACGGCCTGAAAGGAGGCTGGAGCCGGGGGGATCGGTCTCTGCTCCCCAGGAACAAGCGATGGGATGAGAGGGAACGGCCTCAAGCTGCGCCAGGGCAGGTTTGGGTTGGGTATGGGGAAAAACTTCACTGAAAGGGTAGTCAGGCATTGGAACAGGCTGCCCAGGGCAGGGGCTGAGTCCCCATCCCTGGGGGGATTTAAAAGAAGGGCAGACGTGGTGCTTCGGGACATGGTTTAGTGGTGGGCTTGGCAGTGATAGGTTAATGGTTGGACTCGATGATCTTAAGGGTCTTTTTCAACCTTAACGATTCTATGATCCTCTCTGGAGGGTAGGTCGAAGAGCGACATTCCATACGTTCTCACCCGCTTAAGACAGCGATTCCCACGGGCAGTGGAACAAATACAGCAGACACGTGTTAATGGAAAAAATCCCACATTTTATTGAATGCAAACAGTGGTTGGACAGTGTATTTATTCAAAGGTTTGTTCAGTTTGAGAGGTTCTAGTCCAGGAAATGGGGCTCAGTGCAGTAACACCTAGAGCCAGACAGTCCACTGCAATTACACTGCGGCTTTCACTGACAGCAGTGAAAGGATCCCTACTGGGACGGGGAGACATTCCTCAGCCTGCTGAACCCTCCTCCGTGCACTGAGACGCCTCCTCACCACGCGCTGCCCGGCCTTACGGCAATCTTTATTTGTAAACATGTATTCTTTGGACTCCTTTGCTACTCTGGTGCCCAGCCTGGCTGTCCAGAAACCACACTGGGAAACGATTCATTTTGGGGAGGGAAAAAGATTTAAAAAAAAAAAAAAAAAAAAAAAAAAAGAAGTTTCCAAACTCAGGAAGAGAGTAGGATTCCAAACATTGCCAGTTTAATCTGGCTAAGGAAAAAAAAGAAGTGACAAGACAGTTAGCCAGTAAAATCCATTAGAGACAGAAAAGCTATAGTAGGTTAGCTTTTTCCAGCGACAATAACAGAAATTCCCAACACGTTCTGCCTCCACACTCTAACCCAGGAGTGAGGGATGGGCCAGGGGAAGACATCCTGATAATGAAGTGGCACAAGGAGGGGAAAAAAACCCAAACCAACAGAAAAAAACAAAATACAAAAAACCACCATGAAGACGGAAGTGGCGCCGAGATGGAGGCTTCCACCTTCTAAGGTCAACTCATCGTTCTTGGCTCCGTAGAACAGAAGAATGCTCAGCCCTTCCCAGCACCTGCCACCAGGTCGTTCTTGCTCCTTCCACCAGGCGGTGGTGGAGGTCTGGTCTTTCTCCATCAGAGTCTTACGGGAACAGAGATTTCGCACTCACCTTGGTCATAGCCCCCAGCCTGGAATACGCTGTGGCCAGGAAGTGGCGACAGGAGAAGATGTCCTTCCGTGGTGGGTGTGCGGAGTGAAGTCTAGGAGCAGTGAATCCTACGTGAGTAAAGAACCGCGCTGGCATAGTCTCCATTGGTAGCAATCTGCCTTGTCAGGCAGAGGGAGAGGACAACGGCGGGGAGGGGAAGAGTATTGAGCGCAGGGGTCTCGAGGGTATGCCCGCTCCAAGCTCCTCAGCGTGCCGTTTTGGCACGAACGGTGTGACACTTCATACACAGCACGTGCCCATCCAGTGGAAAGCACCCGTTCTCGTCTGCTTCAATGGACAAGGGCTTCCCACAGTCCTAAACAGGGAAAAGAAAAGAGGGAGGGAGCTCAGCGACAGCCAACAGCAGGGTAAACGCCTTCAAGGATGTAAGCAATGCCCCGCTGGGTCAGGATAATGGCTCACAGCCCACCGCTCGGTCTCCGATGGTGCTAATGGGAGACACTATTTTGAGAGAAGAGCAAGCCCCTTCTGTGATCCCAGCATGTTCCTCCAGTATACACAGCTGCTGTACTGGGGATGTTAGAGACTACAGCCCTGCATAGTCCTTGTTCATGGACCTGTGGTCTGGGAATGTCTAATCTTTGTCTGAACCTGCTTCAAAACACTCCAGATTCATTCAAAACAACCTTAGTGTTTGGTCAGGATAGACAACAAAAGGGCCCAGTTGTGGGCGATGGGAATGGGAAAGATGGGAGGAGCGGCGCCACCAGGCTTACCTCACACTTGTAACATTTCATGTGGAAATTTTTCTCCAATGCCACCACACGCACTGTCTCATCCTTTCCAGGCTCTGGCATGATAGGTTCACTGCAGACTGAGCAGCGTGGAGCGTACTTCCTGCAACCCACAAAACCATGGAGGAGACCATGACCACCATAGCGGCATTCAGCGCAGGTTTCTGACTGCCGTACAACAGTATTAGCAGCAGAGGAGTAATAAATCACAAAGAAGTTTAGGTGGGAAAAGATCTTAATTGCTACAAGGTACACTGCTGGCTCGTTTTTAACTTCCTGTCCAACAGACGACATGGGCAACCCAACCCCGTATTGCAGCGAAATTAAGCAGGTGGGAGGGAATCTGCCTCCTTTCAGACACCGCATGCAGGTGCTCTCTCCTTACCTGTGGTAGTCATCCACACAGTGAGGCTGGTTGGCCTGATCCACAATAAAAGAGGCCCCCTCGAGAGGGGTGTGGCACATCACGCAGGTGAAGCACTGGGGATGGTAGGAGTTACCAGTGGCCTTCAGCATCCGGTCTGTGATGGTCTGTTTGCAGACACTGCACTTTTCCAAGGTCCCCTGAGCCCAAAGGAAACAAGTAAGACTCATTAATCCAATCCCCCGCTGCCGGGAGGCTACACCACAGACAGGCAAGATGGAAGGAGGAAGGGAAAGCAAGAGAGAGCAACGACCGCAAGCTCAGCTCTCTCCAGCAGCTTTCATCCCAGTGACTCACAGCATAGCAGTCCTCGCAGAAGGGCTTCTCATCCACGTTGTAGAACTGCTGCCCCTGCAGCTGCTTCTCACATTTGAAGCAGGTGAAGCATTCCACATGGAAAAGGCAGTCCAGGGCCCTCACAGCTGGCTGGGTTCGTGACAGGGGCTTCCGGCAGAAGCCACAGAGCTCTGTCAATGGGAGAAGAAAGGGCTTAGGAGAGAGGAAAACCCACCACAGCCTTAGTCCTACAGCAGTTCGCTGAGGGAACGCACCAGAAGTAGCAGCCTCTGCTGCGGGTGGATGCTCCATATCCTTCATTAGTTTCTGGGTCAACATCTCCAGCTCTTCTACCTCCTTCATGGTCAGACAGGAATTCCCCTTAGGTGGATCTGCACTGGAGCCTGTGGGTCTATGCTGCAGGAAGCGGAAACATTCAATCCCAAAGGACACATATAGACGGACTCGGTCCCACCCTGTCCCTAACAAACCTACTTCTCTCACCTTGACTTCTCCTCTGTGTCCCCCTCTAGGGAACAACCTGCCATCCACTGTGCTTGCTTCCTTCCACCTTTACATCAAGTCCTGTCCCTCTCCACCACTGTCTCTAGTTACATCTCTCTTGCAGACGAGTAACAGCTTCCCCTAGCCCGGGACAGACCCTCCCTCCTCATCCTCCAGCTTCGCTCCCAGTGATGCTGTGCCTGTCCGACGACACTGCTCCCATGGCTCTGTCCCTTACCGTGTCTTTTGCAGCAGCAGGTTTTTCTGTGGGACGTGGCTTCTCCTGCACTTGGGGTCTTTCCTTCTGCTGGGCATAGGTGAAATTGGGAGGCTGTGGCCGAGAGGAGGGACCTGAAGGTGAAGGGGCTGTGAACTGAGTCTGAAGGGAGGTGGGATATCTTGTGGAGTTTGAGGGAGCCACGGGAACACTGGCACCTGATTTGGACCCAGACTTAGGAGAGCCAGCAACAGGGGATGGAGTGAATTTAGGGGTAGTCTGAGCAGGAGGGAGAGAGGGGGGTGGAGGGACTGATGCTAGGGGCTCCGTGCGTTGCTGTGGAGCTGCCCATGGGGTTGGGGCAGGGGTCAAATCCACTCCAGGGGGCTTGAAAGATAAGCTTCCACTTGACTTTGGAGTGAACTTGGAAGGAAAGGAATGAGGAGTATTTTTGGGTGCAGTTGGTATTTCCACATGGGCTTTTGGGGCCGATGGCTTCTCCAGAGAACCTGCGGATCCTGAAGATATCTGTAAAGTGAAGCAACAGAGAGAAACAGGCAGTTGTCAGCAAGGTGAAAGAGAAAACATGCTGTCTATAGCAGTAAGTCAGCAGCTATCCCAGACCCACAACGCTAAGAGTTCCCACGCTATTACATATTTAGCAGTCCTGACAAGTTGCAAGATCTATGCTTTCTGGTCTTTCGCGTACACTTTCTCGCTATGGTTTATCCAGACATTTTAATCTTCAGTAGCACCCTTCTCACTACCTCTGTTCAGCAAACCAGTCATCTCTCCTTCCACCTGCGACATTCTGGAGAGCTCACCCGGGATTTGAAGGGGTCATTCTTCTCCATGTCATCCAACATTACGGACAGTGAGTCAATCTCAAGATCAATGCTGCTCATCTTGCCACGTACCTATACCACCATCCATGAGGAAAGAGGGAGCAGAGCACGTTACAGGAACAGCCAGAGAACCGGGTGTATCCCCTTACAATAGCAGATTTTGACATTTTGGACTGTGGTACAGATCTGCTCCTTGCTTTGAGTGGATAGCAAGTTGGTGAGGATGAACAGGGCACAGTCTCCAACATCTACAAACAGCGGGAAAACGCACAGCCCAAAGAAACCCACAGACAGATTTAGGTGGGAAAAGACATCTCGAGGTCTCTAGTCCAACACACAGCAGGGCTCACGCCCGAGCTAGACCAGGTTGCTCAGGGCCTTGTCCAGGTGATTTCTGAACATCCCCAAGGATGCAGATTCCCCAGCACCTGTGCCAGTGTTGAGCCACCCTTGGAGGGGAACAGGTTTTTCTTCCGTCCAACAGGAATCTCCCTTGCCGAAACTTGTGTCCATTGTCTCTTGTTCTCTTGTTGTGCCCCAGTAAGAAGAATCTGTCTTCTCTCCAGCCCTCCTTTAGGTATTGCAGACTGCAGTTAGATCCCTGCCTTGGCCTCCTCTTCTGCAGGCTGAACAAACCCAGCTTTCACATCATATGCTCCAGCCCCCAACAATCACTATGACCCTTTGCTGGACTGCATCTAGTTCCATATTCCTCTGGGGTTACTATACTGGGGAGCCCAACTGGAACCAGTCCTCCAAGATGCAGCCTCACTAGCACCAAAGAGAGACGAATAATCAGACCTTGTCCTGCTGACTACACTCTCACAAATGCAGCCCAGCATGTGGTTGGCCTTTATTGCCACAAGGGTGCATTGCTGGCTCGTGTTCAACTCCCTGTCCACCAGGAAGCCCAGGTCCTTCACCTGCAGAGCTATAGCCCAGCCAGTTGACCCTAACCTATGCTGGTCCATGGAGTGGTAGTATTTTCTGCTTTCCGAAATCTCAGGGCTTCCCGCTGCTGAGTTCAGAGAGTAAGTGAGGAGCTGCCCCAACTCACGGAGCATCACAAGAAACTATACTGCCCTTGACCTCACTCACCTGTGGGGCAGGTACCTTGCTCGCAGGCCCTTCATCAAACATCGGTGGTGGCGGAGGAGGAGGAGAAGGAAAAACTTCTTCTGGGGCTGGTGGAAAAGGCTCTTCAAAGGGTGGTGGGGGTGGGGGAAAAGCACAATTTGAGGAGAAACTTGCCTCCTCTCCAGGTGGGGGAGGAGGTGGCAGCGGCAGCTCTATGGGGAAGAATGAGAATAAAAGCAAGTTTGGGTCATTTCTTACTCTTAGCCAGTACAAACCCCAGGAGGGGTACTTGAAGGTATTACAGCAAGTAGTGCCCCAGTACCCAGGGGACCCCAGCACCCATCAAGGACAACTGAACTCCACAGGCTGGCTTTCACCTTGTCCAAAGCTATTTGCCATCATATAAACTTTCCTCAGTAGCTACTGCAATTAGTTACTGGGAATAGTTACTGTATAATTGGGAAACGTGTCTTACTATGCCCTTTCCCACTCCTCCTCTCATTCTTTGGTCCCCAGCATACGCTTCTCTCGCCAGTAACTGGCTCAGATTGCTGAATACAGAGCAGCGTTAGAAGGAATACCAGCAGACAACCCAGGACCCCGAAGAGCCTGCATTATTACAGGAAAATAAGGAGGGGGAAAAGAGGCAAGTCAGACCAACTACCCCTTATGCACATGAGGAATCTTTGAAACGGCTTTATTCTTCTGGGAAATGAAAAGAGCTTTCCTTTTGGAGGCTAAAATGGCCCCATACTCAATACAGATTAGGACATGAGAAGTTTTCCAGAACCCTTTCAAGCAGGCTGAAAAGCACCAGAGTGCCTCAATCTCCTGGAAGAAAACCCCATCACTTCCACCTATTCATATTTGCCAAAGATGTGGAACAGGCAGAACATTTTCTACTACAACACAGTGGAAATAAATGTGAATCCTCTTCCCTTCACCATGTAGGGGAGAGGTTGCCCTCCTATCATCCAAGCAGCAAAGAACACTGAAGACAAGGAGACACAACTTCCACATCCCTTCTTCTGGACACCCACCTCTCTTCCTAGCTAGCCCCAACCAGCTGTAGGGTGAAAGACCACGTTTTTCACTCCTGCTACTCCATGTGCAACTTTCAACAGCAGTAATTGAATCGTCTCATCTTTATATCCAGCTGTTGTTGACAGACTTTATAAGGACTTCTCATCCGTAACCTAAGGGAGACGATGCTGCCCTTTCAGAAAATGAAAGCCGAAATCTTTTTAGCCAGTGGAAGGCATAAACTGCACTGGTATGCAGCACCTCTTTCAAGCCTTCTTGTGCCACAGAAATTCTGCGCAGCGGGGAAGTAATACTAGGCTGGTATTTTTATTTTGGAACTACACTTTGGGATCAAGTTTGTATACGGTTGCCTTTTGATTTATTAAAATGATAAAGAATATTGCAGAAATTAAGCCCTGACCTGCTGTCGCATTGTTTCAGATGCACTAAAAGCCTGTTTTATGAATTATTCACACAAACAAAAAGGTTCCCCACAAAGTTACTATACCAGATTTATAGAATGATCAATACTAAATATAACATTCCTACACCAATACTAACTTAGCCATCCTGTCATTTAAGACAAAGAGACCAACTGCTATGGCTTTATGTTATATTACTCTTTGTTTGGGGAGTGTATAGGAAAGGGAGAGAAGGACTGAAGAGATGCATCAGAGAAAGATCAATTCAGATGCATTTCTCTCAGGACTGAGTTTTGGTGGTTCATCTGTACTTCAGATATCTTGCTGGCAGCCCTCACCCCATGGTAACACAGCATCTTAAGCCGAATGGCTCTTTTGTTAATATTTCTGTCAAGTTAATTCCTCCATAATAAGCTTTATAAGGAAGGAAGAAGTGGAGCAAACACCACCCAATCCTCTATTCACGCTGTATATTGAAAAATAATTTTTAACATCCATCTGTCTACTTTTGTACTTCAGGTAATGTATTTGTGTCAGTTTGAAACCTTCCGACAGACACATCCCTAATCCACACAACTACAGCAGAAAATCATAAAGCCTAAGATGGGAACTTGGATTACGGACACAAGATTCCAGCCAACAGCGTGTAAGAAAAAGGCCACCAGAGTTAGCTGGCACAATGCTAGGAGAGAGAAGCACCAACATGCTGAGGCCCTCGTGGCTTGAGAAATGGAAAAAATGGCTTAATAATTTGTCGTCTCTGAGCACTGGACCAGCTGTTCTACCATCAGGTCAGCTTCCAACTAACTTAGCGTGCTAACCTAGAAAACATCAGTGTTGCACAGTCTACGTCAGACAGCGAAAGGAAAGAAACTTCAAACAGCAGTTAGCGTTATCTGAAGATGCGTGTGCCGACTGAAGTGCACCGTGATAGAGTCGTGGGGTAATATGCAGCATCAAGCATTAGCAAGAGGTCCCTAGGGAACTTTCCGGTGGCTCCATGCTGATCAGTTCCAACTAGGGAGCCGCACGGCCAGGAACGTTCTGCCTCTCAGAGGACACAAAACCCAACCAACCAACAAAAAACGAAACAAAAAACCACCCCCCCACAACAGGAAATAAAAAAAGTTTTAAAAATTAAAAAAAAAAAAGAAAGAAAAAGAAAACCACACTAAAGGAAGAAGTCACTCTAACACAGGAAAACACACCCAACCCAAACCACTAGGAAAAAGTATAAAACTCTACAAGCCATACAAACTCTAAGTGTCACTTCCTGTTTATGATAGCTTCTACCATTCTTCCATGCAATTATTTCTTCCTCCCCATCTCCAGCAGCAAAGATGGCAATTGCAGAGGCCACAAGAAAGATCTTTACAGTCGGAGACAACCAACTTGAGCTAAGATTAATCAACAAGAAGGAGAACAGCATGATTCATCACCATCAGGGTCAACTTCCCTGCAACATATTTGCTCTCAGAGATGCTGGCCAGAAACTGACTGCAGTTGCACAATTATGCACTGAGGGAATACTACGAAAAATCCATTGCATTCCTCCAGCATCAGTGCAACAGAGGATTGCCTTCCCAGCTCCTTTCCTAATGGAGATACATCATCTTTGGAGATGCCTCTACAATTGTTTTATTTCATTTTGGAACCTGCCAGCCTCTACAGCAAGAGTATCGTTCACTTATAGCAGTTATGGCCCTGTTCTCACATTAACCCCAGTTACAGACCTCACACCCTGAGAATTTAGAAACGCGTATTCACGTCTGACACGCCAGCCCGCACCTACCTTCTGCCAGCACGGACGCGGGTGCTGATGGAATCTCCCCCACCTTCCCCATCTGAGCACGCTGGGCACCAGCTCCAGGAGGCGGGGGCAGCGACGACTCTGATGCACCCCCAGCCTTGAAGGGGTTCACCTTGGGTTTAGGGGCGACCACAGGCGCAAACTTCTTCTGCGGGTTGTAGAAGGAAGGGGTAGAAATGTTGATACTGACTGTGGATGTCATGCGGGTCCCTGGGGCGCCTGAGGAGGCCATCTTCTCAGCACCTGCCAGGAGAGAAAAGGGAGGAAAGCTATATGAAGCCAGCCTTGGGCCAGAGTGGAAATTAATAGAGAGGAACGTATGAAACAGAGGGATACAGCAGCTGAAGTCTGGCCAGAGGCTGAGGTGCCTGAGCAGAGCACAGAGCACTGCCAGGATCAGCACGGGAAAAAAGGAGGAACAGAAACTGCAGACAGCTCAAACGAGCCAGCACGCTTCACCATCTCAGCTCAGTACGGCATTAACCGCAACAGGGATCTTGCCACAGAGAAAACCAAGCTCTTTGCTGCACGAGAACCTTGCACGCATGCGCACTGGAGAGGACAGCGGCAGGCCACCAGAACGAGCGTCATCCACCGAGCCCCGCGCACCCTGAGGAGGGTGCCCCCATACACGCTCTCCCAGAACGGGAATTAGCATCTTCCTCTCCCCCGCTTACCCGGTAACGCCAACCAGTTCCTCCTGACCTCAGCCTGTGACAGCCCCAGTAACGTCCCCCTTCGCCCTCCCCGCATCTTCCATCCTTTACCTCCAGACCCCTGCATGCCGGGGGGAGCGCAGGCCACGACGCAGAACCACCAGGGCGGGTGAGGGGTTCCCCGGCCTCACACCCCCGGGGCGGAGGCCCTGCTCTCCGGCTCCGGCCTCCGCCGTCTCTCCTTCCCGCCCCCGCTGATGGTGACAGCGGCTCCCGCCGCCCGCTCCGCCCCCGCCGGGCAGCGCCCTCGGATGCCGCCCGCCCCCCGCCGCCCCCCGGGCCGCAGCCGGGGCTCCGGGCCTCCGGGCAGCGCAGCCGCGGCCCGGCCCGGCGCCGGGAGCGGGGCCCGGCGCTCGGCCCGCGGCGTCCGGGCGCCCCGACCCTCTCCCCTCGCTCCTTCCCACCACCAGACTCGGGCAGCCCCGCCGAGTCGGCTGTTTGAGGAACGGCAGGTCTCACGATCTCCACATCTCTAGGATTCCCTCCGTCCTGCAATCCGGGCCTGAAATCTCAGCCGTGCTAGAAATCTCCATGAAGCCAGATGCTTTGTTGTAAAGCCTGGCATGCCTACAGTCCTCCTAACACCCCAGCACAATAGCGCTTCCGCCAACACAGGGGCCCCGTGCCAGCGTTTCGAGTTGGCATCTTCAAATCAGTGCCCGTCCACACTGCCGGCCTCTCTCACACGGACAATAACAGCTGCTGGGACAGACAGCCCTGGTGCCACAAACATCCACCCACCGCTAATTCACCCACGGCTGCTGCTGAGACCTGCATGCCCCGTTCCAAGCGCTCCCACGATTCAGTACAACATGGCACCGTAACCTGTCACAGCTTCTCCAGGTCCCAAGCGTGTGACATGGACATATGACTTAACATAGACATGTTAAGTCCATGTTTAGACATGTTAAGTCCATGCTGCCGCGCTTTTTGCTCCCTTGGTGCAAGGGCTGATGAGTTGCGTGCGCTTTGACAAACTCTTCTGGGCTTTTCAAAAGAAGGAAGAGGCTGCAACAGTAAGCAGCAGCCAAGAAGCTGTGCCGAGCATCTTCCACATGATCCAGCAGGCGAAAGGGCCAAGGCAGAAGAGTAATTAGCAAGGTCCATCCTCAGTTCCTCAGACTTGTAGGGGTCAACAGACTTGCAAGTCAGAAGGGACTCACCAACTCCCTCCAGTCTGCACTTCCCACTGAGCTGCAGAAGCTATTAAAAAGACCTCCAGCCTTTCTTTAGAGAATCCTGACTCGTGCTCCGCTGTTTCACTACGGTGTCATGAACCGCTTGGTAGTAGTTCTACCAGAATCGACAGCACCATGAGCAGAAGACCACAGTGACAACGTCACTTCTGATCATGATCCATACTGGGGTTAGTCAACACAGAGACAGTCCTGGGACATCGGCCGCTTCACAAAAAAGTGCTGGCTTCGCTACCAGCAGCTGCTATCTCCCTTAACCCAAAGCAGCCCATTTCCCGGTATGCTATGTCACGCTTAAGGCCCTTTCTGCGCAGAGCTGTCTCCATCCAGCAGCTGCCCCTGCTCATCCTCACTTCTGTTTATCCGTCCACCCCCACATGGACCAAACAGGCTGAGAAAGGCTGGCCTTGCAGAGCGTCAGCCCCCCAGCCCTGCAGCGTTGCAATACTATCTAAGCCTTACCAGAAACGCACAGCTTATGTGAGTCCTGTGGCGCCGTTTGCAAAAGCTACCGGAGAAGGAGTGTCACACCAGCAGACCTAATCTCAAATCCTTCTCATCCTCACATTTTCCCTGAGGGGAGAGATTTTTCTGCCTGCTGTTGTATTTAAGATGACTCAAGTGGAGCTATGAAGAAAGATGTCCCCAAAGGACACAGTCAGGATACTCAGTTGCCTCAAACACTGTTTCTCTCCAACAGAGCAAGGGTAAGTAGGAGGGCAGAACCAAGTGACACCTCCCTCAGCAGCAGGGTCACCTCCCAGAAGGTCCCCCGGTGGGTCTGCCACCTCTTACGCACCCAGCCAGCTTTCCGTTCTTCGACCCCAAGATACCCCTTTCAGAAGCTCACCTCCTTTCCTGGGGTTGAGAAAGGAGAAGAAACCTGAGGGAGCAGAATGCTGAGCGTTATTTTTCACGTCTGCTGGTAGAAAGCAGTTTGGCTCCGGCCGCGCAGGGAGCCCCGGCACAAGCTAGCCCAGCACCACGGTCTGACACACCGCATCTGTGCTTCCCCGATTTCCCAACTTCCTCCCAACTGAGGGGGGCCAGGAGAACTACAGCAAACAAACATAGAATATGAAGTGAACAGATTAAAGAGATTTAGGAGTTATGCTTATTTTCATCCTCTCATACGGGCTAATTCCAGAAAGTTCGCCCAGTCTGGCCCCAAGTTACCAAGCTTCAAAGAGAGCAAAGTCCTACCAGCTATGCAAGCTGCAAGGTAGAGCCTTAAAACAACCGGGCTGGGGGAGGGGGCATTCAGAGCTACAAACTTCTTCCACGTATGTTGGCCTTGCCAAAACAAGGAGAAAAAAAAAAAAAAAAAGATAAAAACTCCCAAAAGCTATGCAAACATATTTAAAACGGTAGGAAGTTCTACGACTTTGCAAGGCTTACGTTTTCACTTTCTCAGGGCACTCCCAGAGAGCCAGAAACTCATAAATTAAACAAATTTCATGCACAAAGAGCCCCAGATTCCTCTCTCTCTCTCTCTCTCAAGCACATCTGGAAAAAGGCTCCGTAGGTGCCTCGCTCATCCGCAGGCAGACAAAAGAGCGCCTGTCCCGGGGAACGGCAGCAGCACCCCCCCCGCCCCGCCGCTGGAGCTGCCCCGGAGCCCTCAGCTGCCTCCATTTCACCGGGAGGCAAGAAAACTCACCAGATGCAGGCACACGCCAACCCCTCTTCTGGCAAAAGGGCAAAAAAACCCAAAAAACAACCCAGAGCCACGACCGTAAGTTAATCCCAAAGAGACCAAGGCTTTGTACGGGGCGAGGAACCCTCCCGGCGGCGGCGGCAGGAAACCCGCACCCGCGACACGGGCGCGGAGCCGTCAACGCCAGCCCCGGGGCTGCGGACAAAAAGCTTTATCGCCAAGCCAAGAGGAGAGACTCACCTCTGGGGACGGGGCTCGGAGGAGCGGGGAAGGGAGAAATGCTGCTGCTGCTGCCGCTGCCGCCGGGGCTGGAGATGGCGGGGCTGGGCTCCTCAGCCCCCGCACGGCCGGCTGCCTCGGCCCGCCCGCCTGCCTGCCGGGAAAGGCAGCAGAAGGGAAAGGTGGGGGAGCTGCTGAGCCTAAAGGCTTCTTACCAACTCGCGAAAAAAAGCCTCGCCCAGGCAAAGTTGTTTGACCATAAAAGGAGAGAGGCTGCGCGAACAGCTGAGCTCACTCGCTGGGGAATGTGGCAATGAGGTAAGGGGGGAAGGCGCGCACCGCCGGGGGACGGGGCTTGCTGGGGCAGCGGTGGCGGGAGCCCGGGGCTGGCATCTTGTCCGCGTCCCCTCCGGCTTTCGGGGGAAGGGAAGAAGGGGAGGGGGGTTATTTCTCTGCCACGAAGAAATGCGCGTTGGGGATTTTCCCCCGGCCCTTCGCCGCCGCCTCACCGGGGCCTCGCAGCGCGGTCCCTCACCCAGCGCCCGGCCCCCTCAGGCGCCCACCGCGGGCCGGGCTCGCTGCCTCCCACCCTCACGGAGCTCTCCTCCTCCCGCCTTCCCTGCCTCCAGAGCTGCCCCCAGCCCGCGATTTCACTTCCAGTCGCTGAGCTGGACGTTAGGAAGAAATTTAGCAACTCTGGTGAGTCAGGGTCCCTGCTGGCCTCTGCCTCGCATGAACCAGCTGCGAGAGCATCTGACTCAGCCCCACTCTTCCAGAAACTAAAGCAAACATCAGATGACTCCACCGTGCAGAAAAGCGACTTGTTCTCCTTGTACCGGCTGCAAGGCAAACACTAAACTGTTTTATACCGAGCACTAGCCACTCGAATTGCTTTGTTGGATTGTCTGTGGTGCACACTGGTTTTATTTTTATCCCAGTGCTGGCTGGGGGTTCAGCCCTGCTTTAGACCGGGGACAGCCTGACCCAGCACAACAGAGCACGGAACTTTCAACCCCAATCTCTTCTTCTTCTCCTTGCTTCTAAGCCTCTTGGGGAGGAGGGATACCAATAAAGACATAATTCCTGTGCTTTGTGCAATCATTGTACTTTGTCTTTGGAATTTGGCCTTAATATCGGGGTTAATACTGTTGTAAATTCCCTGGAGAATTACTATATTTGGTAATGCTCAGGAGATGTGGGGCTTGTCTGCTCCTAAAACTTACCTATCAACATAGGTACCTTTCAGTACTGGTAATTTACTCACAGGTGGGTAAGCCACAAACCACAGCAGTTAGACTCCCAGTGTGCAGTATTGCAAAATGCTCAGATTGGAGCGCTACGCAAAGCGGTTCATCAAGGTTTAAGAAATCCGGCGTAAACAAATCTTGAATTTTACAAGCAAGGTTTGTACAAAGAGGTAACATTTTTTTATTCAGCCAGCTGATACAGTTGGAAAAATTGGGTCCTCTGTGAGGTTTTTCATTTTTATATACCATATGAAAATGTCACCCATAGCACTGAGCATCTTGCTCTTTACATAGCTGCAACTGTTGAACTACCGGTCTATAGGTGTGAATTGCTCAGGGATATATAGCTCTTGTATGGGTGTTAAATAATCCTGCAGTTACTGCTGCTTTTGTAGGCACAGCATCAGCCCCGTTACCTCCCATGACTAATGCACGAAGTAATTGTATCAGATAAAGAAGGTGCTGGGTCTTCTAATGCTGTCACTTTTCTACTGCAGACAATTTTTCCCTCTTGTTCAGGTAAAGATGTCGGTGCAGAGCTAAAAAGATTTCATTGTGGAATTGCTAACCAAATTCTGGAACATCACTGCACACCTTGCACAGTCAGCCTGACCTCAGAGTACTCTGCCACTGTTCCCTGGGCTAGCCCTGACTCTGGAGAAAACAAAGAATGTTTCAGGCTGAGATTAAAAAAGTGCTGAGAGAATATGAAAAAAATCTGCTCTCTCATGCTTTCTGGTCACACCCCCGTAAATCCAGATGCTGGCATGTTTGTCTTACCAATGTGGTGAAGTTAAAAGCTCATGAAGGCAGATCAAACAAAGTGGGAATAAGAAAAAGAAAAGCAGACCGTCTTAGATATTTTGTATTAACTCCTCACTATGAGGAAAGAGATATGAAATGAAGCCTTTAGCAGGTTGGACATGTGAAAGTTAGAATTCTCAAATCGAAATACATCAGAATATACAGGGGGAAACTTTAATCTGATTTTGTGCTTGCCATATGGTGGATTTAAAGTTTGTGCTTTTGTAATCGGAAATGAAGATGAACTAACTTCCCTATGTTGGTTCTGATTCCTCCAGAAAGAAAACAAGAATCTCCTTATGCTAGCAACCTTCCTTCATGCAATTCTTTGCTTGGAAGAGCAGACATCTTTCTGCTGCAAACTGAAAGTAGTGCCTTGAGATCATAGAACCATAGAATCGTTAAGGTTGGAAAAGACCCTTAAGATCATCGAGTCCAACCGTTAACCCAGCACTGCCAAGGCCACCACTAAACCATGTCCTCGAGCACTGCATCTATCCGTCCTTTAAATACCTCCAGGGATGGAGACTCAACCCCTTCCCTGGGCAGCCTGTTCCAATGCTTGACCACCCTCTCGGTGAAGAAGTTTTTCCTAATATCCAACCTAAACCTGCCCTGGCGCAGCTTGAGGCCATTCCCTCTCATCCTATCACTTGTTACTGGGGAGAAGAGACCGACCCCCACCTCGCTACAACCTCCTTTCATGCAGTTGTAGAGAGCAATAAGGTCTCCCCTCAGCCTCCTCTTCTCCAGACTAAACACCCCCAGCTCCCTCAGCCACTCCTCATAAGACTTGTGCTCCAGACCCTTCACCAGCTTCCTTGCCCTTCTCTGGCCACGCTCCAGCAAACTGTACACAGTTGTAGTCAATCTCAGTAGCTGAAGCAAAATATTAGTCCTCCATAGGCATTTAGCTATCTGTGTATAGAGGTGGATCAGCAGGTATGCTCAGCTTGTTGTGCCAGGTGACGCATGTTTGACCTTGTCATTTCTGGAATTAGTAGCAGTCCTCTGCATAAATGACTTCAGCTGTCCCATGCCATGAAAAAAGGCAGCTGGTATTTTGAAGTATATTGTGGTGTGAATGCTGCTCTGAGCTGTGGGTGAAATGGCAGCTGACTACAAAGCAAATGTTGGAGGGATTTGGAATACGCAGTTCTAGCTGGGTGCTTCTTTGAGGTGAGTGTCAGGAAGCAAGCCCCGGTACTGGCCCTCAAATCAAAGCTTAGAAATTCTTAGAGTTCAAGGAACCCACTGAGAGAGACCCAGTTTTCGTGGAGACAGATGTAAAGAATCTTCACTGGCAATTCAGCTGTGTAATGCAATGAGTAAATAAGGAATAACGCGATACAGAAGCAATGTGGCAAACTCATGTACTGCACTGAGGGGAGGAGTATGTTAGCAGTGGTTAGGTGCCTATAAATTGAAACTAAAAATAGATGTAAGAGAAGAAAAAATAAGTCCTTGAATGCAAACGGAAGGATTATTTCCAAGGACACTAACAGGGCATTAAACTTGTTGGGTAGAAAATCTTACCTAGATTCAAGAGGGTTCAGGTAGCTGCAGGTGGGAATCTTTGTGTTAAGAATAGGTTTAAGGTCAGAGGAAAGCAATCTGGATGCTGGACAGGATGATTTAGTTGTGTTAATAATGTAAAACGTCTGCATCTGTATAATTTCCATCCATATCAACAGATCAATTAATGTCATTTTATCTCAGCGTGAGTTAGTTAATAATTAGTGATGCCATGTAGGAGTCCATGTTTTTCCTAACCAATGAAAAGTTCTGACTCATATCTGTGTTGCATCTCTGATACTTCTTTAATCATATAACTTCTGTTTAGTCTAACCACATTTTACTGATTAATGCTAAGCTGCTACTCATAAGTTTACCCTGTGCTGTATTAAATGCTATGTCTGGGCCTACTGGAAGAGTTGGGAATATATAGTGGGTCCACTTTGGTCCCCAGGCCAAGAGGTACAGATGAAGTTAGGCCCACACTGTCCAGGGCAGGGCCACCTGCAGCAGATTGTCTGCATCCATACGGACCAACGGATGTAACGCACCCTGCTAAGAGCTCTCTTAGGATCTGTTGTGCTCCCACAGCACAGCCCTCTCCTGGTGTGCTCCTCGCTCCCTCCCTCGCGCAGGGTGTTCTCCACGTGAAAGGCTACCTCTGGCATAGGTTGACACCTGCCACACCTGCTGCTCCCGCTCTTTGTGGAGGCCGTGACGTACGCAGAGCTGTCTTTCTCCTGACCAAAAGGCAGTTTCAAGTTGGAGTGCCTCAGTCCCGTTGCGGGATGCGTGTCGACAGGTGGGTGCCAAACACGGAGAGCTGCACTGCGGATGGCAGAGCCTCCAGTCCTTATGAGCCTAGTCATCCTCCTGCATCCGTGAAACTGGCGTGCCGTCAGGAATGCTATTTGCAAAGGTCACAAATTCTCCTGGACAAGTCCCTGAACAACCAACTACCCAGGACAGATAACTAGCGTCTCTCTGCTGCTTGCCTTCAAAACTGAGCCTGCTGTGCAAAGCACACTTCGGAAGTGTCCCTTCCCAGAAGCGGAGCTGTTTAGCAGCTACAGCGAGCATCGGCAGTCTCTGAAAAGTGTCATTGCAGGTCTTCAAATCCCACTATGAAAGTATTGCATGATCCACGTGCTTATGTACATTATATTAGGCCATTCTAGCCATATGCATACAACTAGAGTACCCTGACTAAAACACTAGAATAGGCCATAAACGGTAAACAAAACAAAACAAAAAACCCCAAACCTTGCTGTGCCAGGAAACACTTTTTTTAGTGAGGCAATTCAGCCACATACAAGTAAGACAGAGCAAAGTATCTCTATGGTATGGCCATGGTCATGATGGTGTGTCACAGGCCATCAGAGTGGCCAGGCAGCCAGGGGAGCAGGGGTCTGGGGTGGTGTCTGTCCAGGGAAGAAGCTCCATTTCCAGCAGGGCTCTTTCCTAGACAGAGCCATGACAGGGGCTCCTGGGCAGGAGACGCAGCTCCCAGAGGAGTTACCAGCCTCACTGCTGTTTCCTTGTCTGCTGCCACCAAGATTTCCTGCTGAGCTGCTGCCTCCGTCTGCTTCTCGGCAGCACGGCAGGCCTGCAACTCATGGCTCCTGGGGCTTGCTCACTGGCAGGCTTCCTCCCCCTCACACCGCTCTCCCACACCTCCTGCTGACTGCTGCTGGGCTCTGTGCCTGAGGGATGAGGGAAGCAAGCAGGCTGTCCCAGCAGATATCTCTTCCCCCAGGTGGAGTATGAGCTGTTCCGCAGCTCTGGAAAACTCTGAGCAGTCAGCTAAGGCCTGGAGAAGGCAGGGGGATGCAGCTGAAGCACGGATGGGTGACCGGGGCATGCCCGTCTATGTGGTGGAGTACAGATGGCCACCAGAGCCCATTCTGCTTGGAAAGTAGCCATTTCCACGTTCCAAGGTACCCATGCCATTTCCTCAACCATATGCCCCACCCCTTGCCACCAGCAAGACAAGTGGGGACGTGTTTGGCTGTTCTGTGCGAATATTGCTTGTCAGAACTGACTCTCAAAGAAACAGATCTGTCAGCCTGCTAATGAAAGAGTTCCTGTGTGTGGTGCAAGCCTCTTCCCACCCCTGAGTGCCATGCTTTTGTGGTAGAAGTCTCCTTTCTTCACTCAGTTATGTAGTGTAGTCTTCTAAGCATGGCACAAACAAGCCGTGTTCCTTCCTGTAAATGAGTGTGATGAAATAGATGTATGTACTCAACAAAGCTGGATGCATGCCTTGGTGCATCCTGGGGGATTTTGGCAAAAAGTTCCAGGAATAATTTGAGTGGGCGTATCATAGGATCGTTAAGGTCGGAAAGGACGTCTGAGATCGAGTCCAACCGACTGTGTCGGTGGAGGGTGTCATGCCCTTGAAAAAGGGGTTTTCCTTCCATATCCTCCCTGTGACAAAGCTAAGAGGCAACAGCAGGTTCTCAACAGCCTTGGTCTCATCCTGAGCCGCCTCCTATGTCATGTAATAGGAGAAGTTCTGTGGTGGCTTCCCAGAGAAGCATCTAGTGAAGCTGCTGAGTACTGGAGGGACAGAGATGTTGAGCTACGCTCTCAGTAACATTAACCTGGGACAGGATCCTGGTCATTCTGGTCCCCATGTGGCCCCTTTCTAACCCAGTGCTATTTTCTTGCCTAAGACGTGAGATAGCCAAATAAGCAGGGACAGGCTTTGGAGACTGCTAATTCTCCATTTTGTAGCACGCCTACAAAGATGTGCCATGCATCTGCCAGGGCATGCTGGACTTGCGAGTGCATTAGGAATACATAGGAAGATTGTTCTGGTCAGGAAGAATGAAGCCTGGTGTAGTCCACACCTGCATTATCTATAGGCCGTGGATCCTGAAACAAACTACCCTCTCTTTTGAGCCTCACAAAACCAAATAATTGGTTAACTCTAGACTGGAGTCCTAGCAAAACCTAGTATGTACACGGTGTAGATGATCAAGGAACCAAGGCCCTAGAGCAAAACAACAAACAAACCAAATAAGCATGCGGTCCGACAGTCTGCCTGCAAAAATATTAGGCCGAATGTTATCTGCAAACTGCACAGTAAAACACAATGTGAGTACAGCTTTAAGAGGTGTAGCCCCTCAAGCCCTTGCTTTCCAAAAGCAGGAGTTGTGGAGCTATATGAAGTTTGCTGCAGTTCCCAGGCTTAGTACACGTGGCTACTAGTGTGTTTGCTGGTTAACTTACTGCCAGTGTGAATAAGAGGATGACTACAGACCAGACCAAACTCTTTGACTGTTTCATGGGGTTGTCAGGATAATTGGCAGGGCCTTGCAGCAGAGCCACTGTCCTTTCAGTGGCAGCTAGGAGTCTGTGACAAGTGACAACTTAGGGGAGAGAGCTGGTCTTCAAGCAGAGTAGGATTTTCAGTAGGTTGAAAACGTAAAGGTGTGACAGGCCTTGCTGCAGATTTGTGCTAATTTCATTCTATATCTAGCAAAGCGATCAAGCACTGTATGAAAGCCACGGCCTGTGGAGAATAGGGTAGTAGCAGTTACAGGCCACCACTGCCAGAGCTTTGTAGCTAGTCTAAGTGATATTGAGAGACCAGTAGCCACAACTATTGTTCAAAATGCAGGAGAGGTCCTCAGAAGTGTTCCATCTCGTATTACCAAGTCATCGACAATTTGCACATTGGCTTCTCCAGAGGTATGCTGGGATGACAGAGGCATAGCCTAATTTCTGGATCAGTTGACTACCAAGGTGGTCATCAAGCCTCTATCTTAAGAATATAAAACAAAAATGAGATTCGATAAAAAAGAAAGGATGTGTTTGTATTGAAAACGTGTTTTTGAAGTAAAACAGAAAAGATTGTGGATTTGTGGAAGGGTAAATTTAAAACAGTGCAAGAGCCACATATTATATCCAAACAACGTACAGGCAGGCAGTGCATGATGATATAACCACAGCATCCTCAGATGTAACACCCTGAAAGGGAAGGAGCCTTCTTAGTCAGTTCCAGATGTCCACTTGCTTTGGGACACACCGGACAGCCTGCATTTCTCCAATATGACTTCAGTTTTTTCCTGATCCAAGAAAGTGGAAATCTGTATCCCATTTGAACGTACATATGGGATACTGTCTGTAACTATTCTCTCCTAAGTTTCAAAAGGAAGCATTCCAGAGGGGCTAGACTACACACTACAAATGAGTCTTCTTGAGGAATGGGACAGAGGAGGTAGAGGGTACGGGTCAGTACTGAGAGGAACGCTTTGAAGAATATGGATGAAGGTCTGGTCTGGTTGATGCTGTTCATTGCCTCTAACTCCTCAGACCTGATAGCACTGCAGACAGATATCAGCCCTTGGGTGCCAAAAGCCTAAATTCAACTTAATGACCTTAGCTTGAGATTAAGATGAAAGGGACGCTAAATTGTAGACTCTTTTTGACTCTTCGATGTTCCATATTCTCAGGCTCCTGGCTTGGTTCTGAGGCTGGAATGACTCCCTCATTAGACTCAAAATTCATTTTGTCTTTCAGCTTACACTGATGAGAAGCCTACAGGATGCTGCATCCTATCTGCTTTGCTTTCTTACCAGATTATACCAGAGTCCTAGAGTCTCCATTTGTGTTTGCTCTTGACTCAGAAATTATTGTTCTCTGAATCCCTGCACCTCCAAGCAAGGAACGGAATTTCAAATTACATAGTTGGTGCCCTGTGCCTGAAGAATTCCACTCTCCTAAACACAGCAATTATTTACCTGATTTGAGGGACCATGAGACCAGAACTCTTCTCATCTACAATTGTTTCAACTCTTTTTTCCAGCTGACAATAAACTGAGGAAGAGGTAGTAAATATGAAAGTATGATAAATGTTCTCTTGCCTACTGCAGATTAAAACCAGCTTTGGGGAGACAGAAAGGAAGAGCAGCCTTCTGTGAGAGCAGAGAAAAGCGAAGATCCCCCAAAATGCAGAAGACATGCTCTTGCGTTAACTGCACCTTATGTTTCAGAGCCTTACTGTATAAAAATGGGCCTAACAATGCATGAGAGTGTGAAAAGTGGGAAACTTCTTGAAACATCGTGTTGGCTGATCGTAGTAGCATACTGTGGAAAAACCCGTATATTGAATCAATGTCTGTCTTGATTCCATTTAAAATTGCTTTTCTGTCAAAAACATGGACAGAACAGGGTTGGCTGAAGATTAAAGATGCTGGGTAAGGACAAGCCACTGCCCATCAGGTCAGACAGGGCTTTGAGTGAAAGATGTCCCTGCCTGTGGCAGGAGGGTGCTTAAGGGTCCTTTCCAACCCAAACAATTCTATGAAAAAGTACTTGCGGGCATTAAAACCACTAGCGATTCATGGCAGGGGTACCCAACTCCAGTTGCTGGCCAGTCACAAACTCAACCAGGTTTAAGAAAAAACAGCAGTCATCTGCCAGCACAAAGGCAGAAGCGTTAAAGGAGGCCTTCCTCGGCACTGGCCAGCAGGCATCCTCACCCGATGGTTGCTTTGTTCCAAGGCAGTAGCACTCCTTCATACGTGTGGGAAGGGACAAGGGTTACCAGTTGCTGCCCAGACTGGTGGCTTTTGTCTTTCCTGTACATGGACTTCAGGGCCTTTGCCTCAGCCCAGTACCGATACATATGCCTCGATATGCTGTGCGATACAACAGTAAACACTATTATTCCAGGAGTTTCTAGTGGCTGTCTCTTGAATTGCATCGGTGCCACAGAACGCAGAAATTCAGGGGATTTCTTTCAAGGATCAGCTATGATCGCAGCAGGTTTGAGGACAGGATGCTCTCCTTTCCTGGCCTGCTTCTGGTAGGGGATGCCTCCTGGCCAGAAGCACCTGAGGGTATCATCAGGATGTCAAGGGTTGCAAGACAATAAGAAAAGGTAGCAAGGCAGCCTCTTCTGAGATCCTGTTCCTCAAATTTCAGTAGAGAACACAGAAAGAAGCAAGGCCCAAATGTGCTTATTAAGGAGGTTGTCAGCAGGTGGAAACATTTGACCTCAGAAGACTTGTAAACACAGATGGGAATGGAAAGGTCACCTCCAAATAAGCACAGAGGCAAGCATTCTGGATCCCACCATATTCCTGATGGAGTGCAGCACAGCAGAGCAGGTAGATTTATTCAGATCCTCCAGAAACAGCAGCAGGCCTGACTTGATTCCAAAAATAGTTTGAGTCAATGTTGATTTGCCAGAGCCTACTCACAGCAGCTGTGTGCTCTGTGTTACATGGAAGAGGGTACTTTCTGGAGATTTTTTAAATATGAAGGCCATTCTGTCAGTGCATGAGTGAACCGTATAAGTTGGTATTTTCCTTCTGGGTACATTATACTATCATTATTCCAGACATAAGAATTTGGCAGAGAGAACAGAATCACTAGCTTTTAAATTAAGAAGTACTTTCTTTGTTCAGACTTGATTTTAAGCGTTTGGGTATTTTCATATGTTTTTATTAAGATATGTATAACCCCAAAACCATATTGCAGGGAAAAAAAAAAAAACCACCTTACTTTTAAAAGAGTTAATATCTACAGTTTCTGTGAGCGTCTATCTCCAGTATATCAAAGGGAGAGAGTGAGGAGATGACAACTGATATTTTGTAAGGCTAAAAATATTGTGCCTTTTTACATAACACTGGGAATTTAAAAAGCACATTAACTGCTTGCAGATTATTTTTAAAAATGCAGTTTGAGCAGCATCGCTAGTATAGATTCAACTGACATTTAGGAGAAGTAGCTGCTGTATGTTTCACTGTTTGGAAAAGGAGACATTCAGTAGAAAATGAAGTAAACGTTTTAAAAAAGGCAAAATAAGACTCAGACTGCATCAAAGATGCCCGCGCCCTGATATACACCTCACATTGATGTCACTGGTGGTGTCTGTCTTCCTAGTGCATACCACGTACCCTTTTTGACCCTCCAAAGCGACCTCCTCGGACCTCCCCTCTTGGCACTACCTACCTGATGGCGAGGAACCTGCGCACTCTGTTTGACTGCCAGAGATTCACCAAGTTCCCTCTCTCCTACATTCCTGGAATGTCCTTTCTTTTTTCCTCCTCATTTGTTAGCATCTGCTGAGCCCTTCCTGGCAGGGAGGGAGTGGGAAAGAGGCCCTTATCTGTGAACTCACTCATCTTCCCATTTCATGTGCCACTGGAAAAGCCCCAGGCCATGGCAGAAGAAACTGGAATTTCATAGCATGGCCCAATCTACCTCCAGTCTCATTCCGTGCGAGCAGGCATTTAGCTGGTTCCGACACAAGTTAAGGACACACGAGGATGCAGAACAGATTTATGAACGGTACTTGCCAGAATGGTGTTGCTGAGTGGGTGAAGTCTGTGGCAGATGAAGCAGGCTAGACTTGCTAGTTCTTTGATACTGAGCTGCAGTTCCAGAGAGCAACGGTTCTCCGTGCTCCAATGGAAGGTGATGATCACATGCAGCAGGTCATCAGTGAAGTGCTAACAGAACAAACCGCACCACCACAGTTCCAGATGGTAAATTCCTTTCTGTAAAGTCTAGAAATGGGAACCGTATGAAAGATGAGATCTTATTTAATCTATATAGAACAGATGATGACACTTCTGCATGACTCTGGATAAAAATCAAACGTGGATGAAGATGCTGAGAGAATATCACACTTGCTAAAAATCTGCAAAACAGCACTGTTGTTCTGAAAAACCAGGAACCTACAAATCCTTAAGAAAAACTAATGGAAGGCAAATACCAAGATAAGGTGAGAAAAGAATGACGAGCCCTGAGCATTGACCATTTATGTACGTGTGTACCAATACGCCAAACCTATGTGTTTTAAAGAAAGGTGATTGTATCTTAAGAGAATACCGCCAAAGAAGCGAGGTCACGTAGCAGGGATCTTGCAGCAAAGCAGGTATGGGAATACTGTCTGTTGTTAGTTTACAGCTGCTTGCCTGCTCTTTACGTGGTGGGATGACATACCTCTGCACTGTAGGAATTCTTAAAATTTGTTTCAGAAATATATATTTTTTAAAATGCAACATGCATTGAAATGGGTGTGTTTTTAAGGTGTCTGGCTTAACATCAAAGTATTTCATACCTCTGAGTACGATTGACCTTAATTTGGGACACTCCATCAGCGTTCAGTTTCCAGTAGATGATGCCAGGATATCCAAAGCGTGTGCCTCTACTCTGGCAGCACAGGCCAATTTGAGAACTCATCGTGCAGGGGAAGAGGAAAAATAATCTTTCTGTGCTCACCATTACCTCTCTTCAGCAATATGGGACAAAGTACCCAGGAAGTTTTTTTGATAAATACACTGTTGAGAGGGTGGATTTATTAATTCTGTCTCAGCATTGAATTAACATGCGCTCATAAAGTTTTTTATGACCTCTGGGGGCAGGCAGAACAAGATCACATTTGCTCGGATGTGAGTGTAGCTAAGCACGAGCTTATATCACAACATGTAGTGCAAACATACCCTACGTCTATACCTTCACCTATTGTCCCTTCTAATCTTCAGTTGATTCATACAGCCTCAAATATTGTCCCAGCTTGAAAGGACCCAGCCTTCCACTTCTATCAGATAAGTTACGCCACTTTCAGGATCTGAACTACGTTGGCCCCGCTTTTCTCATTCTTTGAACCTCATAAAAAGCCTTTCTGTTTGTCTCCTGCACCGAAGGAGCTCTGAACAAGAAAGAACTGTATGAATCATTTTGCTATCTCATTTCCTTTTCAGTCCACATGAAAATCCTATCAGTAGCTAATACGGCTTGATGTAGAATTAACTCTTGTGGCATCTACTCCATTACTTCTATGAAGCAATTACAGAGATCTTTGCCAGAAGCAGCATTTACTGGGGAATCCATACTGCCAGTGGCAGGAGGCCAGCAGAGAAGCATATTGGAGCAACAGTCCCCGGAGGATGATTCCTGCCTCTATAGATCTGATACAGATACTATTTTGGTAAACATCTCCTACTCGTGAACTTCATAGGCCTCTCCATATTTTCCACAGCTGAAGACACATCTTCCAAAAGGCATGTAGGAAGTTTCTCCATGTCTTTCTGTTACAGAAGTTGGTCAGGCCATGGGTTTTAAATAACGATTTTGAATAAGGATTTTAAAAAGGATCGGAGAAGGAGGTGAACAATCATTTTTCAGAGCCTTTTCATGGGAGAACAGACATGGTTGCCAGTGAGACCTCTGGGGACAGGAACTAATGGTAGGATGAATGATAGAGAGAGAAGAAAGACATTTTAAATTATTTGGGGGTTGGCAATGTTTACTTGAAAGTGAAACATCAGGTGGCAAGATTTATATTGGTATTTTTGTTAATTTTAACTGGTTTAAATGGCAGGTAAGGGAGACGACAGGGGCGCATTACCTACTGTGATATAATCTGCATCCCTGATAATTATTTGATGAAAAGAATACATTTACTAAGCAGGTATGACAGTGACAATAGCTCTGTATTTTATAAGCGGTGTTTCTTAGGAAGAAGCTGTTCCAGTATTTATAAAATCTTTGTATTTATAGAGAGCTACAGGGAACCTCTGGAAAAATAGGTTTAATAGATCCATCAATGGCTTATAGCAAAGATAAACAATGCTGAACAGGCATCTCTTAAAAAGCAAACATCAGTTAACAATTTACAGCATAAGCCTGTCTGCAGGGTTAGGATGGAGGTGCCTCAGTGTGCACTTGGAACACGTTGTTAAAAATCAGAGCTCGTTCTCAACCTGCTTTGCTCTGTGCTATTACCGGCCCCTCTACCGGGCACGAGGTCGCTGTCTTTAGCAAACAGAAGCTCCTAATGGCAGTGACCTACAGCCCACGCCAGCTCGACCACAGCCACGTTCTTCCTTCGCTCTTGCCCAGCGTGCCTCTTGCAGGAGGGTCTGTGGAGGGGGAGGTCTACAGCTCTACAATAAACAGTGACACACAATTTCACCCATCGTACAAAGAATTTAGGAGGCTGCAAGTGGCTGTCTCCTACTGCTCCTTCCAGGATACCCAGCTATGTAGAGAATCACAGAATCATTAAGGTTGGAAAAGACCCTTAAGATCGAGTCCAACCGTTAACCTATCACTGCCAAGTCCACCACTAAACCATGTCCTCGAGCACCACGTCTACCCTTCTTATCTGTGTTTCTCTCTCTAGATACTTAAACGTCTCCACCTCCCAACCCTGTATGAAAACTTAAAAGATCTTTCAGATTTAGATCAGCACTATACAAAATGTATTGTGAACACCATTTCCGACATGAAATTACAGCCTTGTTGTTTAAGAAAGTACCTTCAATGCTTAGAGGAAACAGTCAGAGCCTGTCAGAAAGTGTATTTCAAAGAAAACAAAACAATTTATATTTTGTCCTTTACCTCCTGTTCCTTGCAGCAGCAGTGGGAATATTGTTGCTCAGGAAGAGCAAGGACAGAAACTGGGGGGGTCAGTTGGATTTCTGCTCTATTTTGGGCCCTTGTTCAAAGATTTAGTCCTGTCACTTCCCTCCTACATGATAATTCTCATGAAATCATTTATTTCTTCAGAATGTAAAATAGCTACTGTTTTCTTATGCTACTGTATGATAAATATATTTTAACTGAATTTAGGAAGTAAAAGTTAGGTATTGGCTTATTAAAAACTGATGATGAGCTGCCTGTTGCGTGGATCAGGGAAAGTATGGAAGAGCCAAGCAGCTGTGTCAAAACGGATAGCTGATAGTCTAACAAAGTCTTCCCAACTTCTAATGAGAATGAAATCTACTTTAAATATAGAGATTTATGTACACAAGGTCCATAACGAATAAACGTATGAGTAAGAACCAAAAGATGGGGAAAAGTCCATCCTTTGATTAAATCGAGTACGTTAAAAATGGCAGACAAAGCACGGCTGTAGGTGCCAAGATGGGTAGCGCTTCCAGTAGCTAAGTGATATTGATTCCAAATAAAAAAAAGGAGAGAGCTTGCGGCATCAGGACATGAGACAGGCCAGCGCTTCTGTGGAGTGAATGAACGGACACTTGCGTATCATCCTGTTCTTTCCAGTTCTCTCTCTTCGCTGGGCATGCCTGACGCTTGCCTTGCAGCGGCAGAGGTGCTGCCCAGATCCCTGTGTGAATTCCCAGCTCGCTAAAGCAGCAGAAGACAAACCCATCAAGAACTGGAAAGCTGCTTTTCAGGCAGGGTAAGCGCTAGGACTGGCTCAGCTGCCTGTGGATTCACACCCTGAGGCAGAAGTCAGAACAGACTGATGTAGATGATATTGCAGCTTAACGAAAGGAAAGCCAAATGTGCGCTTGCTAGGACCTGGGGTGTGACTTTAAGCTTGAGACAAAGTGATAGACAAGCTAAAGCATCACACAGCGGGAATAAATTAAGAAGATTCAATGTGACTTACCTGAGATCTTCACTGAAAAGGAAACCACAGCAGAGATCAGTCACAGAAAGGAGGTTCACGGAGGAACAGTTTTAGACTGGGTGGGTGGGTGAGGGGGAGAAGGGGATTAAAATGAAACCAGAATCTCTCTGAACAGAAGAAATTGCCCACAGCTGCGTCAGTAATACAGCCTCTCAGGCTAGGATGAGCTGCAATGCTGTTTGGTGGGGTTTGTGGTGAAACTCCGAGGCCAGCTGCCCCGGTCAGTCTGTCTACAGGAGACTGGGGGTGACAACAGTTGGCTGGGCAGCCACGAACTTAGAAAACATTTCTCTGCGACAGACCTTGCGTCTTAATATACCACGCTTCCCATTCCAATCTGCTTTTGTTTCCCCTTTCCTTGCATTTAGCCCTGGAAGTCAATACGGATCCGCTTTTCCGAGATGCCAAAACACCTCTGGTTAACATAAAGCTCCACCAGATCTACGGTTTCCCAGCATTTTTACAACTTAGGTTTCAAGAGTGCAGATACATCGGGGAAAAATACCTTTAGTGAGTCATTCAAAAAGACTGGATGAAAACTGATAGGTTTGGAAACATGTGGGGGAGGTGGAAGGAGGAGCGAAATAGGGAAAGAATTCTAGCTGTGGGAAAACTTCCTCCTCAGCAGAGCTCTCGTGTGCCGTACCCAGTGAGGAGCGTTAGAGCAGGCTCTCGCAGGCCTCGGGCACCCAGGCGGCAGGAGACGACGATCTCTTACACTTCAGCAGCGTCATGTTCACCGTACTCAGTAAATCTTCAATACCACGAAGAAGGGAAAAGATATAACGGCTGCTCGTGTTCAGACATTGCTATCTTTATTTCTGCAATATGTCCTTCCTACGTAAATTTTAGTTTGTAAACTGACTTTGTGTGAGTAGGCTTCCCACTTACTGTTTCAGAGGCTCAAGCAAAATATGTTCTATATGAAGTCCTTTTATTTGTAGAATCTTTTTTTTCCTTCCTTAGGCTGACTCTAAGTTGTGAAGGGGAAAACAAATGAACTTACCTATTCCCCATTACTGCTGTCAATCAGGGCTGTCTTGAGTGACTTCTCAGCAATGCAGGCAAAAACTGAATTTTCCAGGCCCAAGGATGAGAACAAAATGGCTCATTTGGGATCAGCAAATACCCATTTGCTGTTACTAGAGATTGGTGGAAAGAAGCTGGTGAGACCGGTCAGGCTTTTGGGGTGAAGGAAGCACAAAGGGATGGGGAGAAATCGTTTCAGAGCGTGAAGGTGGAAGGAGCAGACCGGGGAGAGCCGGTGGTGCTGGGGAAGCGGACCAGGAGGACGCTGCCTGTTGCTGCTGCTATCGGGCGAGGAAGAATTTGGGCTGCGAAGGGAGCAGACCTAACAGCGTCTTCTCCACCTGCAGAGATCCCTCCTCACTGCCATGTTAGCGGGGAGGACGTGGGAAAGGCCTCAACGATCTTCCCCGGGGCTGCGCTTGCTGCTTGCACCGCGCTGCGGGGCGATGGGGAGAGGGCAGCGCCGCGCACCTGCGCCCGGGGCGCCCGGAGCCCCGCAGCGGGGCCCCCGCAGCGGGCCGATGGGACAGGGGACCGCCGCCCTCCCGACCCGCGCCGCCGCCAGGGCCCCTCCGCGGGCCGCAGCCGCCTCGGCGGCTCCCGCAGTCCCCGCAGGGCTGCGGCGGGGGCCGCTCCCCCGGGGGCCGGGCCGCCCGCCCCGGCTCAGCCGGCGGCGAGAGCGAAGGCGGGCCCGCCCCGGGGGAGGCGGCCGCCTGTAACCGAGTCGGGCCGGCGAGCGGGGTCACCGGGGGGCCGCGCCGGCCCCCGCGCCCCTCGCTTCTTCTTCCGGGGCCGCTCCCGCTCCCCTCCCGTCCCCACCTGCTCGCCGCCCCCCGGCCTGCGGCACCGCCCGCCGCTCACCTGTGCCGGCCCCCGCCCCGCTCCGCTCCCCGGGGCGGCCCGGAGGGGCCCCGCGCCGCCCGCACCTCTCCGCCCGCCGCCGGCCCCGGCCCCGTCCCGCCGCTCCCCGAGGGCGGGCGGACGGCGCGGCCCGGCCCGGCCCGGCCCGGCCCTGCCTCCCCGGGCCGCGGAGGCCGGCAGCCAATGGGAGCGGCGCTGCCGGGCCGGAGCTGTTTACCCAATCTCAGCCCGCCTCCCCGTCGGGGAGCCGCCGGGGGGGGCACGGCGGAGGCAGGGACGCGGCCGCGGCGAGGGAGCCGCAAGGGGAGCGCGGAACAAAGCGCGAAGGCGCGGCGGGGGCAGATGCCGGCCCGGCCCGCGGGCTCCCCTCCCGCCTGCCTCGCCCCGGCGGGGGCACCCCGCGCTCGTACCTGACCATGACCCCGCGCCGGTCCCGCCTGGGCCACCCCGGCGTTTCCCGCTGAAGGGACCGGCTCCTTTCCGACCTCCCCCGCTGCCTTCCTCCTCCGCCTCCTCGCTGCTGAGGCTACCGCCTCTCCCCGGAGCCCTGCCGGAGGGATGGGCTGCATCGGATCCCGCACTGTGGGTAAGGCGTTGGCGGGGACGGCGCTAGAGGATGCTCGGGCGGTCGCGGCCCCCGCCCGGGTACCGGCACGGCGGAGCCCGGCGCGGCGGGTCGCCCCTCGCAGCCCCCCTCCCGCTCGCCCAGGGCCCGTCCAGCGCCATTAGCCACCGGCCCCCGCCTCCCCCTGCCCCGGTCCCCCCCGCGGCGCGGAGCCCTGGGTGCCGGCAGCGGGGCCGCGGGGCACGGCCGGGGCCGGGGGGGACACACGTCTCCCGTGTCGGCCGTGGCGGAAGGTCGCGGAACATGTGGGTCAGTGCGGTGCCGCCGGAGGAGGGGGTGGGTGCGGGACGTGCCCGGCCGGCGGCTGCCTCCTCCGCTCGGTGGCGGGTTATTGTTACCCGAGTATACATAACGTTGCGTGAGCCGCACGTCGCCTTCTCTCCCCCTTCCCCCTACGTAGACTTCAATGGAGAACAGCCAACACCGCTGAATCCCTTCCCTCTCGCAGAGCCATTGCGAGGGGACACAGTGGGAGGAATCGCATCTTTCCGCTGGGCCACGCACATCTCGCAGCGGAGGATCCCGAGCCTTTAGGCTCTGTAACCTAGCTCTCCCCTCCTACACACATGCGGATACCAAAAAGATCTCTTGATCCCTAAGCGCAGGTCTCTACAGGTAAAAACAGCGTCCTGTGGCACGCTCTCCTCCCCGCAGGAAAATTTCTTTCTGTGCAAACCACATGTACAGATATCGGTTACGTGGGGATGTGTCATTCAAGCCACCAAAACAATCTCTGAGAGAAAAACACAGCTCGTTTGGTGGCTCGTGTCTCTCTCTCAAGCCTTTCCGCAGAGCGCACAGGCTCTGACATGTGCGGGAAAAGGAAACCTCTGAGGGCAGGGATGCTGAGCCACCTCCCCAGAGTAAATCTGAGGGACCGTGTCAAAGCCTGGTGCTGTGGCACCCCTTGGCTCAGTGGGAAAGCCCTTTGGGAGCGCTTCCAGGGAACCATCTACTCCTGCAGCAGCAAACTTTAAACTCCAGACTCCAGTGTCTGCTTTGGGATTTAATTCCCGCATCTAGCCTATGTCTCTTACCGGTCTCGAACGTCCTCATGACCTAAAGAAGTCTCTTCTGTCTTCTGTAATGTCCATGTGGCAAAGATCACTGCAATATTTCCCTTAAGATTCTTCAGGCTCACCTGGATCTGTGTCCCTATAGCGTATCAAAACATGTATTGCCTCCCTCTCCTGCCTTTCCCATATCCTCCACACACACCCACCGCCAAGGGCGTTATTATCCCGTTAGCCGGCAAATTATCCGCACCCCTGTTGTCAATGTGCGTCTGAACTAGCAGCGTTAATTCTGGGTCCCTCTCCCCACGATGCTGTTCAAATAAAGAACAAACGCGCACCTACTAACATCCACTCTCCACTCCGAAATGTGGTTGAGCTGTCGTAGTTAAGCACGCAGGTATCGGTTCCTATGCATGGCAGCGTTTTTATGATCTGTGACCTGGAATCTGTGTTACAAAAAAGCCTTGTATAACCGAGCTATTGCAAGTGTCGTTCTCATATATATATATATGAGGAATATATATTTATATATATATTTATAAATGTCATACGGATATGTGGGCATAGATGAAAACAGAAAAGAGCATCTATGCATTAAAATGATGATGGGATAATGACAATTGACTCCGTCTGCAAATTGCACTCCTTAAATATAGACCTTAATGGTACAGATATTGGACTTTCCATACTACGGTGACTCTCGGTTTATGCAATATATGCTCATTCTAGATGGTGGGAGCACAGTGGACGTTAGGGACCTATTTATACGGTTAACTGAGGAATTTTTCTTGACCTGATGTTACGGAGGTGTGCATGCAGGGGGATCGCCCAGCTGTGACTCTGATCTCTATGGGAGTCAGATAGGAATGTAGCGATAGTGCCTGATGCCTGGTTCGCGTCAAACTTTTACGCTGTTTTGCTTCAGGAGGGGCTTCGTCTGTTTGGAGTCCTAGAGGTTGGACTGGGCGAAGGTGGGATCCTCCAGTTTTATTTGGACTCCTCCACCTAGGGAGGTTTGTTCAGAACAATTCTTATTTGGCAGCCTAGATTTTTCACCCCAGCCTTGCTGGAGTTATTGGGAGGATTCTTCAGGCCTGTTTGGGGAAATCAGGGCTTTTAAGTGCTAGGACTGAGCTCTTGGATGTGGTTGGAAACTAACACCCTAGCATGAGTAGAGCTCTGCGCTCTTGCTGATTTTGCAGAATTAGTTCAATATAGAGGCTCCGTATTGCCTTTCCAAGACCAGGCAGATCCTAGAGATAGAAGAAGGGCGGTAGACTTGTATTGGTTTTAACTTGGAATTTGCATGTGGCAGATTTTGAACTCAGAATTTGGGAGGTTTTAATTAGTGATAGAAAGCTTGTAATCAGTCACATTTAGTTTATTCACCACACAAGGGCCAGTGCAGGATTGTGCCCTGAGCTTGCTCCGGGCCTTTTTCCATTCCAGTTTGAAGCAAGCCACATGATTTCTCCATCTCCCGCAGGGACGTTTTACTATGATCTAGTTAGATGTCATAGTTTGCACATGTTTAGTGATGTGCAACTTTACATTTTCTTTCCTAAATATGAGTTTTCTGGTTATTTCTCCCTGGGGAAAAGTAATTGAGAGGGTCATAACAGAGCAGCTCCGTATGCGTAAAATTGAAATGGGGTCGTATAACATCTTTCAGTCTTATAGAGGACACCAGAAATCGCAATGGCAATGATCAGATTAGGATTTCCTAGGGTATGAGAAAAGCTGAACAGTGATCTTTAAAGGTTAAACGGATACCCAGTCACCCTGTCCACAGATGCAGGCACTCACACCTCGATGTCATACCTGTGCTTTGTGTTACACGGCGTGATAGCAATGACACAACGTGCATTGCAGCTGGCTTCTGCCTCATAATAGCTCCAGGTCAGGTCTGTGTATTGGTGAGAATCGCCCCATCAGAGTTCCCGGAGAGCTGCCTAGGGACTCTCCTGATAGCTGGGACTCAATTTCGGTGAATGTAAAGGAGGTTTTTCCTGAGGTTGCTGGACAGTTAAGGCTGCAAAATCCAGCTGGGAACTTGTAGATATTTGAGTGCCAACTAAATGCAAAGATCAGCTTGATTACCATCAGTGACTGAATTAGCCAAATTTAAGATTTCGGGCCTGCATAGATGTCTGAATGCATTGCAAGCGTGGCTTTGACCACAGCTTAGACATCTCCTAATATTGGCTGTTCTGACTTGTGTGACAAGATCTCTCTCAATTCCTTGAATGGATTTAAATGAATAGGAACCTCAAGCCTATGAAGCTCAAGCCTATTAAGCTCAAGATCAGTCTCTGTTTTTTTTCTGGTGGTGCCTCTGATTTCTCTCATGTCTTTGCACAGAAGCCCGCAGCAGACGTGTTTTGTGACGTGACATAAAATGGTGGAATAATATTCCAAGAAATTAAAAACTAATAGTACTTTTGGAGTGTGGGGGAAGTGAAACTAGAGATGCTCGCACTGGATATCAGGAAAACCTTTTTGACCATGAGGAGTGTCAAGCATTGGAAGGGGTTTCCCAGAGAGGTTGTGCAGTGTCCATTCTTTGAGGTTTTCAAGACCAGACTGGATAAAGCCCTGAGGAACCTGGTCTAACCCCATAGCTGATCCTGCTTTGAGCAGGAGTTTGGACCTCAAGAGGTGCCTTCCAACCTGAATTATCCTGTAATCCTGTGCTTAGGATCTAAAGCCTGGCGTGGTTGACGTTCTGAGTCAGGTTTGACCTGGTGCTATAGTTCTGTTCTGCCAGAGGACCCCAGGTCTTCTACATGTCATTAGTCTACTCCTACTATACCTTCCCCCCATCACCGCTTCCCTTTAACTACTGAGAGTACCGTGTGCCGCAAAATCCCTCGTCGTAATAACCCCAACTGTCAGCCAAAGTCCTCCCCATGCGTGTTTGGTCTGGCAATTTTGCAAGAAACCACTCAAGTGGTAGCCGGTGTAGGCTCATGCACAGAGTATCACTCACTGGGTAGGGAATGCGGAATGGAAAAGACAGTGCTCTTCATTTATCAGTCTCTGGGTCAAATTGGACCTGCCAAAGCCAGCTAGCTGGTTTACTGGACTCCCCTCTCCAAAGAATGGTCAGTGTACTGGCAGAGGGAGGAGTACATATATTTCTATGTTGCTTTCTCACTGGATGTGCTATACTAAGTGTGAATGAATGGCTCATAGCATCGACAGTAAAGAAATGGAGCCAAAGACCACTCGCTCCTAATCCAGCCACTTTAGATGCAGCAGAGTGGGCGGGAGAGGGGGTAAGCAGCTGGAGGAATAAGTGAGCGTCCCTTCATTGCTCTCCTTACTCATCCCTCCGCGGAGCTGAAGGTGTCTGGAGTGAGATCTGGTATGGCAAGCGTAGTCTATGCGCTTGGAGCGTGAAAAAGTGAGACATCCAGTCTGCATACACACGTCATGTCGAGGGGGTCCAGCGTCCAGTTCCTCCCTCCTTCACCTTCAACATGCGAGTGAGTCAGTGGAAAGAAATAAAGAGAGGGAGAAGCCTAGGAGAGGAAATGGTAATACAGAAGGAAACTGAGTCATGGCATTAGGGATATATTGATTTACTTGTATGCACACAGGTGGAAGGGGAAGGAGCACAGAGCTCTGTGTAGAAACCTCCACTTTGTAGGCAACGTGGGTAAAATAGTGGGAATAGATGAAGTAGGGCATCCAGGTATCTTGCTCCTCTCTTACCTGGGGGAGAGACAAAATCAGACCAGAGGGACATCCCTTCCAGATCAGCCTGCTTTGTGCTTGGTCTCACTTCATTACTCCCACTTCTTCCTACTCTGGCCTTTCTTCTTTTGAGCAGTTCTCAATCTGATCACTTTAAAAACTCAACTGAAGAGCTCTGGGATAAGAAGTTACTCCTGCCAGTAAGGATCTGAACAGACACCGTCTCCCGGACCTAGCAGCCCGTTGTCATGAAGCGCATACAAACTGATCGTCTCTGAGACTGCTCTCTGTCTTGTCAGGGTTGCTGAGAAAGGCTAGTGGTTTCGGAGTTGTGGGGAGAGGGCTAACACGTAGCATGATTGCATAAGCCTGGCTTTGTAAGGACACCATACTTAAAACCATGTGCAAGATAAGTGTATCGGCAATGCTCATTAGTATAAGAACACAGTCTTTGGCATGTTGCTGATTGACCTAAGACCTTATTGGTTTTTTTGTTGTGGAGAACACAACAGATGTGATTTTGAGGAACAAACTGAAGGACACCATACTGACTTTGTGAACTCTTATGGGCAGTAATATGAGAGAATTATGAAAGAAATTACAAAGGAGCTGATGGGAAAATGGAAGTAACGAGTAGTATTTCATTGACATGATAGAGTCTGACTTTTAAAGACTGATGTGTATTGAAGCAGAAAAAGTGAACTAATCAATAAATATTTTAGGCCTGTTTTCTTGGGGAAAGTAGGAAAAAATAGTTTTCAGCTCATTTAATAAGAATATCCTCTTCAACAGCAAACAACCATGATTTTAGAGTGATGCTTACAACAGCCAAGTCAAGATAACTTGCACTCAAGCCTTTTTAAGCAGCTGGATGAAAAGTCAAAGCTTTGTTTTTCAATAAGTCTTGAAATAGCGACAAAGGTCTAGAACTGAAAAGCTGGGGTTTTATCACAACTTTAAAAGGTCTGTGAGATGACCTAGGTACTTAATTTTGTCAATCTGATATCATTCCTAATAAAATATTAGAAGGAAAATATGCCAGTCAGAATGGGCTTATGCAAACCAGATCCTGTCGAGGTAACTTCATTCATGACTTTTGTGAGACTCCCTGCAGCCAAGTACTTCTAGGATAGAAGTACCTTTACCTACAATCGTGGTAATGGATCTAAAATACTAGAGTATAGATAAAAATCAGTTAGCAACCAACTTAGTACCACATGATTCTTTGACTGGTAATACATGAATATGGTACATTTTAAGTGCATCAAAATTCAATAGATGATAGCAAAATAGTAACAAAGAAAGAGTCGTTGAAAAGCTTGTGTTCCTTATGTGATCCCACCGTTCTCAATATAGTTGTCAGTACCGTGTGATTTTAACATATTGCTCAAAATCCTGAGGGAAGTCTAAAATACTGATAAATTTGGTAGAATCTACAAAGACTGCAAGAACTGCTAAAAATGAAAATACAAATTAAAAGGATAAATCACTGATATGGAACAGTTTGATTCATGTGGAGTACTGAATCTTGACAGACAGTGTATGTTTCAGTCTAACTAAATACGAGTTCATCTCTCCAATGACAGAGTGTGAACAGTATTTACAGGACCGGAGCTCTATGTTAGAAAGCAGTCACACTGAAAAAGATTATAGATATCTGAACAGATAATCAGTAGATCAACAGCCACTATTGTGATGCTGCAGCCAAAGAAACTACCGTGGTTCTTTGATCTATTAAGAGCTGAATATTGAACAGGAGGAGAGAAGGTTATATTTTCTCTGCATTTGGCACTTGTGAAAAGATTATTTTTCATCTACTTTGTCTAATTCTATTATTATCACTTTGAGAAGTACTGCAAAACTGAAGAATGGCCAGAAAATAAACATGGAACCATGAATAAAAACTTACAGAAGTGACTCAATGACAGTCTCTAAGTGTTTGAGTGAACAAAAAAAACCTCAAAACCATCTGACTCTTCAAGGATGGCAGATACATTCAGATTGGAAATGAGGCAAAAAATCAAATGGCAAAAATACTTAACTATTGGAATAATTTACTAAGAGTTGTACTGAGTCCTCTGTCACGTGAGCACATAAAAATCAAGATTTAAAAAACCCCCAATGCTCTAGTTCAAGCACAGCAACATAAAGTATAATTAAGAAACGGAATGCCTTTAGCCTTTCTTATTTTAAGAAGGTCAGATTAAATGATCAGGATGTTTCTCTGTGAGTTTAAGCCCCAGGTTCTCAAGTCCAGGAGTATACTAGACTTTTCAAGGAAACGTAGTTTCTGTATCCTGGGAAGATGTGGTTGTATCCACAGGTGCTGCTCAGACATGGCTCATGGGGAAAGTTTCAGTGCAAAATTTCTTAACCAAATCGGAGAAAATAGTTTGGTGATCCAACTGGCTAGCATGTGGATTGATGTTCCACATGGGAAAATTAGTTTTAGGGATTATACTACTGACCATTTACGATCACCGGCCAGGATGGTGACAGGGAGCTGTGACAGCCAGAGGAAGATGGAAGAGGCTGTGAAGGCAGAAAACTCGGGAGTAACAGGGACTTCAGTTAACCCTATGTGTAGGCTGGCAAATTAAATATTTACTTCAGGAGCCATTCAAAGAGCCTGTAAAAGACAAGTACCTTGCCTTGTGTCATGATTAGGACTTTAGTGCATGATGTTCCTGCTAAAGAGGCTTCAGGTGACTCAGAGAGATTAAGACCATAGCAGAACACCACCACCACCCCGCCACTAACCCCCAACCTCAAAAAACCCCAGAACAATTTTGTATCTGTTCATTGTGGAGGAAGTTGTGGAAGTTTATCCTGTGGAACTTTTTTAAAAAGTAAACAGATGAATAGAAGAAAACTCCTTTAAAGATGACTAAATCCAGAGACAACATCTCTGTCTCAGGAACTACTTGAGGTGCAAATTGCGGGAGGCTAGGACAAGTATTCTGGGAAAATATCACTACTGTTTCCCCTGTTCTTATACTCTTTCTTACACATCCACTCCCACTTTAGGGACAAGGTGATATCCATCCCAAAGCAATACTAAATGCCTACTTTCCCACTGCGCCCCCAAAAGAAGAAGAGAGTGAAGAAAAGAAACCAAGGAGAAGGAAAGACAGTTACTGGGGGTGGGGGGAAAGAAAAAAATAAGAAAAGAGAACAGGGTAAAGACTAACAGGCTAAAATCAGAAAAACAGGGAACCGGAGAGGAACAGTGAGCAGAGCACCCCTGTATTTCCATGGTATCCAGGGACTGGTGGATGCTGCCTAGTGATGCCCTGCCCAGAACAAGGGAATAAAAATAGCACTTCTAGTTGCTGGGATCTTGGATTTTCCTCCTCCTGGAACTGGAGATAGCCAGCTTGGTGAGAAACGGGGAAGTTGATAAAGAGGGCCCAGAATTCAGTAGGTCTTGAGATGGGAACTGTACAAGTAAAGATGTGAGAAGTGCAGCCATAATCTCAATGACAAGTTCTGGAGGAGACAGAAGACTAGCCTGCTTGATGTGCAGAGGTGCCAGTCTCCCTCTCATTGCATACGAGACATGAGTCAGGGGGTCCTGTGAACAAACTTGTGCCTCCTGCTTGATGGAGGATTTTTCCAGCTGATGTTCCCAGTCGTCCATGGGATTAGCTCAGAGTAGAAGCTGGCCATCAGGTTCCTCACCCTCTCCTGCCAATGAGTGGTCCTACAACCGTGCATCGTGATTGCGTGTAAGGGTGAGCAAGTTGAGCAATCGATGCATGAATGTGTAGAGGTGTTCTCAAGGGAGGTCATCTGGTTGTTCAAAGCTTACTGAAGTGACGCGTGAGTTGGACAGGGAGTCACAGGCCAAGGCCTCCATGGAGCTAGGTGTTGGAGGGGGCTACCCTCCTGTGGGACTTGCCTGAGGTAAGAGATGGTGGTATAACCTGGGTGTTGTACCTGTACACCAGGCAAGCAGTGTGAGGTTGATCCAGACTCATTGACCATCGACCCAGTGGTCCCCAGTTTTAGTGATGCTGCAGGGATGATCCTTCCATGCAGTGATGAGGTTTCTGCCTGCACATGGAGGTGAGTTTTGTTCAGCTGGGGTTCAACAGGGAGATTCCCCCTAGCTGGTGAGGATGAGGGATTTGATTACTCCATAGGGCTTCTGCTTCTGGGTTCTGAGGAGGGCCTTGTAAAAGAGCAGTAGTTCAAGAAGGTCTTGCAAGAGGCCTCTTGGATCAGCAATGTAGAATGACAGACATCTTGGAGGTGGTGGGGGAAGGCACATTCCTGCATAGTCCAGGCTGGACTGCCTGAACTATAAAAGACCATCCAGAAATCCAGTACTTTCTCTTGGAGGCTGGTCAGTGTTGCAGGGATAGGGCACAGGGTGTTGGTACAGTATTGAAGCATGGTCAGCGCTCACCGGTTGATAACCAGAACCCTACCTGAAGGAAAAGTTGCTGCATCAGTTCTGCCCACCTCTGCAGCTACTCAGACCTCTTGACCTCCCTCTTTTCCCAGTTAGTAGCCAGAAAGTGGCTGGTAGCACAGCGGTAGGCTAACAGAGCAAAAGGCACATGCCTTACTGGTGTGGAGTGCAGCTGGGAGGTTGCTAGCTGCCTGCTTAGCATCAGTTTCCAAACACGTGGTGAGACCTCTTGACCCAGTTGACTTGGGCAGAGGAAGATGCTATATACATGACTTGGTTGACCGATGTGTGCTAGGTCTTCTGGATACCAGACTGTGAGGAGGCATGTCAGCAGCGTTAAACCCACATGACCACACATAACTTTAGGTCTGTGAGCACCAGGCCCATCATTCCCTCACAGACAATACAGAGGTGATGGTGATGGAGCAGCGATGGCTGGAATAGGATAGCCCTGACTTCCTTCTCTTTTGAAGCCAACAGGACCTTGTTGAGCTTGAACAAGCACTCTGCAGTTGTACAGAGCTGCTGGAGACACCCCATGAAGGAGGAATTGAAACTGAGTGCCTCAGGGTCCCCATAAAATAGCCATTACCTATTCTGTTAAACACTTTCTCCTGGTTGGGGGACCAGGAGGAGGAGAGCTAATGACAGACTGTCTCTTTGTGGTCTTAGATCGTGCACAGTTTCATGCTCTGGACTGGAATCATCTGACTCTGGTCTGGGTGGACCACATACACCAGCACAGACTTTAGCTGCGTTATAGCTTTTGCTGTAATCTGTGCTGAGGATGCTGTACTGTCCTCCCTTTGCAGAGGTCCCAGTTTTTTTGGCAGAAGAACTCTCATGCCTCTCTCTCATGAGAAGCAAAGCCCTTCACTCCTGAGAGGCCCAGCCTGGCAGCCTTGGAGAGCCTGGGGTTTTGTTACTGGGCACGAGGTGCAGAGTTTTTGAGATCTCAGCCACAGCAGGAAGGAGCTCCAGTGAGTCCTGGTCAGCCATTGGGTACTTTTGCTCAGAGCATGACAAATGCAGAAATCAATGTTATCCAAACAGAAGTGGGCTGCACATAAAATCCTTCCTCCTTGCCTCTGCTCTGGACCAATGTGAGGAGCGGTACCCTTTGCAAGGATGCAAGCAATGTGTTTTTATCATCTCAGTTCTGGTAGAAGCAAGTGCCATGATCCATCTCCCAAAGGAGCTGGGTCTGCAACCAGGCAATGCTGTTCTGGACCTGAACTTCCTCCAGGACCCAGAGCTTGCCCTGCTGCATGTGGTACCCACTGAATTCCTGAGGGCAGCCAGCCTCTCCAGCCTGAGAATATCCTGTTTGTTCTGCCACATTCCTCCACTGCCGTGGTGCCATCATGTAGTTGTAAGAGAACTTGGCCCACAACTTCCTACTCTACCTTCTAGCACCTTTGGGACAAGGGAAAGGATGGCTCTTCTTTCATGTGTTGATCCAGAGGTCCTGGGAAGCTGCTATAAAGGTCATATTCTTTAACAGGTTGTTAAATTACTGGTAGCCCAGCTTCATCCTACAGGAGGTGGTGGTGAGCAGCATGGATGGTGATATGAGAAGAATAAGCTTACAACGTGTTGTTGTGTGAAACAGATGCCATTCAGACAGGAGCGGCTTATGCTCTACTACTCAGATTCAGATGGAGGAAGCATAGTCAGGTGTATGGAGTTTGCACCAGGGCATGATCTTCTGATGGACACGTGCTGTGGCCTGATATCTACCCATGCCAGTGGAGTTCAGTGGGATATTTTAAAGTTCCTGTCCAGGAATAGCACTTGGGAGGATCCAGAACAACAAAGAATGCGAATATCAGCTAGAAGAATTATAAATGTTCTCGGCCTGGTTTTAGGAGACAGACGTCAACTGGATTACTGACCCCTATTCTATACAGAGTTAAAGGCGCATCAGGTGACGGACATGTCCTCAGTGACTTCCAGCACCTTGGGTTACATTTCTAAGGTGAACAGAGTTGCTGTTCCACCAGAGGTAGTGGCATGCGACTTTATCCATGAGGCAGCTAAAGTAGACCATGCTGTTCTACCACTGCAGCAACGAGGCTTGGCAGTTAGATAGGTGAAGATCTCCTTCAAGAACACAATGGAGAACTCTCCTGCCCCAAGCAAGGAGAATACCCATCCCCTGCAGAGACCTTCTCTCCATCCTGTGGGGTTTAATGATGGGATTTTGAGCTGTTTCACTTGGAGGGAGAGAGAAGGGGGGTGAGGAATCTGCTGGCCAACAGTGGTGGTGCCAGTGGTACCAACAGTGCTGTATACCAGCAAGTTCTGTAGCCAGAGCTGTGGTCCCTTGTTGAATGAAAAAGGACTCTGCAGCTCTCCGTGCCATGTCCTGCCCCCACTGTCTGGATGGGGACTCTCCTCTGGCAGAGGGAGTAGTCGTTTGCAGCCCTGCAGGAGAGGGCTGCTGGGAAATACCAGCTTCTTCATGGCAAACAAGGGGAAGATAATGAGGAGAGCAGCATTGGGGAAGAGGGGTGAGACAGAAGTTAGCGTCACCTCTATGCCCAGCACCTGGAGGAGCCTGAGGAGAATGAAGAACCCCTCAGCATGAGCCCTTTACCCATTGCATCCCAAGGAGTGGCTTGTGTTGCCAGGAAGAAAACCTACTATGGCTTGGAGGCCATTGTCATGGCCTAGGGCATCACTGCCTCTGGAAACTCCCACGTTTTGGTTTTTGGGGAGGGTGGTGAGAGGGAGGCAGCAGTCTCGGTGCCTCCTGCCTGGCTCTGACCATTGCTGCTGTTCCAAAACCAGGTGCTTGATGGGGACTGTGGCCAAGCACACGATGGCTGTGGTGGAGAAGTATACACCTGGCTGTATACTCTGGGGCTGCCCGAGTGAGACCCGACAGCTGAGGGGGAGGACAGGTAAGGAGAGTGGAGCCTGGAACTGACAGACTGCCGCTGCCCCCATGTGCTGGTGTTTTGAGAAGGCTTTTGTTCTGCTTCTTCCTCTGACTTGTCCTGCTGGCTGGAGAATGGTGGTGGGCCCGCAGGTGCAGCGGTGGAGTCCTGCCTTGGCTTGTTGACGTTGCCTTGGCAGTGGTGCTGCCCACCCCACAGAGAGGGACTGAGAGCGTCCCTGGGGTCAGGGACCCCCATTCCTCCCTCCATTCCAGTGTCTCCACGCAGGCAGGGAAATGGGGATGGGCACCTGGGGTGTTTTCTGGGTGTTGGTCTATGCTAATGCTTGGGAGAGCGTCCAGGAGGGTGCAGGGGGGCTGGAAGAGGGGAAAGGGCCCAGGCTGTAGGGCAAGGCATGGAGCAGGGCTGGCCCAGGGACAGGCAGGGGCAGGAAAACCGAAGATGAAAAATGTGCGGAGGTGCTGAGGAGGAAGCGAGAGCCCAGGAGGGCTATGGTGTGAATGGGAGAGCCTGGGGGAAAGGAAGGGTGGGGGACCATCAGCATGTGTTTTTCGTATGTATAGTAACATCAGGGAGACGGAGGAAAAAGGTAAAGAGGGAGAGTAAGGCTCCATGCTGTTCCTTCCTGAAGTCCTTTGGTGTGTTGCAGAACCTGAGGACAGCAGGAGATGAGGGAAGCGTGGCCCCCATTTCACCAGGTGGACATGGGGGATGAGCAGGGTCCTCAGAGCCCTTGGGCTCCTGCTTTGTGCGGGGTTACGTTCCAGATGCAGGTGGGGATGGAGGTGGCAGCAGCAGCCGTGGTGGCGGTAGTTCTGGAGGCAACGGCGGTAGTGACACCTTTCTCTTCTTGCTCCAGGGTGCAGAGAAGGGAGTTCAGGGAGAAAGGTGCATTGTTTGTCTGCTGGTTGGCTCCTGGGGAGTCTTGGGGATGGTTCTTCTTCCCCACTGGTAGAGATGATACTGCGAGACATAGATGTCACAACTAATGGTATTCTTATGCTCTAGGACAGTGCCCATGTGACATGCTGGCCGCAGAGATTAAAATTTAAACACATATGGAGAGCCGTATATGAAATTCCCTGCTGCATATTACTTCTGTAATGTTGGCTATAGGCCAGCATAAAAGGGCTGCTACCTTGGTTCATATTGACGTTTTTATACTTACTGTGCTGAATGAGGCCCCTGGGGACACATTCTCTGCACTTCAGAGACGCAGTGAAGAATGAGGATAAACCCATTGCCGCTGTTCATGCTGGCTGATACTTGTTCTGCAAATGAGACAGGGCTTTGAGGTTTTTTAAAAAATTGCGTTAATTGGAAGTGTTTCGTTTTGCAGTGCCTCCTTAGCTTAAATGACATGACTGCTTCTCAGAACAGAACTGCCTGTGTCTAACATTAGGCTCTCTGTTCGTCTCCTTTTAGTTGCGAGGACATGGTATGCAGTAGTCTTTAGTATTGGTTTGAAAATGTCAAGAATGTCTTCAGTCAAGAAGAAAAATGTTGGTGTTGGAGATTTGTTCATGAATTCTATTTCCTAAACAGCTCTAAAAAGGGACCTACCTGCGGAAAGAGGCAGAATGGTCTGGAAAAGAATTTAGATTACCCAAATATAAAGTAAGGATCCTGAGAACTGCCCATCTGATTCCTAATCTTACAGGCATCTCACAGCTGTAGGTGTTTTCATTTTTGATCAAAAATTTCAAAAAGACACCTGTTTTGTGGAGACCAAGACATTTCTCTGCCTTGATGGGCACCAAACTGTTCAGCCCTATCTCATCCATGAAAACAGACTTTTTGCTGGTCATCTTCCACAAGTGATTCTGTTGGTAGGTGCCAACAGCAGCTAACTCATTTTGATGTTTCCTCATGCTGTACAAACTAGAATACTTACACACTTGTGTGAATAACTCTGATTTCTCAACTTTACCTCGGAGAATTTCAATGCTTCCGTCTGAGGTTCACCTCAGGGACAGTTCACCTGACAGAGGTTTATTCTTTTCCCTGATGTTGACCTTTTGGCTGGCTTTGAATGGCTCTCTGTAAAGCATGCAGGGAAGGAAAAGGTTTCTATGATTATGCTATCCATCCATCTGTCAGTCCTTCCCAGTAGCTTCAACTGCTTTTATTTCAACCGCATTCGACAGGACATGATGATGTTGTGTTTGACAAAGATCCTACACTCCCACGAGTATCATGAAAATTGATATCAGGGAAAGAACAATTTAAAGACTGATCATAATTACTGCAATTACATTTGTTGTTTTCTTAGTTGTTCAGGAAAAAGAAGGGAATGGAAAAGAATAATTGAACCATTTACTCTAAATATTGGGCTTTACCAACATTAACATTGGCTACCAATATCGAATGATGATGTTTCTACTCTCTGCTGGAAAGTAAAACTTGAGAAACAGAAGAAAGTTTGCTAACAGTGGATAATAGCGGCGCTGGCAATTCACTGTTTAATTAATATGTTTCTTCTTATGTCAGTTGGCATGACAGATCAGAAAGCAGTTGACACAAATACATGTTTGGTATATGTTGTACATCTTCACCAGCATCATGTCAGGAAGGAAAAAACAGAATTTAAAACTCTCAAACTGTATTAGTCTGTTTAGTGTGGAACAAAAGAAAAAGACAGCTTAGAGATGATGTTCAGTATCCAGCACAGATGTTAGAACAAAATAGATTATTAAAGGCTCCTGCATAGATGTGGATGCCTGACTCAAGCGCGTACCTTGTTAAATGAACAAAATACAGGCACAGGTACCAAATATAGTATCAACGAATACACAGTGGTAATAGGAATTGAGAAAATGTCAAGAGGAAACCCAAGGAGAATGGACTTGTTTAGATTAAGTAATAAGTAATTCAAAACAAGGCGAATTTCCTATGATCGCAGAAATGCAAAGAAACTGAAACTATGTCCGACTAAGGAATTCTGTGTCTCCATGATAAATGAAAATTTGTGGCAAAATGAGCTACTGAATAGGAAAAAAGTAGTAATATTAGATCAGCAGGGTGGGATGCAGTCATCCAGATGGCTTCTTGGATTTTTCCAGTGCATTCATCAAAATGTTCCTTATTTCATATTGCTTGGGAATGCTTAGTCCACACAATTTCTAATTTCTGACAGTCCAAAAAAAAAAAAAAAAAAAAAAAATGGGGAAAAGGGTGTTCTCTTTCACCCATCTTTTTTCCTCTTTAAATGTTTTTCATCTTTATTATTTAGAAAGGTCCAACTTAAAAATAAATCTTGATTTTTACCTTATCAGTACTGTAACAGAAAGAGGGATGATATTTTTCCCCCAAAGGCTTAGAGGACTTGAGTTGGAACATTTTTTCAGTTGTGATGGAGACATCTTTTTCTAATGAGTGTCTGTCAGAGTTTTTTAATCAAATTTGTGTTAAGAATACAAAGCAACCATGATCTGCACACAGTGTGGCTTAATGTATTTATGTATTTCAGCTGCTTTGGTCTTATCTCAATTAGCTTCTTGTTCTTCAGTCATCAACTGAGTCTTCCAAAGCAAGGATGGAATTTATGATGTTAAAAAAAAAAACCCAAACAAATAATTTTTTAAAAAAATCAAGAAATCTTTAAAAAGTTCAATGAAAATGAACGCCCTCTATGTCCTTTCTAACCACATCGTACAGAAACAATGACAAGGAAATTGGAAGCCCAGTTATCTTTTAACTTTCATCATCTCATTTCAGACCATTTCAATGAGAAATTCAGTGGCATGTGTTTGTAAAAATCCCACTTTAAAATTAGCTTTATGACCCCCTCATGTTTTAAAATGCTTATCAGCTGTATGTGGAGAGGAGCAAATACTGTTCTGTAAGAGGTGATTGATGATAGAATTACAAATGGAATAGTCATGACGATTAGCAGAAGCTGGAATGGAAGATGGATAAGAGAAAAGAAATTATATTGGAGAAGAAACGTACCATTACAAACAAAAAAAACCTTACTAACTGAGGGGAGAAAGAGGTTGACAAGAGGTTGGATATAAACAATACTAAAATATAATGTACTGCTTTCAGTTCCTCTTTTCCCACTTCACTGTCCATACTTCTTTCTGATTTTCCATGTTGCTTTCCTTCCATCTGTCAGAGCAGAGCTTGATCTTTCATGTCTGTGGATTGATGTTGCTCTTGCTATTTCTAGCAGAAGAGAAAAAAACCCACTAGCCTTTATCCAACTTTCAATACGAGGAAGTAATGTTGCCCCAGGCCCAATGCCAATTAGAACCCAGAGATTTCCTTTTCAGCCACAGTGTGTGATGTTGTAACTCTCCAGCAGATATTATTGCATTTAAAAACATTTAACAGATATTACAGAGTTATTTTCTCCCAGCATATTTCTTTCTTTCTTAGTGCCTGTGAAACTGTTTAGACCAAGAATTTTCAATAATTATTCAGTCTTTATGACTATAGTGCATGCAAGATCACATATTACTCATTCTCTTCCCTTGTTTCAGTAGATGAGGTATTTCAACTGAAGAAAAACAGTAATAAATAAATTTTATAGGCCTTTAGTTCTACTATTACGGAACAGGTGTGGACTTTGACACAAATAATTATTTGATGTTAATGTTCTTCAACTGTTTGATGCCACCATCTGCCAGAATAATATTAATATTTTCCACAGTCTAACACTTCATGGAAACCGTCAGTGGGCTAGCAGAATGGAGAGTGAAGGTTGAGGGTCATTTGCCAAACTTGGGGGCTGCCAAGCCGCACGTGCTGAGCACCAGGCTCCCTGAGGTTGGTCTCTCTTTGGCTGGGGGGCTCTTTGCAGTGCGTTCGCAGCCTGTTCTGCCCCGTGTGTCAGGGTGGCTATCTGGACTTACAGAAGGGCCATGGCACTATGCTCAGAAACAACTGAGAGCACAGGAAAAAGACCTAGGGTAAATGGAGACAAGAGAGGCATGACACTGCTACCTGCACTGAAGGCGTCTGTGCAGCTGCCTTCTGCTCTGGAGTGGTGGCATCTCTCCTGCCTCTCCAGCATCACTGTCTTGATCAGCTCTGCGGCAGGTCCTCCCCTTCTAGTGTGGAGGCTTGCAGATGGAGGGAAGGAGCAGGGGCTGCCTCTACAGGAAGGGGCAGCTGGATCCCAGCATGCAGGCACAGGCTCCTGCTCTGCTCCTAACTCCAGTTTCATCCTCCCACTGACCTCTGTGGGTTCCTCAGCTTGCTCTGATCACAGTCATCCCCTCCACCCCTTCCCGTACCTGCCCTCTCTAGATTTGCCCTTCCCGGCAGTGCCCCTTTACCCCTTCCCTGTTCAAGGGAGACCGCATACAAATGTATTTGGTTCTAAGCCACAAGCCAACCTCATAGCTGATGCACCTGGGACTGACAACGGGGCTTTTCACGGCTCTATCAGGCACTTCCCTTTGCCAGAGATATTTCTATCCCTGGAAGGTTTGCTTGGACCCTAAATCTAAGAGGTTTCCAGCCATGCCAGGAGCGGGCAACCCATGAGCGGACCCGCTAAGGCCTTGCCCCTCTTGGTTGAATCCAAGCACACCCCAAACTCTCTTGCTTTGCCGAACTCAAGATGGCCGGTCCAAGAGGCGGTAGTGCAGTCTGCCGCGGCCTTACCAAGCAAAACAGGAAGAAAAGAAACTCCTGTCAAATGGGGAGGCCAAAAGATAATCAAAGGTTGGGTAGAAGGTAGCAATGATGTGCCTAGGCTTTATGCAGTGATAAAAGAAGCTCAGGGTGGGCTAGTTGCAGCTGTACTCCCCAGCCAGAGGGAGTGAGGGGCCCGTCCCATCCAGGCCTGCCATGACAGGATTTAGAGAAAGCCTTGGCAGCCCTGGGAGCCTGCTGAGGCCTGGGAGCGCAGACGTCTCCAGACCTGCTGGGAAGCTCTGGTGCACACCTTCAAGGGCCCTTATGTGCTAGCAGGGGTGAATCCGGCAGCCCAACAGAGGCGAGGCTGCTGCAGCTCCCTGCCCCCCGGTGCAGCCAGTAGCCAGGCTGAGCTTGTATTCCCAGTATGCATATATGTAAACATGCATACGCAACACACATACATATGCACGTATTGCCGGCCACACAAGATCAGCACAGACAGACACACTGAGCAGTCACACAAACAGCGCCAACAGCCTCATCCTGCTCCCATTTCTGGTTGAGCACGATGGAGATCCACTATGTGCAGCACGGATCCCTCCTGTAGCAGGAGGTCTGCCCAGTAGCTACTCCTGGATCCCAGTCTCCCTGGTTGCTGGCACCTGGACATAGCAGCCCGCGAGGCCACAGCCCCACTGCAGTTGCTGGTACAGACCCCTCACTCACAGATAGACGCAGAGCTCTGTGACAGCTGCCTGGGACTCCCCTGATCCCTCCAGTAGCCAGCTCTCCCTGTGGTCTCACCCTCAGGGGCATGCAGGAGCACACATCTGGCACCCAGATCACTTCACCTTCATTTTGGTTGGTGATCACACACTCATTCACATGCCCTCACTCTCTCCAGTTGATTTCACTTGCTCCGGTCTCTCTAGTTCCTGGCACTTAGACCTCCATCACAAAACACATGCACCCAGAATACAGCGTCCTTCATGCCAGAAAATAGTTAGAAATGGAATTTAACAAGAAGACAGGACAGACTGCACAGAGCAAGTGCAGGGAATGGCCAGACAACCATACTGATCAGCAACCTATCTACATGCTACCAGCCCCTTTTATCCCTTTATCTATTTTCTCATATTTGTTTGTCCCCAAACCACCTAGATCCCCCCCTTACCCTGCCATTTGTTCTTCCCCCAAAACATCACATAAATCTAGTGCAATCCCCAGATGCTCTTCTCCTGCATCCCATAATGGGTCCCATACCCCTAGGCAGTAACCGCCCCCCTCGGTTACGAAGCTTCTTCTGAAAGCCTCTCCCCCTGACTCATCTTGATGGGCTTTCCCCTGGACCCTGGGGCTGAGGATCTCCTGGGACAGCCCCAAGAGGGGCCTGAACAGGGTGTCCCCTCCTCTGAGTCCATAATTTGGGTTCCCGCCTGCTGTTGTGCCCCTGTGCTCCTCTGGGACGGTGGAGATGGGCCTTTGGTGGGCTGATGGCTCCTGTGATGGGACTGGGAGCAGCCCGGCAGGGTGCTGTTTGGGCTCCCCGTCCTACCACTGTCTCTCTGTGCTCCTTTGTGGGTGTGCAGATGAGCTTTTGTCACACAACCCAACATTATGCCCTGCAAAGTGGGATGCCTGCAGATAGGAGCCAAATGATCTGATCAGAATTTAGCACAAATTCAGCTCTACACTTGTAGCTCATGAATTGATTGTGGTTAATAACAATCACAATTAGAAATAAATAATTGAGCTCAGTAAGGCCAAATGCATGCATGTGCTTGTCATGAGTATCAGTCAAGAGGATCACAACCTTGAAGGGTGGTCTTTGTCATGCTCATCATAGCCATGTCCTGCCTCCTTCTGAAGTCTGGCTCTGTTTCACCAATATGCTCACCGTTGTAGCATACAGTACAGGAACCTCCTTTTTCTGTTAAGTTCCCTGCAACTTTACTCGACCTAGTCAGCGGCATATGGGGGATGCTATTAAAGCACTTGGTTCTAATTATCCTGATGAACAGAAACATACTTCAAGTGTGAAGGGGTAAATATGCCTTGGTTCTTTCAGAAAGAGAGAGCTTCTTGCACAGCAGAAAATGATGAGATGTGGATCATAGAATCATAGAATGCTTTGGGATGGAAGGGACCTTTAAAGGCCATCTAGTCCATCCCCCCTGCAATTGGCAGAGACATCTACAACCAGATCAGGTTGCTCAGAGCCCCATCCAGCCTGGCCTTGAGTGTTTCCAAGGATGGGGCATCTACCACCTCTCTGGGCAACCCCTTCCAGTGTTTCACCACCCTCATTGTAAAAAATTTCTTCCTTATATCCAGTCTGAATCTACCCTCTTTTAGTTTAAAACCATTACCCCTTGTCTTATCGCTATTGGCCCTGCTAAAAAGTCTGTTCCCATCTTTCTTATAGGCTCCATTTAAGTACTGAAAGGCCGCAATAAGGTCTCCCCGCAGCCTTCTCTTCTCCAGGCTGAACACCCCCAGCTCTCTCAGCCTTTCCGCATAGCAGAGGTGTTCCAGCCCTCTCATCATTTTTGTGGCCTCCTCTGGACCCGCTCCAACAGGTCCTTGTCCTTCCTGTGCTGAGGACCCCAGAGCTGGACGCAGGGCTCCAGGTGGGGCCTCACCAGAGCGGAGCAGAGGGGCAGAATCCCCTCCCTTGCCCTGCTGGCCACGCTTCTTTTGATGCAGCCCAGGATACAGTTGGCTTTCTGGGCTGCGAGAGCACTTTGCTGGCTCATGTCCAGCTTTTCATCTATCAGTACCCCCAAGTCCTTCTCCTCAGGGCTGCTCTCCATCCCTCCGTCCCCCAGCCTGTATTGATACCAGGGCTTGCCCCGACCTAGGTGCAGGACCTTGCACTTGTCCTCATGGAACCCCATGAGGTTCACACAGGCCCATTTCTCCAGCTTGTCCAGGTCCCTCTGGATGACATCCCATCCCTCAGGCATGTCAACTGCACCGCTCAGCTTGGTGTCATCTGCAAACTTGCGGAGGGTGCACTCGATCCCGCTGTCTATGTCATTGATGAAGATATTGAACAGCACTGGCCCCAGTATGGACCCCTGAGGGACACCGCTTGTTACTGATCTCCATCTGGACATCGAGCCATTGACCATTACCCTCTGGATGCAACCATCCAGCCAATTCCTTACCCACCGAACAGTCCACCCATCAAGTCCATATCCTTCCAATTTAGAGAGAAGAATATTGTGGGGGACCATGTCAAAAGCCTTACAGAAGTCCAGATAGATGACATCCATGGCACCTCCACACTGTGAAGATGTGGTGGACACCAATCCACATAGCATTTGCTTTCTGCTGGTTTTCATTTCACCATGTTTAGCCTTTTTAAGGGACCAAATTATTCTTTTGCATTTTGAATTCTAGCTGATGAGTGCCTCAGGCTTCCCATCCGTCAGTGCCTGCGTGCCTCCTGCAGGCCTGCGTAGGGCGGAGCACAGCACCTCATTTCTACCCGGGAAGTGCAGTGATGAAGTAGCGTAAACGTGCCAGAGCTGCTAGAACGAGCAAGGGGATTTGCAGATGTCTGTGGAGAAGAAATTTGCTATAAAGAGTAAATAAAAAGCTAAAAGCTAATGAAAACAGAACCGTTCAATGGCATGTATTTCAAATAGACTACAGATTGCTGAATTGATCCCAGGAATGGATGATCATTTGGGGAGCTATATTTCTTGCCAGGTTCCAAAAGGCTCAGTTTTAAACACAGTGCAACCTTTTCCTCCATGACATGGAAGCAAATAACTTTTAACAGAGTTTGAGGATGGCACAAAGGCTGAAGGCACAGCAAATAGCTGTCTGGATAGAGCAGTCACACAGAGCAGTCCTGGTTCCTTGGCTGACTATTTAAAGTGTGCTACTTTGCATTTAGTTTCACTTTTATTACAATTTAATCTTGTTTAATAATCTTATTTTTTATCTTCATTCATTCAGTTTTATCATTTGTATTTTATGTCATTAATATTTAATTTTACTTGATCCTTTAAGTTGTATTAAAACACATCTAAAATCAAATGGCAGAGACTCTGCTTTTGCATGGGTGACGGTCCCAGAAAGCTGTGCATAGTGCATAGGGATCTGAGTGAGCAAACAGCTGAATGTGCGAATCTACTGCGAGGTTATGGCACAATGGGTGAATGTGAAGAGCAGCAAGTAAGTTTTAACTTTATTAGCAGAATGGGTGAGAGCAGTCCTGCATTACTGTGTATGCTTTTATGTCCTCATTTGGAAGAACTGAAAAATTTGAGATGTCTTTTAAAAAGAGGCACAGATCTATTAAGGGGGCTGGAAAAATGCTCTACAGGAAGAAACCTAGAGATGGCGGTCTGTTTAGTTTGTCAAGAAGAAAAGCAAATAATATGAATAACTTTCCTGAAATGTAATGGCAGGTAGTAAAAAGGTCTTTAATCTTGCTGAGAATGGCAAAGCAAGGGCACCAGCAGCTCTAAGTTGATGTCAGACCAATTCAAATTATAAAGGAGAAATGCCTTTTTAAGTGATGATGGTTTAATATTGGAACAGGATATCAAAAGAATTGGTTCTTTCTCAGTCACACATCATGACTAGATGCTTTTTTTCTAGGGAGCTGTGCTTTAGCCAAGCATACATTATGCTTGAGAAAAACACAAATCACTGGTGTTCATATGGAGATAACGGTGTGAAATATAATGGTTGATGATATACAGGTGGTCTGATTAAGATAGGAAAGCCTGATTTAAGGCTACTGTGGCCTTAATCTCAGTGATTCTCCTGTATGCTGAGCTAACTTGGCTTAAGACTGCTAGGACAAATTGTAGTGGCATCCAGAAGCCTGACTAGCTGTGTTCCCACAGGAAACGAGGTGATTGCGGTAGACTGGAAGGGACTGAAAGATGTGGACCAAATCAATATGGACAGCACCAGTTCACTGCATGGCAGCAGCTTCCATCGACCTTCCACTGAGGTGAGTGCCTGTCCCAGACCCACTTACCCAGGGGGATCAGAAAGTTTCAGTTCTTTCTGAGTTCAGAAATGGGTGTTGTGCTTCACTGGGGCATCACCTGGGAGAGGACCAGCATGTCAGTGTGCACCTAAGGATCAGGCTTTCCTATCTGTGCAGTTTGGCTTGCAGTGAATAGAGTTGAATCCCTCCCTTCAGAGTATCCATAGCGAGTACGAATTTGCAAATTAAAGTGACCACTCATGACTGGAGTGGAACAGAACATGAAAAAAACTGTGGCAGTTCTGACAAGCCTGTAGGTCAGCATTCCTTGAATGAGGGATTCACTGAAATGTGCAACACGATGTCTGTCCCAGCTTCTGCAGCACAGCCATAAAATCTTTTGAAGAAACACACTTGTCTCCATTTTGATTTTTAGGGGTGCAGTCAGTGGTAACTCACTGCCAATTGATTTACCATGCAGTAGCTCAAGGGCTGGTTCATTTGCTGTTGAGAATTATTGCAGCTTCTGCAATCTCGGATACCTGAATTTTCAGCTCCGTAAGGTTCAGGGTATGCAGTCGTGATTAATAAAAAGATCGAAGTTATTTTAAATACATAATATTTGAGAATCATAAATCATCATAATGTTCACAAATAACATTAACAAATAACAATTTGCAAAACCTTACTAAGTGCTAATGTACACGTATTTTTATTTCCTTATTATACCTTGCTGGCTTGGAACATAACTCCAAGAAACTTGGAGTTTCACAGAATCCTGGCAGAAACTGTGGGGCCCAACCTTGTATGGAAAATTCAGTTAAATCCAACGTGGATCTGAAAGTCAATGAGCATAAACTATACCTCAGTGAACATGTTGATGTATGTGAATGGGTACCATAGGTGTAATTGATTCACCTACATTTTCCTGAGTGTCCACATCCCCAAACTGAGATGTTGGGATGTGAGGCCTCCCAGCTGAAGGAAACGCCCTGTGAATTGGTGCTGTAATGGCTCATGTGGGAAATGGATCTGGTTTGCAAGGGGAAGGTAGGTCAGAATGGGCAAACTGAAAGACTACAACAAAAAATAATTTTGGCAGAAAACAATTCTGTAACTTGCTGTATTATACTCCAAATACATAGGTAGTGTAGCTCCTCCTTGTGTTAGCCTCAACGCGATGCAACTCCCACGCAGGGGTGCCAGCATTGCAACAGTTAGCAAGGAGCTGTTAGAAGGGAGCCTTATGAAAGCTGTTTGTTTTTCTCTCTCTACTTTCTATATCATCCTATTTGCTACTGTACCTTCAAACAGCAGGATACCTACAGGCACCACAGTCAACAGCAGGGAATGAAACCAGCTTGAAAGACACACGTTTTTTTAATACATCAGATGAAGTAGTGGCTGTTAATGATGGCAAGCTACTACAGAGATGCGTGGCTGTTGGCAACTTGTTTGTTACACTAACGTGATGTCCTTCTTCGCTTTCTTTAGCAAACACGGACAGATTTCTCCTGGGATGGCATCAATGTGAGTACACGCCATACCACCATTTGAATTTCTAGTCATAGGAAGACCAGGATTTGTCTGCCATTGGATACAGTGGAGACCAGAATGAAAATATGACTGCAAGTCCTTAGTGCCACTGGAATTCTGGGAATTGTCTAAGATTCAGAGGATGGTGATGAATTTTTGTTTGCCTCTGGGTCTTTTGCTGTCTGGCAGGTATTTAGATCTGCCGGTGGCTATTAAATTGTCCTCTTTGGGACAAACGTGTGTCATTTCATATGTTCTCTTTTTGACATTTCTGGGCGCTGCTAGATAAAAAAGGCGTCTGTCCAGCATGTTTAAAAAATCAGTAGTCTTTGATTAGAGCATCATTTGATCTTCTCCAGGAGTTTGGGAGAAATGTGTCCCTCATTTTCAGTTGCATACAGAAGTAAGAGAATTCTTAATGTTCCCTGGGGGAGATGGTCAGCACCAGTTAACTTCAGTTAACAAGTGGAAGAAGAAACAAGCAAACATTTTAATAACATATGTTCCTTGTTACTCTTAATACCGATGCCATGAAAAAGTATGATTTTATTTTTTTCTTTTTCACTAATGCAAAACCAGCATCCTGAAAAGGGAATAATGCATGTTAGTGCTACCAAACTATTTTTTCTGCTCTAGAGACTTAAAAAAAATGTGTTCACATAAATTAGCTTTGATAGATTTGTACACTTAGAAAGGCAGGATAAGAAGCTGCATTTTTGGTAGGGTAAGCATTTTCAGATAGTTTCAGGACTTTTAAATGGCTGTCATTTTCTGGTTCTCTGTGGTTTGAAAGGACTCGGGCCACTGAATATCAAGGGGACTTATATTTTTATCTAGCCCTCACCCTACTGACACCTCATTCATTGTGGCACTTATGGCTTGGGATCTTTTGCCTAGGCTCGGTTAGAGAAACAAATTGTACAGGAAAATTATGGTGCATGCAGCAACTGTCTAGAAGAAATTTGTCAGGTTTTTCCTCACTGCACTTCTGTCTAGCTGAAAGCAAGGTACACAAAGTCATGTTTCCTTAAAGATAGTAGAAGACAGTTTCCTTACTTGCAGTTTCCCATGTTCCAACCCATTCTGAATCCATGGAGCTCTTTCATAACACAGCTCTTTCTCAGTGTAATTCCATAGATCTTTGGTATCAAAGCTGGGTCATGAATTTCCTTCCCTTCCCATTCATTCCTGCCTTCACGTCATAGCTCTCCAACCCCGTAGTGGTAAAGACCTTCTGCAGTTTGCTTTCTTTTCTGGACCGTTTCCATGAGGTGGCTCACAGCATAGCCCCCAGACTGGCTTGAAACACATGGGTGGATACTGAACAGCAGCGCCCAGGCAGGAATGACCAGTGGGGCGCAGATGGACATTCTTCAACCAGCTTCATCACCAAAGGAAACGCATCGTGGAACAAGGGCTGTGTTCTCAGCTACACCTTTCACTTTTTACTGTCCTTCCCCTGCTTTCTGATTTCTTCACCTCACATGTTGCACGCAGACATTGGCTCTGAAGTTACAGGATGCCGTAGCTGCTGCATTTACGCTCAGTTTCCAGAGAAACTCACCTCTCATATTTTGGCAATTGACTGGGATTACATGCAGTTCAAATCTTTGCAATGCCTTCCTTTACCTCCAACTATTTGACTGCCTAGTTATTGCTCCTCTCACCTTTTGTGAGGTTTGTGCCTATGACCAAATGCTTGCTTCATGTCAGGATTTAAAACTTCCAGTGTCATGGTCACTACTTTCAAGTATCTTTGTGTTTGAAACATGCTGGATTTGATTTTCAGAGAGGTTGAAATGAAGAGCAGAAGCAATGCTTGTTTAGCCCTTATGAAAATTAAGCCTCATGTGCAATGCCTGGCATCTCTGAAGAAGCCTGATGAATTCATCTTGAGGGATTGTGTTTTATGATGATGTTTGTGACTGCTGCCTGTCCCAATAGTTTCCTGTCCTTGTTATTCAGGGACTGAGGATGAGTATAGAGAAGACAGTAAAGGGAATTAAGCAGAACTGTAGACCTTATTTCTTTACAGGTAGTTGTAGGTGCTTGAAACAGGACGCATCACTGATACAGTCATGTTCATTTTATTAAGACCGTATGAGAAGAAATGAAAACGAAAAGTAACGTATAAAAATTAATATCTGTAGTACGATGCATATATGATGCATTACTGTGTCTTGCCTATGACATTGCCAGCTCCCCATTGTAAGCTCTCTGAATTGTCCATCAGCCATGTCTTGCGTCTCTAACAAAGAGCTGGGAACAGTGCAGCATGTCTATGGAGGACTGGCAGCAGCCAAAGGGAGGCTTCTCACAGCCTGCTTCTGCCTCTCCCACTGACCTTGCCTCACTCAGTCCTAACGCTATGCAATACCCAGTCCTGGTTAAACAGACTCTAATTTTTCTTTCCCTTCTTTTGTTCTTTTTCTTGTTGCTTGCTTCTGCTCCTCATCTTCCCCCTACCTTCTGGAATCCTTATACTGATTTCTCACTTCAGTTCACTTCCTTTTCTCCTTCCTGTATATCATTTCTTCATATTCTCTCTCTTTTCAGCTCTCCATGGAAGATACGACCTCCATCCTCCCCAAGCTGAAACGCAACTCCAATGCTTATGGGATTGGGGCTTTGGCTAAATCATCTTTCTCTGGTGAGGTCCTCAAAATTTGGGTTTATCCTTGGCAGCTTCTCTCCACAGGCCTTTGTGCCTCTTCCCATATCTCCCTGTTGCTCTCCCAACTGCTCCTTTCTGACTCTTGCCTTTTCGAGGCCTTAGAGGAGTCTCCACCACCATGGTTCTAGATACAGCAATCTCTTAGCTGTTGCCCTTTCAAAGAACAGATTTGTCTTACTCCTGTTGGCTTCTTACCATGCACCCCAGCTCAGACATCTTCAATTGCTTTCCCTCAAGCAGTCTTTGGTTTAACCCCATTTTCTATTTCTTAGTTTGTTCACTTCCAGGCTTCATGCTTCATGCCCAACACTGTCCTAAATGGATTCTAGGCAAGGAAGGAAATGGTCTTTCATATTTGGGGTTTCCCTTTTTCCCCCTTCTGAGAGCCAGTCCAAGGAAAGATGGAGATAGATACTCTCCTGGAGAGTGATACAGTGAAAGGTGGGAGACACCCAGCCCAAGGCCTGAACCCTGTCAGGAAAGGAGGGGAGAAGCTCCACTTCTAAGAGAGGTAAACAGCATGGCAGACAACCCTGGAGCTGTGTAATAGCCCCTCCTTGTTTTCTAATGTCTGGCCCCTTAGGGATATCTCGCAGCATGAAGGACCATGTCACAAAGCCAACGGCTATGGGCCAAGGCCGTGTGGCGCACATGATTGAATGGCAAGGCTGGGGCAAAGGTAACAGCCAGCAGCAGCAGCACACGCATGAGACAGCACGCAAAGACGCTGATGCCTACTCAGACCTGAGTGATGGTGAAAAGGAGGCCCGGTTCCTTGCAGGTAGCGCTAATTTTTTGGCATGTGGATTGGATTGATTGGGATGTCCTAGAGCAGAATCCCTGAGAGACCAAAGTGCAGGAACCTGAAAAACACACTCAGGAGAGCCTGTGGGTGGTTCAGATGGCTGAAGGAGATGAGAGAGACTGTGGTTGGAGTATTGCCAATGGAATGCAAAGTGGAGAGGGTGAGGGCCAGCTGTGGGTGATGGGTGTTGCTGAGACAGGAGAAGAGTAGGACAGTGTGACCAAGAGATGAGGTTGAAGAGGGTGGTAAGTGTAGATTTTCACACATCCTTGCTTCCCCTCCCTATCTCCTTTGGCACAGGAGTGATGGAGCAATTTGCTATTTCTGAGGCAACTCTCATGGCCTGGTCCTCCATGGATGGTGAGGATGTGAGTGTAAACTCAAATCAAGAGAACCCAGCAGGCAACTACTCTGAGAACTATCAGGAGCTAATGGAGAGCCAAGGTGAGCTCCGGTGCCTCTCACTGGTCTTCGAACACCCCTTTCCTGCTCTTGTTGTCATGTTGCTTTCTTTCCCTCTACCCTGTTTTATTCTGTAGCCTCAATTTTTGGGATCTAGCAGAGGCATCACCTATTTGTGGAGCTGTCCAAGGAATCTAATCTTAACAGGGAAGCTCCAAAGCCCAGTTCCTTAGCCTCTTTTGGGCACAGCTGTGGAAAGCTACCAGCTCTTGCAGTCAATTGTGGGTATAATCAAGTTCATCTGCCTACTGACTAGAACTGCCTTTTCTCCTCACCCTCCTCCCCTCTAAAGGATTTATCCACCCTGTACAGTACGGTGCCACGCGTAGGCACACAAGCTACCTGAGTGAGCCAGCTTGGCCTAGGGAGGGTTTCTAACTGTGTGTTGTTTCCCTTGCAGAGCATATGGCCCAGACGCAGTATGACAGCTGGCCTCATTCCTACGTCTCGCAGGGCATGTATTGCTTAGGTTCATCCGATGCCTGGGAGACCAGTGACCAGTCCCTCATCGCTTCCCCAGCAACTGGCTCCTACTTAGGCCAGAATTTTGACGAGTCCCAGACAAACCTTCAGGAAAGCATTTTGATTCAGAGCAGCCTTCTCCAGCAGCAACAGCTGCAGCAACAGCGGCAGGAGCAGAACTTCATCCAGAGCACAGGGCTGGTCCACGTGTGGCCCCTGCAGACTGCTCAGGGTGGGGGTGGGGCTGAGTCCAGCACATACATGGAGGACCACATTGAGGATGAAGGGAACCCACGGCTGGAGAAGGCTCCTCTCCTAAACAAGAAGCCCTCTCCAGAGGAGGATGATGCAGTGTGCCGGGACCTGGAATCACTGTCTCCTCGAGAGGAGATGGAACACGCTGCACTGAGCCGCAAAGTCTCAGATGTCACCTCCTCTGGGGTGCAGTCCTTTGATGAGGAAGAGGGAGAAACAAACAACTGATGCTTTCTGTGAAGCTCTCACCATTGCTGAACAAAGAAAGGGGTGGCAAGGAATGAAATGACAGGGATTCTTCTCTCCAGCTCCCCATACTTCCGAGCAGACACACCTTCCATTCCTGACATTTAATTATTTTTTTAAACAAGAGGAAAATCTCAAAGTGATTGGCACATGAAGACCTCTTCTTCCCCTCCACCACGGACACGTATTTTTGATTTTCTTTGCTCTGGGCAACACATGTGAGGTGCTTGGAGAGATCTGGATTGGTAAATCATTTCTAAATCTTTTTAATACAAAGTCTTGGCTGTGGATACAAACTCTTCTGGTACTGGGGATGTGGCTGATGAGACAGGCTTGGTATAGGGAGCGGCTATGTGGCTAGAATCCATCTTGGCAGAATGGATGTTGCTCTGTGGACACGGTCCCCTTTGATAGAATATATGAATATAAACTGGTTTAAAATTAAGATATGGCTTTACAAATATAGATTGCACTAGTATTGTGATTGTGATACAGAGGATAAGGCTGTGTTCGATACAGACTGTACTGAGGTGAAAGATTCGCTGTGTAACCGGATCCTCAATAGCACCTTGATAGGAAATTGTAGGCTCGATGGATACAAACGGCGCTCCGTGGGCATGGGCTGTGCTGCAGTACAGATGGTGTGGCTCTGTGAGCATGGCTCTACTGTGGCATGGAAGAATGGATGCAGAAACGAATCTAACCCTGCTCTCAGATATTCATGCTTTGGTCTCTTTCTAATCTTTCATTTATTTGTTTCTCTCTTTGACATTTCTGCCTTCCCAGGAGCTGGCAAGAGTGGTGTGTCCTTTTGGCATTGGGCACTGGATGCCAGTGGAAGGGACATTTTCAGCTACAGAGACAGTCATAAAAAGCTGACTCTTGCAGGGGGCTTGAGAACATGTCCATCTTGGTGCTGCTGCCGTATCCTTCTGTCTTTTCCCTTGCCAACGGTATGGGGAGACCCAGAGAGTAGGCAGCAGATCCAGGAACAGTGTGTACAGCTACGAGATCACAGATATCCAGTTTACATTGGAGTTTTCAGTTTTTGCTTTTTTTTTTTTACCTTTTTATATTGCTGGGTAAGTGTTCCTAACAAAGCAGTTAATAGTGGGAAAGGCCTGTACTCCAGTCATCACTTCACAGAAATACTGCACCTTTCCCATTTCTGCCACTTCTTCTGCAGTGCCAAATGTAGCTGGAGGAAAAGGGGTGAGAAGAAGTTTTCTCCTCCTATTTATTTCTTCTTCCTGCCTATATTTTCTTCTTTTGTTTTCCTACCCCCAAGCAATGTAAATAATGCTCAGTGCTTGGTCTGTTTCTTTTTCCCTCCCATCTCTTTTTTAGGAGTGGAGAAAGCTGATTTCTGGAGTTTTTCCTATTTGTACGGGTTCTATTTATTTTTTTTTTTTGGTTAAAAAAATATGGTTCATTGACTAGGGGGAATTTGTTCTCTTGCAATTCCTCGCCATGTTTCTGCAGACCTCCTTGTGGCAGGGAGGGGTTTTGAAAGGAAATGGAACAAACTGTCTCCTCTCAAGCTCTCACCAGAAAATAAACAGGAGCAAAAGCAAAAGCAAAAATTGTACAAGGCTATCGATTTTGCTAGAGGACTGAACAGAACCAGCAGAGATTACCCAAGTGCTGAGTTTTAATTGCAATACCTCTTGCAAGGAAGCATCAGCAAAGCATGGGTCTAGATCAGATGCTAGATCTGATGAGCTAGAGAAAGGAATTTGCCTGGGCACTGCCATACTGTCCCGGGGCAACTCTTTCTCACTTACTCTGACTCATAACTACTCTGTTTAATTCATGATACATTTGTCTCTTCTTTGCCTCCTCTTCAGGCTTGGTGTGTTTTTTGGATGACAGGAGAGTGATACATGCTTCTTTCCTGATTCAGGTTTAGACCCAGCGTATTTGCAGGGAAGAATGTCTGAGGAGAATATAATGTGACTGAAGTAATATCATCAAGTGTCAGAGTTCACAGATCTCCTGGCAAGTAAAGCAGACGATGTCCAGGAATTACGAAAAGTACGAACGGGACTCTCAGGTAGAACTTTACCCCACTCAGCTTTCTCCCACTTATACAGGCAGCTGCATGAAGAGGGTCTCCTCTATGAACGCCCAAGTCTTTCCGGCCAAGTCCACTTCAAGCGGATCTGTCTTCCCTCTCCATTGCACCTCTAAAGGAAAGACCTTTGGGATATTTAAGTAAGACTGGTAATTTGGTGTGGGTAAGAGAAAAAAGTTTTTGTGACCACCTCTTTTTACCCATTTGCTTGGGCTTGCTTACATCTCTCTAAGGAGGTAGCTCTTCTCCTGAATGATGACCTTTCAATATCTCTTTAAAGATGTTTACGCATTCAGGTGCTAACCTCCCCTAGGCAGGAGGGCTTGATAAAGATGATCTACAGTTCTTGCAGGGCCAGTGCTAGCTCATTGTCCTGAGCTGGTTTGGGTCTAGCCATGGAGCAGGGCCTAGGAAATCCCACTAGCCAGAACAGGGAGACGGGGCAAGTGCCAAGAGCACCTCAGCGGATGACTAATGAGTAAGTGTTAACCTTTTCTTATTTCTTTTTTAAAAAAGCCTTCAGGGAAACAAAAATGGTTGGTTATGTTCCTTTGTGGGAGAAGATTTGGGTCGCTTGTCGCTTTTTTCTCCAAACCATTTTGTTCCCATGTGCCTCTCCAGGACCAATCTGGATGTTTATGGTAACTTTCAGAGTAGCTTCGAATGATCCCTCCGTGTTGTTTACAGGATTGGGACAAGTGGGTCAACTTGTCCAGGGCTTCTTTTTCTTTTAATATGGACATGTGATACATTTACTAAGATGTCTGATCGATGGCTAAAAGATGTACGTTATCTCCATGCAAGGCAGTGACAGGGAATTATCTACATGGGAAAAAGTGTGGAAAAAAATTGACCTTATAGAAAATTCTGTGGAGTTCAATAGGAGAAGAAAACCTATCATCTGTAGAGTTTTCTAACCTCTGTGGAATAGGATAGAGAATTATACCCTGCTGTATAATTCCATAACCCAATCTCTAGAAACCTGTAGATAGACTCTCGTTCTCTGTGAATTCTGACTGGTTTGAAGACTACTCTCTATATAAACTTTCAAGCTTACTAAATCCTATAAAACTTTTTCATAAAGGTCTTGGCTTTCTGTGAATAATAAAATTTCAGCCTTTTTCTGAAAAAAAGAAAAAGGCTATTTTCCATGACCTCTCCAGAAGTTAAAAGAGAACTGTATCTGCCTCTACAGTTGCCAGGAGCTCGACTGGAGAGAGCAGGTCTGCCCATCAACACTTGTGACCTGAGTGAGCATCCTGAGCTGAACTGGAAAGGCAGTTTGAATCTCTTTAAAAATGGAAAATGGTTTGTATAACCTGGCCTTTTCTTATGTAACAGGCCTGCTGCTTGTGTGAATCCAATATCAGAGAGAGGGACTTGGAACCTACTGTACATTTCCCAGAAAAGCCGTTATTATATAGCTACACCTATTCAAGCATACGGACAGCACAGGTGCTCTGTGAGCAAAATTTGGCCTGCAGTTCCTTTATCCTGGTGAGGAGGGATGAGTTGGAGAGAGTCCAGCCAAATACTCAGAGCCCAAATTGAATTTGTGAGGCTGAAAATAAGAAGGAAAGGTAAGCTCAGCATCCCTGATCTACAGTTACTAAGAAACTGAGCCCTGCTGTTCATTTACACAAATCCTTTGTAGAGCAGAGCTGCACTACGTAAAGATTTTGGATTTTCTTGAAGCAGTGGAGGTAGAAGATTCCCATCTTCTCCCACAGCCTTTGTCTTCAACTTGTTGAAGTTACTGTGCTGAACACGAATCAAAGCTTAAACACAGGTGACCCTAATTGAAAAAGATCTCAGATTCCACTGCAAGAAAATTCTCTCTTGGTCCTTTTCCCATGATTTCTCATATCAGTTACACTATTTAGTAAGTTTTTCTTTTATATTAATCCTAAGCTTTCTTTACAAGCCTTGTGAGTTCTCTTCATTACCTCAGGCCTGGGATGAAGAAATCTGCTTCTTTCAGTTTCTGTGCCTCTAAATCATCTTCTGGGAAGCTGCTGACAAGTCACCCGTTTGCTTTTCCCCCTTAAAAACTTTAACATCACCTTTCACGATAGGCTTGCAGCAGTTTAACCGTACCTCTAAGCTGCTCAAAGGGTGAGCTGCTGCGAAGGAGGCAGCCCTCTGCCCTGCCCGCGCTCACCTCCCACAATCCTGGCGCAGATGCTGATGCACAGCTGACCCCACAGCAAGCCAGTGCACCCTACTATAAAAGCAAAGAGGGGAACCGCTGTGAGCAGAGGGAGAGAGAGCACTCTTCTCAGCAGCTGGCCTTTATATCGGGTTAGGGAAACTGTGAAAGTGCACTTTGAAATGGCATCTTCATGATGAGTCTAAGCTGCTAAAAGGAGCTGTCGTGCCTCCTCCCTTCTGTCACCACCGGCTGTATACTTCTACTGCCTAAGAAGCACCAGCGCTCACAGTCATTTGGCTGCTTGGGAACTGGCCCCATTGAAAATTAACCCAGTCCCCCATCAAAATAAGCGTTTCAGGGGGATCAGCTCCTTGTATTGTTTCACTCGGTGAGGCAAGCAACACTGAGGGCTGGTGAAACGTGCAGACGGGCACGTTGAAGAATATTTCTTTGGTTGCAGATGCAACTTAAATTGGCTTAAGCTGATTGTGAAATATCTGTCCGAGAAGAATAAACCCAGCTGGGGTACCAGGGAGGATATACTCCCTCCTTCCTTCCCTAGTGTTTTCCTTAGAATTTCTACTGTGCTCTTATCTGATTTGGTTTTTGTTGTTATTTAATGCCCTGTTATTTCCCTCACTATTCCCTCCCCTTCCACAGGCTCCTTTGAGATAATCCCTTCCAATCGGGCAGGAGGAGATGAGTAACTTGATATACGCATGGAATTAATAAAATTAACATGCACAAATCTCGTATGCACTCAGTGATTACACTCCACGGCAGCTAAGGATACCGATAATTATTCTCCTGTAATTGCAAGAGGCAGAGACTTGTGCAGGACTGAAGCACAGCTGTCGGAGGTGAGGTTTATCCCTATCTTTAAGCCAGTTCCAATCTAGTGTGAGATCCAGAATGGCACTTCACACCTAGGCAGAGTCTGTGCATAACGTACTGTGTATAACAACTACTAAAAAATATTAGTTGTAGGCCCAGAGAAGAGAACCGGAGAGAAAGAAACTGTTCTCTTCATTTGACAGAGGTATGAGGTATGGTGGTGAGGCAAGGTAGCGTGCAACAGTACGGGCTTGTGGACAACTATGTGTGCTCTGTGCAATAGCAAGGAAGAAATCTAGCCAGAGAGGGAAAGACACTGAGAGAAAGGCTTGGGAAAAAGATCACGAAAAGCCTCAAGTCTTATGTTTACACAACACAGGTAGGAAGTTTCGTGGCAGACTTCAGGCAGAATGTATAGAATTGCTACACAAGCTGTAGCTCCAGGACTGGTGTGGTTTATGATACTACTTAGCCCAAGCCACGCTTCTTTCTGTAAGGCGGAGTGATAGGAAAGAGACTTCCCCGAATTTGGGCACCTGCTGGCTTCTTCTTCTTCATCATCTTCGAAAAACAGTGCACAATATGCTTAATTCTTCAGGAGAATCATGTAAGAAATACACCAAATGAGAACTTAGTCATTGTCCAAATTAAGTTACTGTGAGTTCTGTTCTCATTGGAAACCCAAAATATCTAAATTTAACTCAGTTTGCCTTAACTGTTGTATTGGTAATTGCCTAGGAAGAGAAACAAACTAAAATAAATCCTCATCTAAATGTTGTGGAGAGCAGAGCAATGTTGGCATAGTCTAAGCTCTTCTTTCTAATTTCTCCCAGATGGAATTTCTCATGGTCCTTGTTCAGACAACTCTAAACAATCTGGCATTTCCAGAAAAAAACTATTTGACTTTTTCCAAAAGAAAAAGGAAAAGAAAGGAAAAAAAAATCCATTCTAATGCAGAGATTATCAGCAGCTGGTGCCCTTACATCTAGAAAATTATAAATAAGGAACAGTTTCATCTTTGATTCCCCTCCCCTGTAGCAATCTGACAGGGGAAGATTTCTATGCCATGGCTCAGGGAAAGGAAAAATAAACAGGGAAAATGTGAGTAAAGTAGTGCCTATTAGAACTAAATGTATGTGTAGCACAGCCTACGGTCATTAAAGCACAGTCTCAAATATGAATGCAAGCTGTCAAGTCGACGTCACGTGCCTCTTTTGTATCATAGGCTTTTCCCAGGCTAAGTAGTAGTGAACCTGCACAGGAGAACATTGAGAACTGGACATTGGTGCCAGACCAATGTCTCTGCTTCAGAAGACGTCATGGAGCCTGGGTAAGGCTGTTGGGGACACCGTGCTCTCTCAGCAGCACAGCCAGCTGCATGAATTGACTGGGGTAGGGATGAAGACAAATCGTTGTTATGTTAACAAATGGACATGGAAGACCTGCACTTAGAACATTAAGGTCTATTTGCGTCCTTGTACTGACATTTTTCCCCAGCATAGGCAGAACAAAGTGTTATCTTTTCCTTGGAAATCAAGAGCAGCTCTGTGATGGTCAGTGTTGATCTGTGCAAAAGAAAATATGTGATATATTTTTCCAGTGCAGATACACATTGTTGGAAGAGGAAAAATTTAGTGAGACCAGGACTCTCAGAGAAAGAGTATGTTTACTAAAACTGGGGAGACTTGTTCAAGAGTGTTCTCAGTGCAGATGTCGCAGAATGGTTTGGGTTGGAAGGGATTTTAAAGATCATCTAGTTCCAAGCCCCCTGCAGGACTGACTTACTGATGAATAGTAGCTGCTGTCTTCTAGGAAGAGAGGGGTTGCAGTGTTCTGTGGAAAGAATGCTACTGAGGATCTTCCTCATCTCCTTTCGCTGAGGACGTTTTAAATGCCCTCTGAAACCTAGTCTTGTTTTTGCTTTCCCATAAGGGATCAAATGTCTGTGCTAGCAAGACAAAAACATCTAAAAAGGCTCTTCTCCATTATGGAGACGAGACCGTGCACCAGGATTTACTTCTAATAAGATAAAGGCATCTAGTCCAAATTCACTGTCCTTCTGGATTCATTTTCATTGGGCATGGAGATCCAGTAATGAGGTTAAAAGGTTAAGAACCCTCTTCCAGAGCTCTGCCAAGCTCCCATGAGGCAAGTACAGGTGGACTTCCCTTCTTTTCAGATACTGCATGTGTAGCAAGCCAAAAGCTCTTTTGCAGGTATATATTCTTGTTTGGCTTCAATTTTTCTTCTCTGATTTGTGGATGTTGTGCATGATTGGAGGTCTTTGGGAATGCCTACACTATAAAATTGAGACTCAAAAGTAATTTTACAGGGAACAGGATTTCTCTTGTCTCAGCTCTTTTCAGATATGGGAGGGTACAGACGGAGGATCTGGGAGATGCAAGGGTGGTGGATGGGAGTCTCAGGGGTGGCATGCTGAATGGATTCCTGAAGCATGTTTAAAAGTAACTAAAGGCTTGGGTCTTCAAATGTTGTATTCTCAGTATCTGAAATTGCTTTAGCATAAGCGTATGGGACAACGGAGGTTGCTGCAAAGCAATTTTAAAGAGCTTCCCCCAAGCCTGTACACGTTTTGTGTAGGGGGAGGCTGCATGGTGATTATATGTATTCTTTCAAGCTAGTGTTTGCAGAGGTGCATTGACATTTGGGGGGAAAATACTGAATGGAAGTAAAACAAAAAGGGAATGGGACCCACTATTGAAAGCTTTCATCCTTACCTTGTCCCACACTAGCCCTTAATAAGTAAAACGAGTCTGATTTGCCTTTGGTCTTCCAGCTCCAAAACATGTTTGCCTGAAAATTTTTGTTGGATATACTTCGCATGTTTTGATAATGTGACTTATGAGATAACACTTCTGCAAAGATATATATAAATACATACATGTACAACCACCTACATACATGTACACACACTACATATAGACTTAGGAAACTATATGGCACTATACACCTCCATGCCTGTATGTGGCAGCAACCACAGTAAAGGAGGGGAGGTAGCTCAAAATAGCATGTACAGTCCTTTATGGAGTTGTTATTAAACAGAATGTGGTCTTGCCGTCCTGGCTGGTGGAAGTGTTTTATTTCTGTGGGACTGGTTCCAGGGGATTGCGTCTGAGGAAGGAGGATCCTAGGAAGAGGGGGTGGGTCTCAATGAGGTAGTCTGATGGAGGACATTGAAAAAGAAAGAGCCACGGTGGTTTGGAGAAGTATCCCAGAGTAGGAGATACATGATATGCTATTTCTCATTAAGAAGAGAAGAACATCGCATGTTCAGCTATACAGGGCTAAGACCTTGTGTGTACCTGTGGCTACCACGACACAAATCCCAGGCCGTTGTGGCAGATTTGATGATGGACGGCATCACGTTGTCGGCACCCTCTAGTTTAGCATAGAGTGAGTTTTCCTCTTCCACTGAAACAGCATTTTCCGGATGATACACATAAGTCTTGTCCCTATATTGGTGGTATGGAGTTGGACAGAAGTTTCACAACAGCAGATTAGGACACAAAGAGGAGTCTGATGCCGGGGTTGTAAAAGGCACTGACACCGGGTAGCAAAACTTTGGTTTCACATTTCAGTTTTAAATCGGCGCTTCTCAGCCTGCTGTCCTCGTAGCAGGTTGGGGAATTGGTTGACCCAGAGGGAAAGAAGCATCTCTGCACTTCCAACGTTGTTGTATCATCTGCTTCTGTTTCAGGACGTTAGGCCAGATCCAGTAGCACTTTGTTTACCATATGAGAATTTTTAAGTTGTAGACATAAAAGATACCCGTTTCCTTGTGACAATACTTACTTGCTCTTTTCCACTGATTCTTACAGGGGCTAAGCAGTGTCACTTGCCCTGCTTGAGGCATAACGTATTTCACAATCATCAGGGTTATTTAGCTGAGCTTTGCTTTCTGTGTTCTATTTGAAGTTAATCTGCTTCCTTCCAGTTTACCTGCCTTTGCTTCTGAATAGATTCCCACCCACCCCTTGGTAGGTATGCCTGCATAATTATGTTCATATAATTAATTGTGACGTACAGAGGACACACATATTTAACTCCTTCAGGTTTTTGAGGTTTTTTTGTCAATCCTGTAAGTCCTCTAGTACTTGCTCCTGGGTTTTTTGTTTTTTGTTTTGTTTTTTTTTTTTCAAAATGGCCTCTAAATTGTCACTATTTTTTTTTTAAATGTAGTGTGTCAAATGAAATCAGTTATTCCACACATGTTTGAGTCCCTGGGAAAACAACGTGTCTCTGAGCCTGGAAGTCCTACCTCTGCATAGGAAAAACGTCTTTTTTTCTTAATTTTACATTATGCTACAAAGATGGTGTCCAGCTGCTGAGTGCTTCACCTAACAGCACTTTTTACCATCATACTAGTCTGGATTTATCCCTCAGTTGAGTACATCTCCTCTGGGTTTAGCTGCTTAGCCTCAAGATGAACTTCATTCTGTGGTATCTGCCCCAGTCTCTGATCTCCACTTTCTGCTTATTTCTCTGTTTAGACTAGATGGCAAATCTACCATATGTTTCTCTCATGTTTCTGTCTTACAAACTCTCAGATGTTACTTCCTTTTTCAAGTCATTAATGAAAACAGTAAATAAAAAGGGCACAAGACCATTCTTGCTGCACGCCTCACTGGCTCTGCGCTTTGCCAGCTGCAAGGGCATTTTCTATACAGTCCCTCAGACAGTTCATATCTTCTGTGCCAGAGAAACGGCAAATTTGGTCTAAGCATAAGATTTTTGTGACGTGTTTGGTCATAATCCAGCCATCTTACAGCTCTCATTTCTTTTCACAGCCCATTTGCTTGAGTGCACTATAGAAGTTTGAGGGGGAGAAAAAAGCAGATGAATATTTTTTGGCAAATGTATTCCTCATAAACCTTCTATTACTGTCTTTTGCACTTGTGTCTGTGTGGAAAAACTGAAAAGCTTCTAACTTGAGTTTGTGTGACTTTAATTCTGAACATATCTCAGTAGTCTCGTATTTTTACCTTCTGTTCTTCAAACTAAGTAGCTATTCAGCAAATAATAGCCAGATATTAGCAGCGTTTAGATTGTTGTTCATATACAGCAGGCAATTCATGTTTTCATTTCTCTACATTCTGTTTCCGTTATAAATTTGCTACTGGACGATACTCAACATACTTTGTCTTCCGTATCAGGTGCAATCCTTCACGTTGGCTAGATACGTTTCAGCAACTGGTTTTACTACGGAGCACAAGATGTTTGCACAAGCAGCACACCAAAACTGCTGGGATGGGAGCAAATGCTCATTTGAAAGGCCAGTGGTTGAACTAGGAACAGGTTTGGCTGAGCCTGGCTTCATTTAGCTCGCGCACTAATCCCAGCTGTATCCACAGTAGTGTCTTTAGCACCGTGAGGCTACATCAGGACTTCCAGCAAGCTGGGCGGGGGGAGATGCGGCTCAAAGCACAGGCAACCCAATTACAGAGCTACCTACTATTGCACTCCCGTGATTTGAAAAAGGTGATGTTTGTGTTTGTGTGTGTGTGAGTCCACGTGCACAGGGTTGTACTGGACACAGTATGGGGCGGGCACGCAATAAAGAGCCTGCAGTTTACGGTCAGGACCAGTTTAAGCTTGCTTCCCACAAATAAAGCCTTAAAAAGTTTTGCATCACATGGCTTAAGATAAAAAAAAAGTTTTTCTCTATTTGACCATGCTAATGCTCAGGCATGGCTTTTGTGCGGAAATATTAATTACGGGTCTTCAGTGTTGATTAAATTTTTATGGGAGCTGTGCCCAGATCCTTGCTTATGTGGCCATGAACAACTTAGTGCTTGTTGTGACAGTATTTTTAATAGTGTGTTTTTAATTATACCCTTCTTGGGATTGGACTAATTTGGCAAAGAGGGATGTTTACTTGCTCAGCTGGTTATTGCCCTGTCTTGTACTCTTTGGCCACAAAACACACACTTCTATACAGTGTTTGCATAATGGGGGAGAGGGAGGGAGTTATGTTTTATGATTCTGTCTGTCTCTCTATTCCTACGTGTACTAACTGGTTTTGTCCATAGGGTTAGCAAACTAGATTTTTTTTTAGTCTGAAATAACTTGCCAAGCAAAAAAAGTTACGTTGTCCAGGCAAATTTTTCTGGGTTGTCCAGTACTCCATCTCCGTGTGTTTTCTCCTTCATCCGTATCATGACCAAGTCTCTTAGCCTTGTCTTAACTACCCAAAGCCCTATCTGTTGTCTTGTCAATCTTAAGTCTTCCTTATTTTTTCACTTCTTTATATCGGTGAATTTAAAAATGACTTCAGCTTTCACATTTAAATGCCATGTAAAAGGAAGAGTTCAGCTTTTTGCTAGACTAAAATTTAATAGATAACTTCTTCCCTTCATTAACTGAATGTCAGTAAACTGGCAAGTAGTTGAGATTAAGACTACATTTGTCTTGAAGATACACGGTCAAAGGATTTTTTTTTTTAGTTTTTTTTCCGTTGATGGTGGTGGTTTCCCAGAATTTTCTGCTCTGATGGACATTTTTCACTATCATGTTCTTCTCAGAGTGTTTCCTTATGTGTTGGGTACCAAATGTAGTTCAGCAGGTGCTTGGAGTTGAAAATGCTGAACAAGATCAGCTCTATTTTAGTGCTTTGAGTGGTAGTGACAAGCTTGGTGTGACATGAATCTCTGCCCAAAACAATGATTCTAAGCAACTGCACATGCTATGTAGGAGAAAAGCAAGCTTCTGTGGTTCAAAACAGCCCCAGAGCTTCTTGTTTCTCAAGGCTTGTGCTTGGATTTTTGGGGGCAGATCTGAGATTTGACTTTCTAGCCGAATAGGAAGGCCTCAGTGCTGATACAAATTCTGGGCATGTTTTGGGTTGGGAAAAAAATGATTTTTGTGTGCAGGTAGCCAAGTCTGTGCTACTTGGATAGGATGAGAGATGGAGGTTTTAGAGTGACAGATCAGTGTGACTTTGTTTGTCGGACAAAGGTTTCAAGTTTAAACTTTGAGGGGGCGGACTGGGATTGCCTGAGAGGGTGCAAGCTTAGAGTTCTCTTGACAAAGGTTCAGTGTTAGTTTATTCCACATTTCGCACCTACTAAAGTACTTGGCGTCAGCTCAGTGAAGATTTTATTGGTAAAATGGAAGTGGAAACATCTTCAGCCATTGCAAACCGTCTTTGCAGTAGGGTTTTTTTGTCCCCTCCTGGCTGCCTGTACACATTAATGTCTGCATACTTTTTCCCAGGTGAGAAAATGGTGCAGATGAATGCTGCTTCTGCTCAAAGGGTGGGGGCATACCTGGAATGGATCTTGAGTAATGCCTCCAGAGAACATTTGGAGTAACACCCACCTTTCTGCTTCCCCCCCGAGAGCGGTCCAGCTCCTCATGGTAACTCTGAGACAGCTAAAGGCAATAGGAATGGTGAGAGACATGTGTGTGCCTGTGTGGGCACACAAGTCTGTGCTCTTGAACCCCCAGGTGACAAACCTCAAGAGACTTTCCAGGTTAGCTTGTGTCTTACTCGGAGCTCCCCACGCCTCTCCATGTGCATCATTTTTGTTCCAGCTTCATCTCCCCCAGCTCACAATCTGTCTGTCATGACTCACACACTCCCTGGCTTTGATTTAGACTCCATCTGCTTTCTCAGCCAGTCAGATCCCAGTTCTTCTGTAACACACCGTAGGAGAAGTGTGGGACTGGAACAGAACATATATCTGTATTCGGGAGAGAGGAGGGGGAGGTGTATTGACTCCAGCCTCAAAGTTTCTCCTTGTCTCATCTGTCTCAGTGCAAGTGTTTGGCTGCAAAATGTAAGTCTGTACGTGCCAGTAATAAGGCTGGGGCTGACTTGGAGAAACTTGTCCTTCCTGAGGGTGCGTGGACCCTCAGATCAGATTTGGTCTCAGATGTTGCAACTCACCGCACATTTATGGGTTTTTTTTAAAGGAATGTCCTTTCTCCCCTGCTTGTTTAAAGGACTATCGCAGTTCCCTGAGGAAGAATAGCCGTTGTTCTGCCTCTTCTCTGCAGGTGACACAAAGGTAGCGGGGAGGCTGTGTGCTAATGCCTGGCAGCCAGAAATGTGCCACAACCCTCTGGTGGAGGCAAGCAGCTGGTGTGCGCAAGAGTCTTGCCCTCAGATCACCACTGTCTTCTCACAAGGACGGGGTGACCCTCGGAGGACTGAAGGTCACGTTGGCAGGGAAAGGCTGTCCCCAGTTAGCTCATAGAGGACGATCATGTGTCAAAGACAATACAGAGCTGGTGGGCTCTGAATTCTGGACAACAAAAATAAATCTCTCCCTCTTCAAGAGACTAGCTGGGGAGATTTCCCTCTACTATAAGCTTGTCACAGACTCCCCCACCCATGAGCATCATCAGAGAGGAATTGGTGCAAGGTCAATCCTTGGAATTAAAGCCAGGAGGGAATTTTCCTAGGGAGACTGGGTTAGAGGTAACCATATTTTTGACTTGCTCCTGAGAAAGCTTATGGAAAAGCAGCCGTTAAGGTGAAACTGGTCACTCTAAGATAATGCTTTGCTAATATCAGGAAGGGGAATGTGGCCCAACATCTGGGAGAATACCCCCAAGAACATATTCTCAGAGCCTGGATTTCTTCTCTGTTGCTGATGAGTGGAAACACATCCAGTAGGCTGCTTGGATCAAAAAGATGATAGAGAGAGATGTAGAATGTTAGAGGAAAGCTGCAGAATACACAGAATTTGATTTTGCCTATTTACTGAGAAACCTCACAAGGACAGTGAGTTAAACAAAGCAGCATCTTATCTTTGGATGCTAAGGTTTTGCATGCATGACACGAACTGACAAGACATCTTTTTGCAAGATACAGATCAAGATCTGCTCCAGATTTAGAACTGGAATAGAGAGGGATGCTGCAGACAAGGGTTGAGGTCTCTGCTGTTAGTCACAACGGAGACAAGCTGGCAAAAGTGAGAGCTGGAATTCTCAGATCTGAGGTATGCAGAAATATGTGGAAAGTAGGCAGGGTAGAATTACCAGGAAAGAGAGCAGGAGTTTTCAGGGAGAAACATGTTTTTAAAGTGTAGAAAATGTGGCTTCCCTCTGCTGTATTTCTTGGCAGCCTGCTAACACTCCATAATTTCTTTTTTGAGTTGTTATATTTTAAGACTATAAGTTTGTAAAAATTGTGAACAGTGATTCAGAGACAAACACAAGTACTTGAAATATAGGTGCGGTGCATACATGCTGTTTTACTCCTCTCCCTCCAACACTGAGGATGCCCCCACTTAAGATTTTCCCATTCTATTTAAAAATTTCAGAGATGATGGGAAAACAAAGAGGCTTTCCTCCCTTCCAGTGCTTTTCTTAGAGCCCTGGCTGAATTCAAGACATGAGACGTAGACCGAATATTTTCCTCCCACCTGTTTTTAGGGCACGACTCAGCTGAAGAACAGAGGAGAAGCTCCTAACTGTGCCCCCATCCAGGAAAATCCCAGAGTAAAAATTGAGAAAGAGGAAAAATGTTCTACGTGGGAATGTTTGGGAGGGGATGCAAGGTAAGAGCTAACGAAAAGGAGCTGCGGCAACATGGACAGGGCTGTAGTCAGAAGCAGCAATATGCTTCTAGGCTGGAGGTCTGGCTGTGTTTATGCTGGTGCATGCAGGCCAGGTATGACTGGAAGGATGACACCAATGGAGAACGAGAAGAGCTGCTCCTTCTCCACTTTCCAGGTGGCAGATTGACCCAGAGCATGCTGACTGTGTCCAGCAGTATTCATGTCCTGTTACAATGCCTTCTGCCATGTTACGTAGACATGGCAGGAGCCTAAGCATTACGAGCCTGCCCTTAGCCACCTTGCAGTCCACATATGTCTCCTGCACACACCCATATAGTCCAACAGCCTAACCATCTTTGCACAGAAGGAAAGCAGCAGAAGAAAGGGTCAGTCCAATGCCCCTTCTCCGAGCTGAATCAATCCTCTGTGGGGATTGCAAAGAACATCCAAAAGCTTCTCTTTGAGGAGCAAACATAAGAAGACTGGCTCAACTGAAGAGTGTGATGGACTACTCCCCTCACACCAGCTATAAGGGGACATCCTCATCCTCATCTTCATCCTCATCCAGGTCAGTGGAGCGTAGGCTTATGTCCTTGAGGATGTCTGAGATGTTTTCAGCAACCGGCCCTGTCAGCTCCATCTCTTCCAACTCAGTATCAGTGGCATAAGTGGAGCACTGGCCTTCCCCCTCTTCATGCAAGCGTGAGGGCTGGGGGGAGTGTGAGCAGGGAGGCAGTGGGCTCTCTGTGCCCAAGTCTGCTGCTTGCTGTGCTGCCACAATGCCGTTGTCCTGCCGGCTCCACACCTGAGAGGCCTGGCTGACCTTCTCACTGCTGATGGAATTCCGGTTGGTATCGCGGAAGCTGGCGAGGGGTGGGCGGAGGCGAACCCCAGAGCGTGTGGAGCCCTCTATTGCTTTCTGAAGCTATGAGAAGAGAAAAAGTTCAGAAAAAATGGATGAAAGGGAGGCTGACCCAGCCCTACCCAGAAGTTCCGTCTACTCTCCAGGGTAAAGGGATCACAAATAGAGAGAGTCACAGCTCTACCTCTGGGGCCTGTGGAGATCATCTTTTACACAGGTGGTGTAATTTTTCATTCCACGGTAAATAACAAATTCCACACCACTTTCAGAGACAGTAATAGCCACTCAGTTAAGAGCATGACATTCATGAAAAGGACGAACCACCTAGCATCCCTGTAAACAACACCTGCTGCCTTCTCTGAAATACAGTCATCCATTCCTCTACGCAGCTTCCAAAGGGTTGACTCAGAATTCAACACTGGATTGAAAATGTAGCGATCGCAGTTATATATATTCCCAGCTGGATCCTCCAACACCTGTAAGTTATTGCAGTGATCCACAGGATATTTGCAGTTGATTAGGAGGAGATGAAAGGAACTGTACTTACCTCTTCCAAAGCCAACACTCCCCTCAGCTTCCCCATACTGGTTACATAGGCATGGCTGAGGCCCAGTAATGAGAACAACGTATGCGTCTATGAGCAAAACCACAAAAGACCACGTCAGGGACTTTGGAAACTGGTAACACGATACTTGTTGCTAGAGCTGGGACTTGGGATTTAGAAATGGGAATCACAAAGGCGCACAAGTCTGCAGTCATCCCAATGAGAAACCACCTCTTCCCCTTTTGTAGCTAGCAAATACTACCCTTTGGTCCTTCTGCTGGGGAGTCATCGTTGGGAGTGTGTTGATGATGGAGAGCACATTCTCAAGGTCACTCCCATCCTGCATCTGGCAAACAGATTCACATGCAACACCCTGGGTATCTGGGGACTTACGCAGACCCTATTTCATTTTGGTTCTGGAAATGAAAGTATCATGTAGTAAGATGCAAAGTCAGAACCTGCTTAGGTCATTTATTCCAGTGCTTTCCTCAACACTAGAGATTTCTTTTTTCCTGTTCCAGAATATTGCCTGTCAAAACGTAAGCTTGTTGCTGCTTATCCAGTGCAGTGGGAACACTGAGAACAAGTTATTCCCTTTCTCTTGCAAAGCCTTCTTAAAAGGGCAGATATCACACTGCTATCGGTCGTCTTTTCTTCAGCTTAAATATACCCCATTATTTTACCGTTCTTCATAGATCAGGCTTTCTAAAACTTTCAGCATTCTCAGTGCTCATCTGTGGGGTATTTCCAACCTCCAAGTTCTTTAAGCTAAGTTCTAGCTGGACTTTACCTGTGGCCTTACATGAAGTCATTCTTTCACAGCTGGTGTTGCCTTTTTTTTTTAACATCACATGAGACACTGAATGTCATGTTCAACTGTAAACTAGGGAAAAATCTCATTTCTCAGGAACAAGACATTTTACCCTAACGTAAAAGAAGATCAGACTGGTTAAACACAATTTGATCATGATAAGCTGTGATATTCTTGCCATTGTCACTAGTCTCACATTTAGCTCTAACTATGCATGCCTCAGACAGTTTGAGTATTTATTCCTGCATTTTTTGTGCGTCCAAGCTAAGCTGATGGGTCACATATTTCAGAGTTTCTCATTTACTCTTTTCTACGAGAGGTATGAAACTTTCCCCATTTGCAGTCTTCAGGTATAATTTGTTGTAACCCCTGTATTCGCAAAGATAAATGCTAGTGGTTTTCAGATTACTTCAGCCAGTCCTTTAGAAAACATCAAACTCATCTTAAGTATATGCTAACCTGTTCTTATTTTGCTCAAGGCTGAGATCTTACCCCTTTGATAACAGTAATTAATTAATTTTGTGCAAGGCATATGCTGACCGTTTACGTTAAATGAATATTGATGAAAACATGCACTGTGCACTTTTGCTTCAGTAGACTGCTTTCCCTTTCCATTGCGTGAAAGCCCAGGCCTCTCTTACTCCTGATATACGACTGCTTTTATCCCCAGTCATCCTGTGCTAACTCTAGAAGTTGTATGATCCAGCTTCCTCTTTCCTTGTGCTTCAGTTCAATGAAGAGCCTATGATATAGGGTAGTTTCAAGCAACTCTACAGATAGCAGACTCTACACCCTGACAGAAATACCCTGAGAAATCCAGGAGTACTCATTCCAGTGCTGCACGCTGACAAAGCAGAGTGTAAATCTCAATGTAATGCCCCCAGCAGCAAGGCATACAGTGGCTGGAAAATGCTATCTGGTGTCCAAAAGCGATTTTAATAAATGTGCTCAGACTTCTTATCATGTAGCCTTTAGTTTTGCAGGAGATTGGAGGTACACGCGGAAGGTTGTAGGAACAAACTGACTTCTGTAGCTGGCTATGGAAGTAGCTGGTGATAGCAGTTGTAGGTGAAGACAAAGAGAAGAAATAAGTCATAGACTAGACTTGCAATGGTAGATAGGGTGGAGAAAAACGTGGAGAGACATCTGTACCCACCTTGTGCAGGGAAGTTCTCTCCACCAGTTGGAAAGGGGAAGGGTCTATGCGGCAGCTGTCAAAGCACACGTTCTTGTCCAGCTCCTCCTGTTCCCAAGCATCTATCTGACACAGGAAAGAAGAGGAATCACTCTTACCGTAATCAGCAGTGTCACTGTCTTGTGTACCCAAACTAGTCCCATTCTCCTGTTAATGCTTCTTCCCTTCCTATGTAGATCATTCATCTTGCCCGTTATATCACACCCCTCAGGTTTCCCATCCCTTCCTTGCCAGATGTCAAGTCCCTATGGAAACAGAGCAATTCCAGTACCTCAGAGGTTTTCTGAGAAGGTGAAGTTTTGCTCCTTCCTGCTTAAAGAGGGAGTGAACATCTTAGCTTTCCTTTCCGAGTGCATCTTTTCCTTGTCATTGCAAGATAATAGTTCCTTTGTGTAAAAAATGAAGGAACAACACAGACCCACAGACAGATTTAGGTGAGGGGTACTGTGGAGGTCTCTAGTCCAAAACCCTGCTCACAGCAGAGCTGACTTCAAAGCTAGATCAGATTAGTCAGAGCCTTACTCAGCACATCTAGCAGAACAATCTCTTCTCTTATTGGGCGAGACTTGCCCGCTGTGCAACTCTAAGGAGAAAATGGCTTTAGCTATGGCTTTATGTGGCAATCACTGAGGTTGTCGGAGTTCAGGAAGTATTGCAAGTGATAGGAAATGGGCAAAAGAAGCACTCAATTAACGTCACTCCCTTTCTGCATCCAGTCTTACCTCTTCTGGCCTCATTGTGTCAATGGCTTCCAGTGGTTCCTGTGGGAGAAAACACTGTTCAGGACAGGCAAAGAGCCCACAGTTTCACAGAGTACAGAAAGGAAAAATTTGCACAGCCTCCTCACCCCTTGTGATCCCCTTTTTTTCCCAAATGGTATGTTACTGAGTGTTTAGATTTTCTTTCTATGCATGGTAAGGTGTACTCTGTACTTGCTGTGCTTCCCTTGCCAATGAAGATTGACTATGGAATGCTGGAGCAGTTCAGGTGCCTAAACATGGTCATCTAGTACTGCTTTAGATGCTCTCAGATGTCCCACATGGGGTCCAACCACTGCCCTAGAGTGGATGAGTCTCCCATAGGCTCTGTATGATATCCACCAACCCTGTGAAGGTATGTCAGATACCCAAGGGCATCTAACATGGCACAAGGCAAAGGCATTTTTTCATTATTATCTGGCCAAAACTGGTTGCCAAATGGAATAGAACTGCACTTTATTCCAGGTTAGCCAAAACAGCATTAAGTTATTCACTGAGAAAAAGATGCCCACACTCAATCATGATGGTAGCCTTGACACCTGAGCACAGATGGCTCTTTAGGAAAATGCACGCTCCTTAACAGTAATCACACTCTTTCTCCTTGGAGAGAGTTCTCCACTGATGCTGTCAGAGTTCAGGACTGTAAGTGTGTTCACACTTTGGCCAAACGCTGAATGGCTCTGAGTAGTAGGTTCTTTTTCCATTGCATTCCCTTCCCTCTTCAGGATACTACTAGGCTCTCTGTATCCCTAACCTGGACGGCACTCTCTGTTTCAAGTGGACGGTTGTAATGGCACAAGAGCTGCTGGATCAGTTGCCTCAGACTCCTGAAATTGCCTGAAGGATGAAAACAAACACGTGGATAAGAGAGAAGAACAAGTGAGAGACAAAAATACAAAGCCCCATGCCCATGTCCTTGCCCAAGGCAGGCTGGGAAATAATATGAGGGACATGGTATATGACAGGGCTGAGCCAGTCACAATCTAGCATTCAATTTGTAAGATGGTGTCTGGGACATGCCAGAGTAAATATTCCCATGCAATACCTTTTCCTCAAGGAGAGGAAACAAACCATTGCAAAGTAGCCCTTGCAGATAATATTCATAGATCAGTGTCCCTGAAGAAGAAAACCCAACAAAGCAGAAGCGAGACTACGAACACAGCAAACAATCTGATACAAGGGATAAACTGCTATGACTAGAGGTTTCTGCAGTCCGCAAAGAGACTGTGGTTTGGAGGATGGGTATGGAAAGGGGAGGTGAGAATTTGGAAATGACATCAAAGACAAAACATATCAACAGCCTGAATGTGACAGGTACAAAGGGATGAGGAGTCCATGGGTTGTGCCAGCAGTGTAATGGCGGGAATGAAAAAGACTGCAGAATTATTCTCCCGGGCAGGACAGTCAGGAATTAGCAAAGAGGAGGAGATAGAGTTCGGTGCTGTTGTGAAGTGGACGAGACTGTGGAGCAAGGTTGGTCAGAAACAATGACAGGCTGTGAGCCAAACTAAAACTTATGGCAGGGAAAGCCTCGTGAAGCCACCCCTGCTCCGTGTCCTCCTGTCACTCCTGGATCACTCAGTACTAGCTTCACGTAAAATGTCTCACACGCTGTCCTTGGTTTGATGTGATTCTTTTTCTGATTTGGTAAGGAAGGTGGATAGCTGTCCCACCACTCTACTGCCCTGGAAGCATAACGTGGATTTTCCTGTGCCTTAGAGGTTTAGTCATACATGAGTGGTGTTCAGGAACCAGAATGTCCTATATGCTATACTACATGCTAACCTTTGGGTCCCTAAAAGCACAAGCCTCTGTCACTGACGGGCACAAGGCCCTGTCCTCTGTATTCATTCTCAAGATTGGGCTACACCTCCGTGCTTACTCACTCTCTGCATATTTCAAGACATATAAAGGGAAAAAAACCCCACCATCCTGCATCAAGTATACATTATATATGAATCAAAAATGAGTGATGAGTACAGTCTTGGAAGCAAAGCTAATATAGGCCTGGGTGGCACACAAAGAACACAATACATCAGTGTTTTTCCATCATATTAATGTAGCTGAATCAAAGAGATGCGTGTCCAAGGGAGGAGCTGGTCAGCTTTGGAGATGGCTGAGCAACAGCCTAAGCTATTCAAAAAAACAAGTACAGATGTTTAGCTCTCAGGCTGCTTTTCCCAGCAAAATTCATTCATGGGGTGAAGGAGGCAAGAGATGGGACCCTTCCATGCAGGATCTCCAGAAAATGGCCAAGGAGATGTTATTGCAAAGGATGGAGTGGGGAGTACTGACAGAGAGAGAGAGAGCAGCCTGCGTGGGCCTACTTTTGCCACACTCTCTGAGGGATCACAAACAGAGGATACTTCCAGGTACGTTACACTGATGTTGAGGTGCATTAACAAAGTACCTTTAATACAGGAGCAGAAGAGAAAGCTCCTTCTCTCAGTCTCTGGGAAATCAGCACCTCGCACAGGCATGTACACACAGTTAGCATGAAAGCTTCCACAAGCTGGCTAGGATGGGGCTGAGGCATGCCAGAAGTTGTCATACCTGGGAGTTGCTGTGGCTCCGAAGTTTGTTTAAGAGGACTTGTCGGGCCGTTGGGCTCCTCTGGGTAACTGGGAGTGGGACTTGGGGGCCGAGGCAGCTGTTACGGAAAGGAGAGAAGATAAAGTCCACCCTGTGTCATTTCTTTCTCAGCCTCTCCAAAGGCTGCTTCTTAAGCAGTCTCTGTGTTGCAGTCTCTCCACTTCTGTCCCTCACCTCTCCCTTCTCATCTGTATCCTCATCCTCATCAACATAAGCAAAAGATTCATGCTTCAGCTTTGGCAGGGTTGCCCACGGTCCCTTGCTGTGCCCATCGTAGGGTGCCTCATACAGCTTCTGCTGCATTTCTCTGTTGAGGAGCCGTCGCCGTTCTGGGCTTATATGTCTCTGGAGGAGAGCCTGCAGTTCAGATCGCTCTACAGACCCCAGAAGGATCATGGTCTCTGCATAACACAGAGCAGAGAAGCCATTAAGCCACTTCAAGGTTTTGGACGTCCCCTGCCACACACTGCCCCTTCCTCCCTCCAACCTCTTCAAAGTGCTTGGACTTGTACTATCTAGAGCTATACGAGAGTCACTGACCGGTGCTGCTAGTTGCTGCTAATGCACTGTGGGGCTGTGGGAAGCTCACCATCACCACTCCTCAGCACCACATCAGAAGCAGGCTCTTTACGTATGCAAGATTCCCCCCTGTTGTCACAGTTCAGTCCACAACCTTCCCACACACCGCCCTTACCTGCGGTATCTGCTTCACTGCCCACACTCCGGCTTACCCGTCTGACCAGCTGAAACAGCTTTCCGTCACGCATCATCCATAGCGGAAGATTTTTAGGAGGATATTTTATGTAGTGGGTCACACTGTCTCCTTCGTAGCATGTAATTTGAAAGCTATCTTCTTTGGCCCTTTAAGCTGAGAAAGTCTCCAGCAAGGACCAGTTTCTCCGCAATGCTTACCTGGTGAGTCCACCAAAGGCAAAGTCTTAACAGTGGTGCTTTGGAGTAGAGTTTGCAAGTCTCGGTATTTACAGTTGGAGGAGACGAATTTCACATCTTGGACCATAATGTCCTCAACAAAGATATTGTATTTGCTGTGAATTTATGGACAATAAGGTGAAGAGTTAGCATATTAAAAATGTCTAGCAGATAAATTTCTTGAAGAAATATATAAATGACCACTTTTTAAAATAGTGTTCTCAATACAGTTGCTAAATAATCTTCTGTGAGAGTAACCACAGAGGACTTTCTAACAGGATCGACACAGATTAACTGGATTTTCATCACAGTTGTATTCCACTCCGTTACCCCTCACCATAAAAATACACACATATATATATATGTATAGATGTTTTATATATACATACCTATGTAAATTATATATACTAAAGAGAGGAAGAAATGTAGATGAATAACTGAATTTTGTTTTAAGCAAAATATCCAAATAAAGTGATATTCCAAACATTTGCTGGAGAAAAAAAAAATCCAAACCCCACTAAATTCAGAAAAAAATGGAAAATGAGACACTTGATTTTTAAATTTTTAACCTGAAGCAATTTAGTAATATTAACAGAAATTCAGTAACATTGCAGATTATTCAGACCTGTGCTTTCAGTGAAAAAAAGACGACTTTTCTCCATTTCTGTGTATGAAGCCTAATTCTGCTCCACCACTTGTTTTGTCTCACTCCAGGCCTATTCTGCCTTTTTATTTTATACGTAGTACTATCCCCTTTCCATGATCTTTTATTCTCCCATGGTCCCATCCTCTTCTGCTTTATTTCTTTGCCACTCCCCACCTCCACCTCTGTTTTACTACTATACCTTATGTGATTCCAGCCCAGGTCTGGCAGGTAGGGTAACTTCTTCACCTGGATGATGCTGTCATAGAGGCTGGGCTGCAGACTCTGAGCCACCATGTTGGCAAGAATGACAGCCACCATCATGGGGAGGATGTGAGAGATCTGACCTGTCAGCTCGAAGCAGATCACAGCAGTGGAGACAGTGTGGCTCACTGCTCCTGTCAGAGCTGCTGCACCTTTCCCAGGTAGGGTGGAAAAGGAATAGGGAGAGAAGACTGTCATACAGAAACAGCATGTCATGTCAACCAGGAAAGTCATGGGGATGGGATCAGGCGAAGAAAAAGACAGACATGGAGACTCACCAATGACAGCATACCCTCCCGGTAAGATTTGATAGACAATACCATCGAAGAGGATCCCGTTGGGAAAAAGTGCTGCCATGATTTCCCCAATAAGACGCCCAAATGCAGCGCCTGGAAAATATCACTGACAATTATGGAATTAACATCTAAGGAACACCCAGTCTGTGCTGTGCAGCTATGCTGGGCAATCACTTGAGTATTTTCTAACAGAAACAAAATCAAAACGTACATTGAAATGACACTGAGGACTAAAGAGTAGTTCTCAGTTACAGAATATAGAAGTTAGACTCCAAGAGGACAAAAAGGTACTAAGGCAGGTAAATACAGTTGACCCCTCATTCTTCCACTTAGGCACACCAGGCACAGTGGTATTTGTGATTCCCAGGTGGGAGGAAATATTTTCAGAACATGTACAATGTCAGTCCAGATCACAGTCGAGGCCCTTCACACACTCATTCTATGAATGTCTGAACCCTAGACTCACAGCTTACAGAAGAGTTTAGGTGGGAAGGGATTTTTGGAGGTCTTGTTCTGACCCCTGATCACAACAGGGCTAATTTCAAAATGCGATCAAGTCACGCAGGGCCTTGTCCAGACAAGCTTTAAAAGTCTGCAAGGATGGAGATTCTCCAGCCTTTCTGAGCACCTTAACCAAGGAAAAAACTTTTCTCTTATGTCCTATCAGAATTTCCCGTTGCAACTTGTGCCTTTACCTCCTATTTACTGTGTGTCTTTAAGAGAAGTCTTTCTGTCCTCTCTGCATCCTCCCCTGCTGCATTAGGTGATGAAGGCCACAGTTAGATCCCCTCTTGGCCTTCCCTTCTGCAGACTGAACAAGCCCAACATCCTCAGGCTCTCCTTGTCTGTTTTGTGCTCCGCCTCCCCAACAATCTCAGTGGCCTTCACTGGACTCATTGCACTTTGTCAAAATCTCTTGTATTGGTGGATGCAGAATGGCACAATATTCCAGAATTGTGTCCAAAAATGCTGAATGCAGGGAAATAATAAATTTCTTTGCCTTGCTGCCTAGGCTTTTCCTAATACAGCCTTGTTTGTGGTTAGCCTTCATCACTGCAAGGGCATACTGCTGACTCATGTTCAGTTGCTGCCTGCCAGAACCCAGAGGTCCTTGGCACACAGCATTTCATTTAAGAGCTGTGGATACTTAATGCTGAACTTCATGAGCTTGTATACTTTAGTTTAACATAGCCTCTCTTTCTTAACTTTAGCATCATATTCTTTTTAATTTTTGGTCTTGGAATTAAAACCAGTTAAAACCCAATAAGCTCCCATATGTTACCATATTTCAGTCAGAAGAAATGAATAAGTAAGTGGTGGATTACATTGCAGGCATAGTTTTGAGGTTATCTCTTCTAGTTGGCCTTCAGGGGGGAAGGGAGCAACTACTACTAATTGTAGGATGAAAGTTTCTCTGTAGATGAAGAGGCAGAGAAATTAGAAAGCCGTGGCTCAGCATTCCTCCCCATAGTGTGGCTTTCCTTATGTAAAAGGACAGAGATTTTCTCCTTAGCATTTGGATTTGGGGGGTGGGAAAATGATAAAAGGAGAGACTCAGAGGCTGGTACATAGCCTGTTAACCAGGCTTGTCATAGACATCAAGTGATGACTCCTCATCCACTAGAAGAAACCTACTGGGTATGTACACAGTGTCTCTCTCACCCTCTCCACCTGTCAGACCTACATGCTGCAACACCAAATTGAAACTCACCTAGAACAAAAACAGGCATGAAGCCTCCACAGGGGATTGGCATCGTGGTAGCAATGACAGACATCCAGAACTAGAACAGAGGCAGAGGGTGCAGACGTTACTGAGCAGCAACAGCATTTCATAGAATCATAAAATCATAGAATTGTCAAGGTTGGAAAAGACCCTTAAGATCATCGAGTCCAACCGTTAACCCAGCACTGCCAAGTCCATCTATACCATGTCCTCGAGCACCACATCTATCCGTTCTTTAAATACCTCCAGGGATGGAGACTCAACCCCTGCCCTGGGCAGCCTGTTCCAATGCTTGACCACCCTTTCGGTGAAGAAGTTTTTCCTAATATCCAACCTAAACCTGCCCTGGCGCAGCTTGAGGCCGTTTCCTCTCGTTCTATCGCTTGTTACTGGGGAGAAGAGACCGACCCCCACCTCGCTACAACCTCCTTTCGGGTAGTTGTAGAGAGCGATGAGGGCTCCCCTCAGCCTCCTCTTCTCCAGACTAAACACCCCAGCTCCCTCAGCTGCTCCTTGTAAGACTTGTGCTCCAGACCCTGCAGCCCCACTCTGGTGCCCAGCCTGTGAAGCCTCGAGGAGACATGTTCTGAGGGATCTGGCAGTTCAGCCAGAAAGTGAAGGGTAAAAGGGCTGTGGGGTGTGAAGGGGAGCTAGAGGAACTCTGGCAACACACCAACACTGATGCAAAGGACTTCTGGGCAACTGCTGTGGTGGTGGGGAAGCTGAGTCACCATGGGGATGGATGAACCTGAGAACTCCTTTGCCTTGGACCTCAGAAGCTGAGATTTCTTACTGCTCCAAACAGCTGAGCTTTTCATAGAACATGGTTGTCAAAATTTCACAGACTCGGAAAGATTTCAGTGCAAAGCAAACTCTGGAGGTCTCTCCCCCAACTCCCTGCTCCCAGAAGGGCTAATTCCTAGGTCAGATCAGGTTGCTCAGGGCCTTGTCCAGGTGAGTTCTGAACATCTTGAAGAATGGAGATTCCCCAGCTTTTCTGGGCATTTCTGCCACTGCTGACCCATGCTCCAGGGAGAATTTTTTCTGAAGTCCAACTGTCATGATTCCTTTATTATAGCTTGTGTCTCTTGCCTCTTGTCCCATCACTATGTTGGGCAAAATGATGAAATCTGTCCTGGTACTGCTAAGACCAATTCAAATGCTGACTTAGCCCAGCACATATAGACTTCTGGAGGCAACAGCCTAATCTTACAAACACCTCAAAAGCCAATGTGCTCAGACTTTCTCAGGCAATATGACAAGATTTCCACAGTTGAGGGAAACACAGAGAATGTTGCTGTTTCAAAAGCTTGTACAAAGAAGCGTACTGGCAAGCTGTCCCTTGCAGCAGCAGTATCATCCATAGGAGAGAGACGACCGTGGTCCAGCACATCAAAAGCAATAATTTCAGGTACTTCAGGATCATATTCTCCTCAGAGTGGGCAAATCCTTCCTGTTCAAGGTCCACCTTTGAGGAGGCGATGCCTCTGCAGACATTGTTGTAGCTGTAGACAGTGAGTTTGGTGAGAGGAAATCCACCCAAGACAGCTTTACTGCTGTAATCCTCATAGGATGGTTGGCATAAAAGGGAAAATGAAGCCAGGATGTAGTCTTCCATTTAGGAAAGCCCTCTACAAAGGTAACAAAGAGCCAGCAGAACAGCATCTCTCAGCCCATGGTAGAGGAACGTGCTGTGAGGATGGGTTGGACCATCAATTTGATACTGGCTGTTGCTCTGCCTTCCATAAGCCATTTGAATAGTCCAGAGGAGAAGTTTCTGGCTGGCTACAGAGGCCAGCAAGCTGCAGAAGTGGAGTACTGCTAACTAAGCTCTGTCTTTGCAGCACCGAACCCAGGCCAAATATGGCTGAGAATTGGGACTATAGTGCAGTGGAGAATCAGGCCAAGTCTTTGCCCAGAGTTGAAACAGCGGTTTCTTTTTTATGATGTGGTCTATCCCAACTCTGAATATATCCAGTAGAAAATAAACTGCTTGGAGCAGTTATCTAGTGAGTTGAGGAAGCCTTTAGTTAATGGGACAAGGCCAATGAATCTAGTGTCTGAGGATACAACTCTTCCAAAGAAGAACAGATGGACTCAGGATAGATACATCATGTAGTCCATCCCTCTTTTATTCAAGTAAATGAGACCTTATCTGCTTGATACACTATAATCAGAATTATCACAGAAGCAGAACCCTTAACTGCCTGTCAGAAACTTGATACGGTGCTTTACTTTAGGTGGAATCAGCTGTGTCAATCAATCACTGATGTCCATTCCTGATCTACTGAAATGTTCAACTGATATTGCAAGGTGGTCTCAGCTCTTCTGCTCCTTTGCAACAACAAAAAAAAAAATCACCATTTCTATGATATTTTTACCCTTATATTTTATTTTTTACCCTTTAGGAAAACCTCTTTCTTGCTACTTGTATTTTGAATACTGGGATATAATGTTTTCTTCTTTCAAATCTCTTCTCTTGCTCTGTCATGTGTCAGTTACACAGCTGATCCGTTCAGTTGCAACTTCCACAGACCATGTCAGCTCAGAACATTTAATCCACTGTTGCTTTCTGAGAAGTGAGCAAACCTGTTTTTAGCTGCATTTCTCCATCAAGTTACAGTACTGCTAACAAATCCTTGAGCCTCACACAACTATAGGTTGTGTTTGCATATTCTTATTTGTCTCCTATCTGTAATCAGGAATATTAAGTAGACTGTATTAGACTTTATTTAGACCAAATATAAATAATTTGAAAGCTTTTTACTCAATTACTCATTTTTCTGGAACTTGAGAAATCTTTCCTGACGTAGTCCTCCCTACCAACATAGTGGGCACTGAAGGTCATTCAGCAGGGTGCATGAGGAAGATGACCTAGGGAGCAGTGAAGGATGTCACTCGATTAAAGCCAGGAAACTATTCCCTAATAATTTTAGTAATCTTGCATTCAAGACGGGCAAAAATCACTTCAAAAGATGTAAGACCCCATTTCAGTTGTAGTGCTTCATTCAATACCCAGCAAGTACTCATTGGCAGTTCACAAACTATTTTACAAAGGATCAAGAACATTCACTCTGAGTGGAAAAGGGTTATGGTGAACTGGGTTTCTTACCTTCATGAGGAAGAAAAGCAGGATGATGATGAAGACACTGACTTTGGGATGGATCCAGGCAGCAGATTTCCCTAGGATCTGAGGGTCCCCTGTGTATTTTGCCCAGGTATAGTTATCAAAGAGAGAGCTGATGGCTTCCCGTGGCATCAACTAAACAGCAAAAAAACCCAGGCATGAACCATGAGATTAGATGGAGTAAATATTCTACCCCTGTTCCAAGAAAGTGGAGGAGATTTTTCCTTTGGTAATTCATGATTATGAGACTTAATTCACATTTTTAGCCTTCAGGAAGAGAGATGGAACTTTACCTGAACTGGTGAAAGGATAACTACTTTTGCACATGGGGTAGCATCTTCCTTATTACTTGCTTAGGAGAGTGGACCTTTTTCAAGTTTTATATGAAGGAGATAGCAGAGATCATAAGTCTCAAAATACAGTCCCTCCTCAGTCCAAACTCCTCCCAAATCTTTCTTCCCCTTTCCATGACATGAAACCTTATGGTTTATTGGGGCACAGGATAAGGGGAGACTGTTCCGCAGAACTGCACGGAATTGCAAACGCACATCCCACTCTCACCTCTCCTGCCATGAACTGCCCAAATCCTGGAGGAAAGGTCACCGTTGCTATAAGGAAGGTTATAACCCCAGGGTATATGAGGCGGCTGAAAAGGAAGAAAAGTTTATTAAAATATAACCTCACATTCTTTTCTTGTAGCACTGTCATTTCAGGACTATGAACTCTTATTTCTGTGAAAACTCTCTGCCACATCTGTAGCCATTGCTTTGGAGTGCTGCTACTGGCAATTTAACACCTTGCTCCACTGATCATCACCATTCACAGAGAGTTCAACTGTCAGCAAAGCCATTTTTCCCATCAGAATTAATGTAATGGAAGGGATGGAGGGAGAGAGGGATGTACAAAATGCACAGACTTGAATACATGGGGGGGATGCGTATTTACAATGATGTGTTGACCTATCGTCAAAAGCCAGCATCTCCTCCATTTGTCCTGTTTATGCCAGTCTTGCCTCTTCATCCCCTATGCAACGTATCCCGTCCTAGTGTATTTATATGTAGGGTTTTTTTATACGTTTATGCATGCATCCCCCATCGCATTAATTCTTATGAAAAAAACTGCTTTTCTTTCCGTTGAATTGCTGACTGTCACAATTTTTGCAAAGGTGTCCTTGGTGGCTAGTGGGTCTAGCTGTGCTGGGCCAGTGGGGCGTAACTGGACAGCAAGCTGCAGCCATCTGTGTTTTCCTACTGCTGTGTCCAGTCCCAGGATGGGTTTCTGGGTACACTGTGACACTTCATGGGCACTAAGACGACATGAGTCTAAGCTGCCTCCATATCCTGGACTAATCCCGTCAGGCCTCCCCTGACAAATTACTGTGTTCCCTACAGGAAGTTCTGGCTGAGATGCTGTGGTATTCAGGAAGACCAAAACATAACCTTTAATTTCTTTCAGTCTAAGAACCTACAAAATTCTGAGAAATTGGTCAAAAGTTTAAAGTAAATTCCTGCTTTTCTGGCTCTGCTCCACTTGTCTATTAACTTTGTTTGATCACTCTGCTTGTGCTTGTGGGTAACGCTACTTAATGAAGAAAGACAATTTTTCGTCCATATAATAAATTAAGTTAGTTTGAGCTTCTCTTTGAGTAGTTGTTTGCTTCTGCTCAGATCTGCAACTTGCTAAGAAATGTAGGTCCTCCACACCTCTCAACTTAAAAAATTCTCATAGCATCAGATCTCTTCTGTAAAGAGACTGAAGAGATTTACAGTTAGCCACTTTTTCTTCTTCAGGTTATAACTTTGGAGGTTATAACTTTATTAGAGAGGGGAAAAAAGTATCTTCAAGTGCCCTGCAAAACCTTTATTGCTAAGATTTTTATTTTGTTTTGCATTTCTCTTCCATGCTGCGATTCACACCATTTGGTTACTATCAGTTTCAGCTTTTGGTTGCTTCATGCAGTAATTGCAATGCTGCAGCACATTCTTTACATTTTTGCCTACATTTTGATTTAAAAAAATTAGATTTTAAAGACACAGATTTCAGTTGTATTTCATTTTCTTAAATATAAATGATGTTGAATTTATTTTTTACAGATTCTAAAAAAAATAAGCAGAAGCAGCATGATCTTAAGAATCATTGATTTTCTAATTAAAAACATTTTCTGTCCAATCAGTAGTTTCCCTTGTCCTGGTTTTGGCTGGCATAGAGTTAATTTTCGTTCTAGTAGCTGGCATAGTGTTGTGGTTTGGATTTAGTATGAGAATAATGTTGATAACACACTGATGGTTTAGTTGTTGCTGAGCAGGGCTTGCACTGGTCAAGGACTCTTCAGCTTCCCATGCTCTGCCCGGTGCACAAGGAGCTGGGAGGGGGCACAGCCAGGACAGCTGGCCCAGACTGGCCCCAGGGCTATTCCATACCGTATGGCATCATGCCCAGTATATCAACCGGGGGAGTTGGCCAGGGAGCAGCGATCGCTGCTCAGGGACGGGCTGGGCATCGGTCGGCGGGTGATGAGCAATTCCATTGTGCATCACTTGTTTTGTATATTCTTTTATCATCACCATTATTATTATTGTTTTCTCTTCCTCTGCTGTCCCATTAAACTGTCTTTATCTCAACCCACGGGTTTTACTTTTTTTTCCCAATTCTCTCCTCTATCCCACTGGGGCGGGGGGAGGGTGAGCGACTGGTTGTGTGGTGCTTAGTTGCCAGCTAGGGTTAAACCACGACACCTCTTAATGAATATTACAGAGTCTCCATTCTGAATCAGGAAGCTATCTGAAACTATTGGGGCTGGTCAAGAAGAAAATCCAGCTCAGAACAAATTCTCTTGATGTTTGCAGATATCGTATTCTCATATAATTTCAGTTTCTCGTATTTTTACTATTGTACACTTGAAATAGTTCTACTAGCTTCCAGAAAGCATTTTTTTTACTATCCAATACCAGTAAGGTATAAAAATCTGGTCCCTAAAAAGAATATCTTCAAAGGCACTCACTATTTGGTGAGAAACTGGCTCAGAGCTGTATGGCGCCGGATGCATAGGACCACTTGGCGATTGAGATAAACAAAAAATGCTCCAAGGAATCCAGAACATATCCTAAAGTGGAGAAAATGAAATAAAATGATATCAAACAACAGATAATACACAAGCCATCAACCAAGAAACTGAGTTTAAGTGTTTTTCATCTTCAGCTCTTTATGAAGTCTTTTAAACGTCACCTAGAGGGTTACTCCTACAGCAACTCACTTGAAGACATTCACTCCCTGATGAAAGGGGAGAGATTATTTTGGACCTCTCTGTCACACACAATGCCATTTGACCACTTAAATTTTCTCTTGCGTAGAGGGGGAAATCTCATCTATAAAAACTTATAAAATAATCTGTAAAAATAATCTGTAAAAAAGGACTGACAGATCTCAGTGGGGGCTGGAGAAGAGCAGCTGGGCAAAGCCCAGTATTGTCAGAACTTAGACATCAGGTTGGAACAGGAAATAGAAAAAAATGAAGGAAGTTTAACTCTGATTCAGCAAAATTATACACCTACATCAAATATTAGAGGTAATAGCAACTCTTGTGCCTAAAGCAAAGTATGTCATCTCTATGATCCTCATCACTTAGGCCTATGTTTCTGATCCTAATAAAGCCAAAAAAAGTATAGTTGTCTAAGAACTGGCCTTGATCCTTGTGCTCTCTAGCTTAATGAGACCTGGATAAATAGGGCCTAATAGTGAAAGGTGAAGTAAAAAAAAAAAAAAAAAAAAAGAATGAAAAAAGAGAGCATTTAGAATTGGTAAGGGGAAGTATTATTTTATGTGGAAAATAATTAACCCTCAGAATACTGAGGATAAACAGATAACATTTTCATTCTATTAATTTATTAACTTAATGGAATTTTCCTTTCTTATATGTTATACAGGCCTTTGCCAAATCTCATTCAAAGATTAATTTAGCTCACTTAAAAAGTTGTATGTTGAAAAAATCCTGCTTGATCATTTAAAAATTGCATAGAAGCAAGTTTAAACTAAATATAAAGCTGTTCACAGAAAAAACACATCCAATGAGCTTCTCTTAAATATTTTAAGCCAGCACTATTTAGCACTACTGTTAAAATAGACCAGTCCCTTAGGCAATATAAGCTGAAAGGCTCCACAGTGAGCTGAATTTCTTTATAATACTTTATACTAAAAAACAGATCCCTCCATTCCTGCCTATCAATTTGTCAGTAAAAGAGAAGTGCTCCACCTGTACACCTTTTGCAAATTAACAACATTTGCTGACACAGAAGAACAAGATCTACCTGTTGATAGTGCTTGGGTTGGCTCAGTTTTTTTGTCCTATCTGAAAGTGAAGAAATACATTGGACAGAAAGAGAGTTCAACTTTGAGGCTTAGCGTTAAGAGAATTTGGAGCATTCCATGTTGGCATCAGGACTTTCTCCAAGACTATCCAAGTCTTTAGCTTTTTTTCTTTTAAACTACCACATTGGACACCTAGGCATTTGAAAGCACTTCACAGTTGTCATATACTCCTTTCCTAGCCTACGTACAGTACTGCAAAAAACCAGCTCTGCCAACTCCGTTCAAAACAGAATGACAAGAAGATTTGCATTCTATCAAGCCGTAAATCATAAGGATTACCTTTGTCCTTGCCAGTCTAAACAAATAGATCCCCCCCCGAGTTCAGCATGCAAGTAATTTAAGGAGAAGAATAAAGTGGATACATATTACTAGCAAAAGCTCCTGTATATTCATAGATTTTCAACATATTTGATGTCTTCAAAAAATCCCACTTGAGTTCATATTCAAGTAAATGAATATGAGAGCAGCCTACTAAAAGGAGCTGGAAAACCTTAACTATATTTCTGGTCTTGGGTCCAGGTCTTGCAACAGGATATGTTCACAATGCCAGCACAGGTATTTGTTCCTTCAGCGTATTCCCTTCGCTAATTCTCTGCAGTGATTTCCCTGGAGCCTCTCTGAAGCTCTAACCCAAGACTTTTCCTCACAGCAATTCCAAACTCAGTTTTTCTCTAGTATTTCCCAATTCTCTTCTAATTTTTCTTAAGCTCATTCTTTCTTTTCCCAAAATTTCCTCCACAAGTGAAACCAGCACAGATATCTCCATGAATAAAATAAAACTGACGCTCATCTTAATAAAGTAACTGGTTTTCTCACTGGATCCAATTACGGTTCAGTTACCCTTGCCACCATGTCAAGTGTACCAGCCTCTCTTGAAAAGGATAACCATTCCTTTCCCTTTTAAAGGGAAACTTCCTGGTTAAATCTTTTGGCCCATTTTTGTCAAGTGAAAAGGCCACACTTTTTGGGTCAGTTCATTTGGGGATGCCATCAACATGGTTAAAAGGCCCTTCAGTAAAACTATACCCAGAACCTAGACTCAGTTAGACTTACTTTTTTTTTCCCCAGGACTTAATTTCTGAAAAAGATATATGGAAAGGAAATAACAAACAGCTTGATAATAGCCGCATTTCCTTCCTTATCCGTTGTGTTACATGGGCACCATTTCTGAAGGAGGAATCCCAACATGCAGAGGCCTTAATTGTGACATTCAAACCGTTTAAAAGAGCTGTAACTGTTTTGCAAAAGAATTCCTAACAGAGCTCACATGATAACCTTTGCAGAGCAAGGAGCCAGGCTCCTGGGAACTTACCCTATCACAGCAAATGCTGGCAGCTCTTGCAGATCAAAGGGGAAATCCATGCGAAAGTTCGTTCTGAACAGGGCTGTGATGGTAACTGTGAGAGAAGAAAGAGGTAGAGGAGGAAAGGGAATAATGACTCTCAAAACTCTCTTTGCTGAGGCAGGCAGTGCTTACATAGCTGGAGAAGCTGTGTCACGCACAGTTGTGATTGCCTTCTAGAAACAAAACTCAGATCCTCTCTGAAGTTACATCTGCAAAATTTTTGACTGGTACCAAAAGAATGAAAGTCTTAGAAATCAGAGATGGAAAAAATCCGCTAAGAACCATCTTCTCCAGCTCACCTATCCTGGCAGTGTTGCACTGCTAAAATGACTCAGATGTTGAAACCTGTCCTGCTTTTACCTGGAGGCACCTAATTGTGTGGAAACAGTAAGTATCTGTATGCCAATAGGTGAAGTACAAATTATGAATCTAGTGCAGCGTGGAAATGCAGCTGAGTGAGGATGGCTATAAATCCCAGCTTGCCCTGGGTGAAGGAATTGTTTGCACAACGAGGAAAGAAAAGAAGCAGTGAAAATCTAGCATTACATGATAATTACAGGAGGCATTAATTACTTGTTAATTGGTCAGACAGGACCAGGTTTAGAGCAATGATTTAATCAGATCTCTGTGGGTTACATTACCTAAGATAGCTAAGCCTGTCTAACAGCATGCTACTATCCAAAATGGGAAGATCTTACTGTTACTTACTCTTACTTACTTACTTACCTCTTACTCTCCCTGTCTCTTCACCCTGTTCCTTCCCTCCCGGTTGCACGGTTCTCCCCTCTCATTGGGCCCACTCTGACACATGTCAAAGCCTTCACTGAGTTCTTTTACCTCTTTAAAACCTACCAGAAAACCTATCTGCTCTTTTCCTGGGTTAGTCCTCTGCCAAGGCAGTGAGTTGAATGGAGGGGTCAACGAACACAGAGGTGGTACAAGGGAGAGGTGGAAGAACAGTCAGGGAGGGAAGATGGTGAAAAGCACGATATCGTCTTTTTTGTTAAATTGGCCCAAGAAAGGGATCATCTCAATTTACTTTGAGAAAACAGATAGTCCAAGACACTAAATGACAGTGCATTAAACGGATAGTAGGGCTCGCTTTCAAAGGTTTTTGCCACAGCAGGGCAAAGATGACCAGGGCAAAGGGAAACAGTCACAGCACTTAGTCTGACTCTTCCTAGGTTCCCTCTCTACTCCCACAAGACAGAAAGAGATTCCTACAGAAAGATTCATCCCCCCTATCTTCGTCCTCTTTCCTGAGTGACTAAGCCATCCTGAAACTGCATAGCTAAGCCCTTTTCCCTCCATTGGCTACAAACTCTACTAGTTTAGTGTAGCTCTTTCAGGGTGAAAGTTAAGAGAAGTAAAAAGAAACAGGAAAGTCTAGTTAATGGGAAAGTCTACTTAAAAAAGCTTTGAACTTTAAAATACCACTGAGCCATGTGTAGAAGTGATCAGAAAGAGCAGGAGGAAGGCAAGGTGTAAAACACTATGGCAAATAAGATGAAGGCTTGGGACATGGTAAAACAGAAATCCCGCAAATTGCAGAACTCCAGTCTTCTGTGATTAGCAAACAGGGGCCTAAGTTGTAGCAGCCAACTGGAATGGGCCAGATGTTATTTGGAAAGTACAGATAATGGTGTAAAGCCAGCCAACAAAGCCATCAGTATCCAGAAGGCAGCAAAGATATTGTGGGTCTAAGAAAGAAAAGAATTTTGGTGAGATGCTACACAACTTATTTGCACCTGTCTACTCTGATGGCTTCCCTACCTTCCCTACTCTCCTGGTAGCAATGATGCAGCTTGGATGTAAAAAATGACGATAAAAGAGGTGTTAAACAAGCTGCGGATTTAAAAGGCATGGAGATCTGAGGCAGATTAGGAATGAGGTGGATGAGCTATTTAAAAAAATAATCCACCTTCTCTAATGAGCATCAGGGCTTCCAGGGACTGGAGGGAGACCGATGGGTAGCTTAGGTGTTTAAGAAGGTTGTGGAGCAATGTGGTAAAGTACAAAGAGAGCTGTTCATTAGCATCTGGCAAACTGCTTAAATACATATAGATTTTAAAAGCAAGCACAACCCTGGAAATACCTGTTTTGAACCTCAAAGCCAAGGAAAAAACCCAGAAGGATAATTCAAATTAATAAAAACTTTGTGACGTGGAGTTTTGGAACAAAATAGTAAAACCAGATTAAGGGGAATGGTGTTTATTTAGATTATTGAGAGGTCCCACATGAGGCTGTGGAGCCTCATGTAGAGGCCCACTGATCAAACAGCAAAAGGGAAAATATTACCATGGATCAGAAGCTAGCCCAGAGAGAGAAAAGAAGTGAGTTTATCAGGTCAGACGTGTAATGACACATGTCATAGTACACATGTAGCAGGAGTTGCTAATTGTTGTCTTGGGGCCCTGTGGATGGATTTGAATGGATTTCTTCAGAGGCCAATATTGGAGCTGATTCTGTTTAACATCTGCATCAATGTCCTGGATGACAGGTTGGAACTCATTCATCAGTGACCATACTGAACTGGGGAGGGAGAAAAAGGGGTGGTTTGTCACCTGGGGGGCTTCGTTCAGAGCGGCCTCCACAAACTGGAGGAGCTGACCAGTACGAACATCATAATTTCAACAAAGACAAATATTTAGTTCTGTACCTGGAACGGCACGTGTATTGGTACAGTCTGGTGGCCTAGCGAACAGGAAAAGCTCTGCTCTCATGCCAGCGGATCCTGGTGGATATGATGCTTATTATGTGCCCTTGTGGCAGTGAAAGCTAACCATATACTGGGCCGCATCAGCAAAAGCACAACCAGCTGGTTGACAGTGGTGACTATTTCCTTCTTTATGGCACTGAAGAAGCCACATCTAGAGAACCCAGTACAAATGAAATGTTACAGAACTGGAGAGAGCCCAGTGGCGAGCCCCAAGATGGTCCAGGGAGAGGCTGCAGGAGCTAGCTCTACTCAGCCTGGAAAGAAGAAGGCCCAAGGGGGTTCTGACACCAGTCTCCCCTACCTCATGGGGAAGTTGTAAAGACATAGTGAAAGAAAGAAAGGTAATGGGCACAACTTGCAACAAGGGAATTTTGTCGACATATAATGAACAAATGGTTCTTTTTGGAGGAGTGGTTCAGCACTGGAACAGATGCCCAGAGAGGCAGTGGAAAGTTGTCCCTGCTGTAAGCAGGATTTTGGAGTAGAGAGCTCCAGGGGTCTTTTCCAAACTAAACCTTTCTATGATTCTATGGTTATGAATTTTCCGAGAAAGACAGCAAAATCTGCATGTGGTACTGAATCAGTTTGCCCTGATTGGAAGCAGAGAAGACTGCATGTGAAAGGCAATGTTCTGTGTTGATGAATGCAAAGTAATATAGTGGGGGAAGGTTATTGATACATTAGAAAGGAATCTAATTTAACAATAGTATTTCAAGAAAGAGAGTTGGATCAGTGTAGAGAGCTCTAAGAAAATGGTCTTTTTACCTTTTTCCTAACTGCGGCTGCTAGAAATGTGTAAAAGCTGCATAAAAATGGTATTACAATGGTATTACAGTATTGCATTGCAGTATTGTAATGCCTTCCACCCCATAAATCCATTTGATAGCCACATCTGCTTGGAACTCTGATCATTTTATCTCAAAAATATTCTGGAAGAAGATGGCAAATGCTTGCCTAAGCAGAAAAGTTAGATCACATATTATGTATGAATTTGCAATAGTTTACATGTTTCACATGAACGTTACAGGTAGATATGCATAGTGCACATTAAGGGAAGAAGTTTCTTCCACTTTTAAGTACATTAACCCACATCATACAAAGGCTTTCTTTAGCCGTACAGGAAACTAGCACAAAGACTTCCGCTTATCTACCAAGTGCATAACTTCTGGGAGTAGACAAGACTTTAGAGATTGTGAAGACATCAGAGAGGGAGCCTACGAAAGCCCCTTGCATGAACAAAGACTGAAAAGACCGGGCTTGGAACTTTCAGAAGGAAATGAGCAAGAAAAGACATGAAAGATAAGTTAGAGCAGGCATGATAAAGGATCATAAAATAATGAATGACTTCGCTAGACAAAAGTTTCTAGTTCCTTAATACAAGGACAAGGAGACTGGCAACACAGACAAAGAAAATTCAGAACTATGAAAAGGAACTATTTTTTCATAGACAATTGGATCATGGAATTTTTTAACCCAGACAGTCAATGAAGCAGAATGTAAGGAGCCATTAATGTGGGTATTAAAGCTGTCTGGATGATTTTGAAGAAGGTACAGAAATCAAGACGTTTCAGGATTAAGCTAATTTCTAATGATTTGAGAAATCAGAAAGGGAGCTAAGTAGATAAAGTGAAGGATAGGAGATTATCTCCTGTCATCTGTCTTTGAATTTCTTATATTTTCTTCTGGAAACAACAGAAAGATATATTTTTTGTGACAGATCTGACAGTTGAATACACCTCAATATGAGGTAGTGTTTCACAGACAAAGATGTAGTCACTTTCTACATAGAAAGTGCAGCCACTTTCTATATTCAAGAGGCTATTCAAGCCAAATAATGTTTTAGCACAAAAAAAAATCCAACTCTGTGAAGTCAAGAGAGACATAAGTTATAGCAGTTTTAAGTAAGGGAACTGCCCACATGGAGCTCAGATCAATAAAATAGATATAACTCCAAGAATAAAAGATAAAGACATTATAAGTAAGAAGTTTACAAAGAAATGGCAGCCTTCTGCCATTCCCACAATATCTAGGATAGAATAGAATAGAATAGAATAGAATAGAATAGAATAGAATAGAATAGACTATTTCAGTTGGAAGGGACGTATAGTGATCATCTAGTCCAACTGCCTGACCAGTTCAGGGCTGACCAAGGTAAAGCATGTTATTAAGGGCATTGTCCAAATGCCTCTTAAACTCTGACTGGCTTGGGGCATCGACCACCTCTCTAGGAAGCCTGTTGCAGTGTTTGACCACCCTCTCAGTAAAGAAATGCTTCCTAATGTCCAGTCTAAACCTCCCCCGGTGCAGCTTTGAACCATTCCCATGTGTCCTATCACTGGATCCCATGGAGATCAGCACCTCCCTCTCCACTTCCCCTCCTCAGGAAGCTGTAGGGAGCAATGAGGTCGCCCCTCAGCCTCCTTTTCTTCAAACTAGACAGACTCAGTGTCCTTGGCCATTCCTCAGAGGACATGCCTCCAGCCCTTTCACCAGCTTTGTTGCCCTCCTCTGGATGCATTCAAGTACCTTCACATCCTTCTTAAATTGTGGGGCCCAGAACTGCACACAGTATTCAAGGTGGGGCTGCACCAATGCTGAATACAGCGGGATAATCACCTCTTTTGGCTGGCTGGTTATGCTGTGTTTGATGCAGCCCAGGATGCAGTTTGCCCTCTTGGCTGCCAGGGCACACTGCTGACTCGTATTGAGCCTGCTGTCAACCAGCACCCCCAGATCCCCTTCTGCAGGGCTGCTCTCCAGCCACTCCTCTCCCAGTTTATACTCGTGTCCGGCATTCCTCCATCCCCGGTGCAGAATCCGGCATTTGGACTTGTTAAATTTCATCCCATTAATCATAGCCCAATGCTCCAATCTATCTAGATCCCTCTGCAAGGCCTCTTGTCCCTCAAGAGAGTCAACAGCACCTCCCAGTTTGGTATCATCAGCAAACTTGCTAATGGCGCGTTCAACTCCTGCATCCAGATCATTGATAAAAATACTGAACAGAACTGGCCCTAGAATTGGGCCCTGAGGAACACCGCTGGTGAACAGTCACCAGCCAGATGTAGCCCCATTCACTACAACCCTTTGAGCCCTGCCGTTCAGCCAGTTCTTCACACAGCGCACCGTGTACCTTCTCATCCCACAGTTGGACAACTTGTCCAGAAGGATGCCGTGAGGTACAGTATCAATATACTAAAATCCAGAAAAACTACATCGACTACCTTCCCTTCATCCTCTAGGCAGATCATAGAAGGATATCAAATTAGCTAGACAGGACTTTCCCTTTGTGAACCCATGTTGACTGTGCCTGATGATTGCACTGTTCTTTAAAGGCCTGTCAATAATACTCGGTATGATCTTCTCCATAATTTTTCCAGGTCCTGAGGTTAGACTAACAGCTCTGTAGTTCCCTGGGTCTTCCCCACACCCTTTTTTGTAGATTGGAATAACATTTCCAGTCTGCAGGGACCTCCCCAGGCTTGCAAGGCCTTTGGTAGATGATTGAGAGGGGTCCTGCCATAACATCCACTAGCTCCTTCAGTACTCTGGGATGAATCCCATCAGGCCCCATGGACTTGTGAACATTCAGCTGACACAGATGGTCCCTTACAATTTCAGCGTCCACAAACGGAAAGTCACTGTTCCCACTTGTAGTCCTGCTAATGCTCTCCTGAACAAGCTTGTTCTGTGCTATTTCTGTCTGTCCAAATGTTGCACTCATGCTTTTCAGTTACATGAGACAGTTATTTTTTCAGGACCTTCAGTCACACCCTACCAATCCTGTAGCCTCCTAACCATTTTATCGTCTCAATTTTCTAGACTATTTGTTTTTTATGCTTCTAGTCAAGAGATAACCAAAGCAGATGATGGCATTTCCAGCAGATTGCAGCAGCATACACTGTAGTATGTATTATATCCTCCATGATGGGATACCTCTATGTTTGCAGCCTTGACATTATGCTGAGTAGGGGCAAAAATCCCACCGCAGGGGCCCTCTTACTTGCCAAGGACTCATATTCAGTCATTTTTCAGTCATATCCCCAGCACACCTAGGAATAGGTTGGGTTGTGCAATCGATGACATAGGATATTTGCCTTTCTCTTTCTTTCTGTACTGCTGGAAGTCACATGTCATGGCCGAAGTTTCAAACATCATACAAGGTTGTGGTTTTAAGGAAGATGGAAAATAATAAATTAATAGAGCAACTTTTGTACAAAGAGAGTAGGAATGGTTCTTAGCTTACCTGCATCCTTGTTCCAAACGGCAAGGACTCGGAAAATGAAGGCACTAAAGGTAGCTGCAAAGAAACCTCTCCAATAATTGCGCACAGCAAAGTACGTAGAAGTGACCTCAATGCTGAAAAGGACCCCTAGAAGGAGTTGGAAAGGGAGCAAAGTTAGAATTGGAAGTGTAATGTTAGAAGCATGAGAGAGGCTTCTAAATAGTCTTCTAGAGCAGTGGTCTCCAAACTTCTTTGATCATGCACCCCTATCAGTAAAAAATTTTTGAGCACATACCCCCCAATATATATGTATTTATTTAAAAATTATATACATATTCTACTGTACTAATATATTATGTACAATATAAAACATATGCAAAAAATAGAAATTGAAAAAGGATGAGATAAAAATGAAATAATTTTTTTTAAATCATTTGGTTTATTTATTAATGGAAAAAATTTTTGTTCTCACTAAAAATATTCTTTATTTTTTAAAATCTTGGTTTAACACTCTGTGATACAGTGATTCAAAGGTCTGGTTCTATGTTCAGTTTATTTCAATACTTGGTCTTAATGGCTGTCATAGCTGAAAAAGATATCTCACAAAGATACATAGATCCAAATGCAAGAAATGCATCATTAGCTGTGCTTACTAAAACATGATACTGTTTTTTCAATCCCATCCCTTATGCAAAGATTTGGGGTGAAATTTGGATAGTAAATTTCCATCTTCCCTGATGTCAATCCGTTGTTCTTGCAAACTAATCAGAAGGTGTTGAATTCTTATATCTTTAACAAATGGGTTCAAAACCCACTGAAACTTAATCTGGAAGATCTTTATAAACAGGTTAGGAAGTTCTGTTTCCAAGTTTTTTAAGCGTACACGTATGAGTTTCCGTAGGTGACACAATTACATTGTATTTGGCAACAAATTCACAACATTTCCACAAATTTCTTTTGAAAAGCAGTTACTTTCTTACCCACTGTTAGAACATCACTTTCACCTTGAAGGCATACATCAAGTATGTTTATTTTTTCAAAAATAACTGCTAGGTAGCATGCTACTGACAGACGCTTGCAATCACAGAAAAGAAAGATCAGTAAATTCAGAACACTTGTCTTTTTGTAAAAGAAAAATATCATAGAATCATAGAATCGTCAAGGTTGGAAAAGACCCTTAAGATCATCGAGTCCAACTGCTAACCTCTCACTGCCAAGTCCACCACTATACCATGTCCTCGAGCACCACATCTATCCGTTCTTTAAATACCTCTAGGGATGGAGACTCAACCACTTAATGTAACTGTTAGATGTAACTGGTGTTTAAATTCAACAACTCTTTTAAAAACCAGCAAATGTCTGTATGGTACAAAGGATTTTCATGGCCACTCCCTATCTCACACAAAGTATTGTAAAGATTCTGCTGTTTCAAGGTCTTGTTTTTATGAAATTAACCACATCAATGACATCCTATAGCACTTTGTGCACGTCTGGCTCCCGTTTCTTTGCTGCAATACCTTGCCTATGAACAATGCAGTGAACGAATTTCAGGTGTGGTGCTATCTATGTAACCTTACCATGAAATCCTTTTCTTAGTCAAAGCAGCCGCTCCACCGGTTGTTACACTTGCACAGCTTTTCCATAAAACATTTTTATTAAAGAAGTAATTTACTGTTGAGAATATAGCTTCTCTGGTAGATCTTTCCTTTAGTGGCTCACAGAAAGTGGTTCTTCATGTATTTCACTACCGAAACAGAATCTAGCAAATACCATAAGCTGAGACATGTCAGAAACATCTGTACTTTCATCCAGCTGCATAGCAAGCCTCACACTGTGTAATTTGTACTGATACTTGTTTCTTCAAGTCTTCAGCAATGTTTTCTATGCGTCTTCCAACAGTGTTTGCTGACAAAGGAAAGCATTTTAGTTTGCCGCCGTATTGCTTTCTGTGTGTTATTATTTCAGCCATTTTCACCGTGGCAGGAAGAACAAGTGTTTCCCCAGTGGTATGTGGCTTTTTGTCTTTTGCTACGCAGTAAGAAACCTCAAAGCAGGCTTCTAAACATTTATCATTAAGTTCAGTGAAATTTTGTAAAGTACTGGATCGAATATCATATAGCTTGAAACATCGCTGACAAAAACATAGTGGTTTGTCTTCATGTTCTGGATGCTTAGTTTCTAAATGTCGTGCTAATTCTGACGGCTTCATACCATCATTAGCTTACTTCTCAAAGCACAATATACACTTAGGGTGAGGTTCATGGTTAATGACAGCAGATCTAAATCCCTACTTCAAGTAGTCTTTGATAATGTTTATTTTTTTGGCCAACGTCTTGTCAGATCTGATTAGCTGGTCATTGTTTTTACCTCGTAATGTGGCTGATTAAGAGCTTGTACTAGGAGTAGGAGAAGTGTCAGCTCTGCCATTTTCTTGTCATTCGTCTGTGCTCGCATTATTAGTATTATCTTCAATCCATGGTCTCTTTGCAGGAATCTTTTTAAGCCACTTGTCCGTTTTGTGAGGGTTAGTTTAGTTAACACTAGATAATATAATCCGTAAATCCACTTAAGTGGGCACACACTGATTGCAACACATTGCAATATGCTGAAAGCGAGCAAATGAGTGAGGGCACCGTCAACCCTCAACCGACTGTGAACATCTCGGCACCCAGGACACCTCATGTACTGTATGTTGACAAGTGGCCATCCAACATACGGACTGAGTGCGGGCACCAGTGCCAATACGTATACTGCATATTAGTAAACCTTAATTTCTTATTTTTTTAGATAAAAAAAATAGAATTTCCAATATTTTCTTCCCACACCCCAATGGATCATCTTGTGCACCCCCTGGGGTATGCACACCTCAATTTGGAGACCACTGTTCTAGAGAGCCTTCCCCTCTTGCCTCCAGAAGGCTGACAACATGTGGACAAATGACTGTGTCAGAGATGCTGGGGAGGTTGCTAACAGTAAAGGTAAGCTTCTTTGTTCAAGGTAGATGACAGATCAAAAATACAGTGCAGGAAAGGGGGAGAGGAGAAGAGGACTAGGCAGGAGAGGATTTAGGTACCTGAGAAAAAGGAAACAGAACAGCCACTTGCCTCCAAGTGGTGTCCCAAAGCAGCAGCCGACCCCCACAGCGCAACCCACGGTCAGGACATCCGTATAATAATATGGCTGCTACTGGTGAAAGAGACAAAGAGAGACAGACAAACAGAAGAAAGAAGGAAAGCAAGCAGAGAGTGAGTAACAGAATTGGCAGGTACGGCCACATGCTGTCACCCAGCTCTGTCACCACTCTTAGAGTTACAGCTCTATTTATCTTACTCCTCCCTTCTGGATGGCTTAAAAATATTCAAAAGACAAGACCTGGCACATGACGGGCATATACCTGGAGTCACATCTTCAAGACACGTGGAGAAGGCAGCATCTCATCTTTCATTGAAACATGAACATTTCTGTCACTGTAGAAGAAATGTCTCATGGAAAATCCTCCAGAGAGTGGAGGGCACATACGTATGTTTTACTCCACCTCTTTTACTTTGGCAGGGAATCTCAGGATGCACAGGCACCAGAAAGTGCCTCAAAAAACCCACCCCGTGAGTCTGTGTGCACAAGGCACATGCATATCCAGAACCAAGTGTGGGCAGATGGTGAAGGTCCTGTCACCCTGGGTAGGTGAGCAGGTAACAGATCACCTAGTAAAGAATTGTGCTGTCCTGGTGAAAATAATCAATCACCATAATAAAGGGAAAAGGAAGGTATAAAAGGTAGAGTCTCTCCTGAGACAGTGTTGGAAGACATAAAGCTGTTGAAAGAAAGAAAATGCTCTCCCACTCTTTCTCCAAGATTTGGCCCTGAAATGCCTGAGAATGGTGAAAGTTGAGCAGATGATACATTTTCTTGTCTTTTGTCTAAATCCTAGGTGTTGTATAATACACCAGTGTTAAAAGCCTGTGTATCTGGTACTTTCTACTATCACGTGTTCCTGAAGAAGCCTGTTAGATCTCCCACGAGAGTTTTGAGAAAGGGTGGTCATGTGTTATGGTGGGAATCTAAGTGGCCAGGCTGAATTCTAGGGCCAGAAGGCCATGAACTCCTGTTTAACTGAGCAGGTGCTTGATAGAGCCTCAACCAAGAGGTGTCTCAAGGCTATCTCTGCACAGCCCAACAAAAAAGGGCCATGAACCATTCCCTGACCCAGAATAATGTCTCCTTATCCACAGCTTTGTCCTAAGTAACTTCTGGCCCCTATTAGTGCCCCTGTGGCCTTAAGACATAATCATGTCCAGAACGGGGATGGGATTCATTTAGGTTGGAAAAGACCCTTAAGATCATCGAGTCCAACCGTTAACCCAGCGCTGCCAAGTCCACCACTAAACCATGTCCCTAAGCACCACATCTACCCGGCTTTTAAAGACCTCTAGGGATGGGGACTCAACCACTTCCCTGGGCAGCCTGTTCCAATGCTTGACCACCCTTTCGGTGAATAAATTTTTCCTAATATCCAACCTAAACCTCCCCTGGTGTAACTTGAGGCTGTTTCCTCTTATCCTGTTGCTTGTTACTTGGGAAAAGAGACTGACCCCTGCCTTGCTACAACCTCCTTTCAGGCAGTTGTAGAGAGAGATAAGGTCTCCCCTCAGCCTCCCCTTCTCCAGACTAAACAACCCCAGCTCCCTCAGCTGCTCCTCATAAGACTTGTGCTCTAGACCCTTCACCAGCTTCATTTCCCTTCTTTGGATGCGCCCCAGCACCTCGATGTCCTTCTTGTAGTGAGGGGCCCAACACTGAACACAGAATTCAAGGTGTGGCCTCACCAGTGCTGAGCACAGGGGGACGATCACTGCCTTAGTCCTGCTCGCCACGCTATTCCTGATGCAAGCCAGGATGCCATTGGCCACCTCGGCCACCTGGGCACACTGCTGGCTCATATTCAGACGGCTGTTGACCAACACCCCCAGGTCCTTTTCTGCCAGGCAGCTCTCCAGCCGCTCCTCCCCAAGCCTGCAGCGGTGCACGGGGCTGTTGTGACCCAAGTGCAGGACCCGGCCCTGAGCTTTGTTGACCCTCACCCAGTGGCCTGGGCCCATCGGTCCAGCCTGGCCAGGGCCCTCTGCAGGGCCTCCCTGCCCTCCAGCAGATCGACACTTCCACCCAACTTGGTGTCACCTGCAACCTGACTGAGGGGGCCCTCGATCCCCTCATCCAGATCATTGATAAAGATATTAAACAGAACTGGCCCCAATACTGAGCCCTGGGGACACCACTTGTGACCGGCCACCAACTGTATTTAACTCCATTCACCACAACTCTTTGGACCTGACCATCCAGTTTTTTACCCAGCAAAGAGTACGTCCGTCCAAGCCATGAGCAGCCAGTTTCTCCAGGAGAATGCTGTGGGAAACGGTGTCAAAGGCCTTACTAAAGTCCAAGTAGATAACATGCACAGCCTTTCCCTCATCCACTAAGTGGGTCACCTTGCCATAGAAGGAGATCAGGTCAGTGAAGCAGGACCTGCCTTTCATAAACCCATGCTGACTGGACCTTGGTGCTCTCCAAGTTGAACAATGTCCATGGCCAGCAGGGACTGAATAAGCTGCATCATTAGAAATCAGTACATTAATAGGTGTCACTTTTCCTATGACCTTCCCTTTCTTTCGCTGCCACCGGTTACACGAGAAAAGAAAGAACTCGTCGCTAGAGCGGAGAGGTATCTGTGGAGAACCTGCCTGAGAGCAGGAGATCTCACAGCAAGAGGCTAAATGAGTTGTACATTAAATGTCACATATAGGAAGACACTTGCCTCCAAGAGGAGCCCCGAAGCAACATCCAACTCCAACTGCGCAAGCCGCCACCAGGAGGTCGAGCTGCCTATGCACATTCTGGAACAGAGAGTGCAGCCAGAGAAGGGCATGCTGGGGTTAGAGGGAGCAAAGCCAAGGGGTTAGGATCCAGAACAATGAAACAAAGCAACAGCCAGCAGCAGATTCAGCCATTGCTATTACAAATAGCAGGCTCTACACACTTTAGTGCAGTCTTTAGTACTGTCAGCTGGTCTTCAGCAGTGACATCTGGTCCTTATGCACAGACAGGATCTACTCAGGTAGAACAGCACCTCTCATTGTTGTATTACACAGCCAGTTTCTGCTAGGAGCCTGTATGTAAAGCAGTTCCTACGTTTAGCTATATATGCAGTTAATAGATTTTTTTATACAACTAGTCAATACAGTGATCAGCCTGCAGAGGCTGTTCTGTGACAGCAAAAGCCTAGAGATAGTGTCAGTGTCTATAATTAGCAATGCTGTATAAATTTGGCTTAAAGACAAACTGATCTTTGTCTGCAGCTACTTTTTTATACAGACAATGATCACAGTGCAAAGGTATCAGCATCATGAGATTGAAAACTTGTCAAATGCATATTCCTAAACACCCTCTGTGTAATTGGTAACATTGGTGGTCCTGCACAGTTATTTAACTGTATATCTGGCCTCCCACTACCATTTTCTTTGGCTTGTATTTTACTGCTCTACAGCAGTATGGTGAACTTCAGTCCATATGTTTCCCCTGTGTTTTGTGGCCTACCAGTACTATCCTATGTGTCTTACGAGTTCAACCTGTGGGAGAGCTGTATGCAGAGACATGTGCCTTACCTCATACACACCACAGAAGATTGACATGAACTTGCTGAGTACGGCAGCACAGATACTGGCAATATGCACAAAAGGACCCTGCAAGAGAAGAGGAGAAGAAAATCAGAGAGGGTTACCCTCTGGTTACTGACAACCATTTAGCCATTGCAGATTTCATAATTTCTCTTTGGCTCTCTCAGCCAGTCCTCCAATCTTCTTTTTTTTTTGTTTTTTCCCCCTCTTAAAGACTACCTGACTTTAGTTCTTTGATATTTTCTATATCAAGCCTTTCAAAGTAGAAGGAAAATGGCCTATGGAAGATAAGTGTTGCTGGGAAGAGCAGAGCTTTGAGAAGAGGAATGGTGGCAAAAGAAAGAAAACATTTATGGACTCTTCTTCGACAGACAACCCCTCTCACCTCCCAGACCCTGGCCACTACTGCACATGAAAAGAGCAATATTTACCTCTTTCCCTACAGGCATGCCACTTCCAAGCCCAGCTGTGAGGCCTACAACTTTGGCCACAAAAGCTTTGAGAGTGAGATATTCCTTGAGGACCACTCCCCTCATAATGGTCTTGAGCTCTGGGATCCCAGACCCTGAAAACAGCAGCAGAGCAGGGGATGAACAAAACCCACAGGCAAATGGAATAAGAAAAAGAGACAGACAGAAACAGATCTTGCCATGCCTTCTGCCCTCACCAACAGCCTGTGGAGAGACGAGGTGGCAGAAAATGGCCGCAAACAGAATAAGAACAAGTGGGTATGTGACCCACGCCAGATACTGCATAGGAACATTCGGGTGCAGCTCTCTGTACATCCACTTGTAGGCTGTAGACAGACAAACAAAAGAAGTTGTCAGTAACCACAGCTGCTCCAAACAGGCTGGTAGACATCAAAGAATCACACGCTTGCTAAACCTGCCCATACTAAATGTCCCTGAGAAATGCTATCCTAAAGTCCTCGTTTTCCAAGACAAGCCTTGTTACATTTTGAGTATGAGTTCTCAAATAAAACAGGCATTCTGCAGGAATGGATAGAAGTGGCTCTCTGTTCTTAGACACTATTAATACCTGTGCCCAAATGTGGTATAAGAAGAGATGTATTACATGCAGTTGTGAGGACGAATTACTGTACAGAGTCTTTTCATTTGACAGCCTGAGGGCCTTATGTGGGGCCTGAAGGGCAATAAAGTGGTCCACCAACAGCTAGTGCCCTCTCCTCCATCTCAATCACATGAAAAATTGTTCCTTCTTAAAAAACTAGCTTAAAAGCTCTGCTTATGATTTGCCTTTTAGAGCAGCAGCGTAAAGGGAACCGTGCCAACTGTTAGAAGAGCAGTGGTACCGTGGCTCAGCCAGGTACAACAACACGAGCTGCTGAGAATCCAGACTGAACTGCAGCTCCTGTGCTGTTCATTTTCTTTGCCTGAGCTGGCTCCCCACACAGCAAGAGGCTGAGACTTGGTGGAGGGAAAGAAAAAAAACCCAAAGAACTCAGCTGCAGGGAGTATGAAGGACAGGGCCCCTCTGAGACCGGGAGGGTAAGCCAGACACCTGGTAGATGGGGAAGCTCTAGAGGGAGGAACCCTGGGCTGAAGGAATATTGGGAGCTTCGAGGAACTGCGGTGTCTGGTGGACATCAGCAGCCAAGAGCACCGAGAGGAGAGGATTGGTGTGCGTGTGCAGGTCAGGATCAGGACACTGAGGGTAAGGACAAAGGAATAGTGCAGTTAACGGGATGTGGGCAATGTTGTGTGCGCGTGTGTGCACCAAGATGGGGGCAGGGGGGCTGAAAGATCTTGTAATTGTTATAGCTGGCAAAGGGGAGAGGGACGACAGGAAAAATGCAGGGAAGATGTCCCTGCTCATTGCAGAGGGGTTGGACTAGATGACCTTTAAAGGTCTCTTCCAATCCAGACCATTCTATGATTCTATGGTATTAGACAGTGATTAGGAGATCTTTGTGAAAAGAGCCAAAGGAGAGAGCACTACGTGGCCACGTAGCAGGAAACTGCAGGGCACTGTATAAAAAAAATTGGAAAGAACAATAATGAGGCAGAAACAGTGTCAGCAGGGCATCTAAGAGCCCCTCCCCACCCCCCATGTGCTCCACAGACCTGGGGAGGATGGCAACCAGTATAACAGGAGGGACCACAGTACCACTTCCTTGTGCCCCTACATATTCAAGGGAGCAGGAGGGAAAGGGAGTCAAAATAATGGTGTGTCTTTGGCTCATACACATATCCTTTGTTTCTGCCTGCTTCCTTCCAAATTTTTCCCTGCCATCTCTTTAAAACCCTCTCCCTATTTAACCCGTTCTCTACTATGTTGCAAGTACTTCAAACTTCCCAGGCAGCGAGGGATGAGGATGGGACACTGATGTTAAAGGAAGAGGAACATTGGTCACTGGGCTTTGTAAAACATTCATATAATTTAAGGTGGGCTTTTGCAACACCTGAATGGGACCCACCCTGTAGGCTCTTCGCACTGGCATAATCCATTCCCCAGCTCACCAACGCCATGACCAGACCCAACAGAACCAAGAAAATCCAGTCCTCTCCAAGCTTCTTGGTAACGTATTTCTGGATGCGTCTAGCACAGTCTGTGGAGGGAAGAGTGAACCAGAAAAACTGAGGGAACGTAGATGAAGCCTGTGTCTGCCTCTCCTCTCCTATGCTGAGAGCTGACTACAATAAGGATTTATTTAGAAAACATCATGGGCTTAGTGTTGAAGGAATGGTACCTATGCCTCTCCTACACAGTCCTGCAAAATCTGATGCAGTTTCAAAAAAAAGGGGGGGGAGGGGGAATTTAACATCTCATGCACTAACAGCAAAACTCTGACACGAGAAAGTCCTTTTCCTCGCGTTCCAGAGAGCTGTTGTGGAAAAAATCACTAACTTGGGACTGGTCTTTTTTTCCAAACAGATCTTGGCTCTTCCTATGATGAAAGTTGGCATTAAAAAGTCTTTTGGATCCACTGTGACTCCCTTTTCCTTCCTTCTCTGCTTCTCCCCAGTCACAATTTTCTTGCTTAAATTCTGTCTCGCTGGCTGGCCTACGCAATATCTGGTCATAGGGTCATGAAAGATGAATTGTCCCTACCTTGACATTTGGAATAGTGCTCTTCTTTGATCTCTACTTGACTCTCACGTTTCAGGGGTCTTTCATTGTTCTTTTGGGCCTGCTTCTTATTCAGTAGTTTTGCTGCTTCCTTCTCTGCAAAGTCGGTTATCTGGTCTGTGTATTGGCCATAAAGCTAGAGGAGCAGAAAGCAAGAGGAAAAGGTAAGGCAAATGCCTCTTCACAAATAGCATTAAAGATGAAAAGGCAGATCTACTAACAGTCAGAGGTGCAGACCCGAATGTACCGAAGCAGGGAGACAGAGACACAGAAACTCTCAGACAGATGCAGCTCATTTTTTGTACTTTTTCCTTTCTGGTTCCCTCTTCCCAATCTCTGAAAAATCTTTTCATCTCCTTTTTGAGGGTACAAGATATGATCACAGAATATTAATTGATTTCTAACATCCTGAGAAAGAGCCGGCTCTGGTCTGAGGAGATTGAGCAGGCTTTCTGGAAGTACAAAAGAAGGTCAAAATAGTTCACATGAGGCTGCCACTCTCAGGGCTGTCTCATAGACTTCAGCAGCGCTGTGAAACATCTCTGAAGGTTTTGAGAGGTATTACACTATCAAACAGGCTGCAGGAATGTCCTGCATCTGTTCCTCCCGCTGCCAAGGAATGCTTAACAGGGCACACAGCCACTGATGGTGCCTGCGGAGGAAAAGCAGCAGCATCAGCTAAGATGTATCACAGGGTACTGCACACCTCCTCCCATTAGTTACCCAAATCGTCATGCTAAGTGCTCACATGTATCCAACTGCTCTGAATTTCCTAACCACCTAATCTAGTCTTTGTCTTCAGATACAAATCTTGAAATGCAATTGGTTATACGCAATTCACAAGTAGCTACACGCGTTTACCAATGACATTTCACACATGGATCTGTAGTAAACTTGGCAGTTGTGCCATCTTGTCAACGAGAGCTCAAGGGAACTTGAAGGATCCTGACTGTGCCCCCTTGTTTTTTTATTGGCCTCCCTCAAGAGCAGCTATCCTATCTCACTCTTTCAGAGTACAGGTGGGGAAGTGTGCATTTGAGAAGCAGAGAATAAGCCTCTCCTCATCACATGCCCTTCAGTTAACCAGCTTTGACTTTACTTGAGATCAGGTTGCCACCTGATGCATGGCCTGTGATCTTGGCACTTCCCACCTGCCAGAATGTAACCCTTTGAGTCCTTCCCAGCCCAACATCTGCTTCTCTAAGATTTTCTGAGTGACATGAGGAGAGTGAGCAATGCTTTGATCAGCAAAATCAGATACTTCAGCTGGAGAATGACAAGACATGAGAGATATAAAGCACTACCTTAGCTTAGGTAGCTAAGGAGGTAAAGCTTAGGAGACATTTCTATTTGACAGCTTTGTGTCTCCTCCTTCCGCAGTGGCACAGGAGATGTTGCTCCTGTTCCCTGAGGATCTCCATGAACTGAAACATCACCTGTACAATGGGGATAACGCAGCTGACCTCTTTTTAAGAGAATTTAAGATCAAACAGATTCAGAGACTCACAGAAAGATTTACACTGGAAGGCACCTTTGGAGGTTTCTAGTCCAAGCCTCTGCTTACAGCATGGAAACTCCAAAGCCAGACCAGGCTGCTCAAGACCTTGTCCGGGCAACTCCTAAACATCTCCAAGGGTGGAAATTCCCAGCTTCTCTGAGCATCTGTTTCAGTGCTCTGCCGATTCATATTTCCACATAACAAATATGACTGAAGGTCCTAAGTAGTTTATTTATTTGCATATATTCCTCAAGAGACACTTGAACCATATGCAACAGCTCCCTTAGAAACCCCTAGTGCTTTTTTCACAGAACACACATCTAGGCTTTTTTAAATCATCCTGTTCTTAAGGTGGCTTACCTGCTGTCTCTTAAACAAATTGATCCTATCTGAACATCTGAAAGTATTCTTCCATTCATCACTGTATTGGAAGCTGACAAATTTATATGTAATTATTAACCGATTATCAACACGCTCTAGGCAAATTAAGCAATGCAGACTCTTTGCAGTGAGGAATGGCCGTGCTCTGACCCCCATAATACAGGGAGGACAGTGAAACGTCAGGCTGAAGGACCTGACAGACTTCATATACAAGGTAAGCTGCCACATATAGAATCCAGTCCTAAATAGCAGACTGCTCCTTTTTTTCTCTAACTGTGTCTATTTCAGACAGAAAAGCCAAGTACTAGCAGATTTTAGACAAATGCATCTTCACATCACCTCAGCTAATGTTTCATTGCCTTTACATGGTCATGAGGGATGGGTTTATATCAAATACAGCTTAATCCAAACTATGAACTCAAACCTGTGCCAAGTATGATGTTCACATTAGAATCTTCCATCTGCCCAGATGGAACAGCATGACAGTATACTAGTATGAATGGTAAAAGTCCTCATACGGTATCCCAGTTCACTGCTTCTATCTAGCTGGAAAATAGGGCACTCAGGATGTGGAAAAAAAGGAGTTAGTCTCTGGACATAAAAAGAAGGTTCTGTCCTGGAGAACAGGTTAGTCTCAACTCACTTAAAGAATGCTTCATACACGTGCTTTGCTTCTCCAGGACTCTGGCTCTACTTAAAATGGTAGGAGATTGTGGGACAGAGAAAGAATCCAGAAATCAGACAATGACCTTAGAACAAAATTAGGTTAGGCGAGAAATATCCACTCCATTAGAAGATATATAAAACTAAAAATATAACACAGTAGGAGTTAGACTGTTCTTTCTTCTGATGCTCCCTCTCTAACACAAGGAACACAGGGTTTCTGAGCACCAGAAAAACCAAAGAGAATTTTAAATGATGTCAATCACCACCTAAAGGGTTGAGCCAGAAAAGGTACTATCATGCCTAGCTTGGCTAAATGCTGAGTGAGAACATGATAATGATGCAAAACCAGCTGAAGGTATAAATACCGCTAAAGGGAGGGAAGAAAAAAACCCAAAAAACATCCAGGGAGAAAGCACAACCAGGGTAAAGTTCATTTTCAGGGAGGAAGCATTTATTAACGTTTAACTGTAAACCAGCAGGGTTTGTTTTTCCAAAAAAGATGGGGAAGTTTCATTGCTTGAGTAACAGAGGAAAAGCTGCAGAGAATTTCAGGGGAAAATATGTACAGCACCAACATCTCAAGACTCTTCTGGGAGCTATTTTCTGAGAGCTCAGCACCTGCATAGAACTGCCCTCCTCTCACAGTCCAAAGCCTAAGCTATTTCCCATGCCATTCAGACTGAACAATATGTTCTCCACAGCATACTCCAGTCCTGAAATCTTTTCCCCCAGCACTGCCAGTGCATACTGGTTTTAAGCTGCTGCTCCCGGCCTTTGAGGCAGCCTTGGGCTCTACTGCCCATCCCTTTTACTCCCACCTTGTAGCCATCCTGCTGTTCCTGAAATATCTTCCTTAGTTTTTTTTTCTGATGGATCATAAAAGACTAGCCATATTTGGTCTCAAAGGTGAAACCTCCCAAAACTCACTTCATAAGTAAATTTCAATGTCAGTAAGAAGTCTAGGCTCAACTGCTTAGACATAGAGTCAATGAGGCACATGTGAGGGGCAGGGGACAGCAACAAAATAATAGTTCTTCCTGAAGAACAGAAGGCAAAGGGGAGATCCAACAGCAGTCCCACCACCTGAAGGGAGAGGGGGTTGGAGAGAAACATCAGAGGGAGACTTTTTGGAGGGACAGAGTGAAGGATGAAAGGAAAAAGGGGGAACCTGCAAGAAAGGAAAGTCTGTGAAAAAGGAAAACATGTCCCCATCATGTCCCAGGGTGGTTCAGCACAGGAACAGCTCCCCAGAGGGGCTGGGGAATCTTCAGTCTTGGAGATGTTCAGAACTTGCTTGGACAAGGCCCTGGACAACCTGACCTAGCTTTGGAGTCAGCTCTGCTGTGAGCAGGGGCTTGGGCTAGAGACCTCCGGAGGTCCCCTCCCACCTACATCTTTCTGAGTCTGTTATTCTATATTACTGCATTGCTAATTACTCATTACACATCCCTCCCACTACACCCATCTGTCTACTGCTGAGGGAGCTCTCTGCCATGAACACCCTTTCTATAGTCACGAATAACACAGCTTCTAAAAACCTCACCAGCTGGAGCTGCTTTCTCATGCAGAAAGAAAACAATACAAAATCCTACAATGTTTGAGAATGTATATTTTAATCAATGTATTTTATTACATCATCTGTCATCTATCTACTATCTGTTATGTTAATTGTTCAGAATTATGTATATATTACTATTGTTACTCTGCTACTATTATTATTATCTATTAACTACTATATGTCTTTTAACTATCAATTATCTAAAGGTCCCAGGCCAAATTCTGAGATTCTACTGCTCTGGAGCCTATGTAAACCCAATCAAATGACAGAGCCAGTCTGAAATGGCTTCCAACCTACATATAAAACAGAAGGCAACAGCCAGCAAAAGAAAAGGGCACAACAGAATCAAAATCTCTCTCTGCCAACGATTTTTTCACATGACAGTGGGGAAAGAAATCTTAACGGATATCTGCATGGACATGGATGAAAACATGTGCAGCAGGTTGTTTTTCATACTAATAGCATGTGTGCATCTTTGTACAAGATGTGTACATTAGCATGCATATTTATATTTAGCTGCGTATGCATGAATGGCTAGCAAAATACACATATGCACAGCAAGCCTGGTTTTGCCAGAATATGTCCGCATACAGAGTTTCATACATAAACATACATGCATACATGTGCATTTGATTGTTTATGTAAAAGTGTTTCTAGGGCATATTTTTCAGTAAATCTATAAATATGGCTGTCTGTTTTTAAAGACTGCAAATTGTGTTCACAACTGCATGCTTGCTTGGGGACTTCACTGCCTGAAGATATGCATGGGAAGGCATTTGATGGCCTGCTTGTCTGTGCGTGAGGTTGTCTGTCTGCAGGCACTGACCAGCAGGCCTCTGGATCTGAGAAGAAAGACATTCCAGTGCCAGGTAGCAAGAGCACGGAGGTAGGCTGTATTGCCTCACTGTGTCATCTGCGCCTGCTTGCGAGAGTGGTTTTAGACGTGTGTGGAACAGCATATCGGGTGGGTACATGTGAACTGGGATGTTTTTGTGCATGGATGTGCTTTACTGGAGGAACGATTTGCAGCCCACAGCCCCCAACTCACTAGCGGTTCATGTAGCACAAGGTGCCTTTCCTTAGCCCACCTCAGCCCTCCAGCCCTAGGCCTTGCTCCACTCGCACCCCACAGGGCAGGCGTGTGCCATCCTCCCAGCGAAGCGGTGACACTCACCCAGGGCCAGCCAGGGACTTGGGCCTGGCTGATGGGGGTGGGCGCTTGGCAGCAAGCGGGGATTCGAAGGCTGAATCCCAGCGGAGCTCAGCTCCAGCTGGGTGCGTGCACCTCTCCATCCCGTCCCACCGTGTGCTCACCCTGTTAGCGTGGCTGTTGCAGCCAAACCATTGCCTTACGTTAGTGTAAATAAAGCGTAAACTGCTCCAGTCAGACCTCTGTCCAGACACCTTCCCGTTTGGGCTGTTGCTTCCAAATCAGCCAGGGAGTGGTTTTGGAAGAGTTTAGTGCAGGAGACATTTGCAAACTCTCATATGTTTTAGGCAGTTTTGGAAGAGAAATTCCTGAATACGGCCATGGAACTGATTCTCTAATCTTTTGCAGTGTGGCACATATAATCCTCACTGGGATGCTTATCTACTGGAAGAGATTTTCTTGGTGGCAAATGTGGCTTTTTCCCTATCAGTAAATCACAAAAGTCTTCAGGAGATGATGAATGCATCCCCTCCCTCATCCCCTGATCATTCACCTAAGTAATGTAAGGGGATTTGTATTCCTAAGGAGAACCATCCGCTCTGTATGAATTTCACATTCACACACTCTCTCCCTCATCATTTGACTGGATCCTTCATTGCTCTAAAGCCCTCTTATGTCGGCTTAGTCTGAGCAGAGTGGTAGGAAATAAGACACCAGGACTCTGCTGCAAAACCTCCCCTCTGCAGGAGGCTGTCCCAAAAGGAGAGGTAGAGGAGATACAGAGGGTAATGGAACAAGAAGCCATAACCAGAGTACATATGTGTCCCAGATATCTTTCTGAACCGCTGCTTGTATGAACCAGAGCAAGAGTCAGGTCAGTTTAAGGGTTAGAAAATCCCTCACTTACAACTCCCCTAAGAGCTACCAAACCCACCAGTATCCATGTATGGGTCTATGACCATGAATTGCTTTTTGGTCAGAGAAAAGTCAGAACAGAGCTCTGCATGACTTCGTCTATACTGTGCAGATAGATACCCATCTATATATATCATTGGTCCCTTTGTTTTTATTCACTCTTCTGTTCTACTTAATATCACTACGCAGCTGAAGGCAGCTGCAGTTTCTCTTCGCTGTCACACATACATTAATGGCCTCATTGATTTTCCCCATCCCAGCTTGCCCATTCTAACTCTCTTTGTGTCCATGGCAGGCGAAAATGACCTCTGACTCGAAATGCTTATAGCGCTCCTGGATATAAGTATCACCATGAAAGTCAATGCCTGACCTGGGAGTCAACAAGGGAAGGGGAGATTTGGTAGGATTGGGAATGGAGAGGGATGTGTGCTCTACAGCACCATTCTGGGAGCCCCAAGAGCCTACGTGATCCCAGGGAGACCTGTGCTGCCACAAATGTCCCAGTTGTCCAGCCCTACCTGTGGGTAGCTGAGGGAGTTCTCCAGGTAGTGCAGGTCGTCCCCTGTCCCCCCGGCCTCGCGTCCTGCCTCCAAAGGTATCCCGTAACGGGTGCATTTCTCAAAGCAGACATAGTTGTATTGCGGTGTGCCCCCCCACAAAGCTGACTTCGAGCTGGGTTCCTGCGTCATGGTCTCTGAGCTCTCCATGCCTCTACTCTTCCTCACGCTCAGTTGTAACGGAGCTGCCGCTCTGGGCCTTACCTAGAACCACCTCATGTTCTGGCCGAGAGCATGGCCTCCACACTTTCTTCTGCTCCCTCCTTCTTTTCTTTCTCTCCTCAGACCACCCTGACTTGTCCTGTTCCTGCACTCACTTTCTCTCTGCCCCTCCTCCTCCTCCTCCTTGTGTCTCTCTCACTTTCTCCCCTTCCTGCGCAAAGGCAGTGATTGCAGGGTTTAACTATATTTATAGCAACCTTCCTCTGCCACATGATTCCCCAGTGCCGTGTCTGATCTCAGCAAAAGGCACTAACTCGGCTGGGATTGAATATCAGGTGTGAGCAAGAGGGGAACTCCTGAAGGAGAGGGAAGGGGGAGGTGGGGGTGGAGGAAAGAAGACGATAAGACAGACAGAGCTAGACGTACAGAGACAGAAAGCAGACAGGAGGAAGCAGAAATGGTTATCCAGGAGATCTCTTTCACACCTCTCCATTCTGACCAAGCTATGTTTGCAATGAGAACAAAATTCAGTGGGCTTCCTCCTTCTCTCCCCAGATACCAGGTGTCCAAAAGACTGAGTGACAGTCATAAAGATGCCAGCAACTATGGGGAGACAGAACGAGATGGGTGCACACTCACTGCTCACTGTCCCAAGACAGTTTTTCTAAGTCCATGGTCCACAACAGAAGCAGCAAGCCCTAAGGGAGAAATCAGGCATCCCTGTAAAACTGCTGCGCATTACAGCTTAATCTCAGCCTTTCCATGTGCCCTTATGGGGAACACTTTATACTTTTGAAGAATGTCACCAAACTTCTCTGTGGGTATTCAGTTATGGCTATATGCAGAAATTTATTCTTGCTGCTCACTTTTCCACAGGCTAGAGCATTCAACAGCTTTTCCTCTCCACTCTACCACTTGTTTCTCAGCCAGGCAAAAAAGCAACGAGCTCAGCCAACGGCAGTGAGCTACCAGCCCGTGACAGGAATGAGAAGCATGTTCCAGCAACATGGTCTTAGAGACACCTCCCAGTGCTGTCAGTGTGCTGCCTGTAACCATATGTCTTTTGATGGCTATTAATCAATGAAAAGCAGTGAGTTCAAGATCCTAGACATTGTGTACAAGAAGACCCCACATGCCTCAAACACAGTCACTAAAGAGCTGCTGTTAACTCCTTCCTCCTCTTGCGCACTATCACCTCTCCAGAATAATGGTTTCCAAGCTTCTCACGCTGCAGCATAAGAGATTTGCAGGTAGGATGGGAGGCGGGGGAGAGAGAGAGGCAAAACACCCTTCTTTTTGGTCCAGAACAGTAGTCTCATTATTTCATTTTGCAGACCCCTGTAAAACATTTCTCCTGGAGGCTCATTTTGCTTTTCCTCAGTCTGCATGATCCTCCAGAGCAGGGTACAGAGAAAATCTCCAAGAGGAAGACACACTTGATTTCCTCCATAAACCACCTCCCCACCTCCTCCAGTGTTTCTGCTAACAATATCCATATCGATATCCATTAGCAATGATATCCATATGGATATTGTTAGTCTGTACAGTCGACACCTGGTGGCATGCCAGGCAAGCTCTGAATATTTAAAAAAGCAAGATCAGCGCTGCCTCAAAACATATAGGCTCATCTGTTTCATTCTCACCAGCACTCACTTTACTGTTAATAAGCAATATCCCCTGGAGGAAGACTGTGGCCCATCAGTAGGGCAAAACTTGTAACGAACCACCTTAAAGAAGCGTTTCTAAGTGAACACGTCATACATGAGAAGTGACCATACGGAGAAGAACATTTGGATAGCCTCATAGATTTCCATCTTAAAGGCATTAATTGCTCCCAACCTACTGAGATGCTTTTGGAAGACCAATGTCACTGCAGCTTACATAAAAAATGGTGCAAGCATATACTGTATAGTGTGTAAAATATATAAAAAAGTATTTAAAGTATAAGTGTACGTCATATACAGAAAACCTAAAGACCAACCGCAGTAAGCCCTAACAAACCTCAAAGCTGTAATACAGCACCAGACCTTCAGTTACTATTATTTACTGGAGGAAACATTCATCACAGCCACTGAAGAAAACTAATGGGAACCTTTACCCAAAGGTGCACTCTTCCAGGTCTTGTTTTTCAGGAGGCACAAGAATAACACATCAGAAATTGCTTCAGAATAAAAAAGAACCCCCTACTGCCAGCTAATCAAACTACTGTCTGTCTTGTATGATACTGTTGTGAAATTTCCATGGAAAACCATTATATAATTATAGCCTAAAATAAGATGATCCTACCCCGAAAGGTGTTTTCCAAGAACTGTCCCTCTCAGCCTCCAAAGTGGCCCCAGCCTCACTCACCTCATCAATCAAAGCATGAAGTATCCCAAGACCAACATTCACCAAATGGCTCTAGATGCTACTTGAACAAGAAACCTTCACTATCCTCATGAGGAAGACAACTCACAAAACCCCTGCACCCTCACTCGTACTTTTCACAATGTAATAACACCTCGTCCAGTGCCCCAAATGGTAGACTAATAACTATACAGATGGAACCCAACAACCATTATGCACACAGTGGCACACGTGTACACCCTAAGGACCTAGCTCTAAGGACATCTGCAGCTACGGCCCTAGCATTTATCTAATTCCCAGTGGGAGGGCACTTCTCATCAAACAATCTCTCTACCTCTGATCTCTGTACCCAGATACTGGCTACCAAGGAAAAGACTGAGAACTGAAATTCACCATTCCAGTGCATGACAAAACACATTTTGCCATCTGTAGAGATACTGGGTTTATGTCACATTATTTCCTGTGTCCTCAACACTAATCTTATCATGCTCCACAGCTTATAAATCACCCCTCTCCCTCTTTCCCCTAGGAGGAAAGCACTTTGTCAGCTCTCTGGACACTATTAACATCCTCTCTAGTCCACAAGGTACCAATAATCTTTTGTCACAGCCTCACTGACACTAGTCTAGTTAAATTCAAAGCAGCTACCCTCAACTTGTATTTGCTTTGAGAACTGCTGCTTCTATTTCAGACTCAAAGAACTCGTAGACCCAATAGCTTGTCCACTTTTTCCAGCTGGCACAGCTGACCTAATGAAAGGTATTATTCCAGCTCTACCCATTCTCTTGTCCATGTTTTCAGATCAGCCGAGTCCCAAAAGTACAGACTACTGAGCACACCCTGAAAAGATCTGCCTTTCTGCACTGCTGCTGCCCAGCAACTGCTGTCTAATCTCCCCTATCACTTTTCCTGGAATTTCTTGCCACAATTCTTCTTTACATATTTTCTTTACTGCTCATCTGTCCTGCTTTCTACTACCAAGGCCTAGCTTTGCCATTCTACCAGGACGCAGCAATGTAGTACTGCTGTAGCTTGAAAGGTTACCAACAGACTCAGGAGACTGGCACAGAAGTGGAGGAAGATGTCAAAAAAGAGGAAGATGTAATAACCATCTTGCACTAGACACAAACACAGACGACCTGTACGTATGGCTTGACTCCTCAGGGGCACCTAAGCCTCTTGAAAGGGCTCACGAAAGTTTCTAGACTGCCCCACAGCACACAAGAGGAAAGCCATACAACCTGCTCATACACCATTTTTTTCTGTGCATATTACAGGCCCTAGAGGGACTCCAAAGTGTGTTTCTGTGGTATTTTCTTCAAGCAGGACATCCTCATGACAGATGAAACTACAGCGACAGCCCAAATTAGGGTCTTAGGTGAGGAAAAAGAAAGAAATAGAAGTTAGAAGAACTCTCACCCAAGATGGGTGTCTTCTCCAGTCAGCCATCTGTCTTTCTCCCTCCTCTTCCCAGTTTTCTCTCAGGTCTCCCTTTCTCTGCCTTTATTTTTTTGTCCTGAATGCTTTTCAGGATGCAGAATATAATTCCTAGCCTTCCCATCCTACTGCCTTTATAGTGGAAGCTCAGATAGTATGGGGGGAAGGATGATTGAAGACTCACACTTCTCTCATCGTCCTGTCCCAGGAGATTTATCACCTGAAATCACAGTGCTATTAATCAACAGTGACAAGCTTAATGTTGTTCCCTGTGCCCTGCCCACACAATTATCAGACATCATACTGACTTCTGAGCCTTCTGCTTATACTAGAGGGTTTTTTTTGTTTGTTTGTTTCTCTAGCAGATTCATCCTAAAAGATCTAGACCACTTCATGACTTCACTGTATACAAACCTTATGGCCCACCACCAGACTGCAGCCTCTTCTGGAATGAAACGTAAAGTCTATTTTTCAGCTGCCACAAATACTGCATACACAGACATTATAGCAGATGGTGATGCAGAGCCCTCTACCACCCCAGACTGAGAGGAGTGGAATTTGTAGAGGCAGAGTTATTGTTAGGCAGAACCATGCATGCAGAATAGAAAAGCAGTCATTTAAGAATAAAGAAAAAATAATATTCCGTGCTTATGAGAACTCAGTCCAAGAGGTCCACGAGGCTGTGAAGGAGGTAATACAAAAGATAGGCTATGAGACAAAAGAAACTGTAAAGGTGAAAGGGAAAAAGGGAGTTTTGAAGGAGGAAGACAAGAAAGGTGACAAAAAGACTGCTTAACAGTAACAGAGGCTCTAAAAGATAAACACAGAGGCAATAAGAGACAAAGAATGCACAGAAGGACACTAGGGGATGAGATGCAAGACAGTAAGAAGTCACAGCAAGTGTACCTTGCCTCAAACAATAGCTTCAGATGGAGCAAAAAAGAGTGAAAAGGCAGGAAAAAGACTTCAGTAGACATAAGATACGGCAACGTCTTGTAGATGAGAACAAGGTGCTTGAATGGGACATTTTATTAGACCAGATACCCATGGAGGCTTCAAAGAGCTACAGGAGGCAATTGGAGCTTTGAGAGAGAAAGAATGCTGTGAAAAGGGTTAGGAAGAGGGAGGGAGACTGGGAGAAACAGCTTTTATAGTGAAAGAAAGAAATAGACCATGGACTAAGGCTTGAACAGTAGGAAAAGAGAGAACTGTAAGCTGTGCAGGAGTACATTGCAAACAAGGCTGAATATGGAGAGATGATGACAGAAAACTCTCAGAGAACACTTGAAAGAAGGGTTGAGTTCACAGTAAAAAGTAGAAATAAAAAGTCCAGAAAGTTTAAGGGCTTTCATCATAGAGAAATAGCAAGATAATATGATGATATTCAAGTGGACAGGTACTGACTAATACTAGACTGAATAGAGCAGAATTGCCAGAAACAGGGCAGATTTTGAGAATCATCAGCTTTTGATAACTCAAGTAGGGAGATGATGATGTTACCAGAGGAGAGGCAGAATGGAAAAAAAAAATAGATCTCAGAATTGAAAGCAAATAAATACTTATAGGAACACAGGGGCATGAAGGAGCCATTGAAGTAGATGTTAGAATAGATGAACTTGGAAGGAAACTTGAAGAGATCGTGATATGACATGATGACATTGTGGTATGACGTGATATGACATGATGATATGCCATGACTTGGCAAAACCCAAATGAGCTTTAAAGGGGCAGGGTTATGTCCCAGTTCCAGAAACAACCCAACTGTGACAGTCTGCACAGAGCACCTTGTGAATTCACCCCAAACTCAAATGAAACGAAGCCATATCTATGTTGATGTTGGTACCTAAGGTAAATTACTTGTTAATTTGATGTTGTCTTATCTTAGATCACAGTGCGGTCACAGTTTGGAACTGAGAGCAAAAAGAACAAGCAGAGAGAATTTAAACAAACCCAGCAGCAAGAGCGAGACACAGAAAATCAGATGAAAGAGAAGATAGCAAATTAGGTTTTATAAATGGATCCCAGCTCATCCAGAACTTTAAGGTGGATCTGACTAGATGTCCTGGTGAGCTTTCCAGTCAAGACCAGCAGGCTTCAAAACTCAAAATAGAACAGTCTTTACTAGAATAAAAATAAGATTATTTGATATTTTTTTTTAAATAGATAAAACTTCAAGCCTATAAGTCAGGAAGCATGGAAATAAATACATAGTTTATACACAACTCTCCCCCACCCACTATGACCTCGGTTGCAATTAACTCAGTGACCTTCTAAGCTGCTAAAATTTTGTGCTTACACTCCATTGCCTAGGAGATTGTTTCCGCACCTCCACAGCTTGGATGGCTCCTCCCCTACAGCTGCCCCTCTTCTTAAATTGCAACCCTCGATTCCCTCAGTGACTTTCTATCCTACAGCACCCTGTAGCCTCTATTAAATCATTTCTTCCTTGCACATGCTCAATGGCTTTCCAAAGGAAGAGGTGTCTTACTGGTGGGGCAGAGATCTGATTATCTTGTCTTAGAATAAACAGAGAACAAATCCAACAGGCACAGTGTGTATACAAGTATCAAAAAGTTAAAGTGAAAAAAAGGGGGATAAAAAATAAAATTGGACTGCTGAGAGGCAGAAAACTTTTTATAACCGTGTTATGCATCCAAAAGCAGCTAAAGACAATAAGAACTAGGAAACACTCAATGAACTGGTTGAAGTGGGTTCAGTGGATTTCTTATTTTCTAGGAGAATAACATTGCATCACAAACATTCTCTGAAGTAAGCAGCTTGAAGACATTTTTAGCAGAAGAGACTAAGGAACACCTAGGAGATACAGATTCATCTCTAGTGATCAAAACATATTAGGGATGCTTCTAAGCTTGTGAATTTGTTATTATTGCAGGACAGAGAATCTACAGACTCTCTGGGAAATTGCTCTTTACCTGCGTATCTGGATGATGAGCTCTGATTCCAAATGGTGAATGTTCCCTAATAAGTCACCTGTACCATGACCTGTATTTTGTTGTCAGCTAAAACCATCCTTGAGAGATGGTAGGCAGTGCATGGTAGATAATTTGCGCCTTTCTTCCCCTCCTCCCTGTAGATCGCTTGTTGCACAGGTAAAATTAATAATTGCACCTTCAATCTGTCAATCATGCAATTACACAGCAGCATGACTGACATCATAAGCGTGGAAAGAAAATGCAGCGATGCGCTGTGTAGAACTGGGCTGGCACAGGCTGTGCTAGGGCTCCTGGTTTGTATTGGACTTGGCTAATTTCAAGAGAAGAATGCTGCCTCTTATATAAGCCATGGCCAACTAGGAAAAAATGTGGTCATAGTTGAAAAGTTTAGGAGGAGGATTGGCTCATGAAGCCAATATTTGGACTGAGATGAAAAGGGAAGGTTTCAAGGACATGTTAGGGGTATGCTTGAGCTGGAGTTGGGCAAGAAGAAGGGACCTTGATTATGGATAGATATCTCCAGGAGACCGTGGCTAGGATTAGAGGTATGCAAGGAAAGAAATAATTTATTTCATTTTCCTGATACATGTTCACCTTTCAAATGCTTGAAAAGTCACTTCTCTGAGGCCCTAGAATCTATTGATCTCTCTAAGAGGGTGATCACACTACTGGTTTAGGGGACTCAAGGAGCACACTGGTTGAAAAGGACAGTCCTAATTTGTTAGGTACTGGAACTAGTGATCAAGAAGCTTGATGCAACAAAAAATTAATTTTCAGCCAGCTCAGCTCTCCATTCCAGCTGATGCATGGCCACATGAATGTTAGAAAAGAAGGGGTCAGGAACACACCTAGAAATGAGGAGAGTGACTGTCTTTTCTGACTGCAGCAGAGACATAAGCATCCATCAACCTCTTCTCAGTAACACTTGGGTCTTGCTTACATTTCAGACTTTCACTATTATTACAGCAAATGCTATAAACTACTTATATGAACTCCATGGTTGCCAAGTACTAGTTGCTGACCTGTGTCCTGTCCTGTCTCACCTGAGATAAATGATGTCAATATAAAAGTTGTAGCACAGACATGTTATCACTGCCATTAAAGATTTTTTTAAATACCTTATTTACTGTCAAAGTTATACTAGTAAATCTTGTGCAGTTTTGACTAATCTTCCTGTTTTCCTTGTCCTTCCCCCATCCAAATGCAGATACCCATACAAAACCACCTAACCCTCCTGCACAGCAGGGGTTTTGCCTGTTTCCCATAAAACAACCCCTGGTAGTAATATGAGATAAAGGTGAAGGCAAACAGAGGGAAGATAGTAGTTCTTTTGGCAGCCAGCAAAATAAATTACTCACAAATGAGGGCAAAGCAATTCCCCTGTGGCAATAACCTTTCCTGTTATCACTGGCTGCTGATACAGGGATGCTAGTGACAGTCAGCATGACGTTCACTGGACTCCCTCCCTCTTTTATCAGCCCCCTGCTTTGACTTGTAGGCAAGTGTTGGGGGAAGGCAACAACTGCATCAAGCAAGTGCATCCAGGTTGAAGTACTGGGTTACACTTTGGCATGAAGGCTACAGAAAGACTTTTCCCTGTGGAACTCATCAAACTAAAACTGCTGTATACTTACCAGCAAGAGCCAATTTTGACTGTCACAAGGGGAAAGGGTGCAAAAAGTACCCCAGGGCCATGAGGGAGCAACAATCTCCAGATGTCAGAGAGAGGTAGCCTAGTATTTCAAGCCCAGGACAAGATAAGCCAGCAGAAGAAAGTGCAGGAAGTGCCCCACAAATGGCATTGTGTCCCAGGGCTGACATTTAATGCCCATGCCATCTGAAAATGTTAAACCTGAACAGGAATCCAGTGACTGGCTGTAGATCGACATTAGAAGGCATTGACCAAAGTCAGGAGTGGTGGAGGAATAACGGGCAAATGAAAAAGAAGGTGCAGAGGACAAATGATGAGAACTATTCTAACTTTCATTTAACTTGAGAGCTGAAATAAGTTCTAGAAGCTGCTAACTCAGATTGTTTATGAGAAATTACTGATTTTTGGATGCCATGTTTGTGTGTTTAATAAGATTGCTCACAGTTTTGCTCATGTGCATTATTTGGTGTTCAGAGTCAGCAAAAATCACTGAAAGTATTTGTGGTATCTTGTTCAGACACTGCCCTTGATCTGGGGTGTAACTCAATTTTTGCCTATCTCTATCAGAGTCATATTCTATTCAACAAGTAGTATTATGTCTATAGCATACTTTGATAGGGATTAGTCAGAAAACAAAAAAAAAAGCGGAGATGGTCCTTGTGAAATTTTTCAAATCCCACTCCCTCTGTTGCTTGGCCTTGCATCAGGGGGAGAGTCGTTGCTCTCTGCCAGCTGCACTGGCTGGGCTGGGTTGGGCTGGGCTGGGGACCTTCATTTAGCAGTAGAGGGACAGAAATGTCCCAGTCCACAGGGTTTTGAGCACTACGAGGACCCTGGGCTCACACAAGTCTGCAGGCTCCTCAGACCCAGCATGCTGAGGGACAAGCTGTGCCACCTGCTGAAGACTCATTGTTCTGGGAAGAAGATGCAGCTGACCCTTGCCATGGCAGATTACAACCCCATCTTCATCAGTGAGGGCCCTGTTCAAGGAGGGAAGGGGACCCAGGGGGCAGAGTGCTTCCCTGTACCACGGGGACCACAGCTCTGGCTACAGAACTTGCTGGTATACACTGCTGGTGTCACTGGCACCACCACTGTTGGCCAGCAGGTTTCTCACCCCCCTTCTCTCTCCCTCCAAGTGAAACAACTCAAAATCCCATCATTAAACCCCACAGGATGGAAGGAGAGTCTCTGTAGGGCCGGCGTACTCTCCTTGTTTCGGGCAGGAGGGTTCTCCATTGTGTTCTTGCAGCAGACCTTCACCTTGGCAATCTAACTGTACTTTGTGGCAAGACCCCTTGGACAGACATGTCTATCATCTGTACAATTTCATACTGAGTTTTTCCGCACTGATCATTACAACCGCGTCCTCTCTTGACCTACAATCTTGAATGCTGGAGAACATGATCGTTGTACTAAATCAGCTGCTGCACATTCAGATCTGCTTGGAAGTGCATTAACATCTTTAACATCTGTGTTCTGATACCAGGTCTGCAATGTCATTTTTATCAGAATGCCTTCCTCAGCAGTATCAGTCCACAGGAGTGTCTGGCCCTGGCTGTGAATTTTGCTTCTGCCCTGCTCACAGAGCTGCATTGGAAATAAGAGGCAGATATCATTGGGAAGGCAGGAGGTCAGCACTCCCTAAAGGACACCTGGTACCACCTCCAACCAGGTAATAGTAGTTCTTTCACCTATATCCAAGTGGAAGAGATCCGGCTGAGCCACTCCTGACTAGAAAAAATCTGCATCTTCCACTGGAGCCTCTCACAGCCAGCCTCTGACACTGACTGTTGTCCTTCCCAGACAACCATCTTCTGGAAAGGTTTCATTTTTTTGGTCACGTCTCTTAATTGATTAAAAGGCTCCTTCATTTTTATGTGGTTTTCTGTTTGATCCATTCTAATGGATTTTTTGACCTTTGTTGCTTCCACAGGGGTAGTGACTCCAAGCACATTGTGGTCACTATGAAGTAGGGGTTTCAACTAAGAAGTTGAATTGTTTAGCACAATTGTTTAGCACATCACAACCTTTTGTGAGCTTCCTAGCTGACTATTCCACAATCACCGATTGCACCTACTTCACATCCCAATGTGACATTTGCCCAGCCTATATGGGGGTCATTGCAGTTTTTTGTTACTACTGCAGTTTCTGCGCTAGCTGGCTCTTTGATTTCAATCAACATACCACAGTGCTGCAATCTAGGTTCAGAAGGTGGTGATGCAGATCCAACACAATACACTTTCCATTTAGGTCTGAAATGTCAACCTGTTCTGATGCTGAGTTCATTATTTTGATTCAGGTTGTCACTAGCATATTGTACTACTCTATCACTAGTCTGGCTTACTTTATCTTTCTGCGTATTTTGTATTCTGGTATTACAATTTCCCATTGATTGTCTGCCACAAAGTTTTTAATATGCCTGGTGTATCTCCTGTTAGGACAAGAGACTGGTCCTACGTGTTATTTTTCATAACGTGTTATTTTTCATAATTCTAGCATTTGCATGTGTACCACTACTTTGGTTCTTGTTTTGGTACTCTATTCAGGTTGAACCATATTTGCTTTCTGTGTCTAATTTGATTGTTCACAGACTCTGATCTGCCCTGCACTTGAGGATACAGAATTTTTGTAACTTTACTATCCTTCATAGAAATGACCTGAAGAAAATATGCTTTTGCACTTGTTATCTTCTCCTAAATCTTCAGTCCGAAAGTGTGCTGATAACCTTCTTAATGTTCAGCATCAGAAGCCTGATTCCTGCAGCTGGTCTGTCCCTCCTGTACGAGGTCACTCTTTACAACAGTCCGTAGCAAGAAGCTGTATTGCCAATTTTCTCTTCCTTTGATGGGGTTTGAGCAGCCATGTGACTGAGAGGTGACCAAGCTGGGTTGATGGAAAACCAATTGTTTTGATGGGTTAGATTTCTGTTCAGTCAATGGCCCGCGCTAATTTAACATTGCAGTCAATGGCCATTAGATCCATCATGACAGGGGCAGTAGGAAAGCATGTCCAAGAATAGAGGGAAGAAAATATGTCTGTCCCTTTTCACAGCTACCTGCCATTAGATCATATTATATTATATTGTAAAACTTCACTTATATTGTAAAACTTCATATTATATTATATTGTAAAAGCATAAACAGTCAGCTGATATACTGTTGTGGAATCAGTTGCGTCAGTCCCACAGTCCTCCACATTCAGTGGCAAAATGTCATCAGCTGATGATTCCTCTTTCTCTTTCGGCAAGATCCATTTACTACAAACCCAAACACTGGTCTGGGAAAGTGGGGAGAAGGAGAGAGAAGCCTACACTCGTAAAAAGGGGTTGTGTTGGAAGTGGAAACAACTAGATGTTCCAAAAGAGTCAAAAATCCTTATGGAAGGATTTGGAAAGGGTGTGCCAGCGTATCTTAGGGTGTTTTGCTAATACATTATACTAACATTATACTATGTACTTGCTATAAGTATACCCGGTTCTATAAGGTATCAAGAGTTAGGTGGCTGAGTAGAATATAAAATGAACAAGACTGGAAGAAACAGCACATCAAGAAACAATAAGCAAGCTATACTGGGTGAGTCTCTTGCTACCAACTGAGGATATATGAATTCCCCCGCTTTCCTTCCCAGGACTGGCACTTTTGAAGGAAAAGGTCAATTCAGTACTTGTCCAACCCCTGGGGTTCTGCTCCCTAAGATGCTGCTGAGATGAAGGAGTGGGGCAGAGCTCACGAGGGTTGACCCAGTAGGGCACTTTGGGCAGACTCATAAGTTTAAACCATTGCAATTCATGCTTCAGGGGTGGTGTTTCTTTAACGTGGTTATACCCATGGGTAGCCTATGTAGCACTCGAGCAGTTTCTCACAGTGATGGAACAGTAACAGTAAAGAATAAGGGTGATGTGGGGTAGCTCAAGGTGAGAACTGAATGGAGAATGAAAAGTATGATGGGGAAGGACTACTTGCAGATATTCTGACTCTCTCTTTCTGTGGGCTTGCAGTGGAAGCTGGAATAGGCCACGCTACCCGAGCCCTGCGCAGAACAGGCTGCCTCTCACACTGTGCACCTGCCTAATCAAAAGCCGGTAACGTATCAGACCTTGAACTTCTCAGTCTCCCTTATTCCACTTTTCCAGACAAAGTCTGAAGTCTGGTCTTTTATCTTTTGGTATAAGGGCAGTTAAAAAAAAAAAAAACAAAACCCAAAAAAAACCCAAACCAACTCTTTAGGGATCATGGGGTAAGAGTAGTTCAGACTGCTTTTGAAACATAGAGAAGAGGCTGGGTTAAAGAAGAGAGAGCACACAGTAATTCAGGATTTTTCAGTGTTGGCCTTCACAGCTGCCTCAAAATTGTGAGCGGCACAAAGAAAGACTGTCACATTCCCTGCCTTGCACCAGCTCCGATATGTCTGCCCTTAGCCTTGTGAAAGGTAAACTGATGGAAAAACATTCATGTCTTTATGCGCTTAACTGCTCAGTGTCGTGCTCTGAATGAGTTCACCATAGGTCAGGGAAGCAGCATTTAAGTAAGAAGCTGCTACATGTGGCAGTCAATATATCATCTCGGCTACGATGTACACCCTCACATGAAGTATTAAAACACATGTTTAGGCAAGAGGAGAACTTCACTTAGCCCTTGCTTAATCTTCCCAACAGAAAGATTTTCATGTACCTCTGGAATGAAGTTCCTACACCACACTGGCTGTTTCTTCTTTCTATATGGAATAGGAACTAAAAGCAGCTTACACTCAGTGCGTTGTCCTCTACCGCCGATAATAAACTCGATGCCAAGCAGTGTAATATCAAATACCTCTCTGGTCTGGAAAAGGGCTCACAGTTTGTTGGTAAGTTATTCAGAGGAGTAAAAACAAAGGCTGACTGAGGAATTGTATAAGGACCTTAACAGGATGACCGAGCAATAAAATGACAGATGAAACAGTCACAATAAACATAAAATGAGGAGGAACAGATGTTCTAGCTTTGCATACACAAGAATCGTCCGTTACTATTTAAGCTGACTTTTATTTAAGGATAAGGTCTTGGGGTTAAAGAGAATGGTCATAATAATGACTCCCTCAGTATTTTTTTAAAACCATGAGTTAAGAGACAGGAAAATAAGACTAGATAAAATGCAATGTGCAACTACATCTTGAGTAATATTTGCATTTCTGTTTCCCCCAGTCTCAAAAAGAATATGGTAGAACTGGAAGAGCTTCAGAGGATGGTCAGAATTACAGAATAGCTTCTGTATGAGCAACAGCTAAGCAGACTTGAACCTCCCAGGCTGGAGAGGGCAACGAGGGCTGGACATGAATAAAAACATGAGTGATATGGAGAGAGTGAACTGAGAAGGTTTGTTTTGCTGTATGTTGGGCAGTAGACAGTGGGTTCAGAACCAAAGAAAATTGTTGGTCAGACAACATGCATGTTGTTCTATTAAAGTCACAATTTCTTGGAATTTAGATGCAGGCAAAGAGTTTTAATTTGCTTTTCTGCAATAGAAGTAAACGCCAGTTTTCTGTGAGTCCTTTAAAAATAAGGGTAGATAAGAGAGTTCGTTACAGATGACAAATCAAAAATACATTCTGGGTCATATTTAGAAGACAATAATCTTGTTGATCAGTAGGTATCTTGCACTGCTGTTCCTCTGATTACAGAACGACAGAATACTTGAGCTTTGGATGAGACACCTGCTGTCTCGTCTAATACCATGCTCAAGCAGTGTCAACTGGAGCAGGTTGCCCTGGTCTATGCAAATACTAGGATGCAAATTCTACAACCTCTCCAGGCAACCTGTGCTAGTGCTCAATCACAGCAGAAAAACTCTTTCCTTACGTTCAGACAGAATTTCCTGTGTTTCAGTCTGTGCCCATTCCATCTTGTCCTGTCACTGCGCACCACTGAGAAGAGCCTGGCTTCATCATCTTCAGTCTCCCATCAGATGACAAGATCCCCCCTGAGCCTTCTCTTTAAACAGTCCCAGCTCTCTCAGCCTTTCCTCCTATGAGAGATGCTCCAGTCCCTTCATCATCTTTGTGGCCTTTCGCAGAACTCCCTCCAGTAGCTGCATATGTCTTTTGAACTGGGGAGCTCAGAACTGGACACAGGACTCCAGATGTGGCCTCACCGCAGCTAAGTGGAGTGGAAGGATCACCTCCCACAACCTACTGGCAGCACTCCTCTTCCTGCAGCCCAGGTTACCATTAGCCGCCTTTGCAGCAAGGGTACGCTGCTGACTCATGTTCAACTTGGTGTCTGTCAGGACCCCCAGGCCCTTTTCTGCCAAGCTGCTTTCCAACCAGTCCGCAGCATGTACTGGTGCATTGGATTATTCCTCCCGGGGTGCAGGACTCTACCTTTCCCTTTGTTCAACTTCCTGAAGTTCTTCTCTGCCCATTCCTCCAACCTGTCAAGGTCCCTCTGACTGGCAGTGCAACCCTCTGGTGTATCAACTACTCATCCCAGTTTTGTATTATCTGCAAATTTGCTGAAAGTTTACTTAGTTTCATCATCTATATAATTAATGAAGAGGTTAAACAGTATTGGATCCAGTATCGACCCTTGGGGTATACCGCTAATGACTGGCCTCCAGCTGGCCTTTGTGCTGCTGATCACAACCTTCTAAGCCCTGCAGTTCAGCCAGTTTTTAATCCACTTCGAGCTCCACTTGTCTTAAGTACACTTAAGTACAGCCTGTACTTAATCAGCTTGCTATGAAGACGTTGTGGGAGACAGTGTCAAAAGCAAAGTGTCTAAAGTAAAGATAAACAAAATCCACTGCTCTCCCTTTATCCATCAAGCTGTCATATGATTGCAGAAAGCTATCAGATTGGTTAAGCGTGATTTTTCCCTTCATAAATCCATGCTGGCCACTCCCAATCACCTTCTTGTCCTTCATGTGTCTGAAAATGGTTCCCAAGATGAGTTGCTCCATCACCTTTCTGCGGATTGAGGTGAGGCGGACCAGCCTGCAGTTTGCTGGACTTCTTGCCCTTTTTGAAGATATGAGTGACATTTGTTTTCTTCCAGTCCTCAGTAACCGCTCCCAATCCCCGTGACCTTTGAAAGAAATTTGAGAGTGGCCTTGCAACGAAATTGACCCACTCCCTCAGCACTTGTGGGTGCATCCCATCAGTTTCCACAGACTTGTGTATGTCCAGTTTGTTTAAATGTTCCCTGACCTCCTCCTCTTCGAATGAGGGTCCTTGCTCTTTGTCACCTGGTCCTCTGCCCCTTTAGCAGAGGGCCCACATTTTCCATCACCTTCATTTTGCTGCTGATATATCTGTAGAAGCCATTCTTGTTGCCCTTCATGTCCCTTACCAGAGGAGCTTTGGCTTTCTTGACCTCATCCTTGCACACTTGGCCAGTGTTTCTGTATTCCCCCCAGGTCACATGACCCTGCCGACACTTTTTTATGTCTGAGTTTAGTCAGGAGCTCCTTGTTCATTCATGCAGGCCTCCTGCTGCCTCTGCTCGATCGCCTGCTCATCAGGATGGATCATTCCTGAGCTTGGAGGAGATGATTCCTGTACATCAACCAGCTCTCTTGGACCCTTCTTCTATTCAGGGCCATATCCCATGGGATTCTTCCAAGCGGATCCCTGAAGAGCCAAGGACTACTCTCCTGAACTCAGGGATTGTGATCTTGTTTCTAGCCCTTCTCCTTCCTCAGATCCTGAGGTTGTCTCAGACCTTCACACCCCCAGCCAGTCCTTCCTTGTTTGGAAGTATCAGGGCCAGCAGACCACCTCCCCTTGCCGTCTCCTTGATTATCTGTGTTAAGACCTTGTTGTCAATGCACTCCAGAAAGTTCCTGGATGGCTTGTGGCCTGCTGTGCTGTTGCTCCAGCAGATTGCTTCCAGGGACTGTGAACATGAGGCTCCTTCAGTTGTCTGAAGAAAGCCTCATCTAATTCTTAAGTCTCTTTGCAGGACTGTGGTCTGTACCTAGGCTGACTACATACTCAAACATGGATAGTCATTTTTCTGTAGCAGTTAAAAGCAGTAATTTCTTTTTAACAGTGAAATATTTTGTCAGCTTCTGTGAGTGATCTTCAGGCAAATTCTGTTCTCTTCAGTGTCCCAGGAGAACTTTGGGTAGCTCCGAGTCTCAGGTTATGGACATACATCGTCACTACAGTAGTTTACACAGGATCAAAGAATGTGTATGCTAGACTATGCACAATTAAGGCTAATTGGCCTAACTTCAATCTGAAACGAACTTGAGGGTCCACAAGGTAATGATGTACTTAAACACTGTGTTTCCTCACATCATCAAATCAGAAAAGAATGGAATACTGCATGGAATTTGTCAGAGTTTTTAGAGCTGCAGGTAATGGCTTGCTTTGAAAAGGGGTACATGCCACTCACACTTGCATTGGCACTGTGCGATAAATACGGTGAAGTTGCTTTGTATTCTTATGTACTTTTAGAATCTACTCTCAATGCAAATAGCTGATAGGCAAACATTCCTGATTCGTGACCTTTTATAAATATTTTGTGGAAATGGATGACTGTCAACCTCAACAGTCACTTGGTTCCTTTAAGGACACATAAGAATCAATTACTTCACCAGGAGGCAGGAATTTGTTGTAGAGATGTATGGCTCAGTTTTAACAACGTGAGCAAATCCTTTAACCCTGCCTATATCTGTAGCAATGCCCAAAGATTGAAGCATCTGTTGCAGTAACAACTTGTGGAGGATCTCTTTGCTACTCCTATGTGCAGTGTGGAGACCTGCACCCTTATCAAATACAAAAGCATAGAATGCCTTCACATGCAGATAACCAGCAATGAATTCTGGTTCCTCAAGTAGTTCTAAGTCACTTAATAAATGAAAACACTTTAAATAAGCACGTTCTGATAAGGTAGTCTCCAACATTAATAGCCTGTGTCTGTCCTCCCTCTGTGTTAACAAGACGAGTTAACAGTTATCATTGTATCATGCAGATACGGGGAAGCTGTTCTATCAATACTAAAGCAGCAACTTCAGCAGCAACTTCACTAAAGCAAGCATTCACAAAATAACTTATTTTTATGCAGTGTTTACCGCCAGCTTCTCTCCAGCATGCCCAGGTTCTTTGCTGTGATTTTGTGGAGACTGACAACAGTAGCTGAGTTTACCTTGAGGATTTGTATTTACTGTACATTTCTGTATGGATGCATTATTTCTCATGTACTGTACTTTGTATGCCACCTGCTGCACAGCTTGGGCAGTAACCTCTGTATTCCGGTTGCCCCTCTACTACTATTGTTGACAATTTTGCTAGCCACAGGTCTAACTTTTTGAAATACCAGGAATGCTAGTACATCGTCTATCTGTCTCCCCGGCCCAAAACTTGTCTGAAATAATTTAATCTGCTATACTGCCAAATTAGCATGCAAGTATCAGCTGTCAAAACAATGATGTACTTTCTTCGTCCGCATAAAAAAAAAGCTTATAGCATGCAGCTACCCTATTAGGTTTCAAAAAAATATGGGATGCCCCCTTATGCCATTTACACACAAGCAGGTTATTTTACTGTTTACAGCACAAGATCAATGGCAAGGGTTAGATTGATCAGCATGCTGCCAGCCCGTGGCATTTATTTGCTTGGGCAGGAGGTCTGGACAATTCATGGAAAAGCTTAAATTTTATAGCACTATAAGTAAGGGACATGTAGCTGGGCAATCTCATGGAAGTATCAAGATATTCTTTGTGCTACTCTGCTATAGTTGTGACAGCTTTCTCAGGAATAGACAACTACAGTGCTGAGAGACACCACCGTTGCTAGTCAGCTAGCTCCCGGTGTGTGAGATCTCCACTTTGTACCTGGACACCTCGGATTGTTTGGAAATAACATATTAAAACATACAATTCCAGACACCTTCATGACAGAACCCAGTACCTGAATGATGCTGGAAATGGGTGAAAAAAATGTTTTTCTGCAAGTAGCAGAAAAAGCCCCTTGGAGCACCTTGCTAGGACCATGCCATCTAGGGTAAGGTTCCTGCAGGCAACCTGCACCTGTGATGCTGCAACTGCTCCAGTGGTTTGGTACAAGGACAACATGGGCAACAGCCAGGAAAGGTAGTGCCAAGTGGGAGGCAAAGTCTTTAGTGATGTTTCTAATGCACGTGTTACAGTTAAATCAAACTTTCTCCATGGACAAAGCATTTAGGTCAGTAATAAACAGCACTGGTACACAGCTGTGGGTGTCACCTTCGAAGTCTTGCCTGGGTTGTGGAGTGGAGAGGCTGAAGGAGGTGGGTTTATTCACCCTGGAGAAGAGGAGGCTGAGGGGGGTCTATTTGCTGTCTGCCACTACCCAGAGGAAGGGTATAGACAAGATGGAGCCAGGCTCTTCTCAAAGGGGCACCGGGAAAATGCAAGAGACAACAGCCATGACTTACAACAAGGGCAAGTCATGCCTGAGCGTGGTTGGACTGGATACTGCCAGAGGTCCCTTCCCATCTAAATCTTTCTGTGACTCTCTTTTTTTCACTTTGAGAGAGACAAAAAGAAAATAATGCCAGACAGATTATTAATAGAACTATGAAGACCAGGTCTGCTAGCAATACAAACTGGAAATGAGAGAATGTCTTCAAGAAGCTGCTAGGTCTCCCATTGGAGCTTACGGTCACAGGAAAATCTATGAAAATTTCCTATCCCCATGTTTTGAACAGGTAGGGCGGCTCTGAACATCTCTCCCACACAGTGACGGACAGAGCACTACTTTGTTGTTTGGGGAAGAGGTTCTTACATAAATTATTTGCAAACAGAGTGGATAGGGCAGCTATGAACTCGTGATTTGTCTGTAGGGCCTGGCACTCTGGAGAAATAAATCTATACTCAAACCATCCTTTAACCTGCTCCTCATCAATGAATGCCATGTGTATTCCACCTTACTAAAATCTTAAAAATAAAATCCATGTTACTTTAAGAAAAAGCTGGTTGTTAGTAGGCCTGTTCTCATTTTTCTTTTCCTCAGCCTTCCTCCTGGCATGCTGGGTGGCCCTGGAAACATGCTGTTACTCGCCGGGATTCTGAAACTGGCCCATCCCTCAGCTAGGAAAAGTCCAGGCACAATCCCACAGCACAAAAGCAGGAGGTCTGTTTGCCCAGTGACTGGCTGACGGTTACAGAAGAGGAGCACTCCTGTGTGTACATTGCAGGGGAATGCCTTTCAACTCCCCAGGCATTTGTACCATGCAGCCAGGACGAGACCCTATTACTGATTTCTGCAGCAAATTTCTGACAAGGCATTAGTTCTGCGATCCCACTAATGGGAAGCGTGGAGAGAAACAAATGCAGATCTTCAAATATGCCTATAGAAGTGAGTCAGTAGATGCCAAAGCAAGGGGAAGCAGACGGCAAGGTGGATATGGTGGATAAGTGAGTAGGAGGCCTTTAGCTTCAGTAGATATTAAATTCCAGTCTGACTTATGGGAAGATGGGCAATGGACCTCTGTTAGTTTCTGCAGAGGCCAGCCCGTTAGCCAACAAATACTGCCAGCATCCAAGAGGTGACTCTCTCCCCCCAGAGACTGAATATAAGAAGCTAAAAATTGTTCCCTAATAGCAAGAGATGATGCTCCTAAATGCCTGCACTTCTAATCAGAGAGCAAGAAACTGAAGAATTCCTTCCTTTCTTTTCTGTTGTCATTGTCAGCAGCCTATGTCTTGCCCTGTAGAGCTTGGCCCTGTATTCATCTGCATCTTTTGTCCTCTCCAGCTTTGGAATTAGCAATAGAAATCTGCACAAGTGATCTTTCTCATGACCTCAGTTCTCCAGGTCTCTTCTGCCTTCTAACAGTACTTTCTGTATGACTGACAACATCTTCAAAAAGAAAAAGAGGAGACGGGGGCTGTGGAGAATCCCCCCACTGCCTTGGGACAGCGCAGGGAAAGGGTCACATGGGATATTTTTAGAACAGAATCCAATGGCAGTGATGTGAGGAAGGCGCAGAGAAAAACACAGCTGTGAAACCTAACACTTGGCTTCATATATACTGAGAGCAGGAACAGCAGAGAAACAAACTGAGGAGACGCAGCAGAAGACAAGGGTGAGAAAAAGGTATGTGAGGATAACAAGAGAATGGTAAAAGCATAAGTGACAAAGAGGCCATGAACACCTGGAAAGGAAATGGCTAAAAGAATATGGGAGAGAAATGGCAAAAGACTGAGCCAGGAGGAAAAAATTTAATAAAGTGGCCATGTTATATAAATAAGCAGAGATACTTTAATCACAGAAGGGATCGAAGGACAAGAAATGGCCAGCTGACTCATCAGCACTCTCGTGTAGATGATTTGTGACCTTGAAGGCTGACCAGCAACTATGCAGTCTACCATCTCTCCTCATCCCAAGGTATAAGGGCTTCATAAGTGACTTACTTAGGTTTTGGACTGTGACGCTGCAGTAGATTTTCTAAATCAGAGGAAAGCAGCAGTCGTTCCTACAGTCTTTGAAGCCAGGGGATGACCTACCCCTTTTGCTACAGACCAGCATGCCCAGAGAGCAGTGACTGCTTTATGTATGAAAACTGATGTAAGCAGCATTAGTTTCGAAGTGCTGTCTGCTACTGTTCACTCACTAAACAAGAAAGAACTAACATGACTCACTACATGGAGTGGATAGCGGTAATTATGATACTTGACAGGAAAGATAGCATTTTAAGGCGTAACTTGCTAAGACGCTCAAGTTCCAAAAGCATTTGTGATCCACTTGAGGGACCTACGTCCAGAATTACAGTCCCTTGTTCACTTGCTACCTAATCCAACTAGCTGCTCTCAGTAACTAGCTGCTACTCTGCCTGTGATTCCTAAGGACTGAAGTATATGGTCATTCTGGAAGAATTCCTAAATTTATAGCCACCTCTTTAATGAAATAGGTTGTAGCCTAGTTGCATCCTTATCATAAAGGTTATCTGGGGTGTGGGTGCCTTGAATTCAATTAAAGAACTAAGTGTTTTGGGTTTATCCATGCAGACACTTGAGGGATCAAACAGTTACCATTTATTACACAATCCTGTCCTGTCCAGAAGCCAAAAAAACCTCTCAGTGGCAAATATTTGGGATAAATTTATGAATAAATGAAGACCATGCAGTACATTGTCTTGCTTTCTCTCCTGCATACCTATTTAGTAATGTACAAATGTTTTGTCAAAGAAGACTTGCCTTAGCTCAAGTTATACAGACTATGCTCTTTGAACTCAAGAAATCTAATACCAGTTTTGTCTTCGCACATGCACTCAAGAAAACTGTCACTAGTCTAAATACCTTGACTAGTCTAGTTCTAAACTAAAGAATCTAAAACTGAAAATTCTAGAGATTCATGAGTTTGTTACAGTTACAGAAGAAATATAGCCATTTTCCCCAAGTAGCCTACTCACTGTTTCTGCATCTTTTGCTGTCTCATGCTCTCTTCTTTACCACTGCTTTTGTTCACTTTTGTAGTATTTCCTTACAGCTCAGTACCTCATGCAATTTGATCAACTCAGAAACCAACTCGGTTTGAATTTTTGATCTCAGTACTCAGCTCTTGCTCTCCCTCCACAAACCTTACATGTTTGTATACTGTGCAAACAGGCCACTGCAATCCCATTATGTCGTATATTAGGCCCGATCTCAGTGCTCTAGCGTTGGTGCTACTCAATCTTGACGCTGAGGATGCTACTTTTTTGTACTGGACTACAGAAAGACAGGCCAACAGAGATGAAATATTTCATAATCCAGCCTTTCCACTGTAATGATTGGCTCCTTCAGCAATGTTAATACTTGATAAGTGATAAATAGCGTTCTTAGTAAAACACTGTTGAGCTGAGGGCACGTGCTTGTGATGCACCTATGTGGATCACTAAGAAATTTACATTCAATACCTAAGTCTGGATTTGAAATCAAGCTTTCAGTCATAAAGGGCTATATGGTCACACTAAAGATCATACAATTCTTCATTGGTCTGTAAGGCGCTACGTCATACACAAGAGCAGGGCTTAGCAGCAGAAAATGTTGGACTGAATGCTACTCTCCTGGTCTCCACCTCAGGTTCCTGTTCCCAAAGGCAACCATACATTCCCCTTAGTAAACTAGGTGTTCTAGCTTCTGTGAAGAGTCTCTCCATCTTTCTTTACAGTAGCTCAAAGAAGATCAGATTTCATGTTTTCCTCAGCCTCTACACAGTCTTATTTGTCTCCAAACACTGCTACCAAAACTTTGCATGCTCGGGTACAAACAGGCCACCATTCATTTTTAGAGGTTGGGATTCCATTTGTGCTGTTCCTTAGGCGATCTCTATGATGCTAATCCTCACTTCAAATTACCAAAGGAAGTGGCTTTTTAGATACAGTACAAACTGCTACCTCAGCTTGTCCAGAGAAGTGTGAGGACGCATGAGATGCAATAAATCTTAGTTCTCCTAGTTGGCAGTAAGCTCTTCAAGTACTTAAAGCAGAAAGTGGGGCAACAGCCTGCCTCCAAATACCTACAAAACAAAGCAGTGCAAGACCCCATGGGATGTGCCCAAAAGATGCCACAGAGCAACATGCTCTGTGCTCTCACAGCACCCGTTAACACCCAGCATGGCAGAATCCTAACCACATCTTCTGGGAGCTGTAGCAAAGGGCAGGGAAAGGTTTCGGTGCCTTATCTGTGGTTGTCTGGAAAAAGGAAACCCATTCACAACCAGCAGTTGCATTTCTAAACAGCTCTGCGGACTGCGTGTCCCTACAGACTCGGCCCTGAGTCTCTCCAGCATTTTTTCCTTGGCTGGTGAATTCAGTGATGTAAATTTTTCACCCATGGGGATTAGGAACAATTCCCATTTTCATACTGAGAAAAGGAGAATATGGCCTCATTTTCCCTTAGAGGAAGACACTACTGGGGCATGTGCTCAGGCAGAACTCTCACAGGTTCTTCCTAACACAAACAGGGAAGGATATTTGCAGGCAAAGACAGTGTTTAGCCCCTTAAACAAAGAAGGGAACAGCTATCGTGTAAGAAACATTCTGTCCTCCTGCAGGTATTGTACTCACCAGGGTTTGTTGGTATCGGAACGCTTTTGTTGGAGAGCCATCCCCAGTCATATCCCCAGAAACAACGTCCTGTGGAGTAGGGGTTGTTCAGGGCAATGTCTTCCCGTCTGCTTTCCACGGCAAAATCATGGAGTGAAACAGGCGCAAGGCTTCAGCTAAAATCCCACAGAGCACCCTGAGAGAGAAGGTTACTGGTGAGGGAAAGACAGAGAGGGAGAGTGTAACCAGAGACTCCCTGCCCCCTCCTGTTCAGTCTGTGCTTGGACACAGCAGCCGCTTCCCTGCTTTAATATCTCTCTGCTGTCCTGGCACCAGGACAGCTCAGTAAATTAACAGGAGGTAAGGTTTCCCTCTCCTCTCGCAGGCAGTATCGTTCTTCACTGCATTTGGAAGGGGTCAACAGTGGGACCATAGGAAGAATGGGGGCTGATGACGGAGAGATACTAGGGAAGAAGAGGACGGAAATAAAAAATTACCAAAATTAGAGACAAGAAAACCATCCTGCAACTTGAGCAGGATTATTCCTGCTACCTGTTTCAGGGACAACTTTGTGAAGTGTCAGCATCTGAGAGGGCAAGTTCTCCTAGCAGGCCTTGGAAGACTATTCCTTATATAAATTATATGGTGTCCTCACATTTAACATGATTTTTCTTAAAGGATACCCGTTATTGCTTATTCCCTGGCCACAAGACCACACCACAAATAAACAGCCTTCCTCACAGTCTTTGTACCTTCATGAACCTTCATCCACTGGCATAACCAACACTCAGTATCTTTTTCATGCAGAATCACAGAATGGTTGAGGTTGGAAGGGAACCCTGGAGGCCATCTGGTCTAACTCCCCCCTGCTCAAGCAGGGTGACCTACAGCCAGTTGCCTAAGACCATGTCCAGACAGCTTTTGAGTATCTCCAAGAATGGAAACTCTGCAACCTCTCTGGGCAACCTCCTCCAGCACTCAGTCACCCTCAGAGTAAAATTGTGTTTCCTGGTGTTCAGAGGGAGCCTCCTGTGTTCCAGTTTGTGTCCATTGCCTCTTGTCCTGTCATTGGGCACCAGTGAGAAGAGCCTGGCTCTGTCCTCTTTGCACCCTCTCTTCAGGTGTTAATGTACACTGATAAGATCCCCCTGAGCCTTCTCTTCTCCAGCCCGAACAGTCCCAGCTCTCTCAGCTTTTGCTCATAGGAGAGATGCTCCAGTACCTTAATCATCTTAGCAGCTCTTCATTGGACTCTCTCCAGTATGTCCATGTCTCTCTTGTATGGAGGAGCTCAGAACTGGACACAGGACTCCAGATGCAGCCTCACCAGAGCTGAGTAGAGGGGAAGGATCATCTCCCTTGACCTGGGACTGAGGAACTGGTCCTGGGAGAAGCAACATTCCTCCTAATGCAGCCCAGGATACCATTAGCCTTCTTTGCTACAAAGGCACATTGCTGGCTCCTGTTCAACTTGGTGTCCACCAGGTCCCCCATGACCTTTTCTGCCAAACTGCTTTCCAGCTGGTGGCCCCCAGCATATGTTGGTGCATGAGGCTGCTCCTCCCCAGGTGCAAGACTCCGCACTTGTTGAACTTCAGGAGGTTGACTTCATGAGGTTTCAACTCTTAATGATTCTTTTTTCCATTTTCTTTCTAATTTTTCCCCATCATCCTCAGAAGTGAATTTCAAGTTTTGAAACATTTTGTGAGACAGATACACCAAAAGAATGCATATTCTAACATCTAAATATCTGTCATTCCATTCCTGAGGACTACCTTAAAAGGATCTCATATTTTCCTCTTGTGTTAATGTTGGGTTTTTTTTCTTAATCTCTGACTAGAAATGACATGGGAATATAGAAGACAACAAAAAAGCTATGATTAAGCCAATTCGTTATACCTAAAACCAGTCAAAGCTGCTCAACAGCACAGTCAGGAAGGGTTTGTGGGATGCTGAGGATCCTGGAACATCAGTAGGTGTGCAAAGTAGGGAGGTCCTGCTTCCTGCCCTTCTGTGTGTTCTGGCCTTTGCCACAAGAAAAGCAGGGAGGGATTAATAGGGTAGAAAGGGCAAAATCAGGGTGCTGCTCTGAGCTACTACCTCGAGAAACAGGGCACTGAGCAGCCATGGTAACTGCTACGTCCTCAGCTGAGTTGTAGCTAGTCTTCTGTATCCTGAGGCAGCAGCCAGCCCAGAGGTCTGAAGGGAATGGAGTAGATCATAGAATCATAGAATCGTTAAGGTTGGAAAAGACCCTTAAGATCATCGAGTCCAACCATTAACCTATCACTGCCAAGTCCACCACTAAACCATGCCCTCAAGCACCACATCGACCCATCTTATAAATACTTCCAGGGATGGAGACTCAGCCCCTGCCCTGGGCAGCCTGTTCCAATGCCTGACTACCCTTTCAGTGAAGTTTTTCCTAATACCCAACCCAATCCTGCCCTGGCGCAGCTTGAGGCCGTTCCCTCTCGTCCCATCGCTTGTTCCTGGGGAGAAGAGACCAACCCCCCCGGCTCCAGCCTCCTTTCAGGCCGTTGCAGAGAGCGATGAGGGCTCCCCTCAGCCTCCTCTTCTCCAGGCTGAGCCCCCCCAGCTCCCCCAGCCGCTCCTCCCCAGCCTTGTGCTCCAGCCCCTGCCCCAGCCTCGCTGCCCTGCTCTGGCCACGCTCCAGCCCCTCCATGGCCGCCTTGGGGTGCGGGGCCCAGCGCTGAGCACAGCATTCGAGGGGCGGCCTCACCAGTGCCCAGTACAGGCACACTACCATAATACAGGCCACAGCTATTTTCACAGACACCTACTGGTTTTTTCCTCTGTTATCTGTAAAGCTTTTCAATCAGGGAAATTGATACATTCTGTATATATCGAGGCAAAGCAGACAGTTACTTAGGGCAACATCATGACTTCCTAAGCTGTTTCTTCCACTAAATAAAGATGGGTTATGTAAGGGCATGTGAAAGGTGAAAGCATCTCCTTTATTAAGGTTATCCAGTCAAGGACCTTTTCAATGCAGAAGGTGATTAGGTAAAGGAAGAGGGAAGCCGCAAACAAAACCACGCAGAGACTCAGACCTGAGAGACAAGGGATAACAGAGAGGATGCAAAAGACCAAATGTCTCCACTCACTCTTTGATGGGCCATTAAGAAACTACAGGCACAGCTTTGGAGAGGGCCAGCCTGGACTTTGTAACTAATAAGGGGGAAACAAGAGGAACATAAGAATTTGAGATATTTGAACGGGGTCTGTGGGACTATGCAAAACTTGTGAAGGAAAAGGGTTGGGGAGGAACAAATGGGGAATAGATGGAACGGGGCTGGATTTGCGAAAAGCAAGGCTGGTCAGTGTGCCTGTCTGAGTGCTGCTCCTGATCACCAGAGTCTGTCCTATCTTCTTATTAAATCCTTTCTTAACTATCTTTCCATGTAATCTCACTATCCCATGTACATGAGTGCTGTAAGGATGAGGTGCCAGCAACTGGTGATACTGGTGTGAGTGAATTTGGGGTCAACAACTACAGTCAGACCAGGGGTCTAGGGGCTCTGGGACTGTGGTACCAGCAGCTGGAGTCTCAGCATCAGTAGCTGGAGCAGCCATAGCTCTCCAGATCACTTCACTGGGTGCCCAGAGTACTAGCTACAGGTGTGAGGGGACTTGGTTCTAGCAACGGGAGTCAGACCAGGGGTGTAGGCACCCCAGGCCTGTGGTGTCAGCAACAGGAGTGGGCGAGTGTCTGCTCCAGCCTCTAGGATGGGACCAGCGTGTGTCCTGGGCGCAGCTGCCGAGTGGACCAGCATGAGTGAGGCGAGGCAGGGGCTCAGCACCAGCAGCTGGAGCAGCACCGGGGGTCACAGCCCTTGCGTCAGGTGCCAGCTGTGGGGCGGAGTGGCTGTATCTTCCCCAAACCTGGGATGCGTGCATGTAATTTGGTGGCAAACTTCAGCCTGGACTAACCAGCAAGTAGGAGGCCATGGGTCTGGTCAGGGGTATTAGGTAGGCAGAGGGGTCATGTTGGTAGTCAGCAGGACCCATGAGGGTGGGGTGCCTGTGGGATTAGCATGTGAGGGCACCGGTTCGCTAGCAAGCATCAAGCTGGATTAGCCAGCAGGTAGCAGACCCATGGAGCAGATAAGAAGGCCCAAGATTTGGGCAGGGGTATGGGAGAGACAGAGGGGCCACGCTCTCATGGATGCATGAATGTGCTTGTGAATCTAGAGAGTGGGGTTGCGCGTGCTTTCACTACTGAACTTTGATCCTTACCAGGCAAAGAGGAGAAAGGGGAGGTGGCCGTCTGTATTTATGCTTTGAGTCTTGGTAGTGCTGAAGCTAGGTGCTGCTGAAGGCAGTGCCTTATCTGTTGCAGTCTGTGTAGCTGGCCACATCGGTGTCCTCCGTACGTCTGTCGGATGTCCAAGACGCACACTCAGCCTTGCTACTGTTTGAACCTGCAAATGGAAAAATCAGGCTGGGATGGAAAGCATGGGGTTTCTGGGCTGGGCAGGAGGAACAGCCAAGCCACAGAGCTGCTAGAGGCAGTGGCAGTTTATAACATCCCTTCACTGTTTATTTCTATGCAAAATCAATTTAGAAGTTAAGCCTATGCTCAGTGTGACCTTTTCCCCTCACGCTTTAAGTGACTTTACAAGTGACCGAATACTAACAGCTAGCTAGTTTGCATTTTTCTTTACAACCTGTACATAACAGATCCAAATCTAAATATTTTCTCAATGCAGCATGATGCTCACCTTTGTCAAAACACGGTTTCTATGAGAGGTGTCACTGTTTCTCCCTATTTTACAGCTGAAAAATCAGAACTTTTAGGAGTGACAAAGGAAAAAAAAGTAAAAAAAAAAAAACAACCTCCACAGCCTAAAATACAGCTATTCTAGTTATTTCTTTTAAGTTAAGGAAGTCTGAATACAACTCGGAGCTCTTTGAAAGACGTAGTGAATTACACAGAAGATGTCATCTTAAGAATTTGCGCACGCGGGTGTAACGGTTTACGCAAAACTACGGTCCGGAGACTAAGTTATACATAACAGTGACCACAAACAAGGTACCAAATGCAGATGAACGGAAACAAAAGAATACCAAACCTTCACAAGAGACAATTCTACAGGTAGAAATGGCAAAAGCGGCAACACTAGGCCAAATCACATTGAGTAGGACCTAGTATGCAAGCCTTACTACGCAAGCCTAGTGAAACAGCCTCACCGAGGCTGCTGACCTGGGACAACGGTTGACGATAACTTCTCTGGAGTTTCTTGTTCCATTCCTTTCCTTTAAAAGAAACTGTTTTCTGTATGCATACGCCAATGGCATAATCACCATGTAATGAAGATGATCTATTTATTACATAACAATATCTTCTTTTCTTGCATGTCCTTCTCCTAACTTAGTAATTTAGTGTTGTGATGTCGTGAAGAATTCTCATACCCTGAAGACAGGGTAAGAACACATCACACAACACAGGTACAGTGTACGTTAGGAATCTCAGCTTGGCATAAATTTTATTTTACAAGATGTTTTATAGATGTTTACGCAAATCTTTTGATGTTTTAGAAAGCATGCCCTGTTTCAACACCATTCCGTACATCCTCATTTTTAAGGAGATCAATGACTATTTTTATGAAGTCAAATCCTCTGAGTATCTATTACTTTTCATAATGGCAAATAGGGAAACAAAACCAGTTTAGAATGACTAGAATTGTATTCATTTACTGAATTGCTCTAATACATACAATGATTTTCATGCAACTCAAGATTTGAAAAATACCTTGTCTACATCCCGTTCGCTCTTTTCACTCCCTTTTGACCTTATTGTTCTTTTGGTTTTGAGCCAAAATGTGAACCGGTTAACACTTTCCTGCTATCCTAGCTATTAAAGCCATTCCTTAAACTATGCTAGTAGCTCAAAACTAATTTCTCTGAAAATACAGACAACTTGTTTACTTCATCTTCTGTACTACTGGAAACACTTTCTGCACAGGTAGATGTTGGTAATTCCACTGCTAATGTTACTACTAGATTTCCTGTACCTGAATTTGGTATTACGAAAAACCAATGCACTCTTTCCATAAAAAAGGTAACTTAGAAGATGGGAAGCACCCTTCTAGGTGTCACGGATGAGAGAAGTAAATGGCAACCTCTAGTGGATCTGGATACTGGGGTTTATTTTAGAACTAACGAGAACAGAGCTTTTACCTTCTTATTTCATACTCACTCACTGGCTTTCTCCCAGGTGCATCACCTAGGTCTCAGCTTCCCAGCAGCGAGATCATTGCAGGTCTGTGAAGGTGGAGCAGAAAGTTGTGGTGGTTCTGTGCGGTGCAGCTGCTCGCAGTTACCAGCCTTGGGCATTACAGGTCAGGCCCTCCGGGCATCCCCTGGCATTCGTTTCCATGATCCCCTGGACCTTCCCCCACTTCCAGGAGCTTTCCTCCAGCTGGTACCTTCATCTTCTTTCTGGGCCCTTCCTCCTTCCAAGACTCCATTTTTTCAGGAACTCTTCTTTTTGGCACCAACTCTTTTTTCAAGAAGACCAAGCCCACAATTCTCCCAGTCTAAATATTTTATCTGCTGAAACACAACGTTGGCCTCCTAATTGGTGGTTCTGCCTCATATCCCTTTATTAAAAATGTATTAACTTTAATTTAGTCCAGGTGTTATCAAAATTCACAAGCAGCCCATACTGGTTGCAGCTTACAAGTAGCAGGCTTCTGCCCGAGAGTTCAAAAGCACCTCTGGGAGGAACTATCTCAAGAAATTATGCAAAATTCACTTTATATAGAAGCTCCATTTCTGCACAGAGGTATAACGCTCCAAATGGAAGATACTGCACAGATTAATCAAACAAGAATTCTTTATTTTGACACCTCAAGGAAGTAAAATACAAGTATACAAAAAGTATATACGAAAGTGGCAGTGATAATGCAACTCGATGCAATCCTACAGAAATCTAATTCATCAGAGTGGACTGCTTCATCAATATCCGTATCTGTAAAATATTGCACCATTTCAAAGAGGGAGCACTCAGGAAGAAAGTGTTTATACTCCAGGGAGGTACAACAGCCCCTAAACTGGTATCTTAAACTTCAGAGTAAGGCACCAATTGGCAAGTGTGATCCTTGTTCTGGTTATCACGTTGTGTGTAAGTTAAGTGCAAGATGCACGTTAATGCTGCACCTTTGTTAGCTGGAGGAAACACAGCCTTCATTTTCCTAGGCAGAACAATAAAAAAGCACATGCCTAATTTTCCAGCCTCCCTCCATATCCCTTTTGTGCTTCTTATTCATAATTCTATCCTGAAAAAATATTTTAAAAGCCACACTTACATAAAAAGAGTAAGCCAGGAACCATGCCAACTTACTGCTACAAAATGGGGAAGATCGAGACTCAGGTGAACAGACTGTAGTCCATGTGTAACCCAGTATACCGGGATTTAGGCTCTACCACAAAAAGGGAACAATGCCCATCTCCCACGTCACATCAAATGGGAGTAACTGCAACTGGACACAAGCAAGAGACAAATTACAGCATGAAGAGACTGAGTAGGAAATTTCCAAAAGAAGCGATGGATCATGCCACAACATTTCTTATTGACCAGCTGAAATGACACTTTGCAAACAATATTAGCTAAACAAACAGCTTTACATGATCATGGCTGAAGAAAGAAAACTGACATAACAGGGTAATAATGTGAAACTCTTCCCTTTCATTCAAAAGGGAAACAAACTGCAGTGATAAATAATCCAAGCAACACGCTTAGACTGTAAAGAACTCCCTTGAATTTTTTTTGTCAATTAAACAAAAGACAAAAGATCCTTTTATACAAGGCTGTAGGGTTTTAGGGATTCAGTTGCACAGTGCAATTTACAGACTCCTGAGAAGTTGGTGGATTGAATGCTACGCCTGTTGTGACACACAGGTACTACGGCAAACAAATTCCTCAAAAGTAATATTCCATGCAGTTGTTCACTCTTGGGACTAAGGGGAGCTAATCTAGAATTTCTAGATTCAAAGCTATTTCTGGGGCAGTTTATGGAGGCTTATTTGTCTGTATGAGAAATCCTGGATCTCTATTTGTTTTGCTGATAACTTGGGATGTCTTGTAGTTCTCTTGATAACTTGGCCACAGAAGGAATGTGCAAAAATAGACTTTTAAGTCATCAAGATAGATAGGAAAGCGTCAAGTACTGAAAACAATAACCTTCCATTTTAGAGAGAGGAAGGATTCTCCTTCACATAGGAGCTCTTTTCTAATGTGCACAGGAGCTGACTGTCGGGCATGAAGAACCAGGCAGAAAGTATTTAAAAATTTTAAAATACAAGCATAAGATAAGTAGCATTTTATGAATAATTTGCCTTTCAGAAAGGCTTCCTTTAAAAAACTGGTATGAATAGTCGGTTTTCTATTTTCACATTCACTTTGCTTACAAATGTCCTTATGTCTCCTTCCAAACGATGTTCCCACTTCTTCCCAGTTCCAGTGCTGATCCTCTTTCCATCAATTTCTATACATATGGAATAAGTCAGGATGTTAGAATTTTAAACCCTGAACTGAAGCAGATTACAAAGAGGGTTGCCAGATTATTTTAGAAAAAGACATCGAGAATTGGACTGGCCAGATACAAACAAGCATTCCTTGCTTGCGCATCTGATGTCACAGCTCATAAGAACGAAAACGTAGACATCCATACTCAAGGTTCAGCTTTGGCAGTATCTCTCTTCCAACAGAGGTGGCAGGGTTATTTTCCTGGCAGATAGCCAGGAAACAGGTAAAGGTCCCGACAGAGCGTGCTACAATATTCTGACATTTCCTTACAGCGGTGAAATTCTGTGCCTGGGGCGTAACCTTCTCGTTGCTTGATTTGCCTATTCACCTAGACGTGAGATTAAAAAAATTAAAATGACTGGAAGGATTAAGATGACAGAAGTAAGAAAAATGTCATTGCTCTGTACTCGTAGATTACTCTGTTTAACTTAAGTAGTCCCCAATATATTGTCTTTCTAAATTATAAGGATAAAGAACTAGGGTGCAGATCCCCAGCAGCTCAAGTTGCCATGGTCACACTGCTGCCTTCACTCCCTCTTCCCCCGTTTTCTTAATCTTTCCCTTATGTGAGTGCAAGCGCTTGTGCAGCTATGTGGTGAGGCAGTTCAGGGAATGAATCCACCTGAAAAAAAGCTATTTCTACGGAAGAAAAGTAATTCTTGGCAAGCCAGATTAATTCTTCTCAAGTTCACTATGCGACCGCACAAGTGAAATAGAAGGAGTCAAAGAAATAGCATTTTTACTTCCGTTAAACTGCTGTGGAACAGTATATATATATATATATATATATATATAAAAATGGGGAAAGAATTAATAATTCTGCTACAAACAAGGCAAGTACAATTGCTTTAATAGCAGATTAATCCTAGCAATTTGAAGCACTGGAAGGCTCCTCAGAAACCAGGTAAATGTGGGAGAGGAAAGACACTCCAGCTCACCTTCACCAACATGTCAGCCACATGAGTGTCTCGGGAGTCCTCCGCAAACACTGAGGTGAGAGCCTCGATATACCAGGATCCACGCTTGGTGTTTCGCATGGCCGCAGTGCCTGAGAAGAAAGCGTGTATGATGAAGTTTCAGACACATAAAACCTCCTTATGCCCTAACAATCAGGGCCTCTCCCCAGTACCTTTCAGACAAGCATATCCACAGATCATATCAGAGCATGTAGGCAGACGCAGCTTGAGATTTTCTTCCTTGTTTGCATCACTCTCCTCACAGCCTGGGGAATCTGACCATTCTTTCCCATCTCTTTGATCCACTCCCCGGTCCGTCTCATCTGGGGGGGGCAATAAACAAGGAGGGGGAGAAGAAGGGGGGGGGGGGAAGAAAAAAAAAAAAAAAAAAAAAAGAAAATTATCCTGAATTACTGTATGTAGTTCTCTTCTACTTCTTTAGGTTTGGGTTCTGGTCAGCAACACCACAACTGCTGTCAAGCAGAAAGTTTTTGCATGAACTTCAAGCTTTTTCAGCTGTTTTTAAAACTCATTTGAGAGTTCTTCTGCAAAAATTAATGCAGATACCAACAAGTGCTGAACCTGCTCAACCTAACGTGACTGTTAGTCCGCATGCCGATTGATTTTTTTCCCTTTCCTATGCAGATCATGGGGTAACTGGAAAGCAAAGAAGTTTCTGAGAGTTCTTCATCATGCATGGAAGGATTTGATGCCTAGCCCTAAAAGTTTCTATTTTCCACTTTTACCTACCTTAGAAATATCCAAAAATGTCTCATCTAGTTTGCAATGCTAACTACCTACTTATTGCAGAACTCAAATGAGAGCTATAATTTTAGTTGCTAAGGTCTACCTCCAAGACATCAAGAAAACACAGACCAAATATCTCACCTAGTTGTAAATCCTGACTATAATATCAGTTGTTTCAATCGAAAGCATGAATTGTGCAATAGTAAAATGCAAAATAATTTGACCCCAAACACGAAAGAGAACTCCAGTACATGGAGATTAGTTTAAAACGTGGAGAACATTTAATGTCCTTTCCAGGATTCATTAGTATTGTATTATGACAAGTGTAAATATTCTCAATTGGTTGTTTACATGATGCAGAGTTTCCATCGTAATGTAGAGTAACTGCTTAGCGGCAGTAACTTTAATAGCCCAGCTATGATGTAAGAAAAATAAAACTACATTTTACAGGTTTTCTGTATAATTTTGCCTTTTTGTTCTAAGATGCGAATCTACTATTCTACTTAATTCCTAACAGCATGGGTCAGATTCTAGTCTTAGGAGCCATAAGTGTCCACTTCAGAGGCCTTCCTGTTATGATGGCTCTAGGTTTTTGTTGCCAGGTCCTGCCTTAGAAATGCATTTGGATTTCTAACCCTTTTACAGGCAGTGGCACTGGTGGAATCTCGTAATTATGCATAGGAAATGGTCAGTTCATAAGTCAGCAGCATTGTTCTCCTCCTCCAAAACGAAAGCAGCAGTGGGAGGGGTGTGATTGTCTGACAGGCTAGATATAGCCTATAATTAAGATATAGCCTATAATTAAGGCTCCGTAGCTCAAAATTTCATGATGACTTCCATCATGAGTTCCTTCATCATCTCTTTAAGGTAGCAATGCAAATTTTTCCATTTTTGACCACACTTTTTTCATGTCTTTTATCACACTTCTCCAAATCCTTTTAGTTCTCTCTTTTCTTAAAAATTTAGTGTACTGTTCACAATGTATGCTATTTCAGATAAGACTTGGGAATTTTACAGTCAAGCTATATTATTCACACTGTCATCATCCCATAAGGTATAAAGTCAACCCTTTTTGATTAAAGCTTCAGAATTAGATGTCTTCTTCAGGCATTTGTCTTCAAACACCATTCCAGTCAGCTTACCAATGAAACAGTGTAAAGCACTAACCCCACCAGGACATTCTGCTATATACTTAACCTCTAATGTATATCACCAATAACTGCCACCCAGACTGATCCAGTCTGTTTAAATTTTAATGAAGCTCCCAGATCGCCATTTTCCCAATTGATTTAAATAACTGCTAACTACCTATTTGTCATTATTTACCACAGTTCTTCACTTTTCACGATCAACTGCTATATTAAACACAGATGTTAAGCAGCTTCAAAGTCTCATTTTATGCCACAGTGAAATCTGACTATTTGTCTTTTCCCATTGCTTTCTGTTGCCACTGGTTTTCGACCCATGACTGTAGGTGGACTACTTTAATTCTTTAGTAGACTCCTGCCGAAGGCCCTTTGGAAATTAAACAGATTGTACCAACTCTTCTTTATCTACTTTTTCATGTGTCATTCACAGAAGATAGATAAGGCCTATTACATAAACTCAGGGGAAAAGAATAACCTAGCACTGCTCATTTTGTTTCAACTGGTTCCAGCTAACTTGCATGGCATAGAGAGACTGACTACTAATCTAAAGTCATGCACACTATTTATACAGTCTTTTAAATGCTGCTTTTTTAAACAAATTGTATCGGCTAGTCTAACCTTTGAATGCTAACATGAAGTGGTACGCTTTCTTGTTGACAGCTCAATTACTTTGTAACTGGCTTTCCCCTCCAACTATTAATCAAGGTTTAAAAGAGAGGTTAAAAAAGGCAGTTTTGTGCTTTTTTTTTTTTAAATTAAAGAAAGATTTTTCCCTTTCAGTTGCTCAAGTGTCAATCCTTTGCCTATTGCAGTATCCCAGTTCCGCAGCATTTTGCATAGCTTTCTTAACTGAAACCTTTTTGGGTGTAGGAAGGCCAAGCCTGATTTGCTGATATGAACAGACCCGTTTTGGTAACGTTACAGTCAAATAAACCTCATTACCTAATTAGGTCAGCCGCCACTTCTGGCTTATTACATTTATTTCCACACTGTTATGAGTCTGCATATTCAATTTGTTCAAGAGTATCTAAAGGTGATTGCTTTCCTTCTGTTACTCAACATTCAATTCATATTGTAAATATGCATGTTTCAATATTTCCAAATGCTTAAAGGATCAAATATTTTTGATACCCAAAATACTTCACGTAGGCTTTAGGTTTTTCTCTGCATTGGGATTAAACGTGAGTAGGTAACAGGTGAAGGAAACATTCTCTTGGCTAGAGGACAAACTACAAACTACAAAGCTCAGCTAAAAATGAAAAAGAAGGGAGACAATTGCAAGGAACAAGGCAAAAGAAGAGGTAAAAGCATACACGCTAGAAAAACTTGGCTATCACAAGGGAAAAAACAAAGCTTTCTAAGACAGAACTTCTTTTTGGAGTATCTGCAGTTTCAGTGATCTCAAAAAGTCCAAACACTTCAGGGAAAAATTTGGTCATTAGCAGATCTGAAAAGTAGTTAGTTACAGATGTGTTTAGTTACAAAAGGAGGGAAAACGAACAGCAGAATTTAAAAAAAAAAAAAAAATAGAAACAGAAAGAGTGGAAAAAGAATAAGTCTATGAGAATCAAGAAAAGAATTCTGTAACTACAACAGTACGTGGAAAAGGGTGTAAGGAAAGGTCATTTGGAGGTTGAAAGCAGGACAGGGTAAAGGAAAACAAAAAAAAAGACAACTTGGAGCCTCATAGCTTGAGAGACAACACCAGAGACACAACACATTCTGGATCAGGAGAAAGACAGGACCTCAGACAAGACTCCAGTGCTAGTGTACCACTCCATGCTGGGCTGCAATTCGATGCACCATATGCCCCACTCCCCCTACTGCAGGCATAGCAAGGGAAAGCCTCCATATATGAGTGGGATGTGATAGAGTTTTTTAACGCTAAGGTGCTCTGGGGTCTGCAAGTCAATGCACACACCTCACGCAGAGCAAAAGACACTTACAGAGCAACAGATGCAGTGGCAGCAGCAGGGCAGAGGGAGGTGAATATGGGTCCCACTTACACCTGAGAGAAGCAAAGAGGAGAGTTGACAGCAAGTTGAATGTTGAGGGTGTGTATGTGTGTAAAATGAGCCTTAATGGCATGCCAAATACATGGCTTTTAGTATTTGGGCACTCACCTCCCCGGCAGGCCTGAATAAAGAACATTTTGGGCTTATTCTGGAGATTTGGACAGTTTGCATTATCAAAGAGCCGGAAAGCCTCCTGCAACTGAGAGAAAAAAGATGATAAATATTCTTCACTGCAGCCTTCTACAAGCCAAACCCAGTCACACCTTGCTTCCCTGTATTTTGGTTATTACTTCACCAGTCTTGATATTTTCTCCTTTATCTCCAAACTCACTGTGTGACAAACACATCCCTTCCCCTGCTTCCCCCCCAGCTCCTACTAGTTTTGGTTCATGCACTCCACCTATTACTTGTACAGAAAGAGAGAATAAAATAACTTCTCCTACCTGCCCTATTTCTATCTTATAGACCTCTCATAGACAGACCCCTGCCGTTTTCTTCCCACAAGCCCTTATTTTTTCCTTTTTAAAAATTGTAAATCCTCAGTCTCCCATCACTTCACCTTCTCTCCCACTTTTTTTTTTTTAACTTTTTTTCTCTTTCCATTGTTACTTTCCAAGATATAACCTACAACACCACATCACCTCGGGACACGGGAATATACCTGTAGTAGTTTGCCATCGCTGCCATAAACCCCACCCTCCACACCATGGGAAAGTAAAGCTACAATACAGGAATCCACATCCCGATGATCTGGCAGCTTAGAGAACCTCTTCAAGGCATTCTGCATCTCCTGAAAGAGAGAAAAAAAAAATGCTTTCCAGACTTGCACAGGGAAAGTGGGTCAATGTACAGGGAAAAACAGAAACATACAGGAAAACCACAAATGGTCCTCCTGCTATGAAACAAATTCTAGGGACATCAAATTTACAGGACAAAAGACATGTGTTCCATGAAAAAACTAGCAAAATGTTCCTGTTCTTTTATTCAGTCCTAAGTATAAGATTGTGAAGTAGGAATCACTTAGAACATCTACATTTCTATATGGCCAACAGGGGGATGCAGCAAGTAGCTGAGTTGGTACACACAGATTCAACATTGGAGAAACCATAGAATCATTAAGGTTGGAAAACACCCTTAAGATCATTGAGTCCAACTGTTAACCCAGCACTGCCAAGTCCACCACTAACCCATGTCCTCAAGCACCACATCTACCCGTCTTTTAAATACCTCCAGGGATGGAGACTCAACCACTTCCCTGGGCAGCCTGTTCCAATGCTTGACCACCCTTTCGGTGAAGAAGTTTTTCCTAATATCCAACCTAAACCTGCCCTGGCGCAGCTTGAGGCCGGTTCCTCTCGTCCTATCACTTTTTACTAGGGAGAAGAGACCGACCCCCACCTCGCTACAGCCTCCTTTCAGGCAGTTGCAGAGAGCGATGAGGGCTCCCCTCAGCCTCCTCTTCTCCAGACTAAACACCCCCAGCTCCCCCAGCCGCTCCTCACCAGACTTGTGCTCCAGACCCTTCACCAGCTTCATTGCCCTTCTTTGGACGCCCTCCAGCACCTCCATGTCCTTCTTGGAGTGAGGGGCCAAAACTGAACACAGTATTGGAGGTGTGGCCTCACCATTGCCAAGTCCAGGGGGACAATCATTGCCCCGGTCCTGCTGGCCACACTATTCCTGATACAAGCCAGGATGCCATTGGCCCTCTTGGCCACCTGAGCACACTGCCGGCTCACATTCAGCTGGCTGTCAACCAACACCCTCAGGTCCTTTTCTGCCAGGCAGCTCCCAGCCGCTCCTCCCCAGCCTGTAGCGTTGCCTGGGGTTGTTGTGAGCCAAGTGCAGGACCCGGCCCTGAGCCTTGTTGAATCTCATACAGTTGGCCCCGGCCCAGCGACCCAGCCTGTCCAGGGCCCTCTGCAGGGCCTTCCTGCCCTGCACCAGATTGACACTTCCACCCAGCTCGGTGTCATCTGCAAACTGACTGAGGGTGCACTCGATCCCCTCATCCAGATCATTGATAAAGATATCGAACAGGACCGGCCCCAACACTGAGCCCCGGGAAATCAACTGATACGTTATAGAGGTTTGACATTGACACTTGACTCTGGCTGGGATATTGGAGCAACTTAAGAGATGCATACTTTGGTACTTCAGGCATTCAAACACTAGTGATCAAAACACAACCACAATCTAAAGTGGAAAACTTTAGCAACTCTAACAATACAGCAAGTGTAAAAGTCTCATTATAATGTTACAAAAGCTGCCTTCTTGAATAAACCACTCTTTAACAGGTTCTGTACCACTTGGTTTCACAGGGAACTAAAAGGAATAAGAACAAATGAGGCTGGAGAAGGCAGTGATTGCATTCCTAGGGAAAGAGAGTGGCTTGATTCAGCCATGGAACACGTCCAGTTTTCCTAAATGAAGCAAAGCCACTTCTCTAGCAAAGCAAAGACTGAAAGAGTGCAACTTAACTGCATAGACACTGGAAGACTGATAAATAGGATGGCAATTGACTCCATCAGTGAAAGGATATGAAAACATCGCTTATACTTGCAAAGAGTAGGTCAAATATTTGCAATGTTTAACTTTTAGGAGAGCAGATCACTGGAAAAGCCTATCTAGAGTAAACTGGAAACTTTATTCATTTGTGGTTTTAACACATGTGCCAGGTGTGGTCTAGAAAGTCTTGCCCCTTGCACTACAAGGGGTCAGACTAGAGTAGTACCTCTTGTGGTCCTTTGTGATCCTGCTTTCCATCACAAAGTCCTCTGCCCTCCAAGCTTCTTCATATTTGTCAGTAGGCTAGCAGACATCATTCCATTTAGCCTTATTTTCTACTCCTAAGTGACCACTCACATCTTCCAGGTCAAGCTTAGTTATACCAAAGGAAACCTCTTAAGATGTTTATGTAACAGTTACAAAGTCTTATCCATACTGGTTGTGAAGTACTGGGATCCATCCCCCTTACCTGTGCAGTTTGATCGTGAAAGACAGTCACTTGATACCCAAGATGCTGGAAAAGCATCTCCAGGGAAGTACAGTCGACATCTCCCCCTGCACGATACTCCAAGTCCTTCTCACTGCTGAAATGGACATTGCTGAGAATAAGTGCTAAGCCTCGGGGCTCCGATATCAGTTTATATGCCTGAGAAGAAGATTTAAAATTGGTAAATTTAGACTACACAAGGAAATAACAGAGTGTTAGACTAGAACAGCAATCCCTACATACCAGCTTGATATGATAGGCAGGATTTCTTGATTGAGAAGGCACAAAAACAGTAGAGCTCAAATCTTTGAAGTTGTTTTTTTTTTTAATAAATAAAAAAGTGTTTGTATTGCAAAGGGTCCCAAACACAATTGTATTTGCAAGTCTCCACAACTGATGATACTACAACACTATTATATACATTATACCATCTTGCCTTATTTTTTGTTTTAAAAGAAACAGCTTCTATGTTTCAAACTGTGAATTAGGTCTTGCTAACTTTTTTCCCTTTCCCCATCCTCACCCCAGCACGGCCCAACATATTTCCATCATCCCCATCAAAGGCCTTAGGACAACACTATGTAAAATTTAGCTAGCATTTCTTAATTGCTGTTGGGAGCAGACAGAGAAGTAAAATAGCATGTGAGTGCAATTTTAATAGCAAGGGACTGTCAGTCACTGATCCTGAAAGTTATGTGGCTGGCAAAAAAGGTTAACAGGGGAAGAACTAATTTAAGAGGGGTGTCTTCAAAATAAGTTCCCTCTCTGCCCCTCCCACTCTAACAACAACAAATCAATAGTAAATCAGTTACTAACAATCCTGTAAATTGGAAATTTAATACCAAAGGAGCATATCAAAAAGGGGGTATCCAGGAGTCAATGTAAAAGGAGGCAAGTCAAGCTCACACGGACTCTGCCTAATTAGGTCTCCCCAATAGACAGTTAAAAAAAATAAAATAAAAATCTGTTTTGCTGTACACAGAGCCTGTGACAGAAGTGTTAAGCGTTAGCACACTGTGTAACCCTAGTAAAGTGTCTGCCCCACTACACAAAATGATTTTTTTTTTTCCTTAAGTCTACCCCACCACAACCTATGCTTTACAACCAGAATAAACAAAAAGTAATTAGACCACCTACGTAACTTCTAATGCTGCAGAAGAAGAACAGAAATTCAGGTTGTTCTACCCAGTACTACCCAGCACAGAATCCTGATCTGGTTCTTAAGCCTAAGGAGAGACTCTACCGGGTACAAGTTGGCAATTAAAACAGCCAAAACTGTGACTGCTAGTTGAAACACAGTTCTAGCATCTTACAGTCATTTGCAGAGTGTGTCATCACACAGAAGGAGATGAGGATGCAGACAAATAAATATGAGGCAATAATACTGACAGCTTACACAGAGCAACAGAACAGAAGGCATTTCACGAAGCTCTTCATGAACAAAAACCAGAGGCGGAGATTTGTCTAGAATTACAGAACTTCTCAGAATTTCTTGACACTTGTAAATGAGAACTACATCAAATCAAACATGACTGGTAACATCTTTCAGTTACACAAATAGCACAACACTAATCTGCATCCCAACAAAGCATGCGTTTCGACTCAGTTTTAAGTAGCACATGTTCAGTTGATATATCCAAATACCTCACATCTTTCACATTTTAAGATTTTCTCTGTCAACTACTTACCAAGTGCTGATGCTCATGATAAAATTCAGGAGTGCAGTACTTCACTGGAGGAATCGAAGGACCATCTCCATTATCCAAGGAATGTTCCATTGGTTCTGTGCAAAACAAACATATCAATAAGAATAAAAAATTCCAACTACAAAGCCTCTGCATTAAGGTAGTAACTTGCAAATTCTGAAGTATGTGGTCTTAGGCATATTCCTATTCATACCTCTAAAAATTTTGCTTGATCAGGGACTACAGACACACAATGAAACACAGCAGAAAAACAAAAGTACTGGAATGGTATAATTTTTTTTTAATAATTTTAATTGGTAACTTTTTTTTTGCCTTGTATGCAGGTAAGCCTTATCTAAGGCCTAGTAAATTTGGTTCTACACAGTATGAAAACAGAATTCTCATCTAAAATTAGAGCCATAGAGCCATACGCTTTCTGTCATTTTGTACAGTATGTTACTCCTTTCGCAGTTAGGCTGACAAACCATTGCTAGAAATATTCAAATAGAATAGTGTTTTTCCTTTCATAAAAGGCCCTCCATGCTCACTGGGATATAATTCTTTATTTTTTGCTTAACACATGCATAGGTGATCAAACTAGACATTTCTAACTTCCAGAAAGTGCAATGCACTTTTTTGGTTATCTGCCTCTGAACAACCCTTTCCTCTGGATAACAGCAGATGCAGGGAATGATAATCAACTCTTTGCCATTTGCAGACAAATGCTCAATCCCCTGTCCTGAAGAAATGGAGCTAATGACATTCATGATTGCCTTTGAAATCCTTTTTCAGCCTTTTGAGACATGGCGCTCCTGGTTGGAGGAACATATGCTCTAAAAAAACAAAACCACCCAACCCTAAAACCTTTACCTAAATAAAAAAAAAAGCCTTCAAAATCTAGACACTTGTTCTTTAACACCAGAGAGAGCTCCCAGTAACTAGCACACAGTTAAAGCTGTGGTTAGGGAACACGAGTACTCCAGGCACGACCAGAAGCAACATGAAAACTAGCAAGGAGATTCATTCCAACTAGTTCCCTGATTTAAATCACAAATGCTTGCTAAAGAAAAGCTGATTTGCTGCACTTGACAGAAGCTAGAGGAATTTATGTTGGGCCCATGTTAACATATATAAGGCCTTGTACTTAAACTTATTTGCTAAGAAGGAAGTCTAAGTTAAGGAATACTGCCCCAAATCAGTATCTTCTCACAGCTCTAGTTCAATAAATTACAAATTACAAATCTTAAACAAAGAAGAAAATCTTTGAAGAATCTAAAATTTTACTGACATGTACTGTTTAAGCAACAAAATTTCCGCTAATAAATGAAGCTGACTAGAAACTGATTGGCTTCTCTCTTCCAATATGCTATTTCACTTTCAGTTTCTAGCCTAATTCTGCCTCCTGCATCTTAATATAATCAGTTCACTGTCAAGTTTGTATTCCTGGGATGAGCAAAGTGGTGGCAAGCTTATTTCTAGAATTGAATTAAGAGAGTATTAAGAAATTAGAAGCAACCAGCTAGCCAACCAAGTATTCATGATGTCATGTGCAACTCACCAATCCAGCGCGGTCTCTTTGAATTACATGATTCACTGGCAGGGAATGGAAGATTTGATCCATAACAGTGTTCGAGCTACAAGACATTAAATAAATCCATGAAAGAGTAGCATAAAACAGCTGGTTTTTTTTCTCTACAGTACAAGCCTGCAGGTATCATGGAACAAAGATACATGTATTTACATACACATACATATGACTTAAAAAATAATATTACGGTTCACATGCAAATGAAACATCATGACAAGATAGCAGCAGCATTTTCTGTCAATGCAAAATTCCTTCCCTTCTTTGCACATCTCTACTTCGACCCAAATCCCCAGTTTGGAAACCTTACACTGAGGTCACATTCTCCCCATTTGTGCCAAAACTTGATTTGTCCAGTGATTCCTGTATTTTTATTTGCTTTCAAGATTTCATTTTTTGTATAGGAAAGAACATTTGAAAACAAAAAAAATAGAAAGGGTAGTCCAATAAATCCTACATTTTAATAAGGGAACACATCTGCTCAAAAATATCTGGTCTTCCTTCCTTTGTATAAAATATGTTTACTGTGAGATTCCGTACTTGTCAATGCACTGAGAATATTGAGTCTTTATTAAATTCTTCCTTTAGTCCAATGCAGACAGTGAAAAGGTGAAAATAAAAATAACAAAATAAAGGAAGAGTCCCTCTCTCCTCAAAAGACAAGACTAACTTTTAGTAGCTTTCTACTCAGAGAATCATTGAACACGAAATTCAAAGATTTCAGAGAAAATATTTTCTTTGCAGCTTTTGGGTTCTTGATGACACATCAATTAAGAACATGTTGGATGTAAGAACATCCAGGAACCTTGTGAACTTCAACAAAGAGAGGCGCAGAGTCCTGCACCTGGGGAGGGGCAACTCCACGCACCAGTATATGCTGGGGGACACCAGCTGGAAAGCAGCTTGGCAGAAAAGGTCCTAGTGGACACCAAGTTGAACAGGAGCCATCAATGTGCCTTTGCCACAAAAAAGGCTAATGGTATCCTGAGCTGCATGAGGAGGAACATTGCCAGCAGATCAGATCAAGGGAGATGATCCTTCCCCTCTACTCAGCTCTGGCAAGGCTGCACCTGGAGTCCTGTGTCCAGTTCTGGGCTCCTCTGTACAAGGGAGATATGGACATACTGGAGAGTCCAACAGTAGGCCACAGAGATGATGAATGGACTGGAGCACCTCACATAGGAGGAAAAGCTGAGAGAGCTGGGACTGTTCAGGCTGGAGAAGAGAAGGCTTGGGGGGATCTTATCAGTGTACATTAACACCTGAAGAGAGGGTGCAAAGAGGACAGAGCCAGGCTCTTCTCAGTGGTGCCCAGTGACAAGACAAGAGGCAATGGACACAAACTGGAACACAGGAGGCTCCCTCTGAACACCAGGAAACACAATTTTACTCTGAGGGTGACTGAGTGCTGGAGCAGGTTGCCCAGAGAGGTTGCAGAGTCTCCATTCTTGGAGATATTCAGAAGCCACATGGATGTGGTTCTGGGCAACCTTCTCAACATGACCCCGCTTGAACAGGGGAGTTGGACCAGATGACCTCCAGGTTAGTTCCAACCTCTACTATCCTGTGATTCTATGTGAAAATTCTCCCCAAATTTCTTCCCCTCCGCTTTTACAAAGGCTACTAAAAGTTTCAATTTGCAATGAAACCCCATCCTGTCTTTTGTAAATAATTTTTTTTTCCATTTGTAAAACATTACTTTGTGCCCGAGCCCAATCTGAAATGTGGTCCATCCATTTAATTTTTTTAAAATTGTTGTACCCTTGCAATCCCATGGCTCAGGTTGGATGTTGTCTTCAAGATCAATGCCTCCAGATGCTGCTGTTTGGTTTCTCGTAGAGCTTCACAGAAGGCTGAGAAGGCATTAGGACCTCTCTTGGGCAGCAAATTGAGGAATTCCACATTTTGGCTGAAGCTCCCGGACTGGGCCTAGATCCAGAGAAAAAACAAAATCCACACTCAAAGCAACACCTCAACACAATTCATTTTGAATGAAGCTTCAGAACAACTCAACTTTTTTCCTTCATGTAAATGTTTCGTCACTATGCTTAGCTGTCCTAGATCCAATTTTATAGCTTTTCCTAGTTGACTTCATTCCCATTCCTCTGTTCCCATTAGGCCAAGGGGGAGAGTATATGGCAACACAGCAAGCCAACAATTCATACCTTACCACGCACAGTAATACACTCTCTTCTCTCTAAACTTTTACTTCCAGTTACTGTTGGAATAGTACCTTATTTCCCCTCATTGAATACACGAAGTCCCGAACATGTTTTCACTACTGCCCAATGGTTTATGGTCTCATGCACTGATAACGCTAATCCCACAGAAAGCATTAAGTAAAATACTTATTTTATGCAGTCAATTCCAAAAAGATACTACATACACATAGACTGTAACATGTAGACCAATGAAGCAATATATAGTAGTATATGAGAAAAAGTAACAATCAAAAATTAAATTTATGTATCTGTATAACAGTCCCAGGAAGTTCTAACTGTTAGAATATTAACAGGACATTTGCAAACAAACTGTATAATTTATACAGTAATAGCCTTCCCCGTGAAATCTAAAACACACCACATCATCACGTACTAAAATATTGGGTATCAAAAATAAATTTTATCAATTCCATGGAATTCATCCTATATTTTTGTGAATTACCACGAAGAACCAAGATCGCTTCTTTTGGTGGATGATAAGAAATGGTTGGTGAATTACACAGAATCAAGGCCTAACACTACATTTGCAATCACAGGAAAATCAGAAAAAAAAGCCTCGAGTCACATGTGTAAATCCTCTGCTACAAAAGATTTCACATCATCTGGTTTCTTTCATAAAATTTATCAAGCTTAGTGTTACAAGTACTTTGGGTTTTGTCCCATCACATTGTTTGGAAGGATATTGCAAAACCTTATTGATCCAATGCTTATGGATCTATTCTGAAATTTCAGACTTATGCTCATTCATGACTAATAGCATTTATTTTTGTATCAGCAATGTCCCGTGACTTCAGTGTTCTACTGTCCTTGCCCTTATTTATCAAACTTCTTTCTATAAATCGGTCTCCATTTGCTACAGTGAACAAGCCACTTTCTTTCAGCCTCCTCATAAATGGCCTCTTCCCCTCGACAATGCAATTACCCTTTCTTATAGCCACAGAAACCTCAACTTTCAGAGCACTGTTGACTAGGAGTGCATATAGTCATCTCACCTGTGCCCTTCCAGAAGAAATACTTGCCCTTTTCTCCTGGTAACACTTCTCCATTAGTCCGCAGAAGATAACCAGCTCCATATACTTGTATATTGCTGTAAGCCCACTGAATTTTATTTTATCTAATAAAGTAAATAGACAGCTGATATTCTAAAGTACCTATTAATTGTTTCTTCCTTTCTAGTAGGCCTGCAGCTGTTTATGACAAGCTTAGGATCATTAATCTTCACTTTATGTCTTCACAGTCTATGACTATGAATTGGGGCCAGTTCTGTTCAATATCTTTATCAATGATCTGGATGAGGGGATCGAGGGCCCCCTCAGTCAGTTTGCAGGTGACACCAGGTTGGGCGGGAGCGTTGATCTGCTGGAGGGCAGGGAGGCTCTGCAGAGGGCCCTGGCCAGGCCGGGTTGATGGGCCCAGGCCATGGGGTGAGGGTCAGCAAGGCTCAGGGCTGGGTCCTGCCCTGGGGGCACAACAACCCCAGGCACCGCTACAGGCGTGGGGAGGAGCGGCTGGGAGCTGCCCAAAGGGAAAGGGCCTGGGGCTGTTGGTTGACAGCCGCCTGAACATGAGCCAGCAGGGTGCCCAGGTGGCCAAGAGGGCCAATGGCATCCTGGCTTGTATCAGGAATAGTGTGGCCAGCAGGACCAGGGCAATGATCGTCCCCCTGGACTTGGCAATGGTGAGGCCACACCTCCAATACTGTGTTCAGTTTTGGCCCCTCACTCCAAGAAGAACATGGAGGTGCTGGAGCGCGTCCAAAGAAGGGCAATGAAGCTGGTGAAGGGTCTGGAGCACAAGGCTGGTGAGGAGCGGCTGGGGGAGCTGGGGGTGTTTAGCCTGGAGAAGAGGAGGCTGAGGGGAGACCTTATTGCTCTCTACAACTGCCTGAAAGGAGGCTGTAGCGAGGCGGGTGTTGGTCTCTTTTCCCCAGTAACAAGGGATAGGACGAGAGGAAACGGCCTCAAGCTGCACCAGGGGAGGTTTATGTTGGATATTACGAAAAACTTCTTCCCCGAAAGGGCTGTCAGGCCCTGGCCCAGGCTGCCCAGGGCAGGGGTTGAGTCTCCATCCCTGGAGGTATTTAAAAGCCATGTAGGTGTGGTGCTCAAGGACATGGGTTAGTGGTGGACTTGGCAGTGCTGGGTTAACGGTTGGACTCTATGATCTTAAGGGTCTTTTCCAACGTAAGCGATTCTACGATTCTAAGTCATAAATCATAATTAAGAACAGAAGCTGACCTCAAAAACTGGATCTTAAGTTTTACTGAAAAATTAAGAAATTTCCATGATGTTCATGTTCTGCACTTTGTATGTACGGTAGTCAGCTTTTAGCAGACTTCTTCCTTAATGCTTCCTTAAATACCCAAAGCGCTGTACCTCCTCGTGTAACTTCCACATCAACACATTCAGGTAATACTATATAATTTTCGGCAAACATTCAGAAGTAAAACTTCCATAAGACAGACTTCTTTCATTTTATTTTCTAATAGATTCTTAATTTATTTTTGTACCCTCACAAATGAGTTTGATAATCTGCATAACAGGAACTGGTTGCACAATAAACTGAATTCCTGTCAAAATCCCATAGTATTTGTCTTCTTACTGAGCCTGAATATACATGCAGAATCTGTGGAAAGAGCATATATACTTGACAAACATCCTGATCAAACTTATGCCACTTTGTCAAAGCCAGTGATCCCTTCATTACTGTCTAGTGATCAACACAGAGCATTTAAATCTCTATATCTACACGATCTGATAGTCTTTGATTACAGTACAGAGTATTCAACACATTTAAAAAGCAAGAGAAAGCTCTTGCTATCATATCTGCAACTTTGAAGGTCCATCCCAGAGATCTGGAATAACATCTGATGCTCTGACAAGAAGGCATTAATGAAGTGGATTTTGGACTTCATCTTAAAAATGGCCGTTTCCACTATCCCATTTTATTTCCACTATCATTTTCTCCTGTGTTTGAAATCCCTCTCTTCTGGACCTTCATCTAGATAATTACATTTACATCACCTTTGTTACACAGTAAACAGAAATTTTTTTCTTGATTCTTTTTTAACAATGTATATAATTGAAAAAAATTCACATTGTTTAGTATCTTTACGAATGACCCAATTTAAAGTCACTCCTATCAGGTCCTACTCTCTCCCCATTTTTGACATCAAAGGAAGTTGCTCCTATTTATTAATTCTTCTCCAGCAAACACCTGTAAGCTCTTTACTTACTCTTCATATTCCTTGTGAGCTCTTCATCCAGCTCTAACCACCTTTGTCTTCAGTGGCTCTTCCTGCAACATCCTCCCCTCCCATCTTTTTCTTACTTGTGGTAAAGTTTCAGTACTGGTTTAGCACCTCACACTCAAAGAAATTTCATCCTTCCTTCATCTCCCTGAGCTCCTCAGTTTATTTCACTTTCCTTAGATTACAAAAGTTTATTTAAGTGAAGTGCCCTATTTCCAGAACCAATTTGTTTGTTCTTCTGTTTAGTTTAAATCAAACCAACAGGACCAGTATAATCGTTGTGTTTTTAAGACAATACAATTTAAAACATAACTATTTATTCAGATCTTTTCCTTACTTTTTGGGGCAGCGGGGGGATATATAGAACCAGTCAGTTACAGCATCCAGTAAAATCTATGCTCTATCATCAGACACAGTGGCATTTGTCTCCTCCTATTTAATAGCTTCCTATATAAGGTACCGGATGATTAGCGTCACAATATATTTTCAAGAGTAGGCTACCTAACAGGACTCCTAAGACCTATAGAATCACAGAATTGCTTAGGTTGGTGTCCTGGTTTAACCCCAGCCAGCAACTAAGCACCACAGAGCCGCTCACTCCCTGCCCGCGGTGGGTTGGGGGAGAGAATCAGAAGGGTAAAAGGGAGAAAACTCGTGGGCTGAGATAAGAGCAGTTTAATAATTGAAGTAAAATAAAACAGCACACTAGTAATAGTAGTACTAATATAATAATAATACAATAATAAAATACAAAGCAAGTGATACACTGTACAATTGCTCACCACCTGCCGACTGATGCCCAGCCCGTCCCCGAGCAGCGATCGCTGCCCCCAGCCAACTCCCCCAGTTTCTATACTGAGCATGACGTCACATGATATGGAATAGCCCTGGGGCCAGTCTGGGTCAGCTGTGCTGGCTGTGCCCCCTCCCAGCTTCTTGTGCACCGGGCAGAGCATGGGAAGCTGAAAAGTCCTTGACTGGTGTAAGCACTACTTAGCAACAATTAAAGCATCGGTGTGTTATCAACGTTTAGTTGATATTGATATTATTCTCATCCTAAATCCAAACACAGCACTATGCCAGCTACTAGGAAGAAAATTAACCCTATCCCAGCTGAAACCAGGACAGTTGGAAAAGACCCTTAAGATCAAGTCCAACCGTTAACCTAGCACTGCCAAGTCCACCACTAAACCATGACCCTAAGCACTTCATCTACCCTATCTTTGCTCCCATAACAAATCCACAGACCTACTATAGAAAAATGAAAGGTGAGACAAAGTGTTTTTGACTCAAGTGATTGTTTTTATGCACATTACTTTTTGTTTACCTACAGCACTGTTATGATTAGTACTATCCTGCAAACATTCCCTTCACTTCAGTCCTTCTAGTGCAATGCATATTCTGCAGCACTACTGTTGCAGTTGTGAATGCTTTCCTCCTGTCCCTGCCATATTTCTATTTTTGCTGCAATTTCCAGATTCATACCCTGCAACAGTAGTTCAAGTCACTTTGTTCTCTTGCTTAGGCTGCTATTGTTATTTATAGACATTTATGCTCTTAGTTATATGTATATGTTGTATTAGGCACATTTTTTCCACTAAGCTATTACTATTTACCTGACTTATCCATTGTAACACCTTTCTCCTTACTGATAATGCATTACTAAGTATTGTTGCAGCTCCTTTTGCCCAGTTACACCTGGAAGGGAAGATTCCCTTAGTCTTCTTCCCTTCTGTCTCAGTTTAAAGCTTCTTAACTATAGCAGCAGTTTCCCCAAAAGATTATTTTCTCTGGCATTATCCTACCTGTGAGAGGGCTTTTTTTTTTTTTCCCATTCTTTTTTTTCTTCCTTGTCTTCCCAACCCCTTCAGTGACTAACTGCAGGCCAGCAACTGAACATCCCTACTAACCACCCATACTTCAGCAGTATGCCATAACTCCAAATGTCCCCCCCTTTCCTCCTTCTTCCCCCAGCTTTTATTGCTGGGCGTGACATCATATGGTGTGGGATATTCCTTTGGTCATCTGGGGTCAGCTGTCCCAGCCATGTCCCCTCCCAGCTCCTTGTGCACCCCCACCCTGCTCGCTGGTGGGGTGGGGCGAGAGGCAGAAGGGGCCTTGACTCTGTGTACGCACTGCTCAGCAATAACTAAAACATCCCTGTGTTATCAACACTGTTTTCAGCACAAATCCAAAACATAGCCCCATACAAGCTACTGTGAAGAAAATTAACTCCATCCCAGCCAAAACCAGTACAATCAGCTCTTGATTCATTCTCTGACTTTCACTGTCTTCCTGTACCTTTGTCCTCTTTCATTAGGGATTGGAGCTATTTCAGGTAAGGCTGCCTGCATCTCCCACAACTTAGCACAGGTGTCCTTGAGAGGTCCCACGAGGAATTTCACATTATCTTTGACACACAAGGAGTCAAAATTCATCAGGAAGTTATTTCCTCATTGCTTTCAAAAACCTTATCAGCCTCAGGCTCATACCTCGTGCACTTGTGCCCAGTAAATAGCTCATAATTCTGTTTTTCAGCATCTCTTCTTATGACAGGACCATCAACCTTACTAAAGGGCTAAAAAGTCCCTCAGTTACTTATTTGAGTCTTGAGACGCACTCGATGTGCATCTTCAGTCATTTCCTTTCCAGCTTGCTTTCTTTTTGAAGACCTGTATCTCCACCCTGCACAGTCTTCGGTGCATTACCATACCTCCGGGAACAATCCCAAGCTCTTTGCAATGAATTCTCCTCACAGTACCCACTGCTCAGGACACGTAACAAAAGCCCATAAACAGCATTTGTCATCCAAGAATGAGTCTTGGATCACGTAAGGTTCTTCACGCAATTTACAAAACCAGATATGAAATATAAATTCTTCAACTGAAAGGTGCACAAGTGCCACAACAAGCTGGTTTATAATATCCTTATTTACTTGCTTTCACAGTATACTTTTTGAAATAGGTATTATTCCTACTTTTACAAATAGAAAAAAAAAAAAAGGGCACAAAATGACAACAAAGGACTGGAAGATACCACCTGACTCACGAAGCGCAGCCTGCCGCAACTACGTACCAGCACGCAAGCCAATGATTTAGTAAATCCCAGACAAAAAAGCAGCTTACAGTTCTCCTGCGTGTTGCAAGCAAACCCCATACTGCTTTGCATGTCGTCCAGACGCAATCACATTAAAATATGCGGGTAACACACAGATGAGTTTTACCGTGCTGCCACTGCCAAGGACACGGAGCAGAACTAAAGCTCACGGTGCAGTCGAGTATAACCTGCATACCTGTATCATTTCCATCATCTCCGTGGTGATGATGTCCTTCTCTATCATATGCTCCATCAGTTCTTTTAAAACCAGCTGCTTTGCCAGCATCACCCGGTTCTTCTTTAGCGCTTCCTGGTGACACCGCTGCATGCCGCACGCAACCAGCATCCTGGCAGGAGAGGGGAGACCAGAGCCAAACTCAACGGCGAGACGCACCCTCACCCCTCCCAACCTTCTGCTCAGGAAGAAGCACCCCGTCTCCGCGGGCGGCCGCCGCCTGACAACGGGCGGAAGAGGCCTCCGCCGCCCGCCCCACCGGGGATCGAAGGGTGCGCTCCCCGCCGCCCCCGGCTGCCGAGGCCGGTGCAGGGCCGAGGCCGGTGCAGGGGCCGGGACGGTGCAGGGCCGAGGCCGGTGCTGGGCCCGGGCCGGTGCAGGCCGCCGCGCGCCCTCCCAGGACCGGCTCCCGCCAAACGGCCCGCGCCGCGCGCGCCGCTCCCGCCACTCACCCCTGGCTCCGCCCCACGCGCGCGCCTTCCTGCCTTCCTTCCCGGCGGCCTCAGCGACTCAAACCGCCAGACCGCGACCGCCCCCCCGCCCCCCCGCGCCGCGCTCTTGCCTCAGGTCACGTGGCCCGGGGCCATGCGGGAGCCCGCGCCACCGCCCCGCCCTTTGCGACAGCGCAACAAAAACAAGCGCCGGCGCCCGGCCGTTGTGCGCATGCGCAGCCGCGCCCGCCCCGAGGGGCTCCCCCGCCCCGCCCCGCCCGTCCCGTCCTGCCTGGGCTCGGCCGGGGCAGAGCGGGGTTTAGTCCGCAGGGAAAACAACTCAGATCCTTTTTCCACCCGTGCTCAGGTCGCCTGCCTCATTATGCTTTAAGTGTTTAATCAGATTAAATTGAAACAAGTGCGCACACAGGTATTGGCACAAGTTTAAGCATCTCGGTTTTAAATCGCGCCCCGGGTTAAGATGAGATTTAAACAAGGCCTCAGTCTCCGTGTTGCTCCAGGCTTGTCAAGTGTCATGGGCTGAGCACACTTCTCCAGCACCACCGCCTCCTGTCCTCACAGCACAACCCTGCAGCCTCTCCCCTCGCTTGCATCCCACAGACCATCCCTCTGCTAGAGGAATATAAGGTAGGGGCCCACAGGGCGCCAGAGGAGGCTCTGCTTTTATCCCGTGACTTAGAGCCTACCTCCAAAAGGGAACGGCCTTAGGCTGCACCAGGGGAGGTTTAGGCTGGATATTAGAAAAAACTTCTTCCCCCAAAGGGCTGTCAGGCCCTGGCCCAGGCTGCCCAGGGCAGGGGTTGAGTCCCCATCCCTGGGGGTATTTAAAAGCCGGGGAGATGTGGTGCTCAGGGACGTGGGTTAGTGGTGGCCTTGGTAGTGCTGGGTTAACGGTTGGACTCGATGAGCTTAAGGGTCTTTTCCAACCTTAACGATTCTATGATTCTATGCAGCCCCACTCTGAAACCCATCAGAGTGCTTTCGCCACGCTAGCCAGCCCTGCTGACAGCCCAAGCTCCTATCTGGCTGATTTCAGCCATTTGCTGAAGTATCTATGGGCCGGGGGCATGGCGGAGGGGACCGTATCCTCACACATCAGAGTAATGCGGGGGGATTCTGCGTGCAGGTGGAATTAACAGGTAGGCGGTTTTCCTTGCAAACATATCGGTGCTGGGATTTTTTTTTTTTTATTTTTAGAGTTTTTTGTTACATATATTTTCTTGATATACGTTTCAGCTGAAATCAGCTGAAATCAAAAAAGGGCTCAAGTAACGTTCAGTAATTGAAAGGGAAGAAAGGGAGCACACAGGACACGCAGAGTACACGTGAAATACGAGGGAAAAGCAAGTGAGCATCCTTTTAGCAGAAGCACATTTACAGCTGTGGTCATGTAAAGCTTCCGATAGTTGTTCCTTGGTGCACAGGAGTTTCGCATGCTAAAACTTAACACAAGTCCGAAGGCTGGAATAACCTTTACAGATGCTGAAGACAGAATCCTAGCGATCATAGCTGGTGACATTTTTTTTGTCTTCGTTTTGGCTAGTTTTTATCTGTGCTGATAAAAATTTATCACCTGAATTTATCACCTGAATTTATCTGTGCTGATCACCTGCATTTCTTCCTGACTCCTGGCAATTTGGTGCACTCAGAAAGGTCCTGGGTTGCCCTAAGTTTCTATTCCTGCGTGGTACACCTGTACTGCTTTTTATTGTGGTTTGTTCTTTTGTGGAGGCAGATGCAAGAAATGATTGGCTTTAAAAAAATCACATTGCCTCTATCAGCAAATTTGTCTCTCATAATACTTTTATGATAGAGGTATCATAGCTGCTTCATCATTAATGATATTAAAGTGATACAGCTGTAGATTTAGAAATGGAAGTCCTCTCCTTTTCCTAAGCCAAGATTATCAAATAAGCAGAATGCAAGCAAAAGCATGCTTTGTGGAGTGTTTCTTTTGGGAGGAAAAAATAATGATGCCACTAGGTATTTTTAGCGCAGTCCCATTTATTTATAAACATAAAAAGTCTTTTTTTTTAACTATAAAGAATCAAACATAAAGAAATAATTCATTGGCTTCTAGCCTATGGCTTGATGTTTCCTCATATGAATTAAAAATGATGCTGTCGTACTAGACAAGGCTGTGATGATTGCTGCTGTCCTTCATAGGAGATTCAGACCACCATATTCTTTTTGGTTTTCATTATTTGGACATTCACCAGACATTAATATCTTTTTGCATACTGCAGACCACTTTAATGCTGCAGAGCCCATCCGTTTAACTCACCCATTTTAAAAGACCGCAGAGCATCACTGATCAGTGAGAGCTAGAACCTGGCTCCAACCTAGAGCTGTCATGATGAAGACGGCGTCTGCCTTGGGACTCCTGTTTTCAGGTGCTCTCCGCTGTAGCTGTGGCCTCGGCAGACAGACTGGCCCTTTCCAGAGTCCGGAGAGAAGCCTCCACGCTTAGCGTTGTTACGAGGAACTGGAGGAGCATTGACCTTTCTGTGCAAATGTTTGCCATGATGACAATAAAGTATCTCGAGTGATCTGTTCGGGGCTGTAGTACAGCAGAGAAATACAGCCTCCTGTAGAGCTGTGAAGACTGGTGGTCCAGGCAGAGGATATGTATATGCGTACGTATCCCACCGCCGGCCTCTCTTCCAGGAGAAAACTGCTATTGTCTCCCTCTTGTCCACCACCTGGAGGCTGTGTGGGATGAGAACCTTGTGAACAACAGAAGTCATTTCATGGTGTCGTGCTTGCCGGCAGCTTTTCAACACCAAGTGACAGGTACCGCGTGGTGCCGGCTTCCGGATGAAGACAGCCACCCTCCCCTCGGTCACGCTCCGGTGCAGCACAGCTGAGGACGTGGAGCGAGTGCAGCGGAGGTGTAGCAACAAACAGTGCAGACCATAAATTTGTGTTGCTGCAAAACAGCAGTTCAGGGAACTGCAGCCTCAGTCTCTCAGTAGGGATTTTAGGGTGGCTGATGATCGCACAGCTCTCAGCAATACCTCTGTGTGTAATGCACAGGCATAGCCTACGTAGTGCTGTTTCAATTCCTCCTCTTTCCTGGCTGCATCCTACAGTCCTTCTTTAGAGGTAACCTTGTCTCTTATGATTCACTCTCCTCCACCATAAAGGTGCATCATCTCCAGTTTGAGAATTGTTGCTGTGTATAACACAACTTTCCTCACAGTGGTTTTACGTATCTGCCAAGACAAAGCATTGTGGTATTGCATTGATTTATATTTTGTGCAAAAAGATTCCAGTGAGATCAGAAGCTGTGTCTGCAGTTCAGCTCTGCTTCGAAGAATGGTGAGACAAACTCTTACAGTTTCGGGTGTGAAAAATCTCAGCTCTTTCACCTTCCCTCCAGGAGCACCCTGTATTGGGGTGAGGGTTTGGTTCTGCATTCATAGAAGGTGAAATTAATCATAATATGGAGGCCTGGAAAGCATCTTCAAAGACTTCATCGTTGATGGCATTCTCATAAGCAGGTGGTGGCGTGAGTGGCTCCAGTGGCTCAAACCTCTCTTCAATACCTTTCACTTCATGGATGTCCGAAACAAACTGCTGCAGTCTTGGGGGCAGCACCAGCTGCAGCTGCATCCTGGAGCCCGTGTCTGTCTCAGAGGTGCGCATTGTGTCTGATGCTACCGACACCCTGAGAGCCTCCACCATAATCTCTTCTTGGGCAGATGATTCGATAACTACGTTGTAAGGAGGAGGCTCATTCAGTGGTGAGGGCACTAAGCCTGGATTGGATGCAATTGTCCATATTGCTGGAACTGAGACGGTCATCACCTCCTCATAGGTGGGCGCTTCATAGGCAGCGTTCACCCTACGCACAGAGAGAGGAATGGCATTACACTCGTTATTTTACGGCTTAGTTTAGGCAGAGGCAGGTAGTCTGGATAATGTATAGGGACTGTGCTACAATCGATAGATGGGACTGAGGATATTTCACGTGGTATTATCGTATGTGACATTCTGCCACTGGATCAGCTCACTTGTCCAGCCAACTTAAAGTCTTGCTTTCTGGTCTGGAGAATGGCTCATGGGACCGTTTTCCCACACGCCCCAGAATAAGTAAAAAAACCCACATGAGGTTTCGGTGTCCTAGGCTTAGCTTGATCACAGAATCATAGAATATCTCAAGTTGGAAGGGACCCATGAGGATTATGTCCCTCATTTAAAATCTCCTGCCAGTTAAAATGTATTACTAAGAATTACTAACTACTAATTATTTCTCAGAATAATAAAGGACCTTGCTTTTTTAATACATTAGCTCAATGTTAATCTATGTTTCAGAAGTGGAGAAAATTAAGTATTTTCATTTAGTTTAAACAAGGACTAACTATTCTGTATTAAAAAGAATGTCTGCAGAGAAAAATGTTACTTTAGAAACATTTCCCTTTTTAGGTCATATTTTTAAATAAATAAATACTAATTTTCTTCTAGTATGCCCCCAAGCTAGCAAAGCCCTTTTTAGGTACTCTTTCTAAAAATAAACACGTAACAACATTTTTACCCTGCTACAACACCCTGCATTTGAGAATATCAAGTTATTTGTGGATATGGATAATGATTTTCTGGATTATACAGACAAGGAAGCAAAGATACAAAGTTAAACTCTTCAACAACAGTAGGTAAAGGGGTTAAATTAGGTGATGCTGAGAACCTGCAGAGACACATGAAGCCAAAAAGATGTGGGAGTATTCACAGCCTCTCAAAATCAGGGCTTATTAGTGTCAAGTTGGATTTTTAAGACTGGAAACACACCCAGTCACAGGTTCCTTTTTAAAAGTTTGCCGAGGAACAGTTGCTCTGGAGATAAGGTTTATAGAGCTAAACCCAGCTAAGATTCAGTATTGCTTCAGCATTTTTTCTTTTTCCTTGTCTGACTCATTGTTTGGCCAGACTTGATTACTCAAAGTAAAATAAAACGGGGCCTGGATCTGTTTAATCTTCAAAATTGTTGGTGGATCAGTTCTGGGGGGAAGAAAATATGTAATGGACAACATACAGGACATGGGTGGCATAGACATTTGCAACCTTCACCTGAAGAATGAAGGAAAACAATCTAAAAAGAACTTTTGTCTTCTGGAATGGAGTCTGTGTTTGGTGCCCTAGGGGAAGGACAGCAATACAAGATGTAAAATGGCCAGAGCTGAGGAGAGAGAGTTGAAGTAAGAGGAATAACCAGCTCGCTGCTTACCCTGCTTGGCTTTGTCTGCTTGGAGGTACCTCAGGTGCATCATGTTGCTGCTGATTCCTCAGGTAACACTCGACAAACACAGTCAGCAAATAGCCGACCAGGCACACTCCCCCTACCCCTAGGAAGAAATACCCTACTGGATTGATGTTAGATGAAATGGCCAGCATGGTGACCCCAATGAGAAGAGCAGCCGTGAAAAGAAGCAACAAGGCTTGGCGGATGTTCTTCCAGTGTGTCTCTAACCACATGGTAGTATAGATGGTGGCAGCAGACAGTTGAGAACGGATGAGCAGTGAAGGGGACACACATCTGTGGAAGATGGAATAGTGTTTTCAACAGGAAACATGAGCGTACAAACACGTTATCAGTATTGTGACCAAAATAAGAAGATACATACTCATACATACATGCCATCATGAGAATAGGCAGCTATGCACATACGTAATAAGCCTGGGAAATCTGTGCATAAGTACATGCCGATGTAAATGTACTAGAATTTCCTATGTGAATGCATATTGAATGATGGGAATGCTTGGACACACAGTTGCAAGACATAAAATGCATAAATAGACCATCAGCACTTATTGCCAGGCTTATCTAAAAAGGTCTAGCTTCCTACTAGAACTTAGAGCAGTCTAGAATGCAGATTTGAGGTTGCTACAAAAGTGAAATGAAGAATAACTTTAAAGGTTAATTCTAGGATATATCTACATTGCGTAATGAAGGTTCAGATAGCAGTTCAGATCCCAGTAAAGAAGTAGCTGTATTAATGGGGCTGTTTGCCCCAGTAAACTGAGTATCTAAATCCAGTGTAGCATTATAGCAATAACGTTACTTTAGGTTCTAGATATAGCTGGGGTATGTCTGTTTTTGCAAAATGCAGGCACGTGTGTGAATATTTGCCTATATCCTCAGTTCTTCTTCTGTGGATGTGCTTTTTCGCACCATTCTTAAACACAACAGCCCCTCCTGTCCCCCATTCCAAACCCCATCTCTGTGAAAGAGGCAGCAGTTGTCACTGTGTGCAGTCAGTATGGAATGAATACCGGCGATCTGTGGTATTCAAGAACACCGTAATTAAGGAGTCATCTTGCACGTGTTATACTAACCTACATATATCCCACTGTTTTGATGGAGACCCCTTTGAAGGAAAAGAACATGACACAATGGACATATTTTTTATGCATATGCATCTCCAAACAAATATACAGTTTTATATAGTTCCATGTTACACTGTGTGCTTTTGCACACTAAATGCGTTCCCTTGTTACAGCAAAAATAGATAAATGTATATATACAAATGCCAGAAAAAGAAACACATTCTTTCTGAACAGATTACCTTCTTGTTACCTTTTTTACTGTCAGCTTTCAGCGTATACTTACCAGAGAGAGGTTTCGGGAGGTAGGAACAATCATGTTTTAACTTCTCTCTTCATCACAAGGAAAAACGTGCAAGCTCTTTTGTCGCTGCTCCTTCCCATTCTGACCTGAGGATGGGACACCAGTAAAAACTCTCCTTTCCTCCTTTTGAGTTTTCTTGTAGGGAGACAACGAAGATTTCTTTTGAAACTAAAAGCCTGTAACTAGTGAACATGGGAAGGTACCAAACGATGGGAAGATCCTCCTGTACGAGTTTGCGAGGGAAACTAGAAGTTCATTTTTCCAGGTTCTGAATCCAAAGCAATTTCTAGACGATCATGTACCTTCTACTCTTTCGCAGCTCTTCTAGGTCTGTCCCACAAAAGCAGGAAACTAAGCAGGAAAGAGGGCGGAGTGAGCAGTGGGGGAGTGCTTACCTGTGTCGGATCTGTTTGGTCTGCTTTACTTTAATGAGAGAAACTCAGCCCTGAAAATTATGTTCTCCCCGCCGCGTAGCAGAGGAATCTTGATCTCTGCCTCACAAAGCAGGAAGGACTGCCAGCCCAGCCCACATCACATGGCCCGCACATAAATCTATTTATGAGTTCTGCAAAATGTAAATCCATACATTTTCCTATCCTGATTGGGTGCTGTTTGTCAGATGTTGTTCTATGCCCTCTTTGATTTTACAAAGAAAAGGAAAAAAGGAGGCAGTGGGTTGTTATTTCACAGAGGGCTGGGTTAAAATCCTTCTTACTCCCTGACATGTCTGGGAATGAGGTGCACTGATAAGCAACAGAACAGGTACTGAATTACTTCTTGACGTCTGTTATCATTTGAACCTTTAGCATGTGTCTGAAAATCATTGAAAGTTCTCAAATACCCTAGTGTGAATTACCTCCAGGAGCTGGCTGCAGCGCATGTTTGTCTGTAATAGGAAGATGTCCTGCTGCTAAAGGTTTATTAATAGTATTTGGGTTGAAAGATTGGGCCAACAAGAATTGCATGAAGTTTAACAAAGGTAAAGGTAAAGTCATGCATGGATGGAATAATCCCAAGCAGCAGTACAGGCTGAGATCCGCCTGACTGGGATGCAGCTCTGCTGAAATAGAGCTGGTGGTCATGATGAACGGCAAGCTCAACAGGAGTCAGCAGTGTGCCCTTGAAGTAACGAAGGCAAACTGTGTCCTGGGCTGCATCAGTAAGAGTGTAGTCAACAGATCAAGGGGTGTGATTATTCCATTCTACTCAGCACTTGTGAGGACACGCCTGGAATACCGTGTACATTTTCGGTCCCCCCAGTTCAAGAGAGAAATTGAAAAATTGGATATGGTCTGGTGAATTGCCACCAAGATGATCTGAGGGTTGGACAACTTTGACAACCAGGTTTGTACAGCCTAGAGAAAGCTTGGGCAGGTGGTGAGAGTGTCTACTCACAGTTTTCCAATGTGTAGTTACAGAGAGGATGGAGGTACCCTTCATGAGGGTACGTGGTGACAGGACAAGAGGCAAGAGGAAAGAGGGTAAGTGTCTCTGGATATAAGAAAAAGTCTTCAATGTGAAAACAGCAAAACATTGCAATTACTTGCCCAGAGAAGTGGAGGAATCATCTTATCTGGAAATACTCAAGACTCAGCTGAGTCTGAAGCCCTGCTTCCAGTAGGAGGTTGGACCAGATGATCTCCCCTTCCAGCCTAGACTTGTCAACGTTTCTGTTTCCAATATTTTTCCCTTATACCTGCCTTTTTGGCTGCTGACAGATAAAGGACTTTCAGCTCTGGTTGTTATCCAATCTTCACGTTCAAGAGAATTCTTTTGAAGATGGCAGACTTAACATCCATGTAAAGAGGAGGAAGTCAGGCTTCTGATGTGTAGCGTGTCATTTTGCAAGACTATCATTTAAATGGGAAAACTGATTTGTATCTTACAGCTCTTTCCATTTTGGGGTTGCCTCGTGTTGAGAACACTTTAAGTGGTAAAGAAGATTTGACAAAACTGTTTTCACAGCCTCTCTGCATGGAAAGCATGACTGGTGGAATCTGGCCATCTCGGTACTTCCTTCTAACCAGGGTAGATGGTAGTTGATAGAACTGTTCCTTAAAGATAAAAGATTTATTTCCTACTAGATTGAGGAGGGAATTAAAATATACTACAGACCCTGGCTAAGTTTACTGAGCTATTGTAATAAAAGAGCATCACTACTATAAGAATTGTTTTCAAAGAAGATGGCTCGACTTTTTAAAGTAGTGAGTGAAAGTGTGGTTTGACAAGGCAGCTAAACAAGCCTAATAGATAATTGCTGTGGAATATGGCAGTCCTTCCTCCTTCCTGCCTTTTCTCCATCTCCTAGCTGTCAAAGCCTGTCCTCCTTGCAGTGATTCTAGTCCTCAGCTGATCTCTTGCTGAGCCATGTCAGCTGCCTTGGCTAGTGGGAAAGTATTTACATTTTTCCAGAGTGAATTTAGTGGGCTGAACCTAGTCACCAAAGTACCATCTAACCACTTAATCCCCATTCAAGGGAAGCAATGGGAATGCATAGCTGGAGTGGCGGAGGGGAAGGGAGGAAGAGGGGGAATAACTTCCAGAGCTGCAGTGAGCGCCGTTTGATCAGCTCAGCCCAAACCGTTGCAGTAGAAGGAACTTCTTCCTTGTTGGACTCAGCCCTGCGGAAAGGTGTACCACCTAAGACCCGTCTTGTCCCCAGCAAATCCTATTAATTATATCAGGGACTTCCAGCTCAGCCTGATGACTTTAGGCAACTCCCAGCTCTGGTCAGTACACTGACTATTGTCGAATTCCCCCAACAATCTGACTACTATTGAATCCCCCTTTTAAGTACCTACAGAAGGTGCTTATCCTTCTGTAGGCTATGTAGAGGGAGCCGAGGCACTTCGCTTGTCCGCGCATTCTGCTGTGGGGAGTAGGCATATAAAAACTGCTTTGGGGCTAGACCTTTTTCCTAAGTTGGGAGAAAGTCAGAAAGGAGAAAAAAATCGTCATTATTTAATGGAAAACTACCGCTGCGATTCGAAAGGCTGTATTTGATTTGTGGATAGCTGGAAAGATACAGGTTTTGCTGAAAAATTGTATAGTAGTTTTGATTGGTGCACCATTTTAAAAAATACTTATAGACACAGTTATGAAATATCAGGATGAAAAAGGCTAAAAAGGGCAGATATCTCTGCTGCATTAGTTGTTGCTTCTATTACTTCGGTTTATTTCAGTTGAAGTTAAGAGTTCAGTAACTCCTGTATATTTTACCCATGGAGTTGCATGGATGACTGGGCCAAATCTTTAGGAATGATTTTTATGCATTTACAAGAATGTTACTTTGCCATGCAGCTGTGAATGCATTAGCTGAACATGTTTATGAATGCGATACTGACTGCTTTGTGGATCTAAGGATACAAAGCAGGATGAACTTCTATGAACTAACCTTTGCAATGTGATTTCTAGCAACACAGTGCTTCTACATGAGGCCTTTTGGCATTTCTGAAGGACTGCTGAAATTTTTATCTGTCTGCCATTTTGATTGTCTCCGTAGTCTGGTTCAGACCGTCGTTGGTTACAGTGTGAGGGGGTCCGTAACAAAGAAAAATTGATCACGTAGCTGCATCAAGTTTTTGGTGATGACAAGATTCAGAAAACGCAGAGGGGCTTGGGAAGGGCCTGAGAAGTATCACTATGCAGTGTTTGTGAAACAAGGGGTAGGAGTCAGGGACAAAAAAGAAGGACATTTACACTGCCATCCTAAACTCTCTCCCTTTCATGTGCAGTAGAGATGGTTTTTATAGAAAGCTTTCTGTTCTCTGTTGTTCAGTCATGCTGTGGGGACCAGACTTCATTTAACAGCAGATTTCTTTAGTTAGACCAGATTTCCTTTTTTCATTCTTTCCTTCTGTCAGTATCTCATTGTTGATCTTCATTCAGTCTGTAGGAAACATTTCACCTTTCCCCTGTTTCACCTCACTATCTGCTCTACCTCCTGCCCAGACTGCTACTAATTAACTTAGTACCTACAGTAAGCTTGCTTATCAGGTCGGTATGCAGAGAAGCTTGCTTTATTCCCAAGGGCTCGTGACGTACATACCATGGCACAATTAATCACTAAGTCCATTCTTCCCTATAACCTTGTCCTGAAGTAATTTCTGAGAGCCTGAGCAAGTGGTGGGGACAAAGTGCTACTGAACCGCTTTTTCCTGTCTTGTCTACCTCTCTTTTTGTCTCCGAGGTTCGGCTTAGTCACCTTTGTGAAATATAACGTTGACTTTTCTGTTCAGAAGCATGATTACGTTGTATCTACAGAGGTCATGGGTTAGCCACGACCTATGGTTGATACGTTTCTGGCCAGTATAATGTGTTGAACAGGAGAAAGCCAAACCCCAAGGAAGTTTTGCCTATGCTTGGATGTTCAAATATATGTGTAACTTTGAGAAATCCAGTTATGCTTGACCTGCCATAGCTGAATGTTCATACATTTCTTGGGAGCTGGCAACCTCTTCTTGTCTTCCAGCTTACTCCAGTTCTTACAGGACAATGGTTGAAAGTTATCGGATGGGTAGTTACTGTGTGGTGGTTTTTTGGCATGGCTGTCTTCTACCTGCAGTGGCTTTTCTCTACAGATCAGGGTTGAAATGTGATCACAGGACTGATATTGCAAGGAGATCTGCTGCTGCTGCTGCTGCTGCTAGTAGTTCCTCACCTGTCTCAGGGATACCCGAAAAGCATAAATCTACAGAGACTGAGGCAGAGACACTTGTTATGTTGTGCAGAACTAATGGATTTCTATTTTCTGGCAGTGGGGAGTCACATTTAAGGTGAGAAGTGTTTCCAGGGCTGCCTGCACACCTAAATTTCCTAAGTATTTAAAATTAACAAAGCAGTGCCTCCTTTTCTGCCATGAGAATGACAGAAAAGTAACAGGCATGTACCAAGACTCTGATACATGAGGTTTTTTATTTCCTCTTACAGCCTTTCAAATTCACTTATGTCACATGTTTCATTTTTTCTCTGTAAAAAAGAAAATGAAGGCTAGAAACTTCATCTTTTCATTCTGAATTCTTGTTAGGACAGGAGCTTTAAAACTGTGAGGTTCCATAAGCATTGGTAAAACTTTCTGCAGCTGGTTTAGTTTAATGACAGAGCCCAATCCGGTCTATATTATTCACTTTCTGTTGGAGGACTTTCTATACTTGTGTAGAATCTCTGTGAAGTGCAGTACTTCTGCTGATGAAAAATCAGATGTTACTATATACACGATGTAAATTGGCAGTATGCACTCTTTGAAGGAATTCACCCTGGTGACTGTAATAATAGAATCATAGAATCATAGAATCGTTAAGGTTGGAAAAGACCCTTAAGATCATCGAGTCCAACCGTTAACCTATCACTGCCAAGTCCAGCACTAAACCATGTCCCTAAGCACCACATCTCCCCAGCTTTTAAATACCTCCAGGGATGGAGACTCAACCACTGCCCTGGGCAGTCTGTGCCAGGGCCTGACCACTCTCTCCATGAAGAAATTTTTCCCAATATCCAACCTAAACCTCCCCTAGCGCAGCTTGAGGCCGTTCCCTCTCGTCCCATCACTTGTTACTAGGGAGAATAGACCAACCCCCACCTCGCTACAGCCTCCTTTCAGGCAGTTGTAGAGAGCGATGAGGGTTCCCCTCAGCCTCCTCTTCTCCAGACTAAACAACCCCAGCTCCCCCAGCCGCTCCTCACCAGCCTTGTGCTCCAGACCCTTCAGCTTCATTGCCCTTCTCTGGCCACGCTCCAGCCCCTCCATGTCCTTCTTGGAGTGAGGGGCCCAAAACTGAACACAGCACTCGAGGTGTGGCCACACCAGTGTCAAGTACAGGGGCACCATCACCTCCCTGGTCCTGCTGGCCACACTATTCCTGATACAAGCCAGGATGCCATTAGCCCTCTTGGCCACCTGGGCACACTGCTGGCTCATGTTCAGCCGCTGTCAACCAACACCCCCAGGTCCTTTTCTGCCAAGCAGCTCTCCAGCCGCTCTTCCCCAAGCCTATAGCATTGCATGGGGTTGTTGCGACCCAAGTGCAGGACCTGGCCCTGAGCCTTGTTGAACCTCATACAGTTGGCCTGGGCCCATCGCCCCGGCCTGGCCAGGGCCCTCTGCAGGGCCTCCCTGCCCCCCAGCAGATCAACGCTCCTGCCCAACTGGGTGTCGCCTGCAAACTGACTGAGGGTGCCCTCCATCCCCTTGTCCAGATCATTGATAAAGATATTAAACAGAACTGGCCCCAGTACTGAGCCCTGGGGACACCACTTGTGACTGGACGCCAACTGGATTTGACTCCATTCACCACAACTCTCTGGGCTCGGCCATCAGCCAGTTTTTGACCCAGCGCAGAGTGCACCCATCCAAGCCGTGAGCAGTCAGTTTCTCCAGGAGAATGCTGTGGGAGACAGTGTCAAAGGCCTTACTGAAGTCCAGGTAGACGACATCCACAGTCTTCCCCTCATCCACTAAGCGCGTCGCCTTGTCACAGAAGGAGACCAGGTCAGTGAAGCAGGACCTCCCTTTCATAAACCCATGCTGCCTGGGCCTGATCCCCTGGGTGTCCCGCATGTGCCGTGTAATGGCACTCAAGATGATCTGCTCCAAATGAAGTAATAGTAGTGCTAATGCTACTAAATGGAATACTAGAGTGACTTCTCTTTTTGTGCTAGTTTAGAGCTCCTAATGTGGATCAGACAGAGGAGGAGACAACTTGACTGTGACTGAAGAAGGAGGGCAGTTAAGATCCTACTGCTAGAATATGGTGAAAGAATCATGTGGAATACCTAGTGTGGAAAGAGCAAGTGGGCAGAAAAGAAATGGTTTCAAGATAAAATTAAGGAATCCATTGAGAATAGTTAAAAGAACACAGGGAGATCACTTGCTGTCATTCTAGACTGTACCAGGTGTCTCTGGAAATAAGAGAAAATAAGACCTGTAGACGCTGAGCTGCTTTACTGTAGAACGGTGTTTGCATTCCTTTTCTCCAGACGTAATTTCACCATTCCAAAACGCAAAGTTTTCAGCCAGAGGACATGAGATGCAGTGAGAAAAGTTAATGTGTAATTGCCACAGAATTCCTGTTCCCTACCTTCTCCCTCGTCCTAACCACATATTCTTGCTGCTGATGTTGCCAAACCTGTTACACGCTGGAGCCCTCCCTGCTAACAAGGCATAAAACTAACAAAGTAAAGTAAAAAGGAAAAAAAGTGCTATTTTCTGTTGGGTTAGTGAACTAACAGTCATGAAAACATGCAGGAAGCGCCAGTATGGCCACAAGAGAGGAGAAAGGACCTCACGGCCTCTTTCTGTGCTAAAGAATAGGGGATGCCCTTGTCCTTTCAACAGCATTAGATGGTTTTGCTAGGGAACCACACCTGAAATATTTGGGAATTACCATCCAGCATTAAAATACAGCCTCCTTGGGTTGGAATTCAGTGACTATGCAACTCACTGTAATACTAAATACTAAAAGAAATTTTTTACGATGAGGGTGGTGAAACACTGGAAGGGGTTGCCCAGAGAGGTGGGAGATGCCCCATCCTTGGAAACATTCAAGGCCAGGCTGGATGGGGCTCTGAGCACCCTGATCTGGGTGAAGATGTATGTCCCTGCCCATGGCAGGGGCATTGGACCAGACGACCCTTAAAGGTCCCTTCCATCCCGAAGCATTCTGTGATTCTATTTTATGATAAATAACTGTGGACTGAAAAATAATAGGCATGAGAGGAGGAGAAAGAGGCTGAAATTACTGTCACAGAATGTAGCTTCTTGAGCAGGAATTTGGCATTGGTTGCTGTCACTGGTGGGACCCACAGCGTCTCTTCTTGAGGCGCTCTTATGTTCCCGTTGTATAATGTTGCACTTTCTTCAGATTTTTTCAGTAAATAGCGGGGTGGGAGAATGGGGGAGGTGTGCCAGGCAAAGAGCTCACTTAACTATTTTATTGATGAGCTGTGCTTCAGAGAAAAGAGTACACTGCCATGATTGGTACTGGTCACTCTTTGAGCGTTGTGCTTTATAGCAAATGCCGGGCAGAATCCCACGTGCTTCTCGGCTCCTGTTCCCAGCCTAAGGTGCTCATAGTCTAAAACAAGTGTGACAAAGCCACAGAGCAACAATTCAAGTATGGAAGGCCAGAGAGAGATAACTTAGTAAGAAAAGAAATACGAAAGAAAAAAAATTAGTAAAATAAAGGCCGTTTTTGCTTGAAAACTAGATCTATAACAGCGATCCTTTTTTTGCTTCATTAGATATTTCCTGTTCAAAGGCAACACTGTTTGTTTCAGTGCTAGTTTTAGTGCTAGTTTTAGCACTAGTTTTTGCTGCATGTTGCTCCAGCCGTGTGCCATAAAGGCAGCGCACCTCAGAGGGAGGAAGCTGGATGTGGTTCTTTTTTCTTCCTCGGGAAAAATGGGTGTTCGTTCCGGTTACATCCGTGCAGACAGGCATTCACAGGGGGCAGTAAAAGAGCATTTTCTTTGTTACTTTATGAAAGCAAATAGACACATGAGCTGAAAAGAACGTAGCTTTTATCTTGGCGTGGTTCCTCAATGTGTGAGCTGTCGGTTTATTTAGTGATACGTACAGGTTTTACCCAGTTCTGGCACGGATTTGCATTTCTAATGGACACTGCCAAATTAGCAAGAGCACGTGATAATGCATTTCTGGTATGTGCCATGATCATGCCCTGTAGTATTGCAGTTTGTATGGCATCTGAATTGTTATCCTGGTACATTCTAGCATGGCATTGTGAAGATGTTTTGGATGTTTTTTCCTGTGGGGTGAACTATGGTTTCCAAGGTCAGCCATCAGCTGCAGGAACAGTCTCATAAAGAGCACCGTGCCGCATCACTGCCAGACCAGGCTGCTGTTTCTAAGTCAGTGCTGGGAAAGCAATTCACCACTTTTGCTTTCTCCTGAGGCAGCAGCAGTAGTGATACTGCAACTCCTATTGTTTGTAAAGGGGAACTCTGTTTTATCAAGGCTTCTGTTGCTGAGAGATAGCTTTCTTGTTCACTGTAGGCAACAAAACAAAAGGACACGCAATATGTGGGATTAAGTGTATGTCTGGTTGAACTGATGGCTTTGAGAGAATTTATTAATGGTGATAACTGTCTGCTTGTTCCACATCATGTCTGTGCTCATGAGAAGTGATGACTGGTTGCAAAGGGTCTTTCTGTGAATATGAGAAGATTGCCCATGAAGGGAGAATTTCAGGATAGAACGGTCATAGTTCATGGACATCTGTGTTGGACAGAAGTCATATTTGATGCCAAAGATGATCCATGTGATGGTGCCACTGTTTCTTGAGAAGAGTTGTCAAGTCTACAGGCTACTGGCAACCTCTGATTCATAAGACTGTTCTGTGAAGTCCTTTGCAGTTGAAAGATGTCAGAGTGATTCAGGAGACAGTGTTTGAAAAGCTCGCATTGACACTTGGTGCATGGGAGATCGTAGTTTTGGCTGAAGAGACTTCTTTGAATATATTGGAACTACTGATGAGGTATATATTCTTGTCCACTGCCTCCTCTGTTCCTCCCTGCTTCCTCCAAATTTTGTCTTGCTCGATTAAAGAACAGGATAATAGTCTCTTGTCAGAATCACCGTTATGTGACCTTTTACTTCTCACACTTGCAAGTGTGGCAGTGTGTGACACCCAGATCTCTCACAAGTTTCCAGTCTACACCTGGTTGTAGATCCATTGTTATTGACAGTCTCCAAGTCTCCATTGATATTGATGAAGTTTCCAAGTCTTCGATACATGGTGGTCCTACTTTTACCCTGATTCTCCTGCTCATCAAGCTAATCAGCAACAACTTTGACCATCATTAAGAGCTCCTAAATTTCTGCTTCAGCCACTGCTATGGGATGTACGTTTGGCCATCTGAAGAGAAGATAAAGGGCCTTCACGATGACAACTGACTCCTCTGCTTCCTTGGCAATATCATGTTCACCTGCTGTTCTTGAAATGATAGTTTCCAAGTGGGCGATAGGGCAGACTGAGGAATGTGTTGAGGTGGAGAAGAATTGTAGCCTGTAGGTGATTTGTTCAGGTTCCTATGAGCACTGTAAAGGCCAAATGATGCACTGATCTTTGTTGATACAAAATCCCTGACAAGTGTTTGCTTATATCGAGTACTACAGCTTTCTGCATCTCTTGCTTCCGCTTGCTGCTTTGCCCTTGCAGCCCTACCCTGAAGTGTCCTTGCATGGCAGCCCAGCTCCAGTGAACGCTGTTAAGCCTGTCTCACAATTTCTGAAATTCCAAACCTCAAGTACATGACAGTGGCAACATGAGTTTCTACCAGATCAACACACTTCCCCGTGAGGCTGGAGAAGGCAGCAATATGTTCATTTCCATGCAAACTATGTATGGCTTATTTAATGTAATTAAGACCAAAATATGAGTCATTAAAACACTGCTAGAGATCTTCTCAGAGGTGATTTTTTAATGCTCCTATTTTATATTTTGTTAATTTGCAGGCTGAATGTTTTTCTTACAGGTTGTGTTGAAACTGGTAGGTCAAACAAGAAGTGTAGAATCTGACTGTAAACATCTTGCCAAACAAAACAAAGACAAAAGCAAAGCTTCTTGTGAATTGTGGCTCTCTTCGTGGAGAAGTTTTGGCGAGAAATTGCTATAGTAGGTTTTCGTGGTAGGTCGATAACAGACAACTGAAGTGGAACAGCTTGAAGAACATACAGAAAAAGATGAAAAATAAAACCTGATATTCTCCAAATCAACGCTGGATGTATGCCTTTGGATGGGTCAAGGGAAAATTATTACTGGTTTGAGGTGGTAGATGAAATACTGGTATTATCAACAAAGAGGCTGTGGTTAGCGGATTCCCCATGTCTGACATTGCCTAAGCAAAACTTTGCAGGATGCGAGAGTAATTGGTTTTGTTGCTGTTCCTAAAGTCTCTGGTTTAGCTGTTGTCCCTTCTGTGTTCTCTCCATAGCATTCACACCAAGCTAGCTGGGGCTGGAGCGCTAACACAGCATAAATATTTACTGCCTAACAAATCTAATTTTACTCATTTTGGTAGCGTCCCACTATTGATTATAGTTCCGCCTTTCATTCCACGAATATATTTGTATCAGTTATATCAGTATATTTAACAATTCTTAATATTCTTTGAGAAGGAAGTAAACATCTTGCCCTCCTTTCATTATATTTTAGTTTGTACAGCTCTACTTGCTGTTAGAAGATTGCTGGATTTTCCCTGTTCTCAGTTTTATGTGTCACTGAAGCATTGCTGGCATTCTTTATTTCAGGTCTACAATTTATAGCAGTTTCGAAATTGCTGGTTGTTTCTTATTCCAGCCAAATGGTCACTTGCTGTCTAAGAACAGCTGGATGCTTTTCATCCCGTACCGATTTCACTGCAGTCTACTAGGATTTTTTTGTTGTAGCAGTTCAGCTGCCTGCAGTCCAGGAATTTTATTGGATTCTTATGATCCATAGTGCTCGATGCAGGCTGATTTTCCAGTGGTGCTCAGTTTTTTTGTCCTCTTAGTGCTATCCAGGCCAGTGAGGTGCTTAACAAAATCATCCACAGAATCATTTTTCCTTAGTTGTTCTGTCATTAAGTTTGATATGGAAACGCTATTTTGTGAGACACGTTGTCTGACAGTACTCCAAAAGGTTTAGGGAGGACTTCTCTGTAATAAGTGAACTGTAAGCCATAGGTTCAGTTTTTACTGCAGGGCTGATAGAATATATTATGTACTTTATAAATATATCTGCACCTATACTGTACAGCCCGTACATGCCAATTGGAACTGTGTCCTACTGTGGTATGGACTGCACAAACACAGTAGGCTCTGTATCTAGCCATTCACGCAAGCAAAACGTCCCCCACATTCGTCATGAATAGATTTTCTGGGTATTTATAGCGTATGGTTCCTAAGGGGTAGACATTTTCTTACTGAATATCATGAAGTGATTCTTTTTCAGACGTTATATATGCTAAGTATTTGTCAAAGCAAGGATCAGCTGTTCTCTGCTGTCATACATACTTAAACTCTTAGACCCTCCTTCTTCTTTATGTGTCCTTAATGGTTAATGAAGAAATGACCCATTATTTTGTCTCCTAATGCACTTTCCTGGTGGCCCGTCAGTGTGGAATAACTGGTAGGTGCTTTTTGATGACGTTCTCCTGAGGCATTAATCGTGAACAGTCTGCATATTGTTTGTTTACTGTCCCGATTCGAGTAAGTAATCATGTCCTCCCCTTCCCATAAATCAAGAAAGACGCTGTATGTCATGCTTTTCTTCTGCTGAGGAGTAACAGCAAGGCAAGGGGCAGCAAGGAGGCTGCTCTTGTCACGGAGGAACTGAACTCCGATTCGGGTAATCCCAATTAAATTTGCTACAAACCTTTTAGCTGGGACTTTAAGGAAATCCCTTGGCTCATCACAGGTCTCTTGGAGAACGAATTGTTCCAGAATGGGGACTGACTTGTGCCTTGCAAATCGGGCCGAGATCTCACTGAGCTATCCTGCAGCCTCCGCCGATGAAAAAAAGAACAGAAATTCTTTGCTGCAAAAATGTAATTTCACATTTCAGGGAGTGATGAAGTCTGAGAAATTAGCAGCACCAACTCCCTGCCCCTGCCATGTATTGCTAAGTGAAGTTTCATACCTGGGGCTATAGGTCCCATAGGGTTTCCCTAGCATTTTTGGGGCGCAGCGGCTTGCGGAGGCTGCCGGCTCCCCGCACCGCAGTGGATCGTGCCCTCCACACTAATAAGCAGCGGCTCCCGCTCTTAAAGGGGCCGCGGCGCCTTTCTCATGTCCCGGCAACCCGCCAGCAGTGTGCCCAGGTGGCCAAGAAGGCCAATGGCATCCTGGCTTGTATCAGGAATAGTGTGGCCAGCAGGAGCAGGGAGGTGATAGTGCCCCTGTACTGGGCACTGGTGAGGCCGCACCTCGAGTGCTGTGTTCAGTGTTGGGCCCCTCACTCCAAGAAGGACATGGAGGGGCTGGAGCGTGGCCAGAGGAGGGCAACGAAGCTGGTGAAGGGTCTGGAGCACAAGTCTTACAAGGAGCGGCTGGGGGAGCTGGGGTTGTTTAACCTGGAGGAGAGGAGGCTGAGGGGAGCCCTCATCGCTCTCTGCAACGGCCTGAAAGGAGGCTGTAGCGAGGTGGGGCCCGGTCTCTTCTCCCCAGTAACAAGTGATGGGACGAGAGGGAACGGCCTCAAGCTGCGCCAGGGGAGGTTTGGGTTGGATATTGGGAAAAACTTCTTCACTGAAAGGGCTGTCAGGCCCTGGCCCAGGCTGCCCAGGGCAGGGGCTGAGTCCCCATCCCTGGAGGTATTTAAAAGACGGGTAGACGTGGTGCTCGAGGACATGGTTTAGTGGTGGCCTTGGCAGTGATAGGTTAACAGTTGGACTCGATGATCTTAAAGGTCTTTTCCAACGTTAATGATTCTATGGTTCTATGAAAAGGAGGGGACTCCTGCCAGGGGAGGGGGCTCTGGGCTGCTGGTGTCCTGCCGCCAGGGATCCCCCAGCCCGAGGTGGCCTGGCAGGGGCGGCTCCCTGCCACCCCTTGTACTGCAGGCCGCTTTAACCCCTTCTGCCCCCTTCAGAATTTCAGGCCGACAGGAGAAGTTTGTGGAGAACAATTCCCAGCTGATTCAGAGTAATTAAGAGCAGCTTTATCCCTAATTCTGAAAAAGAAACTTACTCATCTGATTGCCTTTCCGTCCAGGCATTCCTCCGTTGTCCTCAGCCACACTGCATCCCTCCAGGTCTGACCTCCCTTCCTCCCCATCCCATGCAATCTTTCCAGCAGTCCCAGCGCCAGTTTGGAAACTCGTGGGTACATACATAGCACAAAAACTTTGCACGTGCACCCTGTCCTTCTGTTTGGATTAGACCGCTATTATTCCCCTTGTTCGAATACCATTTCATTGCTGCAAACTGTTAAACGTGTTGACCCAACCCAGGCAAGGCCAGTATCTTCATCTATGTGCTCTTCAGCCCTTCCTCACTCTAATAACTTGCCTCCCTGCTGTCAAAAACGTCTGTCCATCCTTCTGTTTTAACATGACCCTGGGAATCCTTTCACTTCTCTGCCTTGATTTCACATGTAATTCATGGACATGAAGTGGCTTTGTATATCCATATGGTATGGCTTTTGAGGGACTCAGCTGACTGAGAGTATAAAGAAAGTTTTTCTTTGTTAAAATTATTAGTTAAAGCCAATTATGAAGTTAATTGTGCAATAAAGCCCAGGAACTAAGTCCTTTCTCTTACGCATGATTATCATATAGATAATGCACTACTGTTCACAAAATATGGGCTTATTAGAGGGCCTTCCTCTGCTAGAGCTGTCCTCATATCTCATGTTTTCCATCCGCCTGAGTTCTCCTCTTGTTGGGCACCTGAGGTAGACTTTCAGGGCAAGACCTGCTGGACGCTACAAAATCTCTCTGATTTTCAGAGTGCTCTGACGTTTGCCAAGAAAATATTTACCTGCTGAATTATTAGAAAACTTGGTGACTTCTGGGTGGAAACTGGTGGTGAAGAATTGCAACTTGGTCATGATCTGATACACTGCAGAGCTTGAAGCTCTTATGTTTTGACCTGAAATAATGAACTTCGAGCTTCTGAACATTTCATGCCGCAGGTGTTCTAACATGCAGTGAGTAAAATCATAGAATAAGTCAGGACGGAAAGTCTCGTTTAGGTCAACTACCCTGCACAAAATGGACAACTTCAAAGCTAGAACTGGTTGCTCAGGGCCTTGTCCATGCATCTTCTGAAGATCTCCAAGAATGGAGATTACTCAGCCTCTCTTGGCACTTCTTCCCAGTACTGAACCACCGTCATAGGAGGAACCAATTTTTCCTTCATGTAGCTGAAATTTTCCTTGATGCAACCTGAATGCTACCTCTTGTGCTGTGCACATATGTGAGAACCTAGAAGTTGCTTCTGTGGAGGAGCTGCTTCCTCTTTTCCGAAGTGTGGCCATTCCAGTCATCTCTGAAATTAGCAAGTCCATCATTTCCATCCATATGAATATTCCCTGTTGACAAATATCCAGAGTTATACTGCCAAAATCTCCCCCAATTCATACAGTACTGATGATAGTCAGATAAATTAATAAATATTTCTCATATCATCAGGTTCTACTAGCAGGCAACTTTGCTCAAGGCTTGAAAATAAACTGAGTTGTTATCTAGGGGCTCTGCCAGGAGATTGATGGTGCAGGTTCATGGGCCAGTTCAAAATACTGTTGCTTGCAAAAAAGAGAGTCCTGCCATGTTCCATTTCCATCCCTGGCCACGTATTCCAGTCCCCTTCATTGCACCAGCAGCAGCATTCAGGATGTCGCTCGGAGCAGCTGGCTGATCCGAGTGGGACTGTCCTGGCATCCGTGTGGCGTGCAGGCGTCTCAGGCTCTTTAGGCAGCTGTACCGACAGACTGCCAGCCTTGCTTTCTTTTCCTGGCCCTGGGTAACGGAGGGTTAAGTCTCTCTCTGGCAGTTTATCCGTATGTGGAACAGCGGTAATAATGGGAACCACTATCAATAACGTATTGTGAGATCTTCAGATAAAGGTGGCAAAGAAACGCAAAGTGTTAGTACTTATATGGAAACAATTTAGCTAGATTCCTTATAGACAAATGTGAAGACCCAGTCAGTGTATAGTCTGAGGGTGATTTAAAGGCTTGTAGAAATGGCAGGATGTTATAATTTTATTAATCAGGTTATGAATAATACTAATTTCAAATTGTAAGATACCAGAACAGTGACACAATAAGTCCGGTACGAGTCTAATATTCAGAATAAAACGCACAAATTTATGCTTCTATATCTGTAGGTAGATATACAGATACCGATAGCTGCTGTTCACTGAAAAGCCAAACATGACTGCTCTTCTAATATTTACAATGCCAGTTTTCTTACTTTTATTGAGTTTTACCGTACTTTGTTCTCAGCCTACTTTTCTGGAAACAAAACATACTGTAAACAGTCTGTGTGGGTGTGTCTGTACACCATTATCCCTTGGTAACCTTCGGAATAGTAGATTATCTTCTACCAAAATTAGGGAATCGAGGTCTCAAAGGTGATTTGTTCATTTGCTAATTTTCTCAAAATTATATTTTGATAATTTGATGATTATCTCTCTGGTATATCTTTGATAATTATCTCAAAGAGAATGTGGTCTCTTATCTCAGATAAAAGGTTCCTATAAACTTAATTAAAATGGTCAACCAGGAAAAAAACCTCCCCGTAAATATCCCAAAAGAGGGAAAGGTTGCAAAGTGAACCTCATCAAGGTGCTGACTTTTTCTTTTTTTTAAAATAAAGCATTTCTGGCGTGCGTAAGTGTGGAGAAAAGCTTGATAAAGCTTGGTCTATGGAGTTTTGCAAACAAGAACGTAATTAAAACCAATTGTAGATACAAACAATCGCCGTGCCCTCTTAAAAAGAGTTGCCAGTTTTCAGGAGTCTTACTCACAACTGAGGTTGCAACACCAACAATCTTTTATTACGCACTTTATTTTGAATCTAATTTCAGGAAACTCTTTATTATGGTAAAATTCCCACAGATTTTTTTTTCAAAATGTGGGAGAAGTTAAATAGGGAAGAGAAGCCAAGGATGACCTACTGTTTGAGCACCCTAGTATGCTTTTTTTCTGTCTCTGTTGTGCCTCTGCCATGGCTATGGTCATGGGAGGAATTAACAGAAGGAATTACTGTGATGTTTGAGGTGACGTAGTAGGAGGCCCCCCAGCAGACTGATGGGACCAGAATGAGTCAGGCTGAGTTACTCCAGTGCAAAATGGAGTGGGTAATTTGGCCTGGGAATTAAACCTAATTTTGCTCTGAGGCAGATCTAAAGCACTCACCCAGTTGTAGGTAGTAGCCCTCTACAAAGGCAAAATGCTTTTAACGCCTTCACCTAGGTCTGCCAGAACTCATTTTACCGTTGCCTAAGACTGCTACCACACAGAAAATTCTTTAATTATCTGCAAGAATTGCGAGGGAACACTCATTCCAATCCACAGGTCAGTCATGACTCAGGATTATTAAAAGCACTTGCAGAAAGCACCATGTCATCCTGTCCCCTCGGGTCATCTTCATTCAGTGCCTTTGCTATGGGACTAAATCAGTATTAAGTAAGAATTTTTCAGATTTTTCCGGTCGGCTACTTTCGCTTCCTACTCTGAGCTATACACATGAATCTGCATGACTCAGTTCACTGTCACCAAAGAACTGTCATTATACTTGAGAGGACTAGAAAAAAAAAAGTGCTTTTCTGTGGAAAAAAAAACCCCAACTCTCATTTTTAAAGGTCATCCCTGCAGGTCTGGGATTAGAAGTGCAGGGGAGCAGGATGTGGGTGTACAGAGCTGCCCGTGCTCCTCCACCTACGGAGCTGCCGGTCTGACCCCTTCCCCTAGGACCAAGCCTCTCTGCTGAAGCTGCTCCACAGGCTGGCTGCTCAATCCACACCGATCTCTAGTTTCAAGTATGACAGCACCGGCCTGCTCGCTCTCCATTCATCCGCAGGTGGGGGCAGCGGAAGAGAAAGGGAGGGAGGGAGAGGGAGGGAGGACACTGCAACCTACGTGAATAATTGATAGTGCGAGGAAGGGAGAGCAGCTGGGTTCCCTGTCTCCATCCGCTCACCAGCTGGGGATGAGAGATCCTGGCTCAGGTAGGGGATGAACGGCTTAGCTGCTTTTATTCTCATCTTGCCTGCAATGCCAATTAAATATATTTTGCATCTAGAAGGAATGGGAGCAAAGACAGCTGGGGGAGGGTGGATCCAGATCTTCTCTGCTGCTTGCGTGGCGTTGTGTAATGGATGGACCTCGGGGCAGTTTCAGCCTCAGCAGGGAAAGTGGCTGTATGCTTTTTAAAAGATTGTGCTATACTGCATTGTGTAGGGAAGCAGTTGGAGAGAGAGAGAGAGAAACGGTGGAGGGGGGGAGAGCAGACCTCTGTGTAGGAAATGAGACAAACTGACGAGATGGAGGGGCATGAAAGAGGCTCTGTCCAGGCTCAGAGGAATCCCACCCGGATTCTGTCAACCTTTGCCATAAGATGATGAGCCCAAGGGGGCAGCGGGAGGTGCTGGCTGTGCACACTCCGTACTATATTTAGAAGCTGCGTGCATAGATCTGTGGAAACAGCTGATGGGAAAACATGTATGCTTCTATCTGTGGGTGCATCTATGAGCTTGTGAGGACCAAGTGTAATATTGTAGTAATACATAAAAAAAAAAAGGCAGTTTCTGCCCTAACGAGTTTACCGTTGAAGGATATGCTGCTGTTTATGTAGTACTGCGCAGCTTCTGTGGAGCTTCTGATGTTCTTCCGATGACTCAAATAATTAATAAAATTGCAGACATCAGTTTCTGTGTTACAGCTAATACAGACTTTTCCTATGTGAGCAAGATAAAATGCTAATGCCGTTACAAGAACAAAAAAATTCCGTTAACAAAAACTGGGAGAACACATAGCAAAAGGTATAGACAGCAATTACTGTAACACATATATTAACATACCTACAAGAACAAAAACTTATGTGCCAGTCCCTAAAACACACAATAACTATAAAACGCATAATGCAAATACAGACAAATATATGGGTTACAACATGAAACTATAACTACACGTAATTAGTCATATAAGAATGCAAGTATCAATAGGAATTGGATCTACTTAGTGCAACGAAAGGCTTATATTAAGTGATGTTGTTGCATCAGCTGTGTAAATAGTAAAAACTGTTAGCTTGATTATAAGTTGAGGAACAGTAAGGGAAAAGGGGGCCTGTGATTTGCTTACATGTGGAAGTGATTTATTCGTATGATTCTTGCTAAAGAAGGCTAATTAGTACAGTAATTAGGGTATTTAATAATTGTTTGCTGGTGGGTCTTCAGGGCTTTGTACACAACTGGAGTTGCACAGGAGGTGAGGTAAAGCTGCGAGGCAGTTAAATGAAAGCTGAGCCCAGCGTGGTTTTGTATGTGAACAAAGTTGGCTCTTGTGTGTAGTGGCAAGCTGCCGAAGAATGGCAGAAAGACCTGGGCCTCTCTGGATACTTTGCTTTCACCATGGCCAGGCTTGCTATTGATGCTGATAATGACCCTGGGATGGGGGAGGGCAGTAGTTACTGCTGGCAGCCCTCTCCAACAGCAGAAAATAATGTCTCTTCCTCTTTCCTGGCTGCAGCAGAAGTGGCAAGCTTGGCTCTTTGCCTTGGCCCAGCCACATCTCTGCTCAGAGATTCACATGAATGAGTAAGAACTTGTGCAGAGAGCAGCTGCTGTATTCAGTGCCCTGGACCCATCTGGGAGGCATTTGGGTTGGAGCGAGGAGGTATGGAATCATAGAATCGTTAAGGTTGGAAAAGACCTTTAAGATCATCAAGTCCAACCGTTAACCCAGCGCTGCCAAGCCCACCACGAAACCATGTCCCCAGGCACCACAACTCCCCAGCTTTTAAATACCTCCAGGGATGGGGACTCAGCCCCTGCCCTGGGCAGCCTGGGCCAGGGCCTGACAGCCCTTTCGGTGAAGAAATTTTTCCCAATATCCAACCCAAACCTGCCCTGGCGCAGCTTGAGGCCATTCCCTCTCATCCTATCACTTGTTCCTGGGGAGAAGAGACCGACCCCCCCCGGCTCCAGCCTCCTTTCAGGCCATTGCAGAGAGCGATGAGGGCTCCCCTCAGCCTCCTCTTCTCCAGGCTGAGCCCCCCCCAGCTCCCCCAGCCGCTCCTCCCCAGCCTTGTGCTCCAGCCCCTGCCCCAGCCTCGCTGCCCTGCTCTGGCCACGCTCCAGCCCCTCCATGTCCTTCTTGTAGTGAGGGGCCCGACACCAAACACAGCATTCGAGGGGTGGCCTCACCAGTGCCGAGGGCAGGGAGACGATCCCTGCCCTGCTCCTGCTGGCCACACTATTCCTGATACAAGCCAGGATGCCATTGGCTTTCTTGGCCACCTGGGCACACTGCCGGCTGATATTCAGCCAGCTGTCAACCAACGCGCCCAGGCCCTTTTCTGCCGAGGTAGGCTGTATGAGTTAGCCCATACTCCAGCATTAGATCTGCTGGGGAAAAAGAGGAAGATAGTTGGTAGACAGGAGGAAATGGCAACACCTGGCCTCCATGCACGGTCCTAAAACCAGCAAGTGGATCCTTTCAAAGTTGTCACCTACCTTGATTGATTCCTTACAGTCTCTTTTCCCACCCACAAACCCTTGAAGCCCCCATAATAATTTCTACCCAGGTCTCTCATGAGTAGAATTTATAGGAAGCATTAGGATTAAATTGCTGTACTTTTATCCCTAAAACTTTGATGTAGCTGCTTGCTTTCTCTATTTTTCTTTTTGCCCATCTATATCAGGTAGCTCATATTTTCTGTCTGGTCTCTGCATTCTGCTTTCACTCTTCCTTCGCATCTTTTCCTAGCTCTCTGGCTCCCCTGTCAAATTCTGTCTCTCATTCCGTGTTTCCCACTGTCCCCTTCAGGAGTTAGAACAAACCCAGTGTGAGGCTGACGCTTGGTGTAAGGTTGTAGCTGCTGCCTTTATAGGCCTTGATGTAAAGAGGAAACATTACATCATCCTGTGGGATGAAATTGGGAATCACAAGGAAAAAAAAAACGTGTCCAGAAGAGGTCTGTGTTCTTATTTAAACACAAGTGTGTATATATATATATATAGTATATATTGCAAGTATATTCTCTTGCAATGGAAGATTGTGTTCTCATCCTCAGTTTTTATCAGAAATGATAATCTATTGATGAGTCAATGCAAGCGCGTGTGGTTAACGGGTTTCCGACCCCTCAAAATTTGAGCTTCCCTAGAGAACAGCTTACACGTTAGATCGGTGAGCTGTTTCATAAGGGGATGTAGAGCCAGATCTCTGTAGTACTTGATGTACATCACCTCCAAATACCAAAGGCTAGTGGGTTTGGTATCTTTTTAGCCTTCCCTTGAAGGGAACGGGAGGCTGTGGAGGATTGGCTTGATGCTCACTTTTCCCACTGGATACCGAGAGCTTGGGGAAGAGATCTTACTCTACAGCAGAGCTGGATAAGGGACGCCTCTGCTGTCCTTGGCCCACACCGCCTGTCTGACCACCGCTGACAGCCCGGGGTGCAGCCTCCCCGGCTCGGCGGCGCCGGCAGAGCGCTCCCGCGGGCTGCGCGCCGTCCCTGCGTCCCCCGGAACGGGGAGAGCTCGGGGGAAGCGATCCTCCCCAGCGAGGGGGGGCAGGAGCCATCACCCCCTCCCCCGTTGCCTCACCTTCCTCCATCCCCTCCTCCTCGGCTCCGGCTTTCCCTGCGCCGCCCCGGCCCCAGGGCGAGGGGCCCTGTGCTGTCTCCCCTTTGAAGCTCAGCTTGGGAGGAAGAGGAGGGGTGGGGGCGGGAGCCGGGGCTTTGCGGGGAGCCGGGAGGGAGCCTCTGCCCTTCTCCATGGCGAGGCAGGAGGAGAGGAGGCTCCCGAGGAGGGAAGCCGGCAGCTGACTCAGCGGAGCAGGCCGGCATGGTTTCCCGGGAGCACGGCTTCCCTGCCGGGGCCTGCGGAGGGTACGTACCGGTACCGGTACCGGGCGGCCCTGCCTGGCGCCCTGCCGTTCCCCCGGCAGCCCGCGGCCGGGGCAGAGGCCCGGCTGGAGGCGCCTGGGGCGAAGCGCTCCGTGTTGTGGGAGCAGGAGGAAGGGCCCTCGCGGGTTGCCCGGGAGGGCGGAGAGCCGAGGAGGGGGAAGGCGATGGCTGTGCCCCAGCCCGGCGCGTCCGGCCTCGCCTTTGGGGCCGACCCCGCTGCCCGCGGCCCGGCCGCGGTCCCGCCCTCTCGGGGCCCCGCTCCGGCCGGGAGGAGGCGGGCGAGGCCGGCGGGCGCTCCGCTTGCTGCGGGGAGGGCGAGGGGGCGGGCGAGGCTGGCTTTGCTCCGGCCTCCCCGGGAGCGGACGAGTTCTCCAGTTCGGGCTTCTCGGGAGCGGGGAGCGCGGCTGCGCGGCGGGATGACTTTCCCTCGGGAGCTCTCCGTCCTCCTGCCCTGCGGCAGTGAGAGCCAGCCGGGTTCTCCGCGCCTCGTCGGTACCCTGCCCTCCCCGTTTGTCGGGGCACGAAGAGGCAGGGGTAGTGCTGAGCAGAGCGGGGCTTGCCCGCATCTCGGAGCCGTGGCCCTCACGGGAGGGGCGGGAGCTCCCCGGCAGCCAGAAAGGGGAGTGCAGCTGCCGGGGAGGCTCCTGGCTGAAAGTCAGAGTCTATGGGCAAAAAAGTTGGTGACCAGCTGAGAGCAAACTGCATCTCGTCTGTAGTAGTTGGTTCCTTTTCCTAGTTTTGGCTTGGCAATTCCTTTTCTTGAGTTTTAGGAATCTGTGTGTGAGCAAAATTCAAAGCCGTAGTTTCTATGCACGCTGGTGTTAGTAGGGTAAGGCTATTTGTGTCATGTTTTCACCTGTCTTCACTGAACAGCTAAAAATCTTATTTGGTAGATCAAATATGCCTCTCTAAGGGAGAAACAAGGGAGTGAAAGAGCAGAAGCTGTCGCTCAAGGGAAGTGGTTGCCCAGAATTTTCCTTATGAGCATTTCAGCCCTGTTCTTGTTTCAGATTACCTTCAGTTCTTCTGAATTGCCTGTCCCTTCTAGTGAGTGATTTCAAAAACATGTCAGCATCTCATTGCAAGAATCACTCATCAGGCTGGCGCTCCGGTTGTTATACTGTCCTTCCATAATTAGCTGCAAATCGTGCCATATTGTTTCTCCTGCTGGAAGGCTTCCAGATTAGCAAAGGTTTTTACAACAGCTGTACACCCGCTTCCCTGTGAACTTCCAGGGAAATAGTTACCTGAGGATTTGGGGCACGTGGCTCTTGCGAGCGCAACAAATCCCCTTTACCTCTGGAATACTGAGGAAAGGATGTATGAAATCTGTCAAGGCCAATTTGTGTTTTTCTCGGAACAAATCTTTGCATTGACTTGGTTATTGAACTGGCTCAGCTATAGCAGATGAGAATGATTTTGAGAGCGCTGTATAGAGAGATCTCAGGACTGAAATAGCAGAGGATGCTGCCAGATGGGAATCCAGGACGTGAGCACAGCTCTGTGTGTGGAGATCGTGGCTTGGAGGTCTGCAAAGGTGCTTCTCGCACCGTTTCGGAATTGAGAGCGAAGTCTTTAGCAGTGGACCAGCAGTGCGTACTTTTAGTTTGGCTACCTGCTTTAAATTAATGTGCTGGTTAATGTCACTAGTAAAATCCTAGTTTAGTCTTTAGCATTTTTTAGGCCCTCTGCTTCCCCTTGTTGCCGTTTCCTAAAAATAAAGCTTCAGCAAGTATACGTATTCCTCTCCCAGTCTGCAGAATTGCTTTTCTTTTTCAGAAGGATGATATTCTGCTTTTCTGTGGTCAAAGAGTTTGAAGTTCCAGTTTGAAAAGAAGTATATTCTCCTTCTGTAAATAAAGCTTAGTGCTTTTCATTCCAGAAGTTCAAAATTCACAAGTGGACTTTCAAGCAATAGTTACAATGCCCCCAGATTTTTGTGATGTTTTGTAAAAGATAACGTAAAATCTAAGTAATTCTCCTGGATTTTGAGAGTCCCTCAGGACATTTGTAATTTGGGATAATTACAGAATTGAGACCATCTCTAAATGTATGATAAGGCTGGTGATTTTGGCATCTGCTGGAGTCATTTTGATGGTAAGGAGCAGTTGCTGCACAAAGTGCTTAGGTCAGTCCAAAGTGTAGAGATGACTTTATGGTGAGAGAACAGGGGCAGGACTGGCCACGCCGACCTCATGTCGGAACTGCCACGTTTCCCTGATGCAGGTGTGTATTTTACTCTTTACTGAATGCTTCAGGATTCAAACCAGTGACAGCCAAAGAAAAACACTATAGCATGCAACAAGGCCCCAGGGCATCCAGTTGCACAAAAGTTCTACTATTGCACTTCTCTGGAGATGGCTAGTTTCTGAAAATGAGAATTTATCAAATTAAGCTCTTACCTTTTTAGGGCTCACAGAACAGAAACATCAGCTTTCTAAAAGAAACAATTAAAATCTTTCACGTACTGACTTGCACATAAATTTTGTTAGTCCCAAACATGCTTCAAGTAAATGAATAAAATGATAAGAAAAGCATGTGTTGGTATAATATATTAATATTAACTTAAAATACATTCGCCATCTCACTATTCCAATATTTCTGTGAGGATGTCAAGACTAACTCCTAGATCTTCTCTCCTATGTATATTATGGATTTAATCTTTAGATGCGTTACACAGATCTCTCTCATTTGAGTTTTAGGAGAAAATTGTGGGACGGAAGCATTGTGTTACTTTGTGTCGATCAGCCTATATACAAGTTACATGATGCCATTGGGCTACCCAAATTTCGGAATTGTCAGGGAATTGGTGAGCACAGGGATTCTTGGAGCTTGTAATAGAGTATAGCTTCATCATTACAGAAATATGTTATGCTTCCATGCAACAGGGAATGTAGCCACTGGGTTCAAAGCAAGAGTCTGTGTGACTTGCAGATACCCATCTCTTAGCGTGGAAGCAGTAGGAGTCATGCATCTAACAGCCAGAGGATAACAATTCATGAGTGCGTTATATGAGCACATAACAAACAATTCATGAGTGCGTTGCAAAGTAGGTGAGCCTCATCTCTTGTATTAGAAACTCGAGCTTTGTTCCCAACCCCGCCTATGTGACCCTCACCATCACTTAAAGTTGTGAGGAAAATAGTGTGTGTGAACAGAGACGGAGCTGTCAGGTCCAGAAGATTTTTGCTGTTATATCCAAGATGTTTACCGGTGGCAAGTGGTAAGTTAAGACAGCGCAGGGAATCTCACAGGGAATGACAGCCTCCTCCTAGGCAAGAAATGGTCTGGGGAGAGGAAGAGTAAGCAGAAGGCAAAGGAGGCACTGCAGGCAAGCACTGGCATCTTGAGTTCTCCAAGAGTTAGAAGTTTTTCTTTTTCCCTTTTTTTTCCCCTCCCTTCTGCCTCTGTCTCTTGCAGGAGGTCTGAGGAGGGGGTGCGCTGCTTCAGTGATGTTATAGACTCTCCCACCCAAGGCTTTCCATGTGTTCTCGCTCCTGCTGTCCCCAACAAGGTAAAGGCAGTCCGCGTTCCCCTGGCTCCGGGTTGGAATGTGCCTTGAACCACTGAGCAGAAGAAATGACTGAAAGCGAGCTTGTGTGCATGCGTGTGTTATATGTGTACAGTTGCCCGCTTCTGTGAGAATCCTAAACTCGTTCATTTAATCATTTCTTATGCTGTACTGTATCAAGTCAGTAGTCTGACCCGCTGAAAGAGAGAAATTCCTGATACCTGTCCGATCAGGTGCCACGTCAAGCTTTTGCAGCACAAGCCGAAGACAATTTGGCCAGTTGTATTGTCCATGCTATCAGTTAAGGAAGAACGATTCCATCTTGTCTTCAGCGAGCAAGTAGTTTCTGTGCCAAAACATGGAAGGAGCTGTTGGCTCCTTCAATATCTGGCTTGCCACAGAAGATAACGTTAGCTTCTGCAAATGTTAAATCCTTGTCTTTTCCTTTTCACAGACTGCGGACTTGTTTGAGATGATTGAAAAAATGCAGGTAAGGAGGAGGTATTCTGTCAAACTTTGGGATCTCTTGATTTTTCACAGCCAAACAAATGATCAGCTGCTATTTGTCTTGTCACTTTGCTCCCGATACCCTTTAATTTGGGCTTGCAGAATATTTAGCTCTTCTAGACCCAAACTCCTATACCTACTCTTAAATGGAGTTTCAAAAGCGTTTTCCTGGGTTCATTCTTCCAGCCAGCATGATGGAAGGAATAGGCACAAATTATTATAATTCTGTCTGTTCTTTGCAGAAGTGTGATTCTGAGAGAAAAATCAAAGTTGCATTAAGGTATCTCTGGCATCTTCTTCAAGAAACTATGCTGGGTAGCAGCTGCTAATGACAGGTGATTAATGGGATGTTAACATAACTGCATTTAGCAAGGTCAAACAGTTTAATAAATAACTACTGTAGGCCCCGTCTTTAACTTGCACAAGAAAGAAGGACTCTGGCTTACTTCTCTTACGGAAATACATGCATTTAGTTGCATATATTACCTGATAACATTAAAATAGAGTAAAAGGGAAAAAACCAACCCTGCCTTACCAAATGAAGAGATAGTAATATTATGTTATATATGTTATATATCTAACAACAAAATCTTTAAATTTTTCAGATGATCTGTTCTCAGAGCATCCTTACAGACTACTAATATTTTCTCTGAGGGGGTACACCTTCTTTAAAATGCTGTGGTTAATTTGACCCAATGTAACATGGCACATAACGCCTGCCTTTTATTATGTGCAGGAATTAAACTTTTAAGAAACAATTAACTTCTTTTCTGGAATTTGGGTGATCAAATTATCGATATGAGGAAAATGCAAGACTTTGGTGGGACTATAAAGGTGAGGAGCTGGAAGAACTAGCAGAAGTCCTTTGCTGGAAGACTGTGTTGCTTAGGATTCTCCGTGTTTCACAGCTATGAAAACTCTGTCTCTCGCAGGATTTGGACCTCTTTAGTTAGAGATCTAACAGAGGGGGGTGATGAGAATTTCCAATATATGCAGACCACCTAATTTTGCATCTATATTGGTTTCTTAGGTGCCCATTGTTAAGGCTGTATAATGGTGTTTTTTTTTTAATTTAGCTTGTTTTGTCACCTAACTTGCACGAGGAGAATTAATGTATTAATTAATTATGACAGCAATTTTTTGAAAGAAGGGAAGAGAGGTGTTTTCCAAAAGGACACCCCCCAATATTTCTTTTTCTTATTTGTTGTGATCTTTCTTTATATGTTTACTAATTCTTTATTTATTCTTTTGTTTTGTTTGGTTTTTTCTTTCCCTTTCCTTCCATTTGACTCTGGCTATCCATTAGATTTATTGAATTATTCTTGAAAATTAAATCTGGGATTTTGATTAGCAGTCCAGCGAGTAAAAACCAAAATAGGAGACTTGGACATTTCTCCTGTAAAATTACAACAACAAAGCCACAGGTAGAATCAGTTTTTGAGTACTTTAACGCTCGGATTGGAGTATAATTGTTTGACTGAAAATTAACATAGCCATTTCACATTATGAGTGATGAATTAACAGGTAAAGTTGTGCTCTCTTTTTAAACTGAAACCTGTCCCCGAGATCTGGGAATGAAATTTGCCTTTTATTTATTTTTTTTTTTTTCCTCTTTTAAATCTTAATAATAATTACTTGAAGTAAATGGGCTGCTGGCCACATTGTTCTATGCATACAGATGTAGTGAAGTCACAGTAAATACTTTGTTAAGGTCACTTAGAAATACATTGTTCCTTGATTGCTCTGCAGCACAAGCAGTTGAAAAGCAAGCAAATCTTTCATCCAATAAACCCAGATGTTTTAGGTCTTCACATACTTGCTTAACCAACCCCTTTTTGCTTCTATGCTTTTGTCTTTTACAGCGTGATGTTCACTACCTCTATTCCGCATTTGTACAGTTTCAACACATCCTTCAGTCTTATTTTCTCACAACTACCTTAATGGTTTTTTTTTCCTGTCTCCCCTTTTATATCCAAGTTGTCTGTTTTGAACTAGTCCCCTCAAGGCACCGCTCTTTCCCCATAGAAAACGTGTTACCGTAGCGTTGTTACGCCATGTTGGACCCAACTGTGGGTTGGATGGCTTTTACCTCTGTCCTCCGTTCTTTCATCCTGCTCAGGCCAGGTGTTTCCCCTGTACAAGACCCTGGGAATATCAGACTCCCAGACCGATGCTGTCTCCGGTAAGCTACCCAGGGAGACAGGGAGGGAAAGTCTTTCCTTAAAGGCAGTGCTGCAAGCCAAACTGGACCAAACCAGAAGGGTGTCTCCACAGGTGGCTGAGACCGCTATAGTTTATGCCTCTCCCTTTTGAGGAATGACAGTGATCATCAACCAGTTGTTCTGCCCATGCTTTGACACGTCAACAACTTATGCTGGAAGTTCCTTGAGGTCCTGGTTACCCTCTAAAATAAAGCTTTGGACTATATGGCCCAGGGCTGCATTAGGTCTTTGCCAGTACCTTAAGCTTCACTCTAGAGGAGAGGTTGGTAGATTTAAGCCTACACCTTCCGCTCCCAGGCTACCGGGAGGTCCTTCAACAGTGCAGAGTCAAGGAATGTGCTGGCACATTCCTCTGCTCTCCGTAGAGGCTCCGATACAAACAGCAGCTCCTTTACAGCAGCCCAGGAAATTTTCCCTTAGGCCTCTCTGAGATACTGGTCTTCTACCAGGACCTCCTTTGAAACTGGAAAGTCTTTGCAGTTATCAGATCTGTCAAAAATGCCAAGGAAAGGAGAGAGATCTTACAAAATTGCAGTTTCCCAACCTCCATTTCTGTGTGCAGAAATCCCCTGGTGCATAGCAAGTTTGTCCTGGTACTTTCCACAGTTTGTTCCACAAGGCTGGGGCTGCTCTGTACCTGCATGTCTCTCCTGTCTCAATCCTATTTTGATAGAGCATAGGACTTTCTTGCCCCAAACAACTGTTCCCAAGACCCCAGTTTCCAAACCTAGCCTTCCTCATGGGCCCCAACGCACTAGGTTGACAAGTGAAACTTCAGATCACATCAACAAAACATCCATTTGCGCTTATATTTCATGCACTCCACTCTCTCAGCTTTATGACTTCCCCAAATGAAAAAGGGTTGGTACTACCTCTGCAAAAGGTAAAGATCACTTGTCAGTTCTGTCTCAGTTTCACAACCTACCATGTCCTGGTAATTTGTTGTTCATTTTGTCAGTGCTGCCTACTGATGTTGCAATTCGAAACGGATCTTCCGACGTTTTCCTATGAAGAATGGTTCTAAGCTGGTATTTGTTCAGGCTCCTCTGTTGAAAATACAAATGAAAAAACCCAATTTTTTAGGGGGGTAATTCTATCTAAGCTCAGCTTTTATAGTTTGATCCTGTGTCACCCTGTAGACATTTTCATAGAATCATAGAATCGTCAAGGTTGGAAAAGACCCTTAAGAACATTGAGTCCAACTGTTTTGGCAAGCTTCTTTCTCCTAATATAGTTAAGGAAAATATTTTTTTTGCTGTTATATTATCTGCAGATTGCTCCTCACTTGCTTTACTGAGTTTCTATATTTAACCAACTAAAATCTGTTGTTATTGCTATTTTTTGTGTTTGAACACCACTTCACACTTATGAAGAATGTCCTCATGCATCTACTACTAGTCTCCTTGCCCTGGACTTTAGCCATACTGGTTTACTTCTGGTGTTTCTAAGAGTTTTTTGAAGGTGTTATGCATTTGTTGTGAGCTCAAGATCTGGCTCCTCGTCATTTCATGAAGGTTTAGCTTTTTTATGGCTCATTTTTAGGTTCTTTCAATAAGCTTTCTTATTTTTCTATGACCTTGTTTTTATGTGTAATGGATGGCTTTTTTTTTTCTTTTTTTTTTTTTTTTTTTCCTTTTGTTGCTCCTGCAGGGAGCATCCTGATCATTATTAATCCTCAATCTAATGTTGCTATTGCCCAATGTTAATGTTGTTACTATACTAGAATTTTTTTCACCCTATATGACTGGAGCATTGGCCCCAAACTTTTGCTCTTGAGCCTCTTACATCTCCCCTGTAGAGCTCCACTCAGACGTACATATTTCTACCAGAGGCTAGTTTACAAGCTAGTTCCACTGTAGGATACTTGCATAGACATAGCTGTTATAAATCAGATCCTGCGTATTTTCAGAACAAAGTCAAGAGCTGCTTATCCTGTCTGGAATCCCTGCTTAGCCGCTCCATTAGGCAGGCACTGATGGTGTATAAAAATGTAGTCTCAGCATCATGTTCTGGTATGAGGGTTACAAGCTTTAGGTGGCAGTAGTTGAATACTTGGGTATAAGAGAAAGCTACAGCTTAAATCCTGGTCTTCAGCTTCCAATCTGACAATGCCAATTTTGCCTCTTCTCTCTGTATCGATGCCCACTTGGACTATGGCCATCATTTCATGGGAGCATGTTGGCCCCCATATCTTTTTGGCTTCTTTTGTTCCGGGCCTCTGCTCAGTCCTTGCTGGGGCTGTCCTCACTAAAATTCAGGAAGAAACTAGGCATCCAGTAGGCTTTTGCCCTGCCATTCCAACCCACCTCCAAGTAATGGTGCCTAGGAAAGCAGATGTGCAGGGCTTTGCTATGTGGCTCCTTGCTGCCTGCGGGAGTCTGTTGCGCTGGTCAGATGCATGGATGGAGAGCAGCTCTGATTTTCTGTCTTACCTCTAGGAGACAGATTTGTTCCCTTATGTGGATGGAAGCAAGGCACATAACCTGCTTAAAAGTCTTCTTGCCTAGCCCTAATCCTCAAACCAAGTGTTTGTCACTTCTCTTAACCCTACTCTGAGGTTCTCAATCCTGTGCCTGACAGCATCGTCAAGGGAGAGGGAAGAGTAGAACAGGGATGAGTGGTCTGAAATACTGTTCTTTTGTGTTCTGTCTTTACCTCTTCCTTTTTTTTATTGCTTGGGATAGGAAGTAAGCTAGAAGATGTTAGAGAATTAAATAAGAAAATCACTTTGGGAGATTGCTTTTGATTTCTGCCACCTTTCTGCTTTTGAAGAGTTGTAAGGTGGGGGGGCTTTTCAGTTTTAATGCCAAACTAAGGGACTGGCCAAGTTCTAGCTTTACTCCTTCTGTTTATTCCAAACTTGCATAAAATAGAAGATTGCAGAGAGAGACAAAATATGCATATTGGGGATATGGAGAAGGACACAGAGGGTAAGTGAAACAGGCATGCTAAACCATAGGATTCATTGTGACTTTCTGTTTCCAGGGGAGTCGCCTGGACGAACAAAGATGTTCCCTTCCAGCTCCTCTCAAGGTCAGGCCAAGTTGTTGTTGCCTCCTAAGTTGCTGAGAATGGCAGATAATAACTGATGTGGCTTGCAGTGTATTTTCATCTTGGAGTGAACAGGGAGCCTACTAACAGCCTAAGATATGCTTGTCTCTTTTTTTTTTGTTTGTTTGGTTGGTTTTTTTTAAGCTGCTGTACAAGAGGGTGAAACTGTGTGGCTGAAACGGAATCAATACTTCCCTTTTACAAATTTAAGTGGTTCCAATAAGTGTTTAATATTATTAACGATCTTAGTTTCAACTAAATAATTTCTTAAATTTTATTAAGAACTAGAATAATGTTTATGAAATGGCATTGTATTATTTCAGTAGTCTGCTTGGGGACTCACAGATGCTGCTAGAAAGCTGGTCTGTTTCCCTCAATGTTGGGCCAATGAGATTCCCATCTTTAAATTCTCAACTCTTCCTCTCCATTCTTTCAGTCTCAGCTCAGGCACAGTAACCTTAAAATCAACCTTGACCTTGAATTCAGTCTTGGAATGACCTTAAAAAAAAACCCCAAAAACCCAAAAAAAACCCCAAAAAACCCAAACAACAAAACAAACCACATAGAGAATTGATATAGCTCAATTCTGACAGAGATAGTGCTCTTTGTGGTGATGGAAGGGGCATCCAACTGGCATAAAGTGGCTCAGGTAGTCCTCCTATTCTTGCAGCCATGCCTCAGCACTGCTCAGTTGTATACCACAGATCTAGCTACGGAGATGACACAACTTTGATCTAGCTGTAAATACAGTACTATTTCTAACATCCCTACTGTCATCTCTGTCTGCAGCTGTCTTAACACTGGGTGGAAGGAAAGGAGGGAGGCTCTCGCTCCTAACCTCATCCAGTTTGCCTATAGTTTGACTGCCTCCTCATTTTGCTTGCCTGTATTCTGTGTAGTTTCAAGGAGGAAGGTGGGTGAAATCTGACTCCTAAATTTATTGTTCTCAAAGTTCTATATTATAATGCTGAGACCTGGGAAATGGAGTCTAACCTTAAATCCTAAAATAAAACTCTGAAGATGGGTTAGGGCAGAGTGGAAGCTGAGGGCACAGCTTGCGCCACCGTAAGGGCATGACACTTTAAACAATGTCACACATTTTTGCTAATGGTCTCTTCTGATTTCAGACGGAAGAGGAGTATATTCCTTACCCCAGCATCCATGAGGTGAGTTAGTACTGCTTTCCTCTGTTTTCCCTTGGACTTCATTGGCCTTTCAGCTTATTGGCCTTTCAGCTTATTGGCCTTTCAGCTTTCACGTTCCGTGTCCTTCTGAATAGGTATTACAGAAGGGGTGGCCATATCCTCTCATTATCTTACCCCAGTTTGGAGGCTACTGGATTGAAGGGACCAGCCACAACCTCTCCAGCTTGAGTCCAACTCTGTCTGACGTACCCTTTCCCTGGAGTGGTAAAGCGAAACTGGAGAGTGACCCTACAGCCAAGCTGTACCGCAAACATTTTCTAGGGAAGGTAAGGGTGATCTTCAGAGCCTTCTCTGCCCACTGAGCCTCAAGGCTGAAATGTATCTTGGGCTTTTTCTGACAGACTTAGAAATAACTGCACAGCCACTCCATTTCAATTCCTCATGATGCATTGAACGAATGTAAATGAGGTACATACTACCGTATGGCTGGTAGTGTGTTAGGTTGGTCCTGTCCCCTTGTGATGTGTGCATCATCCTGTGCATTCACAGAAGAGAAAGGTTTGCACAGGAAATGCTTATATTTGGTTAAGAAACTCTTTTGAGGCTCCTGGACAGATACCAACCTTGGGATGACAAGGGGAAAAAAGTGTAATAATATTGGAAATGGAGATGGTATTATTTTTAGAGGGGACTTCAGCACTGACAGTGCAAGCCCCTCAGTAGTAAGAAAAATCGTCCATTTTCCTCGCTGTAAATAAGCAGCAAGTATGGTCACCACAGAATGTGTATGAAGACACTGGACAATGTATTTTATAGTTGTTTGATTTAAGTAGGTTTGGTGCTAAGTGTTGCCTGACTTTAAAAATTTCAGTCTGACAGATAGGGAGACAGAGCTTGTCCTCATTAAGTGTATTTTTGTTGGCTGGCCATGGAGGTCCATCTGGGTTGGCCTGTTTAGGGAACTGATTGATTCCCAGGCTGAATCTCAGGATGGTATTAACCATCAAGAACAAGTGAGAACAAACCCATAATCTTTTATGAGATTCCGGTCATGGCATAAGGAGATAAGGAAGCCTGACAGGTATAGTCACTCTGCATCTTATTCATAGAATCATAGAATCATAGAATCGTTAAGGTTGGAAAAGACCCTTAAGATCATCAAGTCCAACCGTTAACCTCTCACTGCCAAGTCCACCACTAAACCGTGTCCTCGAGCACCACATCTACACATCTTTTAAATATCTCCAGGGATGGAGACTCAGCCCCCTTCCCTGGGCAGCCTGTTCCAATGCTTGACCGCCCTTTCAGTGAAGAAGTTTTTCCTAATATCCAACCTAAACCTGCCCTGGCGCAGCTTGAGGCCGTTTCCTCTTGTCCTATCGCTTGTTACTGGGGAGAAGAGACCGATCCCCACCTCGCTACAGCCTCCTTTCAGGCAGTTGTAGAGAGCAATAAGGTCTCCCCTCAGCCTCCTCTTCTCCAGGCTAAACACCCCCAGCTCCCTCAGTCGCGCCTTGTAAGACTTGTGCTCTAGACCCTTCACCAACTTCATTGCCCTTCTCTTGACACACCCGTGGTCTCCCTCTGCAACTGCTTAATAAGTTCAAAACCAGGAAGAGGTGGAGTTTTGGGCCGTGCTTGGGACCTGTTCTAGGGTAGCTGGACTTGTCTGAATGATCTTGTGTAGTACGCAACACTAGAAACCGATATTAATATAGTTTATACGTAAAGTACCCTTCCTGGAGGCTTCCTCTCTAGACTGACAGATCTGCTGTGCAATCTGCTAATGGACATTTAACCTGTGACATTCTGGAAGTCTTCAGTATGCCAACTGTAATTATTTTGCTGTCATGGTAAATTTAGGGTTGTGCTTGAAGGTTTCCAGAGCTGGCTGGGATGAGCGGCAAATTGGGATATGATTTTTTTCAGTCCGATTGTAGGATTCACTGCTGACCTGATATCACAGAATCACAGAATGGTTGAGGTTGGTAGGGACCTCTGGAGCTCATCTTGTCGATACCCCTGCTCAAGCAGGGCCCTATCATCATTTTTCCTTCCAAGTGAGATCCAGGAATTCCCATACCATCGGACTATTCATTTGCAAGTGCCCAACCATCAGCTGTGCAGTAGTTCAGAAAAACTCCTCTCACCTATATTCTTGCTTTTTACAGTGTCCAGTGTTTTATTCTTTGTCTTAATTGACATGAATGTGTGTCTATATTCCATTAAACGTTTTTGAGCAAGCCAGTGTCAGAAAAGAGCAAGGTGAACAGGACTCTTGTCACAGAAAACTCTACCCATGGGTAGAAAACTTTACCGATGGCTTAAAGGCTTAAGTGAGGAGAGAGCTCAGAGCTTTTCCACAAGGAGAGTATTTCTTCAGTTCGAAGACACCAGAGATTTTGATGCTGTGTGGATTGGGCCCTTTTCTTACTGATAACGTGGGAAGGTTATTTCAGAAAGGTAAAGAAAGGTCTCTTGCATGCTTTGAATAAGCACGAACAATTCTTAGCTGAAGAAGAGTCCATAAGCATCAGGTGATGGGAGAGGCTTAGCCAGTGGTTTAGGGAATAGCCTTTAAGCAAGGTGGGAGATTAGGGTATGTGTGGTATTACAAACTTAAAATGCATGTCTGTGTTGTGGTTGTGCATACGCTGGATCACTCAAACTCGGACAATTCTTTTGACGCCTTTTGCAGAACACCTTGTAGCAGATCCTATAAAACAGCCACAAAGAAAAGTGCTAGGACATACAAGCAATAGCTCAGTTCCTTTTCTTTGTTTCATGGTTTATATTTTATATGATGATTACACAGTAAGATTCATTTTGCCTCTAGGAAGAAGGCTGTAAAACCTTATGTCTTATACTGTGGGAATTATTAAATGTCTATGTTGTTTTTCAAGACTGTAATAAAGAGAAGTAGCCTGAAGCCAGGAAGGATTTAATAAAGGTATACATTGGAAATGTCAGTCAAAGAATCTCAGGGTGCAGTTTCAGAAGCACTTGAAGCTGGCAGTGCTGATGAGAGAAGCTTTCTTGCCATACATTCATATGTGGGCATGTATTCCTCCATTATGCTGCTTAAAGTATTGTTGCTGCAGTGCTGTGAACCGTTGGGGAACTGACCCAGTGGAGTCCTCTCAGCGGAAAGAACGATGTCTGAAGTTATTAGCGTGAAATTCTAGCTTAACCTAGGGCAAAGAGGTGGAAACTATTTGAAGCAGTCAAAGGACATTTTTATTATTAGCTATAATTGTAATGATCTCTTTTGTTATTTTAAAGTCTCTCTAATTTTGTTTCATTACTACAAGTCTACGATTTTAGTAAACATGTTCTCTGACTTGCTGAGACCGCAGGTCTTCTCATAGTCAGGATCATTTTTCTCTGGTATGCAAGTACATGTGTTTTGAAGCTTGTTACGGTTTTCCTGTCATGATAAGCTGGCATCAGCCCAAGATTATTTGTTTGTTTGTTTGTTTTTTTAGTTTTCTCCAAGCAGAGATGCAGGGAGGGCCTGCAAGGAGACAAACTTATCAGGTATTATTTCAGTACCAGCTCAGCCTTAGTGGTTCTGTGTTCTGCAGTTGCCAACAATGGCAGTAGCTTCTAGGTCCTTGTTGTCATCTGACTGGCAAACACCACCTTACAGTTTTACGAAAAGAAGGCTTGCTGGACTAATCATGCTGCCTACTCAGTACTGTAAGTTTTTTAAGTTATCTATCACTGTTGATAGGCTCGGTTGTTCAGGTATCATTATCTTCCTGTAGGTCATCACATGGTCATTTGGCCACCAAAGCTGCTTTTCTTTCTTCTTCAGGGATGAAATCATCCCAGTATTTTACCAGGTGACCAGAGGTTGCCAAGTTTTTTCACAGTTAATTGGTTTTTTTATTTTCAGTTGTCTTGAAGGAAGAGAATGGGCTAATGAACCCATTTTGAATCCGGTAAAGATCTTGTAGTGTTCCCTGGCTTCCTATGCTCCTGTTGATAAAAGAACTGACGAAACATGCCAGGTCCCATGGGGAAGACATCTTTTGTCTGGTTTGTTCATCTTTGGTGCAATTGCTACTGAGTAGTGAAAAATAATTCTATTTCATCAAAAAGAACCCAAGCGGCTAAGAACATGGCAGATTTCTTACTAGCTTTATAACTTCTCAGGCAAATTGTCAGCACTCCTGGTGTATTCTGTTAGTCTTTTCCCTTGGTCCCATGGAAGATACTTAATTGCTTTTACAGAGATCCATTTGAAATCCAGAACTTCCTTTCAGACTGCCTTAAATGTTACAGAAACTGCTTCTATGGCTGAACAAATTTGTACCTACACATAGGTCATCTCAGCACCAGGATATCTTGTCACTGCTGAGCTGCAATCTTCAGTATTAACCATAAAGCCTTTTGACAGTTCATCTCTAACTTCAGGAGAGCTAATGATAAATGCTGTTGTATGTTGAAGGACTCTCAGTCTGCCTTCTGTTGCCTGTGTGTTTTTACAGCGAAAGAAAATCACAGAGGAAAAAAAGTCATAGCAAGGAAAGTATAGTTTTGTTCATACATATGATTACTCAGATGTCAGTTTAAAACCCAGGCTTACATTCAGGATCAAGCTAGGCAGCCAGAGTAGCTTTGACAAAAATTCAGTTATTTTAAGACCTCCGCTAATTCTGGTGCCTGTTCCCCTGTGAAGACTGCACCCCTTTGCGCAGCTCTGCCCGGTTATGCTGGCTGCAGAGCTGGTAGCCCAGTCTCCAAAGCAGCTGAGATCCCAATGTGTCAGACCTGCTGGGGTCTGGCTTAGAAGTCTCATCAAAAGGCATTCTGTTTTCTGGTCTTTGCAGCTCAGTGTTACTTTTGGCTGCAGCTAACCTCAGGCTTTGGCTCCTATTCCTTTGTTCTGCCTTCTAGACCTGACTTTTGTTGGCATTGTGCCATCTTTTTCCTTAACAGCCTGTCATGGGCATCCACCCTAGCATATGACTTTTGGTTTATGGACTGCTTTGATTCTAGACTTCAACTGACCATTGAGCATGCTCTTGTTTTGCTCCTTGAATCTGTCTGTTCCTCAGCTGCTCTGTCTTTCTGCCCTTGGTCAAAATGACTACTGCACCCGATTCTTGTTCACATCCCCAAAATCTATTAGTATCCTGAAAGTCATGGTCAGGAGAAACTGTTCTCTCAGCCTTTGTGGCTTCCTTTGATTTCAGCTTTTCTTCCTATGTATAAATAAGTTCAGTCACTACTACTGACCTGTGTGACATCATACTGAACTTCTGAGATTTGAGGACTGCAGCTAGAGGTACATTATTCTGTTTGCCTGTTTGCTGCTCTTTTCTTATACCTTATCTTTTTCAGGACCCACTCATTCGGTCTGCTTCAGCAGAAGGTAGATTATGCTAGCACCAGAAGCCCTGAAACTTTTTCCCTGTAAGTCAGTAGCAGGGCAGTTCTGGGTGTTGTTTTTTTTTCTGTCTCAGAGAGCAAGTGAGGACAATGATATCTCTAACACTTAAAGAAGTTCAATAGCTTCATCTTCTCATCCAGGTTCAGCGTAGTGACTGTAGTCTTAGTTATTCCTTTTTTTTTCAAAGAGGGGATTGGGTTATGTCTGACTTCAAGATGCCTACGTCCACATAGATATCAGAGTATTTCACTAGATGTATCTTTATTTCACAGTGAGTCAGAACTATGACAAATACAAAAAATTGTTTAGATTTTTTCCACGGCAAAAGGCAACCTCACCAGTGTGTTGAGAGAGGTTGCAATCCACCAGAGACAGAACAGACTTTCTGTAATTTCTAGGCAAAAGGCTGAGGAAGGAACTCCCAGATTAGCAACTCTTTTTGATCAAATTGCACACTTTGCTCCCATTGACTCCTTATTAATTAACTGTGTCTGGAGTATTCCTCTCACAGAACACATTCCAAATTGCACAAGTTCTGACTGTACAACTGGACGCTTAACTTGCTGTCCCAGTGCATAACACTTTTGTGTCATGCACAAGGATGCATTTATACGGTGCTTCCCGTGATGCTCCCTCCAAGTCTTGCAATCCTGGTTACTGACTTCATGCTCCCTGGCCGTCTTCTCAGGTTGCAAGTCTTTGATTTGAGATGACTGCTCTTCTGGTGGTAGAACAGCCCGTTTGTTATTTTCCAGGGAATGGTGTTTTATCTCTCTCCTCCATTTAATTTGACCATGACAAATGCTGCATTTAGGCTGAGGAGATCATTTCTACAACCAAACAGCATAAAACCGCTGGTGTACATTGGAACAGAATCTGTACACGCTAAAATATATGCAGAGTACTTTGATTATACCTTTCAAGTAAGTTGGCGATGGGCAACAGTATCATTAGAAAATATATCAACAAACAAGACAGCAGTTGGTACATCTTCTCTGTGAAACAATTGACAAGGGGAATTTGAGAATCAAGCTCTCCATTAAAGTGTGTGCATTTTATCTCCTGGGAGCATCTGACTTCTCAGCAAGTGGACAGAGCTGCTTTTTCCTACAGAACCATGGGTGGGGAATCCAGCTGGATATCTCGAGGTACATCAACTGGGATTTGGGAAATCCCAGGATTTGTCTACAAAAGATACCAAAAGAAAGCCTTGATTTTTTTCTTTTTTTTTTTTTTTTTTTTTTTTCCCTGTTGCCTGAACTGTTCTGCACTGAAGATCTCTGTGGACACGTTCCTGATGTTCCTGATTCCACCATCAGCAGATTGCTGTATGACTTTCTTCTGATTCTCATGGTCCCAAGGCATAAGGAGGCACTGATAATTCTGCCTGCTATAGGGTAGCTGAGACAATTTTGGTTTTGGGATTCTTCATTTTGTTTTATTTTGGTTTATTTATTACTATTTTGCTTTGCTGAGAAGGAGTCTTACCCCAACTTCCATCATTGCTAGCTCAGAAGTACCATACTAATCTCGCTATATTCTCCTGGGTTGGAAGCTAAATACTGGAATGCACTACTGCCCCTTTCAACAGAAGTTCTCATTAGCAGCAAGAGATTAAGATATTAATCTAATCAAATCTAATCCAAAGAGAATCGGATCCCCTGCCTGACATTCTCATTGGTCTCTCTCTCCTGGTTATACCTCAAACGCTATGATTTTGGACTGTTTGCTGAAAGCTTGAGTTCAGTCTCAACTCTTTGTTTGGTCAGAGTTTATGTAGCAGCCAGCTCCAAAAACTGGCCATAAAGTGGTTTTCCACTAGGAAGATGGGAGCGATCTGAGCATTTCTGGATGATTCCACCTATGTAGCATTCTCATTGTGCTAGAGGTTTCTGTTCACATCCCTTGTCAAAAGGCTTTAACCTTTTGAGGTTAGAGGTTATATATATCAATATATATGTTATATATATAAAATATATATCAATATATAAAATATATGTTGATATACCCAAGGCATTGGAACATGGCTGTATACCCAGGAGAAATGTATGGCCACAGCCACTTCTATATAGTGCCTGTGAAAATGTTTGCATTATGGTTCATTGTTTGACTGAGTGACTCTCTCTGTTCGAGGCACACTCCACTAAAGCTCAAGCAGTGTTACTGGCGCTGCTGGGAACAGTCTTCATCTGCAAAGTAGTTACCTGGAGCTCTGACTGCATCCTCCCTGAGATGTGTGTGCTCCTAGAGACCAACCATTTGGTATAATGATCCTGCCATTACTGTTTGTATAGAAAATTCCCATGACCACATCCAGTTGAATGTGCTGGAGTCCACTACTTTGTCATGCAGACTCTGAACAGATACGACAAAAGTCGTGAAAGATATGAATTTATTTACAAGAAACTCGATTTCTTCAAAATGTGTTGCTGAATGTTCTCATCCTATTCCTTCTCAGGAGCCCTTCTGATGATGGATAGCTGAGGAGGAACTGAACAGACAGTGGATGAACTTTGACTCATGCATTGATCACCAAGGGGGCTGGGAGACAGCATATGCATGTCTTCAAGCATGCCGTTGCTAGTTAAAGAAAAAAAGTAGCTAATCTTGAGTGACAGGTTGTATGCAAAAAATCTGGTAAACTTCTCTGCGAAGCCTCTTGGCAATAATGCATTTTGGCTTTCTGTTTTCAGGAGCACCAGAACTTTTACTCCAGTGACATGTCCTTGGGCTACCTGGTACTTTCTGTGAAGTATGAACAGATCGAGAAACAGGAAAATCTTCGCCTGTTGCTGAGGTAACAGTGCCTGTTGTTGAAGTGTATGTTACTGTGCTGTGTCTCTCCTCTTACCTTGAGCTTCCTCTGCACAGATATGGGTGTGAATCTCGTCTTTCTCCTGGAGAGGACTGCAAAGGAACCTTTGAGCCTTCTTGCCTTCCCCTCCGAGTTTCTCTCAGCAGTTTCCTTCAGGAAGGAACTGTTTTTTGCAGGCACATCTTTATAGTTTCTGTGTGAAAAACGTCTGTTCTTCCCTCAAAAAGAAAGGTTTTCTGTTTATTCTGTTTACTTAGAGACATGTGAGTACTTTCTAGGAGAATATGGATTCCCCAGTGGAGGGCAGCCTAGCCCAGGCCTGTACTTGGACTTTGTACTTGAGACTAAGGCTCCCTTGAAGGTGAGCTAGAACATTCCTTAGCTTCCCAGGGCAGCCTACAAAGTGCCATAACCTTTAGGGCTTCCACAGAGAGCCATTACTCAGAGAGAGCTGCTGAATGAACTAGAGGAAGAAGAGAGATGGATCTTACATAGGTGAGAAGCATGCTGCAGAAAAGCTTTTTACCACAGTGTGTGCTGGGTGCAGTTCCAGTAGGCAATATGCTACTGCGAGCAACTGAGGTACAGTTGCTGCTGACAAGGACTGATCCAGGACTGAGGGAAAATACTGCTTGTGTAGGAGTCAGGTAGAAGAGAATCGCTGATGGGTTTCCTCCATCATAAGCGGAGAACACTTCAGAGTGCCAGGCGGAGCAATAATCTAGGGGGGAAAAAAGAAAGAGCTTATCTGTGAGCTGTGCCAGGGAACGTTTATATGAGCCCAGAAACCTTCCTACATGGAAGAGACAGGTGAAGAAAAAAGGGTAGTAATTTCCCTATTAAGATATTGTATTATATGCAGCACCATTTGCTCAATAGCTTGTTTATAATGGTTTGAAGAGGACTTAACAGCCCAGTATTTCTTCTCCCCTAGAAAGACATCTCTCCTTTAATATATATAGAGAGAGAAAGGAAGCTTTTCTCCATCAGCTTTCTGGAACAATGCTACACCGGTTCCTATCTCTTATACTTTGCATAGATCTGCTTTCCTAGGTTGCCTCTAACAGACCTTTTAACAGTCTTTCAAACCCTCATTGTATGATCTTATGAATCTATTATAATACTGTGTCCATGAATTGTATTTCAACATTTAGATTTCTGTGAAATAAAATGGCGGAGGGGGGAATAGCAGAATATTTCTTCAAGCAAGAAGGAGCAAGAGACTAAGCATCCCTGTTTTGTCTTCCTCTGCTCCCCACAACAAGTGATGAGCAACGAGAAGTGTAAATACCTCCCTTTTCCAGTGATTTTATGCACCAGGCTTAAAATTAATCCTCTGGAATTAACTGCTTTAAGGATAATCTGAAGGAATGGCTACTCTTTCTTTAAAGAGCCAGTGTTGCTTATGTCTCCCTTCAGCTTTTGCTCTAATGCCTTTTTTGGTTTGTGTCAGGACTAGGACTGGCACCAAACATGACCTGATCCCCATTTCCTGTCTGAATGAGTTTCCCAACGCTGTCCAGATGGCGAAGGTGAGATTCGTGCTTGCCTGTTTGCTCTTACAGCCTCATTCTTCAAGTTATTTTCACCTCTGTCCTCCCGTTTCCTTCTTTCCTACTATTCCCCAATAGTACTGTCATCTACTTCCCTTCTACACTTCCATTTAGCTTCTCTTCTTTCTTTTCTAATTTTACCTCAGAATTTTTGCCTGAAGGGACTCGTGTCAGATAATTATAAAGAGTGCCTACACTCTCATGCCTGCAGCAAGCTATGGCACATGATAATCACACTTCTGTTTCCCTCTCTCTCTCTCACTCGGCAGCTACTGTGTGAGGATGTGAATGTTGAACGCTTCTTTCCTGTCCTCTACCCCAAGGTATAATGTTCTGATATGTCTGTATGTCCCTTTTCCATCAAGGTCTGGCTAATGACATCCAATTGATAACTTGTGTTTTCATTACCTCAGGCTTCGCAGCTTATTGTTGCATTTGATGAACATGTCATAAGCAATAACTTCAAATTTGGGGTCATCTACCAGAAACCTGGCCAGGTAAGCTCCCTCAGATCCCACAATACTTGAAGCAAAACACAAAGAGTCAGTTCTCAGCTTAAATGTAATAACAAGGTCTGTACTATCCTGTGAAAAATACAGATGCCATAAAGTTGATTGATGCCCTAAGTTGATTGATTTGTTTGTGCAGGTCCTCAAAGTTGGTTGAACTGTGTATAGAAATTACTGCTTGTTCTTTGTATTGCTTGTGCTCCTTATGGCTTCTCCCTTCCTTTTGAAGACGACCGAAGAAGAAGTCTTCAGTAACACAGAAGAGAGTCTGGGTTTCCTGGAGTTCCTGGATTTCCTTGGTGACAAGATTCAGCTGCAGGATTTCCGTGGGTGCGTACCCAGCGCTGTTGGAAAGCCAGATTGAGTTAGGGAATACCGCGTGTTCAGAGGCTGCAACTCTGTTAGAGCCCTCCTTTCAGAAAAGTGCTGTGTCCTCTGAATCCCAGTGCAGGTGGAGAAGCTCAGAATGCTTTTGTCAACCATCCTGTCTGGGAACCAGCTGGAGCTTAGGTGTCTGCTGGTATTTTCATTTAAAGGTCTCCTGGTATCTCAATCTGACCCACAGTATCAGTAAAGAATAATTTTATTTGACTGTGGGAATGCAAGTTTGTTTCACAATGGTAGGGGTCAGTATTGTTTTAGTCTCTCTCTGTGGGGCAGCCTGTCCTTTCTCTAGTTCTAAAATATGGATTGTGTTTCTCAGAAGAATGCCAGAGAAAGTAGCTCCTTTGAGGATCCCTGGTTTTTAGCTTCATAGCTTTTAGCAAGCAAGCATGTTCATCAGCAGAAACATCGTGCAGCTTCAGTCAGTGCGTTTGTTTTGGGAAGATTTCGTGTCCCACTATTGCTAATTTCTTAAAAATCACCTTTGATAATATCGATGTACCAAGCTACTGTTACTGATATCTTCTTTCTTCTTTCCACTTTCTTGTCTCTGTCCTGCCTGCCTGATGGCGTGGTATGGATTTGCTCAGGTTCCGGGGAGGCTTGGATGTCACTAGAGGTCAAACAGGCACTGAGTCAGTCTACACAAATTTCCGGGGCAAGGAGATCATGTTTCATGTGTCTACAAAGCTGCCCTTCACAGAGGGAGATTCCCAGCAGGTACTGGAAGGAGAACTAAGGAATCCAACAGTGCGGCTAAGAGGGGAGGGGTATGTGATAAAAGGCTAATTAGAGGGGAGAGTGCCTAATTAGGTAATGTTGGGAGTTATGGCTGGAGTAATGGTGAAAGTAGTGATGAGGGGTTTGGTTGGACAGATGGGTTGGAGATGCTAGACAGCCTGGTGTTTGAGGCCTCATCATACTGTTCTACTCTTTTTCACCTGCTTTCTCGCGTTATTTTTTTTCCTCTCCAGCTTCAGCGGAAGCGTCACATTGGGAACGACATTGTAGCCATCATCTTCCAGGATGAAAGCACGCCTTTTGTCCCTGATATGATTGCTTCTAATTTCCTACACGCCTATGTGGTAGTTCAGCTCACTCACGGCACCGCTGGGGACACTCTCTACAAGGTAAACAGAGCCAATAGATTCCCCTGTACTGATTTACTGATATTGATCCCTGAAGTGGAAACCAAGCCTTTGGGAGAGGTACAGGTTCAGCCAGCTGTCATCCTAGCAGCTTTGCTTGCTCCGTTAGTAAACTTGATCAATGTTTTCAGTGAAAGGCAATAATTAGATCTATTACCAGTAAACCTAGAAATCCAGTAGCTGCCACCAGCTCTCCTTCCTCTTCACCCGCTCTTCGATCTCTGACCAGGAGTCTCCGTCCTGCTATGTTGTTCTCTCTTCTACAGGTTTGCGGAGTCCTCTCTGTTTGGTGTGATTGCTACTTTTTAGCAATCTGTGTTCATGTTTGTTGAGTATTCAGATTTCATAAAGATATTGATAAGCTGGACAGGGCTAGGAGGTGAGGCTGAGAATGACTGAAATTCTGGAACACAAGTATTTTACTGAAAGGGGTCCAGGACTGCTTACTGCCTCTACCTAGCAAATAGAAGGTTAAAGAATAATTTGATCCATTTGTTGAGTACCTACACGGGAAACTAGAATGTGCTTGTGTGTTTTTCAAAGTAGCTGATGAATTTCTGAAGCTTAAAGCCTGGGAATTGAAGCAGGACGAATTCAGATAAAAAGTCTTTGTTTACATCAAAAAGCACAACAAGCAAGTGATGCCATTTGGGGAGATGTCTTGCTTGCATTGTAGAAGTCAGGTAAAATGGATTCACCTGACTGACAGCCATGTCTGCATTGCTCATGCTGCAGAGCACAGCGCTGAGAGCTTGCACTGCCTGAGGCTGCAGGTCAGGTACAGGTGGTTGGCCTAATCTATGGAATCCGAACCAGCTACATCTGCTTTGGGGGATCCCAGGACTGATGCCCATCTGGCAGGGAAGCGCTACCTGTTAGGGCCCTCCAGTTGAAAGAAGCCTTGCTAGAACACGAATTCCCTATCTGCAGCCTTTGGACGCAGCTCTTTCTCTGTCACATGACTCCCTATGGATGCCTATATAACTTTACGTTCAACTTTCAGTCCTGCTGAGAGAGCAGAAAATATATAGAAGCTTGCATTCTGTGATGGATTTTCCATTGTAGAAACATTTTAATCAAAGCGCTATGTCTCATATTATGTAGGAATTCTGATTTGGTGATGATGAGTCCTTATGCCTTGGAGGTCTACAAGAACACCAAGAATATCAAAATTAGGACAGGATCCCCATCTCCTCTCCCACCAAAGAGGGTGCTCGGGGTGGAACAACCACTTTCCACTGTTCCCTATGCTATGGGCAGCCAGGTCTGTAGTGACACGATGGCCTCATGTTGATCAGGGGCATGGGGTTCCAGTTCTCCTCTCGCTCTTCTGTTTTGTAGGGCACAGAAATTCACTGGGCTTTTTTTAATGACAAGAGAAAGAGCTGGGGAAGCTTGCTATTTGTCTTGTCTCTTCCTACTATTGTTTTCATCTTTGCCTGTCTGCAGTGGCGTTGTTTTTGTCAGTGTAATAAGGTTGCCTGTATCATTTCATGAAAAAGAAATAGTACCAGTCAGGATCCTAGAGCCAATGTTTTCTGTAAAGGCTTTGCCAAAGAGATTTTAACTTATTCTGCCTTGAGAGCATTCTAGTACCGAAGAGACTGCAGTTTGGGAAGATTTTTTTTCCATTCATTGTTCCATTTACTTAAGCTTTAGTGCCTAGTGGTTAATTTGGAATATTAAGGGAATTTATTTCTTTGAATCAATTTTTGCAATCAGAAAACTAAAAAGGCAAAGCAGGACTTCAACTGGTAGATATCTGTTGGGAGGGAGAGGGAGGCCTTGCAATTAGGGGAGCTGGCCTACAGTCTGAGAAATCTGAATTAAATGGAGGGCCCCTTTCCTTCCTCCTCTCATTAAGCTCATGCCTCTCAGTGACATTTACACTGGAGTGTTATTTTGAGGCAGTTGCTGTTAAGTTGTTCTGACGTTGTTCCCTGTTGTGTGAAATGGCAAATAATGGTATTGTTCCATCTCAGACATGACGAAAAAAATAACTGTGAAATATTCTTAAATGCTATATGTATCTGGTAAGATAGCTGCATGTAATTATAGGTAAGTGCTGTGAAGAGCCGAGTGACAGTGTGTAAAAACTGGACTGCGTTACAGTTACTTTTTTTGGCATTGGTGTGTCAGGTAGGAGCATGTTTAAAAAAAAAAAAAAGCATGGATTTCTTTATCTCTTACTGGGAAAGTGCTTTTGTATGCTTACCACATGTGACTGGGAGAGGTGGTGTCACCGAGATACTCCCCTCAGTGTGCAGTGTATCTCCACTGAGGATTCTCTTTCAAAAATACAGGTCAGTACAACCATATTGACAAAGGTTCTTCTAGTGGAGGTAAATCTTGCAGGCTGAGTAGAAGCACCTTATTTTGTTGTTTTAAATACATCGGTTATTATTAAAAATATTTATTAAAAATATTTTTTAAAAAAGCAATCTGTTCAGTTGGGTTTTGTTGCTCTTACTGTGTGGACATCTAGCTGGCTGAATTTCAGGGAGATAAATCAGCGCCTCTTTTCACTGAGTACAGAAACAGATGGGTACACGGGACAGCATGTTAGCTCTCTTTTGGATATGTAAATGATTCAGGAGGATCAGATGTATCATAATAGTTTGAAGGCTTTGATAGTCTCACTTGTGTTATGAGACTTATTTTTTTCCCCTTATATTGTTTCAGGTTTCAGTCACAGCCCGAGATGATGTCCCCTTCTTTGGACCCCCTCTGCCAAATCCAGCCATATTTAGAAAGGTTTGTTTCTCTGGTCCCGTGTTAGATGGCAGGGGGATACGGTACATACCCTTGTGTCTGCGTCAGTATTGTCAGTCTGGCTAGATGACTTTGGAGGTCTAAAGAGTAGTAAGGCAGAGCTTTTCTCATGTGATGTTTTTATTACTGTTTTCATCTCTAGTCTTCATCTTGTCTTGTAGAGTGCAGAGTTTCGTGAATTCCTCCTGGTCAAGCTCATCAATGCTGAGTACAGCTGCTATCGAGCGGAGAAATTTGCTAAATTAGAGGTGGGTCTATAACCTGTTCCTTCCATTAAAAATTATAAAACTATATTACTGCCAGATTAAGAAAATACAGTATTATTTTTTACTTTCTTCTGCTTCTAATTTTATGTTGCTTAAAAAAGGAAGATAAAATGTGATTATACTGAGCTATGTGATGCTTCCTTTGTATTTCACAGCAGGCATGATAGAATATGAACACATACGTTCTAATGTAAAGATCTAATAATCCTCAAGTAAGAATGGGGATACAATGCATACATTTTGCTGGAGGAAATTCTGCATTAGCTGAAACTCAGTATTGTGCTACAGGATGCGTACCGATATCACTGATTTTGGTTCAAGGTACCAAAATTCTGTTCCAGACTCTGCTGCTTGCCTGATCTAGGAAAAACTGCCCCCAATCCATGCCTCTGTACCTTCACCTGTAAAAAAGCACTGATGTCCTTTATGACTTGCTTTAGAAAGAGTTTAAAAGGGCTGGGTATTACTGTAATATATTCCATAACTATACAGTTAAAACACTTCATACTGTTTAAATTAATTTTCTTTTTTTTTTTTTTTCTTTAAGGAGGATGTGAAACATTGCAAAAACAGGGGGAAAAAAATTAAATTCCCTCCACTCCCAATAATAGCTTTGTCTTCCTTCCCAATGTTGATGCAGGAAAGAACCCGGAGCGCCCTCTTGGAGAGCCTTTTTGAGGAGCTGCAGCTGCGCAGCCGCAGTATGATGGGATTGCCCATAGGGGAGGATGACAAGATAGAGAACGGCAGCGGGGGCTTCCTCGAGAATTTCAAGGTGAGCCATAGTGGATCGATTCCTTACCCAGTTGCTCACGCTTTTCTCAAGCTCCTTGAGAAAATACTCCTCCAAGGAGTATTGACCCTGCTGATCAGCTGTGCTTAGGGTGAGACAGAAAAAAAAGTCTTTCCCTCCAGCAGCCTTTCTTTAGAGCATCTTCAACTGTGCTTTACCGTATCTCTCAAGAAAAGACATTTTTCCCCTTCCTATTCTCCTTTCTACAGAGCTACAGTGTGGTTCAGGGTAGAATTCCATACTGTCCCTGAGAAGTCAAACTCTTTAGGCTTCATGCTGGTGTCAGATAGGCTTTCACTCCATGACTTACAGAAAAAGGAGAGAGTGTTTGCAAGAGGAATTTTAATAACTAGTAGCAAGCAGCTTTCAGTTCCTACAGCAGATCTCTTCCAGTTCCTTTTCATTATAACCGAAAGAGTTGCAAGAGCCACTGCAAGAGAGTTTCTAACATATCTGTGAGTGTACTGTCTAGAAAAACTGTGATGCTTTACTTACTTACCCTCTAAAAGCCAGAGTTAATTTACCTTTGTTCAGTGTAGATGATAATTTTTTTCTTTATTTTTTTTTTTTAATAACTCAGGATCAGGTGACAGAACTTACTTTCAAAAGTGATCAAGATAATATGAGAAAGCAAAGGTTTTGTACAAACAGGCAAACTGAGTTTTGAATTGATTATGTAGAGAGAATCTTATATCACTTTCCTATCTAATTCCCCTTTCCCACTTCTGTGGGGAGTGCCTCACCCATTCTTTTGTATTATAAGTTACCTGTCTGGACAGAGAGGCATGTTATAAATAGCATTTCTTCAGATGATCTCCACCTGCTCTGTATGATGGGCTGGTTAGAGTTGTTCAGGGCTATGCAACTAACCCATTCACACACAGGTTTAGTAGCTATATGCGTAGCTTTGGTCAGAGCTGGGATGCTTTGGTGAGGTGTATTTTTACGTACAATCAGTCTACCCCGCCTTTGCTGCTAACCAGGAATTTCATACCCATCCATCTCTTACACTAGTTATCCCAAAGTGTCCTTTCCTGACTTCTAGCAGATGCTGTGATTTGCACGTCGTGTACACAGATGACCTTTGGAAAAGGCTGGAAAAGGCTGAGTAAACTCAGAAAAAGGCTTTTTCAAATGCTGCAGATTTTGATATGGCTGCTTTCCCCTTGGAACCAGCACTCAAGTTCATGCGAGATTGAACTTTACAGTCTTGAACAGGAGTTTGATTTCGTGTTTTGTAGCCTGTACTGGGTAGGACTGTTCCAGATTATGCTGTCTTATCCAGTATGCTGGGATACTGGTAGGGAATCTCTATTTACTGCAAGAGGACAAGGGGAGGAAAGTAGAGAATGTAATTGGTTCTTCCCTGGCAGTGAGCTCCATGAAATGGCTAGGACTAAAAATGGGTAATATCTAAGATGCTGCCTCCTAGGAGTTAGGATTTCTGTGGTTCTGGTGTTGGTCTGTCACAACTTTCCACCCAATCTGTGGTGCTTTTTGTGCTGCCCTACCGTGTGCATGTCTATATGTGTATCTGTGTTTGTCTGTTTCCCTGCCTCCCTTCTGTCAGCGGGTGATCAGAGGCCGCAGCCAGAGCCTGGATACCATGGGGATATCCATGAGAAAGCAGCAGCCAGCCACCCTGCCCAGCCGCCCAACTACAGCTGGCCTTGCCCTCAGCCAGAGTGTCGCCGAGGGCCCTAAGGCCATTGCTGCGGTAAGGTATTTGGGTGGGCTGTAAGAAGAAACCTGGCCTACCTTTGTGACCCACCCATGCATTTTATTTCTCTTCCCCTATTAGTTTGTCCTCTTGTCCTTCTGTGAATCTCTTTTTGTTGAATCATCCCATTTCACAAGCGGTGACAGCATGTGTTGCAGCCTAGTTTGTCTGTGCCCCAGTTCATCTGTACACTAGAGCAGAGATAGATGGCTGATGTAGAATCATGTTTGGCTTTCTTCTCCCGGTCTGCATCGATCTCTGCTATCCTGGATTAGATCCTGTACGCTGCCATACCTTAAAAAAATGCATGCACTGTGGGTTGACCAGAATGGTACTGTATTGTCACATGGCACGAGCTGAGAACATAAGGACACTAGATCTGTTTTCTTCAATTTCACCAATCAGATTCTTTTCTGTAATATAAACAGGTGCACAATATTTATCGAAGGTGTGCTGCTTTGCTGTAAATAGAACCTGCATGTTGAGAACAAAGAGCAGAATTAAAGTTTGGGGTGAGAAAAAAAGAGTGAATATTTCTAGTCACTATTAAAGCCTTTCTTATACGATAGGGATACTAAACATACGTGATCAGTGTGAGCATAATAAATCCATGACAAATGGATTTTTCCAGAAAAGGATCCAAGTTTCTGATATTGGAAATATGGTTACCTTGGCCAAAGTGCATCCAGCTGATTGTGGTCTCTGCCCTAGTGATGTCAATACAGGCAAAGTACAAAAAACCGTCTCTGAGTAAGCCGAGAAGGTGCCTTTCAGTGTAGAAATTTCTTGGTGACAGTTTACTCAGTTGTATGCATTCTTTATGTCAGCACAACAGAGACTTGAGTTTGCTGCCTCCTCTCCTTTAACTTCTTGTCTTCTCTACCTTTCTGATTCTGCCTCTCCTCTCATCATATGGGGATACCTCCCTTCCTGAGCTGCTTTTTCCGTATACTGGCTGTGTATCTTGTTCTGCCTTTGTTTCTATATCTCTGTCTCTTTCTCATGCCACCTCTGTAAGCCCTAGCTTCTCTTTCTCACTGACAGAAAGTGCTCCTTCTTGCATCGGTGGAGCTGGGCCACGCTATTGTATTGCAGAGTAAAGGAGAGGATCTGGATCCACATCGCAAACTCCCTCTCCCGTGCTTCCAGTTCTCCCGTTTTTCCTGTCTTGTTCCCCTCCCTCCTTTCTGTCACGCTTTCCTTTTTTCTAGTCTTTTGCCTTGCCTGGTAGGAGCCCATCACGTACTCGAGCCAGCCGCTTCCATGGGCGACGGAGTAGTGCCATTGGCATTGAGAACATACAGGAGGAAAAGAGGTATGAGCCGTGGGAATAGAGAAAAAAACAGGAGGAGATGAGAAAAGGGAGATAGAAAGGCACATGTAAGGACAGGAAGGAAGTCAACAGGAATGAGAACTGAAATGGAAATGGTTGGAATGGGAAGAAAAGCCTGATTATCAGCTAACGGAGAAATGGACAAATGACAGAAACAAAATAAAAAAGGACATTTGGAAATAGGGAGAATCGATATTTGAGGAAGGAGGGAGGAGATGGGTGGAGGAACATGGTAAGATCACTCTTAAACGTTGTGCAGTATGATCCACGACTCTTGGTTCTCCTGTTCTGTCTTCGCCACTTTGAGATAAGAGTCAGATGAAAAGCTTTTACTTGGGAAGGGGGAATTGGGTGCTTTCTCCCTTGTTTGTTTGTTTTCATGTTTAAAAGTTCAAATAGACAGAACTCCTGAGATCTTAAAGGTTTTTTTTTAAAAAAAGCTTTAAGTCAGAATGACTAGCATTTAAGTTAGATGGTCTGAGAAATAATTAAGGGGTAGCACACAGGCTTAAGGAGTGATTTGGCATATTTGATGGAATTATAACCATTCGAAAGTTGTCTACTGGTCACGAGAGATTATTTAGTTAAATCAATAAATTTGTAAGATTGTACAGAGTCTCGAAAGTCACATGAGTGCTTTGCATCTAATATACAGTTTTCCCAGTTGCAAGAATTCCAGGGAACAGCTTAAAGACTCAGTGTAAAAGGGGAAAAGCCATCTTTAATGTGGAAACTAGTGATTTCACAACAGGAAGAATTACTACGTTTTCCCTTCTTTCCAGTTATTCTCTTAGACCTTTCCTTAATGAGGTGCCCATGACCTAATCTGAATAAAAATAGTATAGAACTTTCTTTGAGAAAAATAAAATCTTCTGAGACAGCTTCCCTGTAACAGTCTAAGCCAACACAGTAGCCACAGCTCCTCACTACTTTAGATCGTTTTGTACCTTATGCAGCAGTGGCCCTCAGTCCATTACTTTGTGTACAACATCCTTCACTATCCCCTTAAAAGGTCTGTAAAAGTTTTCTACAACAAGGAAAAACCCTGAATTTATTTTCTTTTCTTTTCTGCTCTTTGCTAGGAGGGAATTGGTAAGCTATTGCGTTTGTTTAGCTTTCCTTTTGCTTGTTTGTAGTCTTAGATACGAGGAAGAGTGAGCCTTATCTTGTGTTTTGTGAAAGACTTTTTGGGTGATTCTTGAAGGTACAGTTTCACTAGCAACTGGTCTGTTCTAACAGTTCATTGCTACTGAAAAGCAGATATCGTACTTTCCCTCTCTCAGTGTCTCCTTCAACTACCCGGTCCTGTCCCATTCCTTGCGATGGCTCAGATGCTTAGTGGACCCTTCGTGGAACTGATTCAGCCCGTTAATCTAACAGAAGAAGTATCAACTTTCTTTCGTTGGATTAATTGTCTGCCAGGTTCTGCCATGACCTGGCTCATGGAGAAGTCTGATGGGTACCAGGACTGATGGAAAGTACGCTCAGCAAGAGCGGAGGAGGCTGGAGCGGGCTCTCTCTGGCAACAGTGAGCTCAACACGTCATGTGTGACTTCACCCTGAAGCTGTAGTTTAATGATCTGCAGGCTTTGATGAGAGAGCTGACCCAGTCCGTCCCGCTTGTTCATGTGTCAGAGAAGTTTCAGAGTTGTTTTAGTTTCAGGATCGTTTTTTGTCAGGATGACTTCCAGTCTCACAAGCAGTTGTATCAGCCCAAGTGAGGGCGTGAGGAACTGTGATGTGAGGAGTACAGGTAGAATCAACTGACCAAGAGAGCAGAGGAGGAACTTTGTGAACTCCATCACTGAAGCCACAAAAAAACCCCAACAAAACCCTGAGTTTTCCAATCCTTAATTAAACATAACCCACTTTTCAGCTACTCACACAGACAGCTTTCTTCAGAAGTATCTTGACAAATACTAGTAGCAATAAAACGGTTGTAACCATCCTGAAACGGGAATTTGCTGAATCCTTTTTCTTTACGCAATAAATATATAAGCTCTCTAATCAATCCTAAAGCTTCTTACGACGAATGAAATGGGGAGAGTAGAAGAAAAAGTTGAAGAACTAAAGGAGAATACTGAAATTAGTTTAGGCTTTTATATCAATTCAAAAGGAGCTTAAAGTTGGCCATTTCTGATATATTGCCCTCAACAGGTCACATCTAAGGAGTGTGCTTTTTTCAACACAACTGCATTTGCTTCCCTTTCATGTGTATACCAGAGATCCAGCTTTGTATTGTGGCTGGTAAGGAGGTGTTAGAATAGGTAGTGGTTAACTCTGGCCCTGGGGTATAGCTGGTTTCTCTTTTGTCCCAGCAGAGACACTGCAGAGAGGATACAGAAGGTGCTGGACAGTCCAGGAACTTTCTTTGACCTGAAGTCTGATGGATCATCCAGTCCCAGCTCCCCAGAGTTCCCCAGCAGGAAGAGCAAGTGAGTTGAAAATGATTTTAATATTTGAAAGACGCTCACTGTGTCTGGTATTGGCTTAAGTGTGGTGCATGTCTTGCTCTGTTGGAGGCTTTTCTGAGATTGTCCACATCAGGCACTGCAGCATCTTAAAAGTTAGATGTCTGGCCGTGGCACAGTAATTCAGAGCATGTAAGTAAGGAACTCAGCTTTCTTAAACAGCCAGTGAAGAAAGATTGGACCACTTAAAAGTGATTTTGGCTATATCTTTACTGTAATGTTAGCTTGCATCCAACAGGATACACAAAGCCCTAGCTGTCCAATTATCCATGCTTACTCATCTATATGTTTCCTCTATAGTTTGCTCTGGAGTGATTTTGGAGCTTCATGGAGAAGCTTGGACAAGGGTATGTTGGGATGTTGGGTTGTACTCAAATTCTGCCCCTTTAAGCAGGATTCATGCTGCTGCTCCCAACCAGCGTGAGCTAGCCTGTCGTCAGTCCTCCCAAAGCGTTACAGCAGGGTCTCATGTGTTGCACCTATGTTTCATTGCTAAAGCACGCCATACCGCACCCAGCGTTCTCCTGCAAAACACTTCATGCAGTAGTCTGCAAAATAGTTCTCCAGTTTCTGGTGGTCAAAAACTGGAAAAATGCACTTTCCTGGTAGTGCAGCTTTGCTGTTGCTAAGCTGTATTATGCTGGGATGTGATCCTGTCTAGGGTACTTAGGGCTTCACGGAAACCACACGTGTACATTTCCAAGGCTCCGGAGCAGCCTGTCTCTGAATCCAAGACTGCAGCTGACTTTCTGGAACAGCTTGCCACACCTGGTTTTGTTCATGAGACCTTGGATGAGACCTGTGGCCAAAAGGGCACTGAGTGCTTTGTAGTAGGGCCTGTCCCTTTCTCAGGACTGGGGCTACTCTAAGAAAATTTCAGGAGGTGCCCCAGAGCGAGGCCTCTATGGTTGTAGTTGCTCCAGGTGCCAAGTCTGACAAGGAAGGGCCTGCCTTCAACTAGATGCAGTGCTCCCTAAGAATTACAGGCTGGTGACTATCTGCAGTAGTTCAGCTACCAAACTGTATGCTGCAGAACTGTCCAAAATATTGGTGGGGAGGAGGATGGGAGCACAGCTAGGAGATAAAGACCGTTTTAAGATGCTAGCTCTGGCAGGCAAGGACAAGAGAGAATGCAGGACAGGGAACCACCGATTGGTCAGCAACTCCCATCTTCCAGTATTACCACATCATTCCACCTCCCCTTCCTCATCCTGCCTGGGACCTTGTTAGTGAACTAGAAATTCCTGGCTAGGCACACGCGAAGGACTCTTGCTCTGATTAGGTAGCTGAAGTAACCTTGCAAAATCAGCAAGAATTCTGCCTAGTAAGAAACCATCTCATAGCTCGGCTAGTCCTGGTTATCCTACTGTAGAATGTGTGCATGTCCTGGAAAAAAAAGGGATGAAGCTTTCTTGACATCTGTTCCTGATTTCTGCCTTTGATTGCGGGCTTCCCCACTTCCCAACCCCCATTCTCCATTAATCAGCTGCGGAGGTGAGCCAGCTGCAATGGCTGTTTCAAACTGATATCACATGCTTTCAGAGAGCAAACATAGCATGGGATTTCACTAACACTACTTGCATGAATATTGTTTGTGCACATGAGGCATGACCTGTATGATTTGGCAGTCTGTCTACTTCTGTCCCCAGGGTTCTCTCTATGCATCTTTTTCCAGTCATGGACTCAAAACCACTTGTACGATCACCAGAAAAAGTCTCTTCACAGTTGTGGTGGTTTAGCCCATTCCTGGACAGTTTGTTTACAAGGTGGGATGTAGCATGGAGTTTTGCACAATTGGTGATTAGCTGGAGTTAGAGTTGTGATTCCAGAGTTGGGGACCAGCCCACATGCAGTCATACCTTCTGCATCATATCCGGGACAGGGAATCAAGGATATGCAATTCCACCGTGTAAAGCACACCACTTTCACCGAGCCCGTATGAGCACAGTATTGCAGGAACAGGCTAGGAGTGTAATTCTAACAGTCTGTCTCAGAAGACAGTTCTACTGAAGTTCTACTGAAATAGTCTATTTATTGTTCATTAATTGTGGAACCACAAATCAGGATCATGATATAGGCATATTACTAATGCAAAAAGAGTTCCAGCTGGTTCTAGAGTAATTTATGCAGCCCGTATTAAAAATGTTATCCCTGGTAGTATGTCATCGATCCACTCCTGGTTCTCTCCGGGGAGTAGCGTCACAGGAAATTTCTGTATTGCAAAAATGTCCAGCATGTTGCTGCTGGTCTTAAATAATCATTTCAGATTCCAGACTTGAATGATCAAACTCTTCATCTATGTTCCACTAAAACCAACCTGGAAATAAATACAAAGGGAACCCATAAATAATAGATGAGTTCTTTTACAGTAGAGACAAACCAGCACTTTCTCTCCTCGCATGCTGATTTCCAACATGCCCTTCTGCAGTGATCAGCCTGCAATCCATGAAACCGCATTGTTCGCTTGGGCTAACGGTGTCTTCTCTCCCACATACAGGGGCAATTGTCCTTAGTTTTTCTGTTCCACTGCCCAGGTAGCCTTCCAAATAATCCTTCTTCCGAAGGGACAGACTCAAAAGAATGAACCCAGCCTAAGTAACCAGGTAGCGAAACTCCTCAGGATCAGATGGCTTTCTGGGTTGCATCTGAAAAATCAAGAACTGTACTGTCTGTGTCCAAATCCTAGGAAAAGTACATGGGTTTTTTGTGTGTGTGTTTTCCCTCCTCAGACACATCTGAGTGGGGACATCAAGCCAATCAGGAGTGGACCGGATGCTACTCAGTCATTGGTTACCTCACAGAAGATACTGGCAAGACTTTTGGGGTGAAATGAGAGTCCTGGCTAAGAGGAGCATGAACTTACTTAGAGGACCTCAAGGACTGTGGAGAGACCAAGTGGCACCAAGTAACGCTCCGCTGGCAGTTCCTGGAGCAGGAATCCTGGGAAAGGGAGATGGACAGATAGCTCCTATTGGAGCATTTTGGCTCTATGCCCTTCCCATTGCCCAGTCAGCAGCCACTGAACCAGCCTCTACTAATGATGGGGGAAGGAGGCCACCTTGAGTGCCTCCCCTTCTCTTCCCCTCCCCTCAGATGAGCGAGAAGAGAACAGCTTGGCCTGCAGAAGGCGAGAGCAGAAGAACGTTTCCACCTCTGTCTCTCGTGCCTTTGGATGGCATAGGTCAGGAAGTGCAGTGCAGAGAATGAGGATGGAGAAACCTGCTGAGGAAGGATGCTGAGAAGGAGATACTTTGGGGAAATCTAGGTCCCAGCTCACTTAAATTTGTGTTATTTGATTTGCTCTGCCAAGGGAGAAGCATGTTGGCCTTCACTTCCTCTAAAATATATTTCCTAATCTCCTGAGGAAATATCTTTGGCCTATATTGGCCCTACCATTACTGTTCTCCCTGTTGCATGCTGGCATGTCATATGCCTGGGACTTTAGGTTTCATTACTGCTTGTAGGTCAAGACTGGCCACATTTTGCAGTGTTTCTGAAGGAATAAATATATTTAGTATGTTAAAGGTGTCTTATCTTTCTTGCCTCTCTTAGCTTTTTCGGGTTTCTTAACATTTTTAAGCACTTCATCTCTCTCTTATTGGCTGGTCTCTTGTGCAGGCAGTGAGTATTTCACCATAAATGTTAGGCTTGCATGCACAGTGCACCTTCCACCATGTAAGCACATCAGCCTCATGGACTGCTCTTTCTCCTAGATGACTGCAATCAGCGGATCCAAAATTCTGAGCTGGGAGAAGCTAACCTTAAGGGTCTTTCTTGACAGAAATGAAACATGCACCAGGCTACCTCGGTGTGCATGACATTTGAGAGAGTGGTGGTCAAGTGTTCCTGTGCAGTTTGCTTTGAATGTTCCCTTTGTAATGACCCTGTGGGAGCTAAAAGTCTAGCGGGCTGAACCTACAGGAGCCAGTCTCCTGGCAACTGGGCACATGTAAAATCACCAGGCTGGGCATCCTGACCTAGGTGTGTTCCTATCTGTAAGCAGGAGGAGGGCTCTGACCTGTCTGTGCAAGAGCTTGGCACTTGATCCTAATGGTTTGGCACTGAGACATCCTAAAATAATGCAGATCTCAAGTAATTTGTTTCTACCTCCCCATTGCTTCCTTAAACTTTCTTAGTTAACCATGCTATAGTACTGGTTAATGTCTGTATGCTTTCCTGACTCCTCCTGTTACAACTGTCCAGAAACACAGCAGTGACAGTTTATAAGCTCTATGACATGAAAAAAAAGTGCTTTTATAGTCCCCTTGTACTGTCTGGAATTTCACCTGAGACCAAACATGGTAGGCTGAGAGTGGCTGTGGGAATGGCTGGCCTAGGCTGGGTAGTGCCTTCCCTTTATACTCAGTTTAACACCTCACCATGTTGTATGTAAGATCCTAAAATCTCTGATCTCCAAAGTGAAGGCATCTGTTGATTTTAATGAATGTCTAGAGGTAACCAGTGCTTAAAGGCAGGTGGTTTGGCTCACTCTGCTTTAAGACACTTAGGTCTGTGACTTAAAAATTTAGTCTTGTCCTTTCATGCAGTTATCCAGAATGGAAACAAGAAGTGGTGTTTCTACTAAATGAAGTAGCAACCAGAAATTAAGGAATGCAAGCCAGTTCGCCTGAATTCTGTTCCTAGGTAGAAAAACTAGCTGTGGATGAATAATTTCTTCTTACTGTTTCTGACTGCTGTATAATAAAGCTATGTCACAAAAAGCACAACAATAAGCATGATGATGTTGAATGCTTGCATTTCACAGAATGCTCAGGAGTCAGACTTCAGGATACTGCGTGATGCAGCCATTCTCACGTTCTTCATCCAGTGTAAGCAGTTGTTGTAGTGGTTTGAGGGAAAATGAAACATCCGAGGAAGAGGAGAATGACAGGGTGGGTGTATGATCTCTAACAAACAGGCTACCTCCCTGGTTTTACCAAGTGCATTATTAAAACACGTCTTCTTTGCCCTCTCCAGGAGCTGATGGGCTCTCTTGAGGGCCCTCCAAAACAGGATTCAATGGTTCAGAGTATGTGGCTGGATGACAGTGACTGCACACCCAGTACTTCCAGCTCACCAGGTAAAAAAGAAAGAAAACCAGAAAAAATCCTCTGCTTATGCTTCCAGAAGCATATGTCAGGTTGAGCCGCATTCATTTGGCAAAATCTTTTGTATAGCTACGCTTAAGATTTGAGAAGTGTAGGTGGTGATAGGCTCAGAGAAGTGGGGAGAGAAACTAGCATGCAAACTGTAATGGGGAGAGAATGGGAAGGGGAGGTGCGTTTCGGTAGCATGAATAAATAGTGCTGTACTCACTGCAGAAGGAGTTACAGTAGATTGCAAAGAATTAATGGGTTTCTGTGTTTCTGTGGAGAGCGTGTATCTCAATGGTTGCTTTTCTGAATGCAGTGCCCCTTTATAAACTAGATAGTTTGGATATGGGAATTACAGAAACAGTGCTTCCTGAAGGAAACAGCGTGCTCCTGAGAAGGTGGGTAATCAGGTAGCTAACCTGCGCTGCGCTTTTTGAATGCCTAGGCCGGGCTCAGTGTAGTACTTGATTAAAGTTGAAGTAGTTGATTTAAGTCAGCGTGGATCCATTTGCAGTGCAGAGATGATTAAAGTCATTGTAAGTTCTCTGGAGTCCCACAGCAGGCAGAACTATTGCAGTATCTGTTGTCGAGGTTGTATCAGCTGCCCTGATCTCAGACCCTGTTTGCAGTTGTGTTTCACTTTGTTAAAATGAACTGGTTTATATTGAAGCATTTCTTGTTGAGCATCAACCTAAAGCTAAAATTATGGAAAATTGAAATCAGTTTCAGTCTGTTTTTGAGAACAAGGCTGAAGGAACTGTGTAAGATTTTTGGAAAATATGATTGAAAAGACTAAGCTTTTGAGGTTGGGAACTGTGGAAGGCAAAACTTAACATTTGTTGCTAAAAGATTCTGGAACAGGAGCCGGTTGAGATGGTAAGATACTAGGGATTATGTGGATGGCAAGAGAGTTGGTTGGAAGAAACAGTGAAATCTTTACAGGAATTGTGTGAAAGGGGGTTGTTGAAAAAGATGTCAAGGGTCAGAAAGTGGAGCCAATTTACTTTGAAGACAGAGTTAGGTCTCTCAACCTCTGCAGCAGCCTCTGAGATATCAAGAGTGGCCATCAGATCCCTGCTTAAAATTGCCTGTATCATAGCAACAGCAATGAGGATGTGATGCTGTGAGATGTTCTGCAGAGACCTCTGTTCTGTGAGATGGTCGGTAAGATTTCTCCGCTTCTCCAGAACAACTCACAGCGTGAGTGCTTGTATACTTAAAGGCACAAGAGAACCCAAGGGGCTTGTATTGAAACTCTGGAAGAACAGGAAAAACAAGTGGAGTTACTGATTGTGCAGAGGAAGGAGAGAGCCATGCCGTATACTATGATTAGGAAGTGGGGTGCTATATCCAGAGCCTGCCTGTCGTCAGGAAGAGACGTAAAGGTGTTAAATGTGGTGATATGAAAAAGCAGCATGTCAGGAGCCTTCACAGCAGAAGACAGCTGAGGAGCTGCTGTTAAGAGGCAGAAGTTGGGAATGCGCTTCTGTAGATCCTTGTGTTGAAGGCTAGGAAGAAAGAGTTCAGTGTCATCAGCTCAGAGCAAGAGCGGTAAATAAATACTGTAAGGCCAGGAGGCCCAACACCATGAAATTGTCTCTTTTTGAAGGGATCTGGAAATGGCACCATAAAGGCAATAGCTGCTTTCTGCCTGGTGGTGTGAGGGTTTTCACTGTATCACCATGGCATTGTCCAGGCTGCCATTTCCACAGGTCTGGGATCATCCTGAGCAGGTCACAGCTCTTGTGGCAAATATTTGAGCTTTATTCACTCCTGTTGCCTTTTGTGGCATTGCACTGAGACCAAGCAGGTGTGAAAGGTGGTTCTCTGTCAAAAGTGAACGAACAGCTTGTGTTTACTCGTGATGAGAAATACTAATGGGAGCAGAAAAGGAGTTTGTTTTGCTTGAGTGTCAGAAATTGTCTGTTGTCATCAAGTAAAAGATTTCACATTGCTTTTGACCTTGTGGGTAACTGCAGTTCCTCTTGCCCTCCACTTATCCGAGAGCGCTCCCAGGCGCAGACACAACGCAGTGCTGCTTTTAACAGTGCTGTTGCCTCCCCTGCCACGGCCCATAGTTTAATCCAACTGTGATCTTTCCACAAATCCACTTATCGCTCCCATCTACCTCCATCGTGTAAAGCCCAGTGGAAGTGATCCACTATAAACTTTTATTATATTGGCTGGGGTTCTCTCTCCTTTTACCCCTTTACTCGCTTGTGCAACATTTTCCTTTCTGCATTCTTTTTCTTGCCAGAAAATCCCACTGGGTCCTAGAGCTGTTGCTGAGCTATAAAAGTTCAGATCCAGATCCAAGCGCTAGGTTGCCAGTACAGGCCCAGCTGACACTGAGCTCCCAGCTTGCCGCCTTGGGGAAAAGCTGCTGACTCAATATACTCGCCAGTAGAAGAGTGCTAGGTTATTCAGCCTAGTTGTTCCCCTTTTGTTATGGATATTGGAAGCAGGGATGCTTTCCAGTGGCCTCTGCTGCTCTTCCTGGATAGTTTCCCTGTCTGCTGACTCCTTATTGTCCCACAGATATATACATCATTAACATACATCACTGAGAATAATCATTACAGAGAACGTGATGTAAAGTTCCACATAAGTTTTAGGTTTTATACGCTCTGTTGTCAATGGCAGTGATCTGATACTGACCCTGCACAACTTTCACTGTGGTTTCTCGGGTGGTTTCTCTCTTACCCTGGGCATGGTAAGAGAGCTGCAGCCTGCAGGAGCGGTGATTTTTAGCCGTACCATATCTCCTCTTAGATCTTCAGTGCAGAGATTTAAAAAAAAAAAAAGCATTTAAAGGTACACCAACAAACATACAGGTTTGTATATGGACTTCTGATTTATGCCAGGAGAGCCATGGTTTAAAAGAGATAAATGCGTCAGATGATAGATACGTTTCTGACTAGTTGAAATCAGCTCGCCTAATCAGGAGGCCGCAGAGATGTAGAGAGTGCCATTGCTGACTGCAGTAAGAAGGCTTGATGATGTCGCCATCCACACCATTTAGAATGTGTTTCTGGTAATAGATGAAGGGGCAGAGAGGAAGGAAATAAAAGGTTACGTGTGTGTTTGAGGTACGTGAGGTAGCAGAGCTGAGCCTGCATTTTCTAAGCACAAAGTGAAATCTGGCCCTTAGGAATTTCAAAGTTGTTGAAATTTTATTTTCCAGAAATTCTGACAGTTCTTGAGCTAGAAGAAGATAGGATTAAGAGCAATTTGTTGTGCTAAAAAAATTAGGAAAAAAACCCCTGGGATTATATATTTATTTTGATTTTTTTGCAAATACTAAAAAGTTTTCTATTTATGTACTGCAGCCAGTCCTGACAGAAGACTAATTACCAAAAGATCAAGTGTGGCAATACATGTTAATATTCCTAGACAAAATTACATTTAAATGAACATTGATAATTTGGTTTAATCTATGCAACAGGGAAGAACTGTAATTATCCGTAACCAAGCACAATAAACTGAAGAAATGCCAGCGTTAAGCTAAACTGAAAGCAAAGAAAACACCTTGGGACACAGAGAGGCATCCAGGTGTTTTAGTTTTGCCCTTTAGTGAGCTATACAATAACTGCTCAGCCACAGTTAATGTACTGTGTAAAATCAGACCAAACTGATTTTTTATGAAGAAACATAAGTCATTTTGGATGCCCACTGTAAGTCTCGATCTTATGCTGAATGATTCTAGAATTCCTAACCCGTGTAGACATTCTTGGATTCTCCAATTTCCCATTCAGATTGAGAAGGCGGAGGAGCGGCATTTGAGGAGCGGCTGAGGGAGCTGGGGGGGCTCAGCCTGGAGAAGAGGAGGCTGAGGGGAGCCCTCATCGCTCTCTGCAACGGCCTGAAAGGAGGCTGGAGCCGGGGGGGTCGGTCTCTGCTCCCCAGGAACAAGCGATAGGACAAGAGGAAACGGCCTCAAGTGGCGCCAGGGCAGGGTTGGGTTGGGTATTGGGAAAAACTTCTTCACCGAAAGGGCTGTCAGGCCCTGGCGCAGGCTGCCCAGGGAAGGGGTTGAGTCCCCATCCCTGGGGGGATTTAAAGGATGGGTAGATGTGGTGCTCGAGGACATGGTTTAGTGGTGGCCTTGGCAGTGCTGGGTTAACGGTTGGACTCGATGATCTTAAGGGTCTTTTCCAACCTTAACAATTCTATGATTCTATGAAAATTACAAAAAAGAAAACAGAAAATGGTAGCAGTCTGTGGTCATTATGCTACGAGAGCTAGATAAAGACATAGAGAACTGCCATTGCCAAAACCACTATTTTCTGAGTTGGCTTTAAAGCACCAACATGTCTCGTATGCGAGTGCATATCACATGAGGCAGAGGTGACTTTCCCCCTAACCTCAAGGCCAGGATATAAATTCAGCTATAACCCTCCCTAACTCTTTATTTAAGACACTTCTAGGTTAGTTAATATGCATAGTTGATTTAGATGCGGTTTTATTCAGTTACTTGGTCTGTTAGTCACTACCTACAAACATACATCATGATTAAAGTTCTGGAGTTAAAGTTCTGGATTAAAGTTCTGGAGCTGGGATATATACAAAATGGAGAAGAACCCTGGTACTGGAAATTCATGTTGTTTAAAGGCACAGTTTAGCAACAAATGGCAGCGATTTACCAGTTTTGTTTTTAAAACCTCAGAGTTTTCAGTTACATCATGAAACTGGGAAGGCGGATAGTCTACCTTAAAAAAACTGCTAAAACACAGTTGCATCTCGTCTGTTCCCTAGAAAATATTGGTATGGTCATGTACAGTTCAAGAAGAAAAAAATGTTCATGCGGAGAACATCTTGGCTTACCATCTTATTGCAGGAATCCCTCATTAGCTGAATTTTACAGCTTGCTTAACTTTCCTGATTGAATGGTGGATAGGTATGCCATCAAAGTCATTTGTCTGCTCCTGCTGCCCCCTGAGCACAGTCCACACTGACACCAACTCTTTCATTCAAACTCTTCCCATTTTCCTCTGATTCAAAGAAAAGCGTTAGAATACAGATTTACTGTTGCAATACAGCTATGCATAAACTCCCAGAAACTATACTATTTCTGAAATTAAGATATTTAATAATTTTAAACCATCCTTGGTGCATAGGATGGAGGGTCACCTAAGAATAAATTAGAATGGTGTAAGAAAGCGGGCTGTTACGTTAAAGACGTCAAACTAATTTCTTGTGAAATGTGTATGGTGAATATAAGGTGATTACAGCAAGCAACAGAATGTTTTAAGTTTGTGAACTTTGCAAAGTATTTCATCCCTGGTTTTGCCATGGTGTTGATATGTGACGATATAGGCAAATTCCTTAAACCCTGAGGTCAGATGGGGGAATCGTAAGGGAGAAGGCAGAGGGAGGAGAAGGAAGAGAAACACTGTGAGAGCATAAAATTGGACTCTGCTTCACAAAGCGTATTCTTAAGGATGAGGCATTGCACGGCTGTGTTCAGTAATGGCATTTCTTAGCTTGACTGCGTGATGCTGTCACCTGCTGGAACCTGCTGTGTTCTTTTAAACTATTTTTTGTGTATGACAGTAGACTAATACAGAAATTGAAAACGGGACTGATGGAAACATTTGTGGAAGTTGGAGAATGCCTTCAGTACTCATTAGACAGCTATGGACATAGCTGCTTTAGGCAAGAAGCTGTAGCCAGAACAGCTGTGGCATTGAAACACAGTCTGGAACCAGTGGCCAATGATGTTTTTGAATGAAATGAAAGCCAAGTAGTCACTTTCCTCATGTTTCAAGCTGGAATGAGAAGTAGGTCAAGGTAACATTAGTCAAGTTGGGTGTAGATACGTTCCTTTCACTCTTACCTGTGGATGAGCCACAGATCTGTGAAAAGTTTGGGGTAAAACCAGCTATGTGTGCAGCTCCTGGGATACCCTTTTGATTATTTCTTTATTGTTCTGTGCTTGGTTCCCTTCTAGGAAGCAGGTTGCTTCCTTCCAGCAGTGTTGCTGGCTCCACTGGAAAAGGAAAAGGCAGCAAAGCAGATGCTCAGCACCATAACCCAGTAAGTGCTTTAATAAAATGTTTCCTTCTCACTTGCACAGAGATAAGGATGGGAGAAAAGAGAGAGACTTAATTTAGGAGGCCTTGCTTGCTGAGGGTTGAAAGGACAATAAGAAGGTGCTTGCAGGGAAAGGTTAAAGAACTGCCTTGTTCTGCAGGCCTCCATTTTGTGCTGCGTGTGAGGTCACCGCTGGAGGACTGCCTCGGTGCGCGCTGGGTGAGGAGCACAGGTAACAGGCTCGGAGCAGCTCCGCAGGCTAACGGTTCAGGGTGGAGGCAGGCCCCTGGGCCATCCCTGGCCTCGCTGAAAGAGTGCAGCAAGTACTGCACGGCTTCCCAGTAAATGGAGTTACTCCTGTACCTTCTTCCCCAAATGATCTTCCACGGCCAGCTGACTCTGGCCTTTTAATCTTCCTAAGCTCTGCCTTTCTTGGTTGCCTGCTCCCTCTCAAGGAACAGCATTTCCCATTGAGACACCTCTCTGTGCCATAACCTATGCTCAGTTTTATTCTTTTTCTTTCATTGCTTGGTTTCCTTTGCTCAGATGCCACCTAGCTTTTTCTGCACCTATCCTCTGCTTCCAAGGGTTTCATTATTTTCCTGAACCACTTTCTTTTGCTCACTTGGTGACTTTATGCCTATCTGTACGCTTGCTTGTTTGCTTTCAGCCTAGCATTGGTGGGACCTCCTTCTCCATGCCAGTTTTACAGCTTTTCCAGACATGGGAAGTGGGACTGGATCTCCTGGTGAGGTCTGTAATAGAGCAAAGGGGAACACAACTCCAAGTTTGTTCCCTGGCGTTCATAGTCCAGTTTTGCCTGAGTCGCTGAGAATCTCTTTCGCCTCAAAGCGCCTTTCCCTGCCCAGTATCTTCTCTGGCTTGACAGCTAAACAGCATGCTACCTTGAAAGTAATGTGGATGTGAGGGTCTCAGCAACCAGTTTGGTATATAGCTAAATGAAGAGGTATCATCTTTATGGAAGAAAATTCTTGCAGCTATTCCTAAACAGCTGGCAGTTCTTATTACTGCTTAGCCTCTAACCCCGTGCCTGGTAAAAAGACAAAACAGTTTCGATCCTCAATGTTTTTTCCAGTAATGCTCAACTTTTAGCTGCCCAGCCACCCGGTGGCATTCGGAGCAGTCAGATAAACAGTTCAGCTCCATGCGGTGGTGGCCATTGGTGTTGCAGCAGACTGACATTTACAGACAGAAGATCAGAAAGAGAAGCCAGGTAAAGAAGCTGGTACTCAGCGCTGAGACTACTTAAATGTAGTATCAGGATAATGTTTGTATCAGGAACGGTGTGGCCAGCAGGAGCAGGGCAGGGATCGTCCCCCTGTGCTGGGCACTGGTGAGGCCGCCCCTCGAATGCTGTGCTCAGCACTGGGCCCCGCACCCCAAGGCGGCCATGGAGGGGCTGGAGCGTGGCCAGAGCAGGGCAGCGAGGCTGGGGCAGGGGCTGGAGCACAAGGCTGGGGAGGAGCGGCTGGGGGAGCTGGGGGGGCTCAGCCTGGAGAAGAGGAGGCTGAGGGGAGCCCTCATCGCTCTCTGCAACGGCCTGAAAGGAGGCTGGAGCCGGGGGGGTCGGTCTCTGCTCCCCAGGAACAAGCGATGGGACGAGAGGGAACGGCCTCAAGCTGCGCCAGGGCAGGTTTGGGTTGGGTATGGGGAAAAACTTCTTCCCCGAAAGGGCTGTCAGGCCCTGGCCCAGGCTGCCCAGGGCAGGGGCTGAGTCCCCATCCCTGGGGGGATTTAAAGGATGGATAGATGTGGTGCTTCGGGACATGGTTTAGTGGTGGCCTTGGCAGTGCTGGGTTAACGGTTGGACTCGGTGATCTTAAGGGTCTTTTCCAACCTTAACGGTTCTATGATTCTATGAAAATGCACGCTACCCCAAAGAGAAGCACTGAGAATGACAGTATAGCTGCCAGCCAGTGTTTACTGGGGTAATCACCAGAGTGTCTGCCGCGACTTGGGCTTACCATCAGGTCTCTGTAACGCAGGAGTAAGCTTGCCCAAACAAGAGGCAGAACTTCCTCAAAGGTCTGCTCCCAAACAGGCAACTTCTGCTTGAAGTCGGTATAGTCAGAATTGCAGCAATATGCATACTCACGGATACAAATGCAAAGGCTGTAACCACTTACTAGTGCTTATCACAGCCAATAAGCAATCCTGAGTTTGGATTTTCCTTATCTCAGTAGTGTTTAAGTGCTCTTTTAGTACCTAAGGCTTCGAGCATTTCATTTCCACTGATTTCAAGTAGGTCTAAAGGCCATTAAGATCATTTTGGGAAATACATAGCAGTCTATAAGATCCATCTCATTTGGTCCATCTGCCAAATCAACAACGTTCTGTCACAAAGGCTGGGTTTTTTCAGTCAAGATGGTTCAAAAGACAAAGTTTCACGAGACCCTGGCTTTCACCATGAGGATATTTCAAGATGGTCCTTGCATTCGCTCCACCTTCCCACCAGAGTTCACGAGCTCCCATTTTACCCATTTCTGAGACAGCACGGTCTATGGCAGTGGCCCCAGGTCACTGGGGTGACCAGGCTGAAAGTGATATTTTATTCTATTTTTATCACAACCTCAGAATCAGTTTGATGATAGCACAAATTGGAGACTAGCAAATTTCGGGGGGGGGGGGGGGGGGGGAGAAATGGTAAAAAATTTCTTTAACATGGCTTCAAGGGACTCAAAAGAGACCTATGGCACCCACATACATGATAACTTCCCTGTCATTCTAACTCCTAAATGAATGTAGCCTCTTATATCTCACAAAGATTTCCTTAAATTCCAGGCTGGATTGGGTGCACTGGTGGAAAGGAGGAAGGAGTCCTCAAATTATAGGATATTTTCTGAAGAGCTGAAAGAGGTCTAAGAAGGAAAAATGGTGGATGGGGGAACAAACGATACTCCCACAACACTTACAGCTGTAAGAACATGAAGGATACAGATTTTTTTTTCTGACGCTTTGTTCCAGGATTTGTTGTTCAAGTGAACAAGCATGAATATGCTTTACCTGAAAGTTCAGAAAGAGACAAAAAACAGAATTCCAGCTGCTGCTAGTTCTGCTTCCTTCAGTGATGTGTCAGCCAGCCAGCAGTCATTGAGAAATCAAGCCTCATACAAATCAAATTAATTCGAGTGTGTTATTCCAATTCAGCCAATACAGGGCCAGGTTCAAACTATTTCAGTGTGAAATTTCTTACTATAATGGGAAATGAGACTGAAAAATCAAGTGTTTTGGTTTTAATTTTATTGTTTGCATATCTTTGCCTCTGCAGACTATAGGATGGGAAGTCCCTCCTAGCCATATCCAAATCACCTTTAGATAGGCAGCAGTTAGGCCATCCTTAAGGAAGCAAAACGACCATTGTCCACCAAAGACAGTAGTGTAAAACTGGCATTAATTAAAAACCCCTGCAAGGTCTGGGGTTGGTGCTTGAGAATGCCTGGGTGTGGTGGCCTCCTCAAATGTCAGTCAGCAAGGTGTATAAAATACTGTCCAGCAGGGGGGTGGTTCCTGTGGAAATACTTGATTGGTTCCCCAGGTTTTCCTTTGGGCTTGAATTGTCCCTCTCTCTTCCACTCTCCTCTCTCCTGTCCCCTCCAATCGCCGTGCTGCAGAGTAAAAGGAAGCGTGAATACCTTGTCCTGTGCTTCTAGCATCTATGTAGTATCTTGGACTTAAAATAAAAGGAGAACGTGGTCAGCTTCTCTTAGGCTGTATGCGTGTGCGTTTCTAAAGGACAAGCAGGAAGATACGAGAAATCCAGAGATCACAGTCCCATAACAATAGTTTAATCCTCATGCTTTTAGGGTAAGAGAAAGAGAACTAATCAGGAAAGCAGAATGTTTAATCTGCAAGAAGTTAAATATTTAATGTTTAATCTTTAAAGTTAATCATTTATCTTTTGAAAGAAAAGAGGCACATTTGTATTTGTGAAGACCTCACCAGACTGGTAATACTGGCAAACCTTGAACTTCTTCGTAATTAGAGATGAGACTGAGCCATAAAGTTAGCTATTAAGGATGAGAAAGCCATCTCTCCATAAAATTGGGTACATTCAGATAATCACTGAAGATTGACCATGTACATATATATTTTTACTCTTATATATTTCTCCAGGACTTTTCACATCTTGGGGCTTGGAACTGATGGAACTGGTCCCAGCCATTTTTCACCTGCAAGACAAAGCAGCACAAAAGAGAAAGTTAAAGTTTAATACACAGAAGTGATTGACCAGTCATATTTCTGCAGTAGGATGACTGTTCCTACTCCTCTTTGGAAGGGTAACTACTGATGATGGAATACAGATTTATATCTTGTTTGGCATGCTTCAGCCAGCGCCATAAATCCTTCTCTCTTCTAGTCACAACTGAAGCTGTACAGAATTATTTTCCTCTGCCGCAGATGAGAGGTTCTGCAGGTCTGTGGCATGAGGGTGAAGCCAATTCTTCTCAGGACTCCTTTTTTGAGGGGCTGGGGGTAAGGAAGAGAAAAAGGGGGGAAGGCTGGGGAGTCAGAGAAACAAAAGGAGAATCTGTGGAAGTCCTTGGAGTTGAGACTAGAAACCAGGCCATGACATTCCAAATAGGATTAGTGACTATCGGAGGGGTGTTGGGTATTCGTCTTCCTCACTCTCCTTTTCATCAAGAATATTTTTATAGAATCAGAAACCCATCCAGAAAAGAAAATAAACCTCAAAAAAATTCCCTTCTGTTTAAGCCTATGATTAATTTAATTTCATTAATTAAGATTTTCTGCTGAAATTTTTCAACAAATGCATGAGAGCTAATTATGTGCTAAGTCCTTCTAGTGACAGACTCTCTTAAGAGCCAAATCTTGAGATCAGTAGCCAAATGCCCTCTAATGCACATAAAAGCAGGTGACTGAGTTTTATTAGTTATCACAATCTATTCCAATTCTCTTTAAAAATTTAAAGTTTGTGTTCTGTTAATAGAAAAATGAAAAGAAGGATGGTCAATATATGAATTTCTGTTAAAATCTTGTGTAGTTAGGTAATTACAAGTTATGGATTGGGCAGCTGTGGTAATGTGCTTTTTATTAAGAAGGAACAGATAGAAAATGAAAATGTTAAAACTACGAAAAAAAAAAAATAAAAGCAGTATCAGCCGTAGTCTTAATCTTAGCCAAGACCTAATGACCATTCCCAAAAGGTTAAATATGAACATTTTGAAAACTAAAGCGTTTCAGTAGTAATTTGAGAATGGCATGTGGAGCACAAAGCCTTAAGACGTACCAAGAGAGGATGGAGAATGCAAGTTACTTCTAGTTTGGAAAAGGACTACACATCTTTGGTCACTCTAACTGTACCGAGATACATTCAGCAGTTCCATCCCATGAGAAGGATACCCAACATTATTTAATATTTGAAAGACCTTAAGAGTGTTTTATTTAGCTGTGTTACGTATTTCATTAAAAGAGGGTGAAAGCACAAAACCAGAAGGGATGTTATTAGGTACACTCACCTATAACGCTGCCTAGCAGCTCTAAACGATCAGAGCCAAAAAAGAGATGAGGTTCCCCATTAAAATGTGCGACAACAGCAGGCATCCCAAATGCCTATTGACACCACGGAGATGAAACAGAGAATGTTATAATGAGAGAAATTTTTGCAGACACATGATCAATCTTCAGGAATAAAAAGCAAAAACTTTGACTTTTTTTCCTCCCCTTCTTTTCACCTTCTTCATTCTTAAAGACGAGTCTACTGGAGCCATCAGAAAGCAGGGGACTCTCCAGAGCCTGTGTGCCCCTTTTGAAGGAGCAAAAAAAGCAGCCTGATAAATTCACAGTTTTATGTCAAGTAGCAATAAATGGTATCCCTTAGGACTGGTCCTGTAGCTCCCCATCCTTGCTGTCCAGCTGGAATGAGCTGAATGGGTCAACCTTGGTTTCCCAGATGACAATGAGATAACTACCAACAACAACGAGTTAGCTTTCACATGTTCAAAAAGCAAAGACCACCTAAGAGAGATGGTCTATGTAGTGCTTTCTAATCATCACCTTCCTTGTTCCTTGCTTCCCAGTGTTCTTAACAGGGAAGGAATGCATAGCTGTGATGCCAAATGGCATAGTAAGCATCTCACCCCGTATTTTATTGCTTCCTCTGTTGTCTCTTTCAGTCGGTTCTTCACTGCAGGGGATGAAATCATTTCAAGTAGCTTCTGGGCGAGCTCTGATGATAGCCCAGCCTGTTTGGCAACCTGAGAAAAGATGATATAATTAAGAGTACTCTAATACTAAATATTCTAATTCCTACTATGGTCTAATTGATTCAATCTTCAGTATCATCACCCAACGTCTGTTACCAAAAAAATTAGAAAATCCCCTTGAAGCACTTCTTGCACAACTTGTCTTCCTGTATTCCCAACCCATTTATCATTTATCAACTCTCAAAGTACAAGGGATATTTTAAACTTCCGAGCCCCAAAGCTGCACTTTTTTTCAGGAGTTCCTAAACAGAAAGAAAAAAAGAAAAACAAAACTAAGTTTAACCTCTAATCCAATGACTTATCAGATAACGTAACAAAAAAAAAAGAGTTGTTCTGAAAATCTTACTGTACAAGCCTGCCAAGACAAAAACAGTTGGGATGACAAACGGGGCTGCCTAGGATGTATAAGCGATACTGCATGAGAGAGACTGTAGCTCACAGAGATTAAACTGTTGCTAGTGTTATTGCTGTATCTTTTTAGCCTCCTCTGTGCCTCTGCCACGCAGGAATGTGATAAGGTGGCCAAAGGTAAAGGTCCAATGTTCATTGGGTAACATCAAAGTTACAAGTACCTATTTTAATAAGGTATTTCACAAAAAATGTGAAGTTCCATGCCATCTACCTGAATTACATGCCTTTTTCTTTTAAAAAAATTAAAAAATGCTTACAGCATTGCACATGGACCAGTAATCCTGCACATGCAGGTGTTAATGATTTTTTTCTTTCTTTCTCTCAATCACTTTTTCATTTAGCATCCACATTTTCTTCTACCTTCTCCTCCTGCCACATCAGGGAGATTAGGAGCTCTTTTTGACTCTGCTTGAACAGGAGATAAAACAAGCGTAGCACTGGAGTAGGACAAAATGCTGTGTATGCTTGGTAGCCACAGTGTTTAGACTGCAATATTTACACAGAGACGTATTTGTGGTCCTCACCATGCTAGGGCAGAAGGGGTATTTAAGCGGACTGGGGCAGGATTCAAAGACTATACATTGCTTCTCTAGTAATTTATGTGAAGTTACTGCTGACTAAAAGAAGTAAAAGAATACTAAGGAACTGTATCTAGTAAACAACATGAATTTTTTCTAATTGATGTGCAAAATAAATTCAGCTATAAAGACTCAGAGGAAAGGGTTGGGACCCCTCACCAACCTTTGGATGGCGTATTTCCAGAAGAGAGGGAAGTCTACTACTTGCTGCAGGGGTGAATGAAGACAGACACCAGCGAACAAGGAGACGCTGACCTCTCAGCCTTGCTGAACATAGGGGGATACTCAGTGACTAAATGACATAGAGATCTTTTTGGGTATGAAGTTTGTTTCTCTGAAGTTCTGCATGTCCTTGCTTTATTTAAATGATGATAGATTCAGAGACTATGTGAGGACTTTCTGTATATATTTATGTACTGGGTCTGGCTGGGATGGAGTTAATTTTCTTCACAGCAGCTCCTATGGTTCTGTGTTTTATATCTGTCACCAAACCAATGCTGATAACACACTAATGTTTTAGTTATTGTTGAACAGTGTCAAGGCCTTCTCTGTTTCTCACTCTCCGCCCTGCCCTCCCTGCCCGTGATTAGACTGGGGGCGCGCAAGAGGTTGGGAGAGGACACAACAAGGCTTCTCCTTTGCTTATTAAGCAATTTTGTCTCGACCCACAAGTTTTCTTGCTTTTATTCTTCTTTTCCTCTTCCCTTGTCCCGCTGGGCAGCGGGGGGAAGTGAGCAAGCGCCTCTGTGGTGCTTAGTTGCCTACGAGGGTTAATGCACCGCAGTTTAATTATATCCTTCAAATCTTGCCTCTTGAAAAGGCAAAATGCAAACCTCTGCTGAAATTCTGGTAAGAAAGGTACACTAAGATGAAGCTGAAGTGCAAGGACTAGACGCTGGGGAAACAGCAAGGCTGCAAGTTTCAGGTTTCCAATAGGGATGTTGGATAGGAGAGACTAGTCATGGACAATTCCTCTCTATTTTTCATATTCCAAGAACTTAAAAAATAAAATAATGTAGAAATGAGAGCCCTTAAAGAGGATCTCATGGTATACTAACTTACATGCCATTACAGCTTTTACTGTAATAAACAAAATCTATAAACAGCAAAAGAAAATACATAAGAAGAGCACAATTTCTAAGCATGTAAAAGGGCAATACAGCACTGAACTTCATAGTAAAGCCTGGCTCCACCTCTCCAAGGGAAGTCAGCTTCCCCAAAGTCTTGCATTTCCCCTGAAGATTTCATATAGCAGCAAAACCTCAATGCATGCTGGAGACACTCTTCATACTTTCACTACTGTTAATAAAACAGTATTAACAGAAAATTCATTGTCCATCCTGGGTATCTCACCACATGACTTAACAAAAAAGGAGATTCTGGTTCTGAGTGCCATTCAAAGCATGACCAAAAAACCCAAAAATCATTCCAAACAGAGCTGCTAGGGAAATGAAATCCACTTTTTTCTATCTGAAATTTTTCAAAACTCCAAGTCATTATTTGACTAAGCTGTCTTCAGGTCTATTACTCATCCGAGCCATCAATAAGATTCTGTATCAGAAATGTAGAAGCACCAACAAAAAGGAGACACTTACAGCCAACATATTCTCCGGCTGACTGATATCTTCACGCTGGCAAAAGAATAAAATAAGTATTCAGTATTTAAGAACAAAAGCTCAGCTCTGGACTTGAAAGCAAGTTTTCTAAGAAAATAGAAATAAAAGCAATAGTAGTTGCTGGGGAAATTTCCTCAGAAAAACTTTTAAGTCACCTAATCTGGGAAGGTTATTAAGTGCTTTCTGATATGAACTACTGATCCACTCAGCCCATAAGTAAATAAAAGACGACTCACCATACATACATAAAAGAAGGCAAATTAAGCTGTCTATAAGCTAGTTCTTTTCTTGTAATGGCTTCTGTACCACTAGGACCCTAAGTTTCCTGCTATGACTTTTCGTTAAAAGACATTTCCTTTCTCTTGCTCGAATTCCACATTTGAACGAAGTAGGACAGGAAGGGTGACAGAGACAGGGTCAAGACCTTGGCTTCACAAAATACTGACCTGTGACCAAAAACGCATCCAGAACTCCCTGGATAAGGGTTCCAAGTATTGTGGTTGTGTCATATCAATGGCTGTGATAAAGCGCATGGCCCCAAGAGTGCCTGGGATTAGTGGGGAGACAGAGAAACATACTGAAACAAGGCACAGGATCAGGAGCAGATACGGTCTGCAAAAGCGCTCCCTAAGAACAGCGCGATTTGCTCTGTAACGGTCACCCAACAGCAAAGCTTATGTTGATTCACAGTATCTTCCATGCTCATATCATTCACAAGTATATTTCTCCAGAAGTTCCTTTTATGGTTACAAATGCACATACTTCATATTGCTCACAGATACAGGAGGAGGCTGCGGACAGGGAATTAAATCTTCACCTTTACCGTTAGGGAGAACTTGAACCAGAAGTGCTAGATCATGGAAAGACACCAGCTAAGCTAAGCCTCTGACTTACTTGTACCCAGGATACGTTGGAAGTCATTTTCTGAAATTTGTACAGGCACTTGGTAGTATTTTGCCATCCTTTTTAAATCCTTCAGCATGTATTCTCCACGCTTTGGCAACATTGCTGGGGGCTTGTTACCTTTCAGAAAAAGGTCTGTTGAGATTCTCAACTTCATTATAACACTGGACAAAACAAAACTGGACAAATTAGACCTCACCCACGCATGTGCCTAAGGCAGAGTATAATTTCATATTGGCTTACTGAAGCATACACAGCTTTTCCAAAGATAATGCTAGGATGTAAACATGATTTATCTTGGTTTTGCACAGATCAACCCTTTAAGTTAGCAGAATCAGTTTTAAACCAAGGTACAAATGTCCTAGCAGGGATTTATATTGATTTGGACCCATGACTTTTAAGCTAAACAACTACTAATGCATCAGTAAATAAATGTAGAGACTTCTTAATTTCATGATTTATGAGTTGTAAGTCTAAGTGATTAACTTGTTCTAATAAGGCCACAAGTACTATTTTATGGCATACTTGGATATTTCATGCATATTACAAACTGCAAGTGTTCCACAAATTAATTCTGGTTTGAAATCAACAGAAAACTTTTAGGAAAACATTCTGTATCAAATTATTATTATCCTATTTCAGAACTGATGAACTTTGGCATAGACTGTATGTGCCACAAACAGTGGCTGTGGAGTTGCACAATATGAAATTCCTTGCTGATTTCTCAGTCACTACTGCGCTCCACAATCCTATAGCTAATTTGTTATTGGTGCCAAAACTTAGCTTAAAGCTGGCTCTGTGGGCTCTGCACTCACTAAGCGCTTGCCCACTAGTGTCCTACCAGCAAAGACGGTATTTCCCTACAGAGCTAATCTTCCCACATTGCCTACCAGTTGCTTGCATTATGCCACCAAGGAAAGCTGGACGAAAGCGCAGATCAATGTTCCAGATGTGCTGGTACCGGCAGAGCACCTGCGACATAAAAAAAGGTAGTGATGAATTAACAGTCGGAAGAGATGTCTGTAGAGCTGTGTGCAGCTAGGAAATAAGCTAGGGCATTAAATAGACACAGCAGGTAGATCCTGTTCTGTTATATTAGTGATAGTCCTGAAAGCTGGATGCTGCCAGAGAACCCTGACCTCAGAAAAACTGAAAGGACCACATTCATATTATGATTATTCAAGTCTAAGCAGGGGTCAATAACGAAAAGATCAAGCTCATAAGTGGCCACTTGCACTTAAGCATCAGAACTATCCCTGAAGCAAACTGTTCAGCGATAGCTCCCAAATACGCACGGGCCGCGGCTGAGAGGCTTCCTCAGGGTCCCTGGCTTTCCACAGCTGAGGAAGGAACCGAAACAGGCCGCGCCAGTGAGATAAACCCAAATCCTAAACACAAGGAGGGACGGGCGCTGCCTGCAGCGCGGCGGGAAGGCACCGCCACCCGGCCGGGCGAGCTGCCCTTCAGCCGCCTCCTGAAGGAGAGGCAGCGGCGGGAGGGACGGCCCGGGCCCCGCAGGCCCGCGGCCAGCGGCGGAGGCCCGGGCGGCGGGAGAACGGCGGGGCGCCCCGGGAATGGCCTCCTTCCGCCCGCCCTCCTCCTCACCTCAAACCCCAGCCAGGAGTAAGGGGAAACCACATCGTAAAACAGCTCCACCAGCGCCCTTCCCATCCTAGCCCCGTCCCGTCCCGCCGCTACCCAGCGCGCCACAGCGGCAGCGGCACCGCCCCGGGGGCCGGCGGGGGGCGGTGGCGGGGCCGCCCCCCGCCCCCGTTCGTCCCTGCCGGCTCCTCCGCTCCGCCTTTCCCTGCGCCGCCCCGGCCCCAGGGCGAGGGGCCCTGTGCTGTCTCCCCTTTGAAGCTCAGCTTGGGAGGAAGAGGAGGGGTGGGGGCGGGAGGCGGGAGGGAGCCTCTGCCCTTCTCCATGGCGAGGCAGGAGGCGAGGAGGCTCCCGGGGAGGGAGGCCGGGCGCTGGCTCAGCCGAGCAGGCCGGCATGGTTTCCCGGGAGCACGGCTTCCCTGCCAGGGCCTGCGGAGGGGATGTAAAACTTAGAAAAAGAAGCAAAAAAATTCCCCCCGAAAACTAATCAGTTGGGGTAACAAACTGAACTTCTTGCTAGCTAGAAAATTCATAGTTATTGACCATTCTTTGTAAGTACACTGACATTTTAAAGAATTTTATTATGCTACAATCTAAAGCACAGAAACAATCACTATTTTTCCTTTTTTTGTATTATCCTTTTTTTTTTTTTTTTTTTTGTGTTATGTTACACACACCACTCAAATAATCTGTAGTGATACAAAAATTCACGGATGCTTCTCACAGTCCGAATCCCCCCAAGGGAGAAACAGGGCATTCAGAGAGTCCCTGCAATGCAACTCAACAGCAACGAAGTCACTGTTAAGCAGGTATCCTTTATTGCAGCGCTGGGCAGCACTGGGGATTCTCCACCATGAGTGCTCCACCGATCTGGTAGACTTTCAGAGATTATATACTATAAAATCCTACATATTCACAGGATTCCCGAGAAATCATTTACATAAACATGAGATTTCCTGGAACTTATTAACATATGCAAATGTCCGATCCGCATGCGCAGTCGTCTCCCGTGGTGGTCTTCAGGTGGTCTTTGGGGGTCTTCAGATGAAGGCTCGTAGTCTTCACTGGGTTCGCTGAGTGACCTTTGCTTCTGCGCAAACTCAGTCCTAGGATCACGGAAACGGCGTCCTTCAAGGCTGTTGTCATGCTGTTGTGACTTCCTATCTTCCATGCATTTGTTCTCCCAAGGCCCAGTTGTCTGAGATGGGATTATCCCGGAGCCCCCTTATTTTATAACCTTTCTAACTACCCCTAAATCACAAAGGCCTTTCTTTTGTTTAGTTAAGTGACTAAGATATTTAAAATGTCCTCCTTGCCCCTAGGCTTTAATTCTTTCAGGAGGCATTTTGATGCAGTGGCTTTGTCTATCTTGGCTTTAACCCTTTCAGTAGGTCTCTGTCTCCTTGCATGATATTTAAAAATCTTCTCAAGTATATTCCAGTATCCTATTGAAGCATATAGCACATGGTGGCAAAATATCATCTCGCTACTTCCCATCTGCTTTTTGATATACTCAGTAAGTTCATTTCACTACTTTAAACATGGCTTGTGTATATAAGCAGCAGCACAAAGTCAGCTCTTCCAAAAGCACGCAGCCTGGGCCGATTCCATCATCTCTTTCCTCAGGCTGCTCCTCAGGTTCCGAGACAATCACAATCTGGCCTTAGAGAAGGGAATTTCGTCCTCCGTGCTGCCTGAACTGGAAGTGCGGTGTGCTTCCCTGCCACCTCCTTCCACCGTCGACTGTTTGCTCTTTGAGGTAACTGAGGTACATCTACAGACTCAGCTCTTCGGTCTGTACCGCCTCCCTTACATCAATGAACAATCTTGAACATGCTGAGCTAAATTCAGCCCTTGCATAGGCATCTCCCACTGTTTTTTTTTTTTTAGTTTTCCAAGCACTCAAGAGCTCTGAAAATGGGCCTGTTCCTCTTCAGAAGTTAAAACATGAATGTGTCTAACTTTAGACAATAGATTTTAAATGTAGAGATTATAACAGCTTCCAGCACAGAACTATGGTTGCTTGCAAACTTCGATGTTTCAGAAAAATAAGATGTTCTTTATAATGGAACTGTTTGTCTTCATATTTAACATAAACATCTATGAAACTATACTGATTGATCATTATATATCTACCTTTGGAAAGGAAACGTGCTGTTTCACATGTAGTTCTCAAATGACATTGTAAGGATGGGCTAACATTATTAACAGCTATAATCAATACATATTTTCAAAATGATTTTGAGTGCTTCTAGGAATTTCATCCACTTGACTTTTTCCATTAAATTCTTCATTCACTGATACTATAAACAATTAAGATGTTCAGTTTTCCCCTGGAGAAGCCAAACTGGCTCAGAATTGCTGCTTATATTTCATATTATATGTATTTATATGAAGAGAGAGAGTGGCTGAGAGAGGCAGATGGGCTACCTTTGAGTAGAGCACAGGTTGTTCCTCTTTGTGTTAAAGGTGTTTGACTCAGCTCTCCGAGATTACCCAAACCACGCATTATTTAGTGCTGTCCATCTCTACATTACCTCTGGCAACGCTCATAGTAAGGTAAAGAAATTAAATGCAGGCAGAAAGAAGGAAGCAAAGCCCACTCTGTTTGTCCTCTAATGTATTACTTTTTATGTGATTGCACTGAGAGGCCTTGCAATAAACCCAACTAGAGTCAAGACAGCTGTCTTTATATCTAGGTGTTAGGGCTATCAATTGTCCTGTTAAAAATCATTGAAAAGTATAATTTAAGATCACAACAACGGATTTCTCCTTTTTTATGAAGTCCTGTGTTCTTTAAAGAACGCAAATTCTTTAAAAAAATGGTTTGAAAAGTAAGTCATACGCATGAGAATGCATCAGCTTTGATAAAGAGAACGTGTTTTCTAAATAACAAATACTGTTACTTTGAGGTGGTAATTAAGATAAACGTGAAAGCAATCTACCGCTCAGGTCCCAGTAGAGTGTTTATTCTCTCTTTGCATCTTGTCTTCAAGACAGATGAAGATGAGACACACAGGCACTCTCACGCTCAGAGCTGGCCCTCAGACACCCACTCAACGCCCCCAGCTCGCAGGTGGCCTCACCTACTCACTACCTGGTCTGGCTGGGTCTTCACTAGCGATCACACGCTCATGTGCACGCCTGCGCTCGGACCTGTGGTCTGACTCCCGTTGCTGCGCTCAGAGCCACGTACACACAGGGTAGAGAGCCCTCACCCAGCAAAGAGTTAGAAAGGACTTTAATAAGAAGATAGGACAGGCGCAGGGCATGGCCAGACCATACTGACCAGCAAACTGTTTAAGGTGACGGGCCCTTTTATCCCCTCTATTTTCCCACACTTGTTGCTCCTCCAGTCACTTAAACCCCTCCCTTTTCCCACCTTTGGTTCCTCCTTTAACCATCCCACAAGAAGTCCTGTGCAATCCCAAAACATTCTTCCCCTGCAGCCTGTAACGTGTCCCAGTCCCCAGGCAGCAACCCCCCCTTAGTCCTAGATGTGATCCTGGTGACTCATCTTGCTGTAATCTTGATTTTCAACAAAGCAGCTTTCTGAAATTAAAGTAACTTTAACTCAAGGATGAAAAACCTGAACTGCCCACAGGAGTTTGTGACCTCTCGCTGAAATCTTTCTTAACGCCCGAGTACTGGGCAGCGAGCCAATCCTTAAGAAAATATTTGGGAGAGAGCTGGGAAACTTCAGTGTGAGGTCTTTACCAGGCATATTGGTAGGCATGGTGGCAAAAAAGAATTAATGAACGAATTGTTACATGTGGGATTCAGAAGAACGTTGATCACCAAGGACAGCTTCCAGAAGTTAATTACCAGGGACTGCTTAGAAGAAGTTAATCACCAATGATTGACAGCTATCAAGGGCAGGAATGAAATAGTGAGCTCAGAACAAAGATAACGGGGAGTCTGAACATAAAACAAGAACATCCCTGGACATCGAGGAGTGTTAGCTGTGTTCTTAATGAAAGAAAACAGCCAAATCAGCATGATTAGGTGGAAAAAATCAACGAGGTCAACAAGCGGACAGCTCGAATTTGAGGGTAACAACCACCAAGGACCCCCAAAAGAATCCCCAGAATTAAACAGCGCATGCTCTGGTGGGAGGGGAAATATGATAATGATTTCTGGGAAATAATTGTAATATTAATGACTTTTCTTGGAAAATTAATGAATATGTATGTTTAAGTTTGATAAATACCTTGCTGGTGTTGCCTACGGCATGCACACTAGGTGGAGATCTCCTCCGTGCATCCAGCGCTGCAATAAAGAATGCCTACTTTCTAAATGCCAAATTGGTGTTAGAAAGTTTTTGGACCGGTTTGCGGTAACAAAGTAAATAAAAAAATCTATTTGGAAGAATTGGTAGGGCTTCTATAAAGGAGAATCCTGCCTTATGTTTTTTCCAAGGGGTTGACAAGACTGTGGAGTATGACGTTAAGGGATGTTATAAGACACTGCCTCTGGCATCCTCTGGGGTCTGGGAATTTCTCCTTCCAGGCCACTGGAGCCTACGGATGTGGCTGCTGCTTTCCCACGTGCAGGTTCAGCCAGCAGCGAGGCTGAGTGTGTGTCTCGGAGAGATACGTACTTGCACACACACACGTACAGAGGAGGACACTAACACGGCAGGTTACACGGACTGCAGCAGGCAGAGGGCTGCCTTTAACAACACTCACATATAACGCTACCAGAACTCAAAAAAATGTGCGTGTAGATAGTCCGGTCCTGTTGCTCTCTGGCTGATTGGGGTTAAGTTCACTAGTGAAAACATACCCCTTCACCCTCTAGATTCACAAGCATATGCACATTTGCAGATCCCTTGAATTTCAGCATGGGCCCTCAGCCCCTCTCATGTTCATGCCCTGATCCTGAGCCCTCTTGCCCAGTATCTGGGTCTTTTACTTGCCAGCTAGTCCAGCTCAATACTTGGCGGCAGAGAGGCATGCAGTTACACACTTGGCTCACAAGCACTCTTACACTCATGGACCCCTTGATTATCAGCAAAGGCTCTCAGCTTGGCCCATGGACGGTGCTCTAAGCTCCCTTAGCCATCTCCAGCTCAGACATGACTCTTTCCAGGTTTTCCTCCTACGAACCAGGTAGTACGGCTTGAAGTTGTCAGGTTATCTGATAAAAAAGCTAATCTGCCCATCCACAGAGGAGCACAGAAAGACAATGACGGGTGGGGGAGCCCAAGTAGTACCCCACCCTGGCTGCTTCCAGGCCTACCACAGGAGCATGTCACAGGCCCATCTCTGCAAGCCCAGAGGTGCTCAGGGACGCAATGGCACGTGAGAACCCAAATTCCACCTCTCCACTGTCCTGGGCTCCTCCCAGGGCTGTCCCAGGACAAACATCAGCCCCACGGTCTAGGGATAAAACCCGTAAAGTCAGGAGGAGCAGGACTGTTGCAGCGGGGGTACTGCAAAGGGGTCTGGGATGCAGGGGAAGATCATTTTGGGTTTACAATAGATTTATGGGGTGTTTATGGGAGGAACCAAAGACAGGGAAATGAATGAATCTAGGCAATTTCGTGAGGAATAAGCATGGGAAAATAGAGGTATAAGGGGATAAAAAGGACCTGTCATAGATAAACATGACTTGGCTACCACAGGGACCAGTAAGCTCTGTGTGTGTGTGCCTGTATGTCTCAAAGGGCAAGAGCACAGAAGGAGTTGGCTACCAGAGGGGACCAGGGGAGTCCTGGCCAACCGCTGGCAAGTTTTGTATGTGTATGTGTGTGTGTCGGTGAGTTAGGAGGTCTGTAACAGCAATTGGAGTGAGGCTGTGGCCTCAGGGGCGTCTGTGACCAAGTGCCAGCAACTGGAGAGACTGGGATCCAGTATCCAGCTACTTGGTAGACTGAGTGTCTTAGCCTAGCTACAGGGGGGAATCTACGTTGTACCTAGTGGATCTTCATCCAGATCAGCCAGAGCAGGGATAGGATGAGGCCGTTGGTTCTGTTTGTGTTTATGTGAGTGCTGAGTGTGTCTGACTGTGTTGTATATGTGTGTTTGTGTGTGTGCCTACTGGGAATACATTTGCAGTCTCACTACTGGTTGTACCTGGGGTCATGGAGCTGTGTCAGCCTTGCTTCTGTCAAGCTACCAGATTCACCCCATCCCTACCAGAAGAGTCCTAGCAAATTACAGATATGCACCCATGCACATCAGGTTAGGGTGAAATATAAATGGAGAGGTCCCTCCAGTCGCTGGCATCCCAGGTATATGTGGCCTGTGACCCATGGCCCTCCCGTTGCTGATGCTGAGAGCCCCCACAGCTGGTTGCTGGCACCACAAAGACATGGGCCGTTACCACCCATGATCTAACTCGAGTTGCTGGCATTTGGTTCAGTTAGTCTGGTCTCTCCAGTTGCTGTCACCTAGACCTTTGAACAGTCTCACAGGGGGTAGAGGGTGAAATTAAACAGAAAGATATTTCATAAATATTAGTAAGATAGGATAGCCTGTGATCAAGCACAGGGCTCCTTCAGACAAGTGTTCTGACCAGCAGCTGCTTATACACAAAAGGACCCTTTTATTCTTCCCCTCTGTTCCCCCCACTTTGTTCCTCCCTCTCCTCCCACATAAGCTTTTTCCCTACCTTTGACTCTTTCCCTGAACATTCCTTAGTAAGCTTTGCATAGTGCCCCAGACCCCCTCAAATATCCATAATATTCATGTTCTCTTGTTTTCCCCTTCTTATCAGTTACAAAGTCCAAGTCAACGCTCTTCAAAGCTATTCCTGTAGATTCTTGATGGCCCATCAACTAGTCGTTGAGGAATTTTGGTCTTACTGTCTCTCTTACCGTTTCTCAGTTATGTTTGTAACTCTGTATGCATAAGAGCATAAGGATGTATCAGAGGAGGGTGCCTCATTTCCAGCGGATCGACCCCAAGATCTCCATCCTTCAGTCCGCCACTCCAATATCTCATCTCAGTCTGTGGTGGTTCAGTAGTTAATCGAGAGTAAGTTCAATATGAATTAAAACATAATTCCTTCTGCTCTGGAGAATGAACCTTGCATCTTTGGCACTCTTGGGTTGGGTGGTGCTGGTCTCTGAATGCTGTTTCAACCCTCTTCCCCTGCAGTGCCCACTTTTAAGTGCTGTTATTCTTAGCACTTAAAGTATCGGGAAGGGGGGGATGTTGATGGGTAGGATGTCGATGGGTGGGATGTCATGCAGTGTGACACATAAACTGTAACCTGACCCATCCTGTGTATCTGTATTTCTGTTTTTCTTCAAGAGCAAAATCTTTAGGGTTCCCTAGGAGGGTCCAAGCTCTTTAGAAACTGTGTATTCTCCCTTGGGTCAGGATCTTTATCCAAGCACTCTCAGAAACACAGGCCTTCGTGCTGCTAAAATAACACCGGCTGACCCTGCGTTGTCCTGTCCAGCCATTTCTTGCTCCTAGCAGGATGTCTAGGTGTTTGTCTAATGACCCGAGCTATGAGAAATGTGTATTTCCACTAGGTACATTATTTATGTTATTTATGGAGTAGTGTTGTTTCAGAGAAAGAATTAAAGGCGGTATAGGGAAAAATAGGTATGGGAGGATTAGAGGGATCAAACCTAGTAAAATTAGGTGAGGTTGAAATTTGTATGTAATACTCAAGAGTTCTGCTATCAGACTCCATGAGGTTTAAATGTCTCTGTAAATTGAGGCTATCCCTTTGCAATTTTCCTTTTGTACCTGATTTTTTCCACAAATTTTAAAGATGGATTTGTAATGAGCTCAGCCTTAGCCTAATTCTCTTGGTTTTCATCCTGCTCATTAGCCAATATTGTTTCTGATTTAATAATTTGAAATGATCTGTTGCTTATAGCAGGTCTTCTGTACGCGTCTGTACTTCCGTACTTCTGTAAGCATCTATTTTCATCCCTCGGAGTAGAAATTTTGCCTGATAGATCCCACAGTTAAGCCACTTTACATCTCTTATTATTCTTGTGTTCTGTTGATATGCTTTCAATCCGATTACTCCAATTATCTTAAAAATTTCCTTGGGCAGGTCCCATTCAGGTGCACTCGTACTGCTATAGAAGTTTGGTTAAAAATTTTAACGCTGTGGGCAGATTTCCAAGATCACTGGCCCCACTGAGGATTATATACCCTTATATACGATCACCTGGGGAGTACTCAGCTCAAATGGATCATGCCAATGATGACATCAGTTGTTGCCATCTCTGAGGCCCAAGGGATTCCTCCTTCCTGGTAGCTGGAACGCAGCCTGGTGGACCCAGGGAGGGGAAGTCCTGTCCTGTATAGATAATTTTAACAGGGATAAATAGTCTGCTACACCTATTTTTGGCATAGAATTGGTTGCCCCTGTCAGTTGCTGCTGCCTTTTCCTATTCCTTGCAAACACTGACTATTTCTGCTTTCCCAGTTTTTCCGTTAGTGAGCCAGGAAAAGCAGATAGCATGATGCAGTTAAATTACACGGATGTATGTGTTTCCCTCCTTCTGTGTCTCACAGCATGCCTGTAGCATGCCTGTCAGGTCTTGCTGATGCTGCTGGAGAAGCAGTCAGCAAGAATTCCTTTTTTAAATAAAGACTTGGCTGCTGCAATGGCTTTATGTCCTCCTGCGATCCTAGGTTTAACCAGGGAAGGAAACCACTTGTGCCTGGAGCTAGATGTCAAGGTGGTTGCTTTCCCTTAGGATCTCTTTTAACAAAGCACCTTGTCTTTGCCAGACTTGTCTTTCCTTTTGAATTTCTTCCTCACTACTTCCAGTCTAGCTCGGAAAGGATAAAGTTACACAGATAGAAACATCCTATGCATCACAGAATCATGTCTCCTCTGCTCTCCCAATATTCCACAGGAAGCTCCATTCAGGGCTGAGAGGGAGACAGCCAGGGAAGCGTAGATTTGCCAGGATAGTCACTGAATACAAAGAAGTATTTCGTTCATCTCAGTGCAACCTCTTCTGCCTCAGTCCTTGGCGCAGGGTTGTAGGGTGTCTTGATGCTGGGCTAATGAGGTTCGTGAGGTTGTTTGGGAAAGGATTCGCTTGTCTGTGTGTCTTCTCTGCTGTCTGGGACAAACTCACATTTCTTTATGCATGATGATGGTTAGAACAGCTGTTGGTTTTATGTACAAATGAGAGTCTCATCTAGATTATGGTGACTCTCGCAGGTATTTCTTCTAGACACATCAATACACTGGCATGCTCTAGGCAAATTCTCAACAGCCTGCATTTCCACTACATTTACCCTCTGATGCAAAAAAATCATATCCATGCTGAAGTTTCAGACCTTTGGTTTTTTGAGATACTTAGTTGGTCTGAATAAGGTTCATACAAAAATTCCTTCACATTCTTGAATAAATTAGCAGGTTTCTTGGGTGGGGAGGGAGAGCCTACTAGAAGGGTAGGGCTCAGATTTTGAGGGATAAATGGAGGCCAAGAGAGATGACAGAATGCAAGGGAGGCTTTTTATTTCAGGACCTGAAAGAAATTTCATTAGGAGCCAAGACAATGATACTTCACCTTCTATTCCATCAACATGCGGACTTTTTCAATTTGCCCTCATATGATTAAAAGAAATTATATAACAGACGCCTATAAGTATGACCACCACTTGCCATTTGTGGAAAGAAATTAAACTTTCTCTACTGTATAATTGGTATGACTTTGGGAGACAATAAGTCATGATGGTATAGCGGGAGAAAAGAGAAGCAAAGCTTTTCCTTCCAATCAAATGTGTGATTCACTTGTACAGAATTCAAATGGACTGACTTGCATCTAAAGTGAGGACAAGAATAACCTCTTCCTCAGTTTCTCATTTCACAAAGCACTACCTAGAAAATTAATTCTAGTCCTCACATTCTGTGTGACAAGCAAGAATATCCAAAAGTTGAAACAGAACGTTGATGATTTTCTTGCAGTTCAGTCTCTATTCCTAATAATCTCCAGAAAGCTGCCCCGTGTATCTGTGAGGAGAAGCGTAAATTTGAGAAGAGATCTTTAAACAGTTTCTAATATGAAAATATCGTAAGTTGAAAAATTAGCTCAGTAGCAAAAAAAATTGCAATGAAAATATTTAGGAATAAAAAGCAAAAACTGTCCAGGCAGTCTTGGCAACAAGAAATTATAAGAGAAATTAGAAAGATTTTCTTAACAGTCATGCTTGCATTTCTTCTAAGTATGTAACTGCTTCTCTGCAAATAAACCAAATTTAGGTAAACTAATCCTAAACACAGGTTGTTCTGGTTCTGCTGGTATCCAATTAACATTTTACGAGCAGAGGTGTATTTCCAAAAGTGGTCAGTACATCTCAGCAGTCTCTATCAGTGCCCCAGCTCTTCAATGTCATCATAGCCCGTGTCTTCAAGAGCAGGGGATGAATCTCTCTCAGCCTTGGAGGTCCTGTTTCCTGATGCGTTAGGACTCCAGTCTGAAAACGCGAAGGGAAGAACACTGAGATAAATGCACATTTTGTATGTGTTACCTTTACAGCGTTGTGCCGCTGGCAGCACGTGCTCGCTGTCTTCTCCAGAAATTAGAGCCATAGATATGCGTGGCTGTGAAAGATGAGAGAAATGCTTGTCTCATCCTGCCTCCTGCTACATGTACACATATCCAAGGATCAACCTTACTGTTCCCAGAAAACAGGTTACTGATCTAACTATAAACACTTCTAATAAAGGCAATTCTTCAATATCCCTAAATAACCCAACTCTCTTTTATGGCCTCAAGTGTTATCTGACATACTGCAAATTTAGTAGGTCTGTCCTTGTCCGTCCCACAAGCGCGCTCTGATCTGTCTCCTCCTGGAGCTATCACAGGAGAGTGCTCAGCCCATTGTCTGGGTTTGAAACCCATTAAGAGGAGGTATCCCACCTTACTGACTGAGGCGTGTTGTTGCCCACAGAGGTATGAGACTTATTATGAGATGCAGGGGAATACCATCTTGGGATCACAGAAAACTTACTATGGGCTGCTTAGGGGAGGAAACAAAAGCACAGAGAAGGAGGGATCAATGTAGGTTGGGGAGGAACACACATGAGAAAATAGAATGATGAGGAGATAAAAGGGGCTGGTGGCATGTAAACAGGCTGCTGGCCAGTATGTGTGTTTGGCCATGCCCTGCATCTGATCAGTGGCATCTGTCCTGTCTTCTTATTAAACTCCATTTCTAACTGTTTTCCCGAGTAAAGGGGCTCTCCATTCTGTGCGTATGTGTGTGTATGGAGGTGTAAGTACCGGCAACCAGAGCTGGACCACGGGTCAGAGGGCACTGTGCATCTGTGGTGCCAGCAACTGGAGAGACCGGAGTGCCTAGACCTCTAAGTACCACTAACTGGGGTGGGACTCAGGGGCTCACGTGCCCAGACACCAGCAACTGGAGGAGATCAGGGAATCCAGGGGCTAGTAACTTGGTAGACTGCATGTCTAAGCCCAGTTACTGGGGGACGCATTGTACATATGTGTGGGTGTTAGTGTGCATGTGAGTGTGTGAAGTAACTGGAAAACCAGGGGGTTCCAGGACCAGTTACTGGATAGACTGAGTGTCTAAGGCCAATTACTGGTGGAAGTATAGTGTTCGTGTGCATGTGTGTGTGTGTGTGTGTAGATTACCAGAACCTGGAGTGGGCCTCCGGGGTTAATATATGCAGGTGGCAGCAACTTGAGAGACCTAGGATCCAGGGGCAGCTACTGGATAGACTGTGTCTAAGGCCAGCTACTGGAAGGATCCATATTGTGTGTGTACATATGCATTTTCCACAAATAGGCTTTCATCCTGGTCAGCCAGAGAGGGTGAACAGGATGAGGCCATTGGTGCTGCTTGTGTTTGAGTACTATGTTTTCTGTCCCTGTTGGCTCTACAAGCCAGCCTTGTGTATCTGCATATATGTATTATATGTGCGTGCACGTATGTGCATGCCTACATGTGCTCAGCCTCACTACTGGCTGGACCTAGGGACCTGGAACCTCCATCAGATGACCAGGTTTAGCAACCCCTACTATCTTCTGATTTTTAGAATACAAATAAATGATGAGAGAGATGAATATACCTTAACTATATACAGTTTTCGCAAACAGCAAAGGTTGTCAATACAACCTTTGTATGAAGTCAACAGCAAGTGAGGTTCACAAAGACACTGAGCATTGTTTAAGTAAGGTAGAAATGTATACAACTTTGTACATAATGTTAAAATGAATATAATAATGGGCTGTTAAAAAAACTCTAATGTTTCTCTAATCACTTTTAGTCCTAAAATATTTTGATTATTTTTTCATGCCTTCAGTCTGTCAACTATATTTATCACTGTCCCAAAAGGTGGAGTTCAGCTGCTGATCAGAAGGTGTTCCACAGTTATATTAAGTGCACAGAGAAAGAGAAGTCTATCTTAAATATTTTTTCTTAATTGTTCTGGGAAAAAAAGACAAAATTTAGTGCTAGGATAAAAACCTAGCTGAATCCTTCCTCCAGCCACTATCCACTGTCTTTAAGAACTCACAGAGAACAGGCTCTGAAGGACTGGGAAAACATGAACAACATATGCTTATTTTTAAGATGGTGTGTGGGGAAGAAGAAACAAGATTAGGAGTTACAGAAAGTTCAGCTTTGGAAAAATATGAGAACAAAAAAACTACTTGTAAGGAGACAGAAGAAAAAAAGCAGATGGATAATAGATAACATGGATTTATCGAAAAGAAATCACACCAGATAAATCTGATTTTTCTTTTTGATTATCTAGAAGTGCTTTTGTAAGGGAGTAAATTGTCACTCACCTCACACATGGTATTTTTATAAGTAAACTAGAGAAATATGGTCTAACTCAAACCTCTGTAGACTGGGCACAAATTCAGTCAAAAATGGTATTGTTAGGGTAGCTCACTGTACCAGGTAGGATTCTTTGACAGCCCTACATACAACTAAGTATTTTTATTAATTCCTAAGATAAAATACACGTTCTTGTTACATTTTCCAGATGATGCCATACTATATTAGAATTCAAATGATCTTGGCAAAGTTTTGATGAAAATCAATGAAATCTAATAAGGACACTCACAAGACTACAGACAAAGGGAGAAACAATCAACTGCATAATTAGAAAGATCAGTGTCTAATGGTATGTGGTATTTTACAGAGCAGGATTTGGAGTTGCATCAGGCTGGATATTGAACACCGTCAGGAGCGTCTTGCTGTTGCAAAAAAGGGAGACATCACACTGGCATGCATAAACAGAAGGATATCCAGTAAGACATGTGAAGTGGTCCTTCTGCTCTACCTGACACTAATAAGCTCTTAGTATCATGCTGTACAGAAATACTGTAAAATTTTGGTTTTGAAACACTTTTTGAAAGATACGAACCTACTGACACAGCCTGGGTGGAGACATACAGAATGACCAGAGGTCAAGTCAACAACACCTAAGTAGAAAATGGACTAATTCAGGTTGCTGCAGTCTAGAGAAACAAAATACAAGACAGAACAGAGGGGAGATATGTTAACAGTCTTCAAGTAAAAGGCTGCTACAAAGGTGAAAGCAACTCCCCTATCCCCATGGTCATTATAGTAAGAAGTAACAATTTTAATTTGCAGCAGTGAAGACTTAGGTTAGGTCACAAGCAAGAATTTTATAGCTGTAAGGAGATCACAGCATGGGTATAGATTACCTGCAGAGGCTGTGGAAACGCTGCTACTGAATGGCTCTAAGAACAGAATAACAAACATCTAACCTACACTCTTCATGTACGTAGGTAGTGTTCCTTCCTGACAGTGGTTAGATAAAACCTAGGTGATCCCTTGAGGTATCCTCCACCTTGATTTTCCCTGAGTTCAGTACAGTAACTATAAGTTATGAAAACTAACCGCACTGCTCTTCTGGCCTCACCTGTCTGTGAATCCTTGTTTCTGTCACCTTCTTCAGGGATCCCAATGATTCCCTGTTCATTCTGCTCAGAAAGAGAAGCATCTTTAGGTCCAGGAGCTTCCGTCACATCATCATAACCATCTTCCAGGGTATTTCCAGGCAGTGGAGAGACCTCTGGAACAGTACAGGTATTAACTATAACAGGGATAGATCACCCACTAGAGAGAGCAGTAGCTGATGATCCAGTGATAAGGGCCTGTAATACTGACATTATCATAATGATAATGAATGCTAAGAAACAAAGAATCCTCCTGAGGACTCTCAGGTATTCCAGACAACAATGTTATAGCTCCAATAATTGTTATACATTGCTGTAACAAGTAGAAAGTGGAAATCAACATGGAGGAGGGATAGGATGGGGAAGGAGATCTGGAGAAGGAGGCAGTTAGTGACAGGCTTTATTTCAGAGTAAGCTTCCCCATTGCATTTCATAATTGCACAATGACAAATTACTCCTTGTTTATCTCTGTGTAGCACCTGCTTCCTTGTCTTTTCATTGCTTTAACTACCTTCTGTTAAATTTCTCTGAAATGGACTTGCTAAGTAGCCACCCTTGGCCATTTGCCTATGGATAGGAGGCTACAAACTTAGGCCAAAGCTTTGGAGAAAAATATCTGCAGTTCTGCTTCTCTTCTCCAGGCAGTACAACTCCAACTCTCTCAGCCTTTCTTCATAGGAGAGGTGTTCCAGCCCTCTGATCACTTCTGTGGCCCTCCTCTGGACCCACTCTAACAGGTCTATGTCTGTCTTCTGCTGGAGACCCCACAGCTGGATGCAGTACTCCAGGTGGGGTCTCACAAGAGCAGAGTGGAGGGGCAGAATTGCATACCTCGACCTGCTGGCCACGCTTCTTTTTATGCATGCCTTGCATGTGATTGGCTTTCTGGGCTGTGAGCGCACATTGCCATCTCATTTCCAATTTGTCCCCCACCAGTATCCCCAAGTCCTTCTGCCCAGGGCTGCTCTCAGGCCATTCATCCCCCAGTTTGTGCTGATCCTGGTGATTGCTCCGAGCCAGGTGCAGGACCTTGCGCTTGGCCTGGTTGAACTTCATGAGGTGAGGTTCATATTTGCCCATTTCTCAAGCCTCTCAAGGTCCCTCGGAATGGCATCCCTTCCCTCAAGTGTATCAACAGCACCACTCAGCTTGGTGTCATTCGTAAACTTGCTGAGGGTGCACTCGATCCCATTATGTCATTAATAAAGATATTGAAGAGTACCGGTCCCAGTACGGACCCCTGAGGGACACCACTTGTTGCTGATCTCCATTTGGACATTGAGCTGTAGACTGCAACTCTTTGGATGTGGCCATCCAACCAATTCCTTATTCATTGAATAGTCCATCCATCAAACTCCATTCTGTGAGTAGCCAGCTCTCTAATTCCTCAGGGGCAGTTAGCCTTGAGGCATCTAGTGGTCTGTACTTATCTGGAAGCCCGAGAGAATATTAGTTTTCACTGTTATATAGTATATACATACACACATGGACATACAAATAATACATATATAAAATTAAAAGTCAATCAAAGCACTTCTATTTCACTTTTTACCTAGTGCTGAATATTCAATCTGAATAAGAAAAAGAGATCTTATTTGGGATAATTGCCTTCTTGATGAGCATTTCAAAGCAAGTACGGAAAATAAAAGCTTTTAGTTTAATTTTAAATAATAAAACCCTCTTAATATTCAAAAAACAATAGAAAATAAAATTAAACACATAGCACAGAGAGAGTCAGGGATATGGGCAGCTGAGATCCAAAACTGCTCGTGCCTTTGGCAGTTGATCTCTCTGAGACCAGGCAATAGCTAAGAGAGCTTTTTGATCAGCTCCAGGAAAATGCAATTCTCCAAACACTTGCTCTCCCTCAACTTTTTCAAGATAAAAGCCCCCCACATCTGGCAAGATGCATTTTCTTCAGATCACTCAGATTACAATTCCCTAATCAACTCCAAAGGTATGCCAATGTTCTTATTTGGAGAATGTTTTTCCTTTGTCTTAATTCTCCCATTTATCTCAGAAATGAAGCAACAGCTTACACGCTGTTACAGTTGCAATTTCTGGGAGAAGCAGTTGCCAAATTGTTGAATTCATGGGACTGGATCCTGTGAAGAGTGCAATACTACCAGCAAACATTTATTTTCAACTTCTAGAAGAGAAGACTAGCACTTGTATACGAGATTGTATGACATTCTTCCACCACAAGTTAAACAGAACTTTTTGGTTCACATCAAAACATCACTAGTGGACATGAAGTGCAGCAAGAAAAAAGTTTTAATCACCAATAATGCTTTGGAAATTAAAAGCTACCCTGATTTTGGGTCTCTTTCTTTGTAGGATCCCCATCTTCCATTACCTTGAGTAGCTCCAGGACCATTTTCTTCATCACTGTCCCTGCTATAAAGCTGTGCCTTTGTTTTTGAACTTTCTGAATAAGAATCTAGGCAAATAAGAGTGTGATATCAGATTAAACTCTCCTTAGCTGCTAAGACTGCATCATGAGGAAAAGAGCAGGCTACGGTAATAACACGCAAGTCAAGCAGATTCTTGGGCAGTCAGTATTACTCCTGCAAGGTAAAGGGCTTACAGTGGAATATCCAAGAATCCCTCAGGGGCCCCATAACACCTCTCATGGTTCATGGGGGAGCCAAGCCACGGAGGGAGAAAGGGAATCAACAGGAGGAAGCCTACAGAGACACATAGCTACTGGGAGGGAGATACAAATTATGCCTTTATTTGTTCCTGCTTTAAATGATTGCCGCGAAAGCCTTTTTTGTTTTGTTTTGTTTGACCTATACTGATCTGTGCTCTATGGCTGTGGTGAGGACAGCGCAAAATGAATTGTCCCTAGGAGAGGAACTGGCAAAGTCCAGTGAGCTGGAAACCCCTCTCCTCAAATCTAGGAATTTTCGGTTTCCCAGTGGATTTGGGAGCTGCAAAGTATCGGATTGGGATCTGGGCCACCAGGAGGAATTTTCCCTTGACAAGAGCAAGACACACAGACCTGAGAGGCCAATCATGCCCTGCTTTTCCCTCATCAGGTTATAGTCGATCTCTTCATAGACAGCCTCAGAGAAGGGGTCATAGGATAGTCTGGAGCCTGAAAGTAAAAGGCAATGATCACTCACACAGTCTCTGCTCATACCCAGGCTGGGGTCATGAAAAGGAGAAGTGACCTAAAGGGGTCTACATGGCCTGGTTGGTACCCAGAAAGTCACCAAGAGGTGCTGACTGAGGGTAAGCACTGCTGGGCTCTTTCACTGCCAGACAGTAAGTGAAAATCTCATTGTGACAGTAGATGCCATTAATCTCAGTCACCCATCCCTCCAGCCTCCTCAGCCAACTAAACACTCACCACCCATGTCAAGGAGGCATTTCATACCAGTCCTGAGGGACCCACCTCTCTGCTGTGCCCTGGCACTTCGGATCTGTCCAGCAAGAATGGCAAGGACCAGGCAGAGAAGAGCCCCCAGGATAATGCAGAGGATGACAGGCACTGAAATTCTCATAGTGCCTGTTGCAGGGCGGCGGGGAGGATCTGAATAGAAATGAAGAAGCAACAGGTATAAAATCAGGTGACCCAAAGGGCTGCTTCTCTGTAGCCTCCTGCTGTGCCCATGCTAGGGCAGGGCACCTGCTGCCCAGCTGTGGGTCCTGCTCAAGCAGCTAGAATTCAGCAGCTGGGGATAGTGCCACTCGGCTTTCCTTTACAAAAGGCTGCGGGAGGTGCTTTCTGATGAGCTGGCATATACTGCTGATTTACCTGCTATGTGATATCAGGGACATTAAATCCTCATTTGATGGCAGAAAGAAAGGGGGAAGAAGGAATGTTTTACCTGCTCTGGTGGGTGATGCTGTTGTTTCTGTCATACCTGCAAAAGCAAGGTGAGTCCAGATTAAGGAAGAGGCAAGTGTGAAAAACAGGGAGAACATCTTCACATCATTTGCGAGGTTCCTGCAGTCAAAATTATGAAGGGGGCGGTCACCGGGATGTACAACTGACATGGTCCTCTATCCTTCTCCTTCCCAGATCTGTGTAATGAACCAAAGGACCAGTTACTAACCAGAGCAATCCACAGCAGCATCTTCCTTATGATCACAGTTTTTGCCGGACAGGGGCTTGACAGGACAGTTCCAAAGAGACAGCTCTGTTCCTTTACAGTGCACCTTCTCCCACCAGATGGGACCAGTCCCTTCCCCAAAAGCAGCTTCACTCAGAGCAGACACAGCAGATCCACAGCCCAGCTGCCTGCATACAACATTAGCATCTGCCACATCCCAGGAATCGTCACAGATTGTTCCCCAAGAACCTTGGTGCCAAATCTCCACTCTGCCTGAACATCCATCCTTTCCTCCTATGACTCGTAACTTCTCCCTGTCTGCAAAACACAGAAACCTTCTGTATTGCTGAAACAGCAGGAAGGTCCATAGGGACCAATAAGGAGAAACAAAGAGGTAGAGGTACCTGAACAGCTTGTGGAGTTTGGACACTCAGCAAATGTGGCTGGAGACGTTGCCTCTTCTCTTCCTGCAGAATTTAAATACTGAAGTAAATAATTTGATTATTCTCTGAAAAGAGCGACGGAGTACAAAATGCCTGAAAATTAATAATCAAATTATTTTTTTCCTATAATATATATATGGCCTGTTTAGTACTTGGTGGTTCACTGTATGACTATTGCTGTGAATTAAATAATCTTCCTGATGACTGTGCTTTCTTTCTTCTTGTGTGAGGCAACTGCAATCCCTTTCAGGAGACCTGAATGTCATCTAGAATTAATTTATATTTTAGTGGGAACCCACAGAGCAGGCATTAGAAATGGACCTTTAGAACTGAACTAATTCATACACTTGTCCATGGCTATTTGCAGCACGTGTGTACATGTACATTTGCACTGATATGCCTCCATACATGTAGAAACACATACATGCCTCTAGACTTCTTGAGAAGTCTGATCCTAACTCAGATCTCACAGACTGACTGTGTATCATAGATTTTTGCTTTAAAAATATGCAATGACACCATCTTATCAGGGACTTCCTTGGGATTTCCATTGGATAACTGCACTCAATGACACTCATGTAGTTTTAATTCACTCATTTACATCAAGGATATAGACAAAGAAAAATGTTTGTGCCATTTGCATGAAGCTAGAAGCAACATATACCAGATAACAAATGAACACGAGGTAATTACTACAATGTCCATATGTAGAATCATAGAATTGTTAAGGTTGGAAAGGACCTCTGAGATAATTGAGTCCAACCTGTAGGTTTATGTATATGTCTGGGCAGTCCTGTACTGATAAATTTCTAATTACCAGTGCAAGAAATATGGGTCTCTTCTGCTCGGTTATCACATGACTGAGGATCCCAGGGGTCTGACTGACATTGCCAGAGAGAGCTGTGTTGCTCAGTACACTCAATGTGGTCCAGCCACGTGGGCCCAGAACCTCTGCCATATTTGAAGTCTCCTGCGATTTCCCCACCATCTCCGCAGTTCAGTTGTTTGCATACAGTTATTGCAGTGAGTTGAGACATATGATTGGAGCAAATGGACCCCCATGTCCCATTGTAGAAAACTTCTAGCCGCCCAGCACAGTCATTGCCATTCGCCAGCCTCAGAGCCAGGAACTCTAGAAGTGAAGACATAAAAATGGAATTAAAGGGGCCAGGACCCTGGCTGTGATGAGTAAAATCCAGAATCTGCTAACAATCATGTTCATCACTCTGAATGAGAAAGTGCCAGAGGAAACCACTCTAAAAGTGACAAAACCAAAAGTCATACAGTGATCCTCTCTGGTTAACCAGCGTTCTCCAGCATCTACATCAACAAACAACAGTGATGGCCACCCCCCACAGTTGCAGGCATATTTCTTTGGTATGTTGAAGCATAGGTGCCATGTGCTCCTCAGATTTGTTGATATTTTGGTGTGCAATGACTTGTTTACAATCATTTCAGAGCCAGCTGGAATGGCTGCCCTGCAGAAGCACAGGGCAACCCTGCAGCCCCCGGTGACTGAAACCCTGCCAGTTGTAGCCAATGCGTTTCACCCCTCACCTCTGTGAGACACCTATTTAAGAACCGTTTGAACATACATCCATTATAAACTCTACTTTACCATCATCATAGTCATAAAATACATACATTATAAACTCTACCCTTAGTCCCAGACAATAGGTATTGACATTGTAACAATGTGCACATGTAGTCAATAAAATGCTACCTCTCATTCTGGGAACCACATTATAGGAGTTAACATCATACCAATCTCAACATATATTTATTACAAGATTCAGACCTTGTCCCTGCAAAACACATGAAGAAGAACATAATTTATGAGGGAAAGTGATATTACTCTTTTCTATTTACTTTATGTAAAGGCACACATTTCATTGTTCCTTTTCCAAAGACCAACCAGTAAGTAAACCTTGCTCTTCAAATAATAGAGACCATTTTCTTACGGATTTTAACTGTTGCAGGCTTCCCAATCCAAGCATCCTTAGGGCTGGCTGGTACTTTATCACCCTAATGAGCTCAGGTTTTCTTTTGGGCTGCATGGGTTTAAGTAAACCATTGCACAGCTCTACTTTTCCAGCTGCCTGGTGATGTACCCACTCTACTCATTCTTGAATGGTTGTATTTTTGTAATGACTTACATTGATTCCTGCCTAAGCAGCATTCCGTGGTGCCAACAGAAATGTTTGTTTATTCCTTCTAGGGTGCTGCATGAATTTGCTGTCTGAGTGGGGAAAGCTTCTAGCCACCTTTGTGATGCTCTACCACTATGAGAACATAACATCTGCCAGTGTTGCTGGGGAGGAGGGGGTTGGTCTATATAATCCACTTGTCAGGCATCTCCAAACATTCATTTCTCTCACTGTGCATACTATTTCATCATTCATGCTGTATGTTGTGTTATTCCACAGGCATCACACTGCCTAATTGCTTGCATTATATCTTCCCAAGGCAAGCCTAAGCAGCCTTCTCTGTCCTCGATCCCTCACAGCACACTTAGCAGTTTCCTAGGCTCATCTATCTAAAAATAGTTTTCCTTTATGCTCCCATCCCAAATCTCATACTGACAGGTTGAGCCAGCCGGTCAGCTTGGTTGCTGTGTTTCTCTTCTTGAGTTGCCTTTGAATTTGGGATATGTATTTAGCATGACATACTAAGCAGGTCTTTCTTCAAGCAGCTGTTGTACTACTTTCCATACTTCTTCTGCTCAAAATGGTTTTCCTCACTGCTGCCAGTTGTCACAATTTAATTCTTCAAGCCATTTCCTTACTACGTTATTCACCATCCAGGAATCTGTATACATGGGTCTGTTGATGCTCCTGAGTATGTTCCAAGGCTGTTTTCAAGGCCTTTCAAACTTCTTCAAGTCTCCTTCGAGATGGCAGCTTCTCCTGTAGAGGCATTACAAGGATTTCCACCTCCTGTTTCCTGCTGTGCTTTTACAGGATCCATCAGTAAACAAACTCTGTTGTTTATTTTCTGTACTTAATGCATCATATGCTAGGGCTTTGACAGCCAAAGGTGTTTGGTCTTCCTCATACTATTGATTGCTGGCCATTGACTTAGTAAATTCAACTAATCCTGGTCCGGAGCTTGAACCAATATGTACAGATTGGCAAAGGGCCAGTAACCATTTTTGCCATGTAGTTGTGGTTGCTCTTCCCTCAGTGATTTTGAATCCTTGATCCTAAAATTCAGGACAGTTAGTCTAGGGCATAACCAGCTTGCTGGTGTTCCTCTTCCCACTCAAAATGAGGCTTATTTCAGGTCACTTGATATGTGGGTTTGGTCAATTGGCTGTCACCAGGGATGTGCGTACATCAAAATCCAGTAATGCCCAAGAAAGCCCGGGTTCTTGTTTATTGTGTGGAGGACTATGGTGTTTATCCAAACAATTTGGTCAGCTGTGTGTATCTGCATCCATTTTGCATGCCTAAAACCTGTATATCTTGAGGGGGCCTTTTTACTTTGGAGTGCTTAATGCCAAATCCAGCACTGAGAAGGGTGATGATTACCTATAGCCCTTTACTTAGTACTGCTGGAGTTGTTCCTCCAATCAATACATCAGCAAGGTAGAGGGAAGTTCTTTGGAATTCTGTTGCTTTAAATTTTGGTGGATGATGCCATGGCAGACAGCAAGGGCTGTGTTTCCACCCTTGGGACAGCCGGTTGCAGATGTACTGCACACCACTCCAGGTGAAGACAAATTGAGGTCTTGGTTCTTTGACCAGTGGGATTGAAAAAAAAACATTTGCAGTATCAGTTATAGCATACCAGGTATATTTTTTAGCTTCTAGCTCATACAAGAGCTGCAACATGTCTGGAACTGTAACAGCTAATGGGAATGTGACTTCATTCAGAGCTCTGAAGTTTATTGTAAACCATCATTCTCCAGCAGACTTCCATACAGGTCAAACAGGACTGTTGTAGGGTGACTGTGTGTTTAAGAGCACCCCTTGTTTTTCCAGGGGAACGATTATTTGGGAGGATTTTATTGATGGCTTCTTGGTCAGTTTGATACTGCTTTCAGCAAATTACTTGGATTGCCAAGGGAGTGACACCTGGATCTGTTTAAGCCAATTCAGCAAAGTTTGGGTGATTAGAGAGTCCCAGGGAGTCCCATAGCTGGTTTTCACCTGTGCAAGCCACACTGCCTATTCCAAAAAAACCCGAAGCCTTTCTGTCCCATCCATCCATCTCCGGTGGTGAAGAAAGTCAGTGTCAAGGATGAAAGGGGCAGTAGGGTCAGTGGCAGCAAGTAAGGTGTACTAAACCCATCTATTCAAGCTTAGGTTCCCTTCCTCCAGAGCTGGGCGTGTTTCTCCTTCAGTTACTCCAGGAACTATTTGTTTATCACTGCTACACAGAGAGGACAATAAGGTGCACTGAGTGCTGCTACCGTTAGGTATCAACTAGCGCACAACATTGTTGAGGCAAGGGTGCCTGGCCACCTTATCTGAACAGTCTAATAACTTTGGTTAGCTTCATCCACTGCGAGGCCAGGGGAGAACCCCCCTGATGCAGTAATTTCAAATCAGTTGACAGAGCAGCGTTTGGTCCAGAATTGGGGGTAGCAGAAGGGAATGGTTTAAATAAGCTCTCACCTCTCTCCTGTGCTCACAATGCTAGGTCTATGAAGGGCTTTTCCTCCCAGTTTCTCATATTGTCTCCCTTTTCTTTCAGATACATCCTTAAGTCTCACTGTGTAGACAGATTTCCAATATCAGAATCAAGGCTTTAAAGTCACTACAATTATTCCAGTCCCGGGGCATGCCAGGTACTAGTGCTGCCAGAGCGTCTCCCACATTTACTGTCTGCTGTCATGGGCAAAACAGTTTCCACTTGGGAAATTCAACTTAATTTTATTTTTTGCACTTAACATAATCTTAATTATTGCTTTGGGTAATGAGGAAAGAAAAGAAAACATTAACAATTAAACAAACACTTAGGGAAACACCTTTGATCTACTCCATTAGTCCTAATTTCCATTGTTTTCCCTCCCAGTTCCTTCAGTGAGGGTGGCAGTGCAGGAGGTTGTGGTTTTTTCTGCTGCTCCTTGCTTCCTATTAATTTTCCTCTATTCAGGGATTGTACCTGCCCCATTGTGGGTCGTCCACAGTCTGCAGTCCCTTCAGGAGTGTATCTGCTCCAGTGTGGCTTATCTACAGGCCACAGCCCTCTCAGAGGCACACCTCCTCTGGCATGGAAACCATGTCTCCAGCCATGTCCCCAGTGGTGTCTTTTTCGACTTTTCCTTAATTTTTCCTCTCTCTTGCAGCTGCCACTCTGTCTTAAATATGCATGAGCAAAGCCACCATATGCTCCTCTGATTGGTTGATGCTTTGGTGCACAGTAGGTTGTTTCCATTGGTTTCAGAGCCAACTCTAACTGACTGTAATGGGCATATGGCAGTTGATGACCTCCTCCTGCACAAGGAACACCCACAGCCCCTTGCTGTGGAAATCTTTAAAGAAACCCTTCAATTTACCCCCCAAATATCCCACCCCACCAAACACTTTTTTTTTGTGTGTGTATGTTAATGCAAAATAAGGACTCTGTAGACCCTTTGCATCTTAATGGGACCAGGGGGATGTGCTGACCAACTATGCTTGTAGTCAAGAGAGCAAGAGGCTGTCCAAGCAAGTCTCCACTATTCTCTGCTTCCCCTTCATGTAACCCTCCCCTTTCAACCCACAGGCTCAGAAAAGGATTTTCTGAACACACCTGAGCACAGGACTCCAGCATCCTCTTTGTGTTGGCAGTTGTGCTGGCCCCATGCCCTAGAGGGACATTCCCAGAGATCAGATTCAGCCCCAGTGCAGTTCACATCATCCAGCCAGATCTGTCCGGAGCCTTCACCGTAATGAGCAGAGACAAATGCCTTGATGGCATGTCCACATCCCAGCTGTTTGCAAACAACATTAGCATCTGATGGATCCCAGTTGTCATCACAGATGGTGCCCCAGATGCCATCATGATAAAGCTCTACTCTACCAGCACAGCGGTTTGTTCCATTCACCAGCCTGATCTGTCTGCTACCTGCGGTAAGAAAACGCAGATGTCAACATGCAATATAACAATAATGCACAGGTCAGTGTAATGGCTGTATGTTTAAAGCACTTTTAAGGCATCATGTTCTTGTTATATTCCAGTTCTGTTATGGTTTCTTGGGCAGAACTCCTGTGATGCTAAAACTGCATAAAGGGAAAGGCTTACTCCTGCATCAGGTAAATGTTTGAATAACTCCTGTGAGATGTTGCAAACAAGAAGGAGTGTCTAGTCTTACTAGGTATATGCAGAGATCACCTGATCTTAGAAATCTGGAGAAGCTGTTTTCTATCATCTAAACTAATCTAGTTAGACAGAGACAATTTCTGTTACAGATGGGTTACAAAATAAGAGAAGAGTAGAAACAGTTCTAATTTACTTTAGAAAGGCTGCAGGTATCTATAAATATAGAGATGTCACAAAATAAAACATATGTAATTCCCAGGTGACAGTCAGAATGTGTGGCAGTCATGGCCAAGTTAGTGTTCTTATGGCTTCTGTATTCTATTATTTCTTTTTGATTCCGCAAGATAAATTCTTTAAGAAATTCAGGTGAAGAAAGCATTATGTAAAGTACACTTGCTTCCTTAACTATCATTTGTCCCTTAGAGTATGCAAGCGGGTGGGTATCACAAGCTCAGACCCCTGCCTATTTAAGATCTGGTAAGACCACAGCACAAGGTGGGCTAGAGGCAACCCTATGAAGCATTCTGTACCTTTCGCACAGTAACTCACCTGAGCAAATCACACCAACGTCTTCAGCCACTCCCGTTGGCACTGTCTGAGAATGGGAGGTCTTACAGAGCATCAGCTGAGTCTCATTTCCAGCACACTGGACACTTCTTAAGCCAACAAGACCCACGCCTCGCTCAGACCTTGGAAGGTAATAGGCTTTCATGGCAATTCCACACTGGAGCTGTCTGCATACCACATGAGCATCCTTAATGTCCCAGTCATCATCCAGGACTCTGCTCCACACGCCATGGAATAAGATCTCAACTCGCCCATCACAGCGGCTCTCACCACCTGAGAGTCTGAGTGATTCAGCAAGACCTGGGCTCAAGAGAGTTGGAAAATGTATTGAATGACACCTACTGCTCTTACTGCAGTAGAAATAACATGCAGGAGAGAGATGGCAGACAAATTTCTCTGTTGGTAAAAAAATAATTCTCACCACTGGTTAAGGAGACAGCCTCTGTTCAGGCTTTGTTTGCTTTCATGCACAAAAGGGTCTGCAATGGGAAGTGAGAAAGGCTTCCCTAGCTCAAAGACTAGATCCTGTGAGGAGACAGGCACATCTAAACAATGTGAAACCCTCTACTAAATGAAGTTTCTATGCTGAAACCAAGGTTGGAGGGGTGGGGGGACAGGAAAGGGCATTAAAGACTGGCTGACATACCAGGCTTGCTTGGCAGAGATCACCAATGCTGTTTTGGTCTGAAGTTGCACTACCCATAAAAGGCCACTCCTGACTTACCTGAGCAAATAACAGTGGCTGCTTCTCTGGCTGAACAGGTTGGGTTGCCCAAAGTCACTTGAGCACAATCCCACAGGCAGGACTCTGTCCCTTCACAGTGAAAAGCATCTCTCCACACATGCCCATTGCCGTCCACAAAACGGTCTCCTGTCTGGATTGACTTTGCATAGCCACAGTTCAGCTGCTGACAGAGAACGCTGGCAGCTTGCAAATCCCAGTGGGAGCGGCAGAGTCTTCCCCATGTGTCTCCATGGCGGATCTCCACTCTGCCAGAGCATGCAGTGCCATTCACCAACCTGCCCCCTGGGCACCCTGAATATAAGAGAAAGTGAGTACTGAGATGTCATGTTTGTAACTGCTCGTAGGCATGACCTGAAAGTGACTGGGAAATGGGAATGGGTGTTCCTTAGCATTCAGTAGTAAAAATGACTCCACTGGGCCACTGGAACTTCTATACTCATAGCTAGAATTCAGTCCACCCTATTTTACTGAGAAGAATGACTAGAAATCAGGATCTAGTCCCCTTTGCAATTTTTAAACTCAGGGCACTAGTTTTCATGGGTCTGGGTGAACCAATAGACCTTAATTGTTCTGACCAGCCTCACCTAGGGCCTCCAGCTATGCACCCTTGGGCTGCTGGTCCAAGGCCTCACTTAAACCTGGACCAGACCTTCAGTCCTTGCCTCAACTATGTGACTGGTGTAACTGTCCCCAGTCTTGTCTCCTGTTACTCCTGACTGTACTCTCCAGCTGGACCCTACAACTGATTGACTACTTTGCCTTGTCTGGGACTGTCCGTAGACCTTGTTATCCGTACCTTCCTCTGTCCCCTGTGCAGATGCTTTGGATTGTGCCTTGGTGGGTAAGGACACTGCCTGTGTTGTCCTCACCCTCTGCCCCAGCCCATCCTACCTTGTGGAGCAGCCCTGTTCTTGATGTTCCCTGACACTAGGAGCATTTCACAGAAAGCAGCCTTATGGTACAGGTGCAGTGCAGCCTCAACTCCTAGAAATGCCTGTAGCAGCAGACAAAAGACAGAGCTTGGCTCCACAGACACCCTCTGGATTTTGGGTCCACATTTTTCCTCAAAGAAGGAGTTTTTCACTTCTCCTCTTAGACCTTTCCACTGCTCACCTGAACATACCACGCGAGCGTCTTTTCCAGCAGGGCATTCATCATGACCTAGCACAGTCACAGGACAGTCTCTCAGGTGTGAGCCATTCTTCTTGCAGCTGAATGTGCCGTTCCAGACAGATCCATTTCCTTTCCCGAAGGACTGCCCACCTGGTATCAGTAGGGCAACTCCACAGTCCAGCTGCTGGCAGAGGGCATTGGCAGCTGGTAAATCCCACAGGTAGTCACACAGGGTTCCCCATGTGCCTCCATGAAGAAGCTCTACTCTCCCTGAACATGTGGTACTGCCATTTGCCAGCCTGTACCCACCATAGCCTGCAGGAAGAATAAGGAACTTAGCGGTTACCTTTTTTTTTTTTTTTTTTTGTGCTATTGCACTGAAAATTGTAAGAGAGATCTAGCTGTGAGGAACTAGCTGCAAGGAACTAGCACTCACTATGTTGCAGGTTACTGGGAAGCACGTTAGAGCAGGATGCTCGTAAGCCAGCTCTGGAAAAAAAAGTCTTTGCTGTCCATGTGTAGCCTGCACTACACGACTAAAAGTCTTTTGACTCTTTAAGTTCAGTCTCTCCTCCTCTGCTCTGCTCTCTCCTCCCCCCACAATACTGCTGTTACCTTGCAACATCTTTTCTTGTAGAGGCAGTTCCAACATTGACTTGCATTTGGAGCATGTGAGAAATGAGTAGGAGCTACTAGTAGCACTCTTTCAGTAGCTCACATATTACCCAGCAAGCAGAAACAGCAGTGTGCAATTCTCAACTTTCATCCATGCCACAGCATAAGGCTCTGAACACAACAGGCCATGCCCATCAGCGTATTCACAACAATTTAAGTGCAGCATGGGTAGGGCTGTAGTGTCTTACTGCCAGCCCCATGCAGTCCTTCTGTCTTCTCACACTGTTACTTCTTACCCCTGCCTGGTCCTTGCATCATACTCATGAGACCTGGGTTTCTGCTCTGAGCTGTGACTCTTGCAAGATGGAGGCAGGAGCCAAGACCCGTCAGTTACTGATACCTTAACTGGTCCGTTTGGCTGCCACAGCTCCCCAGCCAGTGCTGGGATCACCATGGCCGGTGGGACAGTGTCCAAGGCAGTCTTGCAACAGACTGCAGCCCTTTGAGTGGGAACTGGACATGAACTGCAGGCCTTTCTAGGCTTGTTTTGTGACAAGGTGTTGCCAACAGCTCTGCCCCATGTTCAGTTTACCCCTTTTGATTTCTGCCTTCAGGAAAAAAGTTGTGTTTGCTGGGTCTAATCATCACTTTTGTAGTGGGTGGCAATGTGTTAGGTGTATTTAGAGCCCCCAGCAACCTTGACTGTATGGAGTTCTTAAATAATGTTACCTGGCAGTCACAACTAAAGTCATCCAGGCCTCTGACATTTTTTTCTTTTTTTTTTTTTTTAAATAACTTAAATTTGTAACTTGTGCCTCCTTTGACCTTTTGGAGGTATTGTACCTCTCCCAGTTTTATAATTAACAGAAGTGCCAGGGACTAACATATGCCCTGGCAGCACAGAAAATAAATTCATTTCTCCATGTTCCTGCTTGCCTGCTCTGGCCATCTTTCCTTTTATGTATATGAGAAAGACATGGAAGAAATTCTCAGCACTATTGAGTGCATAAAAGAAATTAGAGCCCTTTTGAGATCCGCATCCCTGGTGCAGAATTGAACTGGTTAGAACAGCCCATGTTAAATGCAGACTCTCAGGAGAGTGAATGAGAGATTGTGGGGCTGCTCTTTACTTCCTGGCCTTCCCTGGATGGCTCAAGGCATGACAGGGGAAACACCCAAGAACCCTGAGGACCACAGAAATGTACAGAGGCTCTGAACTGTGGGTTGACAGGAAGAAGACATATAGGACACATGTAAATTACGTCCATCAAACCAAAGCCTCACCTGAACATACAACAGTGGCATCATGAGAGCATGTCTTAGTATGGCGCAGCGTCCTGGGACAGTGTGCAAGGTGAGTCTCATTCCCTGCACAATGAAACTCTTCTTGCCAGATCAGTTTATGGCTGTCTCCAAAGTGAGTTCCTTTCAAGATAGCCACAGCCTGGCCACACTGTAACTCATTACATATAACAGAGGCAGTTTTGAAATCAATGTGTGAAAAACAGACCGTAGACCAAGTTTCTCCTTGCTTTACTTTCAGATCTCCTGAGCAGGCAGTATCCCCTCCAGTCAGACGCAGCCCAGAGAAACCTGGAAAAAAACCCCAAGAAATCCAGCATCAAGGGTTGGTTGTACTGACCTAATTTAATAACTCCCATACCTTCATGGGCAAGACACATGTCACTTCTCTGTGGACCACTGACACTTTGGCAATAACCGTTGTGGCAATTCCTGTATGCCACTGACGAGAGAAAATGGTGTGTGGGAATGCTTATTTCTTAGTATGGGAAAATACTAAATCCTTGGGAAGCTACAGAAGGAGGGAAGTTTTGAACATTTGCCAATGCTTGAGAAGTAGCAATCCCCAAATAAATAAATAAATAAATATACATTTACTAGTGTGGGTCCTCGAGACTTTGTTATTCAAATCAGTAGGAAGCTGAAGCACCCCAGAAAGAGCAAAGGGGAAATGTTGCGCCCAACTTCAGAAAAGGCTAAAAAGCCAGTCTGGAGATCTACAGGCTTTTCATCCTCACTTTGGTACCTGGGAAAAACATGGAGTGAGCCCTCCTGGAACACACTTCTGGGCACAAAAAGGTGAATGGGAAGAGTCAGCGTGGATTTACCAAGGGTAAATCATGCCTGCGTGACCTTACTACTTTCTCTGATAAAAGTGACTGGATTTGTGGATGAGGGGAGACCAGCACGTGTCATTTACCTCACATTTAGCAAGGCCTTTGACACTGTCTTGCACAATATTCTTGTGTCCAAACTAGGATGTTACAGTCTGGGTGGGTGGACAACTACATGGTTAAAAAGCTGATTGGATAGTCAGGCTCAGAGAGTAGTGATTAGTGGTTTCCACTCTACCTGGGGGCTGGCAACAAGTGGAACACCACTTGTTGGGTCTTTCCTGGGACCTGTTCTGTTCAGCATCTTTGCCAACAACCTGGAGGAGGTGATGGAGTGCACTCCTACCAATTAGGGGGGTAGGGGAAGATAACCCCAAGGGCAGAGCTGCCATTCAGAGGGACCTAGACGGACTGTATTAATGGGCTGACAGGAATCCTATAAAAAGGACAAATGTGAAGTCCTGAAGCTGAAAAGGAAAAAAACCTCTTGCAGTAGTACTTTATCCAAAGAGCAAAACCAAGCACATCTTGAAGAGGAAGGCAGCCAAACAGACATGGGATTTGTTTGCCATTGCAGACTGTCCTGTCTTAGCTTACATGGAGGTCTGGAAAAGAGGGGCAGTCGTATGGCCTAACATAGCATTTTCTTGCTTCTCCATCTATACCTGCTGTTTTAGCCCCCATTCCTGGTCAAAGGCAAGTTTAGTACTGCTCTCCTGTTGCCTGGGAGAGCTGTGGGAGAAACAAATAGTGTTTCTTTTTCTGTTCTGTGTCATTTACTATGTCTACTTCCATTCTATGTCATTGCTGTGCCCCGGCAAAGAAGACATACACTTGTAGTCTGCAGAAGACTTAATGCTGGCGCAACTTGCTTTGGCTGAGCAGAGGCCATGGAGAAAGTGTTACCTCTGTACAGTACTTGGCTTTATCCAGCTAGGACAAAGTTTGATCTCAGCCTTGTAGCATTTTTCTACTATACAAAGTTGGATGACTTCTTACCTGAGCAGATCACTCCAGTATCAAAGTAATGAGGGCAGGTAAAAGCATCCCATCCTGGATGTGAGCAGTTCCAGAGCGCGGGTTCGTCACCACGGCAATCAACTCGATACAACCACGTTGGTCCAGATCCTTCTCCAAAAGGAGCTCGATTGAGGGCCTTAACAGCAGATCCGCATTGTAGTTGCTTACAAACAACCTCAGCATCTTCTATGGTCCAGTCACCATCGCACACAGTTCCCCACTTCTCCTCATGTTTTACTTCCACTCTCCCAGAGCAGGGGACAGTTCCATTTGACAGCCTCAATTCATCAGCACCTTCATACACAGAGACAGAGCAAGGTTATGGAAAGGACAGTGCCTAATCATGATTATCTATTGCAGACGGTTAATGAGAGTATTATTATTCTTAATTTACTCTTAAATCAGACTTACTTCGTTCACCTTTCTAAATACTCCAACTGAAATTTTTGTGCAGGGAGTTAGGTCCGTATTTACAAATTTGAGTTAACCATACTGCTAAAATGTAAGTTATTTCTAATGACAGGTGAGCTTTCTCTTCTTCTGACCTATCAGGGCTGGGAAATGCTGAGTAATGTCCCTGCTGTGTGATTCACAAAGGCTTCAACAGAAACTCCTCCTTTCTCTTTGTTGTTCTGCCATAATGATATCCAGCCGAAAATGTTTACTGGGCACCGCTTTCTTCATTCCTGTGTTCAGAATGGTGTGAAGAAGCAATTTCCGTTGTATTGCTTTACAGTGTTGGACTGCTACTATAGATGCTTCAAAGATTATACAGTAGCTTAGCACAGAGACTTAAAGGTTAGAAAACACAGGGAGAATTTTGTTACATTCAAATGCAGGAATGATGGTGGGACACAGAAGCAGTCCTTAGGAAGCCAAGCTACACAAAGGTCTGCTAGTACTCAAGAAACACAGGGGAACAGGCCCGAGTCTGTGTCTTACACAGACACGGTAAACACGGGAAAAACTGAAATAGGTAGCCTAAGATGTAGTGACACATAAAGAAAAAAAGTGGACTTGTTCAGGAATTGTCTCAAGTTTTTTTTCCCAGTCAGAAATTTTAAGGTAACAGTTTTGGAACATCTTTTCATAAAAAAGATGCTTTACTTGCAGAAAGGTTCATATCTGCTTGAGTAAAAAGCATACACAGAATCACAGAATCATAGAACATGTTGACTTAATATTTTGAATTGACATAGACAATGATTTTCTGTAGATGTTTGTGAAACAAAAAAAAAACGCCAAACCTTCTGCCAAATTCCATCACAGTCACTGTTGTAATTAAACAGCAACACGGATGGCATTCATTTGTTGGGTTATGTGATAGAAAGCTTGTCTCCACATACAAAGGACAACAGAGGAGCAATGGCAGGTGGGAGAAGCCCAATAATCCAGTCAAGGCCCTGCCCTGCCCCCTTCTAGTGCTCTCCCAGCAGAGCGATCAGCCCCATAGTCCAGGTGTGAAACCCATCAGATGAATCAACATGAGGGCTTTCCGTGTCACTTTAGAGACTGAGGGGGTTACTGCCTAGAGGGTATTGGACACTTTATAGGATGCAAGAGAAGAGCATCTTGGAATTGCACAACACTTATTATGGGATATTTAGGAAAGGAATCAAAGGTGGGGAAAGGGAGGAATCAAGGATGTTTGGGTAGGAGCAAGTGTGGGAAAATAGGTGGGTAAGTGGATAAAAGGACCGTAGTCAATGGGCACAAACTGAAACACAGGAGTTTCCATCTGAACATCAGGAAACACTTTTTTACCATGAGGATGACTGAGCACTGGAACAGGTTACTCAGGGAGGCTGTGAAGTTGGCTTCCTTGGAGATATTCAAAAGCCATCTGGACATGGTCCTGACAACCAGCTCTAGGTAGCCCTGCTTGAGCAAGGAGGTTGCACCAGATGACCTCCAGAGGTCCTTTCCACCCTCAACCATTCTGTGATTCTGTGAAAAGCAGCCAGTTGTGGGTAAGCAGGCTTCTAGTCAGTATGCTTGTCTGGCTATGCCTTGCACCTAATCAGCACTGTCCGTTTTATCTTGTTATTAAAACCTATTTCTAACTGATTCCCTGGGTGAGGTGGCTTTATTTGGTGTGCATGTGTCTGTATGGAGTTCTAAGTGCCAGCAACTGGAGCTGGACCACAGGTCGTAAAAGCACGTGTCTTTGGTGCTGTACTGGTTTTGACTGGGATAGAGTTACATTTCTTCATAGTAGCTTGCATGGGGCTATGTTTTGGATTTGTCATGAAAACAGTGTTGATAACACAGGGATGTTTTAGTTATTGCTGAGCCCCAGAAGTTGGGAGGGGACACAGCTGGGACAGCTGACGCCAGATGACCAAAGGGATAGTCCATGCCGTATAACATTGTGCTCAGCAGTAAAACCTGGGGGAAGAAGGAGGAAGGGGGGATGTTCAGAGTTATGGCATTTGTCTTCCCAAATAACTGTATAGGCGTGATGGAGCCCTGCTTTCCTGGAGATGGCTGAACACCTGCCTGATGATGGGATGTAGTGAATGAATTTCTTGTTTTGCTTTGCTTGCATGTACAGATTTTGCTTTACCTATTAAACTGTCTTTATCTCAACCCACAAGTTTCTCTCACTTTTACCCTTCCGAATCTCTCCCCCATCTGTGACTGTTCACTCAACTCCTGCTCAGATTTTGGCTAACCCAGTTCATGCTAAGGCCTGATGTATGCTGAGAGCAGCGCCATTAGGTCAAAGGGAGAGCACCATGTGGGTGGGACAGATGCCCAGAAGGAGCTAAAGGGCCATTATGCAGCCATTATCACCTGCAGAGTGCTGGCTCCTGCAGCCATTGCCTTTTGTCTGGCAGTTTCTTCAGAATCTGTGAACGTATGGAAATGGTATAGAGCAAACTTCGGAGCTGGAAGGTATAAAACATCAATTTACCCAAAAAGCCTTTGAATCGGATGCAACAGCAGCCGGACTGCTGAGGCGTTCGTGCTTCCCTGTGTGATACTGGGGATGCCCGCAGCATGAAGGAGAAGGAAGGATGAGCACTCGCACCATCGGCTAGGTAACTAATTCCGTTTTTTTTTTTCTCATAAGTGCATGAATTAAGAGTTACGGGTTATAAGTTATGAAACCTTATGAGCTGAATCAGTGAATTCACATGACAAGCTAGTCTGGGCAAAGGGGAAATAGAAACCTCCTTTCAGGCAGTTGTAGAGAGCAATAAGGTCACCCCTCAGCCTCCTCTTCTCCAGACTAAACAACCCCAACTCCCTTAGCCGCTCCTCACCAGACTTGTGCTCCAGACCCTTCACCAACTTCGTTGCCTTTGGACACACTCCAGCACCTCCATGTCCTTCTTGGAGTGAGGGGCCCAACACTGAACACAGCACTCGAGGTGTGGCCTCACCAGTGCCCAGTACAGGGGCACTATCACCTCCCTGGTCCTGCTGGCCACACTGTTCCTGATGCAAGCCAGGATGCTATTGGCCTTCTTGGCCACCTGAGCACACTGCTGGCTCATGTTCAGCCGCTGTCAACCAACACCCCCAGGTCCTTGTCTGCCAAGCAGCTCTCCAGCCACTCCTCCCCACGCCTGTAGCGTTGCCTGGGGTTGTTGTGCCCCAAGTGCAGGACCCGGCACTGAGCCTTGCTGAATCTCATACAGTTGGCCCTGGCCCATCAATCCAGCCTGTCCAGGTCCCTCTATAGGGCCTTCCTGCCCTCCAGCAGATCGACACTTCCACCCAACTTGGTGTCATCTGCAAACTTACTGAGGGTGCACTCGATCCCCACATCCAGGTCATCAATGAAGATATTGAACAGGACCAGCCCCAACACTGAGCCCTGGGGACACCACTCGTGACCGGCCGCCAACTGGATTTGACTCCGTTCACCACCACTCTCTGGCATCGGCCGTCCAGCCAGTTTTTAACCCAGCGCAGGGTGCACTTATCCAAGCCGTGAGCAGTCAGTTTCTCTAGGAGAATGCTGTGGGAGACAGTGTCAAAGGCCTTACTAAAGTCCAAGTAGACAACATCCACAGTCTTCCCCTCATCCACTAAGCGGGTCACCTTGTCATAGAAGGAGACCAGGTTAGTGAAGCAGGACCTCCCTTTCATAAACCCATGCTGCCTGGGCCTGATCCCCTGGTTGCCCCACATGTGCTGCGTAATGGCACTCAAGATGATCTGTTCCATGACCTTCCCCGGCACTGAGGTCAGGCTGACAGGCCTGTAGTTCCCCGGATCCTCATTCCAACCCTTCTTGTAGAGGGACATCACATTTGCTAGGTTCCAGTCATCTGGGACCTCCCTGGTTGACCAGGACTGCTGATAAATGATGGAGAGTGGCTTGGCAAGTTCCTCTGCCACCTCCCTCAGTATCCTCGGGTGGATCTCGTCTGGCCCCATGGACTTGTGAACATCCAGGTGGAGGAGCAGGTTGGTGACTGCCACCTCTTCAACAACTGGGACTTCATTCTGCATCCTATCTCCAACTCCCAGCTCAGGGGCCTGAAAACCCTGAGGATGACCAGCCTGTCTATTAAAGAATGAGGCAAAAAAAGCATTAAGTACCTCAGCCTTCTCCTCATCCTTCGTGGCAAAGTTACCTTCTGCATCCAACAAAGGAGGGAGATTCTCCCTGGCCCTCCTTTTGTCACCAATATATTTATAAAAACATTTTTTGTTATCTTTAACGGTGGTGGCCAGCTTAAGTTCCAGCTGGGCCTTCGCCTTTCTAATCTTCTCCCTGCATAACCTCACAACGTCCTTGTAGTCCTCCTGAGTCACCTGCCCCTTCTTCCAAAGGTGGTAAACTCTCCTTTTTGTCCTGAGTTCCAGCCAAATCTCTCTGTTCAGCCAGGCCGGTCTTCTGCCCCGCCTGCTCAACTTACGGCACATGGGGACGGCCTGCTCCTGTGCCTTTGAGACTTCCTTCTTGAATAACATCCAGCCTTCCTGGACTCCTTTGCCCTTCAGGACTGCCTGCCAAGGGACTCTGTTAACCAGACTCCTAAACAATCCAAAGTCTGCCCTTCTAAAGTTCAGGGTAGCAGTTTTGCTGACCCCCTTCCTTACTTCTCCAAGAATTGAAAACCTTATCATGTCACGGTCGCTGAGCCCAAGACAGCCTCCGACCACCACATCACTCACCAGGCCCTCTGTTTGTAAACCACAGGTCCAGCGGGGCACCTCCCCTGGTCGGCTCACTTACCAGCGACCCCCTGTTGTTGTGTTTGTTTATTGTATTTCTTAATAAGCTCCTAAAATAAAGTTTAATTCACAGAGTACGTTGTCCTGTAAATTTGAGGGATCCAAATGGGCTGTGACACCCATCCCACCGGGGGAGAGGAAGCGAGCAGCTCTGTGGTGCCTAGCTGCCTACTGGTGTTAAACCACAACAGATGCCAGCAACTGGAGTGAGTGAGGGTACCGCATATCAGTGTGTGATCGCTAGCGAATATCAAGCTGGACTAGCCAGGGAGTTAATTGGCCTGGGAGCCAAGTATACGTGTGTGTCTGGGAGTGAGGTAACTGGAGAAGTTGGCCACCAGAGGGAGCAGAGGGTCCAGGCCAACTACTGGAGAGATGGTAAGGTCAGGGGGTCAACTCAAAGACCCATTTGAATGTGAGTCAATGCATGAGGCAACTACAGAGACTGAGGATCCAGGACCAGATACTGGATGGGCCGAGTGTCTGGAGGAGTCCAAATTGTATGTATTTGCATAGTTCCCACTGATAGACTTCTATTCTGTTCAGTCAGAGAGGAAAACAGAATCACAGAATGGTTTGGGTTGGAAGGGACCTTAAAGATCAGCTAGTTCCAATCCCTCTGCCATGGGTAGGGACATCTTTCACTAGATCAGGTTGCTCAAAGCCCCATCCAACCTGACCTTGAACATTTCCAGGGATGGGGCATCCACAGCTTCTCTGGGCAACCTGTTCCAGTACCTCACCACCCTCATAGTAAAGAATTTCTTCCTTATATCTAATCTAAATCTCCCCTCTTTCAGTTTAAATCCATTGCCACTTGTCCTGTCACTACAGGCCGTGGTTAAAAGTCTCTTTCCATCTTTCTTATAAGCCCCCTTTAAGTATTGACTAGCCACAAGGAGGTGTCTCCAGAGCCTTCTCTTCTCCAGGCTAAACAACCCCAACTCTCTCAGCCTTTCCTCATAGGAGAGATGTTCCATCCTTCTCATCATTTTGTGGCTCTCCTCTGGACCCACTCTAACAGGTCTATGTCTGTCTTCTGCTGGAGACCCCACAGCTGGATGCAGTACTCCAGGTGGGGTCTCACAAGAGCAGAGTGGAGGGGCAGAATTGCATACCTCGACCTGCTGGCCACGCTTCTTTTTATGCATGCCTTGCATGTGATTGGCTTTCTGGGCTGTGAGCGCACATTGCCATCTCATGTCCAATTTGTCCCCCACCAGTATCCCCAAGTCCTTCTGCCCAGGGCTGCTCTCAGGCCATTCATCCCCCAGTTTGTGCTGATCCTGGTGATTGCTCCGAGCCAGGTGCAGGACCTTGCACTTGGCCTGGTTGAACTTCATGAGGTGAGGTTCATATTTGCCCATTTCTCAAGCCTCTCAAGGTCCCTCTGAATGGCATCCCTTCCCTCAAGTGTATCAACAGCACCACTCAGCTTGGTGTCATTCGCAAACTTGCTGAGGGTGCACTCGATCCCACTATCTATGTCATTAATTAGGGCACTGAACAGTACCAATTCTGGTATGGACTCCTGAGGGACACTACTTGTTACTAATCTCTGTTTGGATGTGGCCATCCAGCCAATTTCTTATTCATTGAATAGGCTAGCCATCAAACCCATATATCTCTAATTTAATGACAAGAATGTTGTGCAGGACCATGTCAAAGGCCTTACAGAAGTTAAGTGACATCAGTTGCTCCTGATAAGGCCATTGGTGCTGTTTGTGTTTGTGTCACTGTTGCATGTTTCTGTCTGTGTGGCCAGCGACGTACGGGGGGGCTGTGTGTGCACACATCTGTATATCAATGTATGTGCGTTACATATGTGTGTGCCTATTGGGACTACAAGTTCGCCTCTCTACCAGTTGGACCTCAGGAAATAGAGCTGTAACTGCCTTGTCTCTTATCACACTAGCAGTTTCAGCAACCCCTGCACAAGAAAGGTTTTTAAGAAGGATTTTATCAAGCAGTAATCAGACATTTAAGCATTGATAACATGAGAAAGATACACGCCTTAAACCTTGGGATACAGGCCAACCTTGAAATGAAGACAGGTATGTAATTATTTGCTGGATATAAATGCTCAATTGAATTACACATAGAATATTGAAATATTTGAAAGGAATTTTATGTTTCAGAGGAAAGGAAGCTCTGCAGCTTTTGTGATGGAACTAAGAAGCCTGGGGCACTTTTTAAAAATTTAAGTCTGCCCCTTGACAACTAAATAATTCTCTACTCATCATGTTCATCTGTTAACCGTTGCGGTGGGCTCATGCGCCCCTTGGAACCAAGTTGTTGGATATGAGTTTTGTGCTTCTCAGGGAGAAAACTTAAAAGGAGAAAATAGAAAAAAAATGCTAGTTTGGCGTTACTGAACCATGTGAATTGAAAGCCACTGGTGTCTAGAGCATGAACGAGGACATGACAAAATGGGTGGAAAATCAAATGGTAGAAAAACACATGCAGGACCTTGCTATTTCCAGGTTAAGGACAAACTACAAGCTAAGTGCACACAAGAATCAGGAAGAGCTTGGCCACCACATGTAAGACTTGTCTTCAATTTGGTCAGATTTGAATTTCAGCATGTTATGGAACAGGTAAATCCCTGAAGAGGGTTGGCAACTTCTTTTGGGGCCTGAAGGATCATTCAGATTGACCACATAGCTAGAGAACGTTTACAGGACAGTCATGTGAGAACCCTAGTAACTTTGGTCCCAAATTAGCACTGTTTCAAAACCTGACACATGGAAAATTAAAGCAAACATCTATAGGACAGGTTTGATCCAATTGTCAGTCCCCTGAGTGCACTAATAATCCTTAATGGCCTTGACCTTCCCTACCTGGGGTCTCTGCCCACCCACTCTGCCAGTGGGCCCAGGCTTCCATTTAAGCACAGGCCTGGACCTTCTGTCCCTGCCTGAGCTACACTGCAGGTGCATTTGTGTTCAACTCAGGCGCAGTCGTACCTGGCCATGGGCCCTATTGATCTGCGCTCTGAGCCACAGACTGACTTCTCAGCTTGACCTTGGACCTGCCTCATCACCATGAACTTGCCTGATGATCTGAGGCAAATTGGCAAGAAGAGCTGAACCCAGCTACCACCCCTATGTCTGTCCTGCTTGCCTCTCTTGGGTACTGCGGGGCAGGACCCTGGCTGGTGAGGCCACCGCCCTGCCAGACGTGTTATCGCAGCTGGAGCAGCTGGCCCTTGCTGTACCCTCATATCAGCTCTACAGCTCATGACTCATAGGAGTCACCTCCCCAAAGGTGACACAGTTAGCTAAGACAGATGCAATTTTTAGTGAGTAAGACTGCACTGGAAGCAAGAAAGGTATCAGAACCTGACCAGGTACCAAGAGAAACCTGCAGTACTCATTATGACCCAGCACTGGGCAGCGATGTGAACAGAAAACAGTGCAGCTGCACACATCTTGCTAATAGTCCAGAAAGACACCGCTCAGAGATCATCTCCCATCAACGATGGTATTTGATAAGCAACAAAAGAGAATTAATTTGCACTAAGAGCCTTGGGTTTTTCAGTAAGAGTTTTCAGAACAATCTGGTGTGGAAAATACCACCCTCCCTCTCTTCCTCAAAAGACAGAGGTGTTCCTACATATCACACTGCTCATTGTCATTTGAGATTGTGAAATAAGAATATATAATTTTTCTTTGCATTTGAAAACAAATCTAATTCCTCTCTCTGTTCCCTGTCAGTGTTAGACCATGGACTGATGTTAATGCAGCCACTTCCTTCAGTAACTAACCAGCGTTTCATTTCTCATTCCAGAGTAAACTGCTGGCAGTAGTCAACTAAAAGGCAATTTTGCCTCCTTCTCTATGTGGTCTGTAGCCTGATTCTTCCCTGCTTCATCAGACACAGACAATATAGCTTTGACACATGATCACCTCTCATACATAAGCAAAGGTTTTACCTCTTTGCTAACACTGCTGGACTTCCTCACAATTTCCTGCCTACCATTTAGATTCAGAAACACAAAAAGATTAAGGGAGATTATTCAAGAGACTGACAACTAATAACTTCCAAAACCTACTTTTTCTGCAATCTGTCCTCTCTCCTCAAATTTCCTGAGAAAGTCTCTCACATACATAGCACAAGTCTCTGATAACTACAAAATCCCTTTGTACTTGCAACATGTTGTCTCAGAAGGAGTATAATCTTTCTGTAATAAGTCTTTTAAGACTCTTCTGAAAGATGTTCTGGAGAACAACCCAGTTTGTATGAAGAACATAGTCCAAAAAAGAGTTTTCTCAGCTAAAAATATATACATTTAAAAGAGAAATAATTTCTAAGAAAGGTTAAATTCATAATACATTATTAAAGGAACAAGATAACCTATTTCCATTATCCATATCCAGGAATAAAACAAACAGCTCCTCACTTGACTGACCTCTCTGCACTTGAATTTTTAAATAATCCAGTATCTGATGTTTTCAACACATGACAGCATGCAAGACTGGATGCAGAGGTAGGCATAACCCAATCAACAGATTTAAATATTTCCTAAACAAAACTATAATTTTCTGCAATCAATCTTATGTGAAATTTTTATGATACCTACAGGCACACTCTTTTGTATTTTCTCACACTCCGTATGTCCCACAAGTGCCTTCATTGAATTCAGTGGTACTAGTCAGGGTGAGGTTCTGCTTGGATAAGAAGATGTCAGATTTTGGCTTGCTCCAGCTGAAGACCTGGTTCCCCTCATAGGCCAGGGATGAGGATGAGCCATGCATCCCTGTACCCAGACCCTAAGTGGAGGTTTTCAGCACACGTGTGCTGCCTTGGTCGCAGGCTGCCTGCTCAGTCCCTGATGGCCATGCCTCCCAGACTGCCTGCACGCTGCACCCTCCCAGGGGACTAACAGGGGACTGCGGCAGCGTGGGGAGTGCAAGTACCACCAGGGCAGAGATGTGGATCGTAGTGCTGGTGATGGCGTCAAGGTAAAGCTACTCTTGTCTGCATCTGCCACTGAGTCACTCTGGTACTATTCCCTGTTATTAAGAAGTTGGCAGAAAACTCATTTCTACAGTACTGCTCAGCTGACACTCAAACATTGCTACGAAGATGCCTAAATACAAATATTTAATATTGTTCTTCACACTCTGCACAGAAAGGCCTGTGCCTCCTCTTCCCATCCACTTGAACTGTGACTCCATTCACACAACTGGTGAGAACCTTTAAGACTAGGGCCACGCTACATCAAAGTATCAACCATGAAGTCTTGTTCTCATCATATGGGGATGCGACTACCAGTCGCAATGCCATAGTGCCACCTCCTTGTGTATAGAGACAAAAATGGGGATTCCAAAATCTGGCTCTCACCATCAGCTTCAAGCATGTACACATAGCTCTAGAAGAGCGGGGAGACAAATGGCGATAAGCTTCAGATATACAGGACAACTGAGGGGACGGTATGTTACGCAGCCAAACTCTGCTGGACACACAGAACACAGCAACATCATTTTAACTGGTGTTGAAAAAAGACCTGGAGTTATTCATTCTGTCTACACAGAGTTCAACAGGGGAGGCAAGACGGTCGTAAGAATACCCAGCTGGTTTCCATTACAGCTTGGCTGTTTACTAAACTTGGACTTGAATTCCTATGAGAATGGCCAGTCGCTGATGTCTGAGTAAAACAGGATCACCAAGGAGACTGAATCAAAGACAGAAATGTATTTAAGCACCTTCTTGACACTTTGTCTTACAGGTTGATGGAATAAAAACCTATTTGTTTTGAATTTACATTCTTTTCCTATCTCACTGCCTTATGTAAAATAAAGTATGTACTTACCCAGGGAGACCTGAATGGAGAGGAGAAGCAGCCACAACACTGAAGTAGAAAGAGGTCCTTTTGTTGCCATCCTGATCATGGACAGATGAAACTTCACTCTCTGTTAGGTGCTGCCTAGACCAAACTCTGCATGGGCTTCTCTGTGTCTACAAATGACTACAAAGGAGGAAATATATAGATTCACATGCTAGCATGAACTACATGAAAGAACCAATAGAAATATTGTTCACCTTTTTAGACATTATCAACAGATTAATCTCAAATCTGAAAGAACCAAAACCTCCAATAAAATGTGAAAATTGTGCCTGTGACCATATATGAAGTATGATTGCGCTTCTGATGTCATCATCAGTATTGTCTTGTTTTACTACGGGACCAACATCGGTGGTACAAGCAGAGCAGTACGCAAAACGGTTATTTCTCACCTGACAAAGCAATGTGAAAGTGCGGAACATTGGTCATTTTATGAATCACTTTGGAAGAGAAAAAGCTAAAGAAAATCCCTAAATTTGTAGCTCATCTATCTCCTTGGGAGCAGTTGTACTCTCACTGTGAAATCAACAGCAGTGGTGTTTATCACTAGCGGTAGCTCTGCGAGTAAAAAAATGACACCCGCTCTGTCTTTGAGGCCAGTGCTGCTCAGGGTTTCCTTATTCGGTCAAAACTTGAGAACCGTATGGGCAGAAGCTCTTGAAAGGCCATCTTCCTTAGGATGCGAATTATAGGACTTCCTGTTTCCTCTGCTGAGTTTCTTTTTGTTTCAGGTTATGTATGACCATTGCTGGTAGTTCTGCTCACTCTCATTCACTCCAGAATGATGAATTTAGGGAAATAAAAGCTGCTGTTAAACAAACTGTGGCTACTTGACTCATTCCTGGCAACTGGAACAAGTTGCAGAGTGCTATCTGTTTACACTAGTCTGAACACACAATCCTCTTTATGGCACTGACACACATGCTCTCTTTGTCTGATGGCAGCTATCTGGTGTTTATCCAGAATCCCAAGTTCAGTGACATCCAAGCTGTTAGGTCCTTAGTACAGCAACAAGCTCTGCAACCTCTTCCCCTTCTGACTGGGCTTTGACTGCCTGTTCAAGGTGTGTAGCAGCAGTGTAACCTTGGGTCAGACTCCTGTGGAAAGAGCTGCATGAGGAAGAGCAGAGAGAAGTCTGGCCAGAGGCTGCCCATTCTTTGCTCAGTAGCTACTCAGGAGCTCAGACACTTGCTTGTGGTCTCTGCTAGAGCTATATGGCAGCCAGACTTGGGTCTGGCCATGAACTTTGCTGATACTGACCCTGATCTGCTGACTTGACTTTATGGCTTGATCTTGGACCTACCACCTTATTATAGTCTTGTTTGGATTGCTTGGACTGCTGACTTAACCTGGCTGCAGTCACTGGACCTATTCTGTTGTTCTTGTTCAGGTACTATGGGACCATACCCCTTGGTGAGGATTCTGCCTCATGCCTGGCTTGCTGTCACCTCCAGTTCCTGGCTGACCTTCCCTCGCAGGGGGAGTACCAGGTACATGCCAGCACCCATGGATATTAGAACTCCAGAATTCTCAGCTGGGGAGAAGCTGGTACTCTCCTTTTCTTCTCTTTCCCATTGCAGACAAGGATGTAATCAGGATCAGTATTCACTTGGGTCGGGACTGGCAGCATGGATTCCCTGTGCCCAATGGACATGAGGGCTTACCTAAAAACCACAGTCCCCATGATGACTTTAACAAGTCCTGAATATGTCTGGTGACACCAGGATGTGCTTATAGTCAAATGACCAGGAGAAGACATCTATTCAAGGACAAGTTCAATGGCAACATGACATCATGTCTGTCATCCAGCCTTATCCATCTAGCAATTTTTGTGAAAGACCTTAAGGGTATCTTCTCACTAGACTTGGATACAGAATGTTCCTATATGGAAAAGTAACCCATCAGTTACCATTGCACAGCCCATCATAACTGTTGGTATTCTTTGTCTGGGTAGAGGGGCATTCTGGGACACCATCTATGATCAAATAGCAGAAGAAAAACCAGCACCATCTCCACTAAGCACAAACATCTTGGTCTACATATCCAGAAGTTCTGCTCTTTCCTCAGATGGATGAAACACTTCCTTCTTCTCTGAGGAATCCACCTACCCTCCTGCCCCTCCTCCCCCAGTCAAACTGTCTCCCTTGTATCTTGTATTTGTCTTTAAAGCAGAGCTCATCTGTCATAAACTGAGTACCTGTTTGGAAAAGATTCTCTGCCATCAGTTTCATGCCTCTAGAGGTCCATTCCCCCCTTTTCAGAAGTATTCCCTGATGCTTTCCACACTGTATTCCCACTGTTGGACCTCTCCTCCACAAGGAATTGGTCATGACAGCAGAAATCTGTAATGGGGCAAAGAGGGGGAACTGAGAGTTTGAAACAGAAGTGGCTGATAGCAGGTCATCAAATGCGTCTAGTGGACTAGGAATGACTTCAAGACTTATGAAGAAACATTGAAATATATTTACTTTAGGTTTAGCTTTCCCAGTGTGAATATATATTTCTGAATTCTTGGTGCTCTTTTTTTGCCTTCAGATGAGTTTCTGGGACTTCTGGATGATTTGTGTCACTTGTGAAGGTTCTTGCAGAATTGGCTTCCCCACCAGAAAGCCTAGGAAGATGGACAAAAAACAACCCTTATGGTCTGGAGGCATGCAACAGCATGTGTTGGGGACAAGACTCAGCCTTGTGTGCTTGAGAATAAGCTTTACAACTCTGTAACTAAAAATCATGTTGCATATGGAGTTGCAGGTACACTGATTAGCACACACCCTTGGACAGGAAGATGTAACAGGTGTTGGTGTCTAGAATCTGAAAGAGGTAGAAGACCCTCACATGAGCCCTAATAAACTATGAAATTTTGCAGCCAATAGCTAGATTGCATGAGAATGCAGGAAGAAAATAAAGAGAGAATTTCCTGTGCTGCATGAGAAGCATCATACTAGTATCAATTGCCTGACTTCCCTACTATACATTCTGAGAGCAGAATGAAGTATATTTCTTCACAGAAATGAAAATGGGCTCTGGGGATACTGGTTGACACGTGCTTCAAGACATACTGCTCCCCAAGCAGCACTTTCTTCCAGGGGCTCCTGGTGTCACCTCTAGGGGTACCTTCTGGCTAAGGATTACTTCTTGATTCTTGTGCAAGAAAAATCTGGTGTTGATTCAGTTTTCCTTACTGGGATGAGCAAAAATTAAGAGGTGGGCAGAGCCCACTCTTCTCCAGCTTGCAAGGAAGGAAGAAGAAAAGTAGATATGGGGCAGGGCTCCAATCTGGTTAGAGCACAGAGTGAAGCTTTGTTGTTCTTGGGATCTGTGCATATATAGTAGATACTTACCTTCCTGCAAAATGGGCACACATGGTGGGAGCAGCCCAATAAATAGCCCACTGTTTCATAAGGAAATCTCCAGTATCATAGGTATAGTGAGAGATTAGTAGGGTAGAAGAGAGGGTTCTCTCTTCTCTTCTGATGCTCCTTAGTTCTGCCACTTTGCATTTGCAAAGAAATGTAGCATAGGGAACCGACACACATAAGGATGTTCTCGCAACATGGCTTTGAAGCAGGCTGCATGGGTACCACCCATGGGTTGTGCAGCGAAAGCAGTTGGAAGACTCATGTGGCAGGACCCCACAGCTGAGAGGTGTGTAGGGACTGTTTTCACACAGACTCACCTAAGGCAGCTCATGGAGACAGTGGGGCTTTCATCTCCTGGTGCAAACAACGAAGGATGTGGTTAGAGGCTTATCTCATTTTTGAAGCAATCAGCACAAGTACTGTCTATAGTGCTAAGTAAAAGTTGGTCAGGGACTGATTCCTGGGCCCAGTGTCAAGTGGCACAGACTGACTTGCACCCGCACTTCACAGGATTAATTCCCTCTATGTCGTATTTCCCTTGAAGTGTGCCAAAGCAAAGCTAGAGACTGAACCAGCACCTGAGCCATGGACAGAGGTTAAGTGCTTGAGTTTGCTTGCTTATTGTGCAGTGTAGGGGTACCCACAGAGTCCCTCCCATCTCTCTCTCCTGCAGCTGAAGAGCTCCCTGATCTTCTTGACACCTGCCAGTATTCATCCCCATGGCAGCATGGGGGATCCCTCCCCATGCACATGAAGATGAGTTATATAGAGCAGGAAGTCAGCAAGAAAAGTCCTTTCTTGTTGTCTGTAAAAAACTTTCTAAAAGAGTTTTCAGGACCTGGCAGTACTGAGCTCTCTAGTGGGAGATCTCTTAGGAAGCAGTTGTAGTGGAGATGGCTAAGACGACCCCTTAGCAAGCTCGGTGCTGGATCACCTGGACTACAAAGGAGCCTTTGCAGGATTCCAGGCATGCACATTGGTGCAGGGTAGGTAACAAAGGAGGCAGTACAGCCCTTTTAGAGGATGGGAAAGGAAACATGGAAAAGAAAACATTTGTTAGAGACCGTCTTCTGAGAAACAGTGGTGAAGCAGAGAAAGTCATAGAGGGACGTGAGAGAATTGGAATGGATACCTCAGCTCTACTGACACAGGACTGTGGTACAACTGTCCAGCAGGTAGACACAGGGAATCTATGGGGACAGGAGATCCAGGACATCAGCAGATCTGCAGGTCGCAAAAAGCTTGGTGTCTCCATCTTTACCACTGGCAGGTTTGATGTCTGCATACCAAGAAGCCCTCCTGTCACAAGCTGCTTCAAGCTCTACCTCAGAGCATTTCAAGAGAGCTAAACCACCATTTCTGAAGCTCCTGCTGCCAGAAGCTTTGGTAGTGAGAAAGCAACAGAGATGCCTCAGCTCTAGGCACACCAGTACTAGACCTTGCTGAACCTTTCACACATCAAACCCAGTGGCAGCCTCAGCAGAAATTCAGGAGAGGAACTTTCTCTCAAAAGCAAAGGTGAGCTGCTAGGCCTGCCATTTGCAATTTCCTAACTATTTCTGCAGAGGAGCACCTAGGTCTTGCCAGCGGTGCCATAACCAAAGGGATAGCCTGAGAGTGGCTCAAGGCACAGCAATGGCAGCAGGTGGTGACAAGGGAGAACGGACAGGCATCATCTCCCTCAGAAGTGCCTGGTCTCTCTTGCAGCACCTGAACTCATGCCAGCTGTCTCACTGAGATCCACACATTTGGATTGCAGTGGGGTGAGAGAAATGCTGCTCCTCCAGACAGTGGCTTAGGCCAATGGTATCTAGAAGATAAGTGGGGACATGATGAAAAGAAGGCTTGCCGTCTTTTTTGCCTATGCCAACCTGCAGCCTCATCAGAACTGATCTGATGTCCCCTGAAGGAAATATTAAGTGAAACCAGTTGAGGGATTGATGGAAAGGTCCAATGCAATCACAGGGGCTGACAAGCGGAGTGGTATGGCAGCACTGCAGAGACAGGACAGTATGAAAGACAGATGCACATTGATTTCCTTGGAGGTCTTACCCACTGCTGCAATACAGAAAAGGACCCTCTTCTCATATATCTGTGAAGGTTGCCAAAGCAGGTTAGGACACTACCTGTACTAATACATACATATTTTCTTGCATGTATAATTATGTTATGTTTTATGGATCAGATCATCTTGAGTATCATCACACGGCATATACGGCAGGAGTGTTGATCTGCTGGAGGGCAGGAAGGCCCTACAGAGGGATCTGGCCAGGCTGGATTGTTGGGCCCAGGCCAACTGTGTGAGGGTCAACAAGGCTCAGTGCTGGGTCCTGCACTTGGGGCACAACAACCCCATGCAACACTACAGGCTGGGGGAAGAACGCCTGGAAAGCTGCCCGGTGGAAAAGGACCTGGGGGTGTTGGTCGCCAGCCGGCTGAGTATGAGCCAGCAGTGTGCCCAGGTGGCCAAGAAGGCCAATAGCATCCTGGCTTGCATCAGGAATAGTGTGGCCAGCAGGACCAGGGAGGTGATGGTGCCCCTGTACTGGGCACTGGTGAGGCTGCACCTCGAATCCTGTGTTCAGTTTTGGGCCCCTCACTCCAAGAAGGACATGGAGGTGCTGGACCGTGTCCAAAGACAGGCAATGAAGCTGATGAAGGGTCTAGAGAACAAATCTTTCAGTTTCTCAGAATTGGAATATTTGGGTTTTTAACTTTTCTTTTGTGTTGTGTTTTTTTTTCCTTTTCTTGATGGTAAAGAGATTTTTGAAAGGCAAGTTCCATCTCCATCTTACGTGTGCTTTCTTAAACAAATAATGAATCTCGTTTAATTCCTTCCTTTCTTAGAAGGAGCTTATGACAAGTCTTTAAATGTACAGTATATCTTTCATCCTAGTTCTTCCAGATCTCCCTTTCTGTTCAAAATATTTGGTTTATTTGAATTAGGGATACAGAAAGCTATGCTGGTTTTAACACGATGCCTGTTATTTCTGCCTGTATGTGTAGCAGAGGTGGAAGGTATGCTTTAAATATTCAAGAGGCTCTCTGTTCTCTCTGTTAGAGAGAACCCTTCGAATCTTTAGTAGTTCCCTCTTCTATAATGAGCTATATTTCCTCTTTTCTCTTAAAGCTTCTTTCCTTTTTTGCCTGCAATTGTCTGGATTGTATGTTTTGGCTATTCCTAATTTCAGGTTTTACCTCTGTTTTCTGGGTCATGTCATACCCCAGTTCTGCTGCAACATTAATCCTATCAAAACTCTGTTCCACTATGGATTTTAGGACTTGAGTTTTTGAGTTTAACTCAAAATCTTTTCTGTTATGAGGGTCTGGGTTTTTTTGTTCTTCTCATGAGGAAGACACACTTGTGATACCAACAGCCCTTTGTGTTATCTCTCAGACTGTTCTTCTGGGGAAATATTTTTAAAAGCAGACCTGTTACCATTCCATATAGAAGAAAAGTACTTTTTGGAAGATAAAATGGTCAAGATGATAGTCTACTGAAACAAGCACGGTGTTCCCTTAAGACAGTGGGAGGAGTAATCTGGGCTGGTGATGCAAAGTTAGGATACACTAACAGTACCAAGGAGGAAGGAGATAACTTGAGGATGAGGGTAAGGTGATTGGATGAAACACATTACTGCAGAAAAGGAAGAAAAATGCCAAGATCTTGTCATTCTGTAATCAATGAACAGGAGCCGTATCATTATAAAAAAAGGCAAATGCAATTCTAGGCTGTATCAGTTGAGAATTTGCAGTACAGATAGAGGAATATTAAGATCACTCTACAGAGTATTTTTTACAGTAAATAATTTTGCTCATGTATAGCCAAAATGATGTACTGGAGTTGGAACAATACAAAGAAGGCCTTCAAGGATGATCAGAGGAATACAAAGTCCATCTTACAGTCAAAGGGTGATGAAGAGACTAACAAAAAATGCCAGTCTAACAAAACAAACTTCTAAGAATTTTTGGACAGGTTAACACTAACCGGAACAAGGACTCTACAATGTGAAGAAAAGTACAAAGTTGCTGTGAAGACATGTAAGACTGGATGTCACAAGGAGGCTTCTAACAGTTAGAAAAATGAGGTCCTGGAATAAGCTTCCAATAAAAACAGTAACAGAAAGAAACTTTTCTAGTAATGGCCAAGGTCATAGTCACTGAAAGGAATTACTGGGCATGTTTTCTTTGGTTAACACAAGTGTAGACTTGATGACTGAGGTGGTCCCCTTAAATCCCTTGCCCCATAATTCAGGAATTACCACAATAGACCTTCTGTATAAATCATACTTTTGCTGTAAACACATAGAGAATATATAGTGCAAGATGTGGTAGAGCTACAAACTCTTCTGTTTCCTGGAACTATCCAGAGAAGTAAATCTGAATACGAAGAAAAGATTGCTGTAGAGTAGACAAAAAGACCATACTTGATAGCGACCACGTAGCATTTTCACCTGGTAGTTGACAATGGACTCTCCCCTGTGGACATGCAAAACCTCAGATTTCACTACGCTGTGACCAACATAATGCAAGGGAGGCAGGTCAGTGAAGGGGGAATGAGCAGTATTAATGGAATATTTATTGGTCAAGTGAGGTACAGACGGGACTCAGGGAGACAACCACTGATGAGCCTGTGCTAATCCTAGAGTCAAGCAAGGACAGAATGGTTTCATGAGTAGAACTGTAAATTTTCCTGATAGGTGTTCAAGTCAGGGGAGAAAAAGATCGCAATCAGTGTTTGTTAGATCACCTTTTACTAGTTAAACTGCTAATAGAATCAAGTTGTTATTATTAATAGCAGATAACTATTCACACAGTATGCTCAATTATTGCCTCACACTCAGACACTCACTGACAGTTACCTGTTTAGAGCAAGATCTGGGAGGCCCATCCCAGAAGCAAAGGGTTGTCATGCTGGGGGCTTCTAGCTGAGCTCAGAAAGATCCTTTAGGGCCCATTTTTCAGCAGGTGTGTATATAATTCTGTTATCTTTTTACATAGAATCACTGGATCCTAGGATGTGGTCTAAGTTATTCAACACACTGTTGATATTGTTGTGTACTGGTGGCCCTGACAGACTTGAGGTTCTTCATGTTTTGAGTTTTTCTGCTCTTGTGGATCCACAGGACTAAGAGTCTCCAGACCTTATGTATTCTTGGGAGGCTTTTACATGCTGCCTCTCAGCACCTGCCCATCCTTTCCATGATCTGATTTCTGATTACTGTTTTTCCATTCACACACATAGGCACTTCTCATTCATGCAAATTCACCCAATACAGGCTTTTATGACAGAAATGCAGTACCTGAGCTGATCCATAAGCCAGCATGTGTCCCACAAGACACTCTCCCATCCCATGATTTCAGCTTGCAGCAGTAATTTTTACCTGCAGTCCCTTTGGACACAGTTCTCTTGTATCTATGCAAAATTTATACCTTATGGTCGCTGCACATTAAAACTTCAAACTTTAAAATATGTCACTCACTGCACCATAACTAAGAGGCAAACAGCTCTTGCCTGTTTGTTTTAATTCCCTCTACCATGTGCTGACCCAGTGTTTCGCCTCAAATGACAGGAACTGTATCCCTATGGAGCTCTATTTTCCATACGTTTGACTCCAGGGGCCCACAGTTTTCCCATTAAAATTGGTAGAGTGCAGCAAATCTTTGTAATTTGTCGGTCTCCACCCAGCACAGCAAGACAGCGTTCCAGTGACTGTCGTCCTGCAGCTACTTTTGCTGCCCCTTGGCTGCTTATCCCTGTCAGCCTCTCTAGCATGCTAAAGGTAGGCAGGTGAAGGAGCTACTGCCCCAACACTGTGGCAACTGTTGCTCTGTAGTGTTCAGGAAGAGCTGCTGTACTCTCTGCTTACCAGACAGTGCCATCAGTAAGGGCTTCTGGTAAGCTTTCAAACTACTAGTCTTACAGGTAGAAATAAATTCTTAAATATTTGTCCTTCTGTGCTATTAAATGGATTTAATCAGAATATAAACCCTTTTGTACAGAAGGTTGTACATATTTCTAAAAGCCTCCTGCAGGTCTTAAGACCTTCAGTCCCATCCGTCTATGAAAGCAGGTGAGGAAGATATAGACACACACACAGAAACATGCCTTGTAGTCCAAAGCTAACACAGGCTGCTTCAAAACTTGTTTTGGGGCTATGTAAGTATATGTGTCTTTGAACTGCTGTTATCTTGAAACAAAACATAGATGGAGCTAAGAGATGGAGCTAATACACTTGATGCTGGGGTAAAGATGGGGGTGTCTGAAGGAAAACAAGCAGTTAGGAAGGAAACCACTTTCTTTCTTTCTTATTCGGGCTGTGCTGGAGGGATTTTGAGTTTCAGAGAAATGAGATGTATCCTGTGGTTAAGTTAAACCTGAGCTTTGAGAAGGATTAATCTCTGTATCTCAAACTGACAATGGTTTAAACAAACATCTTAAATGAAGTCATCTGGAGTGGTATTTATCTTTCTGAATCTTTATGAAAGTATTTTTCAAAAACTTCCAAAAGCTAGTCATACATTTTTTTGCTCTCTTGTGGGCCCAAATGCTTTTGGAGAAGTGGCAGTCAGAAATCTTCCAACAAAAGTATGACTTGAGGAAAGCATACTTTAAAGAAATATATATATTTGACAAGATTTGGTTTTAGGGATGGCTCAAGTGCAAGCCAATATGATTTATATTGTAAGAAATGTTAAGGTGTCATTCAGTTTCAGAATAAACTGTATTTTGATCTTATGATCCATTGTATGTCTCTGTCCCCAAGAGTTAAACAAATTGAAAGCAAAGTTTTAGTGATGACTTCTTTGAATTGTGGTCTAAGGCAGATGTTTTCAGTGCACTTTCTCTGAGACAATTTATACATGGAAACTTTGGTGGTTTCTTTTTGTGGCTATTATTTCTTTCTGTACCATTTTTCCTAAAAAAAAAAAAAAAAAAAAAAAAAAAAAAAAAAATCTTTTAATGTGTTTCTCTGTTAGTTTTTTCCCCTCCAGTTTTTATTAATTCCAAGTAGTCATGAAATCACTATTTATTCAAGCCATGTATGGTATAATTAATTTGAGGTAACTGTCCAGGATTTCATGACGAATATGCAATCTACTAATGACAGAACAACAGATCCAATGGCTTCTGAAAAGTTGCATTAATGATGCTGCATTACGCTATGACCTTTGCCTCAGAGAATTGTGAGTTCACCTCTAGTTTTTAATTAAATGCCAGGATCTCAATTCTGAAGAACAAAATGATTTTTTCTAGTTTCAACAGGAAGGAGGTGATGTGTGCATGTCTGTGTTTGTCCCTTTTTGTAAAATAGGGTTTCTAGACTTTTTCTCTAAATATTTAAACATTTCATCCCTGAATTTGAAGGCATGGATGAAAAACAGTGGATCAGGTCTCTCTGGTAGCTGGCCTCCGGACCCTCAGATTCTCTAGTACCTAGCTCCTAAACTTCTCACTCTACTCACCAGCGAGTCCAGCTTGAAGTTTGCTGGCAGACCACACACACAGAGAAGAAATAGAGAGCATACTCACATAAAAGCAGTTAGAATTTAATAAGAAGACAGTACAGTCTGTAGTGATCAGGCGCAGGGACTGGCCAGAGAAGTTTACTGCTTATGTGCAATGGCATCTTTTATACTCCTCTTCCCCCATCTCTCCATTTTCCTCCGTAACATGATTCTTCGCGTTCCCTGTAAACATTCCATAATTCATCCTCTATATTCCCAAAATTCCATCGTTTAATCCCCAAATTCTCCTCTTCCCCCAAGCTCCCCATTTTAACTTCTGTACTCCTTTATGCAGCAGTCTGTCTTCGTTTGCATTGCATTCCAAAGAGAATTGAATCACCATTGAGTATCTTACAACAGGGGCAATTACTAAGTTAGACATCTTCAATGGTTTTAGGAGTAGCTGATTCAGAGGGATTAGGTTGACTGTTCTTGATTTGTCACTGTTCTGATTGCTTTCTGTGTATTTGTATAGCCGTTAGCCAGGTATCCTTAACAGATTTTTACTTATTAATCTGAAGTATACGTATCCTATGAACTTAGTTGTCTCAGGAATCCTGATCCTTAAAAAGGCTAAAAAAATAGTTCTGAGATTTACTACTTAAAATATGGAAACTCTGAATGCGCACACACTCTTGAACTTCTAGAATGTTGTTGTTAGGAAACATCACCAAATACTTGAAAAAAACAATCACTCCTTCAGTAGATCTCAGATTTGACTTATGACCCTCCTATAAAGGGACAGAGAGGCTTAAAAGAAGAAACCATGATCATCTGCATCTGTGTGGTGACACACTAAAAAATACCAAATTAGCCTACAAAACACCCCTACTTGTAAGAAAATCAGCAAAAGCACAAAAATTCTTGTCAGCCATCTTCTGAAACCACAACACTACTGTGGACCTCCTGGGGATGCAGTGCAATCAGCTGTGCCCAAAAATGCCAGGGAAGGGGTAGCACCTCATGGATGCAAACTTCCTTCTGAAGAAACAAGGATACTGGCCCAGGGACAGCTGTGCTCCAAAAAGCCAATAAGCATGAGGTAGCCAGTGGCGTTGGACTCCCTTTCTCAGCTACTTGGGTATGGTGGAGGAGCCAGCAGTACCCAAAAGCACCAGACTGTAGCATAACATACCCTCAAATGTTGGAAAATTCCAGACAACACTTGACAACAGGGGTTCCAGATCCCTCATTCTGCCATCCCAAAGCCATTAAGGGTGGCTAAACCAGGAAACACCATCAAATCCCTAAAGTTGTTCAAAGACATGTGAAGGAGTGTGCTGAAAGGGGACCTTGGCATCTCACATTTGAACATCCAGAGGTTGGTTCAGAAGCATTTCCAGATGAATGTGAACCTCAGTACAGGCCAACAAGTGCACAAAACCATTCCCAGCTAGCTGGTGGTCCTGGACACCTTTTCTGTGTCTCCTGAAGGCCATTGTGGAGATAGCTGTGCCCCAAACACTCTGTCCTCTCCTTCAGGTACCCACATGCTGCTATGGTATATGCATGCCAGAAAACACCAGGAAATTCCCATCAAACACCTCAAATCCCTTGAAAAAGCTTGCCAGACAGCTGTCTTGCTGAATATTAAGTGGGAACAGGAAAAAGCATTAACATGACCAACACTCACCACAGCTGGCAGCACTCTTGAATACAATATAAAAGGAAATCCTCCTCAGGATGTACTTTTTGTCCTTCCGGTTTGTGGGGAATGGACGAGTTGACACCACTGTTATGAATAGCCCATAACCTACATTTCTGGTGATCTGTGTGGATCATGTGGCAGGATCTTTAAATGGGAAGCCACAAACCTCCTGTAAGTTCTTCATAGTTCTGAACCCAAGGCCTTAATTTCACCAGAAAGTTCATGCATATCTTTCTGTCACCCTCCTCCTCAAACATACACAGAAAAGCAGTAGAGACATGCACACGGGGCTGCTGATGCTGGCTGTACTGGAGATTGGGTCAAACGCGTGATCTTGCATGTTCATATTTACTTGCAACAGCCTTCTGTAGGGTTGAGGAAGGAGAGCACTACCCCCTGTAATGCTGGAGGCTATGCTGTCTTCACACCTCATACATGGAGAAAGCGAGACACAGAAATTCATCAGGGAAAAAAGGAACCATGGTTCGAAGTTGTCCTTAAAACATGCTGTGACCTGGGTTAATTGACAATGATAGATAAGAGTCTTAAAAATTGTGAAACAGAAATAAAGCCAATGAACACAAATGGAAAAATTAAGAACAACTCTTTTTCAAGGTTGACTTTCCATAAATGTATAATAGTGTGTCTTCAGAGTTCTCTGGTGGTAATTAACAAAGTAATGTTTTATGACATTTGTTACAAGTTGCAGTCCATACTAGAACCTCTTTAGGGTCACAGCTAAAATCACACTAAAGGACCATCTAGCCTGAAGTGAGTAGCATTATTAACACAGTCACAGTGCCCAGGTTTCTACATAATTCAAGTAAACATTCAGGATATGTTAAGGATGATGGGAAATTACTTTGCAGAAATAATTTTGAAGTGCATTTCAGAAACTGGAGGAAGCCTTTTCCCAGATAAACTCCACAGGCTAGGGTTCCAGCAGGAATTATTCTGGGGTGAAAAGTTTTACTAGAACATGATTGTACATCTGTTCTTCAGGATTTTTTTCCCTAGGTATCAAAGAAAGATTCAGAAAGAGTGAAATTGAAAATAACAGTTCTAGCTTAAGAAAGTGATTTCAGATGGTGATCCTAGGGATGCAAATCAGTCAATAATCAACTTTCTACTGCTGCTCACAATGTCTGCATATTTTCTTCCTTCAGTGCTAGTGACTGATTATTGCTAATATTTTAAATCTGTTGTCTTTTGTAATTACATTAGGAGTGTGTGAGTGAATCCTACTTGTACAGGAGAAATAAAGAAAACCCCCAATTATATCTGTTACTGTAGGACAGAAGATACATACAAAGGAGTGGGGAGGAAGATTACAAAAAAGATCTGAGCGTCCCTTCATACTCACTGTTCTAGCACAAGATCTTCTTGCAAAAATTATCATCACTACACCATAAAGTTGTTCTGTGTGAGTTTGTGTAGGGTGTCGGTGGAGAAATAGTTACCACAAAACAGCAGGTGGAAGAACTGAAAACTGCATGCTTAGAGGTATCATGAGAAAGTGTCCCAACACTTGATACACTCCAGAGACCAGTGGTACTGTTGAATCCACAGGAACTGATAAATTCAGAACACAAGAAGACTGCTGAATGGGTGCACAGTCACCAGCACACACTGTTTTCAACAGCAAGTTGAATAGCTCAGAGCACAGCCAAGGAGGCAATAGCTGTTATATACAAAGACTAGAAGATTATATACAAATACATGTATATGTACTTATACATATACGTATATATGTATATTTGATGAGAGAAAGGATCCCTTTAGGAATTTTCTGAACACGAACCTAAAAGCTACTTTTGCACACCTGTTGAATAAACAGCTGGGGTTGGTCTCTCGGCCATTATTCTGACCAGGTTACTATGAGGGAGCATGTATATGGGGGGGTGGCATGTGTACGTGAGACAGAAAGAGGGAGAGGGAACTGTGTGAAGAGGTAAGTGTATGTACTGTGTGAATGCCTATCTATTAATGAAAAATGTATTCTAATAAAATAGCAGTTTAATTAATAGAAGACATTAAAGTAAATATTGTATGTGGTCTGGGTTTCTCCATGGCATAATCATCTGTCAAGGAAAGTGGAATTTGCAATAACCTTAATGTCATATATATTGATATACAGAAGGAGAAAATCTATTCTAGAGTTTTAAATGCTCCTATTATATATGTCTGTTTGAATCCTTAAATTTTCAAGTTTGGAGAATAGAAGAATGCCTATATCTTTTCAAGGCAATAATTTCAGCACTGAGAATTTGGGCATCAAGTATGATTAGTCACTTTTGACTAATCTTTTGAGTTTTTTATATTTTTATATTATATACAACATATATTAGGCCCATTTTCAAGATGCTGTCTTAAAATTATTTATCACATTTCACAAGTACCATCTGTGTATAGGAACTAATCAAACTAAAATCAGGATGATAGTACTGCTCTTAATATACATACCCAGGTAAAGACAAAGCTGTGGATCTCTGGGAAAGCCTCACAGATGCAGTAGGATTTTCCATTTCCCCAGGAAAGAATGCTTTGATTGTAAAAGCCCAATCAGTAATCACAAGGATGCAAACTACAGTAAATGGCTGTTTGCATACCTTGTTTGGATCATTTAACTCTTTCTATGTCTCACCTGTGTGTCATCTTTCTGTACAATTCCATCTTGTGCCCAGAAGGAGCAGGCAATAAAAAAATTAGGAATTCATTGCAAGCTGTGCCAGTTAAACTGCATCTGCTTTGTAACTGCTGCCTGAACAGTCTACAAAATTAAAATTGAGTATCACACACCTAAAATAGAGCCGACTCAGCTAATATCAATAACCAAGGCTCTGGAGGTTGTATGGAATTAATTTGGTAAAGCAGAGCGATAGGATCCCCATGGGGGAATCCATGTACAAGCAAAGAACACCTAGGACTGTTCTACAGAAAAACTTTGGCCAAGGGTGTATAGCCCAAACATGAGCATGTCTTCCCAGGAAGACACTTCAGCTCTTATGTGTAGGATTGCATCTGTTGGTCCCCCTCCCCCCCCCCCCCCTTCTACTGGATTTTTGTCCAATAAATGTTTCATGTAAACCTGATAACCCATGGATAGAAAAGGAACTGGAAACAAGGACTCTGCTCTCTTAGCTCAGAACACTTAATATTTTAAGTGGCAGTCACTTTCCCTGTTATGTCCAATTAGTATTATACTAGGAAGCACCTCCACCAAGCGAGTGGAGAGAACCTCCTACTTGCCCAACCCTGTTCACACTTACAGCTTAGTCACATCTTGCTGGTATGTTTGTTTGCATGTTATCAGGTTGCACAAGACACTAAATCCAGGCTCTCTTCTTTAAAGAAGTATTCTGAACAGCAGACAAGGAGAGGGAGTAGAACCACATTCCTCTCCTACTAACTCTTAATGAAAATAAGGCAGCTGTGATTAGATATTTGAAGCTGCTCAACTCTATTGATTTATGCTGCATGTGGGCAGGGCAAACTTAATGCGTGGTGAATGTATATGCTGCTTCACCTAGGTTGGTGGGTTTTTTTGTTTTGTTTTGTTTTGTTTGTTTGTTTGTTTGTTTTTATTCCACCAGAATTCGAGTCAGAAATAGTATAGAGTACTTCTTGGTGCTTGCAGAACTGAAATTCTAGGCACAAATAAACTTCAAAAACAAAGAATTAGAGATCTAGCAATTCTTGGTAGTTTCTTTCAGTGTTTTTTGGACTTCTATTTCAGATCTGGCTTTCTTACAAGACGTTATATAGAGGAAATAGTAAGGGTTAAGTCCTCTTCTGTCTTGCAGACATAGCATGGTTGTTGCTCCTAACAGAGTGACAATGACTTGTCTTTATATTTGACAGTACATTGTTTAGGATGAGTTATTGCTGGCAAGTCACAAAAATGTAAAGAAGTGCAACAATAACCAGAGCAAAGTTACTTCTCAAGGATAGCAAACCTGCTTGCATAATATGCCCATGCATAAGGCTGGTAATACTGTTTCTCAAGTTAATTCCTCTGTAGTCTTCTCCTAAATATGTAGCTATCTGTAGTATATGCAGCCCTGGTATCTCTGAGTTCTTACTGTGGTCAGAGAGCAGGCGCATACCACAGTTCATAAGTGTTTTGATTAACCTGTTAGTAAAGATGAACTACAGCAGATAACAGCAGTTATAACAGTCGTCTTATTTTCGAAATTCTCAAAATCACTGTTGTCGGGAAACCTTGAAAAAAATAGCCTGTGAAAAATCCACACAGATACCATATACCTGTAAATTTGGATATGAGATGCAGAACATTTTAATCCATAACACGGTATTATTTGGTGAAAAAAATTACAGAACTAAGCACAGTTTACTTTTATTTAATCATAAAAAGTTTTCCTTACAAATGCAAAAGCTAAGATTATTCAAACTTAGGAAATTATCTATAAAATGTCTGAAACTGTAATATAGTGTGAAACTATAATACCGTTTACAGTAAGAACTTACATTCAAACCAAATAATTATGCAATTATATGATAACTGTACAAAGGAGTTTCAAAACAATTTGAAAAATTACCTTACACTCAGTTATTCATTAAAATATTGAGTACATAAAAAAGTATGTATGGAGTTTCAAGTCATCCACTTAACCCTTGAGACACATTTGTGTTTAATGAGCACAGGAATATACAAAACTCTGCCTCATCTATAAGACTGATCTACTCTGCTAAAAAATGTTAGACACAAAAACTGTGACTTCCTCAAAAATACAGTCTTAATTGTTTTCAAATACGCAGGGAAAATCCATACGTATGTGAAATTTTTCTATAATTCAATGTCCTCTTACCTTCTTGCTTCCAGAGAAAGGCTATATTGTTCTTCTAACAACTGGAACATGTATGAACATGCTGCCCCCTCTGCTTCTCTTCCAGAAGATGACCCAGTTTTGGCATAAAAGACACAACCCATTGCAAAATAATATAGGCTATTCATTTAATATGTCCTTATGCTCCTGCCTCTGGTTAGAAGGAATGTGTCAAACAGTGAAGACTTTGATGATCCTGCATGTCCATGTGTTGAAAAATGCGGTGACCTCCAACATAAATGGTGAAGAAACACGTACTCAGATGCTGAGAAAAAACCAACACAGATGATTAAGGAAAGCTCCACCAATTAATTAATTAATTCCCTTTGTATTGTTGGTCTCTTGTACTCATAATCAGTCATACGATAGTCTACTTTTTTCCTTCAGTTTTTCTCTGACCCTTTTGCTCTCTCTGTCCTGTATTTAGTATGTGTCATGTTTGTCTTCCCTTTCAACTCTTTCCCCACTTCAGAGACTGCGATTTACTTCATGCCTTGTTCTTATGCAGTGGAATCTTCTTAGGCTTTGCTCAGACAATGTTGGAAAAGAATTTGGTAGCTAATTCCTCTTATACCATTAAGGCTGATGTGTGTCACTTCAGCTTTTCAAACCTGAGTGTCTATATATCAATTAAGAAGTTTAAATTTAGAAGCCTTACAAAAGTGATTTCTGCAGAAAATGGGTTTGGCAAAGTATGTACTTTCAGGACAAGTTTTCACACACACACATACACAGAGAAGCTGAGATGTGTTAAAATGAATGTTTTCGCTGGAAAAAATGAGGTTTTCTATTCAGGTCTCTTTTTCTGCCCTTTAAAATAAGTGAATTAGGAATCCATATGAATCTAAGATATACTTGTAGATATACCCCTACTGTGATTGTGTTTCAGCAAACTGTGTTTTGATGGCAACTTCTTTTAGCAGAAATTTCCTTCATTTTTGGAGGCACTGATGTTAACTGCTCCTGGGCTTTCACAAACACATATATACTATCACAATAAACTGGAATGTCTGTCCATGCTGTATTTTAGATTCATTCAACACATATCTTTGCAACAACGTGAACCTCCTTCAAATCTCACGACTACTGAGGAATGTGGTGTCCTGGTTTCAGCTGGGATAGAGTTTATTTTCTTCTTAGTAGGTGGTATAGTGCTGTGTCTTGGGTTTAGGATGAGAATAATTTTGATAACACACTGATGTTTTGGTTCTTGCTGAGTAGAGTTTACACTAGTCAAGGACTTTTCAGCTTCCCATGCTCTGCCAGGTGCACAAGAAGCCAGGAGGGAGCACAGCCAGGGCAGCTGACCCAGACTGGCCAAAGGGCTATTCCATACCATATGACGTCATGCTCAGTATATAAGCTGGGGGAAGAAGAAGGAAGGGGGGATGTTCGGAGTGATGGTGTTTGTCTTCCCACGTAACCATTACGCGTGATGGAGCCCTGCTTTCCTGGGGATGGCTGAACACCTGCCTGCCGATGGGAAGTAGTGAATGAATTCCTTGCTTTGCTTTGCTTGTGCGCACAGCTTTTGCTTTACCTATTAAACTGTCTTTATCTCAACCCATGACTTTTCTCACTTTTACTCTTCTGATTGTCTCCCCCATCCCATTGTGGGGGAGTGAGCAAGCAGCTGTGTGCTGCTTAGTTGCTGGCTGGGGTTAAACCATGACATGTGGTTAGGTTGTTTATTCATGAGGGGGGAAATGGAAAAGGAATAATGTAATTTAAACCAAATTATGTGATAGAGGCTGTTCAGAGTATCCCTGCTTATAGCTCAGCCTGGAGCAGGACAAAATACGTGTTTTATGGGTTGACTATACCCCATGTGTCTTGCTTGTTCCTGGAGTCAGAGAGATCTTAGGTTTTTTCCCTAAGGCCAGTGAGGAGACACCATGCAGGGGCAGAGGATAGACCAAGCCTCCCAACATGTGTTTCATGGTGCTCAGCTGGGAACCACCATCTTTCACAGACGGTGAAAATCCCACATCATGGTGTCATTGCCATGTCCTGAATTTTCACCAGCTCTGTTAAATGCCTACAAAATTCTTCTGCAAGCCACTGCTGTCACCTGTGGAACACCTTATGTCATAAGGGGAAGAACGACTCCAACAGAAATAATTATTTAACTTCTTGCCCCTATTTTTATTCACCCACCATGCTGGAGCATAGTGGTCTGGAGGGTAGGTTACTTACCCTGGCCAGAAGAGAATCTGGCCAAGCCTTCCAACTTTCAGTTAAATGTCCTAACTCCTGTATAGCAGAAGAGAAAGATATAGGGACCCTGCCTCATTTCCCATGACAAAAAAGCATTGTAACTTCAGAAATGATTTGAAGGTGATGTTACTAAGAAGAACAGGAATCTCTCTACCTTGAAAAGGTACTTCAAGGTGAATAGTACTCTGGATGGGAAAGTATCTACATCTCTTCTGCTCCGTTGCAAGAGATGTGGGCATTTTCTTTACTTTTCTTCCTTTGTGCCTGTTCAATGATCACTGGGAAACCTGGTGCTTTCCTCAGCACTGGCAGAAGAAGAGGTGAGACACCAGACATACCGACATCCTAACGCTATGAAATACAGACATGTCTAGGGTTATGCAGCAGCTGAACTGGGGTTTTTACAACTACAGTTTTGAACTCCGGTGTCTGATGTCCCACTTTACGTGCCTATATTTGTATTTTATATCTGATGCCTAAACCTCTCCCTGAATTGCACAATCACCACTTCTGAGTTTATGAGAAATACTTACCACGGCCTTTTCTACATTAAGAAACAAAATGGATGTCCTTATACTGGTACCTCAGGTCAGCTCCTTATCTTTATCAGATATATTAAAATGGTTGTTACAAAGAGGATTATCATGATTTTCTTATGCGTGTGGAGATTTTTAAACATTATAATTATCATGACATGCTTGTTCTGAGTGTCCCAAACTAGAATAATAAATTTGTAGGAAGATAGGAACAGGGAAAATGAAAATTATTTTACCAAAGTACTTCACCACTCCATTTTTCTCTAGTCTCCTGAAAAAATACAAAATGCACCAGAAGAATTTAAGATCTGGAAATATACAGCATTAAATACAGGAAAAATGGCACAAGTGTTAATAAAGTCAGTCTTGCTCCCATATGGAATGTGCATACCTTTTTAAAATTCTGTTGTACTTGCTAAAAGAAGTGAATTCAAACACTTTCCACATAAAAGAAGAAAAATTTTAAGGGTCTTCTAAGTGAGTGGATAGGTTTGGGTTTAGTGAAAAGGTTTGGGAAGGATGTTTTATATGTAGGATAGAACGCTGAAGGAAAAACACAAAGGCTTTTTAGAAATGAAGTGATACAAATTGCTGTCAGTAGTATAGTAGAAGGTGTGGGCAGTTATCAAGGGAGAAATTTTGAAATATTTTTTTTCAGTGCTGTTTCTTTGTGTACTTTGAATTTAAAAATGCTTTAACGTAATCTGTGATTACCTACGGCAGCGAACAAACTTTCTTAATCACGCAGCCCTAGGAATAAAAAAAAAATTTGAGCATGCACCCCTGATATATGTATATTTATTTATTTGTAAATTATATACATGTACCACTGTATATATTATGTACGTTATGTACATGTACTTAGTATGTACATTATAAAACATACACAAAAACAGAAATTAAAAAAGATTAAACATTAAATAAACAATATTTTAAAATGATTTTTCATTTTATTTTATTAATGGTACAACTCCTTTTTTGTTCTTACTAAAAATACTATTAATAATTATTTTTAGTGAGAGCAATGGGATTAGATATGCTTCATTATTTTTTAGAATCTTGGTTTAACACTGTGTGATACAGTGGTTCAAAGGTCTGGTTCTATGTTCAGTTTATTTCGATACTTGGTCTTAATGGCTGTCATAGCTGAAAAAGATATCTCACAAAGATACATAAATCCAAATGGAAGTAGTATGTTGTTGGCTGCACTTGCTAAATCATGATACTCATTTTTCAATCCCATCCACCACTTATGCAAAGGTTTTTGTTGAAATTCAGCTAGTAAATGTCCATCTTCCCTGATGTCAATCAGTTGTTCTTGCAAACTCATCAGAGGTGTTGCATTTTTATGTCTTTAACAATTGGTTCAAAACCCACTGAAACTCTTTCTTTGGATGATTTTTAAACAAGTTGGATAGATCTGTTTCCAAATTTTGTAAGTGTACATGTATGAGAGTTTTTGTGGGTTACACACATCATTTTCGGCAAGAAAAATCACAAAAATCTCCACAGCACAAGTTTCTTTTAAAAAGCAGTTACTTTCTTACCCACTGTTAGAACGTCACTTTCACCTTTACATTAAGTACATATAAGTATGTTTATTTTTTTGAAAATATCTGCTAGGTAGCATACTGCTGACAAACACTTGCCGTCACAGAAAAGGTCAGCAAATTCAGAACACTTGCCTTTTTGTAAAAGAAAAATGTGTAACTGGTCTTTAAATTCAACAACTCTTTTAAGTCCATTGCCACGAGATAACCAGCAAATGTCTGTGTGATACTCTGTTGGGTTTATGTGGCAAGGTTTGGCTAGCAGGAGGGCCTGCATGGGTGGCTTCTGTGAGGAGAGACCAGGTGCTGCCCCCACGTCGTACAGAGCCAGTTCCAGTTGCCTCTAACACAGACCCACTGCAGGCCAAGGCTGAGCCAATCAGCGATGCTGTTGGCAATAACACACTTAAGAAAAGGTAGAAAACACTGCACAGCAGCTGTGAGAGAGAGAGGAGTGAGAAAATGTGAGAGAATTTATATCTGTGCAGACACCAAGGCCAGTGAAGAAGGAGGGGAGGAGGTGCTCCAGGCACTGGAGCGGAGATTCCCCTGCAGCCCCTGGAGAAGGCCATGATGACGTAGCTTGTCCCCCTGCAGCCCATGGAAGACCACACTGGAGCAGATATCCACACTGCAACCCATGGAAAGCCCATGCCACAGCAGGTGGATGTGCCCTGAAGGAAGCTGCAGCCTGTGGAGATCTCACACCGGAGCACATTTTCTGGCAGGATCTGCGGCCTGTGGGGGACCCACGCTGAAGCAGTCCATTCCTGGAGGACTGCACCCTGTGGAGAGGACCCATGCTGGAGCAGTCCATGGAGCACCGTAACCCATGGGAGGGACCCCGCTTTGGAACAAGGGAACAGTGTGAGCAGGAAGGAGCAGCAGAGACTAAGTGCAATGAACTGCAATCCTCATTTCCCCTCCCCCGGCACTGCTCAAGGCAGGAGGAGGTAGAAGGGTCATGGGCGAAGAGGAGGAGGTGGGGGGAAAAGGTTTTTGGTTTTGTTCTTTATTTCTCACTACCCTACTCTGTTATTGATTGGCAATAAATTAAATTAATTCCCCCAAATCGAGTCTCTTTTCCCTGTGATGGTAATTGCTAAGTGATCTCCCTATCTCAACCCAAGACCTTTTTCCTCATATTTGTGCCTCTTGTCCTGCTGAGGAGGAGGAGTATAGAGTAGCTTGGTGGGCACCTGGCAGCCAACCAAGGTCAACGCACCACAGGTACAGAAGATTTTCATGGCCACTCCCTATCTCACACAAAGTATTGTAAAGATTCTGCTGTTTCAAGGTCTTGCTTTTATGAAATTAACCACATCAATGACATCCTATAGCACTTTGTGCACGTCTGGCTCCCGTTTCTTTGCTGCAATACCTTGCCTATGAACAATGCAGTGAACGAGTTTCAGGTGTGGTGCTATCTATGTAACCTTACCATGAAATCCTTTTCTTAGTCAAAGCAGCCGCTCCACCGGTTGTTACACTTGCACAGCTTTTCCATAAAACATTTTTATTAAAGAAGTAATTTACTGTTGAGAATATAGCTTCTCTGGTAGATCTTTCCTTTAGTGGCTCACAGAAAGTGGTTCTTCATGTATTTCACTACCGAAACAGAATCTAGCAAATACCATAAGCTGAGACATGTCAGAAACATCTGTACTTTCATCCAGCTGCATAGCAAGCCTCTCACACTGTGTAATTTGTACTGATACTTGTTTCTTCAAGTCTTCAGCAATGTTTTCTATGCGTCTTCCAACAGTGTTTGCTGACAAAGGAAAGCATTTTAGTTTGCCGCCGTATTGCTTTCTGTGTATTGTTATTTCAGCCATTTTCACCGTGGCAGGAAGAACAAGTGTTTCCCCAGTGGTATGTAGCTTTTTGTCTTTTGCTATGCAGTAAGAAACCTCAAAGGAGGCTTCTAAACATTTATCATTAAGTTCAGTGAAATTTTGTAAAGTACTGGATTGAATATCATATAGCTTGAAACATCGCTGACAAAAACATAGTGGTTTGTCTTCATGTTCTGGATGCTTAGTTTTTAATGTCTTGCTAATTCTGATGGCTTCATAGTGTTATTAACTAACTTTTCAAGGCACATTATATAGGGTGAGGTACTTTCTGTGCATGTTGATCTGTGTGGCCAGCTGTGTGCCTGAGTATTGTGACTGTAGGTGCTTGTGTGTGTTTCTGTATATGCCTGAGGAGTATGTGCTCAGCCTTACTACCAGCTTAACCTCAGGAAAACAGAGCCACAGCATCCATACATCATCAGGATAACAGATTCATCAACCTGTAGCAGTACAATCCTTAGATTATAGAATCTAATTAAGAAGAATAGTAAGTATAGAGACTGCTTTAAACAAGTATCATAAATTCCATCTATGCTGGCAATGTTTCAGCAGGGTAGATTAGTTCTACATTTAATGAAATGATGTAACAATGTACTAACGTCTGTTAGTAGTTATCAACGTACTACAGCACCATCCTAACGGTTCAGGTTGTTTGTACAATTAAAAAACTGGACACAGATCATGTCAGCAAATTGCTTACAAAAATTATTCTTAATTTAGTTTTGGTAGACTATTAGTATGTGACAATTCATCCCATATGTAACAATTAAACTATAAAACTTGCAGTTGTTCCATGCAACTTTCTGTTGCCCTGGTGACCCATTCCAGGGAATGATCTTTGTTTCCATGGCTAAGAGACCTGGGGTGACTCACATGCATATATTCATTGCATACCTCAAAATCTAGGCCAAGCCTACCCTGTCTGGCAACTAACTGGCAAGCTGACTGATACTGCTGCCGTTCTAGCTGCTCTTTTTGATTCTACTGCTGCTGTATTTTCAATTACGCTCATGTTCAGGAATTATCTAGAAAGTACTGGACCAATCTTTTTCTCCAGGAAGGGGAAAGTGAACTACTGAAGGGCAGATAATGTCTCCATGCTGCAGAAAATGACCCTCCAGTTCCTGGGGTCATATTGTGTTGTGCACTTGGGTGGACCAGCAGGAAGTGTCAAATTTTGACATAAAGAAGGTCACCTTCAAGGTTCTATGCAGTGACCTAATGCCTGTCACCAAGTGTCACCATATCACATTCTAGGTGCCGAGACCTGGGAAGAAGATCCTCCATTGCATTGCATAGCCTTACCATCCTGGTGTTGGTTGTTAAGCAGCCAATTTGAAGTCCATAGTGCAGACGGAGATGGAGGGCTTCCAGGCCATCTTCCAGACCATCTACCCATGAGTCAAAAACAACATCACAGAGATCAGATGGGTGTTAGCTGAACCCGAACTCCCCGTCTTCATGGAGACAATTAACAAAGTACATATCCCATATGCTGTTTATAGAGAGGCTACTATCAGTATATCGATTTCAAAAGCTACTCAATTTGCTGCAAGTTCAGAGGGAGAATTATGGATGAAGCATAGATTACAATGGCCATGTGTATCAAGAAGCAGCAGGAGGAGCTGTTCCATAAGGGAAGGTGAGCCAGGAATTTAGCATCACCACAAGGCAGGCAGGGAAAGTAAGGGCACTGTCAGGCATGCAGTCCCACAGCATATGAGCGAGGATAGCAGATAAGGTCTGTGATGGTAACTAGGGTCAGCCAGCAGTCCAGTGATTGCCAGACAAGTCCATAGTGATAAGGCATGTCCAAGATCAAGGCAAGAATTCAAGTCCACAGGTCAGGGTCAGCTGAGCACGTGTAAAGGCACAGGTATAGCTGCAGCATAGCTCAGGTAGAGACCAAGGGTGAGTGCCCAGCTTAGAAGCAGCTCCTGAAAGTAGGGGGGCCAAGCCCCACTGAGACTTCTCACAGCAATTTGATTTAAGGTCAGCCAGCTGCACTGTGAAAATTGGCTCTGAATCTAGGCAGGCAAAACACCATAAGCAGTGGAGAGGGAATGCACTCAAGGCCCTGACAATATGCGCTATGACAATACCTGGGAACTTTATCAGTGAGTCCATCCCAGTACAATCTTTCTACCATCTGGTGGTAAAACAAATAATATCAGTGCTATTCAACACAAGTAAATGCCAAGAGTTTGACCAAGAAGACCGTTTGTTTAAAGGGAATTAACTACCACAGTAGATGGGTGGTTAAGTACATAAAGTAGTTCAGTTAATGTACAGAGAATAAGTATACAGTGTGCAGTATTCTGGGCTGTTTTAACAGCAGCATAGCCAGTAGGTTAAGGGAAGTGATTCTCTCCCTCAGCACTTTTTAAGACAGTATCTGGAATACTGCATCCAATATTATGGGGTAATTTTATTTTTCTAGTGACTAGAGACTATTAAATCTGCAGATAACACCAGGCTTGGACTGGCCGCAAAGTTTTTGGAAGACAGATTCAGAATTCAAAATCATCTTGACAAATTGGAGATGCAGACTGAAAAATATGGAAAAATGCTTATAGATATGAATAAGCATATGCATAAATACTGGACAGGGAAGAAGCTGTCAGTGAGCAGAACTGAAGAGATGGATCTGGTGGGTACAGCAACAGTTGTGAAGACAATTGTGAAATAGACAAATAGCATGCTGGGATATACAAACAGCAATTTTTGTTTGTTGTCGAAATTAAGGCATTGTACTGTTCTGTGTAGCTCTATTAAGGTTGTGTTGCAGAACTGCAAAAAGTTAAAAAAAATTGCAATAATTGAAACCACCAGCCTTGTTTAATTTAGAGAGAAGAAATCTGCCAACGGGCTTACACATGCAAAAAATAACTCTGAAGATACAGGAATAAACTTTTCTCCATGTACATTATGGGGAGGGCAAGAAGTGGCAGGCTTCAAAATTACAAAGTCAGATCCTTTTTACGATTAGAGCTTTAAAATTATAGAAAAAAAGTCACATATATTCTCATTGCAAACTTTTTAGAAGAGTTTGAACAAGAAGCTGCAGGAATGTCACAGTGAAAGTTGATCCACAATATTCTTTCTTCCCCTCCCTCATTTTAAATAAAAGTTTCAGAGGCTAGGGCTTGCTTTTCTGAATGGAAAAACAATGCCTCATGGGAGTTTCAGGATGGTTTCATAGTTAATGTCTGAATGTGTAAAAAGATATACAACTACGAAAAAAAATTTTTTAATATAAATCTTTATGCTATTACATAGAAAAAAATCCAAGTTCTCACTAGTACAGTAACTGCAACAAACTACAAAATCATTAGCAATAGCATGAAGTGATATTATAATTAAGCTTATTTATTCTTAGAGATTTTGCCTAGTGAAGCAAAAAATTGAGATATTAAAGTAACATAGAAAATAATAAAAGACATTAATGTAGGGCAGGATTATGCCCAGGGAAACTCAAGAAAATAAGGTGGGTGTTTTGTAGTTTCAGCTTCAATGTCTTGTCCTGCCATTCTTACTTTCAATTCTTTCCCCTTCTCCTGGCTTTCTTGCCTGATCTTCATCGAATCATAGAATGGTTTGGGCTGGAAGGGATCTTAAAGATCATCTAACTCCAGCCCTGCTGCCACAGGCAGGGACGCCACCCACTTTACCATCCTGTCTTCATTCTCAGAATTCCCTTCTCTAGTCCCTGAAACCAGCCCCTTTTCTCTTCCGTCATCAAGGCTAACCTTCCTGTCTACTTCCCGATTAACATACTGTTGTGGTTTAACCCCAGTCGGCAACTAAGCACTACACAGTTGCTTGTTTACCCTCCCTCCCCGCAGTGGGATGGGGGAGAGAATCAGAAAAAAAAAGTAAAACCCGTGGGTTGAGATAAAGACAGTTTACTAGGACAGCAGAGGAAGAGGAAATAATAACAACAATAACAACAACAACAACAACAACAACAAAAGAATATATGAAACAAGTGATGCACAATGCAGCTGCTCACCACCCGCTGACCGATGCCCATCCCATCCCTGAGCAGCGATCGCTGCCACCCGGGCAACTCCCCCTCAGCTTATATACTAAGCATGACGTCATATGGTATGCAATAGCCCTTTGGCCAGTCTGGGTCAGCTGCCCTGGCTGTGCCCCCTCCCAGCTCCTTGTGCACTGGGCAGAGCATGGGAAGCTGAAAAGTCCTTGATCAGCTCAGCAACAACTAAACCATCAGTGTGTTATCAACATTATTCTTATATTAAATCCAAAACACAGCACTGTACCAGCTACTACAAAGAAAATTAATTCTATCCCAGCCAAAACCAGGACACTATCCACCCCTTATTCCATATCATCTACGTCACATCCAGATCCTACCCTTTCCAGTACATTCCAATTAGTCATCACCTCCTTTTTCTGTCTTTTGCTATATACACACAGATATCATTCCCTTAGTCTATGGGCCATCCCTCTAAAATGTCCATTGAGTTCATTCAATCCATGACTTTGGGCTCGATCTGTCATAACAGTCTTTCAGGCAGGAAAGATGGTGTGTGGTGTTGGATTGTTGCATGCTGAAGCCAGTTCTGGTTCCATGACTGCTGCAGTTTGCTTGGTTTCCTCAAAGTTCATTAATCTGGGTGATTCTTACTGTAATATGGTTGATATGGTATATAGCCACCACAGAAGTGATGACATACAGTGTTATATAGCAATTAACATACAATTCAGCTCATTGGCTATTTTCACCCAAAATCAAGTCTCCTTGAGGTACACATCGGACTTCCCCATCCTGCATCACCCACCAAGTGCACCCAGGTCCTTGAGCAAAAGCAATCCCATGAATGGGCTTGCCTTTGCCCGAGGCAGGAGTAACCCAGACTGTCTTCCCCATCATATTTTTTATGTGCACTACAGGGACTTTATCCCCCTCTACAGTGCGTAAAACTTTTGACTGGGTAGGGCCAACTCGATTGGCAGATCCCCCAGTGTTGACTAACCAGGTGTTTTTTGCTAAATGTGTATCCCCATGCTTCAATGTCCCACCACCTGTTGCTCTCAGTGTAGTATTTAATAGTCCAATGTATCGTTTGATTTTCCCAGAGGCTGGTGCATAATAGGGGATGTGGTATACCCACTCAGTGCCATGCTCTTTGGCCCAGTTATCTATGAGGGTGTTTCGGAAATGAGTCCCGTGGTCTGACTCAACGCTTTCTGGGTGCAACGTCGCCATAGGACTTGCTTTTCAATGCCCAGGATAGTGTTCCAGGCAGCGGCATGGGGCACAGGCTATGTTTCCAGCCATCCGGTGGTTGCTTCCACCATTGTAAGCACATGGTGCTTGCCTTGGTGGGTTTGTGGGAGTGTGATATAATCGATCTGCCAGGCCTCCCCATATTTATATTTCAGCCATCATCCTCCATACCAGAGAGGCTTTAACCTCTTGGCTTGCTTGATTGCAGCACATGTTTCACATTCATGGATAACCTGTGCAATTGTGTCCATGGTCAAGTCCACCCCTTGATCATGAGCCCATCTATATGTTGCATCTCTTCCTTGATGGCCTGAGGTGTCATGGTCCCACCGAGCTGGAAATAATTCACCCTTATGTTGCCAGTCCAGATCAACCTGAGCCACTTCAATCTTAGCAGCCTGATCCATTTGCTCGTTGTTTTGATGTTCTTCAGTGGCTCAGCTCTTGGGTATTTGAGCATCTACATGACATACTTTTACAACCAAGTTCTCTACCCAGTCAGCAATACCTTGCCACAGTGCGGCGGCCCAGATGGGTTTGCCTCTGTGCCGCCAGTTGCTCTGCTTCCATTGCTGCAACCACCCACCTAAGGCATTTACCACCATGCGTGAGTCAGTATAGAGATTGAGCACTAGCCACTTTTCTTGTTCAGTAATATCCAAAGTCAGCTGGATGGCTTTCACCTCTGCAAACTGACTCAATTCACCTTCTTCTTCAGTATTTTCTGAGACTTGTCTTATAGGACTCCATACAGCAGCCTTCCACCTCCAATGCTTTCCCACAAGACAACAAGACCCATCAGTGAACAGGACATATTGCTTCTCATTTTCTGGTAGTTTATTATACAGTGGGGCCTCTTCAGCATGTGTCACCTCCTCCTCTGGTGATATCCCAAAATCTTTGCCTTCTGGGAAGTCCATGATCACTTCCAAGATTCCTGGGTGACTGGGGTGTCCTATTCAAGCCCGTTGTGTGACCAGTGTGACCCACTTACTCCATGTAGCATCAGTTGCATGATGGGAACAGGGGACCCTCCCTTTGAACATCCAGCCCAGCACTAGCAGTTGGGGTGCCAGGAGGAGCTGTGCTTCAGTACCAACTACTTCCAAAGCAGCTTGAACCCCTTCATATGCTGCCAATATCTCTTTTTCAGTTGGAGCGTAGCAGGCCTTGGATCCTCTGTATCCTCAACCCCAAAACCCTAGGGGATGACCTCAAGTCTCCTCTGGTGCTTTCTGCCAGAGGCTCCAGGTAAGGCCATTCTCCCCAGCTCCAGTGTAGAGCACATTTTTTTACATCTTGCCCTGCCTGGACTGGCCCAAGGGCTACTGCGTGGACTATCTCCCATTTAAGTTGTTCAAAGGCTTGTTGTTGCTCAGGGCCCCATTTGAAATCATTCTTCTGCCGGGTCACTTGATAGAAAGGACTTAAAATCAGACTGTAATTTGGAATATGCATTCTCCAAAAACCCACAACGCCCGAGACAGCTTGTGTTTCCTTTTTGCTAGTTGGTGGATACACGGCTGTTATTTTGTTGATCACATCCATTGGGATTGGACGATGTCCATCTTGCCATTTTATTCCTAAGAACTGGATCTCCTGTGCAGCTCCCTTGACCTTACTTTTTTTTATGGTGAAACCGGCTTTCAGGAGGATTTGGACGATTTTCTTCCCTTTCTCAAAAACCTCTTCTGCTGTGTTGCCCCACATGATGATGTCATCAATGTATTGCAGGTATTCCGGAGCCTCACCCTGTTCTAATGCAGTCTGGATCAGTCCATGGCGAATGGTGGGGCTGTGTTTCCACCCCTGGGGCAGTCAATTCCAGGCGTACTGGACGCCCCTCCAAGTGAAAGCAAACTGTGGCCTGCACTCTGCCACCAAAGGGATTGAGAAAAACACATTAGTGGTGTCAGTTGTGGCATACCACTTGGCTGCCTCTAACTCCAATTTGTATTGAAGTTCTAGCATGTCCAGCACGGCAGCACTCAGCGGTGGCGTGACTTCGTTCAGGCCCCGATAGTCTACTGTTAGTCTCCACTCTCCATTAGACTTTCGCACTGGCCATACAGGACTGTTAAAGGGTGTGCGAGTCTTGCTGATCACTCCTTGGGTCTCCAGTCCACAAATCAGCTTACGGATGGGATCAGGGAGTCTCAGTTGGTGCGATATTGCTGCTGGTGCAATGTTGTGGTAGCGATCGGCACCTGTTGTTCTTCAACCCTCAGCAACCCCACAATAGAAGGGTCCTCTGAGAGACTGGGCAAGGAGGACAGCTCCGTCTCCAAGGCAGCTATACCAAAAACCCACTGGTACCCTTTTGGGTCCTTGAAATACCCTCTCCTGATGTAGCCTATGCCAAGGATGCATGGAGCCTCTGGGCCAGTCACAATGGGGTGCTTTTGCCACTCATTCCCACTTAAGCTCACTTCAGCCTCCAATACAGTTAGCTGTTGGGATCCCCCTGTCACTCCAGAAATACAGATGGGTTCTGCCCCTTTATAACTTGATAGGGTATGCTGTGCACCAGTGTCCACTAGAGCCTTATACTCTTGTGCATCTGATGTGCCAGGCCATCGAATCCACACAGTCCAGTAAAACCAGTTGTCCCTTTCCTCCACCTGGCTGGAGGTGGGGCCCCTCTAATTCTGGTCATGGTATCCATTAATCACTTCTTCTAAATATGAGTCAGAAGTTTCTTCATTACAATCAGGAATAAGATCAGCCCTCCTACTCTGTCTGGGGAACTGTCCACTGGAAACTGGAGCAGCAATTTTCCTGGAAGAACCCCCTTGTGTGATTGTTCTTCCTTGCAGCTCACGTACCCATGCCTCTAGGGTTGAGGCAGGTTTTCCATCCCACTTCCTCATATCCTCTCCATGGTCATGCAGGAAAAACCATAGGTTGCCCTGTGGTGTGTGCCCTCTATATCCTCTCTCTTGAGCAGAAGAATACTGACTCCTACTAGCTGAGATACTGGTCTTTACAGGTGGAGAGTAGGACATATCCTCTGTGAGCTGCTGGAACTCCCAAGACAGTTTCTCCACAGCTGAGACAAGGGAGGAAGAGACACTTTCTTCATATTCCTGGAGCTGGCTAGCTGCCTAATCCACTTTTGGTTCCTTGTCATCTTTCCAGGTCTGTATTGCCAACGAGTTGGGATATGATGCTGGTGTGCTCCGTACCAACTTCCGCCACATGGGTTGTGTGCACTTGACTTCATCTGGATCTTTGGGTAACTGCTTGTTGTTCAGGTCACCATAAATCACCTCCAGCATGGCTAGTTCCCTCAGGTACTGGATGCCTCTCTGCATGGTAGTCCATTTGCCTAGGCAATATATAACATCTTCCTTGAATGGATACCTTTCCTTCATGCCTGATAGGCGTTGCCTCCAGAGGCTGAGGGCTTGTGCCCCTTTTCCAATCACTTTGTCAATGTCCCTTTCCCTAGAAAGGGATCCCAGCTGCTTCGCTTCCCTGCCCTCTAATTCCAGGCTATTGGCCTTGCTATCCCAGCATCGGAGCAGCCAGGTGACAATGTGCTCTCTTGGATGGCGGTTGAAATCTTTTTGCATATCTCGCAGCTCACCCAAGAATAGGCATCAGGTGGTTTCTATCTCGTTTACGAGTTCTTCCTCTTCCTCCTCCTCTGCTTGTGATGGCCCTGTTTTTTCATCAACCCTTTCTAAACGAGGGTTGATAAAAAAACTTCCACTTCCAGGATTTCTTCTTGTGTATATGGGCAACCGATACCAGCACAGGTTGGTTCTCTGGTTCAGCTGCAGTGCCTGTCACCAGGGTTTGAGTAGCCACAGTGCCTCCCACCAGGGTTTGAGTAGCCAAAGTGCCTGTCATGGGGGTTGAAGTAGCTGCAGTGCCTGTCGCAGGGGTTGGAGTAACCGCAATGCCTGTTGCTGGGGTTTGAGTAGCCACAATGCTTGTTGCAGGGGTTGGAGTAGCCGCAGTGCCTGTCTCCAAGGTTTGAGTAGCTGCAGTGCCTGTCTCCGAGGTTTGAGTAGCTGTAGTGCATGTTGCCAAGGTTTGAGTAGCCGCAATGCCTGTTGCGGGGGTAGATCTCTGAATGGTATTCTTAAATAGTTATTTAACCCTAAGCAAGACCTGAACCGCATTCAGGAGACATAGCAACAGGACCATGAACATCCCAAGGATATTCAAAATTCTCAAGAGCTGCTGTAACGAGTCTGAATGAGAAAGGGAAGGTGAAGGGGTGGGGGCAGGTGTGTCCCACTGACTTCCCCATAGATTGGTTCTCCGAGGAGAAGAGGTAAAAAGTGTAATTATTAATAGTTTCTGAGATGGCTCCAAAAGTACGGGGATGATGGCAGCGCTGAGTACAATTTCATGACCAATAATTTTATCATACCATAAACCCGAGTTACACAGTACAGCAAAGTGGTATCTTTAATCAGACTCCTAGAGGTGATAAACAGCAGAACAGTGAGTGCATACGGCAAGTAAGGTGCTACATAACACAACTCTGAGAGCAGGCCCAACAGCTCTGAGAGCAAATAAATCAACATGGCGACCAGCGACTATTAAACTAATACAATGAATGCTTATCACGAATTTGTTTTAACATGCTCTGGTCAGGTCTGTTGTTATCTTGAACCCTTTGGGCTCCATGTTGGGTGCCAAAAAGGACTGTTGTGGTTTAACCCCAGTCGGCAAATAAGCACCACACCCTCGCTCACCCTCCACCCCCTGCAGTGGGATGGGGGAGAGAATTGGGGAAAAAGAAGTAAAACCGGTGTGTTGAGATAAAGACAGTTTGGGTCAGCTGTCCTGGCTGTGCTCCCTCCTGGCTTCTTGTGCACCTGGCAGAGCATGGGAAGCTGAAAAGTCCTTGACTAGTATAAACATTACTTAGCAACAACTAAAACATCAGTGTGTTATCAACATTATTCTCATCCTAAATCGAAAACACAGGACTACTAGGAAGAAAATTAATTCTATCCCAGGCAAAACCAGGACACATACCTTGCATGCATTCTATCCACTTGGCTTCCAGGTCTGAGTATACTCTTCCTTTTGGATGGATTGATGAATCTTCAGTTCAAAGGACCCACACAGGTGAGACTATCCCACCTTTTTTCTCATCACCTTTAACAGATTCAACCAGGTAACTGAACCACCACACATTGAGCTAGTCCATGGTTACAACCTTTGGTCTTTCCCCTCCTTCCTGCCTCCTTTGAACCTAAAGTCTTTTGACTGATGTTAGTGGTTAGAACTATCAGTGACTTTTCAGTCCTTTTTCCTGAATAAAGACGTTGGAAAAGTGGTCCAGAGAAACTGGAAGAACAGGTTGCCCAGGGAAGCTGTGAATGCTCCATCACTGGAAGTGTTCAAGGTCAGGTTGGACGGGGCTTTAAGCAACCTGATCTAGTGAAAGATGCCCCTGACCATGGCGGGGTGGTGGACTACATGATCTTTAAAAGGTCCCTTCCAACCCTAGCTATTCTGTGACTCTATGATTCGATGTACCTGATGGACTGAAGGTAGATAAGAAAGCAAGTATCTGGTGGAAAAAAAAAGGTAGTGAAAAGTTCCCATCTGCATATGTGACTAAGAGTCTCTGAGAGCATTTTTGCCCCAGAAGGGATCTCTCTGTGTCACCCATGGGGCAGTTAGAACACTCTGCTAGATCCCTGACTGACAGCTCCAATTCTGGGCTGCTTAAAATTAATTTAACCTGCCGTCAGTCCTCCCATCCACAATGGATGGCTCTCAGGTTATCCTGCCTCCGGTTTTCTGAGCTTCTCTAGTGAAGGTGCTACAGTGTTCTGATGTTTTCAAAACAAATTTGTGCTTTTGATTTTTACCAAAACTATTACTAACCTTTGGCAGACAGTCTTTCATATAAATGAGAATTTCTTTCATGTTGCTTTAATCCACAAAACACACTGGTTACTGCTAGCACCATCAGTGACCATTTGAAGTAGAAAAGCTTGTGTTAGACAAGTTTATTTTTAAAACAAAGTACAGTCTCTTTGTGAGTGATAACCTTTCCACATGAGTTTTCAAGATGGCCAGTGACATTAACATTGCTGCATCATGTTTTTCTAATGCTCTTTTTTTAGTTTAATTACAGAAAGGTGGCAGTTTTTTGTGCAGTCTATGGTACATACATATTTTTGGAAGGTTGAAGCTGGAATATCAGTCTATCAAGCAAAACTTCACTGTTGCAGGGGAATTTACTATTCACACAATGTAGAAGATCAAAGTCTCAATTCAATTTCACTTCCGGACAGATATTAAGAAAATAATTTTCTGAAATCTGCCTAGATTCCTCACCATCTTGAATGTGTAAGAAATGCTTGCAACATCATCTGTCAAACACACATCAATGCACTTGATAATTCCACATTTCTTTGAATCATATGTCTATTTAAGAGGTATCTAAAAGATAATTGCCATTAAACATTTTTGTGTATGCCAGCTGGAAGGCATGTCCAACACTGTATTCTTTTCAATGTGCTGATCAGTGTTACATTTGGAGAAGCTAATGCACTGCATAGAGAAGAGAAAGAGTCTGTCACAGAGAAAAATGCCAGAGGTCCTCTCACTAGTTTGTGGACTCAAGAGAGCAGAGCTGTCATCTGTGCCTTAAAGATAAGAAGGGAATCAGTTGATAAGGATTACTTCTGACGTCTTCCCCCCGCCCCCATACCCCCCAACCCCTCTTCCTGCTTCTGTAGTTAGAAAAAGTTTACAGGGAAACTTTTTGTCTCCACTTTCAGTAGTTGATAAAGGCGTCTTCAAAGAAACTTATGTGCTAGCAGGAAAAAACAACCGCACATATACAGCTCCATATTCTTGCATACGTGAATACTTCACATATTCAGGTCACAAGATCCCCAAAGCTCTACAGATTGTATATTCAAGAAAGACGTCATGCACACTGCCACCAAGTAATGCCCTCCAAGGTAGACCTTTTTCAAGGCTTAAATGCATATACAGACGTGACATTGTTCGGTGTTACCTAACCTGAAGAAGACTTCCATATCCAATTGGTTGTGTGGAAAATGTAATATATGCTTCCCTGGCTTATTGCTGCCAGATGCAAATGTGCTCTGTCCTTACTCTGACAGATGCAAGAAAAGGTACGTAAGTACAGTGTCTGAGTTACTCAGCTTCAGACAATGACCACAGTCAAACAGATTTTTCTGGTTTTTTTTTGGATAAAATATGTCTTACACATGGATATCTCAGAGCACAAGCACACAGAACATCTATGTGAAATAAATTCACATTGTCTCCAAAGAGAGACATGAATTTTGGAATAAATAAAAGTTTTAACAACTTAAGTCTGTTGTCACAATAAAAAGTTTTATTGTCACAATAGAAGTTTTATTGTCACAATAAAAGTTTTAACACATAAGTCTGTTGTCACAGTATAATAAAAGATGTTAAGAAATTATGCAAGCACTACAGGAATAGGGAAAAAATCAGACCAATGCAGGTGGGAAGAAGATTTGGACTTCAGGGGCGAGATCAAAGGTTTGGGAAGCTCTGAACAGCTGAACAGATATCTAATTATCTTCAGACTAGTGAACCAAGACATCATATTCCCCTGAGAGACTAGCAAGGTGGGGAGGTAAACAGTTCTGTCCTGGCATTCTGCTTGTTTCAGTCATTTAGGAAGCTGACATCAAACTGGTCCCCACCATCTCTCTCAGCTCCCAGCTGCCACTTGAGAAGGTCTCAACTCCCAACATCCACTACTCAGTTTCTGTTGTCTCAGGGAAGTGATCCTGGTTCCCAGTCCTCAAAGCAGAGAAACTTCCTTTCCCAATCTTTCCAATATGCATCCTTAAGGAAACAAAGACACACAGGCTGGCCATCTCCTGAGAAGCAATGAACAACTGTCAATAGAATCAGTAATGAACGATTTCTTTTATGACTCTCAATGTAAAAGAAAAAGAATCAGAAGTGGATTTGTGTTCACCGCTTGAATGGACTTTTGGATGCAGATGAGAGAGCAAAAAGAAAGTCAGCATATTGGCCTTTCTTTTGAGGGAGGAGGAGCACTAGGATCTATAACCCACATTATCTTGCAATAGGCAGAGGCCTCCAGGCCCCAGAGCAGCAGGTTGAAACAGGCTAGTAGCAGTGAGAATATCAGACCAAAACAGGCTTGTTGGGTGCACAGGATAGTAAGGCTGTTGGAGAGAAAAGAAGCCGCGAATAGTTGAGAAGAGGCTGGGGGAGATACAGAATCATGTACTTCTAATCAAAAAGATTTCAGTGCAGCTCCAAGAGACAGAAAGACACAAGGTTCACAGGGAGATGCAGAAGGGAACAAAAAAATACATAGTTTTATGAGAAGTAGAGGTGTTAGGAAGAGAAGGTGGGTGGAGAGTTGCAGAAATGTATCAATTTCTCTCCCTCCCATTTTCTTTAAGGGTGTTTTTCTCAGAGCTTTTCCTCTCTTCTCTCCTCCCTACAGCAATCAGGCAAGCTGGGAAGAAGAGATTGTCTCTGAAGTCAGTAGTGTGTCTTGGCACAGAAGACTGATAGTAAACAAGTAAATAGAGTTCACAACTGTGGTAACCACAGGAGCAAAGCCTGCTCAGTGACAAGGATGAGGACTCTTCTAGAGGTAAGGATATGGGTCTGTCTTGCAATCTGCTGAGGTACCTTCATTGCACCCCTCTCTTTTTCTTCTCCTGTCACAGCTACACTGCTTATTGCCCTGGGGAACTGGAGCAGTTGAGTTTTTGACAGTTTGTATCCAGAAGAGGCTTGTCCAGGTCTCAGAATTAATGATGTGGGATGTGGGATTTAGAGTTTTTTGTCCTTCCTGTTAGTCATCCTAATGGCCATTCTGAGGCTGTGTTCAGATCTGTTTGAAGCACTGACCAATAAGTAGTAGTAGTAGTAATAATAATAATCTGATTGTTTCCATCTTTTCTTATATCCCCATTTTTTCAACTTTTTTTTTTAAGAAAGTACTTATGCAGAAACATGCAAATTTTTCCCCCACAAATACTTGTGGGTAAACATGGCATAGTTTTTTGAATGTGAGAATGACATTGTAAGCCTAATTGCTCCCCATGTAGTGTGGTGTCCTTTTCCCGATTTGATGTCTTACATAAATAACTAGTAAAGTGTTAATGGCATATTTACAGAAAAATCACACTGAACTGAACTGTTAGCTCAGGGTTGCTAAAATGTACAAAACATTCAAGGACAATAGAGATAAGTAAAGTTTTCTATGTAACTAAATAATATAAAAAAAGAAATCTGTATGTTTTGTTATGTTGAGAGCTGTTCAGTGTTGTAAGAGCTGGGGCCGTAATGCAAATGGCCACTTTATCTTGTCTGCATTTTTCTGGCTGAAAAATTTGCAGAAATGTTTGTTTTGTATATCTATTCTCATATTTCTGTGTGATAAAGATCAGACAACAATCATAATTTTAAATAGTTATTGGCCATGGCTATGCTTCAAACTTTTAGTAGTCTAGAATATAATTCAGCAAACTTTCTGTTTAGTTTCTCATATTAGCAGGTACTATATTTTGAACACAGGCTAAAATATTATTTCTCAAATGGCATTGTGTTCAATTTATGTGCTTAAGTGATTTGCTGTCAAAAGATAAATTTAAGAAAATGTTGAAGTTTTTGTGACTATTGGAGCATTAGTCTGAAAATGTCATCCACATGGCTAATGTGATAAACACAATTTGGGTAACAGCCAAAGTCAGTAATTCATGAATAATCTACTGGCTGAAAAATAATACCCCTAAATTGTCTCATAAATAGTTACGAAAAATAACTCCAATTCTCCCTGCCTTTGATCTCTTTATTTTAATTTACTTTATTTTCATAAAAGTTAGATGCTTCTTTTTCTGCAACAGCACTAAACACTAGGAAAAATGCAAGGTGAGGAAGAATGAGGAAGAGGAACTTCAACCTCCCTGCAGAATTCAGGAATGGCTCACAAACAGAAAGAAGAGCATGCTAAAGGAAAAGAAAATCTTTGGCTGATTCAGTTGCATCAAACAGTTCTTGCTTTAGTGATAAGAGTACCTACCAAGATTCTGCTAGCCTAAGTCATGCTCGCATTTGAATCAGATGATTCATGTAGTACATACATTCAAAATTATTCATTTTATAATTAAGGACAATTAGAAGTCAGCTTTTAGTGATTTTACAGGCATTTGATCTCACTACAGTGAAGCCATTTGAATTTGACCACTTGCACAGTCTTAAAAGAAAAGCATGAAAGAACTGAAACTGTACTGGAAATTGCATTGCTCTTCAACTTCATGCAAATACTAATCATTCTTCTCACTTACTCATAAGACAGGCCCACATGGAAAAGCTCTGTCAGAGATTAAAGGCTCTTTATCCTTTTCCACAGGCTTGTTCAAACTATTCACTTGTCTCTTTATATGGAGCATGCTGGATGAGGCAACCACACCTCAAAACATGCCACAATACAGTGCTTGTGCTTCCTGCAAGCTATGTAACGTTCCTGCATCCTGTGCCCTGGAAGTTTTTATATCCCACCTCCAGTTCCATCTAGTTAAATCTACACTTCCTTGACCAAGAATCACTCAACTAGGATGGGCTCTGTATTTCAGTGCCTGTGTTCTGTGAACCACTTAGTCCATTTGTGGCATAAAAGTGAAGTTCATACTAGATAAAGAATCTGACAGGAATATTGCCCAGGTCAGTCTCTTTATAAGAGTACTGAAAGAGCAGGTATTTGTCTAGATTTCTTTAAGCTATTGTCATGAAAAAGATATAAGGGACAACTAAGTATGACTGCCCTCCTCGTTTTTCTCTGTTCATGTAGGTCCACAAGTTCTTTCAAATCCAGCCCCAGTAACAGAGGCAAGATTAGAAAGACATTCCTTATGGAAGGTGAAGTGTTTGAAGAACACTTTTTATCCTTATGGCTCACATAACACAGACCTTAATCCAGTTTCTAAGTAGAGGTACACAACCGATTTCCACTCCCCTGTTTCTTCTTTTGGGGTATGCTATTCTTTTGGGGTATACTGTTCTCAGCCGGCTACTTCTCTAGTTGTTTCACATTGGAGTCTTGAGGGGGACAGTCTAGTTCTCCTACAGATTTTTAAAAATCTATTATTTGATGCATTTTCTATTTCAAAAGGAACATAATGTACAGGCCCGATACAGATCTACTGTTAACCAGAAGTCTGGCAGAAATTGCAGTGACAGTCTTGAAATACCAATTTCTTGACAGTATCTCCGCAGCCATGCCATTTAGTACTCGAAAGAGAGAAACAGATGTCCTCTGATAACATGAGACCAAAGAATTGTAAAATTACAAATATTTCATAGTAGGAATAGGCCAGATTTCCAATGTGAAAAACAAGAAGTCTGTTGCAACAGAGAAGTCAGGAGTATTGTGGATGTAAATCATTCACTCTCTCCTAAAGGGAGAGAAATGAGGGCTTGTACATTGAAGAATACTCTTTCTTCTTCTTTTTCAGCCAAGCAAATTTTCTTTTGCTCACTTCCCTGCCACGCTGTTAGGTCGTGACACTCTCCACTTAAGGAATAAAAGCTAAAGCATTTTACTATAGGGGCATATGAAAGGAATTTGGATTTCCTTGTTTAGATTTCCTACACAGTACTTTGCCAGTATGGTCATGTTCTGTACCTAGCACCTTTTAATGCCAGGATTCACTTGTATGTACTTGCTCTCCACTTAGTTATTGTGTATCCTGCCTAAAGAAGTCAGGAGAATAGGATTTTAAAGGGAGAAGAGCAGTTAGGTATTTAAATCTTGTCAGCAGTTTTCATGAGTCAAGTAAGCTGATGTATGCTTTTGAGAGGCTTCTGTTAATGACTGAATAAAATGCATGTTTGAAAGATATAAAAGGATGAGGTCTGTTTTTGTATTTCTTTCTGTATTTTCTGTTCTGTTAATGTTTTGTACAGGAATTGTGCATAGTATATTAGGCAAGATGATTAACAGCAGACTCATTCATTTCCTTAGCCTTTCCTCAGGTGAAGGGGTATATGCTGTGAGGTACTTAATTCTTGTAGGATTTTCCTTCATTTCTTCTTGTGATTTTTGTAAAGATCTGTGTTTTCTGTTTTTGTGGCAAAGAAGATCGATACCGAGTGTGGTGACAAATGCATTTTAGCTGCTGCATGTAAGGGAGCAGCAAGGGCAGACAATCTAGAACCTGAGAGTCATGACAAGGCAGACAAGAAGTAATGATTTTACCAGCAAGCAGTACACCCCCACAGTACAGGAATGAAGGGAGGTAAGGCAGGTCTGGTGACAGTAGCCAGGGTCAACCAAGAGTGTAGACTGCCAGGCAAGTCCATTGCGAGGAGGCAAGTCCAAGGTCAAACCTGTAGAATCAAGTCTGTAGGTTAAGCTCAGGATCCAGATCAATGGAGTACATGGCCAGCCATAGGCATGGCTGCTGCTGCAGCATAGCTCAGATGGGGATCACGCAGGAGAGCTGTAAAAAGCACCTCCTAAGTGAAGAAATGGGCACGTCCACTGAGGCTGCTTCTAGCTTTTTCTCAAAGAGCTCCAAGGCCTGTCAAGGTTTCTCAAACAGCTTGCTTTTATCAGAGAACCAGGCTTAAGCACAGGGAGCTAAACTTGAGACTGTGGGGACAGTACAGGCCAGGCCCTGACACTGGCATGTAAGACTCTGAAAGTAGCACTTCCAGCAGTTTTCACACCTACGAGATTTACTCCTTGCTTGCTATACTGTTTCTTCTCTATCCCTCTTCCTCCCAGGTTTTCCATTATCTTCTGCTTTTTTCCCTTCTGCCTCCTTTTTCTCACTGTATATTCTTATTCAGTTATTCCACTTTTCATTTTTTCAGTTTTTTCCCTTTCCTTATATTACCAGCATCTATTCCCATGTCTGTTCTCTTGTAATCTGCTGTTCTCCGGTCTTATGTACATCAAAGTAGGTAGAAGCAGTGGACACACACAGTAAATGTCATTTTACCTAACTTTACCCAGGTAGACGTTAGGGGCATATCCTAACATAGTCGTCTAGCTTCCTTTGCAGTCAATGGAGAAAAAGACAGGTAACTGGAGGATGCTTCAACTCATCCTAAGACAGATGTCTAAAATAGAAGCTGTACTCATAAGGTGCCTAGCCTTCTCCACTGACTAAAAAGACACACCTAGATTATGAACACAACTAAATTTAAGTGAGATAAAAACCTGTCTGTATATAAGATCTTCTCTGTGACTTACAGCTTACTGCAGTTTTTAGAATAGGGCAAATCTTTTGTCCCACTTGAACTGGACTAGAGGGCTTAGGATGCAGGAGTTATTTCTTGAGGAGAGATCTGAAATTAGTGTTCAGGTTGCCAGATTGTAACAGAATGAAGAATCACCAGTCCATCCTATTATTAGCTTTATGGGCTCAAAAAGACTTTGATATCTTCAGGAGGTATATGCAAGTTGATTCCACAGACCAGAAGGAACTACAGAGGGACAGGCTTCCCTCATGGCAAGCTGGCTTTTCAATGCATAATTCATAACACTGTGCAACAGCTGTAGCTGGAAAAGACAGGGAAATGAAAGAGGTAAGAAAGCTCCCAGAGTATAGTCACCTAGATGACTTGGATGACTGTTGGTGTTCTGGCACTAGTCCTGTGAGTGATTTTCTAGTAGATTAGGTGGAAGACGGAGTATATGACCAGTGCTAACTTTCATATGAATTTTTCTTTCTTCATTTTTTCTGTTTGTCTCATTTTTCTCTCTTTAGACCTCTGACCAGGAGCTGAGAACAGGTGCAAAGAAAGAACGATGCCTTCAGGGGAAAAGCCTACTTCTGTGTACACTTCTTCTCAGTACTCTCCTTGGCTTAACACTGCTTATCACCTACATCATGATGACTTGTGGTCTAGGTATAATACAGGATATCCTTTTCCCTGCTTCCTCATCCACTCCATTTGTAAGACCCCTTTCTCTCCTACCTTCCTCCACTGTGTATTAGACTTAACATCTGTGTTAAGAATCAGACTTTCAGAATCTCAAAGAATCATAACACCAATTGTAAAAAAGGTACACTGTTCTGCCTCTTCCTTGGGTCATAGTGGGGAGAGATCCCCACACCTGTCCTCCTCCTCTGCCTGCCATTTAGTATGCCTGGGCCCAGTTTTGAGGGAGAGCATCATTATATTGTCTTGCATCTCATCATTGTGGCATGCTCTGTCTGTAGTCACCTCCAGGAAACTGGACTGAATCTGACATTCGGAGATCCTCCTCCACATTTCCATCTCTGACTTACTAAGTCTAATCCTAGTTTTTTAGCACAGACCAGTGCAGTCATAGTGTAGAAAGAAAAGTCATAGTCTCTTGCTAATTGGGGAGCTGTAAGCATAGACCAGAAATATTAATTTGTCTTTCAAATTTGCTAAACAACTGTCTGCAGAATGGTCCATGTAGATATTTATGCATATAGAATACTCAGAACTGAAGGTGCATATATATTGGTGGATACAGACATTCCCTGCTCCAAAATAAACATTATTGACTCCACCTAGCATTTTTCTTTACCCCCTGTTATGTGTTGGAGACCGTTCACTACAGAGACCAAGGAAAGACTGTTAGTTTAGATCTTGTCTATCTCCACTCAGCCTATCTCCTCCCATGTCAACTGTTGAAACCATAGTATGGAAAGTCTTACTTTGATTTACAAGTGGCTTATTTCAGCAAGTAATTGATCTGATCTGATGTTGATACAAGACACTGAACCAAAATGAGAACACATACCCAGTGATTTGCAGCGGTTTAGATAAAGAGAGTTTTAGATCAAAGCAAGATGTACCAGAAAGTCTTTGTCCTGTTTTAACAAATGTCATTGCTGAGAAATGTTTTCCATGCTTGAACATGCCCCTCCAGGTTTTAAACTTAACTCCTTACTTTCTGTGTGCTATGTCCTTCTTTTGCTTCATGTGCTGACACCATCAGTTGCTTCTTGTTTATCATTTGGCCAAATTTGGCTGATTTGGAGAAAATACACTGAGAAGGCAGAATAATCCAACCTGTGACTGCCTAGATAGTATGAACAGAGAATACCACCTCTGGACCAATTACCTGTACTTTATTTAAAGACTCTCCCTTATAAAGTGCAAAGGCAATTTCCTGTGAAGTGAAAGAGAGAATACATGTTGTTCTATATTCAGGAAAACCTTACAAGGAATTCAACACTCTGCATGCAAAGGAGTTCATATCAAAAATAAATATTTTGGGGGAAATGTCCCACAGATAACTCTTTTGTTGTTGTTGTTTGGAGTTGTTCTCACTCTCCACTGTCACTGCTCAGTTCTCTCCTATTTACTTCCTGCCCAGGATCCTGTGATGCCGAGCTGGGTCTTACACTGTTGGCCAGACTCCTGAATTCTAGGAATGACACTGTAGACCCCTGTGAGGATTTCTACAAATATGCCTGTGGCAGCTGGGAAGGCAAACAGTCAAGCAGAACCACAGAAGAATCACTAAATGTATTTGATGTGTTGTTGGAAGAAAACCAGTTGATCCTGAAAAGGCTTTTAGGTAGGGACAGATGATTGGTGTGTTACCTTCAGCATCTTCCTCAATCAGAGCTGGGAATACTAATAACTGAGAGCACAATCATTCCTAACAGGGACTGAGTCCAGTCTCTTCGTTCTTCTATCATTACAGGTACAGATTTATTCTTGAGCATGTCATATTACAATAGCTGCAGTTTAAACATTTTAGTTCCCCTTGCCAGACGAAAGTCACCCTTTAAAATTCTGACAGCAACCCAAACCATTTTCCTATTGCCTTGTAAAAGTAGACCCTTTTTGCTGTGCTTGTCTGAACATGCACTCTGGTCATGTCCTGACTCCATGTAGGACTGAAGCCTTGATATGCACCACCTTCCTGTTGTGCTCCTGTTTCCATGCAAAGAAACTCAGATATTTGGACTCAGGAAGAGTTGTGGCACTAGAAGGTCTCTTGCTTTGAGTGACTGTGGGAAAGTGTGGATGTATTTACAAAATTTCTGAATCAAAGTACAGTGTAATATTTCTTACAACTTTTCTCTGGTCTAATACTGCCCCAACTTTTTTTTTTTTTTTTTTTTTTTACCACTTTTGTAGTTTTTCATCTATTTTTTTTTCCTCAGAGGGCCCACAGTTTGGGATAAGAGGCTCAGCTAAGGAGAAAGCAATCCAGTTCTATCGCTCCTGCATGGATACCCAACGGATAGAATCCCAAGGAAGTCAACCATTGAAGGACCTCCTAAATCAGGTGAGTGTTTGTACTATTTCCTCTCCCTCCAGAAGATAATTCCTCCAGGGAAAAGGAAAGAGGGATCACTTTTAATCTCAGAAGCTCAGTTCAATAGGATCCAAATTATAGGTCAGGGAACATCTTGCAAAATGGCTGAAATTTTTGTGTCTAAGATCTTATGGTCATCCACTACTTCAGGCTTCAGGAGAGCTTGTTTAAAGAGGAAAATGCTTCTCTTTCCATTCTGGGAGACTCCTCCCAGTGCTGGGGAGGGTTGTACATCTATCTCCAGCAAAGAGCATTTATGCCCTGTCTCCAAAGAGCATGCAGAACATTCCAGCAGAAGCAGAACCTGTGAATCTGCTTGTCAGGGAGGCGGGACCTGTAATCTCTGATCCCTGGTTGTCCTTCTGGATGGCTTTAGAAAAATAAGACCTCTTTCCTCTCTCCTCCTTCTGCTTTTCTCCTGTACACCTTGTTCTGTTGATAATTATAATTCCTTTTCCCTGTGTCACTTTGCAGTTTGTTGCTTTGCTTAAGTGAAAGTGACAGGTCATTTTAAAGCCAACAGGGTATGTAGAAATCTTCATGAGTTTCCCCTGTTGCTATTTGCTTTGCTGCTTTTCAGTTGTCATGATGACTGAGCTCATAGGAATGGAAAAAAAAAATTGTAAATATGGATCAAACAAGTGTTTTTCTCACCTGCTGTCATGCTGTCCCTCTCCCTCTCTAGGTTGGTGGATGGAATACCACAGGTGTGGGGAAAGCAAAAGATTTTAATGAAACTCTTCAGACTCTCATGGGCAGATACAGCACCTTTCCCTTTTTCAGAGTCCACGTGGGACCTAGTCCTTTTGACCTCAAGACCAATATTATTCAGGTGAGTGGACTAAAGAAAGAAAACTATCAGGAAGCACTGGGAATAAAGAGTCAGTTACACAGCCCATGAGACCCAGGCTTGCTCAAGTTAAGCCTATGTTCTTCTCTGAAGAAAGTTTTCCTAAATTTCAGTAAACTTCTTGATTTTATTACATAAAAAGCACTTATTTCTGGGAAATGAGCAGATGAGGAAGAATAAATTGCTTACTTTCTTCTCATATCTTCTGCCTGACAGTGCAGATTGTGCTTTGTTGTGGAAGGGTCTGGTTCTTCTTATGTTCATGGGTATGACTAGTACAATAACGGATGCTAAGTGTATAATACACATAGTGTACTATGAATTTTGCAGCTCACTGTTGTGGTTTAAACCTGTTAGGCAGCTAAGCACCACACAGCTGCTTGTTCACTCCCCCAACCAGTGGAATGGGGGAGAAAATCAGGAGGGTCAAAGTGTGAAAACTCATGGGTTGAGAAAAAGACAGTTTAATAACTAAAAAAAAATGAAAGAAAAAAAAGAAGTGATGCAAAAAAACCCCAATTGCTCACCACCAACTGCCCAGCCAGTTCCCAAGCAATGGCAGCCCTGGCCAACCTCCTTCACGCCCACTTTTACTGTTGAGTACAATGTCATACGGCATGGACTATCCCTTTGGTCAGTTGGGGTCAGCTGTCCCAGCTGTGTCCCCTCCCAACTTCTTGTGCACCCAAGCCTACTTGCTGGTGGGGTGGTGTGAGGAGCAGAAAAGGCCTTGATGCTGGGTAAACACTGCTCAGCAATAACTAAAACATCCCTGTGTTATCAACACTGTTTTCATGGCAAATCCAAAACATAGCCCCATACAAGCTACTATGAAGAAGTTTAACTCTCTCCTAGCCAAAAGCAGTGCACCATGTAGAAATATTTAACAATGTGGTTTATATTTGAGTATCAGTCACTGCAGATTTGTAATGATCTTGTAAATGAGCTGCAGAATATGACAGATCTGCAAAAATTACTTAGCAAACATTTTCCAAAAGTAAAAGCAATTTATTAACATTTCAAATTCCGTGACACAGAAATTAACAAAGCCAGTTGACCATATCCTCACATTTCCAGTGTTTCTGGAAAAAGCGAGATGTTTTTCCTTTACTCCTTTTTGCAGATTGACCATCCTGAGTTTGAGATGCCACCTAAGAGTAAATTCAAAGAGAAAAATTATCCTGAGGTAACATATCAGAGGCTGAAGAAAGGTAAAAATAGCTATTTGGTGTAGGGATCTCCTTGAATTGCCTCCTGGTTCAGAGTGGTCTGTTTCCATGGGTTACGGTCAGTGATTTCTGAAAATGTCTCCAGAAGGAATTATTTACAAAACTCTCTACTTTTCCAAAAAGATAGTTTGTAAAATGTAACCCATTTTTAGATGCCAGGTTTAAAACTTCTAGTGTCAAAACAGAATGTTATAGTTTTAATTTGTATTTGCTAAGTAATGTCAACCTGGGCTTCCCTCTAGGTTTCACCTTGAATGAATGTTTAAAAAAATGTTCTTGTCCAAAGTAAGGCTTTATAATGTAAAATCTGTGTATTGGGGGAGGGGTAGCTAGCATTTTTAAAGTTATTTTAAAATGTTTTAACCTAAGCTGGGGAAACAAGCTCTTTGAACTTGGGAGTTATTGCAACAAAGTTAATTTCATCACAGCTCTGTCATTTTTCTGAACTTTATAAAAACTGAGTTGATTTCAGTTTCTCAGTCTGACTCTTTCAGAAGAGTCCTCAAAAAATAAGCCTACCCATCACAAGCATTACTTTGATACCTCATGAACATAGAAGCAAGAAGCTGGCATTTTCTCTCCAGCAAAAGTACTGGCTCATTGTATCACAACATCTCTCTCCTTTGACTCCAGAGATGGCAGGCCTACATCTCTCAAATGATTCTGGTATTTAACGTAATTGCAAGCTGGGACAAAAATAACCTTTTGGGAATTCAGTGTTCTTCACTGAGAGAGGAGCTGTACTTGGCAAACTGTATTCCACATGAAGAATTACATAGGGATGTTGCAGTGAAGAAGACAGTTTTAGGGATGGGGCTGCAGTGGTTTTGAACGATTGAAGCTTATATGGTCAAGTTGGATGGATGGATGGATGGATGGATGGATGGATGAATGGGGTGACTAATTTTCAGTCATGTTTCTCCCACCGGTCATATGCTCTGTATTGCAGGTTCTCCGTGTGTATCTCTCATATTTGAGGAAACTGGGTGTCCTACTTGGAGGGCCACAGGATGGTCCCCCTGATTCCTTTTCTCTTACCTTGTCCTTCATCTCTAACCTCCAGCGAGCTGTCACCCCATTGCAGGAAAGACAGCAGAGGGGAATGCTGTTCTTTCATACTACCATTAGGGAGCTACAGGTATCTATGCCTTACAACTTGAGCAACACGATTACATGTGACATTCACATTTTGAAGATCCGGATCAAAAGTGATATGAGACACTCTGTTTAGATGCCCTTCCCTTGCAGCTTACACTTGGAGACTGTGAACTTTACATAACCTATTAACTTATGTTTTTTATTGACAACAGTTGGATTTTTCAGGCCCACAACTCTCTCCTCTCCCCAGTGCTAATTTAATTAAAAAAAAAGTAAATTCTCCTTTTCTACTATAATCAATATCCACATCATAAAAACAGTTTAACTTGTTGAAAGTATCTCTTAACAGTATTAGAGAGATTATCTCAGTTTCCGTATTATTTCTTGTCAGTCAAGAGTTCAGCATGTAAGCTTTGTTTTACTCCTAGGAAAAGGCACCTGCTATTGACTGGCTGTCATGTCTCCAGGCTGTCTTCCATCCTATGCCAATGAACCTCTCTCAGCCAATTGCAGTGCATGACATGGATTACTTAAGAGGCATGTCACAGCTCATCGAACAATGGCACAAGAAAAGGTAGGAGTCAATATCTATGGTTGTAGTTGTTCATGCATCAAGAAATATTAACTTCAGATACCATAAATTAAAGACGTCTGTGTTAGAGGCTGCTGAATCCAGTGGCCTAACAATTGCAAGGCTGCTGTGGCTCTATATCCACAGGTTTAGCCAGTGCTAAGGCTTAGCATATATTCCCAATAGGCTTGCGCATGCACGCCCTATATATGTACGCACATATAAATATATATGTGTGTGTGTGTGTGTGTGTGTCACACAGATCAACAGAGATGGAGCACAGTGCCTTTACTGGCACCCACCCATCCATGGCACTTATACAAACATGAACAGCTCAGACAGCCTGATCCTATTCCTCCTCTCCAGCTGATCAGGATTGGTCTATACTAGTGAAATATATGTATGTACACACACAATATGGATCACTCCAATAGCTGGCCTTAGATATTCAGTCTGTCCAGAAGCTGGTCCCAGATCCCCTTGTGTCCACAGCTGCCTGCAGCTGGATGTATGAGCCCCTGAGTCTTGCAGCCCTATTTTGGTTCCTGGTACTCCAGACTCTTCCTGTTACAAGCACGCATCTACAAGCAGATCTTTCCAGTAGTTGGTCCAAACTGCTAGTCTCTCCAATAGCCAACTCTCAGACCTCTGCTCTATCCAGCAGCTAGCTTAAACCAAAGTCCCTCCAGTAGTCAACTCTCAGACTCCTTGTCTCTTCAGTATCCAGTCCCAACCCCACACACAGAGAGTAGAATTTTATTTAAGAATAGCATTTAATAAGATAGGACAGATTCTGGTGACCATGTACAGGGCTCAATCAGACAGACATCCTGGCAAGCCACAAGCTTACATTCAACCGTTCCCTCTTACCACTCTTCCCCTTCATTTTCCCATGCATGTTCCCTCCCAGTCCACCACGATCCTTCCCTTTCCCTGCCTTTGGTCCTTCCCATAAACATCCCACAATAAGTCTCACAGAATCCCACAGATGCCTCAAAATATTCTAGAATAAGTTTCACCCAGTCCTAAAAATGCTCTTTCTCCTGCTTCCCATAAAGAATCCTGTGCCGCAGCAGGCAATTACCCCTTAAGTCTTCTTGGGGAGACAGTTTCTTTGGTTGACTCATGTCAAATCATCCTCCTTTGATAGCCCCAGGTGTAGCCCGTTCAGAGTACTTTGTTGTCATTGTTCAGGTTACTAGGGTTCCTCTGCCTCAAATTATTCCTCTGACACTTGCCACGCCTCTGTGTTTATAGTCGCCAGCCTTCAATCTTCAGTCTTTTAAAATGTCATTTTCCTACAGGGTCCTTCACATTTATATGATTGTTTGTCTGATTGGGAATCTCTCCCCAGCCCTTGACAGTCGATTCCAAGATGCACGCCTGGAGCTATCTAAGATTCTCTATGGAAAAATGGGATCTAAAATGGTGAGTTAGCCTTTAACCATCATCTTCAGCCTCCCCAGAAGCTGAACACCCTAGGACACGTCTTCTGGATATTCTCTTGATGCCTTGTCTGGATGGAGTTTCTTAGATTTGGGAAGGAAAACTACTCTCACTAGGCCATTAAATTCTTCCTTTTTCTCAAAGAAATGTGGGAGTAGACATACACAAAACTCTAGAGAGTTAAATGCACTCTGTCATGGGGTAGGGGACAACAGATAGATGGTCAGCTTTCTTCTATGTATTTGTCTCAGCTAGCATATGAATCTTCATCTTGTGTGAAAATAAGTGGAGTAAATCATAAGGAAATCAATGTTGTACTTGATTAAAGTTTTCTGAAGTAGCTCAAATGGAACTACATTACTTATCATTCACTGCTGTCATTTTTAGATAGCAGCGTATATGCTACTGACTGCACGTTTACATATCTTTTTACTGTCTTCCTATCTCTTTGTCCTCACTCTCATGTGTCTCTATTTCTTTCTCTGTTCTTACAGAACCCAGCTGAGCGCTGGAGGAAGTGCTTGACTGATACCAGCTCTTTCTTTGAGCCAGTTCTAGGGCAGATGATCGTGCAAGAAATTTTCCCTCAGCAGACCAAGAAACTTGTAGGTATTCATCCTCTTAATCCCCAAGCAGAGCTCACCTTCATCTCTCTCTTTTTTTGACATGCCAAATTAAGACCATATCAAGGCAGCAAAATCATGTGTAGGTTTTATACCTTTTTACATATTCCTGTACTTATGCACTTCCCCTCCTTTTTTGGGAATGAAAGATGTCAGAACAAGACATTGCTGTCCTTGCTAGAATAATCAATGCTAAAATACCAGTTATTATCTTTATCTCAACTGTTAGCAAAGTCATCTGTGCAGCACAAGTACCTATGACAGCCCTACAAGTGCATGCAAGCTCAGTGTGCTTCCTGGAATGACAGTTAGTATTAACAGTATTCATTACCAATCTGACATATTTAAATAAGATTTTCAATTGCCAAGCAATTAAGCCATCATATGACCAGTTGTACAGAAACAAATCAATGCCAAAACATTCTCAGTGGGTCCACAGTAAAAGGAACACCTGCCAGCAGCATGGAAAAGATTTCTTTTTTTTCCTTTGATGATCAGAGTTCCTTTTTCTTTTGAGAGAAATTAGTGTAGGCACAAGGTTTTACAAAGTTTGCAGTATATAAAGTGACAAGAGTAAATAACCCCAAGAAAAGTTAATGGAAAACTAAGACTATGTGTAGTGAAGCACAAAGCTGAATGCACAAACCATAATTTTGTGAAGGAGAGACTCAGATTGCCATAACTTTGGAAAGGGAGACACCAGCATGAAATAATTGTGGATACTGAATTTTCATTTTGCTCAAGCAATGGGGCAATCATGTGGGATTGAATGAAAAAGAATTATGTTTCCCTCTTAATTATCGTGAGAGGCAAGATGAACAGGTGTGTGGGAGAGAATGGTGAGCCTTATAAGGAACGACTGCATGCCAAATAGCTTAAGCCTACCATTCTACCATTGTAGAAGCTGAAATCTCCTCTTTCATCACAAGAAAAGGAATTTTGCCCTAGTTATTCTGTGGTTGAATTGCTGGAACATAGGAAGATGGTAGCTAAGCCTGAACAATGTTTTTCTGCAGTTCTGACCATGCCTTCTTTTCTCCATGGCAGGCTGAGCAAATGTTCTCCGAGATTCAAGATGCCCTCTATGGCCAACTGGATCAGTTGGAGTGGATGGATGAACAGACTCGCCAAGAGGCTAAAGTGTTGGTGCGTGCAGAAAGCAGAAGTTACTGAGGCCTTCCTTTCCCTGAAGCCTTTGGAGAAGGAATGGAAGGAGCCTGCACCTTCACATATTCCTACCTGCTTCTATAGGCACACAATCTTAACTAGATATCTTATACACACTGAAAATTGTAGGTGGTTTTATAAGTGCCATCACACACGTATGATCATACATTGATGTGCAGACATAGAGAGGCTCAGTGTTTGTTTGTCCATGGATACTTTGAACTAATTGTATTGAGATACAGTTCAGCTTTATACACCTAGAGAGGTTAAAAACTATAAAGCTGAATGCCAGAAAATAATGCTATAAAGAAAAAGAAGAGTAGAACAACATTAGGCCTCAGGTCACTGAGTTAAGAAAGTAGAGTAGCAAGAGAAGATGTCTTGTTGAAACAGAGTAGCTGTCATTTTGAAGGGCTGATTCATAGATTGTATTTAGGTTGTTTAGAAACAGAGTTTAAAAAGGACTTCTAGAATGTAAAGCCTCCTATTGGTCATGTTTCTTTTTGTTCATTTGTTTGTTTGTTATGATTTTTAGGTTTCCAAACTACAAGTGGAGATTGGCTATCCAGCTCACATACTCCAGACTGCCAAAGTGAACCTGGAATACCAGAATGTGAGCTATATAATGTAAACATGCCTGCCTCATTGTTGGCAGCTTACCTGTACCGCCTGCTATCTTGTCTGCTGCTAAGAGGCTATGACCTCTGGAGCAATGCGCATTTCCTACTGTTCATTTTCCAAGAACATATGGGCCCAGAGAACCTTTATCTATTGCTTCTATAGTGCTTATGCTGTCTCCTATTTAGAGTGGCTGGCCTGATAGAGATTGGTTGTGACTTGCTTGTATGTTCTGTTTGGCTTGCAGATAACATTCCTGTCATATCTAAAATTGAAGGTCTTTAGAACTGGGAGGAAAAAACCACAAGTATTCCATTGGCTTGTCTTTTGATGAACCCTTTTTTGACTCATGGGACTTTTCTCTTTCTCATACTGCCCAATTCATTCCTCACTCATGTCCTATGACAGTCACATTACCTGTCTCTTCCCTCAGTTGGAGATAAATGAAGACAATTTTTTCCTCAATGTGGTGGCTTGCTTGAAAGTACTGAGGGAAAATTCCTACTTGAAACTCCTTCAACATCACTCACAGGACAAGTAAGTGTCAGATACTGATCTGAAAAATATAACAGAATCACACACTCGTGGACTAACTGAGGCTGGAAGGGACCTGTGGAGATTACCTAGTCCAACCGTCCTGCTCAAAGCAGGCTCAGCTAGAGCAGGTCACTCAGGACTGTGCCCAGTTGTATGTCTATATCTCTCTTTTACTGGGGAAGAAGGAGGAGGGCAGGCGGGGGTGGGGCAGAACTGGGCACAGTACTTCCAGATGTGGTTTCACCAGTCCTGAATAGAGGGGCATAATCACCTCTCTCGACCTGCCGGTGACACTTCTCCTAATGCAAGACAAGATGCTGTTGTCCTTCTTTGCTGCAAGGCTGCATTGCTTCATCCTGCTTAAAAAAGCCTTGAATCTGGCAGCCTGTCTTGTATTCAGCCTGAGCCCGTGCTACCAAAAGAACCCGCTGTTGTGGAAGGAGCCCCAGACCCCTGAAAAAAGACCCTTTTTTGCCCATGAACCCTTGAGTAAGCGGGATAGCTAGTTCTCCTGGACTTAGCAGCAAAGCAAGGAGCAATGCACTGTGATGATGTGAATGCTGGCAGGGTCACCTCAAAGGCAGGACATAGGATGCTTCAGAAGGCAGGCAGTGTTGACAGGCATGCTTGGGACCTTACATCACCTGAAGAATATTCTGTGCAGGACTTCACAGGAGGTTACTAATCCTGACTTTCTTGACAGGGATGTTGTGAGGGTGAATCCCTTAATGTGTATGAAAGCTAAGCTACTAGCTTTGACCATCTGTAAACAAGTGAAGGTTTATCTCAAACACCTTTAACTTTAGGTAATGTGAATTTCATCATTTGCTGCTGCTGTATGAACAGTTGTACCGAGCAAACCATTTTTGCAAGCCCAGTGGAGAAAAGGAGCAAAGTATGAGATAAGGAGTTAATACATTCTCTCATTTCTCTTTTTCTGCTTCTAGCTGGCATGTGTCCCCCTGGACTGTGCATTCATACTACTCAATAAGGCAGCATATGGTGGTCTTTCCCGCTGGAATGTTCCGCAGCCCTTTTTTCCACATGGAGTTTCCCAGGTATGGAGGGGCTGCAAACGTGGAAGCTGAATGTAGTCCCTTGGCTGCACCATATTTCCAGGAAGAATTTTAATGGGCCTGTCTTTAACCTCTTTCTTACTGCATCCCAGAAAGATGTAGTAAAGGGGGGAAAAACAGCTTTTTCTAAAGCCAAATGGATACTGCCTTAGGAATTCTGAAAGAGTATGATCATTGACTCTGCTGGAGCAAAATCAGAATCTAGGTGAAACTAAGCTAAGCCAAATATATTACTCCAGAGCAAAGAGGCAGAAGTCTCATGTAGGTTAACTGCAAAGAAGACATTTCACCTTTGCCTCTCATTTTCTAGATTCCAAGAATTCCTGAAATATAACCTATAGAAATCTAACCCAGAGAAAATAGGAGCCTCACAGAGCAACTTCTTGTCAGAAGTCTTTTTCAAATGGATCAAACACAGTTGTTCTCTTTTTTTTTAAAGAAACCTTCTCCAATAAGCAAATAGATTTTTAATTCTGGGTCTTCCCCTGCAACAATGACACTTCTGTAGGCCATATGCTTATAGTTGGTTTCTTTCATCATATGGAACAGATCTGTTAAGCAGTATTTTTCTGATATTAAAGGCACTTAAAACAGTTGACTGTAAAAATATTATTTGATGTCCTTTTTTGCAAGGTAATGGAGAGATACTTCTCCTAATCCAGTGGTACTGAAAGATAAGCTCACACTGTGGCAAGAAGCTGAAGTTTGAAAGAAACATGTCTCAGTTAAAAGTAATTATTTTCTCCATGGTGATCTTCTACCACTAGTTGTATGACATCTTCTAGTGCTTGCAGTATTTAATGAATTCATTATAGCATGGATACCTCAAAAGAATAACAGAAAAAAAGTATTTTTTCCAGTGGTATGGGCTATCCCTTAACATATTCTTCCTCTCTGAAAAAGTGCCTACAGCTTCTTATTCCTTTTGTATTCAGTGCTAGTAAAATATATGTTTCTCACTGTCATCCCAGTTGAGTAGACTGATAAGTCAAACTTGATCAGCTTTTGGAGAGTTGGCACAATAGCGTTTTCTCAGATGACGGTCCAAAGTTTAAACTTTACTGACAAAAGCCAATTCAGATGACTGTGAGGATAATTTTTAAAATAAGACAGCAAAGCAGTACAATTGTTATAGAATCATAGAATCATAGAATGGTTTGGATTGGAAGGCACTTTTAAAGATATCTAGTCCAACCGCCCTGCCATGGACAGGGACATCTTCCTCTAGATCAGGATGCTCAAAGCCTCATCCCACCTGACCTTGACCACTTCCAGTGAGGTGGCATCCACAACTTCTCTGGGCAACAATTATAAGTTATCAGCTACAGAGCTTCTGAAAGAGCAGTTCTAAGAGAAGATGAGTTGTTCTGTTCTTGTCACTTCCTACTGAGTTCCCAGTGATGAAATAATGATCTACTACAATCATTTCATGCTTCAGCAGCGTTAATCAGTGTATGTAAAGAAAGAATGAGCCCATCATTTCATATTATGGAAATGTATTTTGAGTGTACTCTTACTTGTGTGACTATTTATAAATTCATTGCATAGAATCATAGAAATTCTGATTGGAAAGAACTGCTGGAGGTCTCTAGTACAACTTCTTGCTTGTAGTGAGATCACCAATGCTAGACCAGAGTAACTGTAGTCAAACCTTCATGATTTTAATTTGCCTTTCCAGTTTTATGTATCATTTTTCACTAGACAACTATTGCAAGATTGCTTCTCCAACCATCCTGCTTTTGTATGATTACCACTGCAGTTACTGTTTGTGCAGCAGTTCAGCCAGTAGTGGGTAAACAAGGACCTTTCTCAACAACAATACACGTTGTTAGAGTTAATAAAGGCAGACTCTCATTCACAAACTCTTCATTATTATGATGGCTTATTAGCTATGAATACTTTAATGCAAACCCACAGTACAATTTTAAGCATTGGTAATTTATACTTGTATTTGCATTTTTACAGAGTATACCACACTTGAGAGACAATAAATAGAAAGTACCTCTGTGTGCTCTCAGAGTAGAATGCTCCTGTGCAGCCCACAGTTGTGCTCCGTGGCTATAAAGAATGCTCACCCTCTTTTTCTTTTCAAAAACACTCTTCTCATGTTTATATTTCAGTGCTGTGAACTTTGGAGCCATTGGGGTCTTCATGGCGCATGAACTTCTTCACACATTCTATGGTTATGGTGGGTATCAGCTGTGGTGTCTTTGTTTATTCTTCTGGGTCCCCGCTGGCACTTTCCCTCAGGGGATCTTAAATCCTGGTCCCTATATCAATGTATACATATATTATTAAAGTAGATGAAGCTAAGGAAAACCCATTCCAGGCCATGCTGACTACTAAGAAGACTCGGTGATTAATGTGAGGAATACAGGTGAATGCCAGAAATACCTTTACTTTCTAGGATTTTTTTTTTTCCCCACAGTGCTGCCTGGGGGCTGTCCTACATGCAACAGGAGTGCACTACAGAAATCTATAGACTGCTTGGTTGAACAGTATGAAAGCTATGGCTTCAAGGTCAATGGTACTTTTACACTGTTAGAGAATACAGCTGACACTGGAGGGCTCGCTATCGCTTACCAGGTATTGTAGTCTACTTACTTCTCTAATCACATAGTCTCACTACACAACTCAACCACCATGTCACAAGATTGCTCTGCTGCTGCATCCCTCTCCTACAGGTTTCTTGCACGCCTGTGCCAGTGCAGCACGTGCCCTGCATGTCCTCTGCTATTCCAGACATAGGTTCCTCACAAAGCTTTGCTCATAACCTCAGTACTTCCATGTAAAACCACTTCTCTCCTTCAACAATTCTGGGGTGGGCCTTTCTTTACTTCCCCATTTATGTCATGCATACAAAAGCATGTTATTATTTATATGTTTATGCTATACTTCGGGAACTCAGCTGAGATGAACCAGAATTCTGTGTGGTGGTAAAATGACGCCATAATGATGTTTTCAGCAATTCTTTAGTCCAGAGAGAATGTTTTATTTTCTCATGCAGTAGTTCAGCAGTTTAATTGATTACTGAGTGCAGGGTGCTCTGAGATCTCTAGGGCTCAGATGGTACTTGTTACATTCTTGCACAAAGAATGTTAGGAGGTAGAAAGTCTTCTAATTTTCATTCAAATATTTGTGATTTTCTTTGAAAGTAATTGTCATTCTTTCATAGTGCAGTCCCCATATCTTCTCTTCTGACGATGTGTGTGTGCTAGTGTCTGAAATGGGAAACAAAGGAGCTATGTTGTTACTCTTCCGTCTTAGAGTTATTAGGGGCATGGCCAGCAGCAGGGAGCCTCAAAGTGAGGAGAGAGAGACACAAACTTACTAATTTATTAAATGTATATTAGATTGATATATTTCATTGACAGAAGACATGGTTTTGGGATGCTATCTGAAGGGGGATTTATTATTATTAATTTTCTCTCTCCACAGGCCTACAAGAATTGGCTGAAAAAACACAAAGAAAAGGATTTACCTAAGATTGGACTTTCACACGACCAGCTTTTCTACCTCAGTTTTGCTCATGTAATGAATTCTAGGCTAGTCATGTGTCTCTCTCACTCTCCATTGTCTTCCACACTATTACAGTTTGTCTTTTTCAATATTCAGTCACTTTTCCACCTCTTCACAGAACTGGGAATGACCAATGTTTCTGGGAGATCCAGAATCTTACACAGAAAGCTAAAATTCGCATATAGGGCTCCTAACCTGTCATGGATCTCAAAGCTAACAAAAGGCCTGTCTCCAAATATATCTTTTACAAAGCTCTGAAATCTACCAAAATTAAATTGTAGCCGACAAGTTGTGTCAGGGAAAGCATGCTTCATTGCCAGCTTTTTTTGCTGTTGTGAGCAATCTTACACATGGAAAGTGGAATTTTACTGGAAAAGGCACGTATCTCTCCATCCCTTCCTTCATCCGCCTCTCTGTCATGGTGAATAACTAGATGTCACGTCATTCTGAGTGACTCATAGTGAAAAAAAGAGTTCAGAATGTTATTTAGAGATAAAGAACTAGAAGTACATGCACACATAGTTCGAGATTTCTGTGGGAACCTGGTTTAACGATTTGTGCAAAGTTGTGCAGTTGTGCATAGTTGTGCAGTTGAGTTCCTCATGATAGATCATTGGATTTCCGTGCTCAGAAAAGTCACACCCTTATAAGTTACTGTAATTGTGCAAAGGGAAAAGTTTTGTGCACGTATTGACATTAGGTCAGAACAGTGTGTAGAAAAGCAGTTCTGAAATCACAGATTATTGGGTCTTGGTCTCTGCATTTCAGAGGGTATTTGGCAGCTACTGCATCATTTGTCAATGAATAAAGACTGAAATCATAAGAATGAAGGCTTGGATTGCCAGTTTATTACCAGTAAGGTCACATAACCTTACCCCAATCTCTCAAGTAGTAAAGGGATGTTGTGTAAGTGCTCTCCTTTGTTGATAAGCACTCATTGTTTTTGTTTAAGAAGCTGAATCTAGACACTGAGACTACATCTATACCATTATTTTAGATGGAGTCCAAGGTTGCACGAGCTTAAACTCCAAGGTGGTCTACATATCTTGTGTTCTGGACTACACAGTATAGAAAAAGAGAGGATGGCTTTTCAGATAGGAAAATTGGGACAGAGAAGTTTAGGGAAAGGGAAAACAGTCAGAAATTGTGGTGGTGAAGGGAAAGTTCTGAACATTGTTGGCAACCATGTAAGTGTGTTTCCTTGTTTACTTCAGCAGCCTCAGTCACGTGTGCAGAGGCATGAGGAGCTTTAAGTCTTGTCCACATGAGGACTTTCAGCCAAACTGACTTTTCTATTTTGCTTCCTTTCAGGCAATGTGTGGACATCAGGATCCTGAGAAACTACAGTCTTCCCTGAACACAGATCCGCACAGTCCCTTGCCACTTCGTGTCTGTGGGCCTGTCAGCAATAGCCAGGACTTTGCCAAGCAATTCCACTGTTCCAGTGGATCCCCAATGAACCCAGACAAGAAGTGCCACATCTGGTAATCTGCATGGAAAAGGAGGAAGAGAGATATGACCCCAGGGAGAGGAAGGCCTGACCCATGAAAGTGTGACCATCTTCTCAGGGCCCCTAGGGTGACATGGTGCTCTTATTCACTCCTCTACTTTCCTTTTCTTGTTATCCTTTCCTCAGCACTTGATGGTAGCAAAATTCTTAAACTGACCTCATAAGGGAAGAGTGTCTCCTCCTACTGCTCTCAGCACTCTGTCCCAGATGCAAAAACTCTGGAGTTTAGCAAGTCCCAAGGCAGCAAGGTGACTACCCAGTCTCTAGTAGGCAACAACTTCTGAGGAGTTGCAAACAGAAGGACTGTTACATTATTAGTCCTTCTGTTCAGTGCATTTCCCTGTCTATTCCAGCAGCCTCACAGTCATGTTGAACGAACAAGGCAATAAACTAGAGCTCTAAGACTTGTTCATTTAAGACTGGCTCTTAGGGAAATCCTGTGGGTTACTCTGCAAACCACACATATAAGTTACCAGAGAGGGAAGAATCCTCTTCTCTTCTTTTCCCAATAAATGGAGATAGGTAGCAGGAAAGACTCAGTGGCTCCAGCTTCTAGGCTGAAAGATAAGTCACTTAATAATGGAGGTTATTGAAAGCCTTCCCTATTCTGTTTTTGTTTCATCAGCAAAACTCCTAAGAGACAAAAGAGGAAAAAGGAAAGCATCCCCATTGATGGGAGGGGGATTGGGAGCTGAGAACAGATTATCTTTCTGCTTTCTTTCTTTTCCAACAAGATTCTTTTAGTCTCTATTTAGGGTTAAGGATATGGTTGAGGGTGGAGTCTGGGACAGTCACAAGGGTTTCTAGAAGTCTATGAAGACTGAACAATTAGAATTCCAAGAACTTCTCTGCATCCTGAACCTGGCGCTCTCACCCCTAAAAGTTCTCTCATCCATACATTTATAAATATTTACCATCCAAACAGAGGAGTAGAGCTGCTGTAGGATTTTACTTTCTACTTGAAATTGAATTTTAGGCATTAATTTACTTTAGAGGAAAAAAAGAGTAAGAAGTGATATATTTTAGGGTAGCAGGAGAAGTGCTTAAGGCATATTCTCAAGAGCAACATAATAATTATAGCAATTTCAGGTTCCGATAATTAGAAAATATATACCAATGTTCTAAAATTTACTAAAGTTAATAAGTATACAAAATACTCCTACCTTTTTCATACTCTTCAAACTGTTCTTAATTATGGGAGCATTTTTTGTTGTACTTATTATATTGGCTGCCTGGGGCTTGTTTGTGGAATAGGTAATGGCAAGTGGAAACATCCCTTACCAATGTAAGAATTGTAAAAATTGTGAAAATCCTAATAACTGTGTTAATCCTTTCCAAGTACTGACCAATGCAGTGAAATATTTTCCAAGAACAGACTGTTCAGAGATTTTGTTTTCATTAATTAACTGAAAGAGTAATAAAGTGTTTGCTTCAGAGAAAAAAAATACTTTGATTGCAAACTCTTTATGACCAGGCTTGTTTCTTTGTTCTGTATTTGTACTGTTCCCAGCGTGACTGGAGTTCTTAGCTTAACTTCACAAGTAATAAAGAATAATACCTCATAATAATTTGATTTATTTACCCATCATAAAAAATAACAAAACTGGGCTTGTGCTTATCTTTACCATTTAAACAGTGTATACTCTTCCTCCACTTGTTTAATCAATTTTATCCTAGCAGCATGTCCAGACTGTCTTTCTTTTAGATGCTAATAGCAATTAAGATTGTACCAGACCTTGTGTATAATATAGAAGTTATTTCAGTGTACTGAGACTACTTGGTTTCTTTGTTTATAGTGTATAGAAAAAGGAAAAGCTGTTGACAGTCTGCATTTTGAGGAGTCTTTAACTATTCTTGTACCTATCTTGTTAAGTGTATTGGGGGGGGGCAGTTCCCTGGAATATGCAATTTTTTTCTTGTTCTTACAATGTATGACGAATTTATGAATATTCTGTTTAAAAGACAGGGTCACCCTTGAAGTTGAACTTGAACTCACCCTTGAAATCACCAGTTCACCCTTGAACTCACCAGTTGAATCAATTCTTGTTTATTACTAATTATGATGTTTTTACACAAAGAGCTTATGGGAAGTGCAAGAAAGGAGATCTGGCTCAGAAAAAAATTGCATAAGTCTTGGACTGAGAATTTATTGTGTTTCCCAAGGAGAAAAGGAAACACTTTCAATATGCGCACAAGGTCCCTGCCCTCGTCCTCAGTCTTGCAAGTTCCCTGCGATGTGGTTGGTGAAGATAAGCCATGCTGCCTACTAGGTGATCATGAAACACCAGTAGATGTTCAAGTTGTTATCAAATTGTTATCATCCACAACCATAGAAATTATTTCATTCTTTATGTCACACATAAAAAAAGAGAACAACGCTGCCAGTGTTCAGGGAAAGAGCCAGATCCAACAGCAGATCCTTCACCGCTGAATTCCTCAGTCTCTGTGAGTCCTCATGCTGCACCATGTTGATCACCTCCATTCCTTCCCCTGTTGATGAGGCCACAAATGTTTCCTCCATTCGCTGCCAGCCTGTAACCGGTGGTGGGTGGGGACAACATAAGCTTTCTTTTTCTTCTCTTCTTTCATACTTAGATCCTTTTCACCTCTACTTCCCTCCCTCTTTTCTCTCCCTGCTTTCTAAACTTTCAACTCCATTTCACCCTTACTGTGTGTCCATTTTCTCCTTCATACTAGCAGCTTTTCATTCATACCTCTTCCCACTCTCTGCTTCCTTTGTCCTTTTCTTGTGTCTGTTCTTCCTCACTCAGTATATATTCCTCTGTGCTCACCCTCCCCATAGCATCCTCATAATTCCCAAGTGTGGTTTCTTGATGTATATGGATGTGAGTGTGCAAACTTGGCCTAAACTTCTCTCCCTTTGCCCTGCTAAGTGCATGCAACTGCAGTAGGGTAGTAAGTGGTCGCCCAGGAAGGGGAGACCATCTTAGTGCTATTTTACAAGGGGAGCTGAGGTACAGAGAAGCAAGGCATTGAAAGAACAAGGGACTGGAATCTGGACTCCTGTGGTTTGACACTTGCAGGATTTTTTTCTTTTCCCTTCTTTTTTCAACACAATCTTTCCCATCGTCTCGTTACAAGTGTGTCTTTCTTCCACTGATTTTTTCTTCCCTCATTTTCTCACTCATGAATTTGGCCATTTTCCCCATTTATTTCTCAACACACTTCCTCCCTGACTGTTGCCTGTCTTTCTTTCTCTCTTCCCATGGTGGCTCTACTTCTCAGACTTGTTCTCCCTGAATTGCTGCACTTCGGTCATTTCACGGGTATGCTGGTGACAATGTCCCATTTTTCTTCCTCAATTTCACTGCTGCCTGACAGACAGGAGAAAAGCGTCCAGTAGAGCAAATATAGACAGAAGAAGGGAAGAGAAAAGACAAGCATGGCTCAGACATTGCCCAGGAAACAGTACTTGAATGGCCAGCATGTCACAAGCTCTACATTTATTTTTTTTTAAAGCGGGACCGATCGTCAGGTTGAGAGGAACTAATCACTTCAGAAAAGATGCCAGATCTTGAAGTGAGCCACAGTTCCAAAGATACCAGATCAGGGTCAAAAGCCATTGCCTTTTCCAGTGCACAGCCAGTCAAGTTTTTTCAGGAATTAGGGGCAGTGATTACTGAGTTGTCACAGGGCAATTTAAGTTGTTTTAGATAGTGTTCTCTCAAGAAGTAGTCTGATTTTTAGAGGGAGTTGTGTGTTAGGAACACTTGCTTCTTATTGCAGGTAGGATCTTCTAAGAATTTATATTCTCCTTAGAAAGTTTTAACTCTTGCCTCTAAGATTCTTACAGGACTTCTGGCTTCCTGGTTCCACCACATTCTGAGGAAGCTTGGCTTGGAACAAAGTGCCTGCTTCCTTATGGCTCTATTTTGAGAAACCACCACTTTCTGGGCAATGAACTTTACTATTGGACTACATCCCATCGAATAATAGTAGGAGAGGTGGCATGAGAAAGACTGCAACCGCAGTGGCAAATGTGACTGTCTCCCAAAATGAATATCAGAACATTGTAAAAGACAAATACAGAGTACAATGAAATATTCATATAAGCACATTGCTTATATGAATAAGAGAGTTCTTCCCTGAAAATGGCCTTTTGAAATCTTTTATTTCAGAAATCACTTTCTCCTCACTGTCCTTCCTTTTCATCTTCTTCCTTTTCTCCTTTCCTGCACATTTCCCTTATAAAAGTCATACCAGATCATTCTTTTATGTTTTCAGGGCCATTACTGCAGTAATAGGCCTTAATGGCCCTTACCAGCCTCACCTGGAGCCTTCACCCCCGTCCTGTGCTCACAGGTCCAGGAGCTTCATTTAAGCTCAGGCCTGGGTCTCCAGTCTCTATTTGAGGTCTGTTGCAAGCATACCTATCTCCTACCTCCAGCTCCATCACAGCTCTGCCTGGCCATGGACCCTGTTATTCTGGAACCTGACCTACAAATTGACTTCCTGGTTTGACCTTGAATGTGGCTTATCACTATGGACTTGCCTGGCAGTCATGGAACTGTGTCTGACCCTGGTTTCTTTCATTGGATCTGATCCTCACCCTGGCTTGCTTTTATTCCTGGCTTGACTTTGAGCCTGCCTTGACTTTGAGCCTGCCTCATGATTATGGACTTATCTGATGATCTGTATTCTTGACCCTATAGGGATTCTATCCCTACCTATAGCTACCTAAATACCACCCCCAGGCCTACCTTGCTTGCCTTGCTCAGGGGCTGTGGGGACTGGGCGCTGGCTGGTGAGGCCCCTGCTCTGCCAGCCTTGCTGAGCAGACACTTGTGTGCTGGCTCCCTGTCCCTTAGAAAACAGCTGGACCTTGGTGCTCCCTGAAAGTTAGCTTGGGCTTTCTTGAGGACTGAGGTGAACACCACAGAAATGGGCCCACCACTGAGCAGGGTCTATGATCCTTTCTGAGGGACCAGCCTCGCCCTGGGTGCTGCCCCCAGAATTCTGAGTGAAGCCCCCTGCCCTCCTGGCTGCCCAGCCTCTGGTGCTCCCCAGGGGTGGCCTGGGCCTGTCTTTTTCAAGCCCACTGAGCCTCCAAAGCTCCTCAAGGGCAGCCTGATCCACACCCCACCCCCTTCCCCAGGCTTTAAGCCCCCCATATGCCATTCCCATTTCCCAGTTTCACATCCCTTTCCTGGCTTTTTACCCTCAGAATTTGCCCTGTGGCATCCCATAGCAATTAAATCACTGTACAGCATGTCCATTCTGAACCCAGATCTCTGCAGGGTGTGAGGGGGACCTGCTAAGAGGGGAGGCTTCAGTCAGGGCCATGAGTGAACTAAGAGGCCTTTAATGACCCTGACCAGCCTGAACTTGTGCCTCCTCCCACATTCTCTGCCCCATTTAAGTGTAGGGCTGGGCAGTCCCTGTGCTGTGTCTGACCCTGGTTACCGTCACTGCATCTGATCCTGACACTGACTGATATTCCTCCTTGAACTTGGAGCTGTTTCATCATCATGGACTTCCCTGGTGATCTCTTGTCTGACCCTGACTAGACCCTGACAGGGCCCCAAGCCTGTCCTGCTTGTCCTGCTCAGGGCTGTGGGGACTGGGCCCTGGCAGGTGAGACCCCTACCCTGCTGGCCTTGTTATCACACTCAGTTGCTGGCTCCCTATTCCTTAGGGACCATCTGACACCCACTGCCCCTTGACACATATCTTTTCATTCCTCTTCTGCTTTTGTCTCTGCAAAACCAAACTTCCATGTCCATACCCCATCTCATTTTCCGCCTTTATTTGCTCCCCAAGCCTTCTCTTTCTCATCCTCTCACTTCAACCCATCCTCTCACCTGCTGATGAACTGTTTCCCTCTTGCTGTCCATTCTTGGCTGCGTGAATCATGGTCTGGCTTTTCAGTGGTATGAAGGCATTAGAGAAGACTAGGCAGTAAGTGGCTGGGAACATAGCCACCAAAGAGATGGTAAATCCCAGGGAAACTATCAGGGCTGGATTACCCCCCATCCAATTCTCCTGTCCAGCACAAGATACTTTTGCTCCTTGCCCCTTTTCAGCTGATGGAGTCAGGATTTCCCTAGCACCATAGTCTTACTCGGGGCACATTGTGACATCACTGGGCTCTTCTGACATGCAAAGGTGTCATACGTTGTTAGGCAGAAACACTGGGGACTTTGCATCATACGTAGCTAACACCCTAAAGCATGAAAAGAGTGTGAAAGACTTTGGGAATCAGTAAGAGTATGTCTCTGCTCAAAGTTAAAAAGAAATAGAATGAAAGCGATAGGATCATAACAATAGAACACCACGTGATGTGAAAAGCCACGCTTAATCCTGAACATTTCTGTAGCTCCTCCTTAAAAGTAGTGCTCACAAGTAACTGACTGAAACTGGATAAAAATATTGTATAAGACTGGTGCAAGTGGAGGGGAAAGGAAAATGTAATGACTTTCCCACTTCAGTGCTTAAACAATTATTAGTATTTTGTGCTGTTTGGCTCACACAGCCTCTGTGAATAGAAATAAATTGAAAAAAACCCAACAGTAGCATGACAAGCATGTTTTTAAATGTCCTCTAGATGGTGATCTAACATCAATGCGGAAACAGCATGTCTTACCAAGCATCTATTCTACAGGGGAAAAAAAATCTCATGTCTTATTAACCCTTGCCATTCACTTTGCCAGACCAAATGGCCCACTCTAATTGAGTCTCTGTCCAGACTACATTTTAGCACTCTGATGATGACTTTCAACCATGTAACCTGGGAGACAATTTTCTAATTGTTTTCAAACTCACATTTAACCCCAACTGTCATTTGCTGTACCAAATATCTTCCACATTTCCTGAATTTACTTACAGTTTTATGTTACCATTGGCTTTCCCTTTTCCGTTGTTGTGTTGTGTTGTTTTGTTTTGTTTTGTTTTGTTTTCTTTTCTTTTCTTTTCTTTTCTTTTCTTTTCTTTTCTTTTCTTTTCTTTTCTTTTCTTTTCTTTTCTTTTCTTTTCTACTATTAGTAATGTTTTTTTTTTATTCAAGTTCTTCACGTTTTTTCTGACATGTGCAAAAACCTGTCTGGAATTTAGGCAGGTCAGGAATTTAGCTTGTCAAATCAAGATAATAATTATTCCAGGCCTACGGAAGTCACTACAGAAGTAAGCACATGCAAGGATCTATACATTCTGATTTATAGACACTGAGATTTCTACACCAGGTGGTGGTCTTGGGTCAGCTTCAGCTTGCTGTCCAAAACATTAAAGGATTTTTTTCCAGCTAGTCTTCAAAAGATTTTACACTCGGCCCAGAAAGTGCTGATTAGAACCAGACTTCAGAAACTTCGAAGATCAATTTTCCAGAAATATTCATTAAGTTGAATGGTTGAATATTACATGGCTGTATAAATTTCTTATATACTATCTCCTGTTGAATGGTGTGTAATAAGAAGTGAGATCAATATACCAAGTATCAGTAGCTATATACTCTAACGCAGGAGGACAGAAGTTTCAACAGTTCTGAAGACAGTGTGCATCGGATAGAGTAAGAGGGACTGGAACATGGAATTTTCAGTCCTGCAGTGCTACTAGTAAAGCAACTTCAAGGGGCATGTTCCCTACAGAGATCTCTGGATCTAAAGGAATCTGTACGCCATTCAGTGTAAGATTGTATATCAAAGGTGTTCTGCATTCCTCACAGGGAATGTGGAATACTTTCAAGTCCTCACCTGCACCTCTGAAATTCTTTATTTAACCAAAGTAGGTAAGTAAATAGATGCCAGATGTGGAAACTCATACTACCACTGAGGTCATGGTGATATATTCATTCTGGCATAAGTCCAGGCTTCTGCCTCAGCAAGGGATCCTGCCACAGGACGCTTGCTCCTACATCTTTTCCTGTGCTGACACTAGTGTTGGTGTGGCTCAGTTTAGGAGGCATATTAGGTGGCAAAACCATTTAAAATACAGGTTTTATTAGGTCACTATTCTAATGGGTGAGTTTTGGATCCAGTTAACTGTGTGCAGTCACACAAATGCTAGTCTGTGGCTAGGCAACAGAAACACTGAGTGCTGGACACTACAAGTTCAATAGAAGCCTTTGAAAGAGACAGGGTGACTACGCAATAATTGCCTGAATTTAGAGAGTTCTGACTCTTCTTTTCCTTCATTTTCAGTTATATATGTTCACCAGCAAAGAATCTGTGTAATGAAAATAGCAAAGGGATATACTAAGATGAAATGTGAAATGAGATAGGTTTAAGCTAATAGCAGTTCTCTTTAAACACGGTTTCATGGCTGAAGAGCTCATAACATCAAAATGTACAATTCTTTTTTTAAAAAAGAAAAAATATGGAGAACAGAACCAGTCTAGAAAATGGGTTTTTACTCAGTAAAACAGTAGTAGGATATTCAGCTGTTCATCTCAGACCTTCTATGCATATTTCTCTGGATGTTCCCTGTGACAGTGTTTTGCATGTGTGGGTGCAAGTATGTGTGAAAATTTCAATTGGTACGCATTCAGCACAAGAAAGATAGAGCAAAAAAAAGATTGAAAGAATTAAAGTAATACTGACTTTTTTTTTCCACTTCATCTCAGTTCCCAGAATTAAATCACACTTTGTCAGGACTGCCACCCCACATGGAGGCAAAGATTGCTCTACATTATACAAATCTGTCTCCAATAGATTAATTAAACTGATTTGTTTAGAAAGTTGTTGGATATTGTGCCAAAGTTGGACATATTTTGAACTGAGTCTTTTTGGGCTTGGGCTCCTCTGGCCTGCACACTGGTAGGTTAACATCACTTCCCGCTTCTGAAGAGGACTGACTTCCATTTAAAAATCTCACTCCACATGGCCTTGTCCTTTTCTGGAATCCTCATGGCCATTTCTGCTTATTGTCACACTGACTGCACTGGACAACAGATTCCTGCCTAAGGCTGTGCTTTTCTAAGCAGATCAAGAGATACAGGTGCATTTCTGTAGCCAATGGAGTGGATTCTTAGTCAAGTCCAAAGCACTGCCCTTGGACTCCTCTGAAGTAGAGGCTCCAAGGTAGAAAAGAACAGTGGATATGGATTCCTCTGTCCATATGGTGGATCCAGCCAGAGTGGTGGGGAATGACCAGCCTATGAGAGAGATGAATAAATTGAAACAATTGGATAAACCAGAGTCATGGCAATAATTTCTCTTTCTAGGGATTTTGACTCAATATTTCCTGTTTTTCTCTCTTAGCTAATTCTGTAACATGGCCCAGTGTAAGGTGCAAAGACAACTGAAATATCCAAGCCAGTACAGCACATTGGCCACTGCTCTCAGATCGGGCTGGGGGAGGGGGATAAGACAAACTAGTTAATGTATGTTTTCTCCCTCCTCAGGTTGAAAGAGCTGGTGCATGAAATCTAGTAAAGCAGCTCTCCGGTCCAGTGAAGCACAGGACAATTGGCAGCACCAGGAAGGTTATCACTGTCTGCATCAGATGACTCTCCTATGTGAGGTCAAAACCCCATTGGATTTGTAATGAGGAGGTGGAGGAGGCTGTAAAGTCATTCCCAAGATGGAGCAGTGAGGGCCTTGAGGCAAAAAGGAGCCAATGGAGGGAGGAAAGGAAATGGACCGAAAGATTATAATCAGTGAATTTCTGCATCCTACCCCAAGGCTGTATTCCTCAGAGAACAGGATAGTGCCAGGCAACTAAAGGCACACCCACTGGCTGATTTTGATGCCACGATCAGAAAACTGATAGAGATGGAGAACTTGGGGATACTCCAGTCTGTAATGGGGGACTCTAGAACATGACTGAGAGCAGATCCCCTTGGGAGCGTCCAGAACTACAGAAGTCAAGGAATAGGGTAGTGGTGAATGGCACAAGAAGAACTGTGTGAAGATCCCAGAACAAAAATAAGGGGAGAGATGCAGGGCAGGACAGAGGGAACTGGCAGAGGTTTTTTGGGACCGTAGGGTAGGAATGACTGGGCAGCTGCAAGACAGGAATGATGGATGTTGGAAGTTCTGGGTTTGAGATGAATGAACTGCTGCAGATCAGACCACAAACAGTTGTGAGTGGAGGTGGGTGATGAAGTGACTGCAGACAGTTCTATATTATGGCTAGTGATCTGCTGTTGCAGGGAGTCAAAAAGTGCACTGCAAGTTCTGAGAAACTAGTTCTCCTCTGGTAAACAGTTCTTTTCATTTTTCTGTCATGCTTATTACCAGAACAGTAAGTAGTCTGCTGGAATCTGGTTTTCATGACTGTCACATGCATTACACAGCAAGGCACTCTTCCTCCTTGCTTCCTCATGCAGAATTCACAGCTTCTAAGGTCATCAGTACACAGAAAACTTAGAAAGAGGGGTGAAAAACAGCAGAAACCTGTCTGGGGTTTCAAAATGTGGCCATTTTTCCACCACTAATATTGGATCCTGAAAATGAAAATGTCTTGGTTCTAATAGCAGATACCAGCAGTGAGGTGGTATCATCCCATGCAAGAGCTGAAGATAACATCCTTATCCCATAGGTTTCATCTACCTCACCATGACACAGTAACAAGAAATGAAAAGCGCCTGAGCTGGGAATGATGGTGACAATGGCAGATGATTATCTAAAAAACCAGCGTGAATTGGATTTCCACCAAAGCATGGGCTGTATTGCCACTTTCTCTTCTCATTCTCTGCTTGTGCCATTTCTGTTGGCATCTGCCCTTGTCTTGATTGCTATTAATGATTTAAAATAATAACAGTTGAAGCACAGGTAAGTTACATAGTGTGAATTTTGGAAAAGGAAATCAGACTGTCTACACAGCTTCAGACTTGGGTCTGCCTCTTAATAGTGGTAACAACTTTGAAAGTTATATAGCATTTATGATATGTGCTGAAGAAAAGTAGTTTGGATGTTATGGAAGATGCTAAGTCAAAAGTGACTTGGGGATTTAGAAATATGTTCAAAAGATATTCAGATAATTGGACTTTGGATTTCACATGCTTAAGACAAATGGTGGGCTGTAGGGCCTTAAGCCATCTTACTGAAATTTAGATGCTTAATTGTTAGTTGTTCAAACCTGTATTAAACCTAGTCGTCTTTAATAGCAAGAGACAGAGTCATCTCCGGGAGGCAATCCTTCCCAACCAGCTCAAACAGCTGTACTAGGACAGTATAAATTACTTTATACACTAATTCAGACTTAACTAATTTTTAAATATCTAGATTTATGTGAGATAAGCACCCCTGCTTGTAATTTTGAAGAAAGTGAATTCAGATAAAAGAGTAAGTTCACAGCTGGGAGCTCCTAAATCAGACTACTCCATTGCCAGGCCCCTTCTTTTAAATGCATGAAGAACCTGATGCCTTCAGCAGCAGCAGAGGAGTCAGCTCAGTGTAGAGAGAAGCAGCTTTAACTGTTGAAGCATCTTTCTGTCTGGCCTGTCAACACTCACATCATTTATCCAAATATCTTCATGGCAATCATCAATCACCTCCCTATGCGTTCAATAAATGTTGGAATCTCCTTTACAATGGTCTTATTATGTCTGTTTTAAAACATTCTTATGTTTTTTTCTCTAATTTACTTCAGGCTACCCTGGCCAAATTTAGACACAAGATAAAACATACATGACTTCAAAAGAGTTTCATCTTCTTATATAGTTCAGAAAGTCACAGTTGTTAAGCAAGTTCTTAAGAAAATTAATAAACTATCTTTAAGATTATAAGAAACACAATATGGGAAATTTTGTTTGCCTTCTGCTCTCTGAATATACTTGCTTAATATTTTCAGGGTTCTTTTTTTAGTAATGAAATCTAGGAAGTAGCTTTTTAAAAAGCTGGCAAAATTCAAGGACTCAGTCCAATATGCACTGTAGGCTTCAAAGATCTTTCTGCAGAAGGCATTCTAGTGCTTGTACAATGCAAGTTATGTTAATTTCCCATGGAATCTGCATATATCCGTCCCTCTGTTTTTTATTCAGCTTTTATGATGTAGATATTAATGTTTTTCTTCATTTGTGAATGATCTAAGGCCTATGTAGCAAAAGATACAATTTCATTATTATTTAGTTAAATTAATAAATATAATTAGTCATTATTGTTTAATAAATTAATATATACCATTACGGCAATAGAATGAAGCCTCCAAATGGGTGGAGGCTACATATGGCCAGGGTTTTTACAAATGAGAATGTGAGGCAACTCTCCATGCGCTTATCGAAAGTACGGAGAAGAGGAATGGTATAGCTACCATGGGAATGCAAAAGTCATTAGGTGCATTGTCAGGGCCTTGAATCCCTTTCTCCCCAGGCAAAACATCAGTGACATTGTTCTGACATGTTTTCTTTATGAATGGGCAATTATACAAGGTTCTGTCTTAATTTCTCTTAAACCTGTTCCAGAGTTGACCACGTGATGTAACTATTCATTAGATAAGGTACACAAATCACTGCTGCAGTCTCCTTCCAGGCTGTAATTTGGTTTGGGGTAAATGAGGGCAGTACAATGATAAGATGGAGATCCGAGATAATTAGGTAGTTTGTAAGAAAGACTGTGATAGTTCACTGCTGTCAGAGGTGTTACTATGAACTGCCCCTAAAGCTGCACAATCTGTGTTATGCAATATATTTCAGTCATTCTTACTAGCAAGGAAGAATATTGAATATTAAAAGAACTAAATAAATAAATCTGTGTTTAAACAATTAAATATGATTATTAAGAAAATGAGTCTTATTTCATTCTTATTATTCTAATTGTGTTTTCTAAATAGCCGTGGAACACTGTATGTTAACCTCAGTGATTTCACTTGTGAATTTCCCATGGGATAGAAATAATTCTTGTTCAGAGAAGTTTTACTCTTCCAGTCTCACTGTTTTTCCTTTGGTATTTATAAGCCTGGGTTTGCAATACTGACTTGCTGCAATGGAACAGGCAGATGTAAGAGATTGCACTGCCCCTTTAAATGTAACTGTATTCGGATTTTGAAAAGAAGTCAGTTGCAAAATAGAAATGGCTTCATATGGAGCCAAGATTTCGTTTAAGTAGTATCTGCATGTGTACTAGCTAAGTGGGAGTATTACAAATAGTCTTCAAGGTGTCTGACGTAGGTAGTTACACAATATAGTACTCTAGAAGTTTTAGAGTGGGGTTTTTTTTTTGCTTTCAGTTTGCTGAAACAAAACCAGTCAACCCAAAATTGAATGTTTCAATGTCATTTCTTGGTAAATTATTTGAATTGTGTGCACAGAGTTGTCTGGAGAGGGAGAGAGCAGTATTTGTGTCCCACTCTGAAGCATTTGGACTGAGAGGACTGTGTCGCAGGACAAGTAATGGCTGCAGCTGCAGAGATATGATCTTAGATGCTTTGCATTACCTACATCTTCTGTAATGTGCTTGACCTTCTCTTTATCTATTGGATAAAGCTCTTTTAAACCTGGGGCCCTCCCTTTTAGAGATATTCCTTCCAAAATGGGAATACATTGATACAGCCAACAAATGACATTTCCTGTTTGTAATGCAAGTGAACATGCTCTGAAAGTGTAGTTGTGGCAGAAGTACTCCCTAGTACCATAATACTGTCGTACTTTCTCAGAATTGCAACAGAGGGCAGAAGCTGTCAGAATGTACATTCTTCCCATAATACTCTTGATAATGGGATGCCCAATCTGTAATCTGATCTGTATGTTTTGGAATGTGAACAGTGCCCACCACTGCAGCACCTGAGCTCAGCTTCATATTGAGTTTCTCGGTGTGTGTCTTGTAGTTTAGCCCTGGGAAACAAATAGCAGAAGTTGTTTTGAAGATTTTTTTGTTGTTGTTTCTCCTTCTTTCCAAAGATAGCAGATTCGCAAGTGTTTTTGCGAAGATAAAGCCCAAAGGTGGGGAAGTTCAAATGCCTTATGTTTAGTAACTTATGTGACTGCCTTCTGAGCTTCTCTTCATGTCAAATGACATAGTTAAAAGGTGTATTCTTAGGGTTTTCTCCCCATGACGTCCTAGTCATGGCTTGGAATGTTTGCTGTTTCTACATAACATAATCAATACGATATTAATATAAAAAATATTTTATATATCTTCATAGGAAAGGATAATATTACAGAGACCATAGGCAATATTAAAGAACTGACACAAAAGATAAAATGGTAGGAATTATACTTGCTTCCTGGTAGTAAGTGGTATTCTTAAAATTGCAAAATTTTATTTTATTAGCCCTGTAGTTAGTTACTCCTGGTTTTAAAGTCATTTGTTCATTTGGGTAAGGTTTCAATGTATATCACTCCCCTAGGGTAGACAGCTGTGGAAAAAACTGATAATTTAAATTATTTAATGTAAAATTACCTTATAATTTATTATCAGATTACCATTTCTCTATTATAAAATTTATCTCCCACAGGTAATGCAAAAAAGTAGCTGAATGACTGTCCCACTTCATAGAGTCATCACCAAGATATCTTTATGAAACACTCACTATATGGCAGTACGTGAACTAAAAATGCAGCTAAGAGTTTGTGTTCATCATATCATGGCAAAGAAATCAGTATAGGTAGTGTCAGACATAGCTGCAATAGCTGAAGGAACTACCAGTTCAGATAAGAAGTAATACAGTTTAAATTTATATTGTCAGTATTGTTGCTTCCAATTCTTTTTAAAAATAATAAGTAACTATCAGTCCTCAACTTCTCCTTGACAATAATGCACCCTTTTCAAAGGCACTTTTAACCAACAATGTTACGGAGCTAAAAGTGTCCATGAAGTAGTTGCAGAGCTGCAGAGCACTCATGGGTCTGCCAATCAGCTGTGTTTTGTGAACTGTGGAAATGAGCTGGCAAAATAATTCCTACAAGTTTTATAAGCATTAGTGTATTGATTATATGTACATGCTTCCCATACTCCAATTACATTGTTTCTGAAAAAGAAACAGGTATCAGAGTTTTGTTACTGGGTGGTGGAAATGAAAATGTCTCAAACTGTTGGGAAAAGGAAATTTCCAAATAAGGAAAGATTAAAACACTACATAGCCTAAAGAAGAAAAGAGCAAGAGGTGACATTACACTTTTTAAAGACTGGAATCAAAACACTAAACTGATGATCTAGTCTGCAATAGAAATAATCAGTTTTCAAATAAAATTTGTATATGGCATCATGTGAAAATAGATTGGGATTCAATATTTATAGTTGACCTCAGAAGGAACTTAAGAGGTAGAGAAGGCTTTAATACATAACAATTTGGTTAGCATTTCTTTTTCAGTAAACTTGGTGACTCCAAAGGGCAAATTATGGAAAAATGCCGTGGGTGCACAGGGGATGTTCAGGTGGAAAAATACTTTGTGGTCTTTTCCCCGGGGTTTGGCTGAAGGTCACCCAGATACAGTGTTCTTACAGCAGTGACCTCTGATCTTACAGGCTTAAAATCAGAAGATGGGCAAAGACTTGGGCCCTAATGCTGGTTACTCTACCATATTAAGGGGAAATCATCTACTTAAAAGCTCTAGCTGATCTGATTTAGTGTTTGTGAAGGTCCCACTCTAAGTGAGAGGTTACACAGCATACCTCAGGAGGTCTCTTCCCCAAACCCATGATGCTACTATTTTCTTTTTTTGGAGAATGGTGGCCTTGAACCTCCAGCAACTTGACTCTGAAATCACAAGGAACAGATGAGAAGTTACTTCTTCCTAACTATAAATGCAAAGATCATACATGTTTCAAGAGATACCAGATTAAGAAGTAGAATGGTTCACAGGGGACTCTTGTGCAGAGAAAGCTAAAAGGGTCTTCGTTGAAGCAGGTTTACCCTGCAATCTGTAGTGGTGAGATATTGGAGCTAGCTCCAAATTAGCTAACTTGGTAGGGGGCAGCAGTATCGGTTTACACTGAATTCTGAGCTGCTGTGGCTGCTTTGTGGCAGGTTCTCATCCAAAATCCTTTAGCTAATACACAGAGATACCATGGTGACTACTGTGTCGTTGTACCCTTGTTGTGTATATATTCCAAATAGGTCAAGGTTAAAATTATTTGGTAGAGGGTATATCTTGGGAAGACAGTTGTTTTCCACGTGTTTTGTGAAAGGCAAATTCTTTTTTCCCTGCAAATTGAGATATTGTAAGTTTATTTTAGCAAAATTCAAATCCTCCAAACCTCATATGTCTCAGTTCAGAAAATAATTTAAAAATTAATACTACAAAGTGAATTGTCTCTTGTTTCCTAAGGTCAGCCTTTAAAAATTATTTTTCAGCAGAAATAAGAGATACAGCTTTAGCTCTTTGCTACTTGTAAGTGCAATTGGTTGATTTAGTTACAACAACTCATGACTATATCACAAATTGAAGTGAGTTTGTAAGCAGTATTCTGGTCTCAGCAAGTGCTGAAAATACAAATAGAGCTGGCTCACACAAAAAACCCTGAAGGACAACAGAGTCACATGTATTGGGTAGTTGTTCACCTCCAGTATCTGCTTTGGCTAATGCTTGAGGAAGATGACAGTGATGTAATTTTGATGGCTGTACAGCCCTAGCATGCACTAACATCAGTGAACAAGTAATGATCAGATACAGGAAGTTCATATGTTAATTAACAAAATATAAATTTTAGAGAGTGTCAAATTTTTAGTTCTTAACACTTCTGTAGATTCATAGCCTTTAAAAAGGCTGTGCTCCCTCTTTGCTCAAAGCAGTGCCAACATCAAAATTAGATCAGCTTGCTCAGAGTCTTGTTCAACTGAGTTTTGAAAAGCTCAAAGACTGAAGAGTTCACAGCCCCTCTTAACAACCTGTTCCACTGCTGAACCATCCTCACTGCAGTGTGTGAAAGTTGTTGCTTTTTGTCCTTGGTACCTCTGAGAAGAGTCCGGCTCTGTCTTCTCCATGACCCTGTTTAAGGTAGTTAGACACTGCATTTAGACTGTGCCTTCCCCTCCCCTCCCCTCCTCCCTCTCCCCCTTAGCTATCTCCGTGACAAACAAACCCAGCTCCCTCAGTCTCTCCTCGAACAGTGTTGTCCATCTTAGCAGCCCTCTGTCTGACATGCTCCAGTTTGCCAGTAACTCTCCTGCACTGGAGGGCCCAGTCCTGGATGCAGTCTTATATGCAGCGTAACCCCTCTGAAATGGAAGGGAATAATAATATCTCTTGACATACTGCCTACAGTATTGCTAATGCAGTCTAGCATGTGGTTGACCTTCATTGCTGCAAGGGCACACTGCTGGCTTATGTTCAACTTGCCGACTCTTTTCTACAGAGATGCTCCCAGCCAATCTTTCCCTAGCCTGTACTGACGTGTAGAGGTTTTTTTATCCCAGACCCAGGGCTGGGTATTTGTCTTTGTTGAATGCCATGGACTTCATGTTGGCCTGTTACTTCATTTTATCAAGTAGTCTCTGAATAGCAGCCCTGCCCTCCAGCATCGCAACCACTCCCCACACTTTGGTGTCGTCTGCAAACTTATCGAAGGTGCCCTTTGTACTTTGAATGTGTACTATTAACAACGTGAACGAACTTTCATCAATCCAGTAGAGGGCAGTCAGTCTCTGTTAATTAACACACAGGGCAGAGAGGACTATCAAAGCATACATACCACCCCTACACCAGCTCTTGTTGTGTTTCGTAGATAAGTAGGTTAAAAACTAGGACACCTACTATAGAGACCCTTGGGAATAACTAAAATAAAATATGCTTTTATGTTTGTTATTCAACTGTTGGGCACTACATTGAGCCTTAAGCTTGTGTTTAGTGATAGTGGATATACATTGACCACGCCTCCATATTGGGACATAAGAACTGAATCAGGGAGAAGTGAGGTTACTACTGAGTCATTTCCTAATGCCATTTTATGGTATCAAATTTGTGTTTCTTTGTTGTGATCTTTGTGTCACATTACCTATACTCCCTTCAGCAGAAGGAGTGATATTTTTGTTGCTCACTCAAGGAAAAAGTGTGATTTGGGATCACCTAAACAACAACAGAAAGAAATCCTTGGTTAAGAATAAGTTTAAGGAAGACTTAAACATATTTAATTGTTTGGTCCGTGGCCACTGACAGTAAGAGACTTCAGGGAGGCTATAAATGACCCTCTGTCTGGAAAATGTCATGAATCATACTTGCAGAGGGAAAGGTAAATTTTTATTTCAAGTTTTATTCTCAGAAACCCTCAGAAAGATAGAACGCTTGCTCTAATAGTTTGTTTTCTAAATGTCTGTCCTACTCAGAGTTATGTAAGTTGATGGAACTTCTTTCCCCTTAAGAACCTCGTTAGTAGTCACTGCAAACATATGCTTCATATGCTTCAGAAGACTCTTCATAATAGAAAAATTCAACTGTTCCTGGCAAAAAAAAAAAAAAAAAAAAAAAAAAAAGGAAAGACCCAGAGACAACAGGTTCACCACTATGGCTCAGCCCAGGCAGTGCCTGGAGTATGTACAAGTGCCTGAAGACCTGATTTCTCAGAATAACTTTTGTTCTGTCCTCAGTTTTTAATCAGTGCAGGTCTGTTTTAGGAAACAGCTTTCTCGTATATTCAACTATCTCACGGGGGAAGAGAGGGTAATGTTTAATTTTGATCATTCATTGTGTTCTTAATTATGTGGTTGTAATGACAAATCTGTTCCTGCTGTGGAGTAAAACTTCTCTCAGCTTCTTGGTGGGGATGGGGGGAACAAGTCACCAATGCAAATACAGCTCTTGTAGCTCTTTGGGTATCATGGTATATCAGGCTCAAAATTGATTAGCTGATGAAGTCTAATTGGATAACATGAATGTGAAGAAAACCTCAACATATTACAAAAACTGCAAAAGAATGATAACAAAATCAAACTCTTTGATCCAGCACAGTGTTATGGCAGGCACAAAAAAGAAGAATTTAGCATTATCAAATAGGGTGAAAACAACAGAATCTGAGGAAAAACAAAAATCCAAACAACAAAAAAATCTCAACCAACAACTTTTCCAGCAGAAATAGAGGGTAAAATAACTAGTTGCTACTAACTAACTAAATTAACAAATAAATTATTTTAGTTTTAGTAGTTACTTTAATAAATGCATTAAATAGAAAACAACCAGTTCCATTTTACAAGCGATTTGTCACTTCCTTTCTCAGTGCTGTTAAAATTTCATTTAAAGTTTAGTTCACTGCCTTCTCCCTGAATCAGTTCCACTTTGTGTACAGCACGCTTCAGCTTCTACCATAAAATTTTCCATGAGGTGTGTAACAGTCCTTTTCCCAGAAGCTCAGGACAATGAGTGCTACAGCCTTTGAGTATCTTTCTTAACTATTGTAATACCGTATCTCCAGAGAAAGAACAGGATTACTCACACAGTAACACAGTAACCTGAACCTTCCCTAGGTTAGCTAATCAAAGATGATCAATAGACAAATACTTCCTCTGTCTATGGGTAAGTCCTTTGGTGAATATCCTTCTTCAGGATAACCTGCTTGAGAGGAACATTTCTGCTTCTCTGCTCTTTTTCAGAGGGGACCTTTTTAAACTCTGTCTGCTTGGGATCAAGCTCTTGTATACTCACATAACCAAAGACCTTCCAATAGTTAATGCAAGAAACCACCGGCTCCTTTGTCACTTCTCTACCAGGAAAATTCTATAAGCAGCTCTTCAAATGCTGTAAGCGGACTCTACTATTTTCCAGTGATTATTTATTTTCTGTTGTTGAAAGCAACAAGTTCACATAAGTGGACATATTTGTTTCTACTTTAATACTACTTTTAGAACAGTGGGTTGACAGTTAATTTTGCAGAACAACCAGACAGATCTGGCCTCTTCCTATGATCTCTTGCTACTGCAAAAACTTTCAGAACAGGTCAAGACTTCACTGGGACAATCTTCGCTACTGCAATTTGAAGAGTAATAAGTGCAGCGGTATTTATAGGACCGTTTAAATTGTAAGAAGTGAAATGTTAGGAAGCAGCAGGGGCTGGCTGCACTCGAAGGGATAGGAAACTGAGAATGACCTGACACCAGACAGTACAGGGGACTCATCAGCTAGGGTACAGCCCCATACTACTCGAGCAAGGTGAGTAGGCAGACCTGGAGATGGTAGCCAGGTTCAAGCAAGAGCCTAGATTGTCAGGCGATTTTGTGGTGATAAGGCAGGTCTCAGATCAAGCCAGGAAGTTAATCCATTGATCAGAATGATGTCCAGAGATGGTAACTAAGGTCCACTTATCACTAGGTAGGTCCACTAGGACAAGGCAAGTTTGAAATCAAGCTAGAAGTCAGCCAGCAGATCAGGGTCCAGCTCATTGGAGCCCATGGCCAAAACCAAGCATAGCTGCAGCTGAGCTAAAAATTTATGCTCCTGAAAAATACTCAGGCAGGAACTGAAGGCCCAAGACAGATCTTAAATGGGGATCCTATGCTCATGGGCAGGGCGTATATGTGTGCGTGTGTGTTTGTTTGTGAAGGCCCTGGGTTAGACTGGTTAGGGCCATCAAAGCCCATTAGTGCACTCGGGAACCTAACAATAGTGTCCCCTCCCAGCACCATGTGTCCTCACACCTTACAAGGATCTGGGGTCAGAAAGGAGTGTTTGTGGAGTGATTTGATTGTTGTGGCTTTTCATAAGCCTATTTCAGGGGACACAGAGCCAGGAACACAGAGCCAAGGACAGGGTACTGAGAAAGAGAGAAGGCATGGGAGACTTGGGGCTGGGTAGTGGAACTCAGGATGCCTATGAGGTCCCTAAAGACTTGGTGGGCTTGAGAGGCAAGGAGGGCTGAGGGGTCAGAAATTCACTCTATCCCTGACAAGCTTTGGGGGTGCGGCAGGGCGGGGAGAAGGGCTCAAACTACCCCTAGGAAACGTGGGAGGCTGGACAGGCTTTGAGGTGATGGTGGAGAGCCCATGTGAGGCTGGTCAGGGCCATTAAAGCCTTTTAGTACACTCAGGGACCTGACCAAGGTGGGAGGGGGGAATAAAAAGAAGTGAAATATTCTGACTCTGCTCTGGGATTTCACCTGTTACAGATGTTTGTAGGATGCTCTGTAATCTGTGATGTATGGTTGAATGACTCTACCCATCCACCAGCAAGCAATGTTCTTAAAGACAAACATTTAACAGGGCCCAGATTTCCCTTGTTAGCCAGGACCAAAGCTGAACCCTTGTCGTCAGCAATTACCTTCAAAATTCTTCCTCTTCCACTGAAACGTGTATTCAGGAGAAATGACTCCCTAATGATGCTTTGGACAACAGCATAACGCAGAGCTGTGTGTTCCAAGTACTAAGTGGTGTCACCTGTTGTCACACAAATAAACCAGTCACAATCCAAGTTTGATTTCCTGTCTGCTATCCTGACATAGTAGCACAATTACTACAGGCTAAGACTCAAAAAACTGAAAGTCAAATCAGAATGGATTACTTTTTCAGAGGTTTCTGAGAATCTTTGAAGCCTGATGCCAGCTATGAAATTGGGAGTCAACCTACTCACACTCAGTCTTAAATCAACGCTATAAGGCGTGAACATCAAGCAGCTGTCACACTAATTTCTTCCTTTTTCCAAACTGCAAAAATGTTGCTAGCCACAGATTTGGGGGTTAACATTCCCATGGATGCATCCCAGATATATACTTTCACCCTTTTGTTTGTCTTTAGGAGCAAGGAGAACTTCTACTAAAAAAGCAGTGTCTACCAATTCCAAGACTCATACACAGAACTTTACAGTTACTGAATTAAACCTTGTGCTAGCTTAAAATCCCAGACCTCCGTTGAGGAAATCCAAATGAGAAGGTTCTCATGGCTTGATTTCAATATCTTACATCTTCAAATCCTACTGTCACAATTTTTATGTTAGTCTACAGTCCCGGTGAGGTTCCAAGCCCTTTTCAACTTTTTCTACGTTACCTATTTTTATGTTAGGACCCACTACCAGTTCCCTATGTGCAGGACTAGAATATCTGTTTCACGTTCACTCATTCTATCTTTTCCAAAGGAAAATGCTTCTACTTTTATTGAGTACATGAGTCCCTGAGACACTCTCCCTCGACAGGAGGCTGGGGGATTGGTCTCTTACCTAAAGCAACAGTAAGCTTCCCAACTCACCAACAGAAAGTTTTCTGATGTAAGCTAATAACTCAAACCACAACAGTAGGAAAACATCCAGGACACTTGCCTGGGCTTCCTCAGTGAGGTAGAATCCTACTGACCCACTCATTCAAGGTTACTTATGAATGAGGAAGTTTCTTGGTGATCCTGTTTCACTAAGAGCTCTCTAAGTTGCCAGTATAGCTGCACTCACCAGAGGTCTGCAGTTCTTGCTCTTGTCTATTGGCTTTTCCTGGAAATGCTACAAAGTGTGCTGCAAATGTTGGTGGGGTCAGTTTTATGAAGTCTAGTGATCTTTGTGCTGCTGCACCAGGATTTTCTGTAACAGCCAATGGAACTATTGCTGATCCCTCATCCAACTCACCAGGACCTTGGGAATGCCTGTTTCAGAGGAGTCTGTGCCTCTGCTGCCATTCTCCACCACAAGTAGCTGGCCTTGCTTCTGTTACTCCAAGTCAAGAAGTGGAGACCCACTCCACTTTAAGTCTCTTCTTAACCAGGCTTACTACAAATGCACATTCACACACAACAAACACACACTATTAATTAAGATAATTCAGAGTAATATTTTATTTAAAACAAGCTTGCCTCCAGCCTTTTGCAGTCCTTCAGGCCAGGAGATGGATTCATGGAATTACACATCAGGATTAGTTGCATAAAATAAAATAGATCCTTCAAGGACACCTATGCCCCGATATAGTTTATAATGCATTGCTAAGTTACTTCTATTTCTGAGTTATCTGTGATTTATTGGTTGTCATGTAATTCGTATTTACACAGTAGATGAGATCATAGAATCATAGAATCATAGAATCATAGAATGGTTTGGGTTGGAAGGGACCTTAAAGATCATCTAGTTCCAACCCCTCTGCCATGGGCAGGGACACCTTCCACCAGACCAGGTTGCTCAAAGCCCTGTCCAACCTGACCTTGAACACTTCCAGGGATGGGGCATCCACAACTTCCTGGGCAACCTGTTCCAGTGCCTCGTCACCCTCATAGTGAAAAATTTCCTCCTTATATCTAATCTAAATCTACCCTCTTTCAGTTTAAAGCCATTACCCCTTGTCCTACTACTACATTCCCTTGTAAAAAGTCCCTCTCCAGCTTTCTTGTAGGCCCTCTTCAGGTAGTGGAAGGCTGCTATAAGGTCTTCCTGGAGCCTCCTCTTCCCCAGGCTGAACAACCCCAACTCTCAGCCTGTCTTCATAAGAGAGGCGTTCCATCCCTCTGATCATCTTTGTGGCCCTCCTCTGGATCTTGTGAAGATAAAAGTTTCTCAAGGCTGGTGGAGATAACACTACTAGTATGCTGCTTCTGGAATATCTAGTTATTTTCCTCTGTTACTTAGTTTTGTTTTTTGATACATATCACCACTCTGTTGTGTGATATGAAACTGTACATAATACTGTGCATTTGCATACAGTCATCCACAACTTTGTTTTCCTATGCTACACAAATAAGATACTATAACTTGAATGACTGGAAATGTCGCAGTCCAACAGGATTCCCTAACATATCTGTAATACATCAAGCACTTGTTGGCTAGTCATTATTACAACCTTCTCAGATGGAAGATTATCCATTATACACAGGGAGAAACTACATCACTGCTTATTGCTGACTTAACGAGTTCTTGACTTTCTGTTCTGTGTTCTGTCTGTACTCAGAAACTGTTATTTTTCATTGCTTTTTCCTGTACTTCTGCTTCTCTCATTCTTGTCTCTCACAACTCACATCTTTGGAGCTTTTATTAGATGCTGTGATTTCAGACAAAGAATTGCAGTACAACCAGAAATGCACAGGGGTGATGTTGAAAGACTGAAGTCTGTTTGTAGGCTGCACTTCTGCTCTTGCTCTTAAGATGGTAGCCTAAACCTGGGTATGGCGTCCACACACCTTGTTTTTGCCATTGCTGAAATGACAGAATTTCTTTTGTGATTTCTGAAGTGGGATTTTTTTAAAAGCAAATTTTTATGAGAGGTGAAGTGAAAGATTTTTGTGAATTGGAGCAAAAAATAGAAAATGTGTAATTTTATTTTTAAGGTTTGAACATATATGTGATTCAGAAAGAATATATGGAACAAGACAAGGAGAAATATGCAGTGGAAGGATAAGAGCTTCTGAAATGGCCTGGCAGCCTGTAGCTCTGATGCTGTTCCTAAGACAGCAAAACAGGCAAATCTTTGTGCTGAAATTTGTCCAAGCAGAAGGGTTGGGGCAATACTTATCTCTGACATAGACAACTCGGGTTGGCTCTAGGCTAGCCAAGACAACTTGGGTACTCAATGGCTGTACAGTGCTCGGAAGATGTGTTACGCATCTGGTTATACTACTTTATTTGTCTACCAGATGCTTAACATGGATTTGGAGGACAAATTTGGAAGGCAAAGGTAGAAGAGAATTTAAATTAATCATAATAAATAAGTTGACTTCCCTTTCTTTCCTTTCCCTTCAAAAGCCACTTTGTGTATGTTTTCCTGATACCATTCATTACATATTTTTCTGTGCTTAACAGAAACCTCTAAAATATTTTCAGAAGATAAAAATGGGGCACTTCTACCATGTGCAGCTTATATTGTTTCTACTTTAGGTTCAACAGGCTTCCTTACTTTTACAATGCCCTTTATCTTCTCCGTTTCCTGCTAATCACAATTCACATGCTCATGGATTTTGTGAAAGACTAGAATTACACTTATATCTTTGTAGTAACTTTAAAATATCACGCAGCTCTTGTGATTTCCCCCCCTCTAAAGAAACTGTAAGAGAAAAATATAGAAAGAGAAAAAAGAATATGCAGTCCCATCTTGATTTGTCACCAGCTAAGCACATTGGATTCGATCCTACATACCTTCAGCACTCAACATTTCTAGGAAGGTTAACAGGAGTTTTGTGAGAACATGGAATGTAAGGGTCAGGGCCATTCAGAAGGAAAGGAATCCATGCCATGTACTGTGCAAATTATGTCTGTCTCTACATTAGCACTGAAATTACTTTTATAATAGGCCAGGTAATGGCCATTTTGATTTATGTTTGAAAGAAGGAAGGAACTGAAGAGGTGACTGGAATGAAGAGAAAACTGGAGACTACGTAGAAAATTTTCCTGTAGTTTTTTTCTATGATTTTTCTGTAATAATTTTTCCTTTTCAGACATGTTGCTGGAAAAGGCTAACTTAAGTTCCAAGGTCACCAAAAGTCAGTTCGTTCATACTCAGCTATTCAGATTTATGCTATACATATATATTTTTTTTAAAATCTAGGCTGACCTAAAAGAAATGCAATGCACTATGAAAAAGTGTAGAGTAGCATCTCTGAAAAGATCACAATCCCCAGTGGCAAAAATGGCTTTCTTGTTCCTTGTATTTGTAGCAGGTATGTGAAAATAGGAATTCCTTGGTTGTTGCTGAAGTATTTCCACATATTGGCTTACTTACACAGTTTCTATAGCTCTACAAAGGGCAGCAAATCCTAACTGTGCCATATACAATATCGATAGAGCCACTAGAACCGTGGGGTACTAACATCATCCTATCATTGCTAGTCTGCTCCTAATTTTGTGTTGTTAGACATTGTGGTGTGAGGAACACATTTGGCCAGGTCATGCTTCATGCTTACATTGCTACTCATGGCTTAGGGACATAAGAGGGAAACTGTGTGTAAGGAGATTTTGACATCATCTGTCATATTTGTTAGGGCCAAGCTGGAATCAAGAGATTCCAGGAATCGGGTCAGTCAGAATCAGCCCAAGTCAGAAACAAGAGAAGTCAAGATACACACCAGGAAAGGGCATCACTGGCAGCCAGGATAAAGACCCCATTTGCAGTAGGAGCCTGCAACAAGGAACAGGCAGAGCTAGAATAATGTCAGGAGCTAAAGGCAGGCCTTGAGATTGAGGGCTAGGAGCCAGAATCACTGTATGACTCAGGAGCTGTGGAAAGGGATACAAAGAGCTAAAAGTAGATATCATGTATGTGAGAAACCACATACACCGAAACTGTACAGACTTACAATCCATCCCTCAACTACTAGGCCTTATCAGGTCCTTACTTTTTGAAAAACTGTTTACAGCCTCCTGCTAGACTGAAAGTCCAGCAGTGCTTAAGAGGTATGGCGATGATCTGCTAAAGAGACTTTGGTCCATGCAATATTCTTACATATTTCATCCATCTTTCATCTCTGTATTCTATTACCTTTGAAAATGACCCCTATCATGAATTAAAAGAAAACACATTTTTGCAGTATTAAGACTTTATATCCATACAAGTGGGTAAAGGAAAACTACTGAGTCAGATTTACTACAATCTGAAGCTATAATGAGACCCCCGTGATAATGTGGGGAGTCCACCTGAGATACTGGTTTGCAGTTGTTTGAACTGCCCTGGCTGCTGCAGCTGTTGCCTTCATGGCTAGCTGACAACTCTCTCCTCAACTTGCTGTCTGACCGTTATTCACTTCTTGCACCTTAGAGCTGCTGTCTGGGTGGCATTAGCACTGCTGCCCAGAAGAGGGAGGAATGTGTCACTGCTTGCTTGCCCTGCTGATACCAGTCTTCTAGGGCTTTTACTCCTTGGAGAGACAGTAGAAAGTATTCTCTGCTTGGGAGAACAGCCCAGGAAAATAGAGATTGTGTTTGTCTATCATAGTCACTTAACACTTCAGTGTCTAAATATCTTTCTCAACTTTGAGTGGAGTTGCTTCCCCCACTCAAGAATGTTAGGAGGGATACATTATTGATATTGTTATAAACCCCTCACGTTTTGCTCGTAACATCTGGCTGGTGTTACACTCTGACTTCTCAATGTAGCAAGTAACACATTTTTCCTACTATGACAGGTTAACTTGACACTTTCTCCTAGAACTGGACAATTCAGTGAATTTTACATTTTAGGATATGATTCCTCAAGTTTGCTTTTAAAGCATTATTTTTTTCTGTGTGGTGATTTACATTTTTATAGGATAGGATACACCATGAGTTTACAGAAGTTTGGATGGGAATCCTGGTTTGGTAAGTCTAAGTAACCTCTAAACCAGGAGTTTCAAAGAGATGACTCAGCCCTATTGCTTTACACACTTTTCTCCCTTACCTACTGATTCTGCCTAAGTCCAGGCACCCTGAACAGAATCCTTTTCCACTACAGCAGGAATAAGAATGAAGGGACATTTCTGTTGATTCAAGATGCAAGGACAGTAGCACAAGCTTTTAGGGAAAAAAGATTAGAAATGAGGAGTTTGGTTTTGGTTTTTTATTTTTATTTTTATTTTCTTTCTTTCTCCCATGTAGCTTTCAGCTTCTTCACAAGAAGAAGGATGTCTCCTCTCTTCCTTTTGGTATTTTGTCTACTGCTTTGCAGACATCCACCCATGACCCTGATGATGTTTTTCTATATCAAAAACTAATTTTTGTTAAATAGAAATTTTCATCCCTTTCCTAAATAAGCTTTTCTGGAAGAAATGTGAAGAAGCAATGAGAGACTGTGGAACATTAAAGGAAAATCAAATATACAAAGTTTACAATTAATCTACATAAACTCTTCTTCCAACTTGTGAAGTAAAGTGACTTTGTTTGACTCTGAGAAGGTGGAGTCTATAATGATAATTTCTTTAATGGGATTTGCAGATGGTTGGGGTGGGAGGTGTGTCCTCCTCTGTACTACCTTCCCAGAGCACAGTGTCTTTTAGGGCAGGTTCCCACATGTTCACTCACTTAAAAGGTGTTTTGCCTGGCATGTTCAGCTGTCTATTTCAAAATTGCTTAGATGTTGTTTTCCAGAGGAATTCAGAGCTACATAAGGAGGATAATTACTTCTAAATTCTAGACTTCAGGAATGAAATACTAGAAGCCTAGGACATTGATGCTGTATGAATTCTTCAGTGCTGTATAGGGTCTTTGTGAGGGGTAAGGCTGCTGGCGAGCTACTTCTAAATCAGACACACCTTTGGGTTGGGCTATTTTGGAAACTAAATAACTTGGTGAGGCTCAAGGTATGGTCTGCTAGAGACAAGTGATTTTATTTTGTGTTTTTACATGTACTTCGATCAGCTGATGCAGCTGACGGACAGTCTCCTTTGTAAGTAACAGACTGGGGGCGGAGGAGTGGTGACCTGTAGTGAGCCTTCCCTGACTTTTTTCAAAGTGGGGATTGCTGGCTTTCAGGCAGCTAGGCAAGAGAGAAAAAGGGACGTGCTATGGGGGTACCTTTATTTGGGGATAGCAAGCCCTTCTATTTCCGGATGTGGAATGGACTAAGTCAGAAGTTGCAAGGCAAAAAATCCTGGGATAAACATCTGGATGAAATCTACTTACTCCAGCAGAAAAGGTACAGTGCATTTCAGCCTCCTTGTCTTCCCTTTCTTCTGCTGCCCTCTCCCTGTAGCTGATTCTCAACTCTTTTCCCTTAGGCTTTTCTGCCAGTAGATAAACTTTAAACAACCCTGGAGCACTTTTCTCTATCAGATTTCTTCTTTCAAGGTGGAATGCTTCTGGAGTTCCAATCTTATCTGCTTTCACAGGTGGGTTTACTAGGTCGAAATTGAATTACCCTGAGTGCAGGACTTCAGTCACAAATTAATAACATATAGTGCTGTCTTTCCTGCTTCATTGGTAAAGCTCACAAGAAAACGCATGAGGGTTTGTTTGGTTTTTTAAAATTATTATTAAGGGTGTGTGTGACGTATATGCTGCAGTCAGCTGAAATGATGTGGGTTTTTTGCAAGGATTCTGCTTTCTGTCTCTCTCAAGGTTGCCCTTGCTGTGGGATAGAGTGGACTTAATGTTGTTCCACATTCTGGGGGTCAGTCCCTTCCTGGGTCAGACTGCTGTTTCTCACCCCCATGGCCTGGGTGTCAACATGTACAGTGACCCCTCTTAGACCTTACATTGTCAAGAAGGTTGCCTGTGTCTTCACGTGTAAATACTGAATCAAGGCTGTTTGTAACTGCTGTGCAGGGTTGCTCCCTCCACACACAGAAATGCAGGAGTATTCATGGAAATCCAGCTGAATCTGTTTTTCATTGCTGCTTGTCATTTCTGCATGCACAAACACTTTAGTATTCAAATAGCAAATTGCTTCCAGTCCCTTGTAAAATTTGTTTTTTCATTCCTCACAAAACACTGAACATCTCTGGGGAAAAAAAAGTGGCTGTGTTGGACAAAATCTATCTATCCATCTGTACATATGTATGTATGTATACACACATATATGTATAGAAATAACTAAGATATAGTACCTTAAGAGGGACAAATGTACATATCTGTCTTTAGGGAAAGAACTTACATATATCATCATCTATCTTCTGATCAAATAACAAAAGCCTGTTCTACTTTACTTCAGAGCAGTAGGACTTAAATACACTTAAAACAGGAGGGACAGTGGGAACAATAGTGCTTCCACAGAATGTTGAAGTGTTTACATTTTGGTATGTTCATGAAAAGCATCGCAGGTAACTGAAAAACTAGTTCTCAGCAGATTCTGTAATAGCCAAATGAACGTTTGCAAAAGAAAAGTCTAAATATATCAATATTTTTATAATTATAACATTATCTTCACATTTTTAAGTCATAGAGATGTGGAAGTGATCTCTGGAGGTCTCTATCTAACCTCCCACTTGAAGCTGGATTATTGCCAGCAACAGATCACGTTGCTTTGGCTTTGTCTAGCTCAGTCTTGAAAGCCTCCCAGGACAGAGATTCCACCATATCTTTAGGAACCTGTTACAGTGTTGTAGTAACCTCTTAGTGAAAAAGGTTTTTTTCCTAATGTGCAACCTAAATCTCCAAAATCATCATTTGATGGTGTAGCCCCTTGTTTTATTATCTGCTGTTCCCAAGGAGGTTTTGGTCCCTTTTTGTTGTTGTTGTTGGCCCCTTTCACATAGTCTGCTATTAGATTGCTATTTAACCTTCTCTTTGCTTGACAATCCTCATTAGTCATGTGCTGCAGGCCCATGAACATCTTGTGTGTTGCTACTGACAGAGGAAAATGGAAAAACTGTTAGGCATATAAACCCTTCTTCATAAACTTCTCTTAGATCACTATAGTGCAACCCTAGTGGTCCCCAAAACTACCATTTCTGTGTTTCTTTATAAACCTGCATAACAACACATGTAGTGCATACGATATCATTGCCTGTGAAATCAGAGTTGCATGGGGACACAATTGTTCCCTTCCATTTTGGGTCTATATGTTTCCCACAGCTTTCAACTAACATAAATTAGCCTTCTGCTATTTGGTCAGAAATTACATGGTGCCAATATCTGGATACTCTTTTCCTAATGAGGGACAGGACCATTTCTCCCTCTTATCCTACTCTTTCCTTTCCTTTCTTGTCCCCAGAGATGCTCAGAGTTTGAGGAAAAAGAAAATGAACATTTTGCAGAGGACTGGAATCAGGTTTATTGCTTTCATATTTTTAGTTACGTACAGATAGAAAAACACAACAGGAAAACTTTCTGTGGTGACTTGTGTATGGGAATTACTCTCATAAAACCTTTGCTGTTGTGGAAAAACTGTTATAAGCCAAGAAGGCTTTTACTTCATCCTGTCATTTTGTTGTGTGGAATTGCAGTGTTGTGGCTTCAGCTTGAGTTCTTCGTAGTGTTAATGATGCTGGAATACATACAGTAATAAGCAGCAGTTAAATTCTACTATTATCTTATTGAAAGCCTGTGGTAAATATGTTACTATTTAACTATTATGCTCTGACTGCGCACAGAGAGTCTGCAAGAGAAGAACAATGCTTTTTCCTATCCTACAACTGGGGATGATAATACCTGAAAGCTAACTGTTCTGGTAGTTCTTACCTTCACTGGAATTGCTGTTCATTCTCTTTCTTCGTGTGTAATAGTTCTTTGAATCTTATTGGCGGTTGATCTCAGCATTATCCACAGTGAGATTTTTCTTTGGCTTAATTCTGCACTGTCTAACATCTCCCAAAGGGATATCCAAGTTCAGGAAATGTGATACAATCTCCTAATATTAAAGAGGACTTTGAGTTTATTTTGCCTTACTCTGCTGTTTTTTTTCCGTTCAAGACTCTCCCTTTTAAACAGCCTGTAGCTCAGTTTGGAGTCCCAGGGACAGTAGTCATATCTCATACGTCTTTCTAGAATTACCTTTGGAAGTAAACTCTGGGATCTGCATAGCCTGGAACATATGAACATAAAAACCCAACGTAGTTCATAATCATGGGGAACAAAGACATAAATACTTATGAAAATGCAGGCCTGATAGAGGTGAAGAGGAATCACATGCCTGTCATAGTCTAATAGATCTTCCAGAAATTATGAGAGCCATTGCTTGATTTGTTTTTTTTAGTCTGGCTTTCAGTGTAAGAGGTTCTAAGGAAATGTGAACAAAATCTCCCTAACATGTAATTTTAGAAATTACAACATATGAGAATTGCACTGTTTATAAAAAATAACTAATAAATAAGTTAAAGCAAGTGAGTACATGGATCCAGGACAATTATGCTATATTTTTCTTTCTGCTATTGCCTGCCTCTATAACTTTGACTGACAAATAATCTATCATCTTCTGTGTGTCTCTTCTCTCTCACAGCTGCTGTTTAGGGATTAGTGGTATCACCTGGCCTTTGTGGGATGCTCTGAGGCTTAGTTATTCTAATGACAAGAAAACATTTAACTTGTGTGGTACATTTAAAAAAACAAAACAAAACAAAACAAAACATTTTTACACATTAATTAACTGTAGAAATCTGTGCTATGAGAAATAACACATTAGAGGTGCTTGGGACAATTTGCATAACTTGCAGAGAGCTGTGGTCATTCCAAACATTGCAATAAAAACTTTATATCCCCTTTAGTTGCCAATTATTTTGTGGCCCTTTAGTCTCACAGACATATTAGTGAAGTGCTTTGCTTACTCTGAAAACAAACATGGCACAAATAAAAAGTAGCTCAGCCTAAAACTATTAAACTGAGTTGCTTAAGAGTTGTACAGGGACACAGAGAGCCTTCAGCTTCTAGATGAATCTTTCTCAAGCTGGTAGTGAATGAGAGATGTCACCGTAGTTTTGCTGTTCATTTGTCTAAACAACATTACTGAGTTTTCAGTGCACAAATTAACATAGGACTGTCCTGTCTTAAAATTCACAATGCCTGTCAGTATTAATTGTTTCCTTTGCTCCCAAAGGTGACAGTGATATAAAGATGCTAGCTCCCAGTTCACCACTTCATTTGTAATATGTTTCAATAACCGTGCTTCTGAGTAGTCAAGATGAAAAGAAGAGCCTGTTGAAAACTCTGCTGCTGCATATAAAATAAAGTCAAAAGCACCACTGGCAGCATTTTTAGTCTTTTCTTATGCTGTTACACCTTCATCCTAATGGAAGTTTTGAGTCTAATGATGGAAAACAATCCTGCTTAATTTCAGAAGTGTAAAGGTCCTCCAGGAGTTACATTTCCCCAACAATGCACAAACATACGCACATCTGACCTCCATGTCTGAGACATGGCTTAGGCTCATAGGTTTAGGAAGCTATTTGCCTTCTTAAACTTGGCTATAGGTTTCCTTGTGAAGAAGTAAACATGAAATTTGTGCTCTGAAAAAAACCCACCCCAAATTAAAAAGCTGTTAGAGAAAACTAATTAGGGTGAGGAACACAACCTAGAATAAAACTGCAAGAAAATCCCTGTTGAAGAGGGTTGGAAGTTTTGACACAGGACGAGGCTATGCTTCAGAGAACAAACTTGTTTTATGAATAACTCAGTGATAATAAATAATAACTAACGTTTGCTGAACTGTTTATCTAGTTCCAGCATGAGATTATTCTTAGGATGATCTCAGATGAAGACATTGCCCTGCTGGAAGTGACTGAGCAAGATTTCTATTGCTTAGTGTGATAGACAGCTAAATATCTGAAGGGATAAGACTTCTCTATCAGTTTCTTGTCTAGTAGCATTGGCAATTAGTAACCGGTTTAATTTATTTCCAGAGAAGCTCTGTTTACTGTCAGCTGAAGGGGTTTCGACATACACGTATAAGAGGTTCCAGTTAATTTGCTGAGTCTTGCTGTCAGTGCTGAAGAAATTTGCTAACCCTGTCCCTGTCTTGACTGTCCAAGCCCCTGTTATCTGTCTCCTTTTCATTTTGTGCTATTACTTCCTAAGTCATTCTTTAGCATCTTGTCAGATGATTGCATTGATCCTCTTTCTGGCTGGTTAGCTTCCTCTGAGCACTCCTCTGCTATCCTGAAGTCTTGCACACATTTACATAAACATACTAGTAGAAGGAAGGGAGAAGATGAATCTCCTTTGGCAATTTCATGATGGAGTGCTGAGCATGGCTATTCTGAGCAGCACAACAGGGAAAGAAAAGAAAGCTGAAATAATATCCTGCCGATGTATTTATAGCTCAGTTAGAGAGAATTGTTTTAGACCCTCAGTCACTGACATAGCTGTGGGAATAAACCATGAAGCTAGCAGATGCCAAACTTAAACTAGAGCAAACAATAGGAAAATTCCATACAGTGAATGACTCAAGTAGTAGAATCTGAGAAGGGAAGGAAAGAGGAGAAAGAGATGCTCTGTTGCACCTCTGAGCTCAGTCTTGAAAAAGAAGCTTCAGATTGGTTGTTGTCCAGACAGTTCACATATTTAACATATTTCCTTGTTTTAAAAGAGTAACCCTATAAATCCAAATTCTTCTTTTTATAACAGAGTTAAGACTTATGGACTTGTCCTTGCTTTCTTTATCTCTTCATAAGTGTAAGGAGCAGGATGCACTCCAAAAGAAGTGCTTAAGAAGCTGTAAATCCCAAAGGGCATATATTACCAGCAGAAAGTGCTTGTGAAATCCTTAACCTTGTTTAGAACTATTTTACGTGACTCCCTCAGTCAGAATCTGACCTGCATTCTATCTTCTCTTTGTTGCACAATGGATTTTCGGGTGTTCCTGATTTTGTCCTCACCTATATTGAAAAACAGCTCTCGGCTTCCTGACCATATCGTTGAAGCATCTGTCAAGAAAACTGACTGATAGTAATGCATGATCAAGGCTTACTAAGTGCCTCAACACAGCTACATTGCTTAGCTCAGTAAGAAGAACCCAGGAGCACTTCCAGGTGGATACTGTTGTGGTTTTCATTGCCCGTCAGAACTAGTGGTTAGCTATGTAGCTGTGCTTATCCTAAACTGATCCTATAAAGGAACACCAGTACTGCCTACTGTTACAAACCTAACTTAGCTGGCTAAATTAGGAGCTTAGTGTCCCTTGGCTCCGTAGCCGATGAAGAGAATGATTTATAACAGGAGTTTAACTTAGATATGCTGAATTATCTTCTCAGAGTGTCTAAATAGGTCTCTGCTGAATCATTCTCTGAACGCCACCCTCTCCATCCAGTGACATAATGGTACTTTACAGAAACTAAGTATCTACTGTAGGTAGCTCTGTTAAGAGACTGTTACAGATTTTACCTGCTCTGCTTTGACACACAGGAACTAGAGTTGTAAAATGTAAAATTCCTGCTGTGTTTGATTGGTCAGGAAGAAAATTGAATGCAGAACTTAAAGAAATTAAAATGTTTTGAAGGTTCTAGATTCAGGTGACTTTTTGTTTTATTTTTTATATTAGTGAATTTGGCTCACCTAGTACTTGACATTTATAGGCTCAGCACTTTGCTGTAATGTATTAAAAATTAGTTGGTAATTATAATGGTATGTTTTAAATGAGAGTAAAATGTTCCCCCAATTATGTGACAGAAAATGAAAGGAGAGTAAAAGCATATGGTATAAACATGTAAGTCATGGACCTTTGAGGCATCAGAGGCAGTGTGCCATGACATTTCCCAACACTTCTGGGTTCTTCACCAGCTTGCTGTTTGGCCTGGGATCTCTGGTCCTTTAAGGCCAGTTGGAGGTTCCTACAATAAGTAGAAAGGTTTGACAATTTTGCCCTAAATTTCTGAAAGCTGAGTATAGCAGTTATTAGGTGTCTCCCTCTTAGCAGGCTTGTAATTTAATTAGTTGTTTACAAGGGCTTTGGAGAATTTGTGAGAAAGGTATTGTGTTTGTGTCCTCCCACATTGTCTCTTGCCCAATCCTTCCTTCTCTCTGAGGTCATTTGAGGGATAAAGGCCTACCCAGTAAAGCATCAACATATTAATTGTAGCATTGTTTGTACTATTGGAGCCCTGCCTCCTTCCCACTTCCTGCCTCTGAAACTTACATTCTCCAGGAACAGAGAGTCTTTCTCAGCTGAAATAATGGCAGAGGTGGCAAGCTTGCTTCACTGATATTGAATCTCACGACTTTTGCCCAGAGTGCCTCTTTATTTTGTTCCTATTTGTCTGATCCTAGATGCAATGTTCGCATCGAATCATCTTGTAATTAGCAACTAATGCAACTGACGCACGAGTAAGCTGAAGAAGGAATACTTCTCAAAGCAGCAAGGCTGAGAGTTTGAAGGACACACAAAAATATCTCAGGATGGCTCCCTGGTTTGTTCAGGATGGTTCTTTATATTCTGAATGTTTTTATTTCTCCTCTGTTCTTCAGTGTTTTTCTACTCTAGTTTCTAGTGACTTAGGTAATGGGGTGCTGTTGGTGACAGGAAATGCTCCTTTTATGGAATGATAAATATAATGTTCAGTTATGCTTTTATTACTTGTAGCCCGTGCCCATTAATTTACACTTATTCAACCAATTCCTATTTGTCTGTGTAATTCTGATACTTCTCTTTGGTTTGCTTTATCCCCCAAGTTCTCTCAAGTGTATCAGTATCTTTCTGCTATAAAGATATGCAGAACTCACACATTTCAGGTGGATTAAATCCAGAGATAATGGCATATCAAATAATTATTTTTTTTGCTTCAAGATTCTGTTGTTTGTAAAAGAATAATTTAAAGGAAGAAACATATATTTCAGCCACAGAATTTATGTTGCCTGTTATCCTATGGTTTTATTGTTAAATTATCCTATACCTAATAAGCACAAATTATCCTATACCTAATAAGCACAAATTCTGAGAAAACATTTTGTGCAATGGACCATTTATATTCTCTCTCTCTCTTTCTCTGATGTGGGTTTTCTTGTGGCTTACAATAGAGTTCTGTTCATAGATAATGCATTCTAACATCAGTGTTATGACTTAATGCAAAATACCTATTGCTTTATATAGTATTTGCCCTATAAACTGCATCCCTAAAATCTTGTAACTGAACAATACCAGAATGCAAGGAAGAAATCCGGAACATCACAAGGAGAAAGCATTGAATATATCTCCAGGTATATGGTCTGACTAATGTATTTTTCCCACGTTTTTTTTTTGTTTGTGTGTGTGAGACTAATATCCAGTCTATTGACAGTTGTTAGATTGTAGTAAAAGGACAGACTGGGGCTGGTAGGAAAATGAGAGATGATGTTCTCCTTGTTCATATCAGCTTGAATTTGTCATTGTTCTACTGTGTTCCTTAGACTTAGTCCACATCACACATTACAGCTTGACCTGAGCTATGCTAGATAATTAAGAACAAATTAAACATCTGCACTACAAGAAAACAGAGGTGAGATAAAAGCACAAAATTTACATCTGAACAGAGATCTAAAACTGAACTTATCCTATTTGGAGAGAGGAATCTCTTTCTATTTCATACTGAAAATTCATGAGATGTAGGCTGTTTCTTCGGGTTTAAGGGTCTTTCTTTGCCTTAAATATTTAGCTCCTGAACTTGGGCTACTTAGAATTCTTTATTTGTATAAAAACAAAAATCAAAAAACACACCCCAAAACATTTTTTGTGAATTAAAAGATAAATCTGAAAATATTTGTGGATAACAGAAATATTTACCCCAGATTAGTAGATTTTGTTCTATTTTTTGTGATTTTTGGGTGGCCAACTCATTATTTTGAACATTAGCAAAGCTTATTTGGATGCTGAGCAAGCAGGTATTGCAGGTAACTCTTTGCACCCTCCCTTCAGTTGCTTAGACACATTGATGAGAACCCCGCCCGAGCCTTCTCTTCTCCAGGCTAAACAGTTCCAGCTCTCTCAGCCTTTCCTCATATGAGAGATGCTCCAGTCCCATAATCATCTTTGTGGCCCTTCGCTGAACTCCGTCAAGTAGCTCTTTGGTACTGAGGATCCTAGAACTGGACACAGGACTCTAGCTATGGTCTTACCAGAGCTGAGTAGAGTGGGAGGATCATCTCTCTTGACCTGCTGTTTTCATCAAAGGACCTTGCTGTAGGAAGTTTGGTGACTGTACTTGTACATTCTTCATCAGCCCCGAAGGATCTACCGAAATAACCCAGCGCCTCATGGGAGACCCAAGGGCATTCTTCAACTATAAGTGAACCATTCAGTCTGGAACTTTTTTGATGGCATGCTCTTTCCCAGGACAGGCATACATTTCAGTTCTCAACAATTTCCTCAATTCTCTCAGCATCAGAGAAAAAAAATAGTATGGCTAAGCTTTCAAATTTTTCCTCATAACTTTGTATGATGAGGAACTACATTTCAGAGCTCATTCTTTTAACTATACCATAGAAAGCACTGCTATGACACAGGGGGCGTTCTTGTTTGTACTTTTTCTTTTCCATCCGTTATGGGAGTAATTCAGATGCTGACCCTTTTTTAATTTATTGTGCTGTGTAAAAAAAGAAAAATACTGGATTTTTCTGGCTCCTGAGATAACTAGTCTACTGGCAGGAGGGGTATCAAATAACCCATCGTTCGCTACCTTCTGTGCCTGAAAATGTGGGCTATATAAACCAGAAACATTTTGGTTATTCGTTTCTCCTATCTTTCCCTCTGCTGCCACCATATGGTTAAGCGTCAGCAAGTCAAGAGATTATGAACTACCTGCGTTTTTAGCACTGCATTTGTCTGCTTTAGCCGCTTCTTTTTTTTTGCATTCAAATAATACCTCAGATGGTAGGTGTGCATTACCGATCTTTCAGTGAAAACGTTAAAGATACATACTCAAGCAAAGGCCATGGTAGCTCTGGAGAGAGACACCATGTGTTTGACTGTGTTTCTTATCAGCCAATTTTTCTTGACTACAGGATCTGGGAATCCCCACTCCTCCAGGCTGCCAAAGAGAACAACCTAGCAGCCATTAGGAAACTTCTCACTGATGGAACATGCGATATCTATCAGAGAGGTAAGTCGATTATTTGCAACAAATGGTTTTCTGTGGAAGGCAAGAGCAAGAGCTTGCTAAAACGAGTAGAGTAGTATGTTTGTTAGTTTGCTAAAACATTTGCATTAGCAGACTCAAACTACTTAACTGTATGTCAGAAGCTTTGCAATAAAATGAGTTTTCTAACTTGGAGAACTCATCAAACGTTGAATGGTGAAGATCAGAGGTTTACAGCTTGAATGGGCCTTGTTTCTAGAGGGACTGAGGGAGGTGGTTTACTGTGGAAGGTGGTCAGTGGAAGGGCTGTGTGCTCATTCACTTCATGCCTAAGTGCTCTGCCACTTACAAACACCTGAAGTCTCTGTTCAGCTTTCAGATTTTGATGGGGTGAAGGACAGAGCCTATGCAGTTATGTGGCTGTTACCATGTCATATGATGAGGCAGCACCTGGCAGTACTCAAGGGAGAACCTAACACTCCCATAATTCTCTACCTCAATAAATCCATTTCTGCTTTTGTCACATATAGTTGGATGTCTAGATGACTCACATGCTTCTCCTACTGTTTCTAGGTGCAGTTGGGGAGACTGCCCTTCATGTAGCTGCCTTGTATGATAATGTAGAGGCCGCAGTGACTCTGATGGAAGCAGCTCCCGAGCTTGTCAATGAGACGATGACATCAGAGCTCTATGAAGGTAACGTCTGAGGGAATGAGGATGGGCAGGATTGTCTGCAGGGGAGGGAGGAAGTACTACCTGCACATTTAGGAAAGTGGCTTATACTGTTCCTGGTTCAATATATTGCTAAACTGTTACATAGCAAAACCAACATCCAAATGGCTCCTGACCATTTGTGGAAGGTGGAATTATATTAAACCCAAGTACATATGTATGCAAACATGCAAACGCATAATTGACAAATCCTTAACCACTGGTGGGCCTGTTGGCTATAGTGGAAGTACAAGGATATGTACAGTTTGCTTTCTGCCATAGTCACGTGTAACAAAGGGCGCATCTACCTGATCTCCTCTGAAAGGAGCAAAAATGGTTCTTTGGTTGACAAAGAATAGGGGTTGAAAGCAAATGTGGCCTCTGCTTTTGAGTTTAGACTCTGAGACAGGTTTTTAAAGAATGGTTCTCATTGACTACACAGAAATGCCAGGCAGAATCCTGAAACCATGAAAATAATAATGATGGGGTTTTAAAAATTCTAATACCTAGTTTGATGGATTACAGCAAGTCTTCTTTGGGAGCTTTGTCTTGACCTGGCCTTCATGCCCCAAGAAAGAAAGCATAGTCCTTTCTGAGAGACATGAACTTTCAGTGTGCTTCCTGGAAGAGTGTGGCATGTCTTGTTTTCCCCCAGAAAAAATCTAGAAAGTGCATCCTGTTGTTTTTTTTGGCAGGTTGTAAAGTCAGTTTTCATGAATTCATAAAATTTTTAAATAGAATGAGACCTCTTGAAAATCTGTAGTCCAACCTTCTGCACACAACAGGGTTAACTTCAAACCTAAATCATATAGCCACTATGGACACAGTTCCAAAAAACAGATTTACCATGAATGAAATGTGAACTGCAGGCTACTGATCCACCTGAAGTTGCTTTCTTGGAAGGCAAGGTTTTATTTCTGTGTCTTACAGGGCAGACAGCTCTCCACATTGCAGCAGTGAACCAGAACATCACTTTGGTGAAGGCTTTACTCAAGAGAGGGGCCAATGCCTGCACAGCACAGGCCACTGGGCACTTCTTCAGGCGCAGTTCCCAGAATCTTCTCTATTTTGGTACAGCCTTATCTTCTTCCCTTGCTGCTATGGGAGGGAACCAGCAGAGTGATGAGGGAATATAAGGGCGGCTTGCTTTAGTCCCCATCTAAACCAGATAGGCAGAGTCTCCTGTCTCCAAGTGTCATCAGTCACACGCCTTTTATCAGACAGCAAGACTCCATCTGAGTATGTAAATACTACATAAATATAAATATATAAATCATACACATTTTATATATTTGCATGTGTACAAAAATAAATATATTGAATAAGAATTATAATTTAATTTCTTCCTAGCAGTATATACTGCAACTTACTTGTCAACCTTATGAAGATAATCTGAAAAGAATACTTCTTCTTTTTAGTTTTGTGTGGGCAGGTCTTCTTTTCCTTTCTGAGTAGGATGAGGAGTGGGGCAGGAAATTTACAGGTTACCTGAAGTAATTCTTCCTTTCATAACGTCTGGCTTCATAACATGGATATCTTTCCCTCAGTGTGCTTCAACCTCTCCTGTGTCCTGGGGTCTTAATGTTGTTTCTCCCCATTCCTTTCTCTGCAGGAGAGCATGTTTTATCATTTGCTGCCTGTGTGGGAAATGAGGAAATTGTACAGTTGCTCATTGAAAATGGAGCTGACATTAGAGCTCAAGACTATCTGGGTATGTGCTGTGGGGCCTAGTGAATTGCATACAGTGGATCTGGACACTTTAAATCAGACTCTGTCATCTGTGCATGCACATATTTTTCTCTCATTACAAACAGCTGTGGGATGAGGGATGTGAGGAAAATGAAAGCCACCGTTAATGGCATCAGCCAATTGCCAGTCTTTGCACAGGGCTGGGCTATTCCATATACTTTATCTGGTCTGCTTCCTTCATAGGTAACACTGTTCTTCACATCCTGGTTCTCCAACCTAATAAGACATTTGCCTGCCACATGTACAGCCTGATACTTTCCTATGACAGGAACAAAGAGGGACCAGGATCACTTGAATTGATTCCTAACAATGAGGGGCTTACTCCATTCAAACTGGCTGGAGTTGAGGGCAACACTGTGGTGAGTTTGAGTGACAGAGTTGCCTCCATACAAAAGAGGTTATTCAGAAATGGAGAACTTGAAATAACATCTTCCAGACCAGGCGAGTTTGTGCATGTTCTTAGTGGGTAGAAGATACATAACAAGTCCTTCTTTTTTTTTGCCAGCAGTCTCATGTAGGACCAGAAAACCTGTATAAGAAATTTCTTTATCCTAATGGAAGAAACGAATGCTTAAAGAATAGATCTTTTGACCCAATTTTTGAAGCATTTGAGTTAAACAGGTATTAACAGAAAGATCCACTCCAAGTAATTTTTTAAAAGTCTGACTGAAATTATTGTCTTTGTTGTCTAGATTTCATTACCCTAAATGTGGCACACAGGAAACTTCTTCAGGTATCCACAGACATTTATTCATAGTCAAGAACTCGATATTTAATGTAAACTTTCATCCTTCCCCTTAACAAAAAGACAAAGATCGTTAGTGTTTCTTCTGTAGATCCACAAAGGACAGGATCATTTCCCTTGCCACACCTCTTTCCTGATAACTTGTAGAAGAGTACAAAAGAGGTTTTTTTTTCTAATCAACATATAATTCCATATGAAATCTACTGTCAAGATGTATAACTGCGTCAAATAACTTTTAGCAATTTGATTAGAATTTAGAATAAAAATCACTCATCCTTTAACTCAAGCATGAACTAATAATCAAATGGGAGTCAGAAAAAGTTCTTCCACTTCTTTACCTGCTATAATTGTTCCTGAGAGATATGAGAACCTCAACAACTACTAGGTGCAAGGAAAATACATTGTCATTAAGGGTTTTTACAACTTTATTTGTTTTCATTGCAAATATACTATATACTGGAAAGCTTCTGATATCCTCCACCACCTTCTTTTCTCCTCAGATGTTTCAATACCTTATGCAGAAGCGGAAACACAATCTCTGGTCCTTTGGCCCCTTGACCACTGTGCTCTATGATCTCACAGAGATTGACTCCTGGGCTGAAGATCAGTCATTCCTTGAGCTCATTGTCTCAACCAAAAAGAGAGAGGTACTGTGGCGACCACATGCTTTCTATGTGCAGACCATGGTGATTATAAAAGGAGAAAAATGATGAGTTTGAAGGTTCAAGCTCTTTTATGCAGACCATGGTGATTATAAAAGGAGAAAAATGATGAGTTTGAAGGTTCAAGCTCTTTTATATTATCCATAGAACAAGGACTTCATGCTGCAGGGAATAAATGAAATGTAGCAGCTTTTTAATGATATGGCTACCTCTGATGCTTTACACACAGTTTCTTCTGAGGTGTGAAACTTGCAGATGATTGAAAGAACTTAGTATGAGCAAGCTACAGGAAATGACATTGTGTGATTCAGTAAAGGGTTCTGTCTCTTTCACCAGGCTCAAAGATATCAGTAACACGTAGCTCTAGAGTAGCTCTAGCAAGTAGCTTTCTATAACTGTGATACTCATTAACTCTGACCATGTCCCTGTGAGACACAACTATGTTCAGAAATCCTGAACTGGAATGTATTTTAAAACCACTCATTAATATTCTTCCTTTCATTTAACGACATTACTTGTCCAGGTTTTGACTTAAAACAAAGTAGGTGAATTATCTCTGCTGTAGGCTTAAAAACTTGTAAAGGGATCACTAAGATAAAAATAGTAGAATGTAATGGCAAGCTTAGACAGATCTGCTTAAGACTTTGAAAGTACACTACCCTATCAGTTGTAATCACCCTAAATAATCCTAATAGGACAGGAAATGAATCAGAATACACTTTAATTAGCACAATTCTACCCATTCTGTATTAATTCCATCTATCAAAATTTTAGTCAAATTTCTCTAACCAACATTTCATCTACTGGAGAGATTTGCACAATGTGGAGGAAGTCTGCAAAACTCTCATTTGCTTTTATTTAAAATCCTCTAAATTTCTGTGTGGAGCAATACATACAGAAATTCAGGGAAAGAAGTCGATGTTAAAAAAATAGAACAACCTTAGAAGTTGTCCAGAAGACTAAACCATGATCCTAAAAGAAAGAATAACATTGTGCCTCTGTCTTTTCCCAAAACATATAGTGCATGCAAATCCAAGATTCCTAATTTCAGAGGATAAGATGTCCTCAAATACCATCAGATATTATGATTTCTTTATTTTCCAGAATTCTCTTAAATATGAGTAATTGCAATTTTTTGCATGCATAAATAGTAATTCTTTTTTTTGTATTTGATATATGTTTGGTCCAAAATGTTTGCTATTACTTGTAGCAGTGATACTCTAAGGACATAGATGAGGCAAAGTTTGTAGGAAGAAGTAATGACGTTTATTAGGTAGTTCATGTAGCCACAATTTCATAGAATCATAGAATCATAGAATACCAGGTTGGAAGGGACCTCAAGGATCATCTGGTCCAACCTTTCTAGCACAATCTAGATGAGATGCCCCAGCAACAAGTCCAGCTGAGTCTTAAATGTGTTCAGCATAGAAGAGTCAACCACTTTCCTGGGGGGATTATTCCAACAATTGACTGTTCTCATTGTGAAAAATTTACCTCTCGTGTCCAATTGGAATCTCCCTGGGAGTAACTTGTACCCGTTACCCCTTGTCCTCACCATGTGACTCCTTGTAAAAAGGGAGTCTCTATCTTCTTTGTAGCTCCCCTTTAAGTACTGGTACATGGTGATGAGATCACCTCTGAGCCTCCTTTTCTCAAGGCTGAACAAACCCCGCTCTCTCAGCCTGTCCTCATATGGCAGGCTTCCCAGACCTTTGATCACCTTGGTCGCCCTTCTCTGGACCCCCTCCAGCCTGTCCACGCCTTTTTTGTATAATGGGGACCAGAACTGTACACAGTATTTCATCTTATCTTGTCCTAGAAGAAAATAAAAAGAGTGGAGTGACATTGATCTTTCTAAGTTTTATAGTTGTCATCCCAGCAGCAAATCCATAGATTCACTCAGAGACACAGATTAGCAATGTTCAACAGAGGAAAGGATGTTGAACTTTTTTTCCCGTATCATCTCACTGTATTTTCTTTGTCGTTTATATGCATGTGTGCAAATCAACCAGATAGACCATGAGGGCACTTAAGAAAATTTCTGGATTCTTCCTGTTAGTTTTTGAAATGGAATTTCAAAATGTATGGTAGGAGACGATTGTTCTCTCCAGTGCTCACAATTTCACTCCTCTTACTTTTTACAGAGCCTCTTTGTCACTTCTAAAACTATGGTCTACTTTTTTTGATGAAGCTTTCTTTTTGTATAGAATTCCTCAGCTACATGATATGTATGGATATATGCAGATCTTTGTCAGAAACACAGCCCCATCTTACGCAGCAGCACTATTTTTCATATCATGCAAGACACTCACTGAAGCTTCTGTTTATTCTTGGAAATGTATGTGGTCTTCCAGATATATTTGAGCTGAACCATTGAGATTCTAAAAAGAAGGACTCAAACATTCAATATAATATAAGTAATCTAAAGAAAGTAAGTTGATAGAGCCTTTTTTATTCCCCCACTGTGTATATCACTGCGGATATACTGTCGTTTTTGTCATCATAGTTGAATGGTGAAAACTTTTGAAAATCCAGTCCATTAACAGGCTGCATTTAGACAGAAATAAAGGAACTTTGGAAATCTTTCCAAAGTCCTCTTAGTTGCCTGCTAAATCAAGGTAATATCAGTGTCAGTTTTTCAAAGACAGCCAGTGATCTAAAGGATCTTTTGATATGTTTCCTAGAGATTAAGACGTTCCACAAATGTTACTGAAGTTGATAGAAATAGCTGTTGAAACCAATGTTAACTTACATTGCAGAACTCCAATTTGGAGAAAAAAATCTAAAAGAAGTGAATTTCACAAAGTTGCACAAAAACCTTTTTATGTAGCTGAAAATAGAATCCAAATTATCTTAGTTTCAGTTCTGTGTTCTAATAATGATGTCTATTTTGCGGAGAGAAGAGTATCTGTCTGCTGTAAAGTGCTGTCTTGCTTAACACAAAATGTTCTTCAAAATTGATTCCAGTTACAGTAAAAGACAATTCATGAATTGAAGTAGTTTTGTACATATTTGAATCCCTAGAGTTCACAGGATTTATAAACTTTCTGATACTGTAAAGTTAGCCCATGCCTAATATGTGTATATCTTAAGATAATAACAACAATAATAATTAATTAATTAATTAATAATAATATCTTTTATTTTCTGTAACACATCCTCATATATTTGCATTCATGGACCTAGATCATAGGTCTGTCTCAAGTGTTTATATGCTTCCAGGCCTACACAGACAACAAACTTATTCCAGTATTCCAAACTTATTCCATACTTCTCTTGCACTTCCCACTGGTACTGAAAACCTGTTCTCTGCAGGATGTATTTTTTACTTTTTTTTGAAGCTCTTTACTCTCAAACTGAACAAATCCAAACCCACTCGAGCATTCAATTTTTGCAAAATAAATTCAGCTTCCTAATGCTGAATAGAGTAGGTGAGAATAGTTTGTTAACATTCTTCCAGGAAACAGTGTGAACGATGCTTATAAACAAATGTCTTTATGGCAATTAATTCCTTCTTCCTATCTTTCGCAGGCACGCCAGATCTTGGACCTAACACCTGTGAAGGAGCTGGTCAGCCTGAAGTGGAATATGTATGGTCGTCCCTATTTCTGTTTCCTGGCTTTATTCTATATACTCTACATGGTCTGCTTCACTATGTGCTGCGTCTACCGACCGCTGAAACCCCGAACAGGCAACAAAACAAGCAGCAGAGACAATACAGTCTATGTCCAGAAAATGCTGCAGGTACTGTGTCTATAGGAGTCAGGGCCCCATAGGCAGCATCAAGCAATTCTAATCTAACCTACTTAACTGGAAAGTCCATGTTTTCCCCAGTTGCCAACTATTGCAGCTGTCCTCCTTCTCGCTTTCTGCCAGCTGACCTTTGTCCGTAAGAAACATGGAGTATGGTCTGTTCTCTGTTTCTGGGGCTGGGCTGGTTCCTGTGACCTTCTCAGGCCTAGTCATGTTTATTACACTGACAGTGGGCCTTCTTTCCCCCCATCCTCTTTTTTAATTTCCTTTCACTCCCTTTAAAATTCAATTTTAATTTCCTTTCACTCTTTCTTTTTTTTCAGGAGTCATATATGACATATGAGGATGAGCTGAGGCTGGTGGGGGAACTGATCACAGTCATTGGAGCTGTAGTAATTTTGATCCTTGAGGTAAGGGAAACAGTGAGCTGTATAGTCTCGAGTTTAATCAAGACAGATTTTACTTGCTAGACAAACATGAGTTTGTGCTCACAGCTTGGTAGGGGTTATTTGCTTAGTTAGTGCTTTGATATGCACCTATGACGATAGACACTGTCAACAGTATCTATTGGATGAAACAGAGACTGTGGCAATGTACTAGTAAGACTCCAGGTGTAGAAGAAGCAATTAGAAAGACTGGCTGAGCTATCAAATACTATCTGCAGGGTAATGCCACAGTTCCCTTTAGCACCATCTGTGGGTCCAGCTGAATCCAAACTCTTGCATGAGACTCTTAGAGATTCTTCACCCAGCACCCCTAAATACTCATGTGTTTAGGGGTGCTGGCTGAAGTGATTTCTGTGTGTACACAGAGGAGTTTATATTTAATTGGAGATCAGTGACTGTATGAGCCTATAAAAGGAACCTTACTCAACCAGAGTTCTGAGGTGGACATGTTCAGGTGTTCTCCTTACTGTGAACTCTCTCTCAAAAAAAAGCAAAAGTTCTTTAAATTAAAACAAATACATCCTCCACTTGATTTTATTATAACATGAAATAGAGGACTGAATCTTTTATATGAGAGAACTCAAATGACGATGCCAGGGTGAACTGAAGTAAAATAGGGCTTGTAAACAGCTTTCTCTCTGCCCATATATGTTCCAGAAGGACAGGTTCTTCTTCCTCTGTTTGGTCAGGACTCTGGGGCTACACTGCACCTAACACAGTCAGTCTGAATTATAACAAACTCCTTTGATTCCCCAAGAAGGTCTTTTTTGTCTTCACTTTGAGACTCAGCTGTTTGTCTGGTCTCTTCTCAGTAATCTATATGAACTTCAGGTTCACAGCTCTGTGCGACATCTGTCTGCCACATACCGAAGTCTCTCAATCTGCCCAAGTATTCTTAGATTTTCCAGCAATCTCTGTCACATCCCAAGAGGGGCCTGCCTGACTCAATCATTCAGTTTTTAAAGTAATATAGAAATCGAAGTGTGAACCAGTACACAAAGCAGATGTGGCTGGCCCCAAGATCTTGCGAATATTGGTGGTTACCATGACATTTAATAGTATAATGGAATCTGTGTAAGTCCTAAAGTCAATAGGATGTCTCTCTTAGATCCCAGATATCCTTAGAGTTGGAGCAGCAAAATACTTTGGACAAACCATCCTAGGAGGGCCTTTTCACATAATTGTGTAAGTACACCACTTTTTAAGTCTAAAAAATATATTGTCTCTCATTTTCCGCACTGCTTTCTTTTGCCAGATGAGTCACTTTCTCTATTCTTTTAGAGTATTCCTTCTCTTCATTTACTTCTCTTACTGGCTCAACTGGTGTGTAGGAAGCCAGGCGAGCGGACAGATAGAGTTGATAGCGCTGAGAGGTCTCTGCCCGTGGGACTGGTGGTTATACGTGCCTGTCTTGGAATTTTTGAAAAGAAAAGGAGAGTAAGATTCCTTTACTGAACTTTTTCCACTGTCTCTTCTTCCTTTGCAGCATCACATATGCTTGCATGATTCTAGTGACCATGGTGATGCGTCTCACCAGCACAACTGGTGAGGTGGTGCCCATGTCCTTTGCCCTGGTGCTAGGATGGTGCAATGTCATGTACTTCGCACGAGGCTTCCAGATGCTTGGACCCTTTACCATCATGATCCAGAAGGTATAAAACACAAACAAATATGGGCTTGTTACACACATCCTGACACCTCTTTGCAGACAGGGAGAACTGAAAGAATACTTTTTCTCCCTAAGGACTAGCATTAATGGCAAATGGACAAGTTCTTGTCTGCACAGAAGGTTTGGGACTTTCACATTCTCTCTTTAGTGCAGAAGTTTCCTTTAGTCCACTCATGGTCTTAAAATCTGGAAAATCATTTACATAGGCTTGCATTGTGGCTTGGTGGGACAGTTGGGCCTTATGGTGGCTCTGTCTTTGCTCTACAGATGATATTTGGAGATCTTATGCGCTTTTGCTGGCTCATGGCTGTGGTGATACTAGGCTTTGCATCAGGTGAGTCTCCAAAAGGAAAACAGCATTATCTTACCTCTGCCAATTTCTTTAGTATGAATTAAGTGTGTGGGTTTTGATTTATTCTCAGGTTGCCCTTTGCACCTGGAAAAGGTGGTGATGAGGTATAGCTTCTATTTCTTTGAGCATGGCCACTTACAGTACTAATTTCTGTTCTCATGAGTTTGATTTTCAATTCTTGCTCTTTCCAGGGTAATAGAAATTAGGACTATCCAGATAATTCCACATATATGTAAGTCAGGGCTTAAAAACATACTGCATTTATGAAGTTTGTCTTTGGAAAATGATATTAACACATATAGCTTTATTATATCCTTGAAGAAGAAAAGATCACTCTTTTGAGAACAATTAATAATCAAAGTCATTCTGAGTCATTGTATAATGGAGACCAGTGATTCTAGTCAGGGATTTGTCCTTGTTATGCTGGGTACTGCACTAGCATAGAAACACATGCAGCTCCTTCCCAACCACTTTGTGTTGTCAGCATTTCTTACGGGACCCTGTTGTTGCTCTTGGAATGTGATTCCTGTTGCTAAACTCTCTCTCTCTTTTCCCTCCATTGCTCTCCTCTAGCTTTTTACATCATCTTCCAGACAGAGAACCCTGAAAACCTTGGGCAATTCTACAACTATCCCATGTCCTTGTTCACCACCTTTGAGCTGTTCCTTACTATCATTGATGGCCCTGCAAACTACGATGTGGACCTGCCTTTTATGTACAGCGTGGTATACTTTGCCTTCGCCATCATTGCCACCCTCCTTATGCTCAACTTGTTAATTGCCATGATGGGTGACACCCACTGGAGAGTGGCCCATGAGCAGGATGAGCTCTGGAGAGCCCAGGTAATCTAATTTAGGTGGTTTGCTTTGAATGAAGAAGGGGAAAAGTTGTCCGGGGAAAAGTTGTCCAGGGAAAATGTGCTAGACAGTACAATTACTTACTCTGCCATCCATGCTCTAAAGGAGGTGCTATAAAACTTTTCCCTGGCCTTCACTTTTCTCAGGGGCTAATACAATAAGCCATGTCCTTTTAATTCTGTTTTACAGCTTCTGTACACCAGCTGCCAAATTTCTTTCATCCTTTCTATGAGTCTGAAGTGTCTAAGTGCAAGACTACTCTTCTGCACATCTTCCCATGTGAAACTGTCCTCCAGTATATCTTTGCTATGCGGGTATTCCTACCTTATTTCAAATAGCAGCTAGAAGCCCCATCCAGCCTTTCTTGTCCATCCTGTGTCTCCTTAGCTGTTTGTTCCTTATGCATGGAATCTCTTGTTAAATAGAATTAAAGTTGCATCTTTTTTTACAGATCACATTTCTGTGTAACTGCGAGTTAAGTTATAATTATAGGGATTGACTGAGGGGAGATAGAATGCAAGGTAATGATTACAAGTAGGTCAGTAACATCTTTAGATCCATTAAGAGAAGTTGGTCTGACTCTCTTGCTCAAAAGGCAAAAAAATTCAACCAGGTAAGTTATATAGCTGCTCAACAGGAAATCCATTTCCTAGTATTTTTTCTGTGAGAAAGCAACAAGTCAAATGGTTAAATGTGGTTGTGTGGCCACACTGGTAAGTTCTGATGATAGCTAATGCAGATATATAAATACTGTCCTCTTCTCTAGCTTGCACATTAATTACCCAACTCATTGCCATCAGGTATAAAAGGTATAACTGTTTTAAGAGCACCATTGCTTCCTCAAAACATGGCTCATTTAGGACTAAAATAGTGACTTGTCCTATAATAAACAGAGTATTGACTCTGATTTTTGTTCATTAGATATGGAGCTGTAATGAAGTATAGTAATGGGTCAGTACTCATGAAAGCGATACTTTTGAAAGAGAGTCTGATTTTTTTCTAATTCATCCAAGTTCTTTCTTTTTTTTTTGATTCTAAAGGTTGTTGCTACTACTGTCATGCTGGAGCGGAAACTGCCACGGTGTCTATGGCCTCGCTCTGGAATCTGTGGGCGGGAGTATGGGCTAGGGGACCGGTGGTATCTCAGGTGAGTTCTCTTCTAGTGTGTGCACGTAAGGATCCCAGAAGAAGAATCCAATGTATGGATATTAATAAAGAGCCTTTCCAGTGGCCTGGGGATGAGTGTTTGGAGTCCTTCCCTTCCACAATACAGACCCCAATATGTTTTCTGTCTGTAATTGATAGACAAGCACTGATCCCCTCAGAAAGTTCTGCTGTGCAGTTCCTTGTGAAATCAGCTGATGTTTTCTTACCCAGTAGTAAAAGGAGACAGACCTCTGAAATTGCATGGGTTATAAGGCCTGAATTTTTCTTTCAAACTTCTTGTAATGAGTATCACAAAGCTTCACTGCTGTGCTTGGTTGGCTCTTCCTACCTATTAGACGCATGAAATGGCAGAGGCAGAATCAATCAAATAGGCATTCAGCAGCAATGAACTGCACTGCAGATGATTCAAAAACAGAACAGGAATAATTAAAGGTGAGATTTCTTTCTGGTGTGAACCTACTAATTATATTATACTTTGCAAAGACTGCATCAAGTGGCAAAGTCTTAGGTCCAGGATTTCAGTTTAGGCACTGAAATAACAAACAAACTATCTGTAGTCTAGAAAACACTAGATTCCTCATTATTTCTGATTTTAATCAGTATTTATACCAGGGTGAGAAAAGATTAAACTTTGGGCATGTGTCTTTTCTAACTGTGTCATCTTTTGCTGATAAAGCCAGAAGGGGAAGTGTGGCTGTATGAAATAGGACTTTCTGAAGGTTTTACCTTGTGGATTTTCAGGTTTGCTGAGCAGAACAAGCAGACATAAAGTGGTACCAATATGTACACCTTCAGTCCAAGGTGCAGAATTTAACTTTGTGAGAGCAATACCGCAGCAACAATTCTTCATTGGATGCTATGAGAAAAGAGTGTTGGTGTGATCTAGTTCTGTCAAATTACATGTATGTTCATTGTATATAGTGTGGGATAGTATTTCAGAAGACAAGTTATAAGTAATACAGAGAAGGGTTGGTGGAAGTGGAGCAGTTAAATAAAAGTTCAGCAAAAGATAAGTGACATCCTGAGGCTAGCAACCATGGAGTACCAGAGGAGGAAAGACAAGAACAAAGGAAAAGGATGAATATATGCATATATACAAAGGATCTGGAGCTAGAGTCAGGTGGGGTAGGTGTGACAATAGCTTACAGCTGGCAAAAGCGAAAGGGCAAATCATGACTGGGAAATGAGTTAAAGGACAGGACACCATGGGCAGATAAGGTCAATGACAGGGATGAAGGTCTAGGAGATAATTGTGTGCTAGCAGCTGCTAGCACCATGCCTATAATCAGTTTCCTGTTTCTGCGTAGATTTTCTGGAATGTCTGTGTCAGTAGGCATATTTTTGGGAGGAGCTTGCTTCTTGCAGCGGCTTGGTTTTGTTGATAAACTGGCACGTTTCTGCTTCATTCAGTTTATGTTTTTTAATCCTCCTACAGAGTTGAAGACAGGGTTGATCCCAACAAACACAAGATGATGCGGTACACAGAAGCATTTAAGGCTCAGGATAACTATGACAAAGATTTGGAAAAGCTGGAAATCAATAGAAACATCCTGTACAAGAAGGAACTGTCTGCTCTGTCATTGTCACGGAGCACATCCAGGACTAGTTCTCACCGTGGCTGGGAGATCCTGAGGCGCAACACCTTCCACCAACTTCGTGGAGAGGCTGGTCATGCCATGGAAGAGGAGGTCTATGATGTCTAGGAAGCCTCCACAACACGGATCACTTTTGCCACAACTGCTGTCTTCTCCAACTGTTCATACACACTCCAGCATGCTACACACATTCATCAGCCTTAAAGAACTCTGCTGGTGAACAGTTCATGAACAGTTCATGGCATCTATGCTATGATACATGAATGCAGTCTTTTCTCTCCTACCTTTAAGTGTCCCTGCTGTTGCACTGATACTTGACCAAGCTGGTGGGCTTGTTGAGCTATGGTCTGTGATGGTTTGTTATGCTTTGTAATGCCCTACAGAAATGAGCAAAAGAAGCCAGCAATGGGATTTCATCCATTTACCAAGAAGTGATCAGTAAGTCTCTCCCAGACTGTTACATACAGTATAATCTCTCCTTCCAGTTTCACAAAATCCCAATGCTTTCATAGCAAAGAGAGCTGACTGAAGTTCTGTTTTATGATTTGGTACAGAACTGAAAAAAAAAACAACCTGTAACTAAACTCAGGAATGAAGGTAAGTTGCTGACACTGTGATGATAAAAAGGACTTTAACTACTCAGCTGGCATTCAGGGCCTGACAGATTTTGCCCTCTGAAGAAAGGTAGTCTCTATTAGCTGTATTTTCAATATTGCTATCTTAGCAGGACTGTTTTGGTTTTGGTTTGGTTTGGTTTTGCTTGTTTGGGGGTTTTTTGGTGGTGAGTTTTTTGTTTGTTTGTTTTATTTTGGTGTCACATGAATGCACTTTAAGCTTTTGAAGTGACTGCTATTCCTGGGAGGATTCTGAAGGATCTGAAGTGGGAACTTCTTTTCCTAATAAGAGCATGTATTACTTGGTTAGGTGACTTTCAGCAGTGTGAAATTTCAGCAGAGCTATTAGTATCCCAAGTGAGCTGAAGATGGTCTTCTGTTTTCTGTGGAAGAGTAAGATTCTGAACCATAGTTCTCTAACTTATTACTGAGCCATCAAGGTTGGGTAGTGAGCTACAATATAGCACTGAAAGAAATGGAGAGGAAATGTTGGCTAGATGAATAAGAACTATTGCAGAGGCAGTTCAGAAACTGGTGCACTCTCTCTGAAAGTCTAAAACTATCCAGTGAACAACTGAGTCATCCCACACAGTTCTCTATCGGGCATGATGCTGTGCCAGTCTGTCAGTTTGTCATCTGCCTAGGGCCACTTCAAGAAAAATGGAGAAATTCTCAGAGAAATGGACTGTCATTTCAGGGTTTTTTGTATTCTCAGGAGTGTGGAGTTTCATTCCAATAGCAGAAGTAAGTGGAAAGCAATCCATGGTCTTAACATTTCCTTCCAACAGGACTAGTAACAGAAACTTTGTTTTTTAAGAAACCAAGGATTATTATCTAGCTTTAGACTTTGAGCCAAATCACCCTGTGATAATCAAAGCAGATAATGAAGAAGCTGAATCCAGTGGATTTCTGATTGTATTGAAATATCACAGCAAACATCTCCTACATCTGCTGTCTTGCAGGTGCTGTAATGAGCATCATGATCTTTGCAATTATGTGTGTTTATTTAAATGTCCTCTTTCTCTTACTTGAATGTGTATTTATGCTCCAATGGAAGACTGCCAGAAGACTGTCTCTCTGGAATTCAACTGCATACTTTTGAGTTGACTCATTTTGTTGAATTGAACGCATTGCCTGTTCTCGCTCACTTAAGCATTGTCAGTCCTTCCCAGAACCTTTGGGGTTTGTACTGGTGGTCTATGGAGATGGGAACAATGTGGCACATTAACCAGAACTGTGAATTGCTGCTCTAATAGTAGATTAATTTTCTTTCCTAGTGAATAGGAAATAGCAGGAAGGGGAGAACTGATGGCTTCTTCCTTCTACCTCTGTCCCCAACTATAGTAGTCTTTTCAACTAGTTTGAAAACCTGCAGAAATACAATTAAGATGGAGCCACATATAGCCATTTCTACAAAAGGACTTCTCTTTATGATGTAATAATAATGATGATGATAATAATAATTAAAATTAATAATAATTATTATTATTAAAGAGCTAGTTTGAAGTATAAGCTGTGTAAGCCCTGGTTCTGATTTTGTGTTCTTCATTGCTATGAACAATAATGAGAATTTTGATCTTGGAACTCAAACCAACATATTGACATTGCAGGAGGCAGAACAGAACCCAGTTAACACTGCTAGGCCTTTATAGATTTCTGTATCTGCTCTCCATAAAAAGAAAATAAAAAAGCTGGTAGCAGACATTTTTAAGGAAGTGCCTTCTCTTGTAAGATTCCATTCTGTAATAGTTAGCTTTCAAACTCCTTGCACAGAACCCACGCACAGAACAGCATCAGAACTGTGTGATTTATTTCCTGTCTTTGGAGTTGCCTAATGCACATAAGATAGAGAATCATAGAATCATAGGATTTTTTGGGTTGGAAGGGACCTTTGAAGGTCATCTAGTCCAAGCCCCCAGCAATAAGCAGGGACATCTTCAACTAGATCAGGTTGCTCAGAGCCCGGTCCAACCTGACCTTGAATGTTTCCAGGGATAGGGCATCTGCCACCTCTCCGGGCAAGCTGTCCCAGTGTTTCACCACTCTCATCATTGTAAAAAATGTCTTCCTGACTGCTATTGGAATTTGACTTCCAGTTTTCTGAGGTGACTTGCACATTAAAAAAAAATCCTGGAAAAAGACCTTATACAAAAGGGGGCAGAATTATTTTAACAACAGTAAATGATTCCCTAGGCAACTTTGCATAATCTTTTTGTTGATGATGAGTGGGTTTTAGCATAATTTATTTGATCTGGAGGATAAACAGCTATAGATGAAAATTTGAGGTGGGAAAAGTCAGCAGATATACTGGCCACACCAGACACTGGAAATACTAAATATAATACGTAAATGTGGAATACCTACCCTCTTTCATTAGGACATATACACATGAGCTGTGCCCATGTGAATCTCAGATGATGAAGTAATAGGAGACACTAGACTAACATTTGAGCTGGTTCAATGCAATCTGGCTCACACTTGGAAACAGCAATGACTACAGTCAAACAAAGGCAAAGCACTTTTGCTGTAATATTCTGCATGAATGTGCTGCTTCAGGATTTGCTTCAATTTTTTGCATTTTGAGTTATACCCTACAATTCTGAAACAGTATTGCTCCTCCTTCTGTTGCAAGGTGCCTTTCCTCTCCCTCCTAACAATTATGCAATAATTTCAAAGCAGACATTCCTCCTGTCCTTGAAACTGCTAACCTCAAACTATCTTCTATGTTACTGAAGCAACTTCTGAGTTTATGATAATGTGATAAGAATGAATGTTTTGATCCAGTTGCTTGTAGTAAAATGATAAGTATTTTGCTGAAAATAAATATATTAAATATACGGAGTGTTTTTTCTGCTTCTTTGTATCTAAAATAGATATCATGGGACAATTTTTCTGTTTGTTTCTCTAGCAGCAATCATGGACATTACTTGACAAATAGTTTGGATTGTCATGTTTGTGTCCCTGTTAAATATTTTGGATTAAAGTTGTTTTTTCATAACAATCCACTTCAGAAATTTCTTTATACAAGATTTGTATAGAGTTTCAAATACTGATTTCCAGTTCAAAATAAGAACTATCAAGGCCCTTATCTTTTAAAGTTATTGAGTGCTTAGTGAAAACTGCAGTACAAGCTTTTTCATGGTGGTGGAATGACGTATTTTGGACGGTGAGACAATAGTCCTTGCTATAGCTGCTTGCAGTAAAATACACATAGGTACAGAGAGTTTTCTCAGTAATACACATGCAAAACAGATACACCATTTCTTAAATGACTACTATGATTTCCTTTCTAGCCTGGTTAAGGGCTTCATCTTATACTATGCATTAAAGCAAACAAAGCAAAGCAAGCTGCAAGTCAGACTAATGGGATGAAGCCTGATTAATGAATTTCCATAAACTGCTATTGAAGTGCCTTCTGTAATCTTGAGAAACTCAGCTGTAAACAAAGGGTCTTGCTTGTTTCTTAGATATCATTAAAATTGCTTATATACTGAAACAATAGTTTAATTGGGCTTTGTATTTGCACTTGTTTTTTCTCTTGTTTGCAATATCTAACTTCATCCCCAGTAATATGCGCTATTTTTTCAGATTTTTATAAATCCAACAACAAACCCATCCTTATCTATGTCTTGTATAGAAGTAAAGAAATTGAAACAACAGTTTAAGGTGATTTTTTGAAGGCTTTCTAAATGGGAATAAACCCATTCAACAAATATTGGTTCACAGAATATTAGGGTAATATTTAGAGCCAGTAACTATTGATTTTAAGAATAATGCTATTTTTATTTCTGAAATAAAAGCTCTCAACTGCGCACAGAGAACTCTTTGGCAAGAATTTTGGGCCTGCCTTGAGAAATCTGTAATCCAAGACAAGAAACTAGTGAAGATGTAACCAAGCGTCTCTGAGATGGGTCATATGATAAGTCTCTGGTCTTGCTACTGTTTTATGCTGGGTTGATAATTGCAAAGTATGTAGGATCTGCTGCTATATTTTCCTCTCTGCTGCTCCAACAGAAGCGCACTTTACAATCATCCTTCTGCATACATGAAAACCTTGTCCTTAGAACACCTTCCTCCTCTTTATTCAAATGCATTGGTTGGCTGATGTTGTCTTTTTGTTACAACGAATTAATTGAGACTGTCTCTCAGACAGAAGCAGAACTGCGGAAGAAAATACTACAGTGTTCCATAAGCTCAACCAGCCTATAGTATCAGAATGAATGATTTTTAAAAACTCCTGAGAAGTTCTAAGTTGATCTAGGAATTTTAATATAAAATACCAATAAATTAAAGTTTCTGGGGGGACAATATCTGCAACACATACAAACCAACTATTTTATTGGTATAGTCAAACTGGACTGACAGCCACTTGGCAAAGTCTAGCCCCACTTCTGTCTGGGACATGGAGGGAAAGTTGAAGAGAAAGTGGTAGCTTCCTAGAATTCCCAAGGGGATAGCTGGGCAAATGAAAAGTCAGCAACCAGATGGAAAAAGTTACAGATTCCTTGTCAGATGTGCTGATTTCTGTAGCATCTTGAGAAAGGAATTTTCAAACTGCCCAGCTGCTTAAGTACAAAACAGCTAAAGCTTTGACTGACATGAGGGAGGCACTTAACACCTCTTGTAGCTGTGGTTTCAGGCTTCCCACAGACCCAGCCAGATGTTAGGGTATTAGTTATTGCCTCCTCACTGTTTCAGATTATCTCCATTTGGAAAACTTTAAATAGGAAAAGATGAGATCTGATTCTGCATCAAAAAGAATTTTATGGCAAATTCTATGGAGCAGAATAAACAGTCCTGCCTTTCAGGAAATAAGAGTAAGTTACAAAAAGTACTTGCCCAGTGCTATTCTCATCTGCATTTTAAACTGTTCTCTGGCTTTTCCCATTATGCTTCTGATAAATAATAGAAAATTCACTAGCTTGCCCAGAAAAACCCTTCTGGGAGTAAATTTAACTCATTCACCTTTCACCCTTTCTTTTAGTGTTCAGTGCTTGACAAAAAAAGCTCTAGAGTTTCACCTAGAGGTGACATAGACTGGACTAATTCTTCCCACAAATAAATACTAGTGATTCTGATCACAAACCAGTGGCATTTTCTATGGGACAATTTTCCAAGTCCGCTTGGGTTTGAAGATATAAGAAAAACAAGTGATTAAAAAAATGAATGAAAGCTTTGAGGTTAGTGGACTTCTAGTAAGATTTATCCATTGGCTCATAGAAGAATTAGTTGTAAAGGACATCTGAGATCATCCAACATCAGACCGTGTCTGCCATGACTTTATCTTCCAGAGTCTTGAAAATCTTAAAGCCAGAGATCCAGAACTCCTCTGTGTTTGTGTTTCCGTGCTGCACTACCCTTGTGGTGAGAATACTTTTCCTAATGTCCAACCTGAACCTCTCAAGTCACAATTGATCATTGTCCCTTATTATTCAGACATTAATAGCCTTCTTTATTTGAATCCTCATCCCCCAGAAAATGAAGATTTAAAATAAAATTAAATTGCAAGTCCATCTTTACTGTCTTCTGTAATTTTCCCTCTCCCATCTGGTCTTGTGGCTATATAGGCACATTTGTCTTGGTGTTTTTCTGATCCCCAGTATGAACAATAATCTTGTATCCCCTGGGTTTAAGGATATACTTGATAGTGCCATTCAGATAGCCTTATGGGTCACCTTACAAGCTAGTAAGTTGTGAAGCCCTTACCTGCTGAAGGACATGAGCCAAAACATATTGAAAGGCCTCTGGAAGTAATTTGGAGGTTATGGGTCTTCATAAAGTTCCTAGTAGGCTTCATACAAAACATCGTATATTAATAATTAGGACAAGAACAAGAATTTTGAAAACTGTGCTCCCTGGGGGTCTTGCTTAAGGCACATCAACAAGACAATGGAAGGCTGTTTTTGCTTTGTAGCCTCAAAGAAGACTTTCTGAAGTGCTAAGCTCACTGTATTTTCAAAGTTCACAGTTTATGTGCAACAGAAGATAAGACTTAAATAGTTTGGCATGTCATTAAAGTAAGCATGAGTGTTTCCTCCTAAGTCACTGAATCTGCACCCCACCTTAGCTTGGCACCTTTTTCTTCAATTGTAGTTCAAGTGCATTTTTTCATGATTCAGCCTTTCCCTGGTTTCACCAAGCTTACAGCACATACATGTAACATTTAAAACACTACCCCTGGGTCTGCTCAAGCTTGCTGGCCATGGCTGGGCTCAGACTAATGAAAAGGTGTCAGTACTGTTGATTAGGCCTGTACATGCTGGAGAAGAAACTGCTTGCTGTGTCATACTGTCACACAGTTTTCAGAGTAGTGTCCTGTGAATAAGTCAGGAAAGTTGATTTTTTTATAAACGTTGTTTCTAAACTTTGGGACAATAAAATGGGTAAACACTGAAGAATGACTATTTAGCTCCTGACTTCAGACGAAGTTGCTCACCATTTTAAAACTTTGCTTTACAGCAGGAATACAGCTTTATAATATTGGAATGTTGTGGTACATTTTTAATATCTTTGAGTTGATAGATTCCAAAAACCAGAAACACTCCTTTGGCAGAACTAAAACTGGAATTTAGTGATCATAAAAATTTAGTAAGTGCTAATGCAGACATTTGGGGATTAACAAGGAACAGACATGGGTGTTTAGATATCAGGTTGTTTGTGATATGATCAAATCATATGGGAGGAAGGAAGGAAGGAGGGATGAAGGAGGGGAAGGATGGGAGGGGAAAAAAGAAGGGAGAGAGGAATGTAGGAAGGCGTGAAGGGAAGAACGAGGGAGGGAGGAAAGAAGTAGGGGTGGAGTGAAGGGGAGAAGGAGGGAAGGAGAGAGGAAGGAAGTAGGGAAGGAAGGAAGGGGAAAAGGAGGGAGGGAAGGTGAGAGAAAGAAGAAGAAAGGAAAGGAGGGAGGGAGGATGAAAAGAGGGAGGCAAGTGGGGTAAGCGAGGTCGATATGACTTATTTTTTCATCTGAAGTGCTGAAGTTGAGTTGACATGCTGTTACCTGACTAAGGCAAAATCCATTCTTAATAAATGACAGTAGGGCCACTTTGCCTGTACAAAAAATGTCCACATCTCCTTAAAAGCTTTTTTTTTTTTAGTACTGCTATAGTCAGAAAAGGAGAAAAGAATCCCATGACTCCAATTCCTGAAGCAATTTTTACACTAAATCAATGAGAAATATGCATTATAGGCTGAAAGTTTTCTCTCCAACTATTTGTTTAAACTGGTTATAAACTGTGAGTTCTGACTAGGTTTCTGAAGAAACTGCTATAAACTTTTAGCTGTAGATGATGATGATTTACATAGCAAATGCTAGAACTTAAATAAATGTGACAAATCCAAACATTTCAAAGATGAAAAGATGAAGTGGGATATAAATAATTTTCTTGCACTTGAACTGAAAGATAATAAAATGACAAGAAAAGGTTTTAAGGAGGTACAAGGCAGATGCAAGCAGAAGAATTTGAACTATGATTCTAAGTTTCCTTTTTTTGTGTTTTTACAAAGCAATGAGATTACAGCTGCTCATAATTTTCCCAGAACTCCATCTATGCTGCTTCTGCACATAGATGTACATACTGCTTCCACATATTATCCTTTATGACAGATATGAAACAGAATCTAATAGATCCAGGTAAGAGTTAGTTCTTTATTCAGGCTATGCTCATGGTACTGTTAGCTTGCTTGGTCTCCCGGGGACGGTGCCCTGGACTGTTGAAGCAACAGGGACTGGCTCACTCTATTGTGATACACTGGGGATGTAGCTAAGATGCTTGAGAACACTGGCATGCTTATTCCTCCTATGTCTCAATGGTTGGGATGGGCCTCACCAACTCCCATTGGTAAGACCACATGACATTCCACATGTGAAATAATCAGGAAGGGATCATAAATGTGCAAAAGGTCATGTTCATGGCATTGTGTCAACAGCTGGCACTGGCTTTGGACAGCCTGCACACACATATGTGGGTGTCAGTCATAATTCTAAAGCAAAAGACCTTCAACAAATACTAATCTCACCAGGGAGGGGCTGATGGCAGGAGTGGCTCATCAGCTTGCAGATGGTGATCCTAGCTGGACTTTGAACAACAGTTTCATCAGAGTCATGGTCTGGTGGAATCCGTGCTGACAGAAGGCATGTGGTCAGTCCAGGTTATTTGGTTGTGCTAAGATCTTTAGCCACCACCTTTTCACAACAAGCCTGGATATTGTCCTCCTATTCTCTGTGAAGAACAAAGATAGGACAATTTGAAATGGTTTTTACATATGATAGCAATGTATTTTCCCCGTCTTCATCACTCCAAACAGGAGTTTCCATTTATGGCTTTGTTCAACATTTTTTCTTCATGAATAGCTGATCCACAGCCTTGAACACTGCTCAGGTAAAGCGAGCATCATTGGAAGTGATTTTTGAGTGTTTTTAAGAGGGCTTTCCCATATCAGTAGTTGGTGAGCTGGGTGCTAGGAGAGCTGAGGGAGCATTCTCTTAGGAAAGTACAAATGCAGCCACAATGGTGCTTCTCTTATTGGCAGAACAATCAACACAGGCCAAATGATCTAGTATCAGAACTACCTCCTCACAACACAAAATAGGTGACCTATTTAAACTCGAATATATATGAATGCTGAAAAGTGAAGGCACTTTCTAACTACAGCGCAACTCTTCACTATCAAAAGCAAAAGAGTAACGTGATATAGTCAGGAACTCTATTTTCTTGGGAAGATCTTTTCTAAAACCTTACACCACCAATGCTTTCCAAAGACCTAAGTCCAAAGACTCAGACATATGATTGAATGCTGAAGTAATAAAATCTTTACATTTAAGTGTGTCTGCTTATGTGAGACTAGCTCTCCTATTGACTGGTCAGAGGATATCACTAATAGCTAATTAAATAAATCCTTTAATTCACAACAGTTGTGTCTGTGTTGTTGGTGATAAGTGGCTCTGACACCCCTTTTGATGATCTATGTTAAGAAATACTTCCTCTAGATGTGCATTTGTCTTCATATTTTAACCTCCTGTATGTCTGGATTTTCTTTAGTAGAAAGGAAGAAGTATTTTTCTGTTTCTGTCCTTCTTTTGTTCACTACTCCAGCAGCTCCTTCCCTATATACTTCCATATAATTCTTTGAGTATGGAACAGTCTGCCACCTTGTCTTTTAAAACCCTCTATTTTTATCCCAAATGCCTTTTGTCGATCATTAGCACTGGGGCCACACCCTGACAAGAAAAGAGATGATCAAGACTTTCCCTAGTTTTATTATGTGATAGACTTACAAGCTGCTTTAGAGGGTTTTGCAGCTCTGTGACAAATAAAAGCTCCCTTTTTAATATCACATGCAATCTGATACTGAAACTAATGTGCATAACCTGTTAGAAAATGAGATTTTGTAGGAAGATCTTATCCTGGGGCTAAAATACAGAAAAAATCTCAACCTTCTGAGATATTTCTCACATACATACTTTCCCCTGGGTCTTCTCCTAATCTTCTGTCTACCTCTTAATCCCATCAATTTCATCTTCAGACCCAAGCTTCTTCTGGAGTAACAAACAATTCAAGGAAGCCTAGAACTGTATTTGTTTGTGGGGCACCTCCACTTATGCACTGAGCCCTGTGCAAAAGGTATGCAAACTAGTACATTCAGTATAGGCTCATAATAAAAAGCAAAGGAATTGAATTAAAAAAACTGAAATAAAGAGAAGCATAACTGCACCTGTTGTAGTGTTGACTGTGTATAATAATGTACTAAAAAGATGGGGCCGATGAGAACAAAGGCATAACCATTTGTTTTCCACAGTAATGTGAAAAAAACTACCACGTCCCTCCTCATAATGGACTTGTCATTCAGAGTGACATTGCTGAAGGTCAGAAATGAGATAGCTTAACAGTTTACAAACCAGTTTTTCATTATCATCTTTGCAGACTCCTAATTGCTGAAATGCATTAAAAAGTCTATCTGTACATACCATTATTTTTGCAAGACACCTATACCTAGGTTCACCTGTGTTTATACAAAGCATATTTATTTTCTTCTCAGGAACTGCAGATTTTTACTCTTGAACTTGTCTTTACGGTCAGACACAAATGCTACATTGCTATTAGAATCTTTATTTTTAATGGTAATTGCATAGCAGCTTCAAAAGCATTTTGAGAACTACAGAGTAACATAGGACTTACAGAAAAGTTCAGGCAATTTCCATAGTATCTTCTTTTCTGTAGGCATACCTGAAGAATATGCAAATAGCATATAGAAGCACATAAGATAACTGGATACTTACTTAATGCAGGTTGCTTTAAATCTTTCTCCTGGGACTGCACATTACTTCATTAGACATCGGGGCTGAGTTTGGAGGTTTGAGGGCTGGGCTTTTGCCTTATATGATTATTGTACTGACTAATTTTGGGTTTTCTCCCACACTGGTATCTTCTGCTGCCATTTAGCCATCTAGGCTTCCTGCACAATAATATACAGAGAAAAATAATTGAATGTACTGGTTTTGCTTGGGATAGAGTTAATTTTCTTCATAGTAGCTTGTATGATTCTGTGTTTTAGATTTGTGATTAAAACAGTGTTGATAACACAGGGATGTGTCAGTTATTGTTGAGCAGTGCTTGCACACCATCAAGGCCTTTTCTGTTTCTTACACTGCCCCACCAGCAAGTATGCTGAGGGTGCGCAAGAAGTTGGGAGGGGACACAGCTGGGACAGCTGACCTCAACTGAGCAAAGGGATAGTCCATACCGTATGATGTTGTTCTCAGAAATAAAAGCTGGGGGAAGAAGGAGGAAGGGGGGAACGTTTGTCTTCCCAAGAAACTGTTACATGTGATGAAGCCCTGCTTTCCTGGAAATGGCTAAACACCTACCTGCTGATGGGAAGCAGTGAATTAATTTTTTATTTTGCTTTGCATGTGCATTCAGCTTTTTCTTTCTTTTTCTTTCTTTCTTTCTTTTTTTTTTTTTTTTTTATTAAGCTGTCTTTATCTCAGCCCACACATTTTCTTGCTTTTACCCTTCCAGTTTTCTCCCCCATCCCGCTAGGGGGGAGTGAGCAAGCACCTGTGTGGGCCCTAACTGCCTACCAGGGTTAACTCACAATGGTGAAACACCAAAAAAAAGAAATTCATACTTCACAGAAACTTGGTTGAGAAACCATCTGAGTCAGCAAATAAGAAATGCTTAAGGGAGGAGAGATGACCAGACAGTCCTGCATATTCTTGGCAGATAATGTCAAATCAAAGGGAGATATCTCAGCAGCTCGCAAAACTTCCTTGGACTTAGGGGACTTTTAGGGGCCTAAAAAATGGTTCAACTTATTTTCAAGATACAAAACCAGAATACACAACCATTACATCTAGGCTGTGGCTCTTTCAGCCGGTCCTTATGAAGCTACTCAACTTTTTTGTAATTAGTCATTGACAAAAAGATGTGTGTTTGACCTTCTGAACACCAAATAAGTGCCTTAAAAACTCAAACTTCAGAGTAAATTTACTAGTGTTTTACTTGTACTCTGATCTGATTTTACTTAAATTCATCATTATTTGTAAAATAATACTATGAGATCAAGTAAAGAGAAGTGCAATATGACAGCTCAGTGTTTTTTGTTCTCTGAATTCCTGCAGTCTTTGCTTTTTTTTTTTTCCTTCTGAATATTTCAGGTAGCTTATCATTATGCACTCCTTGTTTCCATTTACCTTCACAGTCTCCATTAGTTAAGGTTCATGTTTTCAGGGTGCTCCTTAGTCATGCTGGTTTAGTTCTATTATCTGGAACTGATCTTCAATTTCTACGTCTTTCTTTCATTTTCAAATTAGTATGTTTGTTTTATGAGTTGCATCGTTTTGAAATAAGATTTCTGACCCTCTGGACACTTGGTTAGTCTATTTCTATTCATTTTGATCACATCAAACACACACCCACATACACACAAGTGGGAATTGCTTGTTTGTAACCACTGAGCATTTTCTTCACTTACTTACAAACTTCAGTATGCATACAAGTAACCCTTTCCTGTTTTTATTTGTCGCCTACTTGTATATTTCACCTTTGAGAATGGGAAAGCCCTGTCACACATAAAAAAGAAATAAAGTCAGCAATGGTGAGAGTCCTGTTCTATATGTCACTAAATAAAACAAAATCTATTAAGGACAGGAGAGTTTTTAAAAATGATTTGAAGGAAAGCAAATGCATGAAACAAATCCAAAAGTGATTAACCACTATTTAACCTTTCTGTGGGTGATGTCTCATCCATTGTCTTGGCACTGAAAAGTCATAAGAAAAGAAACCTAACCAGGTAGAGTTGTTTAGCATGGAATAGCTCCTCATTTCATGATATGGACCATACAGCTACAAGAGAAGAGACAACTTAGTTTTCAAAGGAGACTTTGAGTCTTCAAGAGTTAGCCAGGGAAGCCTGTGGGTAGAACTGAGAATCTTCTCTCTAACCATCTTATTCTGTACCTTTAGGAGGTGATACAGAACATGGATAGATCTATTTTGTTTGACATAGTCTCTGTTGGGGCAAGTTCCTATGATTAGAGAGATAGGATCATAAGATCATGAAATAATTCAGGTTGGAAGGGACATCAGGAGGTTATTTTGTCCATACTCCTGCTCAAAGTGGGGTCACCTATGAGGTCTGACAAGGTTGCTCAGGCATTTCTCCAATCTGATCTTGAAAGCCTCTGAGGAAAGAAACTGCACAAACCTTCTGAGAAACCTGTTCCAATGTTGAACTGTCCTCATAGTGAAAAGCTTTTTCCTTATATCCAGTTGGAACCTCTTGTTTTAGTTTTGTCTCTTGCCTCTTGTCTTCCCGCCATGCGCTGCTGTGAAGAACCTGGCTCCATCTTCTGAATAACTTCTTCGTACGTACTTGAAGCCTACTGTTAGGTCTGCTTGAAGCCTTCCCTTGCCCGGGCTGAACAAGCTCAGTTCCTCCAGCATCTGCTCACAGGGCAAATGTTCCATTGCTCTGACTATGTTTGTGGCCTTCCTCTCTCTCATTCAGTTTGTCTTCCTCATATTGGGGTACCAAAAACTGGATGCAGTACTCTAGATGAATTGCTGCATAGAGGGGAATAATTACTTCTCCCAATCTACTTGTTATGTGCCTTTGAATACAGCCCAGGATATTGTTTGCCTCCTTTTCTGTCAGAGTACACTGTTGATTCATATTCTGCTTGCTGTTTACCAAGACTCCCCAGATCCTTTTCAGCAGAACTGTTCCCCAGGCAATCAGTTCCCTGCCTGCACTTCAACAATGCAGACTTTGAATGTACACTTGCTGAATTTCAGAAGCTTCCTTTTGGTCCATTCTTCCAGCCTGTCTACGTCCCTTTGGATGGCAGTCCTGCTCCCACATGTATCAACTGGTCCTCTCAATTTGGCATAATCTGTAAAGTTGATGAGCAAGCACTCTGTCACCTCCTCCAGGTCACTGATAAAGATGTTGAACAAGGCAGGCTGCAGGAATAACCACTGCCATAACCCACTGGTTACTGGTCTCCAGGCAGAATACAGTCTACTGATCAATTAACCAGTCCCTTCTGAGCCTGACTATTCAGTCAGTTTTTATGGATGTAGTTGTCCACCCATCTAGACCACAATGCCCTAAACTGAATACAGGGATACTGAGCAAGAAAGCATTGAGGGTTCTGCCAAATTTGATGCAAATAACATCTGTTGCTCTCCCTTATCCACAAACCAAATAATTTTATCACAGAAAGCAATCAAGTTGGTCAGGCATGATTTAACCTTCGCAAATCCATGCTGACTGTTCCAAATCACCTTTTCCTCATGTCCCCAGAGGACTTGCTCCATGATTTTGTCCAGTGACTAAGGTGAAGTTATTCAGCTTGAAGTTCCCCAGCCTGTGATCATTGACTCAGTCTTCCACTGGTAGTTCTCCTTCTCATTGAGCTCTCCGCCAAGCACAGAAGCCTAAGAGAGCTCGTTGGTGAAGACTGAGCAAAGAAGGCCTTGTGTACCTCAGCCTTTTCTATGTCCACTGACTCTAAATTACCCACCCATTCAACAATAGGCCATCATTTCCTTTGTTCCGGCTTTCACTGCTAACATAGCAATAGAAGCTCTTTTTGTTCATGTTGATGCCCTTGCAAGTGTCCACTCTAGTTGAGCTTTATCTTTCCTAACACCATTTCTACCTGTTTATGCAATATTTCTCCTTTGTAACCTGATCGTGCTTCCACTTCTGTATGCTGCTTTTTTGCATTGGAACTCCATCATGAGTTCCCTGCTTAGCCAAACCAATCTCCTGAGACATCTATTTGTGTTCCTGAGTACTGGGATGGACTGTTCTTGCACTTGGAGGATGCTGTCCCTAAAGACCTACAGGTTTTCCTGAGCTCCTTTAGAGTTCACTTTAGAGATTCCTCCTGTGGAATCCCACCCACCAGTTTCCTGGATAAATTGAAATCTGCTCACCTGAAATCCAGGGTCTGTACTCTGCCACTCTCACAGCCTTCAGTATCTTGAACTTCCCTATTTCAAGGATGCCACTGATTATCACATCTGCAACCAGTTCTTCTTGCTTATCAAGTCCTTCTGAGAATATTTTCATTGTAGCTGCATAATAGCAAGAGTTTAACTGAAGATTCACTGATTTAGTATGACAAAACAATAGCCGTTTTTTTTTTTCTTTTCATGTGGGCAGCACTGGACTTATGTAGCCCTTCCACTCCCAATTTTTTCTGTGCTCCTGGATGTGGTTTTGCTCAGTAAGTCTGCAGGGCCAGGCTTTATGTAAATTCCTATACTGATCTATATAACAAATAGGGTCTGTGTTCCTTAGGGCACATGGAGATGTTTGCAGCCTTGAAAATTCTTTCCTAGTCAGTACTTGGTACTCTCTATTTGATAACATCTCACTACAGTGACAAAAAGGGTGAAATGTTTTGTGCTGGAATGAATGCACCTTCATTTGGAAAAGGTGTGCAAAGTAAGTCCTAAGAATAGATGCTGTCATCTGTAATGTAATGTATCTTGTAATGTAATCCTACAATATATGTAACACATTGGGCACTTACTTAGTTATCTAAGTGATTCGGAGGTTTGATGTATCAAGCAAAATGAATGAACACAAGTTACTGACACGAGACAAGACACCGTGACGGTGATCTCTCCGTTCTGCCTCCAAACAGTATTCTTCCACTCTCCCTAAAAACTACCCATGTCAGAGTAGAGGAATGATGTAGTGGTGTTCTCAGAAGAAACTTCTTATCCACTGACGTTCAGGCATTGTACCATAATAATCATGAAAATATACTGAATGCATCCATCAGATATACTAGAGGTAATACCAACAGAAGCAAAGTATCAAGAAAAAAGGTGTATTTTATTCCTGCTGAGGGTTTCCTAAGTTCATTTTGATAGGCCACCTTGGCTGTGTGTGATGACCTAAGGAGTGGCTTGTCCCTTGGAAAGCCAGCTAAGCCAATGTACCTGTGTTGAAGTACAGCATGCCTTTGCCAAGTTCAGGCTGTCCTGTTTACCTCATCATTCTTTGCTGGATACAGCAACGAGGAGGGAGCATCCACAAAGCCATGCCCTATTTATTACCCAGTGCTAAGCAAGGACAAACTGTTGTGGGATGTACTTGGTGCTAGATTTTAACTAAAGAGGAATGAAGGTGTCTGACCTATCCATACTATAAACAATTCCATGTTTGGGTCTATGTTGTCTGTCCTTATCCCCTTGCCCAAATCCTTGTTGGTGCATGATCTTTTATGCAAACAGTCTGAATGCAAATGAAGTAAGTCTGTGTCTGAGTATGGGTAGCCTTATGCTCTGAAGGCAGCTAAGACCCAGCTATTATTGGTGTTTATCTGAGACACCTCCTCTGGAAGTAGGGATAAATAGGATGATGTTCATCTCTTCCTTAAATCCTATATTAATCTATCCACAGCAAACACATGTCTGACTGACAAAGCAAAATCTGAAAGATGCTCCTTCAGCAATTGTAATATCATCATGGTACGTGTGTGTAACTTTGTTCTTCTTGGTTACTAATTGGCGAGTACCCATTTCATCCTCCTTCAGCACATGAATGTTCTCTTACTTTCTCCTTATCTAATGGAAGCACACATCTGAATTAAAGTCAGGTTACCATGGATGATGGAAGCATAAGCAAAGGAAGAAAGCTGAAACCGAGCTTTTCATCAGCATCCTGTATGATCTTGAAGTGTCTGGTCTGCTTCAGAGTGAACTTTAGCATAGTATCATGGCAATATATTCCCATGACTGAACATCTGCTTGTAACACACTAAAAGTAAAAAAAGCAGAATGAGGATCTGTTCTGTTAAAGTTGTAGAGAGGAAAGGTGCCAAGCATTTCATGGACAAAATGAGGGTTAGTATAGCCACTGGATGAGAGTATTGCACTTACTGTTCGGACTGTGACAGAAGCAGGGCTTTGTTACAGAGTTTACAGCCATAAGACTCTATTCACTCTTCACTAATTACAACAGCTACTTGAGTTGAAATGATTAGCATAAAGAAGAGTGGCTAGATATAATGTTTTGGATCCAGAGCTAAGTTAAAAAATATTTTAAAAAATCAGTCTATTTCAGTAAGAGTCAGATGATTTAGAAGCCATTATGCAGTCATGGGGAATTGCAAACTGTAAGATCAGATAATCATAAGAGAAGATATACACCCTCTGCATTAGAGCAGGAAGAGATTCCTTGGACAAAAGTGGAAAAATCTCATACTGGATTGTCTGCAGATGTAACACTGTGCTGACCATGCATAGGTAAGTTAAAGCAATGAGAACTTCATTGAAAATAAGCGTTTTTCCAAATGACTTGAAGAAAATGAGGAGCTTTCCACTAAGTGCAGAAAACATAATCACAGACAATGCAGTGACTGACTGTGGTTTCCCAGTAATTTGATTTTACACAGCAGCTGGAACAGAGACCATAACGAGTTCAGATCCTATTAATGGAGGTGATTTTACAGGGTGTAAACACCATGCACTGCTGTATTATAATTATGTCTTAAAAACAAACAGGAAGATGTACAGGTCCTTTTACACTTGAGGCTGAGAAAGAACATGGAACTATTCTTATGTAGCTCTTTTGGAGAATTTAAAAAGAAGTAGTCTATGGCAATTTACATACAGAGCAACGGAAACTTTGGTGATCGGTCATGTTGGGAACCAAACCCTTCCTGCTTTATTCACACAGATGCTGGGAAAATCTCCAGGTATAACATCAAAATTACAGTGTAACTGCATTTAATCCACATGAAGTCTTGTTGGATCGGGTCATAAGTATCACTAAAGAAAAAAAAGAAACAAAGGCATCCAAAAATTATGAGAGAAATAATATGAAGATAATGATTTATTGGGATCTGAAAATAGTAATAAAGAAATTGCCCATTCATCTGACAGAATCCTTTGCACAGGTGCACTCTAATACTGAAGACTCCTAAATACTCTCAACCCCATGTTTCTGCCCATGAGGTACCCTAATCACCAACATTTCTTTGATAAGCGATGCATTCAACTACCCAAATCTTGGCAATACTGATTTATAAAGTACTTAAATGCTGGAGGGATTCTCAGACTTTCCTGGAAACCTCATGTGCGAGGCGTTGATCTTCTAGGCACAGTTCTCAGGCTGTGCTAATGGCAGTGTTTAGCCAGCCCCTTGGGGGCACACAGTGCTACAGCTCTTACATCCCTTATCCTGTTTGAATCTGAACTTATGTTTTCCAGACTGGCACAAGCCTCTTTGGCAGCTCTCAATTCTTCAAAGCTTTTCTATTTAAAAAAATCCCTTTGTGGCGCTCTCTCAAAACATTATGATGAAGAGCTTGTTTTCAAGGTAGGTGAGAAAGAAAATAGATGATCCATGAATATCAGCCCCAAGTATTTCACAAGGCTGAATGAGCTTCCCAGATGTGAAAGTCTTAATGTTAGACTTTAAATATTGATGCTAACACCCATTTATTAGGGCTTATTCAGGCCCTGTTTTCCAGCATCTTGAATAATCACAATGGCAATTGTCAGTAGCTGGGAGGAACAGGGTGTTAAACATGTCAGGTCAGGCTGGGTTCCAGACATCCCTGGAGATCCTCCAGTCAGACCTCTCTGATGGTAGGGCTGTACTGTCCCACTTTACACTGAGGTGGATCATTTCTATGAGGTGGAGAGCATCTTCCAAATACTTTGATCTTAACTGGTTGGTGAACTGTATCAAGCTGCTGCTTGTTGACTGGTATGGCAAGTAGCCAGACAAATATTCTTGTATAAGTTTTCTTTCTGTCAGCTATGTGGGTTTTTTTCATAACACCTTTCTAATTGTGCTTATTTAACCAAAGTTATTTCCCTAATAGTAACATACAGAAGATTAGACTATGGGCCTCTGCATTAGCCTAACTATTCAAGTTATGCCAGATCAATAACTCAAGACACTTGCCTCTAGAAATTAGGAACTTATGCAAAACGTTGTTTGACAAGTCTCATCATAATTTTATTACATTTTTACATTTCCACTGACTAACTAGAAATGTGCCTGAGAAAAAAGAGAATAATGAGAAGAAAGCAGTTAAAAATAACTTTTAGCAAGTAAATGAGGGAAGTTTTTTATCATCAAAACATCATGAAGTTGTCAGAGACTCCTCCATTTGAGGATTCATTTAACTTTTTTTCATTAAGTAAAAATGCAGTTTAAAATTGGGCCCAACGTGTTAATTGCTTCATTCAGGAACTGCTATACTTGAGAACAACCTTGTTCTCCACAGTGATAGTACTACCTGGATATTTTCAGAAGGCTTTGTGACTGTGGAACTGGACATACAATCATTTTGGTTGTGAAGAAAAATTTTCTGCTAAGCTCAGACCTACATTTGAGAAGACAACATTGAGACAATCTTTAAATTATTTTTTAATCTAGTTCATTTCAGTGCATTTCATCAATATTATTTTATGGATATAAAGTTAAACTTCGGTAAATATTTTAATCTTATCCTTTTCTAAAATCTATAAAGAAATGTCCACCTTGTTGAGTGTTTTTAAGACTGTATTACCATATTATCTGAAGAGCTCACATGTTTTAGCACACTTGCCCTCTTGACTTCCTGTGAGATGAGTAATGCCCATAACCCAGGCAGATCCCCAAAGAAACTTCCCTGAAAAGTAGACTCCTGAATACCTTAATGTAAGTCACTTTGGCCCAGAATTTTGTTATCATACAGGAAGCCTGGCAATTGATCTCCAATCCTCCAGTGTAGAAACTGGGCTCAAAATTGGAGGGTTAGGTGTAAGACAGCAGAAATGCAATTTTTAGCTGTAGGAGGACAATTCTAGATCCAGAGTACTATCTGACTAGAACGACCAGAGTTTCTCCATTCTGTCTTTCTACTTTCTTACATTCCACATTTCTAATAAACATGGTTCTTCATCTGGGAGAACATGAGGGGAAGGAAAGAGGAAAAACGATAGCACCAGAAATGGAGGAATAGAGGACAGACAGAAATAAGAGATAGAAAAAAAGAGAAGGAGGCAAGTGTTAAGTGATTCCCAAAAAGGTTTAGATCAGATCCATAAGATTTTATGCCAAAATGAAAATAAGGAAAAGCTTCTCTAACAACATCACAGGAAGTAAATGCTCCCTCTAAAACACAGCTTGAACCCTGTTTACCTACCACCCATGTGATCACAGATCTGCAGGGAGTACTGATGAGTGTTTCCACTGAAGATGAAGGAGTGGGATTTCTATCCAATGATATTGTGATCTGCAGTTACCACTTCAGAGATAAAAAAGAAACAAAATTATTGCCTCAGATTTCCTTCTTTCATTTTGTAAGCATGGGGCATATGAATTTAGTAAAATCTAATTACAACTAGTAAAACATCGCAGTCTGAGACAGAAGAAAAGAAAGGCCTCCATGGTCCATTTTGCCTTAATCTTGGGACAAAGGGGCATATAGCCTTGAAGCAAGTGGAGGGTATCATGGATATAAAGTTATATAGGTCTTGGAGGAGGCATGACTTTCATAGTCATGTTTATGCATAAGCAAGTGAAGTTCTGCTCTACATCACTGGTTGAACTGTCATTGGAATTGTGGTGCAGGACTTCACTTCATACAGCCTTGACCTGAAGACCACAAAAAGGGAAACAACATCTGTAGACATGCCAACAGAGTGAGGATGTGCTCCTGCTACAGACAGCAGAGCATTGCTCACTCCCAGCGTTCATCCTTTCTCATCAAAGCAATAAAGAACATCTGAAGTATTTTCTTCATAAAAGGACACCTTGGAGGAATATTAGTGTCTCTTAAGCTTGCTCCAGATCTGTGTGTATGATTTATTTTTTATTTGAGAAAATACATGAATCATTCCATCTGGAGACGTGGATTCAATTATTCCTGTTCCTCTACTGCTATGTCGCATCCTCTTTGCCAGGTCAATTTTCCTTTCCAGTAACTTGTTTCTTCTTCTGTTTGTCAAGACAATAGACATTATTTCACAATGTCTGTTGTCTAATAGAACAATGTTGGAGGGCTTTTTTAAGACTTCCAAACATTATCATAAGTACACAGTACTTAGGAAATAAAGGCACTAATTACTCTTTCAATCTACATCTCAAAAAGAGTAAGTGGAAAAGAAAGGAGAGAATCAATAATTTGCTAGGTCCAACATTGCCCAGATTTGCTAGAATAGGAGTGTGAATTATTTTCCTTAACATATCTTGAAATCCTGGCACAGCAGAGATCCAAGTGAATCAGAATTAAAAGATATTCTGAAATTTCCATTTGTGGCTGAGAGTTTCCTGATCAGCAGCCTTGGCCAACCCATGGCTAAAATGAGCAATGGAAGCTGAATCTCACGAAAGTTGTTTCCCCCGCTCAGAGACATGAAAGAGCGATGTTTCCCAGAGGCATGGAGCAAATGCAACAGGAAACCCTAAAACATTATGACATGAGGATGGGTCCAATGCAACGCACACACCAGATTCTGCCAGGTCTTCTTCTTTATGTTTTCTGCTTCAGGCAGAAGACAACAGTCCTCAGTAACTGGTCTGCCAGACGTACTATGAAGTATTGTTTTGGCTTAACCTTAAAAATCTTAAAGATAAAAGAAGAAGATAACAGAGGATCAGAGAGGTTAAAGGCAGATAGACTATTTATGTTTCTCCCAATGAACTCAGTGACTCCAAAGGACACAGAGGTGAAAAAGTCCTGTGTAGACTGAAGGAGGTAGAAGTGGAAAATAGCTCTGATTTCTCATTACAGACAGAGGAGTGGCTATGAGGACATGGAATGAAATAGAGAAAAGCAAACCAGAAAAACTATTGACTATTCAGAGGGCCAATGATGCCTGGCTGTGTGGATGTTCCCACAGTGCTTACCAGGGATGGCAATTGCATTACAGAAGATTAAAATAAAAAATGTTATCCTTTAGGTAAGTGTATAAAGGACTCTGAGCTTTGGCCTCATTCATATCTGTGTGTCTGTCACTTTGTGAATATTCATGTGTGCACACTCATGTATATGAATTTACTTTCAGTTTCTGTCATAATTTTTTCCTTTCAGAATCTGTGGAAGGTGGATGTCAGTCTGGTGGCAGTCTATGAGGGACACATTTATAGCTCGGTGATGGTTTTAGCTGAGTGGTGTCATATCAAAAACTCTTTCTCATAACAGCTGCCTAATTTACTTAACGAACTACTGCTGACAGTTTCAGTACCTGTTAGTGTTGGGTCGTGTTAGTATTCAGACCTCCATGCTTCAAAGAAAAACAACAATGTATGAGTCAAACTTTTACTCTGAGGAAAATATGAATGCCGAAAAATGATAATGGATAAGTGGAGCTGAAAAAAAAAAGAATTAAATGCATTTGCTAAATACAATAAATTAGGAGTTAGAACTGCAAAGTCAACTTTGAAGGTAAGTATGGGAAGAAAGAAAGAATAGAATGTGTGTGTGTGTGTGTGTGTGTGTGTGTGTATGTTGGAGGCTGCTGACTGCTTTAATTAAAACAATGACAATAGTAAAAAAGTAAAAAACAGATTTTCCGTTCTTAAAAAAAAGTCACTGGAAAATAAATGTTTAGAAAATCTACAGCTGCTGTTAGTGTAGGTGAACCTTGTATACAGAATTGTGTTGTCTCCTTTTTTGAAAAAAATGACCAAAACTCAGAATTCTTTTTACACAGATTCAAGCAAATCATCATCAGCTAGAACCCTAAGTGATATCCAAACATTTGGTTTCATTTTCTGACTGGACTTGATTGTCAGTGTGCCTGATAAGACAGACAATCTGTGCTGGTTTTGGCTGGGATAGAGTTAATTTTCTTCATAGTAGCTAGTACGGGGCTATGTTTTGGATTTGTGCTGAAAACTGTGTTGATAATACAGGGGTGTTTTAGTTATCGCTGATCAGTGCTTACACAGAGTCAAGGCCTTTTCTACTTCTCACACCACCCCACCAGTGAGTAAGCTGGGGGTGCCCAAGAAGTTCGGAGGGGACACAGCTGGGACAGCTTTGACCAAAGGGATATTCCATACCATATGATGTCATGCTCAGCATATAAAGCTGGGGGAAGAAGAAGGAAGGGGAGGATGTTCGGAGTGATGGCATTTGTCCTCCCAATGGTTTTCCATCCCACTTCCTTATATCCTTTCCATGGTCACAGAGCTTCCCACCAGCAGATAACTTCCATCTCGACTTTTTTTGAAAGGACAGTATTGTCTCTGTTTCTGCTCCCCAGGAACAATCTCTTCATACCTCTTTCTTTAAACTAACTTAAAATCTTATTTTTATCTTCTTACTTACGCTGTAAAAATCTCAATAGACAATGCTCTGTACCAGTAAAATTCCCTCCAAATTTACTGCAGAGCATAAACATTTTTTAGGAACTATCAGCATCATAACAGAGGAGCCTATCCAAAATTCAGTAGTCAAAATAAGGTAACCATCCAAATAAGATATTTGTCATAACAGCTCCAGTTTTATGCCTGTATAGTGCTTTTATCCGAGAGTCACCAGCTGGTTCGAGATGGTAAAACATATCAACTGAAGGGACATTGTAACACAGTATTTATTTGTCTTACACCTAAAACTATTAAAGAAATACAAAAACTTATTATGGCATCACAGAAATCAATGATGATTAGGATTATGGAATAGGGATTCAAATTTTACCAATGACAGATGTGATTTCTAGCATGGTTTTCTTTCAGCTCTCAATGACATAAGAGTAAGTCTCAACTCAATTTTTTAAAGTTCTATAAAAAATTAATTACAATATTCAAATTAATTTATAAAAATTATATATATGCAAAAATCTAGAAAGTTACATTATCATTTGCTCACCTAAGAAAGGGGAAAAGCCAGGCAGCTTTTTAGACGTTTGCTTGTCTTCATATTTGAAGCTATTCACACAGTCATCTCTAATACATCATATGATGTGTTTCCAATGATTCCTTGGATTTTTCCCATGAGGATCTTCATAACAAAAACAGCACTAATCATCCTTCCTTTAATGCAAATCCAGCTGCATGCTGATTACTTACTCTGGTCCCTGGTTTTGCCTCTATAATTATATTTTCCAGAGCACTGAGAAAACGCAGTGCTATAAAGCATAGCTTTACCAAGTTAAGCTACCACTTCCTTGGTATGGTATAAACTAAAATAAGACAATTAATTCTAGGACACTAGTATTTTCACAAGAAGAAGGGAGAGGCCTGGAAGTTTGGTTTTGTAATGAAAATAATGCCCTTCTGATGTGACTTTACCAGTATGCTAGCTCTTCTTTCCCTTAAACATTGACAAGATGTTGGAGATATGCAAGAAATAAGACAAAGGATGTTAAGACAGAGGACGTTAATCAACAGTTAACAAGACCTGGTCTGAGAAAAGAAACAGGAGGACACCACAAAACAGTCTAGCAAGGAAATACCAAGATAAGCATGAGAAAGCAAGACGTGAGGATCACTTGAACCATGACTGAACTATCTTAATTTAACACAGTGAAAACCACACCTCCAGCAATGAAGCCCCCAACCCAAGCAAAGACCCCTACTCACTGAGCATGCTCTGTAAATTTAAAGCACACTGTACCTTTAAGTGGAGACAAGGCTTGTGAGAACCAACACAAGCAAGGATGAATAAGTGGAACTGTGAAAATACTGATAACAGCTACTCAGAATGTATAAAATGTCATTGTATGTTAACCAAGGTGTGCTAGCTTTGTGGAGTTACCACCTAGCACCCATCTCTGTGCAGACATGAAATAAACAAATATCTCGACTCCGTGTGTTATTCGGCTTTTTTGTACACCAGGTAAAAGAACCCTGCTTTTTGGGACAACAGAGATACTCCTCTGCTTTACAGTAATACAGAGGTAGCTGAAGAATGGAATAGAGAAGACAATGGTTTTACATTTCCCCATGATTTCTGTCTTTCATGTGCACTTTCTTCAATATCTTCAACAGAAGTTGCTTTGTAAAGGTAAAACATTGTCTTGATAACATGGAGCATTTTGTCTTAACAATTCTTCTGTAATATCTGTCTGCGAGAAAACAATGGCAGAATCAGCACTTTTGGGCAACAGATTAAGCTCATCAAAAGTCTTCTGCTGTAGATCTCCTATTCTCTGGATCCCAAAGGAGGTTAGAAGGTGTTCTAAGCAATAAACTGCTCAGCCTTTTTGGAACTGGGGCATGTGTTGTAGTAATTCTAGACACTTGGTAACCATTCTGGTAAAGGCTTACTTTAATAAATAAGTAGCCTGCCTATGGAGAATGGAAACGTTGAGGAGAGTTCAAATTTATAATGCTGGACATATGCTCCCAATTTCTAATTGCATCTTGCTCTATAAAACCAAATTATGTGGTCAGTTCAGCTCAAAACCTTCCTCTGTATTTTGTTTCTGGAGTGTGTAATATACAGCAGGCGTTCACCTGCTTTCTTGTAACTTTGAGTGTTACATTGTCAATAACATTTTACATTTCTATATCCTGAATCATACAAAGATGTCAAAACACTTGAAATGTCCTGTAAAGTGGGACATAATTATTCATCCTAGCAAGAATAAAATTTAAGGAACTGAAGACTCATTTAAAATTCCCACAGTTTAGAGGGGGCTTAGTTACTGTGTATGTTAAATCATGCACACAAAATCCAAAGATCCCTGAGTGTTCAACCTAAATGCTGTCCAAGATTGCATGAGAAACTACTATTAGACCTCAACACAGAAAATTGCTCTTTTCTTTGTTCTTACATGTTCCAACCACAGAACTGTCTTCCTGTCATGACCTCCTATGGCAATGCCTTGTGGCTCAGCTTTACTGAGATTTTTAATTTGGCTATTTGTGGAGAGCTAAGCTGATCTAGAGTAAGATTGACTATCATACTTATTAGGAATGAGCATTTCCTGAACCACGGCATCTGACTTAACAGAGTAATTTGGCGCTTACTTTCCAGGAGCAGCAGGTAGGGGTTAAGTTGATTAATGGCAATTTTCCATGTTGACAATGCATTGCTCTCTTCAGTCCATAAATCTCCAAGTAATTTACAACTGCCTGTTACTCAAGCTTGTTTTTCCCCTTGGACGTATAGGGAATTGGTAGCGCTGCACTCTAAACCTGTTTCTCATACAGACAACAACTCTGTCTACATGGAATCTTAAAGGCATTAGTCTCTATACATTAGTCTTCTATAGCCAGATCTTATGTTTTAATAGGGACAAAAGTTCAGACACTAACCACTTAACTGATGGCTATCAGCTTCTAGGTGTATGATACTAATGATGCATAGCTAAGTGAAGGTGTTTCTCTGTTCAGAGCAGTGATGACCTAACAATGCACTCAAGTGGGCTGTTTCCTCCAACAGCCCCTTTGTAACTGCTTTGTCTAAAGCCTCTTTGTTCAGGAAATTGATGCAATTGAAGAACACATTAAAAGGCTTTTCCTTCATTCCTTATATACAGATCACGTCAGGATTTGTTCATATGACTATAAATATTTAGAGATTGTTTCCAAAGCTGGAAGGTATGTCAGCTTTTTTGCTCGTGCAGAGAGGTAAAAAATTCCATGGTGCAAAACAATATATACTGTGTGCCAGGAAGGGTCATGGAGTCTGATTCCTCACTATCACAAAATCATATTACCATATAATCCCTTTCACAAAGTTAAGCTTTAAATAAATCACACAAAAAATAAAAAATAAAGAAATCTCAGACAAATACAGGATAGTGAAAACATGCTAAACAATTACAATGGAAGACATAGACATATTGCTGTGCACAAGGTCATCTACATGATTCCAACTAAAACTGCTCAGAAGTTCATTTCTGACATCAGGTGGTGGATTTCCCTTAACTTTAATCATGTGAATATTAGGCAGCTGCTCTGTGTCAGGTTTCCTCAATGGTCACCAGTGGGAGACTGCTTCAGATGGGAACTCATCCTGCCTTGGAAGCCTCTCTCAATTATAGAGGGACCTTGTTGATGATCAGACTAATGATATACAGATGTCTACCATTTAGATTAGATATCTGCCTCTGCACCAATGAAGACCTAAGATATTGAGCTTCAAGGAAGTTTCTTTCCTTAGCACTCACTTGCTTAGCAGGATTTTGCTGTGATAAGATACTTGTTACTTTTAAAAACATGCGTGTGTGACTAGGCTAAATTAACAGTAACTGCAGGTTAATGATTATTTATGATCTCTGAAAGTAGCAACGGTTAGTGGTGTACATTTCAACTTTGATTTCGCCGTAAGTGGCCTACTTTTTAACAATCACTTCACCAACTTGGGAGCCTTTTCTATATTATGGTAAAAATCTAGACCGCTGTTACAAGAGAGACAGCTGCATTTGAACCAGAAATACAACAACATTGAGAGACTAGGTAAAACTTAAACTTTCATGCTTTTCCTTTCAATTTCCCTTTAGGAGAAGTTTACTGTATTTCCCATTTCCAAGTGGAAGTGCAACTAAAGGAAGTAGAAGGACAACTAAACAGGTATCACGTTACCTTCTTTGAGATTATACTGAAAGTGTCCATTTATTTAATATTTGCACTTCACACAATTTGTAATTATAGAAAACTCAACTCTATTACTTGGCTTAGTATCACTTTGGAGATCTGCCTTCTGCTTTGACTTCAATAGCCTTATTTGCAGTATGAACTGAATGCTTCCGAATCTCAAAGTTAGGGTTACTTTTCAATCAGAAATCCAGAAGGGATTTTTAGCACATCAAGAAGGTTTAATGGAAACTGCTGGTCACATAGTAGCTCAGTTCTAATGCAGGACATTATTCCACAAGCATGAGGTTCATATTTACTGTAAGTAGCCTCCTTCCAAATGAGATTAAAATTTAAAATACTGTAAATACCAACTCCCTAAAGTGTAAATGTGAGACTGTACTTACATTGGCTTCCAGGATTATTTCCTCTTAATATTCTTGCTTTTTTTTCCCCCCTATTTCTTCAGAAATTTTGTTCGTTTACTTCTGACTTTTTCTGGGCCGTGTCTTCAGTTCTGCTTACTCACTAAATATTTTCCTCTTTCTGAAGGGTTTTTGCTTCCTTTCCATCCATCAAAATCCTTCCATTACGCATGTATTTTTCAGTAGCTCCGCTTGCTCTCTTCATCCTCAGCTCACTATAAGATGTTACTTCAGCTTGTTCTCCCCATCCTGTACTTCAGAAAGTAGCAAGAGTCGCAAAGGTAAGCAGACTTATCAATATTGCTAGCACTTCATACCTTTTGGGAACCTGACCATATAGCATTCAATGATATTATTGAACTGTTGAGTATGGTATCTACAGATAGTTTTTGAATTCTCCAGAGAAGAATTTGTGAACATCTGTCCTGGTTTCAGCTGGGATAGAGTTAATTTTCATCTTAGTAGCCGGTATGGGGCTGTGTTTTGGGTTTAGGATGAGAACAATGTCGATGATACACTGATGCTTTGGTTCTTGCTAAGTAGTGCTAAGCTGTTGCTGAATAGGTGCTAAGTGGCGCTCACACTGGTCAAGGACTTTTCAGCTTCCCCTGCTCTGCCGGGTGCACAAGAAGCTGGGAGGGGGCACAGCCGGGGGGGTGCTGACCCAGACTGGCCACAGGGCTATTCCATACCATATGACGTCATGCTCAGTATATAAGCTGGGGGAAGAAGGAGGAAGGGGGGACATTGGGCGTGATGGCGTTTGTCTTCCCAAGTAACCGTTACGCGTGATGGAGCCCTGCTTTCCTGTGGATGGCTGAACACCTGCCTGCCGCTGGGAAGTAGTGAATGAATTCCTTGCTTTGCTTTGTTTGCGTGCACGGTTTTTGCTTTGCCTATTTAACTGTTCTAATTTATTTTACTTCAATTATTAAACTGTTCTTATCTCAACCCACGAGTTTTCTCCCTTGTACCCTTCCGATTCTCTCCCCCATCCCACTGGGGGGGAGTGAGCGAGCGGCTGCGTGGTGCTTAGTTGCTGGCTGGGGTTAAACCACGACAACATCACACGCCTCACTCCATTGTTATTCCTGGCACACTTTTTTCAGTTGAGAAGATTAAATTTGTCTGATTATTAAATATGTCTGATTATTAGGATCTGAAAAGCTGCATCAAAAAGAATTTTATTATTTGAGTTATTTGTTATTTCCATGCTTTAAAAATTTCAGTAATCCAGTCAGGGAGCAGAGCCATTACTATCTGATTTTGAAACCCATCACAATTGAATATATTTGTTTTATTTGCTAGCATGTAAAATCATTGTATCGATGTGTGAGACTTGTCATCAAGCACTGCTGATCTGTTACTGTTTTGAAACCTAGCATGCTTTGCAATGTTTTATTTTATAAGACGACTAAATTTGGAGAACAAGAAACAAGATACAAGACTGCTTGCCTTAGTCCCGAGGTTAAATTTGTAAAATTAACAGTTAATGTGGAGCTAGACATCTTTAATTTTCAAATAAAAAAGTTGAATTAGAGAGGGTACTTCCAAAGAGTATATGATGGAGTATGGAGTTCTGTGTAGGCTCCATCCATATTTAGGGTTCACTTCCCAAAGCTGAACTACACTTGAAAATGGCTGAATAAGAAAATAAAATCAGTAACCTCAAATACCAGATTTTTACTCTTGGCTCTGTTTTGTAGAGGGAAGAGAGGAAATGGGAATGCAGGAATGAATTCTCAACTGAAGTTAGCTAACTCATGATGAAGTCCTAATATACAGAAAAGGTTCTTGTTAGAGTTAAGAGGTAGTACCGTAGCCTACTTAGGCTTAAACTTGCCTTGCTAACTCCAGTGCAAGCTGTAACCTCTACAAGACTACATACTCCCTTCTCCCTAACCTCTGCAATACTTCCTACCATCAGCACAGCAAATTCAGTGTATAACTAATGGATACTCTTTCTATGCCTTGCACAATGACTCAAGCATTTCCTAGCATCTCTTGCCTCCAGAGAGTTACAAATATTAAGGACATAAAAGCCATTTACCATAGTAGTATTTGAGATTATCATTGAAGATTGGGAGCTAATTGGTCACACTAAGACAAATAAAATTTAGTGTTATTGTTCCCATTTTGCATACGATGGAATTGACATATGGAGTTGAGCTGCCCAAGGAAATAAAAGTATTTGGCAGCACAGCTGCTCTCACATTAATGTCACTTTAGTATAATACCTGAGATAAATATAGTGGTGTGTAGTAAGTAAAAGAAGCATCTTTTCCTCAATCTGTCCTGCTGGATAGGCACAATATGTACTAGATAGGCTCAGGTCAGCTTTGGGGTCATGCAGACATTCAGAGGGACCTCGGCAGGCTGGAGAAATGGGCTGACAGGAACCTCATGAAGTTCAACAAGGGGAAGTGCAAAGTTCTGCACCTGGGGAGGAGCAATCCCATGTACCAATTGTTGTGGTTTAACCCCAGCCAGCAAGTAAGCACCACACACCTGCTTGTTCACTCTCCCCTGGGTGGGATGGGGGAAGGGTAAAAGTGAGAAAACATGTGGGTTGAGATAAAGACAGTTTAATAGGTAAAACAAAATCTGTACAGGCAAGCAAAGCAAAACAAGGAATTCATTCACTACTTCCCATTGGCAGGTGGGTGTTCAGCCATGTCCAGGGAAGCAGGGCTCCATCATGTGTAACGGTTACTTAGGAAGACAAATGCCATAACTTCCTCCTTCTTCCCCCAGCTTTATACGCTGAGCATGATGTCATATGGTATGACTATCCCTTTGGTCATCTGGGGTCAGCTGTCCCAGCTGTGGCCCCTCCAAACTGCTTGGGCACCCCCAGCTTACTTGCTGGTGGAGTGGTGTGAGAAGCAGAAAAGGCCTTGACTCTGTGTAAGCACTGCTCAGCAATAACTAAAACATCCCTGTGTTATCAACACTGTCTTCATGACAAATCCAAAATGTAGCCCCATACAAGCTACTATGAAGAAAAATTAACTCCATCCCAGCCAAAACTAGCACACCAATACGTGCTGGGGGCCACCCAACTGGAAAACAGCTTGGCAGAAAAAGACCTTGAGATTCTGTTGGACACCAAGTTGACCATCAGCTAGCAATGTGCCCTTGCCACAAAGAAGACTAATGGTACCCTGGTCTGCATTAGACAAAGTATTACCAGCAGGTCAATGGAGGTGATCTTTCCTCTCTACTCAGCTCTGGTGAGGTCACACCTGGAGTCCTGTGTCCAGTTCTGGGCTCCCCAGTACAAGAGAGACATAGACATACTGGAGAGAGTCCAGCAAAGGGCCACAAAGATGATTAAGGGACTGGAGCATCTTTCCTATGAGGAGAGGCTGACTGTTCAGCCCAGAGAAGAGAAGGCTCAGGGGGGATCCATCAATGTGCACAAATACCTGAAGGGAGGATGAAAGAGAACAGAGACAGGCTCTTTTTAGTGGTGCCCAGTGACAGGACAAGAGGCAGTGGGCACAAATTGAAACACAGAAGGCTCTGCTCGAACTTCAGGAAACACTTTTTTTTGAGGGTGACCAAGCATTGGAGCAGGTTGCCCAGGAAGGCTGCAGTGTCTCCATCCTTGGAGATTCTCAGAAGTGCTCTGGACATAGTCCTGGACAGCCTGCTCTAGGTCACCCTGCTTGAGCAGGGGGATGTTGGACCAGATGACCTCCAGAGGTCCCTTCCAACCTCAACCATTCTGTGATTCTGAGATCTTTTTATATTTTCAGTAGCACTGATTGGATTGCTGCTAAAGACAAAAAAAAATTTGCACACTTAAATCCAAACTCTGATATGAATTGGTCTAGCTCAGTTATCTATACTTTTGAGACCTACAAGTGTGAGGCAGAACATATTTTAGATGACCAGCGATAGTATTGTATAGAGATAGGTAATTTCATTTCAGTAGCATTTTGCAGCTTGATTTCATTCCTGTTACGTCTTCCCTCTCACTCCAAACACTGAAATTCTTGATAAAAAGAATGCTTCCTTACTCAGTCAAATCAATGTATCAGGCTGCTGCAAAGCTGAATTTTCTAGGATGAGAAATAGCTGTCAGAAATAAAAGTACGCCATCAAGCAAATAAAAATAGTATAAAATTTGGAGGAAAAGGATCAATTTTAAATTATAAGGACAAAAGCCTGTCTGCACCCACATAATTGAAATGTTTGTTGAAAACACTAGAAAAACTTTTTGATATTCCAGAATATTTTCCCCACAAACCTTGGGAAAATCAGTTAACCAAACAGTCTCTTGAGCATTTGTTACATAATCTTTTTGGCTGGACAAATTTCCATTTTCCTGTGTGCGTGTGTTGGAGTAACCTTATTTAAAACAAAAATTCTCAGTTTGACTGCTATGTTTGTAACATGTACTTCAGCCCCATCACTGGTCTGTGGGAATTTCCCCTTGGTATATGTACCAATGTGAACGCTGTGGAATCCAAACTTGTCTGTGTCCTCTTGTGTATAAGCTTGTAGTTTGTTTTGGTGGCTGATGAACTGTGAGAAAAAGAAATTCTGTCTATCTGCTGTGTCTGATTTGACTTTCCTGAGTAAAGTTAATAGGCCAGCTCTTTCAAAGCACCTAAATGGTTGATAGGCAGTGAGAGAGAGTTTGTTTTGAGAGGGCAGTACAGGGTTTTTACTGCTTCTAGGCCTTTTCCTTGTCAAAAGTCAGGCCCTTGATATTTAAACACTTTTCAAGAGATCGTTCTCCAGCTAAGAGAACTAGAACAAATGCTGTTTGTCTGATATTTTTGGTAAGTGTTCCTGAGAACACAAGCATCACTGCTGTCCTTAAAGGAAAGGCTGGTCACAACCATCAGCAGAGCAGTTATAGGTAAAGTAAGTTTTCTGGTGTGAACACGGGTTCCTGTCTAACCTGAACCCAGTTACAAAGACCCTCACGTGAGAAAGATGACAGACAGCTATATAGACTGAGTTACATATGTTCTCCCCACCCCTTTAAAGCCATTCGTCTTGTTTGCACGAAGACAGATCTCTCATCCTGACTGTCCCTGATGCTAGGAGGAAACAGAGGTTTATGTTCCCAGTCACTAAGGCTCTCACACTTGACCATGTAAACCTCCCCCCCTCTCCCATCCCCCACCCCTCAGTCCCTTTGAAAGGAAAGCACTGGTCTTACATCCATCAGGGTTATGAGACTCTCTGAGTTCACAGGGTTTATCCTCATGCAGTTCAGCAGACAGACTGCACCCAGAGACCTGGCTCAAGCCAGGCTGCCAAACCTGCGGCAGATTACAATCATTTCAACTCACGCTTTACAGCTCAAAACAAGTTTTCTTTGATTTCTGGTCATGATTAGAGAATGAGGCTGCCATCCTTGGTTTATGGTGGCAGCTAGATGATACTGTGGCTTTGTTATGTCTGTTTAACAAGACACCTGTGACCTAACTCAGCCTCACATATCAGTTTTGGGGTGGTGTGCTTTTCATGCTCATTCTGTGGAGCAGCATGAGAGAGAAAAAATGACAGCCTGATTACTGGGCCCTCACATTTTATTACTGCCAATCTAGTATGATGAAATTTTCATTCAGGGATAGCAAAAACCTGCAAAGGTATTTTTTTAGGTACAACAGGGGTCTGCATTAAAGAGAACTTACTCCTTTTCAGTCCCTTTGCTGATATGCTTTTGGTTTAATGACTCACACAGGGGGAAAAGAGTATCTTGGGATAGCCAGAGGACATGAGTAGCTGTTACCCAGGGATGGATTTTAAGCATATGCATGTGGGCTTTGCTTGTAGTGGAAAGAGACACAAGAAAGAAGTTTGCCTGGAACTCAAAGCAGAAGAGCTTCAAGCAAACCTTCCCATTTGGTTTCCTGTCTCTGTTGTTGTTCCCTCTTCTACAGACAGGGACAAAATATACCTGAAAGAGAAAGAAAGTGAAAAGCCGAGGAGGCAAAAGTAGCTTCTCTTATAACTTTGCTGTTTCTCTTCTTGACAATATGTGCTGGAAGTCCTGTGTGGAGTATAAACAAGACTATTTGGGGAACACAGTAGACTTACAGCTTCTGAAGAAAGCCATCTCTCTTTAAATCAGGAAGTAGTTTGGAAGAGAGGTGCATGCTTGCTCTCTTTCACTCAACAACTCTCCAGCAGGCTGTCTGTCTCTGGAACTCAGCCAAGTTGCCTGCCTTAGCCAAATATTGCAACTCTCTGCCACTCTTCTGCACTGACCTTTTCTGCAGAAGCACCCGTTTCCCACTTGGATTGTCTTATCCCAGGTGGAACAGGGGAAGAAAGTGCCATTTACAGACACACATTAGAGGGAGAAAGAGATGGAGGTGGCGGTTTGAGTTCAGCTGAGGGATGGGGAACCCATGGGGATGGTCCTGCCTGAGGATCATGGGTTGCTCCTCTGGCTCTGGAGCTCTTTTTTGCACCACTTACAGGGTGAAAGAATTCAGGCTAGATGACTGGATGAAATCAACCTACTGCAGCAAAAATGTATGTCCAGGACTTGCTGTTCCTTTCTGCCTTTTGCTTCAGGTTTTTTCCTTGTCTGCTGTCCCCACCTGGTGTTTACCTGTTTTCTGTCCTAGACTTGGATGCAGAGAATAACTGCTGCCTCCAGGCTGCTTGGAAACAGTTCTTCCTTTCATATATCACTGGGTGTTAAGAAATGGGCATTCCAAAGATGCTAAGGACAAGCTAAAGGACACTATGACACAATGGCATAGCTGATTTGACAACTGAGAATTCAGCAGCTCCAAATTGTCAGGGAAAGCACAGCAGAGTTCATAGGAATCTTTTGCCACCATTAATAGTTTGTGGTCTTGAGGGAGCCATACTCCGACCTTTGGCCCAATTGCAACCAGAAATTTGATGTGTCACACCCATCTTATTACATATACTCTCTGATATGTCTCTCCCCTGCTGAAATGTTTATGGAGAGGGACAAATTTTTAAAGCATTTTAAAATTGTGTGACTGTGGAGGAGAGTAAAACAGGGTTTACAGGAATCTTCCACCATTCACATGCAAAGTCCTAGGGGAAGAAAGCCAGCCAATGAGAAATTGTACAGCCTCTTCAGTGAGAGTGAATTTATGTGGTCACAGTAAACTCATGTTATGTGCTTAGGCTGCCACTGAAAGCAGAAGTCTTCTCCCTGTGTCCAAAACCTTCTACATCTACTCTATCACCTTCCTTGTGCCAGCACTAATGCTAATGTGGTTGTGCTGTGAGCTGGAGAAGTGAGCTTGTTGCAGACCAGAAACCTGAGAAAAAGGTTTCTTTTCAGCTGGATGGGTTCTTGATGTGTTGTGAACTGAACAAGAATTAACCCCGGCACAAGGAGGTACAGGAGAACGCATACCTGGGCCAGAGACAAGGGTGAGGCTGAGACACCCTCCCTCAAAATGGTTGTGCAGCTGCAACCCCAGACACAACATACCAACTGTTGATCCACCTTGCTCTGCTGCCATGCTTTTGACATTCTCCTCTTTTGATGGTGACATCCAGTGAAGTGGGGGATAGCCAAACAGTCTGAAACTAGGCTGGCAAAGGGACTATCACTTCAACACTCAAGTGTGCTTGGTGAATGGGTAGCAAACTAGTTCCTCTGAGTTTTAGCTATCTGAGAAGTATCTCATCCTTACTTGCAGGGAGCTACATCAATCATCATTGTTACCGATTTTCAGGATTCATAGCATAGGAGCCATAGCATCAGTGCTACTTAAATGATATTTATGAGAGAGAGGGGATGATTAAGGTGAACTGCTGCTCTATAGCTGGGCGGTCAGAGTACAGCAAGAGAAAAAGACTTCTGTTGGGGTAAAAATTTTTCACAATGCTAACATAGTAGCTGCTGTGGACTCTGCTCTTGCAAGGTATTTGGGGAAACTAAGTACTGCAATGTGGATGATTATTTCCTGTGGGTGGCCAAATAGGTGAATCACAGGACTGGCTTGATCAGTTATTTATTCTATTAAGTCTTAGGGTGTGCATACTGTAATTCTATATTTGGCTTAATCATGATGGCTTGTACCTGAGGAATTCATGAACATGAAGGCAGTAAAACATGGCTTGAGAACTGAAATCCAGAGGGCCAGTAATTGTACAGTAACTAGAAGGTTAGCAACTGGAAACCTTTCCTCTAAGTCCTCCTGCTCTATTACGAATGTTCACTACCACTGAATTAATGAACTGTTCAAAGCAAATAATGAAATTAATGGAACGTGTCTGAAAACAGGAAAGGGGTGAGATGTTAAAATATTCTCATTGTTATTGACTTCCTTTTTTAAATTTTAGCCTATTTAAAAGTAGGAAGAGAATAACAATGAGACTACTGTAATGCTTAGGGCTAGAAGCAGCCACAAGCTGAATGAGAGAAGTGAACAGTCACAGAGCCAACATCCTTCAGAAAACTTCATCCTGTCCCATTCTGTAAGCAAACGAGACAACTTTCTGCTGGAATCCTGTGTTCAGCCTTGGTTATTCTATCTCAAAAAAAGGAGGGGAATGTAAGAATGGGCACAAAAACTTATTTAAAGCATGAAGAAACTATGATTTGAGACAGAGTTGAAATTGTTTGGTTTAGAAAGATTAGTAAGTGGGAGAGCGTGTGCATAGAGGGATGATTTCCTAAAATAATGAATGAGAAAGGGGAGGATGATCCTATCCTTCATATAATGGAAGAAATAAGAGATGTTGCAAACTGAAAAAAAAAAAAAAGTGCTTTTTACAGAAAGTGTAATTTACTTCTTGAACAGGATATAGTGAGATAAAAAGCACAGTGCAATACAAAAATAAAGTGTAGAGAATCTGGAGTTTGGGGTTTTTTTTAAGGTAGATTACATTCATAGCATGGCTAGTAGCATAAATCTACTGTATGCAGTCAGAGATGCAAGAGACTTGTTTAATGGAGTTCTCAAGGTGAAACTGTACCAGGAAAGGGACAGTTAAATGTATGGCAGATCAGTGCTGCTATGCTAGTTTTTAAACTTGATACATGCCTCTCACACAACAGGCACACTTAACTGTCTTATGTACTTCATGAGTGAATCTGATCCTGATATTAGCATTTAAAGAACCTCTGGCATCTTTCTGCATCATATGTGTGAGTGGCCATGTCCTCTGACAGAACACTGAGTTAGTGAGCTGATATTGTGTTACAGTATGGCCAAGGCTATGTTACCCTAGTAACAATAAAAAGGGAAACCGTTACAAGCATCATGTAACCCTGAATTTTAATTGTAGAGCATGGCCTTGGATAACTTGTATTACCTCTCCCCATTTTCAACCTTAAAATCTGCAGGGTAGAGCTTCCCTTTTGGTTGATTCGTGTCTCCCAGTAGGTCAATGTTGATTAAAAACTCTGACTATATCATAAGGGGTAACATATTGTAATTCTTGGCTGCATTAGAAATAAGACTGAGCTGATCTTCCAAAGGCTTTTATTTCTTTAAATTATTATATATCTTTTGATTATGCATTTTTAAATTATTATATATCGTTAGATTATGCATATATCATTAGAGAATGCATAACATTTTTTCAACAATACTTGCATTCCTGATGTAGGTAAGGCCAAGTGCTATCAGTGGTGTGTTCATGTTTCATGTTACACCAACACTGTTTATTCAGATACCTAAAAAGCACCCCACTACCTAGCAGGAACTGGAATTTCATGTAGAACTGTCTGGGACATTCTTTTAGATGATTACACAGATAACATGCTGAGGAATGCAGCACTGCTAATAGAGTATTAGGAAAGTAGTCATTACCATAAATGACTGTATTTTTAAGAGTGACTTTTTCTAACAGGTTTATCTAAAGGTTTATTATGTAACAGAAACAGCCCACAGCTGTTGCATTTTTATGAGCTAAGTCCCACTCTCAGTGACACTGTCCAACCCTATTGACCTCAGTTAGCCTGTCCAAGCGGGTTCAAGAACAGATGACCTATTGACCAGTATTCACCTCCTCCTCTGTTGTCTCATGAGGCTACACAAATAGTTGAAGGTTTTTTTTCATGTTTGAAATTCAGTTTGATTTTCTTTTTAAATTAGAATAGAATAGAATAGAATAGAATAGAATAGAATAGAATAGAATAGAATAGAATAGAATAGAATAGAATATTTCAGTTGGAATGGACCTACAATGATCATCTAGCCCAACTGCCTGATCACTTCAAGGCTGACCAAGGTAAAGCATGTTATTAAGGGCATTGTTCAAATGCCTCTTAAACACTGACAGGCATGGGGCATTGTCCACCTCTTTAGGAAGCCTGTTGCAGTGTTTGACCACCCTCTTGCTAAAGAAATGCTTTGTAATGTCAATTCTGAACCTCCCCTGAGGCAGCTTTGAACCATTCCCATGTGTCCTACCACTGGATACCAGGGAGAAGAGATCAGCCCCTCCCTCTCCACTTCCCCTCCTCAGGAAGCTGTAGGGAGAAATGAGGTCGCCCCTCAGCCTCCTTTTCTTCAAACTAGACAGACTCAGTGTCCTTGACCGCTCCTCATAGGACATGCCTCCAGCCCTTTCACCAGCTTTGTTGCCCTCCTCTGGATGCATTCAAGTACCTTCACATCCTTCTTAAATGGCGGGGCCTGGAATGACACACACAGTACTCAAGGTAAGGCTGCACCAACACTGAATATAGCAGGATAATCACCTCTTTTGGCTGGCTGGTTATGCTGTGTTTGATGCACCCCAGGATGCGGTTTGCCTTCTTGTCTGCCAGGACACACTGATGACTCATATTAAGCTTACGTCAACCAGCACCCCCAGATCCCCTTCTGCAGGGCTGCTTTCCAGCCACTCCTCTCCCAGTTTATACTCGTGTCTGGCATTCCTCCATCCCAGGTGCAGAATCCGGCATTTGGACTTGTTAAATTTCATCCCATGAATCATAGCCCAATGCTCCAATCTATCTAGATCCCTTTGCAAGGCCTCTTGTCCCTCAAAAGAGTCAACAGCACCTCCCAGTTTGGTATCATCAGCAAACTTGCTAATGGCGCATTCAACTCCTGCATCCAGATCATTGATAAAAATACTGAAGAGAACTGGCCCTAGAATTGGGCCCTGAGGAACACCGCTGGTGAATGGTCACCAGCCAGATGTAGCCCCATTCACTACAACCCTTTGAGCCCTGCCGTTCAGCCAGTTCTTCACACAGCGCACCATGTACCTTCTCATCTCACAGTTGGACAACTTGTCCAGAAAGATACTGTGAGGGACACTATTGAAAGCCTTACTAAAATCCAGAAAAATTACATCTACTGCCTTCCCTTCATCCACTAGGCAGGTGACCTTATAGTACAAGAATATCAAATTAGCTAGACAGGACTTTCCCTTTGTGAACCCATGTTGACTGTGCCTGATGATTGCATTGTTCTTTAAAGGCCTGTCAATGATACTCGGTATGATCTTCTCCATAATTTTTCCAGGTACTGAGGTTAGACTATCAGGTCTGTAGTTTCCTGGGTCTTCCCTCATGCCCTTCTTGTAAATTGGAATAATGTTGGCTAGCTTCCAGCTTCCAGTCAGCGATGACCTCCCCAGACTCCCAAGGCCTTTGGTAGATGATTTCTTCAGGTAAACAGACACGCATAGTAAGTTCAGTGAATTGAAATAAATGGGGAAAAAAAATCTACTTAAACAGAGTTTTGTGCTCTACTCTACAAAAAGATGTCTTTAGCAGGTCTACTTTTTTAACAAAAGCTGAGATACAGCTTTATGAGCACCATAGAGATGGCCTGCCACAGTGATGTGAGAAAATCGGGTTCTAATATTCATTATCCTTCATTTAAAGTAGGGATGAGTCTTTCCTTGCAGGACACTGCTCACATTATGGAACTATAGGATTTTTCCAGAATTAGCAGTTCTCCATCTTTTTACCATTTCCTTATAATTAGTCCAAAAAGAGAGAAAATATCTTCCACCTGGAGATACTGAGAGCATTTTAATATAGAGCATTTTAATGTAGAATACCTGGTAGGAATCTGGACGGAGCCATTTCCTGAGACTTTGATTCAAATCCTGCTCTGAATCATATGTTACATGGTTTTAAATTCAATGCTGCTACAGAGTAGGTGACTGAATTGAAAGATATGATAAGGTATTGTTTTCCTTTTCTTTTAAATTTTACATGTGATAGTTCTGTTTATTTGTGCCTCAATCCAAAAACCATAAATGATTCATACTTTTTGTTGTACAAACCAGTTTACAAACTAGTTGTAAAATTAGTTCTGAATACCCGAATATGCTCAAGGTAACCCATACTGCATTTTCCTGCAAATAAATTGTTTGCCAAAAATTACAAAACCATCCCCAACAAATCCGCAGTTCCATTAGCTTAAGTGGGGTAAACCCAAGTATGAATATTAAGACATGCAGAATATTTTAGTTCTGATAGATTTCAAGAAGTTTGATGTGCCTCAGCGCTACTCTAGTCAAGAGGTTCTACAAATGGTTATCACAGATAACAGCAAAGATATTCTCTTCATTTGCAAAACTACTCCAGGTTCTTGTGGTGACGTTCCCCCAGCTTTGCTCTAGAAGTACTCTGTGGCCAAAATTAAAATAAGAGTCCTAATTTCAAGAGTATTAGGTCCCAGTCTTAACCAAAACTAAATGTTTATTCTTAAAAAAATTCTTAAAAAAGAATTAACTCTCCAGTGTACCAAATCAAATATCTCAAGTGTGATACTGTTTATTTTGATAGTCATTTACTCCATAGATATTTTGTATGTTCACATATGTGTTAAATGTTCACACATTTTCATTACTGAAAATAACCTCATTAGGATCTCAAACATTTCCATTTCTTTGTTGCATTTATGCATCAAAAGTTTAGTATGCAAGTGCTTCTCAAAGCTCCATCTTCTGGGGCAAAATATAGTATTTAAAGAGTTATAGACACCAGTACTTTATAACATCATACATTCTGCATTCCTTCTAAGGAAGGTCCTTCCCCTTTAGCACATTTCTCAAAGAAATCAACCCTTAAGACTTTTAAAACTGAGATATATCAGAGGTGAGGTGATCTTCCAGGCAAGAGGAAATCCTTATTGCCTGAGTTGCCTATACATGGAACAGATAGAGGAGTAGATACTATGTTTCCAGCCTAGATGCACTAGTTGTATTTTGGAAAAGAACTCCAGTCTAGTAAGGAAAGATCATGAGTTTTATTTAGAACTATCCATGTTTTTAATTTTGATGACCATAGTAAAGGGGTATTTGGTATTGTTCCTTAAAATTGTTTTCATCAAATAGATCTGAAAAATAAACTATTATTTTATTGGTTTTAAACTTGGACTGTGTCTGTAGTGTTTGAAATTAAAGAGGAAAATTTTCTCTCTGGAATCTGACTGTAGAGTCCAGTGATTACATCAAGGCACTGTATGATAGGGCATTCTCTTATTTTGATTGACAATTTCCTCATCTGCATAATAAATAGGAAAAATGCAGCCGTGTTATGAAAAGATTTCAGATACTTGGATGTAAACAGCAACATAAACATGAAATACGTAACTTAATGTGGGCTAGAAATTCCATGATGATAATTTGCACTGCAACAGTATAACAGGTAGTATGATCTGCACTGAGATGGCATGAATCTAACTTGTTTTCAGCATTGATTCAGTGTTCTTCCTAATTCCTGTATGAAGACAACTCTACCTGAATATTGAAGAATGGAAACAAGTGAGGTGAAAATAGAGATACTGGGCTGGTATAAGTACACTCACACCAATTGTACATTAGGAAAGTAAACGACACCTCAGTCTGTGTGAAAGTATAGCATACTGAGCAGTTTCAGTATTGTTTTTATTTCTGTAATTGTTTGAAAATCAAGGCTCATCAATTTCTTTTTTTTTTCTCCATCAGAAAGGATTTCATTGTTGTTATCAATGTTGGGTTTTTTTTTCCTCCAGACACTGTAAGAACATTTTACCCATGTAATTATGGAAGGGTAGAACCCTTTTATATATAAATATATCTATCTATCTATGTATGTATTCTATCTGCTTTTATATTTTTCGTTCTTTTCTAATGTCACATGTATCCCTTCAACAAGAAGGAGACAGTAGGTGTCCATAGCAAATATATGAGATGTATGCAGTGCCAATACACTATGTTTCCTGCTCTCTGCATGTCAGTCTGTATCCTGGCCAAACAATACCCAATGGTACAGTTGGATTTTGAGAAAACTGAAGAAAGGGAAATACATGTTCTGACCAGAGGCTTTTCTAATCCTGTATACCATCTCCATTGATACCCTGTGCTATATGGTTCTGAAGAAGGTAAAAGAGCACTCACAGTTAATACCTTGGAAAATAATCTTTTCAATTTTGGCTTTTATTTTGAAACAAAGGCTATGTTTTCAAGGTTTACTGGAATGTCCCTAAAGAATTGCCCCAGATTTATTATTCCAATAATGCACTGAATATAGTGTGCTGGCAATTCTGGTTTCTGCTGAGGTGGAGATGAGGATGGTAAAAAAGCAAGCAGATAGATACTCTCTGTCTTGTTACTTTGTTCCTCAGGAGCTGAAAGGATGAAATAACAGCTTGTCCATGCAGTGAATTTGGCTAAAATAGCCGCTAATGGATAATCTGCTTGGCACTTATTCCTGAAAGCTGTTACGTAAGAGTTTATTAAGACAGTAATTTTAATCAAGTGCTTTGTATGGATAATTCCTAAATTACATGTAGGTACGTTTGGAGGAGCAAGACACAGAAAGGAGCAAGAGGGGAAAGATTGTAGTTCGGTTTGCTTAATTTCATGTGAAATGAGTCACCATAGCATATTCAGAGTGAGGAACACAAAGCCTAACAAGAAGTATTAATACATCAACATGCATTAACCCCTTAATTAGCATTTTTATACTTTTAAGGATACTTAAAGGTATTCATAGAAATCCCACGTGAATCTCAGCTAGGATGGATCCAAGGATTCTCTGCTAAAACCCCTGATGTTCTGGGGAATCAGTGTATCAAGAAGTCATGGAGTCACCAATGACCTCAGTGGAGCACAGAACATTCCCTAGCAGCAGAAATAGCCAATAGTATGGTGCTACTGGTATGTTTAAGATATCTAGTAAGTCCTCTGAGGTAAGAGCCGCATGATCCAGTTAAATTGCTCTTGAAGCCTGTGACTGGCCTGGTGACCATGAGGAGCACAACAAGTGTGCTTGCAGCATAGCAGAAATGAAACAAGGGGGCTGGTGTTCCTTTGTGAGGCCAGACACAAACTAGAAGCTGGGGCTTTTTGTTGCATCATTCTATTCATGTGGCAAGAAGATTACTGGCAGAAATACAAGCTTATTTGAAAAGAGAACACATGATATTCACAGTGTTTTTCATGTCAAACTCCCAGGGTGCTTTTCAAGGGTTACCTGATTATCTATCTGAGACATAAAAGGAAATGTTCTGCCCAGAGCTACAGAGTCCTATAACTGGGTCAGTTCTTGTCCAAATCCAGTGTGTTGTAGAAAGTACCAAGTCCTTGTTCAAGGACCTGGCTGAGTGTAGTGTGAGAGGATGAAGGTGACTGAGAGTTGGTATATGATGTGACTCAGTCCGTTCCAGGCTAGCTGGTCATTTGAGGACTTCTTTGTCCTTCATTAGTGATTCTCCTTTTAGATGGAACAACAGCAGGATTGTGCTATGTCAGAGAAGAAAGTGTAGGGCAAAAATTCTAGAAAAGCAGCAAATTCTGGATTGCCATCAGGCAATCCACTGAGTTCAGACACCCCTATTATTCAGAGTATCTGAAGCAGATATACATCTTTGTGAAGTCACAAAATGCCTTTGTTTATGACCCATGTGCACCCAGAGTGTTGCTGAACAGCATTGTAGCAATAGTATGTCATAGATATAAAATATGATAGTGCTGGCTTCAGTTCAGTGCTGAGAGATGATCTGTAGCAAGGGGTACTGATAGGGAATGGGAACAAATTAAGAAAACACTCATCAATCTTCTCTTTTATCATTCTGGAATTGCTGTATTCCTGGTCTGAGTCACAGATGCAGAAGTCAAGTAGGGAATTGCTCCAGAAAAAAAGTGCTATGCTGAGCTCTTCTTCTACCCACAGCTCTTTAAACTGCTTATCTGATTTTATTCCTAAGAATCAAGTCTAACAGAAAACACTCCCAAACTGATTTTGAACTAATGTAAAAAAGAATAAGTCATATTTTTATCATGCAAGTTCTGATTCTGGATAATTGTATGCCCTTGGGGTTGGAGAAGCATAACCTGGGCACTGTGGTTGATTGGGAGCAGCACTATGTTGATATCTAGAGATGGTGATGTTCTAATACATGCAATGGATATGTCTATAGCTTTGGGCAAATCATATACCTCTGTATGTATGAATTTCTCCATCTGAAGATATTATGATGGTGTGTAGAAAGGATATATATTCTACTTTGTCAGAATTATTTAACGAACATACCACCAAAGCAGTATCTGTTCTAATGATCAGGTTTCAAGGCTTTTTTCCTTCTTGCCTTCCTCCCTGTCTTCCACCTTTCCTTCTTCCTTTCTTTTTCTTAAGAAGTTCTGCCACAGGCCCTTGGAAATATTTTTCTATTGGCTAAACAAAAGGGCATCAACAAACAGAACTTCAGACATATCAATTCTATTGGTTGCCCTGTTTGCCTTGGGTGCAATTAAATAACTGAAATTATTCAGCCTTAAGAAATGCCACTGTTTTTGTGTGTGTTTAAACCTTTCCAGACTCTGTTGCAAAACCTCTATAAAGGGCGAAGAAAAAGGCTTAAAATTGAACTTAGTCTATACAGTGACCTACCTAAAGAGGAAGGAATTAATCCTATATATCAACACAATAATTGAACACATACACAAACAGATTACAGGGCTCCTAATTGAGAGCAGACACTAACTGCTGTTCTTTAGAATGAATTATTTTATTCTAGAAGGACAAAGAACTATTTCTAGTCTGACTTCATACAGTGTGGAGTGGTGTAGGAAAACAGAAAATTCTCGGGCAGTGCTTGCTTGTAGCAGGAGGTAAGGTAAGAAGGCAGCAGATAGTATTTGTGGATGAACCCTTTAGGACGAGGGCGTTGATCCTATTATTGTTTAGTCAGTCTGCTGGGAAGATGGGAGAATGGGAAATGAGACCATATTCTTTTTCTCCAGTGTTCTCTTTCAGGTTTCACTGCAAGCCTAGTATGAAACTGGATAACACAGAGATTAGCAAAAAGAGACAAAAAGCATATTACTGCTGTTCAATATGTCATTAGTGATGCAATAATAAACAAAATAAAGATTAAACCAGAGCAGTTTTATAAGGCACTGGGGTTTTTTTGGCAACCTGGATCCATACATAGAGATGTCACTCTTGGGTGGTTTTGTTTGTTTGTTTGTTTTTTAATAATACAGCTAAAGAAACCAAAGTTTTGTAGCTATTAAAGAAGGAAGCTATCTACAACAACAGACTGGGTGTAGGGGGGAGCATTGCCTCTGAAAACCATTTTGGGGTCATAGAGGACAAAGAAATTAACGTGGCAGTCAATGTGAAACTGCAAAAGACACTACTGCAATCTCTTGGCATGCACATTGAAAGCATTATGCAGGAGAAAAATGTAAATTGTTAAATAATATGTAAATTATTAAAGCATCTGAAAAGTTTAAAAATTTGTTGAAGGGAACCCTAAAAATGAAGTAATGATTGGAGACACATGCCTTACATTGAGAAGCTTAAAAAGTACAGTCTGTACAAGTATTAAAAAAAAAAAATGAGAAGTGCCACCTTATAAGTGTTAAGTAAGTGTTCATAAGGAGAAAATGCCAGGTTTGCAACAGCTCTGTAAACTAGCTGAGAATGCCATAACAAGAAGCAGTGTCTGGGAGCTTAAGCCAATGTTAATTTTAAACACAAGAAGTGATATTTTCTTTAACAGTGATATTGATTAACTGGGGAAGAATTTCCTCAAGAAATGGTAAATTTTTCATCTCCAGGAATTTCCAGAAGACAAGCTCTGTCTAGATGTATTTACCCAAATCCCTAATATGTGGAGAATTATAAGCATCTAAGATATATGGAAAGTCAGACTAGATGATTTTAGGGTTGCTTCTGGCCTTAAATTCTAATAATTCCTTCTATTTCAAACAGGTAGTGAACACAAACTCAGTATAGGTGAGAAGAGGGGTGGAGCAGAAGGGTAAGGAGAAAAAAGGCAGGCAGGAACAGCTACGCTTAAAGAAGATCACAACTTATCATGTAAGATCATCACCTTCTGCCAAAACGGTAATAAAGAGATAAAGCCCATTTTGTCCTTGTCCTTCTACCCTGGCTAAAGTCAGAGGTGGAGAACACCCTATATGCTGAGTAGGCTGTCAATGCTATGATAGTCAACTGGAGAGCTATTAAGTCAGTAGAAAAAACATCTGTGCCTCATTAAACTGTTCTCTGTATGTTGCAGCTAAAACTGTTTTGCTCTTTGTGCTACCACTGCAGTGTATCCTCTCTTCTTCTATAAAATGGAGACCAGTTCATTTAACTCTAAACTAGACACCTATATGTGGACAGAAGAATCATATCTTGACCTCCATTTGCTGAAGTGACAAAGGTTAATGATAATCTAGAAATCTCGCTTAGGTACACCTATTCTACAACTCTATAGAAGGCATTTAACATTAGTTCAGATGAAACCAAGATTTAGTTTCTTATCTGGTATGTTAACTCTGGTATGACCATAGATTGTCAAGGGAAGAGCTACAGATGTCATCCATCTGGACTTCTGCGAGGCCTTTGACATGGTCCCCCACAATGTCTTTCTCTCTAAATTAGAAGGATATGTATTTGATGCGTGGACTGTCTGGTGGATAAGGAATTGGCTGGATGGTTGCCTCCAGAGGGTAATGGTCAATGGCTCGATGTCCAGATGGAGAACAGTAATAAGCGGTGTCCCTCAGGGGTCCATACAGGGGCCAGTGCTGTTCAATATCTTCATCAATGACACAGAGAGCAGGATCGAGTGCACCCTCCGCAAGTTTGCAGATGACACCAAGCTGAGCAGTGCGGTTGACATGCCTGAGGGACGGGATGTCATCCAGAGGGACCTGGACAAGCTGGAGAAATGGGCCTGTGTGAACCTCATGGGGTTCAACGAGGACAAGTGCAAGGTCCTGCACCTAGGTCGGGGCAAGCCCTGGTATCAATACAGGCTGGGGGACGGAGGGATGGAGAGCAGCCCTGAGGAGAAGGACTTGGGGGTACTGATAGATGAAAAGCTGGACATGAGCCAGCAAAGTGCTCTCGCAGCCCAGAAAGCCAACTGTATCCTGGGCTGCATCAAAAGAAGCGTGGCCAGCAGGGCAAGGGAGGGGATTCCGCCCCTCTGCTCTGCTCTGGTGAGACCCTACCTGAAGTACTGCATCCAGCTCTGGCGCCCTCAGCACAGGAAGGACAAGGACCTGTTGGAGCGAGTCCAGAGGAGGCCACAAAAATGATCAGAGGGCTGGAACACCTCCGCTATGCAGAAAGGCTGAAAGAGCTGGGGTTGTTCAGCCTGGAGAAGAGAAGGCTGTGGGGAGACCTTCTTGCGGCCTTTCAATACTTAAATGGAGCCTATAAGAAAGACGGAGACAGACTTTTTAGCAGGGCCAATAGCGATAAGACAAGGGGTAATGGTTTTAAACTAAAAGAGGGTAGATTCAGACTAGATATAAGGAAGAAATTTTTTACGATGAGGGTGGTGAAACACTGGAAGGGGTTGCCCAGAGAGGTGGTGATGCCCCATCCTTGGAAACACTCAAGGCCAGGCTGGATGGGGCTCTGAGCAACCTGATCTGGTTGTAGATGTCCCTGCCAATTGCAGCAGGGATGGACTAGATGGCCTTTAAAGGTCCCTTCCATCCCAAAGCATTCTATGATTCTATGATTGTCAGTCGTATGAGGTGTTCTGCTTATACAAATTCTTTGAATTACTTATGTGCACCTTGCTGGCTTGATAATCACATATGCAGTCACTTCCTATAAGATGGCACCAAATAGCGACAACCTACATATTAAAAAGAGAATAAATCAAGTGAAGAATTTCTTGTCTCTGTTCAGGTAGTATATTGTGCAAGAACTGGTTGCACAGTACACTACTGGTTGAAATACACATCATCACAGGCCTCTGTCCTGACTCTTTCTGGATATTGGCTAGTGGATTATAACACAATCTTGAGTTTTAGTGGCTGGGGTTAAGACAATTAGTGTCTGCTGTCCCATAACTATTACATGCTCCTTTACCTCACATGTTAAAGGTATCTGCCTTGAAAGTTACAGAGTTTAGGATTCTAGGCACAACTCTGTGTATGATAGAGAGAAAACATCCTGTTTTATCAGAGAGTGGATTGACTACTGCAGGACCCACCCATTGAAATAACTCTTATTCAGGATAAAGTGGAAGCAAATTTTAGATAAGATTTATAATTTCTGATCCATAATATTTGATGATTTTCTTTTCTAGTGGTGTTATTTTGATGCTATCTGTTGCTGTGACTGGGGATGGGGTTCCGTACCTGCAGAGCACAAACCAAAAGAAGGCTGCTGCAGTGCCAGGGACCTGTGCCCTCTTTTGTGCAGGAGCCCATAGAACAATGTATTGAGCTAGTCACTAGTCACTCTTTCCTGAGATCAGTTCTCTGCGCAAATATGTGAACACCAGCACAGGTATAAGGGAGAAAGACAGACTCGAGAGAGCCCACATTTTGATTGGATCATGTTGCTGTAGAATTTCTCAATCAGCTTATTCTTCTCAGTATTTCAAAATCCTTCAAAATGTTTTCTCATCTGTAAAGGTAAAATCCCATCTTTTTCTTCCTGTATTTCAAAGTGTAGGTTAGTCAAATTGCTCTGGCTTTTGGAGTAGTTAACTCTTTCATTTTTTTTTTTAACAAAGGACTAAATGCTGCATCAGCCTTGATGCGTAGTAGATCAAAAATAAGGAAGACAACAGAACAAGAAAGAGTGAAGAAACTCCTTGTGGGATACATTTTATGTAGGAATGTTTGTGGTAGGTGAGTTGCCTAGGATTTACTCAGCTTTTTGAGCAGGCTTTTGCACCTGTAGTGATGTCTGTGCTGCCTTGGTTGCATTTGAAGCTAGATCAGGTAACTACGCTGGAAGACACAGCAGTGACATCAGTTTAAAATGCTCTAGTAGGATAACATTTTTAGTTACTCAGAGAGAAATCAGCTGTATTTGCTGTCAGCTTAACAGTTCAGCTGTTTGAAAGTGCGGTACACACAGAGCAGAGACGTGGAAGTCTTAGGACTATGCAGCCTGTGTTCAGAGCCATGATGCATTTTGCAGATTGTTTGTTTTGTATCCCCACTGAAAGGCAGAATGCAGTGGGTTTCAAGTTCCTGGCATTGATTTGAATACTTCTGTGATGTGTAAGAAAGAGGACTCATGCATCAGTTCCGTTCAGAAAATGGCTAAACACATGAATTCCTTGCTTTTGGCATCTTGGACAGGTCCACACTCTCTTTCACTAAGGGAATACAAAAGCCCAAGGGTCTCACCTGGATCGCAGCTGATTGCAAACTAATATATATTCGGCATGGATAATCAGGGAAGTGGGATTCTGACACAAATTAGTGTAACTGCACCCCAGAATCTCTGAGGGATTGGCCTAGATGAGTTTTCTTTTGGATAGAATCAAACTTCTTAACTTTATGCCAGAAACATGACTCTGATAGAGCAAATATAAACTCTCTCATGGGGGTCTCAGACCTCTGATCTGAGTACGGGAGTTCTAATTTCAGAATTGCTGCAATTTTTCTAATTGTTGTAAATGTATTCAGAATAAATTGTCACACAATTGTTAAAGAAAGTGTCTAATAAATCAGCAAAGCTTTATATTTGCTAACATGTCACCATCTCAGGTTGAGAAAATAAAAGCCAGTTTATGTTATGCTGTTATTGTTTCTGAAGCAGAACTCTATTTCAAGGGAAAGCATCAGTCCAGCAAGTATGTAGGACATGGACACCAGAACTTCCCAGTGTTACAAATACAGATGAAATAATTTTATGTTTTGCCTGAGCATTTTCAACAATGATTGTCGTCATATTCAGCCGATCTAATTTTCAGAAAAGCTAAACTATGAATTCTGATGGAGAGCTTAGCCATAGAGCAACAGATATCACCTATAGAGAAAACTACTTGCTGTCTACAAGGAGGACATGTCTGCTAACCATAACTCACAATATTGTGAGTCAGTGGAGAGAAGTTAGGCAGCAGCTGATGAATATCGTGATTAGTTTGAATCACCTGTCCCATTCCCTTCTGCTGCTGTCTGGGAAGTTCTATTGTGGCTTCAGAATCTTGAGAAGCAGCCCAGATCATCTGCTCATTTATATACATGAATTTTTTAGTTATGGAAGAATGCAACATGTTTTATCCAAAGGTGGCAGGATTTTTGAGGTGAGGGAGGAATCTCACTAAAAACTCTTTTCAAAGCGTCCTTGAGTATCTCAGAATGTAAATCATTATGTAGAGCAACACATTCTTTTCTTCCAAGGTGAATCATTAGGTTCCAGATCTTCTTGGGCAAAACTTACTTTTTAGCTACTAGTCCTCTTTTCATGCATATTGCTTAATGCTGAACAGCATGCACTTCCTTCACCCAAGCTGTGCAAATAAAAACAGAGAAGATTTGATTTTGTCTTAACAAAACACACAAACAACAGCCTATGGACACCTGCATAGTCTTTGTAACAGTTCTTGCAAGCCAGGCAGTCGTGTTTTTGTCAGAGAATATAACATTTCAGCAGCTGCCTCTTGTTGAAAAGTTAGTTATGAACATAAAATAAGACTGAAAATGAAAACCTGAATGGACTGCAAGAAGTAACATACTGACTCAGCTCTTGTTTGACTAAACATTGGTTCCAGAGGGCTCAATACATAACTACCTGGATATGATGTTTGTAATACTCAGGGAAGGAGTTCGTACTGTGGGGTTCAGGAGCTGAAGGTATGGCACAGTTAAGGAAAATGTAATAAAATCAGGCAGAAGAAGAAGGCTGCATTTTTTTTTTTTTCTATTACAAGAGCTCTGTTAGCTGATAAAGTAGCATCTTCAAATGAAATTAGTGAGACTTATTGTCTGAGCCAGGGTGGAGTCAAGCCTGGGAATGAGAAGAAGGTATATAGTTTTATGGACAAACTCCCTGACATTTAAAGGTAGCAGCTGCATTCCAAGGTTGTAAAACTGGCCTCATAAAGCCTGTGCACATTTTATGCTTTGGGTCTGATTTACACCCTGATGTTAATGGCTTAGCTAAAGATGAAACTTTAGATGGGGTTAGGTTGATGTTTGTAGCAGTTTGAACAAAAACCTAGTTCACATGGTTTGTATTTGATTGAGATTGCCACATATATGTCTTCTCTAAACAGAAATACAGTTAAGTGTGATTATGTGCTTGTTTTATCAAGCCAGTGCAAATATGTGTGGATAATACAATGTTATCCCTGCTCAGTGCAAGCTAAATTTCTAGAAACAGCATTAAGCCAAAAAAGACTGTGTGCGCAAATGTTTCAGGGTATCCAAGAGAATATTAGCCTAAGTACCTAAATGTCACTGCAAACATCAGTGTTGTTCTCCGTGATTCGACATCACAACAGGTCTATTTACAGATAAAATCCAGCCTATCCTAAGTGCCACCCTGATATTCTTGGCCTGTATTCTGAGTGTATCTGAGATCTCTCCTGCTTCTCAGTTATTAAAAATTAGCTTTTAGATCCGTTTTCCATCTCAACTGTATGGAAATTAGCAGTTCTTAACAGCCTTATTTATAGTCATATACTGAGTAATTCTTCATATCTCGAATTCAGGTAGATAGGAATTTCCCCAAACCCTTCCTGTTTTCCACGCAGATCTCTGCTGCTACCATGTGGTCATTTCGTGTCACTGTTGTGGAATGGCTCTCGTATCCTCACAACAAAACTGCCCTAGGATCTCAGAGTAAAAACCAAGATTGAGAGTTTCAGGTTTAAAGAAGCATTTGAGAGGTAGTCATCTGAGGTAGGCCTTTTTGTGCCGAGTCATGCTAGACATTTCATAGCTTAGCAAATTCTTTGCAGATTTTAGTGTTAAAAAATAAAAAGTAGACTAGATGATTGTTCCTGTCTCAGACCAAATTCATTACATTTGCTTCCAAAAATAATCACTTGAAAACCAAAATCTTGCGCCTTTGCATGGAAACTGATATGCAGGATTTCTTTCTGGATGGTTATCAAATGTAGGTAGATTTATTAGTAGTAGGATAATTCTCAATCATCTTATTTTTTGCATCTGTCTTTGCATTTGTCGAAATTTGTGTAAACAGGTTTCCCATTCAGGCCAATGAGTCATTGAATCTGCCCACATATGTTGCCCTGGATGTTTTTTCTGCCTCTAGTATGGAGGCAACCTCATCCATACAGTTTTCCCGGCCCGGTGGGAAGAAAGAAATACAAGTTTTGTGCAAAATAGATGTACTTCTGTGAAACTCTGAAGTTAAGATTTTGCAGTTCTGAGAAGTTCACATCCATCTATCTATATCTGGTACTTTTTCCATCTGGAATCAGATTTGCTGCCATTTCAATTTGCAGCAAATTTGAATGCAATTTGCTGCCAGTTCAGCGACAGCATCACTAAGTCTTTGGTGAAAAAAAAAAAGAAAAGAAAGAAACAAAAACAAAACCCCAAACAAATTAAAGCACTGCAATAATAAGCTGGTCAATACATGTATCCTGCTACTTTTCCCCCAGCAAAATTGATGCTGCTCAGCTCTGTGTCCTGGACAAAATTATATGTTTACCTTTTGCAGGCAACTAACACACCTGTCAGCACTGTTCTTAACTGAACTATCAGCCAAGTCAGTCCCAGCTGGGTATCATGAGGCAGAGGTTTGGGTAAGAGATGTGTGAATGAAGTGGCATCACTTCTGAGAACACCACTGAAGTGCTGTGTAGAAAGATGCAACTTTTCTACCAAAAGGAGCAGATCCTCTGTTCACATAAAAGCAAGGCTGGGCTATGCAACTTTAGGGGCCTGAAGTTCTGTCATTGTTTAAATACTGTGACATTGTTACAGTATTTAAACAAACATACATGGAATGATAGCCTCAAAATCTGGAAAGGTTATCTGAGAGTCAACCTGAAATAATTAGTGACCAACCTTCAGGCTGCCGTTATCGCTGTCTGTATAACTCTACCTTTGTCTTAATTTTGTTTGTACCTGTGCCTAATGTGCTCTTCTTTATTCTCAGCAGGCCATTCATGATGCCTAAGATGAATTTTTAAAGCCTACCATTAAAAATTTGTGAAGATGAAGTAAATGTAATATCCCTTAATTAAAACATTAATGAAACTACTGTAAAATATATTATACATTATTTGGAATAATTTTTAAAGCAGCTGCTCATCACCTGATTGCATATGTGCACATAAGGCTGGATAGTTATACAGATCTGATGAACTTGTCTAACAGGACTCTGGAAGAGTGTGTGTGTTGATGCACTACCTGTAAGGTGTCCAGGAATTAAGAAATTACTTTATTTTATTACAGAAACTTGTTTTTGACATGCTAAATTTTGCTCCAAAGGGTTTCATCTATCCACAGGAAAATAGAAGCCCATGATTGGAAAAGGTAAAAACACATGGTTTATGAGCTAGGGTTCTTCAGGATTTCTATTCCCACAGTCATTTGAGAAGCAGCAGAAAGGCTGGTGAGAGTTTTCACCCTTCAGCGAGCAGGGAAAATGACCTGATCAATCTTTAGTCATGCAACTGTTCAGAAAAGTCATTCAGCTGATGACAGGATTTCTTGCTGCTTCCTCCTCTGAGAAATATGTATGTTATGAAAGCAAGTGGCCTGTTTATTATTTACATGCTAAATAGTCCATTTTCACAATTTTCTTTCCCTTTGACATGGTGGTCTAACTTTTCCAGTTAGGCCAGCTAGCCTAACAGCCCTAAATACGACTGTATTTGTTGAGGTAATTTGAAATACAGAGAAAAAGACAAGCTTGAATCAAATATTATCTTTTCTTATCTAGAAAACTAGGTAGAAACAATCCACTTGCTCAATGAAGTGAACAATTTTGAAACATTTTAAGTGCGAACTCTTTCTTCCTACTCATTGTTACATGTCTGAATAATGTTTTGGAAAAAAAAATAGCAGGGAAACTAAAAATCTGCCATTCGGGAATTCAAGGCTAAGTCCCACATCTGGAATGGAAGTAGCCTATGACTCACTTCAGGCCAGGGACTGACTAACTAGGTGACAGCTCTGCAGCAAGACTTCCAAGTTGAACATGCGTCAGCGGTGTAGTGTGCCTTTGCAAAAATGCCATTTAACTACTTACTTTGATGTATTAGGAAAAGCACAGCCATCAGGGCAAGAGAACTGATTATTTGCCTCGGCTCATATGAGGTTGCATCTAGAAAAAAGTCTTAGGTTGAGCTCTGCAGTATAAGAGAGATGATGATGAAGTGGAGTAGAGTACAGTTAACAATCACTATGATACTTAGGGTGCTGGAGCACATGATATGTGAGGAGAGGCTGAGGATGGCTGGTTTGTTCAGCTTGGAGAAGCCTGGGGTAGATATAATTACTATCTTCCAATACCCATGGGGGGAGGAGAAAAAGGAGTCAAACTCTTCTCAGAACAACACAGTGAAAGAGAGAGGCAACGGGAACAGGTTGCATTAAGGGGAATTCTGATAGGACATAAGGAAAAATTTCTCCTCCTGAGGGTGTTTCAGGCTCAGCACTAGCAAAGGTATCCAGAGAGCCTGGGGAATCTAGGTTCTTTGAGATGTTCAGAATTCACCTGAACAGCCTGATCTGGCTTCGGAGTTAATCCTGCTGTGAGCAGGGGTTTGGGAGTAGAAAGTTCCAGAGTAGAAACCACCAGAGGTCCCTTCTCACCTAAATATTTGTATAATTGCAACTAGATTAAATTTCCTCTTCTCCTCATCCCCCCCCTTGAATCTTGTCTCTAAAACGATTATCTTTTTGAGTTAACAAAAGCCCAATTTTGAGAATGGTTAAAAAATTATAATTTCAGTAAAGAAATGTTTAACATATTTTGATTAAAAATATAATGAAGACGATCAAAGTACCACTTGCCTGATACTTCCATGCTCCAAAATACTATTGCTAATCTGTAGTGAAGTTCCAGTCAATGGAGGAAGAGAAGAGGGAGAAACTCCCTGCTTTTGTGTCCTTCCCACCTTTCAAGAGAGGAATTAATCTCAGCTCATGCCTCCCTAGATTTATTCTCATTCTTCCCAGACATGTTTGATTGATTGTGTTACCTGCCAATTATTCATATTAAGATGACTCAAACAATGGTGTTCTGTCACTTCTCTTGGAAGCACATACCAGTATAAAGTCTTATTGTTTCATTATTAATCCTTCTTCATGTTTGAATCTCTGAGAACAATGTCTCCTTAGTTGTGTTCACTGCTCTTCTCTACATGCCTTCGAGTCTGTCCATAGAATAAGATAGTTTCCAAAACTGTTTACACAAACAAAGACCATCTGAATGATGCAAGGGCTAGTCCAAATATGTTTTGGGTAGAAGAGAAAAAATTTCATTAAAAAAATTATAGGTGCTGAGCCTGTATTTCTCTTTTCAAAGCATGATGGATTGTTCTTTGGACTGTATTTCATGCACTATATCATTCAGTGCTCAGAGTGTTCTAAATGAGGTATTTTGGCTCCGAGTTATGCAGAGAGTATAGAGACCCTTACATGGGTTTAAAGCACTTTGATGTTTTCTTCTCTGGAATATGGATGGTAAGAGATCACACAAGGTCATAAAATTCAGCTGTTCTGCTGCCTTCTGGATCCTTTTGTCTCCCAGTTTGAAAGTGAAGAATTTCCTTCAAATGTAATTTGTGAGCAGCCTTTCTAGGTACCTTGTAGATACTGTTAATCTGTTTCACTTCAATATTTTTCCCATTTTGTCTTTTCTGATGCAAACAGCTTGTAACATTTTGGAAAGTGCTCACAATTTAATTGGTTTCTCATTACTTTCTCCCATGTAAACACACTGTGCAAGAGAAAGGGGCTACACTTCAAAGAGGTTTCCCCAGGCTTCTAGATTATCCTTTCAATCCCCTTTCATGCCTGCCCACCAGCAGTTAGGAGCATAACCACTGGTTATCTTAGAACCTTGTAACCAACAACCTAACTAACTGGGGCCATAGAGAGAGCAAGGACAGAAAGAAAACCTCCCAGCTGAACCACCTCATTAGGATGCATGCTGGGACATGTCTCAGCTGCAGAATATTTCCTTTTCAACTTGGTTGTGCTTTGGCTAGAATATGCCTTCTTTGGCTGAGCTAACTCAGTAGCAGAAACTATGAGTTTAGACATGAGCTTTGCATTTCTAACAGTGTGGTCAGATTTGCCATTTTACTGCTTCTTCACGAACCAAGGCGTCTTGATATCCCAAATAAATTCTCACTGAGAATTAACAGAAATGTTTTGTCCCCTGTTTGTTAGTGTCTACAGTTCTTCAGGTTCTATTTGTACTGTAAGCTGAACAGTGATGTTTTTATGCACTGTAACTGGTATCTGTATTTGTTTGCTTCTATTTCTGCTCCCCACATTACTTTTCATAGCACAAACATATACACTTACTTCTTACAAGTATTCTTGTCACTGGAGCCTGGGCAAGGAAATGCAACTTACGTATAAGTCAGACGGTAGTAAAGTAAGTGCCCAATGCCCTAGACCTTGCTATTAGGCAGAGGAGCAATGGACTAAACAGGTACAGAAAAGCCTTTTCTTTTAAAGAAGATCCTAGTACTTTTCAGTACTTTCAAGAAGGATGTGTTCATGTGATTGCATGATTTATGCAGACACACAAACTATTTATTTTTGTGCCTTTTAATGGAAGATGTGCTAGTGCTATTTATATTCTTTGTGTATTTATGTGATACTTATATGTATAAAGTTAGATGCTATATGCTATGCAGATATATGCAAGTGCATATGTTAATATATGCTTTATTTAACAAATATGTTACAGGTATACATATACATTAGCATACGGTTTACATTAAAAAGGTATAACCAGAAGAATAGAGTGTATGTAAGTATTTCTTGGGTGTAGATAAAGCAATAGAAATTGTTATGGTGGCCTGAAAGAACACAGAGAACTAAACAATTAGGCAAAACCGGAAGATTCGGGTAGGATGATAAGAGATCCTTCTGCACAATTGCAGCTCTATAAGGCTACAAAACAGTCACCTCAAGCACAGGAGCCCAATCATCTGGAATCTAAATGATTTAGACTTCAGAAATGGCAGAAAGTGTGATTTTGGACTATCCAAGGCAGATCACAATGAAATGACATTGCAGACTTTCATGTATATTTTCTTCTGAGAGAAATGATTTTTTCAAGCTTGACTTTTGAACATTTTTTTATTTCCTGCAACTCCATGTTCAAATATTTAATTATTCTGTAATCAGCCTCCAGTTTCTTTCCTTATATATAGTTCAGACTTAATCTTTCATAAAGGCTTCAAATTCACTTCAACCTCAAAGATTTATGAGTTTCATTTCTAAAACTCCTAACTGTAATGAGATTCAGACCTCCCACCTTATTCTCTGGCTTTTGGGGGACAGAAGAACCTCTACAATCCCCTTTGGAGGTAGCAACTTTTTGCTTAAGTATGGCAAAGCAGACCATCTGCTGAGTGGGTCTGGAGAATATTAATTAGAGAGGAAAGCCTTTTCTTCTCATTATCTTCTTTGTGTCTTCACAGAAAATTGCAGATGAAGTGGTCTGTTGTGAAGATTGGGAATTCATTTTCAGGAGGTGAATTAGTTTTGGACTGTATTAGTTTTGCAGTGATTTTACAATGTTCTCAGAGACTTCTTAGAGTCAATTCTGGAGAGAGTGTAAAAGCAACCTGAACAGCAGAGCCAGTTGGCTCTTGTCAGCTCTCTAATTTCTCACTCTCATCTTTTAGATGTATAGTAACCTACAGTGTTCCTTGGGCCATCTCCCTCCCTTGGATTTCAGCCAGCAGCCTCAAGGTTTTTCGTGTACTCAAGTCTTGTTCTGCCCAGGGCATCTCCTGTATATCTGCACCTGGGATAGAAGAATGCTTTGGACATTTCCCTGACCAGAAACTGTCCAGAGCAGATGCCATATGGTGAACAGCTATTATATGGTGACTCACTCTTAGGACTTCCATTCTCCTTTTGTAGACTGACCATACTCCTTTTAGATATATTTTATTTTGAACAGATGAACTCCAATTGAGAACCCAGGAGGCTGGAATCTCTCCCCTAAATAAACATTGCACAGAGAGAGAGAAAGCAGATTTCCAGCCTACCAACCCTTTTGCAAACATTCAAGTTCAATGCCTTTAGTTCATTCTTGACTTTCTCTAGGAGTAACAACTGACAGGAAGGCATGGTGATTGTGAAGGTTTCATCAATGTTCCTGAGGAATCTGCTAAACTGAGGAACATTCAAAGATTTTGTAATAAGAAATGTCATCTGTCACCTGCCTTGTGTGAACAAACTGTTCCTTTTACAGTTAGCTCAGGCAACTAGCTGCCGGTTGAAGGGGAATCCTAAAATTGTGTTTTGTGGGAGAACTCTTTCAGAATTTTCGTCTTGACTCATTGAAGAATGAAAGCTATTTGTTTGTTGAACTATTATTCCATGCTGCTCCTGAAGGAGAGAGCTAGGTTCTGCCGTCTACATTGCTGCCTATTGCTAATCACTGAAGACATCATAGTCTGCATGGATAGAGAGAAGCTGTAAAGACTTCAGAGCAGCCTCCTTTTCTATGAAGTGCATGGAAACCAAGGAGAAACATGAAGGGAACATGCAAGACTTGGCAGAAGGGTTTTTCCCATCTTTTTCTGGGATATTTATGGAGGATCAGGGCTCACTTTCCAAAACTGATTTAGCGTAAACGATGAGCCCTACGTCTTCTTTCAATGTTTCGTTGAGACTAGCAACCAAACACACATACATAGTACCTTTTTTTTCTTTGTGCATTGAGAGGCAGTGAAACAGAGGTCCTGGATTGTAGCTGCAGATGTTTATATTACCCACTGAACCATTAAGGAACTATTAAAACCATTTAATCTTATCTATGTTTTTAATAAATCAAGTATTGTATTTCTGGTAAAGATAAGTAGCTGACAGCACTACCTAGTGTTATGCAGTGCCAATGAATGCTGAACAAGTGTTGACCATATATTCAAGCATACTCCATTCCTCTTTTGCATCCTTTCTGCTCTTTCTTCTTTAGTTTCTGCATGCCATTTTGCAGATGCAGGTCAGTAGACAGACGTAGCCTTTTTCCTAATTTAGTTCTTCAACTTTGTATATCTGTGGTGTAATACCTGTTGGCAAGATTCGCTGTTACCCCAGTCTTGCCCTTTCAGCAGGTTTGTCAGTAACTTCAGGCTTGACTTCTCATTTTCCTAAGCACAGCCTGTTCCATTAAAAGCAGGCGGAGTGCTTTTCATTCTTTCCTTATGAAAAACATGATGCTGCATGTTGTTAGTACATTTCCTTAGGGTATCACTTTATTTTACTTTAAGTTAACAAGCTGATGAAGAAGAAGCTTCTTTCTTTTTTTTTTCTTTTCATTTTGGCAGATTAAGCTGGCTGAGTACATACAGACAGAACCCCTGTGGCTCTCAGCATCAGAGATAATGACAATGGGCATGCAGCCAACCTTTATTTTTCTTAAAGATTATTTATTTCTGTTAACAATGACATCTTTATTTTCAAACTTTCCAGAGGGATCGTTATGCATTGTATTCAGCTGAAGCTCCCATGCTGGGATGGAATAAGATGAAAGGTTTGAATATTTAATTAGGATTCTTTTTCTACCCGAATTTCCTGGTTAGAGCAGAGGGCTGGGAGTCAAAGAGACAGTTTTGTGTTCTGCCAATGTATTTCCATCTGTCAGAAAGAAAGGATTCAGTTACTGAATTTTGTATTATGACAAGAATCAATGATCCAGCCTACTTGAGACTGGCTGGTGAACTTGAAATGGGAACAGAAATCCAGAAATAATGCAGGGAATATGTGCAATTTCTGCATGGATCTCAGATGTTGCCTGCTAGAAAATGCTGAGGCCTGGCAGTGTAAGGTTGGAAGGTAATTTGTCGCCTTGTACAAAGTCTAGTCAAGTACAGTAAATGTGCAATTACCCTGGAATTCTAAATTACCATCTGAGTCAGAATTTTATTTCCTTTGTGACCTTTTCATCAGCTCTCTAGTAATTTTAAAGCTGAAATATAGATCTTCTGCTTATGCAAAATGTCTGATCTTTAAAAGGTGGATCGTTCATGTATATATCTTGACAGTTCTCAAAAGTGTCTGTTATCTTGAGAACAAAAACCTCTAAGCAAGTCTGTTTTGCTGATGCAGCAAAACTTGTTTCCTATAACGACTTTATTTATTTTAGGACTATGAATGGGCAATTTTTATTGTTCCGGGATCTGGGAATCTCCCCTGATCCAGGCCTCACAGGATAATGATGTGCAAGCTATTCAGAAACTTCTTGCTTGCAAAGCCTCTGGTACTCATCAGAGAGGTAGTGCCCCTTCTTGTACTAGCCTTGGCTGGAATACTTTTGAGAACAAAACATCTGGGGTCTGCATGTTTGGATAACGGGCACAGGGCTGTAGTTGTAGCAGAGAATAAACTTCCCAGGAGGGAGTGGAAACAGCTGAATGGTGGGGATTCAGCACTGGGATGGTTAATTTATTATTGTCTCTCTAGGTGCAGTGGGGGAGACAGCCCTTCATATGCTGCCTTGTATGGCAATGTGGATGCTACTCAGGCTCTGATAGGTAGCCCCAGAGCTTGTCAATGAAGTAATGACATCTCAGCTGTAAGCAGGTAAAAATGCTGAGCTGAAAGGACAGTGTCGGGACACCCAAATGGTCCAAGATGGTCCAATAATGGTCCAGATCCATGCTAAAGATTCACTCAGGATCCAAAACAGCCAGTGAAAATGACCTATTCAAGGATGTTCTATTTTATTGTCCCCTGACTCAGTTTCTTGACACGTCTGGATACTCTGCTTTCATTCCAAGAAATAAACTGTGTATGCATGCTGATCTAAAAAACCCATGTACCTGAACTGTGTACATATGCTGACCCGAAAAAACAGAAGTTAATTTTGTCCTTGAAATATATCCCATTTTCAACCTTTTTTCTCCATTTCTCATTCCCATTTGATTTGTCTGGATTGATAATTGAGCAAGACCACTTTGTGATAACCTCTGAAGAAATGTTCCAGTGCTGCAAGAAGCAGTATGGATTCAGAAGACGATGCTTTTCCTATCTGAAGCTCATTCTCACGGGTGTTGCTAAACAGAGACATGCCAGAGGAATCAATGTAAGCAGTCCTGAGGAGCCTCCTCCCTGACCAAACACACTCAATGAGAGGAGAATGCATCTGAAGCTCTCGTACATTCATGTAGCCCTCAGGAGCCGCAGTATTGATTCTGCTGTTTTGCCTACATTTCAGGGTGAACGTTACCTTTAACTCTGTGAATTTTTGGGGGGATGTCACATTTTCAGAGTAATTTCTTAGCAATTCTTGTGTATTGTGTGAGAATTGCATCCTTCTATTTCAGAAAAAGACCGAAAAGAAGTAGGGTATATAGTGATTTATGTTGGAAACCTAACTATGGTAATTTGCCTGTCTCTGAACAAGGTTTGTCATTTCTCCGTGCCTCAGTTTCTCTATCTGTAAAATAACATGAATTATTGCAGAGCCATAAACAAAGGCTGATGAAAATTTGGTGAAGTAACATTTCCAAGTGCTTGAGATACTCACATAGAAGCTATTACAGAAGTGTAAAAATATGAGTAGGAGCATAAGTGAAATAAACAAGGTGCGAAAACACTTTAATGAGAAATGCTGAGAGTGAGCATTGTTCATTCTGAGTGGCAATTCATTTCACAGTTGTAGTATCTGCCTCTGGGTCAAAACAAATTAAAGACTGCATGGATGAGAAACTAGGCCAGATCCTGTGGTCTTTCTCACACGACAGAGACTTGTGATTTAGTCATTTGTCTTTCCTATTTCTTTCTTGCGTGAATGCATTTCTTTCTCCTGTTCTCTCCTATAGTCTTCATGTCACGTCACGTCACGTCATCTTGTCTTGTCTTGTCTCGTCTCATCTCGTCTCATCTCATGCTCCAAAGAAACATATGACAGCTATGGAGAGCAATTTTTCAAAAAGGTCTCAGAAAATATACAGAATGTAAAGGACTGAAATTTGATAAGCAAAAGTGTAGGCTGAGTGTCAGGAAATATTTGTGATAGTATGGAACTTGTAATACAAATATTAAGCAATTAGCAGATATTTCAAAGCACTGATCACTTAAAACCAGAGCAGAAAAAGTAAAGGAGAACTATATATTTTCTAACAGTCAGTAAGGCTCTCTCTTGACACAAAATATCAGTATGGCTATCATAAAAAAAACACACTCTGAAATGTTGGAACACCTCTGCTGCCAGGATTTGGCAAGATAGAGAAGACGTGAGATCAGCATAGTGCCCTGTTGCAGGACAGAATAATCTTTTCATTGTACTGTTAGTCTGAATTACCCCTGAAGAGCAGAAAATTTCTGCAGGACAGATGGAAAAGAATGCAAACCCAGAACTGCGTTCATCTCCAAATTTAATTTCTGTTTTCATTTCTCCAAATTCTATAACCTGCTTTTCATATTTCTTCTCTCTATAAAGTTGGGTTATTCCCTTAAGGTGTTACTGGGCTGAACTGCCATTTAATAAAAAACTGGAATAGTGCAATAAATGTGATTAGTTGATTTATGTTAGACAATGATCTCAACACTGTATTTAGTAATTGTCAATGCCACAATCTATGAGTGTAAGCAAATAAGTTTAGGAGAGAAATTTACTACTACTTTTTATTCTGGCCCTTCAATTCTTTTTCAGTCAGACATATGTGTTGTCTATATATGTGTTACCTATGGTATGTATGTAGGTACATTGTGTTTATATATGCATGTACATATTACACTTCTATTTCTGTTTCTTTCCCTATAACATTAAAATCTACTCCTACAGAAACCAGCATCATAGATCTTTCCATCCCGTTGAGTTTTCAATATTCTCCTCTAAAACAGCTACTGGGCCATTGTCTTAATTCCAGATTGAGAAAGCATGAAAGCTTCCAAAAGAAGGTCACTTATCTCTCCATGTACTTGCTTAATAAAAGCAACTTTTCAGAGACTTAGGCATTTTTCAGATAAAATATGCTACAGATGGTGGTCTAATCTTACTCTTGTTTACTTCACTGTAGGTACAGTGACATTTCATTGGAGCAAAGGCATTTTGTGTGAACTGCTTTTATGAGGAAAAAAATAATCTTTGTAAATAGAGCCATTATGAGGCTGATGAACTCCTTTACATCCTACTCACACTATAAAATAAGATTGAAGTGGGATGTAGGCCTTGCACTGCTTCTCTGTGCATGATGAACTTCTATATGAATGCTAAGTAGGTACATCCACTCAGGTTCAGTTTTGCCCTGTTAATAGAGATCATAAGTCGGAGCTAAGATTATAAACAGGAGTTAAGATTAGTATAAACTATTCCTTTCCCTTCTTGTTTGTCCTTTCTGATTGTAGTCTTATGTCTTTTCTTTGTTATGCTTCTGCTTGTATTTCATTATATGAATGGTTCTTTCTCTCCATCCACTAAAGCCAAGGGGGGATTGCTTCTTTCACTCCTGCACCAAAATGAAAGCCTGAAAAAAAACCCTGTTATAAAACATGCCTCTGGCTGTGTGGCTTTGCAGAAAAGGACTTGGGGCTCCTGGTCGACAGCAGGTTGAACATGAGCCAGCAATGTGCCCTTGCCACAAACGTGGCTAATGGTATCCTGGGCTGCATTAGAAGAAGTGTTGCCAGCAGATTGAGGAGGTGATTCTTCTCCTCTACTCAGTTCTGATGAGGTCACACCTGGAGTCCTGTGTCCAGTTCTGGGCTCCTCAGTACAAGAGAGAGATGGAGCTGGCCACACAGAGTCCAAAGAAAGGTCACTAAGATGATTAAGGGACTGGAGCTTCTCTCCTATGAGGTGAGGCTGAGAGAGCTGGGGCTGTTCAACATGTACAAAAACCTGAAGGGAGGGTTTAAAGAAGGCATAGCCAGGTTCTTTTCAGTGGTGCCCAGAACAAGAAGCAATCAGCACAAACTGAAACACAGGAGGTTCTGTCTGAACATCAGGAAACACCTTTTTACTGTGAGGGTGATTAAGCACTGGAGCAGGTTACCCAGAGAGGTTGTGGAATCTAGTTAGCCCTGTTCTTGACAGGTTTGCTGCATTTTCAGTTATTTTGAGGCTGCGGGTCCAAAGCAGTTTCTTAGTTTTAAAATTCTTCATGGATTTGCTTGGTTTTTGTTTCTTATGTTCTTCCTGCCCAGCCTGAAGGTCTTCTTACTCCCTCCACGTTCTCCTCTGAAGAACATATATCTTTCATTTACTCTGCCTTTGCTCTTTGCTATGACTTGATTCTTGTCAAAATAATTTTCTCTCTTTCTCAGGCAAAACCTCTAGATTCCTCTGCTGCTTTCACCATCAGGAAATCATTTTGGAATGTTGTTGTGGGAATTTCAAATTAAGTGGCGGTGTGTAAATGGAGACATTTTTTTCTGACTTTTTCATTAGTCTTGTTTAACTTAATGTTATTTCCTGCATTTCTTTTAACTGCTCTTCAGGGGAATATATTTTATCTTTTGCTGCCTATGCTGGGAGTGAGGAAATTGTATGTTTACTCATTGAAAACAGACTGATATCAGAGCACAAGGCTCCTTGGGTAAGAACTGTTCAATAACCTCCTTCAGTTTTCCTTAAATAATGTGCTATTAAACAGTGTATCCCATTTTCCCAAACTGTTTCTGACTGCCGTCACTTCACTTTAAGAGTGCTCAAGTATGAGGTTTAAACAGTCAAGTGAAAAGCAGTGAAGAGGGATGGTCATGAATCATACAAAGTATATGGGTCTTCCATAAGAATATGGTCTATGTCAAGGTTTCTGAAGACAATCTGTAGGTCAACAATGGAGAGCTGATCTCTCCAATTTTCAGAAGTCTAAGTTCTGTTGATGTCCTTTGTGAAAGAAACACGTTAATATTAGTTTCAGCTCAGCAAAGTCTGTTGCCTATGACAAGGCAAAACACTGTAGGGATGTGCATATGAAAAATTATGCCCAGGACTGGAATATCAAAGATATAAACAATACGAACTGAAAACTAGGGGGAGAAAACAATCTACTCTGGAGAAGTTGTAGTCCTGGAGCTACCTAGACAGAGAAATGCTCAATTCCAAACTGACTATTCCTAAATCAGAAAGGAAAGAGGCTCTTGCACTGGTAACCTATCACATTTCACTTCATGTCAGCAGCAAACTACCTTTTTGATGATTTTTTTATATATTGAAGGCCTCTACTTGGCAGCTGCTATCCTTAGGTTTTAAAGTGGATGTGTTTGTAGTGCACTGAGGGGCTGCAGGTTGCTAACAAATTGCTTGCTCTTACTGAAGCTGAGTAGGGACTACCTAAGAGTCTGTCATAGCTAGGAGATGAGGTTTTTTTATCTTATTGTTTCACAGAAGATCTCATTTTCTGTCTGACCTCTACAGGTAACACTGTTCCCCATATCCTGGTTCTTCAACCCAACAAGACCTTTGCCTGACAGATCTACAATCTCATCCTCTCTTATGAAAGGAATAACATGGGGCAGGAAGCCCTGGACCAGATTCCTATCAACAAGGGACTCACTCCATTCAAGCTAGCAGGGATAAAAGGCAACACAATAGTGGGTATGTGAATAGTGTTCAGATTACCTAAAGCTGTTGTCACTGTACCACCTCCTGAACTGAAGGAGTCGATGGATTACCTGTGTATGGGACCATTTAGATGCAGAAATGCAGCTGCCCAAGGTAATATGTATAAGATTGGACCTGTGCTGATCCAGAGAGAACTTCTCAACTCCTGCATCATCACCAACAAGTTATCATATGGTGTATCAGAGCACTATTCTGGTCAGTAGTGACTTAAGAGACAAAACATCCATTACTCATCACCTAACATTACAGCAAGGACTTGGGTCTGTCCTGGCTGAGGTAAAAGAGGACCTCTGTTAAACTGGTAATTGTTGTAACATGTGGGGATTTTTGGAAGACTTTCCACCCTGTTAGTGACCCAGATCAGCTTACTTAGCTTGAGAACCTGGTAACACCAGAAACTGACAAATCCATTCTCCCTTCGCAGGAGAACAAGGCAGTTGGGAAATCTGGGGAGACTATAAGGGAGATTGATTTGAGTAAATGTTTTTATTGCTTCAGCTGTTCCCATCTCATTAATTAGATGTTTCAACACCTCATGCAGAAAAGAGAACATGTCCAGTGGAATTTTGGCCCTTAGACCTCCACCTTGTATGACCTCACTGAGATTGACTCATGGGAAGATGGCCATTCTCTCTTGGAACTTAACATCACCTCAGGCAAGAGAGAAGTATATTATTTGATCGATAACTCCTTCTTTCACTGATAAAGTTTTGCACTCTTTCTAAATATCCCAAAATATTAGAATTGTCCGTATGTTGAAAGCCAGGAGTGCAGCTGTTACAGTGGAACATCACAACTGGCATAACCTCAGAGGAATTTGGGCTGCAGACATAATGGAGTGATCCAACAGCTTCACCCTGGCTTTCTCAGGTCACAATAACAAGGTAGCATAGGCTTCAGTATGTCCTAGAAGCACATTTGGAGTTCCTGAATAAGCTTTTTTGGCCTGCACTGAAACTCAGCACGACACTGCAATAGACTGCCCATTATTCAGGGAGCCACAGTTACGGGCATTGCGTATGCCTGTCTAAGTAACATTTCTCATAGTTATGGTGTGTGGAAGAAGTAGCAATTCCTCTTGAGAAGCACACTTTAAATCCTACAACACTGTCTAAAACTTTAAGGCATTCTAAAGCTGGCTACTTCCAGTTCTGGGGACATTTAGGTTACATGATGTGGTCAAAGTATGGGACAGGTCCCCACTACGTGGACTAGCTAAACAAGTGGCTATTATGTGATTCTGTATTAGTCTGCCTTTTTTATTTAAAATCTCTTCCCTCATTCTCTTCTTGCTCTTGTGTATGAAAGGTATGTAAAGGTGTTAATGGAGTGCTCTGCTTATCAATACCTTTCAGAAACTGACAATTTATTTCCATTTTATGGATGAGGAAACAGAGTCATAGAAGCGAAGAAGCTAGCACTTTGAAAACTGCTTGTGATTTTTAGTGCCCCAGTTCAGTGGACAATATGAAGTATCTGTGGTCATATTCTGTAGAATAGGCATCCACAATTCCAGGTGAACTCTTTGGTACTTCAAATGCCCAGAACCTCTGAAAATCATTCTCTACTAGGTTGTCTACAACTGTGAACCTGACTGTGAGATTATCAGGTAGCCATCTTTTGTTAGCAGTTGAGACCTAAATCAGTTTTCTTTATACTAAGTCATGCTCAGTTCTCTAGGCTGCAGTTTTATAACACTGAGAATTATGACAGAAGCTATACCATGAGGAGGATTTGTTTGTGTTGGTCACCACCGGGCCTGCTTAAATGGAGCCTTACAGCCATATCCTGGTCAGTTCCTAACGTAGTGAGATCTCTTTCAGGAATCTTATGTGACTCCTGAGGAGAGCCTCTGGCTGGTGGAGGAACTGGTCACAGTGACAGGGGCTATAATAATATTGATCTTGGAGGTAAGTGAGAACAGTTTACGTTTATAGTATTTCCTCAGTTTGCAAGTTGTCTGAATACAAATGTAAACAGTGTATACCTCTTAGATTCCAGATACCTTTAGAGTCAGAGCAACTAAATACTTTGGGCAAACCATCTTGGGAGGACCTTTCCAAGGTCCCACTCTTCCAGATTTCAGAGAGATTTTGTCTCTTTTTTGGTTTGGTTTGGTTTTGTTTTGTTCTAGATTGCTACCTGAAAACCACTTAAGGAATATTTTTCCTTTAATTAGGAAGTCATTCTAAGGGGAAAAACTGGATGATAGGAATTGTTTATATTGCTCATTGGGTAATGTGAAAGAAGTCACACCTGTTCCACTAACAATGGCAAGAATGGATGAATGTGTTCACTCCACAGAACGTCACATAAACAAGGCACAGGAGACTAGCAGGAATTCCTGTTGGAATTTACAGTCCTGAGGGATATAGGCCAAGTGAAGAGCAGAGTCAGGACTCTGAATTTCAGGAGAGCAAACTTTTAGTTTTTTAAGGAACTAATGGATGGAACCCCCTGGGAAACTGCCCTCAGGGTTAAAGGAGCTGAACAGAGCGGGCAGCTCTTTAAGGGCATTTTTCTTAGAGTGAAAAACTCTGGATTCTCATGTGTAAGAAATCAGGCAAGAAGGGCAGGAGACCAGCATGGCTCAGTAAGGACCTCCTGGTCAAACTAAAGTATAAGAAGGAAACGCACAGGCAGTGGAACCAGGAACGTGTATCCTGGGAAGAATATAGAGACGCTACCCGAATGTGTAGGGATGGGACCAGCAAAACTAAGGCATAGCTGGAGCTGAATTTGGCAAGGGATGAAAAGAATAATAAGAAGGGCTTCTACAGGTACGTTGGCCCAGAAAAGGAAGATTAAAGAAAATGCACGCCCCCCACCCCCCTGGGACAGGAGAACTGGTGAAAACCAACATGGAGAAGGCTGAGGTACTAAACAATTTTTTTGCCTCAGTTTTCAATGGCAATCTCTCTCTCCACATCTCTCAAGCCCCTGAACCTCAAGGCAGGGACTACGGGAATGAAGTCCCACCCATTGTAAGTGAAGATCAGGGTAAAGACCACCTAAGGAACCTAAACATACATAAGTCCATGGGACGCAAAGAGATGCATCCCAGGGTCCTGAGAGAATTGGCTGATGTAGTTGCCAAGCCACTTTCCATCGTATTTTAAAAGTCATGTCAGTCAGGTGAAGTCCCCAGTAACTGGGAAAAGGGAACTGTCACCCCCATTTTTAAAAAGAGCAAAAAGGAGGACCCTGGGAACTACTAACCAGTCAGACTTACCTCTGTGCCTGCTAACATCATGGAACAGATCCTCCTGGAAGACATGTTGAAACATATGGAAGACAGGGAGGTGATTAGAGATAGCCAACATGGCTTCACCAAGTGCAAGTCTTGCCCGACTAAGCTAGTGGCCTTCTACAAGTGGACAAGGGAAGAGCTACAGATATCATCTACCTGGATTTCTGCAAGGCCTTTGATATGGTCACCCACAACAGTCTTGCTGCTAAATTGTAGAGATATGGGTTTGATGGATGGACTGTTAGATGGAGAAGGAATTGGGTGGATGGCTGCGCCTAAAGAGTAAACAGTCAATGGCTCAATGTCCAAGTGGAAACCAGTAACAAGTGGTGTCCCTCAGGGGTCCATATTGGGACCAACACTATTTAATACCTTCATCAATGTGTCATTGATAACGCGATTGAGTGCACCCTCAGCAAGTTTGCAAATGACGCCAAGCTGAGTGGTGCAGCTGATGTGCTTGAGGGGAGAGATGCCATCGAGAGGGACCTGGACAGACTTGAGGAGTGGGTCCATGTGAACATTATAAAATTCAACAAGGCCAAGTGCAAGATCCTGCACCTGGGTTGGGGCAATCGCCAGGATCAGTGCAGACTGGGACATGAATGGATTGAGAACAGCCCTGTGGAGAAGGACTTGAGGATACTGGTGGATGAGAAATTGTATGTCAGCCGGCCATGTGTGCTTGCAGCCCAGATATCCTGGGCTGCATCAAGAGAAGTGTGGCCAGCAGGTCAAGGGAGGTGATTGTGCCCCTCTACTCTGCTCTCGTGAGACCCCAGCTGGAGCACTGCTTCCAGTTCTGGGGTCCCCAGAAAGACATGAACCTGTTAGAGCAGGTCCAGAGGAGGGTCACAAAAATGATCAGCGGGCTGGAACACCTCTTATAAGAAAGGCTAAGAGATTTGGAGTTGTTCAGCCTGGAGAAGAGAAGCCTCCAGGGAGACCTTCTTGTGGTCTTACAATATATAAAGGGGGCTTACAAGAAAGATGGAGAGAGACTTTTTACCAAGGCCTGTAGTGACAGGACTAGGGGCAATGGCTTTAAACTGAAAGAGGGTAGGTTTAGATTGGCCATACGAAGAAATTTTTTACAGTGAGGTTGGTGAGACACTGGAACAACTTGCCCAGAGAAGTTGTGGTTGCCTCATCACTAGAAGTATTCTAAGTCAGGCTGGATGGGGCTTTGAGCAAGCTGATCTAGTGAAAGATGTCCCTGCTTATGTCAGCGTTGTTGGACTAGATGATCTTTGAAGGTCCCTTCCAACCCAAACCATTCTATGATTCTATAATATGGTGCTTGAAATTGAGGGAACAGAGCTAGTTTTTGAATTGGGAACAACAGTGGTAGAATTAGAGAGGGAACATCATTGTCAGTAAGGGAGAAGTAAGTTTCTTCAAATGGCACAAGCTAAAGGCAATATTTTCAATGGTCTGCATGGCAGAGAGAGTCACTAAGTTGGAATTGAGTATCAGACTACCGGATCTGGTTTCCATGTCTGGATTGGTGGAATGGTTTAGCTTCTGGCCCATAGGTAACACTAAGAGGTGACACTTTTGGAACCTGTGGCTTCAATTTTCTGACACTCCAAGGGCAGAGGAGTCCCAAATCAGAGGACAGAATATTGGCCAATCATTACAAAACAGGACACTGAAGTCAGGAGCCTTGAAGACCATAAGAAGAGCTAACTGAAGTAGTTATAAGTAAATAAACTTGGACATAGACATACATAGGAGATGTGGCTGTCTTGTCCTATTGTTTGGGCTAAAATCTGATGCTTTAGTTTACAGAGATAATCAGATTATGTTGGCCAAGGCCTTGATAAGAGTCTTGGGTTTTTTTCCTTTTCCTCTTCCTTTTCCTCCTCTCTTTTCTTTGCTAGCTTTTTACATCATCGTCCAGACCCAAGATCCCGATAAGCTGGGCCACTTCCACAACTACCCCATGGCACTTTTAGCACCTTTGAGCTCTTCCTTATTATCATTGATGGACCTGCCAACTACAAACTGGACCTACCCTTCATGTATGGCATCATTTATTCAGCTTTTGTTGTCATTGCTCCTTATGCTCAACTTACTCATTGCCGTGACGGGTGGCACCCACTGGGGAGTGGCTCATGAGCAGGATAAGCTTTGGAGAGCCCAGGTGAGAAAGCTGTTCAGCTATGTGACTCCCTGTTGTGAATTATGAAGAGTGTGTTGGAAGGGACAGACTGTTTGACAGTCCTGGAAGGAGCAGAGTTGGTGTATTGAGAAGTGAGGCATGTTCGGCTGAGAAGAGCTGTGGATTTTCTTATGGGGGGAAGAACAGAATTCTTACGAGCAAAGGTAGGGCTAGATGAGAAGTACATGTAAATATTTCATGAATTCAAAGGTGATTAGACGTGTGGATTTTGTCTTTGCTACATTGGTCTCATGGCAATTATGGAAATACTCTATTTCCTCTCTTTCTGCATCCCTCAATGCCTGCAAATATTTACTTATTTATATATTTATTTACTGCAGGTTGTTGCTACTACTGTTATGCTGGAGAGGAAGCTTCCATGATGCCTCTGTCCTTTCTCTGGAATCTGTGTCCAGAAATACGGTCTAAGGGGCAGATGGAATCTCAGGTAAATTCTGTTATAGTAGACAACTAAACAGAGTAAATTCACATGTATAAACCCATCAGAAAGGACTACATTGTTCTAAGTCATCAGACCCAGTGAAACAACCACATAATGCAGGATGGGATTGTTGGGATCTGATGTGGAGTTCTGAAATCTGAAGCTGGACAAGAACCACGAAAAAGATAGAATCAGAGGTTTAAAAACATTGTTACATTATATTAGGTCCCACTCCCATACCTCAAGTAGAGAATTTTTATCTGCGGTTCATCACAAAGTGAGGAACACACTCACTTCATGGTGAGGAATGCGTCTTACAGGAGTCCTAAGTAAATGTCTCAGCATAGTCACAGCCCCATAATCCATCACTGTTAGAAAAATGCCTCTTCATGCTTAATCCTGAGTATTGTCCCATTCTTTTCCATTCACGCCCACTCCTGAATTGCACTACTTTAAACAATTCCTATGTCCTACCTAAGTGTCTTGTGATGATACCAAGGTGGCATGGAAATTACCTCACATTGTTTGACCTTGTGAAACAATGATTAAGGGTGGATATTATTGCTCTCACACAAAAAGCATAGCAAATTCCTTTCTGAAGGGAAGGCATCACCTCACAGCCATAAGAAAATGGATCACACCTAGGTCTGTGGTACTGAAAGCTGAACTTACAGTTCAGCTTGCCAATTGTGCTGCATTCTGACTGTGGCTGGATAAGAGAAGTCTCAAGAATGGTTCATTGATTTTATGATATATATTTGCGTGAAGCTACTCAACCTAAGATCTTCAGTGTTAGCTTAATAACTTAGTACTATTTCCTAGAGAGGTCTAAAAAACATCCTAAATTTGAATAAAAACAGCCTAGCAGTCCTAACAATAAACATTACATCCTCACTAAGTTCTATGTGCGTGCAGTTAAGCAGCTGTTCACATGATCCTAAGTATGTCCCTAAGCTGACATTTAGTTTCCTAATTGGTAGGTTTGATAGACTGATCTTTCTGTTCCTAATAATATTTCAACTGTCAAAAAAATACATTGCTTCTCAGTACAAATCACAGGAAACCCAGTTGTTGGACTACTGCTATTGTCACTGAAGTACTCTTCATTGGGGAAAACCACATTTGTTTATCATGATCATTATTATTATTGTTGTTGTTAGTTTGTTCTTGTTATAAGTCTGCATAGATGACAGGTTAAAATAGCAAGAGTTTTGCAATGTAACATAGTAGAGACATTAGGGTACATTATAATTACTGTCCTTTTTAACAGAGCAGCACTAAGAGATATATTTTTAAATAGCTTATTTCAGATAGTGCTTTCTCACTCATATCTAACTAGCTGGCTTCTCTGAATACACTAGATTTTCTTATTTTTAATCTCCTGTTCACTTGCAGAGTCAGTATGGTTCAAAGAGGACTAGAGTCAGCAACAGAATTGTTTATAAATGATCATTCTGTTACAGCTGTCCAAATGCATGGACAGTAGTAGGCTTGTATAAAAGTTACCAAAATGCATGAGGGAGAAAGTTGCATAAATGTAACTAAAATTCTAGTTTTAGCCAGCAGCATGTATAATTTCTAGTGCCACTGTAAACTAGAAAAAAGTCCAACCTTACTTAGCGTGGCCTGAATTTAAGAGATTAGTTTTCAGAAGCAAACAACATTATTGCTGTTAAACTCTATTAACTAGTTGAGGCATCGACGCCAAGATGCCAACGTGCTGTACTCATAGTTGTGACCTGCTCTTACGGCAGTTGATTAAAAGACCACATTACTCCGTTTCAGGAACAAAGATCATGGCAGAAACTAGAAAGGAATCTTGATCTGTCTTCATGACATGTTTCAACTGAGACGATTTCAGGGAGTTTTCTCATCACTCAGAAAAGGGAGATAAGATATATAAGCTACAAGGCTTTTGGAGGGCAAAGCCTTCTCTTCTGTGGTTCAGGTAGCAGAACACCAGGGGGAGTAATTCCTCTTCGAACAGGTCCGAGTTACAAAAAGGAAGACACAGTGATTTCTCATCATCTCAGTGCAGCCCTTTCAGTAACACAGAAGTGGAACAGCTTCATACACAGAGCATGATGATCTTGAATGCCACAACAAAATGTAAATTCGGAGGTGGGTGTCATTTTTTCCATATAGGTTTGAAAAGTGAAGGATTAGACTAGCTTTTTAGTAGGACATGAGATTTGCTCTTCCATGCTGTCTTTTAATGATATCTAGAGATATCATTAATCACTGTGTAAGTCATACTGTCATTGAGCCTTTCTTCAACATCATTTCAGGCACGGGTGCAAAAATCTTTGAAAACTCTGGGTGAGCAGGGCCTGCTTTTGACTTAGTGAGGCAGGGGGTGCACAGGCACGTAGCTCCTGGCTGAGAATTCCACTTGGCTGCTGAAGCAGCATAGGTGTGAATTTGCTTGCCTGACGTGCTCTTTGGCAGCATGATACATTAACTGACATACTGGTGCAAACCCAATTGTCTGTCTGGGAGGCTGTCCAGCAACAGACACCAAAAAGGCAGGTGCAAGGAACTTTATCAGGAATAATTACAAAACAGCTTGCCTTAAGGTGAAGTTTCTTCCTGTAGGTAGTGAAAAGTTGGTGTTCAAGCAGAAAAGCTGTTAGTCTTTGCAATATATTCTTTCCAACTGTAGGTATGACTCTTCTGAGTTTTCATACAAAGGCCTAATGCCCTCATGAAGGTCTACGCATTGACACCTGTGCATTTAATTCAGTCAGTCTTCTTATGCACTGCATATTATAGATATCACATGGAGTAAATTAGCAACCTGATCTAGTTGTAGATGTCCCTGCCAATTGCAGGGGGGGTGGACTAGATGACCTTTAAAGGTCCCTGCCATCCCAAAGCATTCTATGATTCTAAATGTGGGCAATAACTTGTTAACATACCATCACTTCTCTGGCAAAGAATATGGCTCTGCAAGACTTTTTTGCATTGTTTCTCACTCTTCTGGTGAAGGACAGATATCAGGTGCCTAGGTGAGCCCCATTCCTTTCCCTCCCGATTCTCATTTCCCATCCCCACCTGTTGGTGCTCATACACTGCAGGACATCCTAGATGATGCCTGTGGAAATGGAATGTAGGATTTCTGCTTTCACATAAGATTGAGAAAAGTGAGATCAGGATATTTCTAATGCTTTTGCCATGACTGCCTTTTCTCTGTGCTTGCAGAGTTGAGGACCGACATGATAACAAATAACACAAGATGCATTGTGACACGAGAGCCTTTGCATCCCAAATTATGGAAGAAGTACTCTGAAAACAGGGAACACCCTGTGAATAAAGAGAATGGGGAGACTTCTTACAGAAAAGCCACCCTTTTGCACTCCATTTGTGACCCCAAGCCTGCCCCTGTGCAGTTCTAGCCACAGCCAGGACATCTTGACACTTCACCGTTTGGAAATATCATAGGGACGTTTCAACCATGCCTTAGAACAGGAGGAAGAAGAGATCTATGATGTCCAACCACTACTTGCCTGCCTTGGTATAGCGAGTAAATCCATTTCCTCTGACTGTGAAAACAACTTTTCCATAGACTTCATATGCAGAAGTAAATGTCCTACTGCCTGAACTACCACCAAGCAGTTTATTTTACTGCAGCTCCCCATAAGGGGCTATTAAACCTTGTTGTCATTGGTATGAGATTCAGACAAGGCTCCCATTTTGGCTTCCATTGCATGAAGACAGAGAATGTATTTTCTGCATATAAATTTCCACTAGACTGAAAAGAGGCCATAGGTTTTGAACTAGATCACTAATTTCTCCACTAATCTTGACCACCTAAGGCATGGAAAACATAGCCTGCTGTGTTTCCCCAAATGACCCACAGAACTTCTAGAATATACTCATATATGAATATGCATACATAGTATCTACAGAACTTGTGCTATTCTAACCCTGACAGCTGGAGAAATACAGTAAGTTCATGACTAGTTCACAGTGAGCCAACAGAGGGGCACAGATCAGAACAGCTAGGGTTATTTCCTCTCTAGACACAAAGAAAGTATCTTCTTATGTAATGTCTTCATTGGGGGGTCTTGCTTAACAAGGCCAATTCTGATACCCCACAGAAAGTGAAATTTTCCACTGAGCAAAACTACAAACCACCTGTGCCTTGGGAAAGGAATCTGGGAGGGAGCTAAAAGATATGGAAGTATTTGCAAGCAAGGATAATTTAAATACAGTCAACCAATACTTTATGAAATGTTCATCACTAACCAATAAGTGTAAATTTGGGCAGGTTTATACTAATCATGTAGCAGGATAAATATGTTGTAGTTTTGTACTAAGGTGTGCTAGATTTGTGGAACTGCCACCTAGCACCCACCTTTGTGCAAATATGAAGGGAATAAAATACCTTGGCTCTGTGTGTTAATTGGTGTCTGCACACCGGGCGAATGACCCTGCTTTTGGGACAACAGTTTTTGGCACCCCAGATGGGACCGCGCTGACAGCCTTGCCCGGATCATCTTGCTGTACCAGATGGGGAGAAGTGGTCCAACTGGACTCCAGCACACACTGACCTGTTGATCGGGGACTCCATCGGCTCCTCTCCTGCAGTCGGATGGTAAGCGACACAATGGTGCAATGCTATTTGAAAGAGGCATTTTAAAGGGAAAAAGGGGGGAAGGGCAAAACCTCTTCAGGAAGCAGTTAGAGTTGTTTTTTTTTGTTCTGCATAAGACGCATCGGAAAAGACACACAGCAGCAGCGTTGGTTTGTTTCTACGTGTTGTATTTGTAATGTAGGGAGAAAATCCCTCATTTTGTATTTGGAATTTTGTGCGTATGAAACATTGATTTAGGTTTTTTGGTACCAAAATGGGTTCTGCTGTTTCCAATCAGGGTCCTCTTTGTTCTCCCATAGGATGTATCCTAAATAATTGGAGCAAATTTGGAGGGGACCCCATGACCAGGAATAAATTAAAATGGTATTGTGATCAATGGTGGCCACAATATCAATTGGATGATGGTGAAATATGGCCCGAAAATGGGTCTTTGAAATACAACGTTGTATTACAATTAAGGTTGTTTTGTTGGAGAAATGAGAAATGGGATGAGGTACCATATGTTGATTTGTTCTTTGCTTTAAGAAACAACTGGGAGATTAGAAAGAAATATGGTCTGGTGGATTCAAAATACCAGAGCGGAATATATTCTGAGAAGGAAAAAGAGAAAAAGAGGGTTTGTGCTGGGCTAACTGTAAGATGAAAAAACCCAGATCAGATGACATGGAGGAAGATACTCAGCTATTGGTAGCCCCTCCAAAACAATTAGAATTGAATGGGGAGGAAATTGAAACTGCTAGCCCTGTAGCTGGAAGAACTAGGGGATGGAGACCTATCATCCGAGCTCCTCTTAGGCAGGCTGTAGGACCTGAAGGAATGCCAGTGCATGTATATGTACCATTTACTACTTCTGATTTTTCAAATTGGAAACAGGCAGTCGGGTCTTACCAGAATAATCCTGAGGCGATGATGCTAGCTAGTAATATGAAACTGTTTAATATGTCGCTTATTGGTCAACCAGCATTGGGTATTAGAAAGAAGCTGCAAAAAGTGGAGGGTGAGGACAGAATGACAATTTCACAATTAATATCGATTGCATAGAAAGTATATAATAATAGAGAAGAGGTAGAGGAAAAAGAGAAGTGAGGACGAGCAAAATTGCAGGCTTCTTTGCTGGCCGCTCTGACAGAAGGACGGAGATGAGGAAGTGTACAAGGAGGATTTAGACATAGAGGAAAGCGTTGTGGAGGTAGCAGCAGAGGCCATTGTGAAACCTCCTAAGAATGAATCAGTGTGCCCACTGTAAACAGGAAGGTCACTGGAAGAGAGAATGTCCACATCTTTTGAATGATTGACAGAAAGAAGCAGGGGAAGTTGATGGGGTAACGGCAGAGATTGGATTGGACTGAAGGGGATTGGAGGAATCTATTAAAGCTTCCCCAGCTGATCTTCTGGTTCCAGTTAAGCCAGGGAATGAAATAATTGATTTTCTGATTGATAGCGGGGCCACTCATTCTGTAATAACTAGTTGTAAAGGACCTTTAAGTGAGACTAGGATAAGCATTGTTGATGCTACAGGGAAAAGAACTTTGAGGCTGCTTTTACAGCCTATGGAGCTCTCGATTGGGAATACTAAATTAACATGTGAATTCCTCTATATGCCAGAATGTTCGTTGCCATTACTTGGGTGAGATTTACTCTGTAAATTAAATGCACAATTAACTTTTTCTGAAGATTCTGTCCAGCTCCATATTGCCCCAGAGAATGCATGGAAAGTCCAGGTATGTTTGCTAACTGAGAAGAATCCTGTGGAAGAAGAAGATATTCCAGATGAGGTATTAGATGTGGTAATACCCATAGTGTGGTCATCAGAAACACCGGGACGAGCCAAGAATGTGACTCCAGTAAAGATCGGGCTAAAACCGGGACCCCAGCCAGCAAGAAAGAAACAGTACCCTATTAAATTGGAAGCCCGGAAGGGATTAGAACCAGTGATAAATTCCTTTTTAGAGCATCGACAATTAAGGGAATGCCAGTTGGAACTCAATACTCCAATTTTGCCTGTAAAGAAGCCTCACTCTCAGGAATATAGATTAGTACAAGATTTACGAGAGGTTAATGTGAGAACTATAGACGTGCACCTTGTGGTTCCAAATCCATATACCCTCCTCGCCTCAATTCCTGACGGTAATACTTATTTTACAGTGCTGGACTTGAAGGATGCTTTCTTTTGTATATTTGTGGACGAACAGTCAGACTATTTTGCCTTCGAAGGGAAAAACCCGACTACAGGACAAAAGATGCAACTCTGTTGGACTGTCCTTCCCCAAGGATTTAAAAATAGCCCCACATTGTTTGGTAATGCGAGAAAACTAGAACAGTGGCACAGTGAGTATGATACCATAACACTGTTACAGTATGTAGAGGACTTAGTGATTGGTTCTGATACCTGTGAGGAGTGTTTGGAAGCCACAACTGGCTTATTCTATTTTCTGGGTTTAGCAGGTTACTGAGTTTCTAAAAAGAAGGCCCAGATAGGAAAAGAGAGGGTCCAATATATGGGATTTGAAGTTACAAAAGGACAAAGAGAATTAAGTGCTGAAAGAAAATGGGCCATTTGTAGAATTGCTGTACCTACTTCAAAGAAACAATTAAGGACATTTTTAGAGATGGCTGGGTGGTGTTAGCTATGGATCCCTAATTTCGGACTAATTGCCAAGCCGTTATACGCTGCCACAAAAGGAACGGAGGGGATTTTGGAATGGATGACAGAATGCCATAGAAGCTTTGATGAAATTAAGAGAAAATTGATGGAAGACCCTGCCTTGGGGCTCCTGAATTTGAGGAAAGCCTTTCAATTATATGTACATGAAAGGCAACAAGTAGCGTTGGGGGTGCTGGCACAGAAATTGGGGAGCTAGAAGAGACCAGTGGGATACTTTTCCAAACAATTGGATGAGTTCAGTAAAGGTTGGCCTGCCTGCTTGAGGGCAGTAGCAGCGACTGTAACCTTACTTGAGGAATCCTGAAAACTGACACTGGGTCAACTGATGACCATGTTTGTACCCTATGCTGTATCGTCTCTCCTTGAAAATAAGAGACACCACTCGATTCCCCTGAATAGGTTAGCAAAATATCCATCTGCGTTACTAGAACAAGATGATATCATGTTTTCTCTGACCTCCACCTTGAATCCTGCCACTCTACTCCCAGTCCCTGAGTCTGATGAACTGCAACATGGTTGTTTAACCACTATTGAACAAGTGTATTCCAGCAGACCAGATCTACAGGATGAACCCTTGCCTGATGCAGAAGTGGAGCTCTTCATCAATGGTAGCAGCTACATGTTGGAAGGAAAATGAAGAGCTGGATAGGCAGTGGTAGCAAACACCCACACATTAGAAATCAGAGCATTACCCGGTAATACATTGGCTCAAAAGGAGGAATTGATAGCACTGACTCGAGCTCTAGAACTGAGTCATGGGAAAAGAGTCAATACATATACTGATTCCAAATACACATTTGGAGTGGTCCATGCACATGGGGCAATTTGGAAACAAAGAGGACTATCAAACTCACAAGAGATTCCAAGAAAATATGGGGCAGAAATTATGAAACTTTTACAAGCAGTTCTTCAACCAAAAGAGGTTGCAATAATACATTGTAAGGCTCACCAACAAGGAAATTGCAGAGTTGAAAGAGGTAATCGAAAAGCGGATTGGTTAGCTAAAGAGCCAGCCCTGAAGGAGCCAACTTTAGAAGAAGCCTTGATTCCAGGATCTCATTTAGAACTATCACCATCAAAATACACTGAAAAAGAAAATCAATTGGCGAAACAATTGTATTGCTCCAAAAATGATCAAGGTTGGTGGGTAACACCACTGAAACAATTATTGGTTTCTGAGAAAATGATGGAAATTCTGCGTAAAAGGATACACCAAGAGATGTATACAGGAGCAGATACACTGGTATTAACTGCTAAAAGAAACATTTTTGGGCCCAAAATGCAGAATATAGCAGATATTGTAGTGAAAAAATGTACTGTCTATTGTGCTAATAATCCAAAAATCGGAAAGAAGATTATGGGAGGACTTGTAAAACAAGGAATAACTCCTGGGGAATACTGACAGATAGACTTTTCGGAATACCTAGATATAACCTATATAAATATTTATTGGTAATAGCAGACATCTTCTCTGGTTGGCCAGAGGCTTTCTCTTGTCACACCAACAAAGCTAGAGAAGTAATTAGGATTTTGTTAAAAGAAATTGTACCTAGATTTGATATCCCAGAGGGTATCTCCTCTGACAACGGGCCTCATTTTATTGCAGAAGTAGTGCAAGAAATTTCCAGGTTTTTGCAGATTAAGTGGGAACTACACCCCCCCCGGAGGCCCCAGTCTAGTAGGAAAGTAGAATGAATCAGACTCTTAAGAGACAAGTTTCTAAACTTTGTCAGCAAGCACACCTTAAGTGGACAGAAGCCTTACCTTTAGCTCTTCTATGAATTCAAATAACCCCTAGGGTTAAGGAAGGAGTAAGCCCCTTTGAGATAGTATATAGGAAAGCAAATCCCACCTTCTAAGCATGAAGGGAGACCAAATACATATAAGAGGACAAGCTGCGATTAAAGAATAATTGATTTCTCTTTTGCAGACTTTGTTTTCACTACACAGGTGCCTAAATCAAAAGACTTCTCTTCCCTTGGACGTGCCGGTTCATCCATTCCGGCCAGGAGACACAGTCTATGTACGAACCTGGAAAGACGAACCATTGAAAGAGAAGTCAACAGAACCTTTTCCTGTGCTATTGAAAACTTATACTGAAGTCAAGGTAGAGGGAATTAATTCCTGGATTCATTATACACGAGAAAAAGAGCACTGAGGCCTGATCAAGATAAATAAACTTTCATACCAACTTTGATTGACTAGAAACCTTCAATAAATTGCACCTGGAAAACAAGACTGGCCTATGTAGAAACCAAGTGCCCATAGTTATAGAGACCCCCCCCACTTAGCATTGTTAACCTAACTTCACTGAGGTGAAAGTTGTAAATGTTACAGTTATATATTCAGTATTTGCTGTCTGTAAAGCAAATTTAGTCTTACAACTCACCCAGTCATTCAGGAGAATCCACAATATCAGTAGTCTGACTGCATGTCTTCAACTACCAAAATCCGCTGCAAAACCCCTAGAATGGGGAGTCCTAACTACAGATTTAAACTGAACATTTGAAACCACAATTGGCAACAGCTTGAGATATCTAAAGTGGCTTTACAAAACAGATTAGCATTAGACTTAATGTTACGACATGAACATGGGGTTTGTGGATATTTAGATTTAAATAATAAAGACTGCTGTGTTCACATCCCAAACATTACTGAAAATCTAGAGGATCAATTGGACAAAATAAAACAAAGTGGCACAGTCAAGTCGTGACCTGAGGGCCTCAATAAAAGTGGGATGGATAAACAAAATATTACATGGACTTGGATTCTCCCTTAGTGGATGGTTGCAGAGCTTATTGCAAAATTTAATCATTGTTATACTTGTAGTTATAATTGCTCGTATTTTATTTGGATGCATCAAGAGTATGATAGTAAGACAAATCACGGGAAATTACGTACTGTGGATGAAAAGAAAGAGTGAGACATATGAGACTTGTGGTAGGGTCTCATAGTCTCAAAGGGTGGAAATGATATCCCGCAGAAACTGGAATTTTCCACTGAGCAAAACTACAAACCACCTGTGCTTTGGGAAAGGAATCTGGGAGGGAGCTAAAAGATATGAAAGTATTTGCAGGCAAGGCTAATTTAAATACAGTCAACCAATACTTTATGAAATGTTCATCACTAACCAATAAGTGTAAATTTGGGCAGGTTTATACTAATTATGTAGCAGGATAAATATGTTGTAGTTTTGTACTAAGGTGTGCTAGATTTGTGGAACTGCCACCTAGCACCCACCTTTGTGCAAATATGAAGGGAATAAAATACCTTGGCTCTGTGTGTTAATTAGTTTCTGTACACCGGGTGAATGACCCTGCTTTTGGGACATTTAAATTTCCCTATGTATTGGTGAGGTGGACAAGCTCAGCTTCAGGTTTTCATACTCCTCTATAGGGATAGATACAGTCCTGAAGCTCTGCTCCTCCTCAAAGCAGATCTTTCCTTAAGCAGGTACTAGTCTGTCTGAAGGGAGACATAAGCTCTGTCATTCTGGTCACTGTGATACACCTCTACCAGACTACATAGTTGATCCCAAGGACATTGTTATTCCTTTACTGGTACCCTTTCCTGATCACTCTTGGCAAGAAATTGTGAAAGAGTTCACTTCCCTTGTTTCAATTGTCTATTTGGAGTTCACTACTGCAGGTCTACATTTTTCTTCAGAAACAGTAGTCAACCAGCTGTGCCCATTGATGTAGCTGGTTAGGGTGAGAAAAAGAGCAAGTATTTTTCAACAGCAAAGGGCTTCAGATCTTTTTTGTCACGCTTTCCAATGTCTGTAAGGGGGTCAGAAGAGAACAAAACCCAAATTCTGGGTGCTCAGGATTTTGGAATATCAGAATATTATGCCTTTCCTCTCAAGAACAGACTTGTGAGGACCAGAACCTATTTGTTTCCCTCTCCACTTGCAGATCCAGCAGGACAGATTCTAAGAATCCTTATTTTTCCCTTCTGTTACAGTCCCATAGAGTTGCATAGCACCAAGGACTTGCTGTTCCTTGCGTCAGCACAAAGTATTGGTAAGTTTCCCTCCTGGATCATGGAGCAGAGCCAAGAACTGCACATGAAACAGAATAGAATTTTGAGCCCTTTACTCTCAACCTCTTTACCACGCGACATGTCTTATTGCTTACCACATATTGTGCACTAACGGGAATTTGAATTCTGGACCAAGCTGGCATACCAAGTGATAGCCTGATGCTCACCTCCATCTGAGTAATAATCTCTCACACCATGATGGCATTCTTTTGGAAAAAAATGGTAATTTTCTGTTGCCTTTATTAAAGTCTTTGTAGCTTTGCTGGGCTCCTAGGCACAGATAAAGCCTGCTGATAGCTTTGTAAAGCTGTCTGACACCTTTTGTTGGTAGAGAAGACGCAACAGGTGCTTGTGATCTGTCCAAGATATTATTCCATCTCCTCCCATGTTATTACAACTTTCCCTCCCCCAACCCACGCCCAATGTATGATGTCAGCCACATTTAAATGCCACCAGTTATTTAGCTCTGCTTTCAAATCATGGCAAGGCTTTGTTTTTGTTCATGGAACAGGACATGTAGTGTGCACTCTCTGGGTGCATTAAGTCTTCAAGTAGCATACTGACATCTCTTTCTCTTACAGTGAAAATCTCTGTGAATTCCCCCAGAACCTTTCCAGAGTTTGAGACTAGTGGATGGTGTAAACATCACACTTCAACTGGTTCAAGCTGATTCAAATGGACTCGCATGAGCTGGATGCTGTTTAGAATCTTTTTCTGGTGACCAACGAGGGTGATGCCGATACGCTGGATATCTCTGCAAGAGAATAGAGGATGTGGAAGGTGTTAAAACAGGCTTATTGTTCTGAACAGTCCCAGTCTATTTCCCTGTAGATCCAAATCAATGTGTATGGATATATGTGTATGTGTATCTTTGTCTGAGAAACAGCTGACAAGACTTCTGCTTTGCTGGGCAAATGTGTGTGGGTGGAGCGGGCGTCAGCAGAATTTCCTAGGTTGTGGTACCAAAAGCAGTGGAAGTAGGCCATGAAAATGATCAGAGGGCTGGAAAATCTCTCCTATGAAGAAAGGCTGACAGAGTTGGGGTTGTTCAGCCTGGAGAAGAGGAGGCTTCGGGGGGATCTTATCGGGGAGGCCTTTCAATATATAAAGGGGGCTTACAAGAAACATGGGGAGAGACTTTTACCATGGCCTGTAGTGACAGGACAAAGGACAATGGTTTTAAACTGAAAGAGAACAGGTTTAGACTGGATATAAGGAACAGTGGTAAGATACTGGAGCAGGTTGCTCGGAGAAGTTGTGGATGCCCCATCCCTGGAAGCATTCAAAGTCAGGCTGGACGCGGCTTTGAGCAAGCTGATCTACTGAAATATGTCCCTGCTCATGACAGGGGGGTTGAACTATATGATTTTCAAAGGTTCGTTCCAACCCAAACCATTCTGTGATTCTAAGAACGTTCCTTTTCCTGACTCCTGTCTTCTACATAACACTTCAACCCAGTATATGGTATGGCTGTTATTACCTGTGGCAGCTGTCATGAACATTTTGATGTAACAAACAGTCTCTCTGCAACACTATGTTTTGTAGTGTACGTGGGATCAGTATTAATGCTTATAGAAACAGATTACCAATGTACAGTGATATGGAGGATGTCCAGAGGCCCTAATAAGATGTAAGAAACAGTTGCTACTTTGCTCTGGCCTCCCTCTCCTTTTTCATGCATATGTATTCTCCATATAGCCGTTACTAAATATTTCTCAGACTGCTTTCACTTTCTCCATGGAAAAATCAGTGTCTGGTATCTTCTGCTCTCTGCCCATCTACTTACTCCAGAGTCATGCGTGATATGACATCAAATGTAATCAGACCAGCCTGGTCAAAATTCTCCTTGTAACGGCCCATCTTGATAGCATCCAACCACTCATGGGCATTGCTGAGTGAAGGGAAATCTGGAGGACAGTTGCTCAGGAGAGGCTGAGACGGTCTGCAAAAGAGGCACGTTCTGAAAACCCAAGTTATCAACATCAGTTGATCACACTGGTAAGGTCAGATTTATGAGAGGCAGAGAATGCAACCTCTGAAGAGCACAGAATGGAGCAGAACAACGATACTTGTTCTTCATGCCCTGATTCCTAAAGTCCCACCTTGATGCCCCATTTCTAGACTACCTGTGTTCCCTTTTCTGCCTGAAAACAACTAACCCAACCCAAGAAATTGATCTTTCCTTCCCATTTTATAGTCTCTCAGGCACATTCTCTTCTTTTTGCCCCAGATCTTTCCACACTTTCTGGTCTAGACCTATTAGCTGGGCAAAGAGTTGCAGTGAGGAGGCTTCTGAGGCAAGGAAATGAGACCTTATAACTTTTTACCATTTTCCCTCTCCTAGATGCACTCCTTGAATCAGAAAGTAACCTATGAGATGAGTGTGTTGTTTCAGCTCCAACACCCATCACAAAGAAGCATAGCAGTAAAAGGCCAAGAAAACAACTATTTATACATGGCCTTTGCTCTTTTCCCTGTCATCTAAATCTGTCCCAAAGCTATAACTCTCTTATGTGCTGTTTTTTAGCAAACTGGGCATGACTAGGCACTTTTCCCCTCCTCCAGCTATGGAGTACATTGCCGTGAGTCAAGGTTTATAACCACAGGCAAAAACTGTCCAGGCCAGCAGGATGTAATTCTGTCATCAGCCCAACAGCCGTCTAATCTTGGTGCCATTTACCCCCCCAGAGACTTCTGCTTTGCTGATGTCCTGCTTCTGGTTCCATCAGGCTGCAAAATGCAGTTGGGAAAATATGGAATGCAAGCTGCAGTTCTAGTTAGCTTTAGCTACAGATTTCCTTCCCTCCATAACCTAAGGTCTTCTCTTCCTTCATCCCCTCTTGTGTGACAATACTGTGTGATCACAGAATATCTTGTGTAGCTGCACCCAAATGTGTCCCTCCTTTCATTCCCCAAGATCCCTCACTCATGTTCATCCTCAGCGCACCTCATCAAGAGATTTATCTCCCCTCACATTCAGCACTCACAACACCTCATCACCCATTAAGTGAATCAAGATATACAGTTCTTCTACCCCTCTCCTCCATTTTTCCCCCTTCCTGTTTGGTCCCAGTCTTAGATGAGAGGGTTGGAAAAAGTACTGTATAGCTTGATTTACTGCTTTCTTTTTCTCATGATGCCTACCCAGAGACAAGCCCTATTATTTTGCACTAAAGCCTCATCTCACCTGCTGCTCCCAGTGCCAGTGGCTTTGAGGGCAGATGGCTTGCGGATCATTTTATCTAGGGCACTGACTATTTGCTCAAATTTGGGTCTCTGGACCCGCTCCTTCTGCCAGCAGTCAAGCATCAGCAGGTGCAAAACAGTTGGGCAGTCTGGAGGTGGTGGCAGGCGATAGTCCTGGTCAATGGCATTAATTACCTGCAGGAAAAGAAGAACAAAGCTTTATCACAGCTGGGAAAATAAAAGACAAACATGCTTCAGTCACTTGGTGGTGTATGACTTTCTTCTGCTTGAAGTGATACAAGACAGAGAGGCAGATGTACATTCTCACCACTTCTAAAACTTACATCCTGATTGGACATGTCCCAGTAAGGCCTCTCACCATAGGACATCACCTCCCACATGACAATGCCATAGCTCCAGACATCACTGGAGGAGGTGAACTTGCGATACTGGACAGCTTCAGGGGCAGTCCAACGGATGGGGATTTTGCAGCCCTAGAAAGCAGTCAGAGAGCAACCAGAATGTTAGTGAGATAAGGATTATTTGTGAAAATGCCATCACTGAACTGATCAGATGCCAGTAGCACGGTACAACTCTGAGCATGGAGTGCCAGTCCAGTTGACGCTGTCTTGTAGACATTGTTGGTTTAAATTCAAACTATATTGAAGGTTTTCACCTTGTTCTACTGACAAATACAGATGATAAAACAGAATCATGCTCACTTGCTGCTACAAATCCCATGATAATTTTAACTTTTATAGCTCTTCTTTGCAGCATTTGAGAGGTGGCAGATAGTCAAATCCTCCTGAAAGTCACAATCATTTGGAAATCTAAAGCCATTTAAACCATCCCAACCTGCAACACCACGGACAGATACACTGAGTGGCTAGCATTAACTCCTTCCTCTTTCCATCTTGACCTCCCTGACTGCAGGTATGACCTGCCAGATGAAATATCATTCAGGTGCTGGCCCTTCAAAACACATATATCTAAAACTTGTTTCACTTTTCAGTGACTGAATTCTTCTTCATCCCCTGCATACTAAATGGAAGTTTCAACCCGCCTGTTACACTGCCACCCCTTTTGTGGTATGTATAACATGTGTCAGAGCTTCACAGGCAATAAGTTCATTTCATGGTTGGTTCTAAGCCCATATACTTATGCCAGTTATCTTGTCTGCAGGAAAAAAAAACAACCTTTCCTCAAAGGGTAGTAGTACAGGACTTCAATCTCTCCTTCAGTCCTTTATACTTCCTGTAAGAAGCTAAGGAAAGGGGAAAGGTAACACCTACGTCAGGTTATGAGGTTTGTCCTATTCACCAATCATTCCACAAAGAACGGCACTGAGACTCCATTTCACATGGCAGAGTGGATCAGATATTCAGTTATTTTTGGTTTTTTTCTGGTTTGGAACAGATAGCCCACAACATAGAAGACTCTACCCCACTGGTATCTCTGGTCTCAAGATGGACTAAAAAGGGTACACCAAATCAAGGAGGAACACAGAGAAAAATTATAGATGACAGCACTACAGTAACTCACTCCATAGTGGTAACTCACCAGAGCTCCAGTATAAGTGGGATTTGAAGCATCATCTTCCAGAAAACGGGACAAACCAAAGTCCGACACCTTGCACACAAGATTACTGTTGACTAAGATGTTACGTGCTGCCAAGTCACGATGCACATAGTTCATGTCTGAAAGGTAGCGCATGCCAGCTGCAATCCCCCGTAGCATTCCCACCAGCTGTAACACACTGAACTGTCCCTCCTTCTGCTGCAAGTGAGGAGGCAAACATAGGCTTTTGTGACCACAGAACATGAAGCCAACAGGGAAGGCTAACAAAGAGCAAGGTAACAAGGTTGATTTATGAAGTTAGAGAACATACATCTTAACCTCAGCCAAAATCTGAAGGCTCAGGGACAGCAAATAAGAAAGGAAGGTGGGCTTAAGGCAATGAATCTTAAATGAAGTCAGACACTGGTGATCTGGTCTTTTTCTGAAGACAAATCTCATATTGTGGCCATATCCTCCTTTAGCATCCTATGCCTAGTCTCATTAACTACTAAGATGGCTAAATGAATGGGAGCAGGCAAATCTGCTCTTACTGTTAAGATCTTTACAATGGGTTCTATGCAATTCTATGCAATGGGTTCACGTGCTCTTCAAAATGTACCTGCCAAAGCATTTGTGGTTGAATTAGCATCTGAACCAGTAAAAAAAGAAGTGAAGCATCTATACTACGAAAATACCTGTATTTATGTTTAATTACTAGAAAAAACACTGGAAACCCTGAGTCCAAAAATAATTACAAGTTTCATTACTTCATTACAATGCTGAAACTTGAAAACATTCAGAGGAATAAAGTCTGAAAAACATTATTAGAAAGGCAAACTTTGGAGCATGCACATAAGGAACTAGAAGGCTGTGTACAAAGGTAAGCAATTTAGTATTGTTTACCATTAATTATTTGAGCTGGAGAGGTCTAAAATAATGAAGAAATTTTATATGATGGGTGAGCTTTTGGAATATTTTCACCATGTTGGCCCAAAATCACTTACTCTGGTAATTTGGTATTATTTCTATTGCACTTGCAGAGGGCAACTGAGGACTTAGAGAGACAGGGGTGAAGAGGAAGGACAGGCAAAATTATCAGATCTGAGACTGGCACACAGCAAGATGAAGAGGTAACGGTTGTGGGAGACTCTGGTTGTGGTACCCTGAGGAAGGAATCCAGTGATCCATTCTCCATGAACTCTGTGACAATCATGACTGGTCGGCTCTTGGTGACCACACCCTCCAGATGGATGACATTGGGATGCTCAAATTGCCCCATGATGCTGGCCTCGCTCAGGAACTCCCGCCGCTGTTCATCTGTGTAACCTGACTTCAGGGTCTTAATAGCTACTGTGTATTCACGCTTCCCTGGGTGTTTTAGGCGCCCAAAGCACACCTCTCCAAACTCTCCTGTCAGGGAGGGAAGAAACACACCTCAAGTAAGGAAACACAGCAAAGAATTTTAGGCAGGTGCACTAAAACATTCTACTATGGAAGACTCCAGGTGCTGCTTGGAAATAGGGTTACTAGGACTATTTGGATTAAGGTAAAGTTCTTGAAGGCTCTGAATTCAGTCAGGTTGGAGAATACATCTTCAGGGTTCAAATGAGGAGCTCTGAGTCTTCAAAGGGTGTTTTAAACTTGGTTTGGAGCCAGCATCTAAGGCTAAGTAGGTTAAGATGAATTTTGGTAAAAATGAAGGTTAGCTATCCCAAGACACTTGATGTACCATGGTTGGGTCCATTTCAGGCCAGTAGTGTGTCAGGTATCAAGGTGAACAAGAAGGCACTTCAAAATCTGCAGAATCTCACACTACCTGATCCAATGACCTCCTCAATCTTGATGAAGGACACATCAATCTCCTTGGCAAATTCTCGAATAGCTTCATTGGGATCTTCATAGGTCGAAGGATCAATATAATACTTCACTCCAAGTCCTGCAGTGGAGGAGACAGCCCAAAACATCACCAGAATCAAATCCTGAGAGACACAGGTGTTAATGAGTCCTGAAAAGAGCCCTTGCCATCTGTTGCTCAAGAACACTTACCTCGTGCACTGATATACTGCTGCAGGCGGTCTGTGTATGGAGTCTCTCGCCTTTTACTGCAGGACATAAAGGAAAGGAAAGTCAAAACACACACAAGAGTCTCTCATAGGATGTTGTGGTAGGTCAATGCAAGACTCAGAGAATCCTTGAATTTAGAGAGAGAAGATGGGTGTTAAGATCCTGCCCATCTCTTGGTAACCAGTGTGTGCTTGTTTTCTATGTGGTAGTTTTGACACCACTGTTTGTATCCCCATTTTAGATATGACAAAAGATAGGGCCTCCAGCACTATGCTGAAAAAAGATATTACAGTTTAACCTTACTGCCTTGGAAGTTTTCTTGCTATTCAGGCTAAATTTGCAGTTTATTTTCATTTAATTACTACAAATTATTCTTTTCAATACTAATCTAAGCCATCTCCTGCGATTCCTTTTAAGTTCTTCAGAAATATCCTAAGAGCCATTTACTTTAATGCTTAGTTTGTATAAATTTCCCCCAAAGATTAATTCTTCTTTATTCTTCCTCCTGGTCTCTTAAAAACGTTTACTTTGACTATTCATTTCATAAATATGGTACCCAAAACAAACCACACAGAGCCAGATGGACAGAAATCTGTTCCATGATGTGATTTTTGCATGTGAGATCAAAACAGGTATGGTCTTTATTATTGTAATATTTATTGCATATATACATCTAATTTCCAGTAAGCATAGCTCCTTCTCAGCATAGGCGCTTCTCAGATTTCACTCTCCTCTTAAATGTGTATGATTCAAGCAATTTTTTCCCACATGATCTAGTTGTTATTCTTGGTTTGCTCTAAATATATTTTCCATTTTCAAGCCACTTCCTTTGTTCCCAACAGTGTTCACATTTTTTTTTTTCCAAAAATGTACAAGTCATGCTAGTTTACAATCTTTTCTAAATTGTATTAATTAGACCAGATTGTAAATCAAACCCTATGGTATCCTGTAGTATCCCTGCTGTATGCATGAATTCGTGTTAACTCATACGCTTTGCTGTTTCAGCACAATACCTTCTACCTGCTGATTGAATTAGCATCTGAAGACAGAGTATCATGGAACATTATGTTACTTTACTAACTGAACTAATTATGTCTTTCTAACAGGAAACTTTGTGTATTACTCTTACTTGTCGGGCTTATCTCTTTAAATTCTGCTAAGATTGCAAAAACACAGATATTTCTACCTTCAAAATCTGTTCTTTCTGTTGTGGAAAGAAATTGGCTTTACTAGGCAAGTGTTTCACATTGTATATTGCCTGGACAATGTGTACCAACAATTTACAAAAACAAGTTAAAATTATAGCATTTGACTCTACATATATTCAACCTTTTAAAGAACTCCTCATTTCATGTGGTGTTCCCCATTTCCTTCATCTTCAAACTTACTTTTATTACCAAGGACAAATTTAAAATAGAAATTTGGTATCTCCACTTTTTCTGAACTGCTGTCTACTAATTGCACATGATCCTTCGGTTATAAATCAATCTATTTTTTATGATATTTCCTTTTGTGTAGATACATTTACAGAAACCCATTCATGTCTCTCCCCAACACAGTTTTGGTAATATTAATTTATTCTGGGTTTGGTTTATTTTTTTTTTAGAAAAATATATGCTTTATTGAGTTGTGCACATAATATCACATTTCCAGCTGTAACAAGAAATTATATTTTTAACAGTTCAAAGCTACAAAAGGAGGCAACAATGCAAATATAACAATATTTGATAATTCTTTTCTTTCAAGAAAGAAAAATATTAAAAGAGAATATACACAGAAGGAGAAAACAAATGCAGAAAAGAGAAGAGAACAAAAAAGAAATAACTAAAACTCGATGTCACTTTTTAAAGTTAAGTCGTTTATACATTTTTTTTTAGATCAGTGGAAAAAGCTAAAAAAGTCCCTCTTGTGCAAAGGCAGAGTAGAGCAAAGATAGAGAAATCCATTACTGACAATCTAGGGGACCAAGTTCAAACCTCAGTAAATTCAAGGAGCAGGTAATGACTGTTTCTTTTCTTCAAATAACAAAAACCCCATTGTTGACTTATGTACCTTTACACAGCTCTCCTAGTGACACTTACTTTTCTCTCTTTCTTTCTAAAATTTCTGTCTTTCTTTTTTACCATATTGTCTCTTGGTCCTTGGTTAAAAGGTATTTAGCACCTTCTAAATCAGTGGATCTAAATACTTATTCCACCAGTCCTTCTTCACTACATTGTTTAATTCTCCACTTCCTTGCCTAAAATGCAATTTACAGTCCCTTCTTTACAGTGATGCATTGAAATACCTTTTGAGCACTAGCTTTAAAATGCGTCCCTTGTGTTCTTACGACTAACTAGCCAAATATCAGCTAAGTATTTGAGCGGTTTACCAAAGGAGAGACTCCTCAGATAGGAGCAATGGGGCAAGATCTTTTCTTAATTAGAAAATGGCATCTCAAGGACATCTGGATAAATGTAGATCAGGCTCTTTCCCTTGGGACGGGGTTATGTAGCGGGGTTAAGAAAGTTCCACTGTCTGCAGTACAGGCACATGAGCAGGTCAAGGAATTCACCTCTTGAAGATGATGGCAAGGATGGCAATGGCGGCAATTACCAAGAAGGCTAGACCACCAAGCGCTGAGCCCACGATAAGCGGCAACCGGTCCTGCACCATCTCCGAGCGCTCCCCTAGCGAGGAAGACACATGCATACACACACAAATGCAGAGGACAGGAACTGTTAGAGTTTCCCTTCTACTCAACTAGGTCTCACCCATAATTCCATCCCTACCAGCCCTTCGGTTCCCAGGCTAGTCCTGACAGTTCAACAAATGGTAAACTTGGTTATCCCTTTACCCCTTCAGTCACTGTGCTTCTCCAGTGCCTTCCTTCCTACTTCTGAAAAGCCAGTGCTCCCTCTGAATCCACTTTTCCTTCCCCTGGTCCACTGATACCTGAATAGCCACTTAAGTATAGGCTAGCTCTACACCTGGGCTTTGATCCCACTGTCCCCTATTAATTTAGCTTGGGGATGATATATACGAGTACCTTTGATCCAGACCAAAGACTATCACAAGGTATGTGTTACTCTCTGTAGGAATGGACGGTGATACTGCTGGAAGGCAAGCTTCTGTGTATATGTCCCGTGTCCCACCTGTCTTTAAGACTTTCACAGGCCATTCAGCTATAAGACGTCCTGTGACAGCTGGAGACCACACTACAGCAATGTATAGTGCTATCTACTGTAACACCCTCCAAAGAGAGTTCTACTGACACATGCTGCTCCTGCTGGTCAGAGGCAACAAGAAGTAGGACTAGGGCAGTAGCAAAGGTTAAGGGAGTGTAAACAATACACTCTGACAGCATGAAGCATCTTTGACTGAACAAATCGGCATATGCAAATTACAATATACAGAAATACAAGTTGAGTACGAGTGTCTGATAGCAGTCCTCCAGAGGACAAGCTAATACACTCAGGGACACACACAAGTGAAAGACGGTCATGTGCAGATCTGAGTACAAAATGGTAGCACTTACCTCCCATTAAAGTCTGGAAATACATCTTTCCACTGTATGGGCCATAGCCCACTGCTGTTCTAGCTCGTACTTGGAAGGCATAGATCTTGCCTGGGCTCAGATTTGATATAGTGGCCATGTTGGTTTCACTAGTCAAGGTGAATGAATTATCCTCATCTTCTGCCTGTGAATGTCAGTGACCAAAAAGGAATGTGAGACTTCTGCCCATACTGCTGGCCCTCCTTCTCAAGGAATGCTACTTCCATGTCAGCCCCATATTCTTTCAATCTGTTACAGAGCCTCCCAACCACAACTGCTGTTCCAGATCTGACTTCCTCACACACTACTCATTGCTCCTCACTGCTGCTTTTCATTCCCTCAGGCCTGGGCTTCCCACAAAGCTCTGCCAAAGACCCTCAGTCCTGACCTAAACAAATGTGAGAGACAAAACTACCTTGTCCTGTGGTTCCTTGCTAGACATATCCATAAAAAAAGCCCTAGCCTGTCTTGAAATTTTGCTTTCTACAAGGTCCAAACTCATGTATTCTCCTAGGAGAATCCAGACCAAGAACACCTGTAATGCTGTATCCAGGAAGCTGCTAGACGTTATTACAAATAGCAGGCCCCTTGACTGCTAGGAAAACAGTAGCCCTGCACGATCCTGCAAAGTTATTTATGTGAAAGATCAAGAGTACAGAATGGGAGCTTGTCTGAACAGCCCTACATACCTCCTCCCTTCAAATCAGTTGGATTAGGAGTCATGAAAGCTATGAATGGAGAACAACTTTATATTTGCCACCCTGTAATTGCAGCACATAAACAGGTAACTGATATCTGCCACACAGTGAATGAAAGAGTGCTTTCCTCTTCCCAAAATTTCTTAGAGATGTCTGTCCAGGCATAAATAGGGACACAGGACTTCCCTCCACAAACACATGACAGAATGTTGCAGTGAGTCCAGTTCCCATATACACATTTGAAAACTTCAGTTCCTTCCACTGTTGCTGGTGCTAAACTTATTAGGTTGTTAGCCACAGCTTTTTAGCTTAGCTAGAAGTGTCTTCTCCTTTTTTATCTGCATTGTCCCTAGATGGTTCCAAGTTGGGAAATGCAGATGGACTCATGTTAGATGAAGTGTATATTATGAACTACTGGTTTTGCTACAGCTTGTTCTTCCCTCATAATTGAAGCATTTTTCTCCACCTTATCCATCCTGATTGAGGGGTGCATCTCCCAGACAGAAGATTTTCCTGTTCTCTTTTGCATAACAGCTATACAACAATCAGCACTGCATCACTTTCTGCTCACCTTGTCAAAGTAGCGTAGCTGGTAATCCAGGATGATCCCATTAGGCTGGTCTGGCTGAGGCCATGACAGTGTGATGCTACTGGTAGTACGACTCACCTGATGCATCATAGGGACAGCAGAAGGGACTGGAATAAAAGAGAGGAAGGAGAGATTGCAAAGGGATAAGCTTAACAATTAACTATAATTGAATATTCATTATGATGAGTTAATAAATTAGGTCCGCTCTTCCTTTAATTTCCCTTAATTTGCATTATGAAGTACTTTATAAAATAACGAGAAAAGATCAAGGTACAATTCTACTCTACTGGAAGATACAGTCACTGACGACTTGGACAGAAAGGAAATGAAGAAATCCACATCCAACTGATCATGCACAGGAATTATGAAATGATCTATATTGTAGCTGGAACATTATTCTGATCTTCAAATTTGCAATTTTTACATGCAAGATGAGACGGTGTTCAGTGCCACTGCCTTGTTCTAGGATCACATTTGGACAAACAATGTGATAGTGGTCAGAGTAAAAGCAGAGCACACCACCTCTCTTCTGCTTCTCTCCCAGATTATAATTCTTTGCCTGGGAAAAAAATCAAGTTGGGCTACCAGAGTAATTGAGGCCTTTCACTACCAGATCACTGTTACAAACAAGAAGACAGAGGCAGTTGAGAATACTGATGCGTTAAGGAACAGACTTTGAAGCATTCCTCAGTTCAGTGGTCCCAGTTCAGTTGCAGATCATAGAGAATGAAAGCATCTCATTTTCATAGCCTGATATAGAATTATTGAATCATTTAGGTTGGAAAACACCTTTAAGATCATGAAGTCCAACTGTTAACCTAGCACTGCCAAATCCATCACTAAACCATGTCCCTATGACAGATCTACCCGTCTTTTAAATACCTCCAGGGATGGGGACTCAACCACTTCCCTGGGCAGCCTGTTCCAATGCTTGACCACCCTTTTGATGAAAAAATTTATCCTAATACCCAGTCTAAACCTCCCCTGTTGCAACTTGAGGCCATTTACTCTCATCCTATTGCTTGTTACTTGGGAGAAGAGACCGACACGCACCTTGCTACAACCTCCTTTTAGGCAGTTGTAGAGAGCAAGAAGGTGTCCCCTCAGCCTCCTCTTCTCCAGGCTAAACAACCCCAGCTCCCTCAGCTGCTCCTTGTAAGACTTGTGCTCCAGACCCTTCATCAGCTTCGTTGCCCTTCTCTGGACACGCTCCAGCATCTCGATGTTCTTCTTGGAGTGAGGGGCACAAAACTGAACACAGTACTTGAGGTGCGGCCTTGCCGAGTGCAAAGTGCCGAGTACAAAGGGACGATCACTTCCCTGCTCCTGCTGGCCACACTACTTCTGATACAAGCCAGGATGCCATTGGCCTTCTTGGCCACCTGGGCACGCTGCCGGCTCACATTCAGCTGACTGTTGACCAATACCCCGAGGTCCTTTCCAGCCACTTTTCTCCAAGCCTGTAGTGTTGCATGGTGTTGTTCTGACCCAAGTGCAGCACCTGGCACTTAACCTTGTTGAACCTCATACAACTGGACTTGGCCCATCGATCCAGCCTGTCCAGATCCTTTTGTAGAGCAGCCTTGTGTTCAGACTAGGTCCTGGATCTCAGGCCAATCCCTGTCAGGACTGTTGCCCACATGTCAAAACTACCACTGTATTTGAGACTCTCAGTCCCTCTGCAGGCCGTTGAACGACAGAAGTGCAGTCTGAATGGGTTTCCAACCAGCACTACTGCCTGGAACCACCACCTCAAGGTCACTGTTAAGTGTGTATGTGTGGAAGCTTCACATATAGTTTTTCTGTCTGTTCTTACATAGCTTGCTAAGTTTCTGTCTTTTGGTGAACAGGCAGCCTGGCATGCTACCCAGATGGAGCTGTTAGCTCTCTTGATTCCATTATGGTATTAAGTGCTTATAATCTGTGTCAGATATTAATTACTGTGGGAAAACATCAACTTCCCTTTACATACAAAGCAAGGATCTGGACATCAAACATAAAAGAGGGCTTTGGATGCATGAATCTAAACCAGAAAGCAAGCAAGAACTTGTGTCTACCAATTTTAGAAATCTTTTGATTGGCTATTCTAAAAGTCTGAAGTTCAGTTCAAGCCTTCGAGACTTGTGTAATTGCCATTACTTCTCACTAACCTGAAACTCATTACATCAGCAGGAAGGAAACAAAATATCATCTTGAAGATAATATGATTAATGATTTCAAATAGTAGTCACGGAACTAAAATTAGATTACAATGAGAAACAATACAAACTACTATTTGGGGTAGTTTTGCTTTTCATTTTTTTTTGTCCTCCTAAAGGCACCATTCACATGTTCTGATGACAACAGAAGTACAGAACATCTTTAGCAGCAGCTCCTTTCCTGAAGCAGTTAATTCTTCTAAAAAATGTCCTCAGAGCAGGAAGGGAGATGAATGGTTCTTAAAGCCACTTGCACGTGAAGCTTTTTGGAGAACGAAAATCCACTTCTACAAAAAACATCCATGAATTTATACTGTGTGTACACACACACACTCTCCAAGTTCATGCAAAAGCTAAAAGAATGTGACTTTCTTCTTAGGAAGAGATTTCCAAGCAGAAATTTCAGGATAATTGGAAGAGGATCTTTCAGCCTGCCAGCTGTCTGTCCACAAAGCTCTTCTCCAGTCTTGCTTTCTCTCTGCAAGCAAAATGTCATGTTGCCAAGAAACCTCCAGGTAGGCAGCTAAGGAACCCTCATTTTCCTAATGGAAGTAACATTTTCAGCAACATTTAAATTTTCCAGAAAAAGCATGTCAATGAAAAGTTGCCACCTAACTCCATTGGTTTTACACAATAGACATAAAACTTTCGTGATGTGAGGGATGAAGCAGAGACATTTGGCAAATGATCAAAAACTGCAGAATAGCATTTTCTTCCCTCATAATTGTGAAAAAGATAAAAGGATTGTTTTTAATAACAAGATACAATTATTCTGAAAGACACAATTCAAATGGGCTCCAAACAGCTCAGGCAAGTGGGAACCAGTTAAAAATGTAAATGAAACAAAAATGTAAGAGTATAAACAATAAAATGCTTTCTCTCATCCTTACTCATTTTATTTCTTAAAATTGCTTGTCTTTCAAACAAGATTGCACAACTACTTCACCTGCTAATGACAATGTTGCGACAAGGAGGGAAGACAGCAGCAATGAACCAAGACCATATATAGCATTTAAGACACAAACGAAGAACACTGTATTCAAACAATAATGTGAGGAGAATGGAATAACTGGTCAGTTAACACTTGATCAAGACAGATTCCACTACATTTTAATGTTGTGAAATGGTTAACTTCCTTCTCATGGGACATAAAGCACACACAGGGAGAGGTGCAGACCTAAATACACAGCTACACTGCCAGGGAAGAGCCCACTTCCTTCTAGTTTTGAATGAAGATTTTGCAGAATGATCAGAGTTAAATCTCCCCTCCCTTCCTGTCCTCCACCTCTTTTCATTCCTCTCCTTCCCACCCCCAACAGTTATTCTTCCTACCCTTCTCATTTCTTCCCAATCCACAAGTTTTCCCCTACCTGGAAGGAATACTCAAAGTCAACTAGCAACACTCGACCTGTATTTTAGTTAAAACTTATTCATTCTGATGTTAATGTGTACTATCAATTTTCAGCTACCCATCAACAGGTTATCTTTTGCCAATGGTACAAAGACCTGAGCTGGCACTGTGCATAGTACATTTAGGCACAGCAAAATCTGCACCAGAACAATGATGATAAATGGTACTCTACTCAGATGGGCAGTATGCAGAAGCAGGTTACTACTAGTAGAATTAGAAATATTGGGAAACATAAGAAACAAAAAATCACTGGAATGGCTTTACCCAGAGTTACACTGTGTGTATCTCTTGACCATGTGCCGCAGCATTCTAGAATGTCCCTGTTATCCAGGTATGTCCATCACTCAGGGTAATTGGGTGGCTGTGGTGGGGATGCCCAGGATAATGCAGTCGGCTGTGTTAAAAATAGTCATTTCAGTGATATGTACCTAATAAGCAGATACTACTTAAGGTAAAAGCCTAAACCAGTAAAAATGCCCAGTAATAAAAATAGCTACGAATCAACGCAAGACAGGTTGTTTTTAATCTACCTCTCTGAGACAGAGTTCAGATTTTGATACATGTGTTTGCCTCTCTTTTAAGGACAAAACTTATGAAACATTGGGAAGGGAGCTCTCCTACCACTTCAAGTAAAAGACATATCTAGATTTGTCCTTCGAAAAATTTCATGCTAAAGGTGATGTGAATAATAATACTAAGGTGATGTGAAATGCGAACTTATTTGTGGGTGGAGTAAGTACATATTTCCTGTCCGAAGTGTACAATAAAGTTACTCTCCCAATGTTAATAAATTAGGAAATACAAAGTTCAAGGTTTTATGTCTTAAGACAACACCTGAACTACCTGCTGCCACAGAAGTTCTAGATGAGTATTTTACATCGTATGCATGCTGACTATTAAAAATGTTTATAACAGAACACTGCTTTCAAAGCTTGTTCCATATAAACAAGTGTCCAGTTCTATGTTGATTTGTCATTTTTATTCATTTTGCTGTTTTCATATGGGGTTTATAAACGGAGACATGCTAGGTCTTTGTCCAATGACAGCTGAAATCACAAGGCACGATTCAATCCCATCTGGGCAGTTGGACTAGATGATCGTTATAGGTCCCTTCCAACTGAACTATTCTATTCTATTCTATTCTATTCTATTCTATTCTATTCTATTCTATTCTATTCTATTCCATTCCATTCCATTCCATTCCATTCCATTCCATTCACTGAGTGCAAACAACATGTTGTGAGATCAGACCTCTAAGGAAGACTGAAAAAGGACTGCTTTTTGTATCCAATTTATAAAATAGCAAATGTATGGAAAATGCTTGCACATATAAAAGCTACTTAAAGCTGTAAAGCAGTCCAACACCAGTTAAATACAGCTCCCAGATTCTATTTTTTGTGGGCTGTCAGTCGCAACTCTTCTACATGGCGGTATTTTGAGTACCTTGAAAATGCTACATTCTTTGAGTTACTAATGTTTGACAAGTTACTGCTGTTCTCTAATAAAGCTGATGTCCTTGACTGTAGTATCTGCTCAGACCAGCAACATGTGCCTGCAAGCCTAAAAATATACCTTAGTCAACAGTCAAGGTAAAGGAAGGAATGTGAAGGAAGTGCAGACTTGTGTAACAGCACATGGTGATCCCCACTTATGCAGAGCACAGCCAAGCGCCATTCTCAGTACACCATGAACATCTCTGGCATGTGGCATTCAGTCCGTATTCCGTGCAGATACCCACGATAGGCAGCTGAATCCCAACCCCAGCCAATACAATTGGTGGAACCTAATGAGCAATTCGGCTCACTCTAAAGCAAACACCCAAGGAGCAATTCAGTTGCCCATACATTTGGGAAGCGCCTGGTATCCATTCTCTCTCTCATCCAAACGGCATTCCAGAAGGTGCTGGGTCTTCAATGGTTCCTATGCCATATCTGCTAGCCCTGAGTAGATGTCTTAGCTACACCGCGCGTCTCAGATGGCCTTAGATCCTTACATGGGCAAAACTGAACGGAGCTGAGAGATGACAGCTCTAAGTAGCCTCACCTTCGGAGGCCCTGATCCTCAAGGGGGACTTCAACCACCCTCCTATCTGCTCTAAGAGCAACACAGCAGGGCATAAGCAATTCATGAAGTTCCTGGAAAGCATCAGTCACTACTTCCTGACCAAAGCCATAGAGGAAACAATGAGGGGAGCTGCCCTGCTGGACCTCAGGCTCACAAACAGGGAAGGGCTCACCGGTGATGGGAAGGCTGAAGGCAGCCTTGGCTGCAGGGACCATGTAGAGTTTAAGATCCTGAGAGGAGGGAGCAGAGCAAAAAGCAAGCTCACAACATTGGACTTCAGGAGAGCAGATGTGGCCCCTTTGGGGATCTGCATGCAGGAGTCCCATGTGATAAGGCCCTGGAGGGAAGAGTGGCCCCCAAAAAAAGAGTTAATGTGCAAGGATTACCTCCTCCAGGTGCAAAAGTGCTCCACGCCAGCAAGCAGGAATTCAGGCAAAAATGCCAAGAGGCTTGCGTGTTTCAACAAGAGGCTCCTACCTAAACTCAAACAGAAAAAGGAAGTATGCAGAAGGTAGAAGCAGGGACAGGTAACCTGGGAGGAACATAGAGGCACTGTCTGAGCATGCAGAGACATGGTGAGGAAAGCCAAAGCCTACCTGGCATCCCATCTGGCAAGGGATGTCAAAAGTAAGGCGGCCTTCTCTAAGTACGTAAGCAGCTAAAGGAGGACTAGAGAAAATGTGGGCCCTCTGATGGTTGGCACAGGGGACCTGGTGACACAGCACATCTTCTTCACGTCAGTCTTTACTAGCAAGACCAGCCTTCAGGTCCCAGAGACCAGGCAAAAGTCTGGAGCAAGGAAGATCTTCCTCTTGGTAGAAGACCAGGTGAAAGGAAAGAGGGTAGATTTAGATTAGATGTAAGGAAGAAATTCTTCACCATGAGCGTCGTGAGGCACTGCAACAGCTTGCCCAGAGAAGCCATGGATCCCTCATCCCTGGAAGTGTTGAACGCCAGGCTGGATGGCGCTTTGAGCAACCTGGTCTAGTGGAAGGTGTCCCTGCCCACGGCAGCGGGGTGGGAACCAGATGATCTTTAAGGTCCCTTCCAACCCAAACCATTCTATGATTCTACGAATATTTAGGCAAACTGGATGCACATAATTGCATGCGCCCTGATAAGATGCACCAATGAGGGAGCTGGCAAGATCCTGCACCTTGGGAGGAATAATCCCATGAACCAGTATATGCTGGGGGCTGACCATCTGGAAAGCAGCTTTGCAGAAAGCGTCCTGGGAGTCCTGGTGGACACCAAGTTGAACAGGAGCCAGCAATGTGCTCTTGCTGCAAAGGCGGCCAATGGTAGCCTGGCCTGCACTAGGAGGAGTGGTGCCAGCGGGTCGAGGGACGTGACCTTTCCCCTCCACTCAGCTCTGGAGAGGCCAAGCTTGGAGTCCTGTGTCCAGTTCTGGGCTCCCCAGAATGAGAGAGACATGGACATACTGGAGAGAATCCAGCAAAGGGCCACAAAGATGATGAAGGGACTGGAGCATCTCTCATAGGAGGAGAGGCTGAGAGAGATTGAGAGACTGTTCGGCCTGCAGAAGGGAAGGCTTGCGGGGATCTTATCTATGTGCACAAATACTTGAAGGGAGGATGCAAAGAGGACAGAGACAGGCTCTTCTCCGTGGTGCCCAGGGACAGTGCCTGAGGCAATGGGCACAAACTGAAACACAGGAGGTTCCCTCTGAACACAAGGAAACACTTTTTACCATGAAGGTGACTGAGCCCTGGAGCAGCTTACCCAGATGGGTTGTGAGGTATCCCTCCTTGGAGAAATTCAAAAGCGGTCTGGATGTAGTCCTGGGCAACCTGCTGGAGGTGACCCTGCTTGAGGTGGGGGGTTGTAGAAGATGTCCTCCAGAGGTCTCTTCCAAGCTTAGCCGGTTTCTGATTCTTACCAGACAGCTGAATCGCTCAGCAGTACTGAGTAGCCATCCACGTACTACCACATGAGTTCAGACAACTGGCTCACAGGTCATCACTTAATTGGGATTTAAGCTAAACCCTGCCAGCACCTGTGTGTTCTTTCTAGTTATGAGTTTTCTTCCCCTTCCATCTCACCCCAAAAGCTTCTGAAAGCATCCAGTGTCTCTCTCACTATATTTCACATGGTTTGATCAACCTCAGCTATTCCTCTAATGTTCTCTAATACGGCTCTATATTCTCTAATACTAGCCCCAAATCTACCACTCTCACATTCTTGTTTCTCCTTCGTTACGTCTTCAGGTATCCTATTATCCTCTTATTCTAAGCAAATGGCATGAAGACCCTAGCTTTGTTCCACACATCTTTCCACATATCATCTTCAAGGAAGATCAGTCTGAATACAGCATGGAAATTCCCTTCTTTATGTGTTTAATATCTTATCTTTATTTTGAAAATGTCCTATGTCTTTTCCACAGACTTCAAATTAGTTCTGACCCTTTCTCTAAATACTTGAAAATCCTTTAAAAGTATCTTGGGTTGTCTTTTGTTGTAAGCTTGTACTTTACCTCCTGTGGATGAAGAATGCTTTAGAAAGGCAAATTAGTTATTTTCACTTCCCTTACCTCTATTATTACTACTTTTTGTGTATGAGTTCCACTCATGCCTAATAAACAGGAAAAAATCCCTTATGCCAAAAGCTGTCATGTTTTATTATGCACCTCCTATTTCTACTTGCTCAAAAAGTTTCTCTCTTCATTTAAACAGCTGCTGAAACCTGAAATGTGAAAACATTCTCTGTTCATGCTGCAGAGGTAGGACGTAGTAAAGAGATGAACTGGAATAGTTTCTTTTTGCGGAGTGACCACAGAAATTTTTTTTAAGTCCCAGTCATAACTGGGCAAATCTGCGGAAGACACCAAAGTTGACAAATGTCACTAAGGGCAAAATTAAACCTTAAGAGTATTTTTGTTGTTCCTATGTAAGAAGAAAACAATACAATTAAATTCTTAGGGACCTTTGGTGAGTGCTCAGGGTTGGCAATTATATTGTAAATAAACAAACAGCTTGTTACTTGGAAAATTAATGTAGTTCATTCAGAGGACAATGAACACAGAGCTCACACTCCAGTTGCTTCACCTGCTGGTTTTAGCCTGGCAAAACACGGTTGTATGTAGCTTTTGACAGCTCTCTTTGTATTCCTATCCTGTTTTGATCAAGAAAATGCCTTGCCCGTGTCCCTGCTCTTGCCAGCTAAGTCTACTGGACTCTTTTGCCTCTCTTTGGAAAAGCAAACATCTTCAAGCAACTCATTGATTTCCCTTCATAATCTCATAATCATACTTGGCATTTAATTCTTTTCTTCTTCTCACACCATTTCACCTGAAAATCTTCTGTCAGGTCCTCTTAAATTTTCTGGCACTACCCGTAACTGTCCTTGTCCCCATTCAGCCTCTTACACAAGCCTTCAGACTGTCTAGCTTTCATTTCTGCAGTTCTACAGATTTTTGCTATTGCCAGGTCCCACTGCTCTGAATCCAGCTGACGCAGAAGGCTGCTACATATCTTTTCAGAGGTACAAGTCGACCTGGTCACATAACCTTTATCCTCACATATCTCCATTAGCTCTCATAATGCCTCGATTTAGTTTAAAAAAAATCTACTTGCTTTGAAAAGTCTGCATAGATTTGCTCCAACATTTGAGTCTCTGCTGCCTCTCTCTCTTCCTCTTCTTTGTAGGAATCTAACAACTGCCTGAATGAATAAGTTCAGTAGCATGTCTCTGGCAACAGACATTACTACATGCTTCAGTGGAAGGTGCAGGGAAAAATAAAATGGACAGGTAGTTACAGCTGTGCACAGAGAAAGTTTTTTCACAGTCCTTTAAATGAAAACCTGACTTTTGTCCTGAGACATGAGCAGAGATATTTGTTTACCCTGACAACTTGAAGATGTTAAAATAATCATTCAAATTCTAGTCAGATTATAATTTTTTTAATAATATGGTTGGATTTTAAATTCTTTGCTTGCTTTGTGTCAGGTTCCCCTCTACGAAGAAACTCTACTACAATGACCGAATAGCCTTTCCTCATGCAGTTCATGCCATCTGAAACAGCCTCCCAACATCCTTCTATATATCCTGACACTTCTTTAGGTATTCACCCTCATCACTTCAAACCTGAGCTGAGAGCAATTCCCTTCTCTCTTGTCTCATCTCTGGACAGTTTTTCCTTCTGGTAATTTGCATTTCATATTTGCATGTCATACTATTACTATCCAAACAGGCTTCAGATGCTTTTTGCCATAGAAGGTTAAGTCTTACTATATTAAAGAAAATTTTTCGGTGCCAGCCTAAGATAGCTCTAACAAAGGGGCAGAGGGTGGGGAGGAGGATTTTTTGGACCAGCAACTGGGAGCAGTGAGAGAACTCTGAGTGATGTATGAGTAAGCAGAATATTCAGAAACTGCCACGGCTAGAGAGTCTTTTTTTGGTCACCTTTAATTCAATAGAGAGAAAATTTTTGCTAAGGCCATTTATTCTGAAAGCTTATCTTTCTCCAGTTTGCTTTTCTTATACCCTTCATGCCTTCCTGTCCCTTCCTTGTCTCTTTCAGAACATAAGATCCTGAAATGTCCATCTCTGCTTGTATAATAATAATAGTAATAATTGTTATAATAACACAACAACAACAATAAGCCACGCTAAAGTGAAAAGCTGCTGAAGGGATCAAAGGAGGGGGTATGGATGAGACAGGTCACGTGATGGAGGAAGCAGGGCCTTGTTAGTACGAGCTGTCGCTATGAATCGAGGGCAGCTCATCTCAAGCTCACTCCTAACGATCTTGAGGAAGAGCAAGGGAAAAAAAACAAACACAAAAAGAAGCCATTCAATACACATTGCTGTTTAAGAAAGCTGGCCTCCCCTGAAACTGCTTCAGTGCACAAGAGAGGCACCTTAGAGAGAGACACCCAACACACCCAACACATCCGGAGACACCGAGAGACACCTGGAGGAAAAGAAGTGGTCAGAAAAGTCAAACAGAAGCAAAAGAAGAGGGTAGATTTGGTGATTCCAGGCAGGAGAAGGAAGCAGCTACTCAGTTAAATTACCTCAGATATAGATGAAGAAGGCTAGGATGAGAAGCATGAAGAAAGAGAATTCTTTAGGATGTTCATAGAACACCCACCCATCTCCAGCAGAAGCCAAAGGAGCTGCCTGGAATTACCACACAAATTACCCAGCCAGATCTTTTACTGTAAACAAAGCTGATCACCCACTTGCAGCCGGCCTCTTAAGGGGACCAGGTATCCTATACATGTTCTGCTACTCAATGCCTGTCACGTAACGTTTCAAAGGGAAGAAACAGACGTTGTCAAACCCCTGACATCTGCTAACAGTAGGAAATGTCTTGGGGTGCATATATATTCCCTTTCTTTCATAGCACAGAGGCAGAAATGAAAAGATGTGATTTAACCACAATTATGATGCCACATCTGGTTTCACAGCGTTTCTCTTGAGCTTTACTGAAGCCTGGTTTTGCAGGGGTTTCCACAACTACACCGTGGAATCTCATTAGGAATTTGTTTCAGTTTAACATTTACACATCGCTAAATGTTTACAGACTTTTTCTGTCACTCAGTTCAAATTGTTCCCCCTCTTTCTCCTCCTCACCACATTACTCCTCATTATATCCTCTTAAACAAGCTGTGTACAACTCCTTTCCATACCAGCTTATACATGCTTGTAAAGAACAACATATGCCCAGTCTCTTATTGCTGACATTTAGCAGAACTGTACGCCTGTATGCATGTGGCTCTCTTCAGCTCCAGTCCTTGATATTTCCAGAAAATCAGAATTTGCTTGATGCTGTTCTCCATTTTCCTCCATATATATAAGCCTTCTGTATGCTATCCATCAGCCTGACCTACTCTTCAACTCTTTAATCTCTCCCCTTCCTTTGACTGCCCACACAAGCCATCAGTATTTTAGTTCAGTCATCCTTGCAGTTTAGTTCTTAGTTACAAGGATCACAACACCTTTGATACAACTGTACAACACATTTCAATATTTCTACAATGTAAAACGGGAAAAAAAAAAATCTTTGTTTCCTATGGACAGGAGAATAATATTCCAAGACCATTTATCAGAACAGCAAGGTTGAAAAGGCAAGGACAATGTAGAAGAAAATACATGGCATGCGGAAGAACCCAGAGCAATTTCAGTAAAGTAGGAATGGTGATTCTGATTCTGGATCCTTTGTCAAAATTCTATTTAACACGTCTCCAGGGATTGTGAAAACTGTAGCTTTCATATCCTTTTGTGACCCACAGGACTGCACAGTATAACACACGCCATCACAAGGTCATGTATATTTAGGTGATGAGTAAATATTCATTGTATACATTCTTTCTTGTCATACAGCACCTATCTGTATCTTTAACTGTATCTTCATCTTTAGACAGTGCCTATCTGTCTCTCTATTTTCCACTTCCTTACTTTGATATGCAGCAAGGCAAAGAAGGACAGATTTGATGAAACATTCAATACCACTTGTTAAAGTGCATAGAGCATGAACTGAAATGACGAGAATGGAAGGTGGTGCATAGGAACAAGAAAGGATGGAAAAACAGAGTATGGCAAAACATAGAAAGACAAAAAGGAAAAGTGAACAGGTGAAAAATGGTAGAAAGACTGACTTAAGAAGATGAAATGGAGAAGAGTAGGAGAGAGAGAACGCGAAGAGAAAATGAAGAAACGCTCTCTAGGAGCTGCTGTGGCAAGCTGATGCTCACAAAATCCCCATCAAACTCTGATCGTGCCCCTTGTCTTGCACAATGAAGCAACATGCTTTGTCTGCCCCACAGAACTACATCTCCCATTGCCATCTTCTCCAGGGCAGTTTCTGCCTCAACAGCTCTTCTCCATATACAACCACATCAGCTGCCAAACTCATTTTTTACTGCCAAGAGGGAAGAACGGAAAGCCCATTCAGAGAAAGCAAAATGAGAAGCACAGAAGTGAAATCATGGAACTAGCAGGGCAAGATAAAAAAAGGCACAACACACAAGTAAGAAGACAAAGCTCCGGGATTCAAAAGATAAAAGCAAATCAAATGAGACACAGAAGTGGAAATTCTGGGACTCAGATGCAGGGATCCCCTCACCTGACTGGCTGGTGCTAACATTGATGGTGGCATAGTGGGGTGCTTCTGAACTCAATTCAGTCACCAAGTTGACCGCCTGGATCTCAAAGGTGTACTGCACGCGGGCCAAGAGGTTGGAGACTTGCACGCGACTTTCTGTCAGGCCCACTTGGCGTGGTTCAAACTGTACGCTGTCCCCACAGCGCACGCATGGCCCTGAGGACCCTGCTGGACATACTTTGCAGATGACATTGAAGAACACATCCTTGCGGCCACCTAGGTCCTTGGGGAGGCGCCAGGTCAGGAGCACGTTGGAGCCAACAATTTCATAGCTAAGGTCACGGGGAGCAGAGGGGATACCTAGAAGACAGAATGAAAGATCAAAATCACATGAGAGAATCGGAGAGAGGTGGGGGAGGGCAGAAGACAAAGCAGGGGGAAGAGAACAGAAGAACAAGTTGCTTTTTCTTCTCATTCTTACTCTTCTCTCGTTGTTTCTCTGAACATGGCTAAGAAAAACATATTCTTTGCTACATCAAACATACACTTCCATACACGAAGGAGCAACTGTACTATCACATTTTAGAGAAAAAAAATTAACAAGAAGGGTCTTTGTTTCAAGGCTGTGACTTTTATTTTTCCCTAAAAGAACAGCCAGTGTTTAGGGAAATTCCAAGCCTTTGCAATTTTAAATTTTCGCACTAGCTTAGTAAAGATATGTCTCCACTGAGACCTTTAATTCTCTCCTTTGGCACCTAATATCTCTGAACTCTCTCAGATGTCAGTTAGCCTGTTCCATTTATTGCAGGAACTGAACACCACTTTCCCTATGATTACTCCTGCTGCCAGCCAGATTCCTGAATTGCATCGGGAGTAAACTCTGACAACTAAAAACTGCCCATTCTGTGCATCCAACACTTCCCCTGCTGGCACAGAGACACTGATGAGAAGGAGGAAAATGCAGAGGATGAGAAGATGGCATGGGGATGAGAATGGGACAAGACACTGGAGCTAGAAAGTGCAAGGCTCAGGCAGGTAAAAATAAGCAGCAGTGTTGCACTGCTAAACCTGGGCATAGCCACAAAGCAAGACTGGAAGGGCAGGGACAGGGAGGCTGAGCTCAGTAACAGGGCAAGGAAACATGATTTACAGCACATTTCCCTCCAAAGGCTGTAATGAAATCCAAGAATCCTCATTCTCATCATTACTCTGTAGTCAACAGTATTGATGAAAACTATGGGCCAAGCCTTTCTCGGTCTAGCGCTGATCAATGTAAAGGGTGACACCCTCTATTAGTACAGGTGGATGAGGTCTTTGTGGGGGATCTCTCCGGTTGCAATCTAGTTCATTGCTGGAGCATTTGAGTATTTCCAATAGCTATATTTCCCTGGGGACTCACATTTCCAGTGTTGTTAAAAAAATAAATTATGTTGGAACACTGCACACAGAAGACTGTTTAAAAAATGTATTACTGACAAGATGAAGCATTTGTACATCAGGAAATGTCAGAATTAAATTTTCTTTTGTAATTTTAACTGGGTGTCTCACCATTTGCATATTTAATTCCATGATCACATACTAATTTTCCCTAAGGATTCTTATCACAGTCAATGCAAAGGATAGACAACTGCTCAGGAAAAATAATCCCTGTGAAGTCAAGATTGCTTGATGCTGCTGAAGATGGATTCTGTGCAGTATAGGAAGCACGGGATTATGGAAAAAACCCACAATCGCACTTCCTAATTTCTGAGTGTTTAACTTCAGAGCCATAAAGTGTTTGCAAGATGCTTTAGGAAGTTCATTTTTTTCCCTGTCACTTCCACAAAGGTCAAGGGTGACATCTGATATATTATTTAAACTATATTTTTGAGTGCTAATCACTAACCATATTTAATTTTCTGCATCTAATTATTCTTTCTTGACCTATTAACATTCATAATCAATGACTGTGAAAAGTCAAAACTGATGAGAACCACAAAGAAACCAATGAAAAAATAAATTATTTTACCATAAATAAAATTTGCACAATTTGAATTCTGTGCAGTAAATATGGTCTTCACACTTTCAGTGATAAAGGGAAGAAAATATTGGTTAACTCCATCAATGAACGATGTTTACCCCGTGTATAAAATGAGTTTAGCATTTCATGAGAAATTAGTATACTCTCATCAAAAGTTGCACCTTATGCATACTTGCAATGGACTTACTTATTTAATGCTGCGTGAGTCATCTAAAATTCGATATTTTTTCATTTCTGAGCATCTAGTATTGCAACACCCCAGTATTCTCAAAACCCAGTTTCATCAATGTATCAACATTGTAAAAAGCATGTTGGAATACTTCTGCCTTCTCATCTACATTCAGTGCGTGGATACACTCTGCAGCCAACAGGAGGAGCAAAGGGAAGTTTTGGGTTATTTCAGAGGTCATGAGAAGAGGTGAATTGCAACTCCCCTGAGTCATTCAGGCACATTCTCTCTCATCAACTGCCCTTCTTACTTTCGAACACTCCATCCAAACACTTACCAGTGCACGGAGCATCAGAATTGTCCAAAGCAGATCGATAGTAGCGGTTCTGACACACACATTCACTGGAACCTGGCAGTGGAGTGTGGCTGTGGGCAGGGCATAGATGGCAGGGGTCATCTCCCACAGATACTTTAAAGAAACCAAGGGGACAGGCTAAGAGGAGGAAAATGAGAGAGGCAAAAGCAGGAAACTCATTAATTCGGATTCTAGAAACAACACAATCTATTTTACATTTAATTCATGCTGCTGCTGTAGAGAGAAGTTATTACATAGAATAGCTACTACTGGTTTTGTTGCTTTATGGAGCACGTATTGTTAAAGTTGCAATTTCAAAACGGTTTATTTTATTCTATACAATAGGTGCTTAAATTGATTCACTGGCAGATGAAAACGAACCAGTCCAGAAACAGCTTTGGCCATCTGAAATAATTGTCTTCTCATTACTCACTCAACGAGCTTTAGCTTTGGAGAAGCCAAAGAGCATAGTCATGCGATCTGTCTGGAAATAGCCACAGCAGTTACAGGTATTATCCACACCTCCTTCTCCCCACCCAACACAGCCACAAAAATGGATTTTTTTATGCTGCCTTCAACAGTTTCATTGCTTAAAGTAATAAAAGCTACAATGGCTGATTTTGCATCAAAATTAGGAGCAGGCACTCAGATTGGCAGTCCTAGTGTTTTCCTGTAGGTCTGGAAACTTCCCAATAATGGATAAAAGCCTCTTAATTTAGTCAAATTTAATCTGCAAATGCATAGGAACATGCCTATGCAAAAAGCTGAAACAAGGATGGAAATCTATCCTACAGGGAAAGAAAATGAAAAAATAATAACTTATTAACAATATGGGAGTATGGCACGTTCTAGGTTTGGCAAAGATGCTGTGCTGAATTACATAACAGAAGGTGCTTGGATCTTACACTGAAATGCTAGGATAAAGCTTTTACAATATTTATGTAAGTTTTATGTAAGTTTTCTAAAGCTGATTTTCTATACAGATACAGCTCTTTTAGATTTTATGGACGAACAAGCTCACGTGAAAGTTCATTTATGGACCGAAATTTGGTTCACAATAAAGAGCATTTACAGGGAATGGGAAACTTTCAGATAGACCCCAGATGAGCATCTGATGTCAAAACACAATAAGGGATGCACTTAAGAGAAGAACTGTCCTAGTGATTACCATAAGCAGAACAATCCAAAGGATTGTGGATAGCAAAAAGTTATATAAAAAAAGAAAAATGTGTAAGAGAAGAATATTGTATACAGATGTTAATATGAAATTAGGGTATCTAATGAATGTTCCAAAATGGAACACCACACCAGGAGCTGCAGAATTAGCCCATCTGGTTATTACTTACTGTACTTACAGGCTTCCACCTCTAATAACAATTATTTGGAAATGTTTCGAACCCACATGGGGGCTGAGTGGCCATTGATGCATCTTTCTTAACAAATAAACAACTTCAGAAAAACAGAGTAGCTTGCTTATCTAACCTTCTTCTCATATGTGTTCAATTCCCGTTGCTTTGGGTTTTCAAAGCCCAGTGCAGAATTTTTGATGTATACTGTGGGACTGCAGGTATGCAAACCTTAACAAAGCTGGAAAGGTTACAGCTGCAGTCCAGACATAACAGCCAATAACATCTGTGGAGTCCCATCAGCTTTATGCCTGTTATATTACTTCATCTTCTCTGCCAGAAGTCTTCTTGGCTGAAGAGTAACCTCCACATGTACTGTGATAAGAGTGATAAGCCCTGGAACAGGTCAGACCATAAAAGGGACTTCAATAACTCTGAATGATAGCTATTAGATAGGAGAACACTGATTCTTCCCAGCACTCAGAAAATGACAACATTCAGTGTGTGATACATTGCCATACGGAAAGGCAGGGAGAAGAAGAGACTGTAATTTTGCGTATGATGGATGATGGTAAGAAAAGAGGAACTGCCTTTGCCTTCAGGCCTTTATCTAGCAGAAAGTCAAATCATTCTCATATGGAAAGATCTGTCCCTGTGTTCCCCTGGACAAAAAAGTAAGTAAAATTTTGTCCACTTTATGAATTATATGCCTTTCATTCAGTTTAAGGCTCTGCTAACAGCCACAGATGTATAATACAATTTTCACATTTCTTGGCAAATGAACCTGTACTGAAACTATGACTATTATGAATGGGAAGATCTTATCCAACTCGCTCTATAGTCCTTCAACCAAAATTTACCACTTTCAGGGATCTTCCTTTATTTATTTGAAATTTAAGAATGCTGAACTGAATGTGAACTTCTTTATTTTCTTACAAGTCATTTTACCTCATCCATTTTTCTTGCATCAAACCCCTTCTCAAGCTTTTGTCAAGGCTTAGAACTAATGGCACATTCATTCCACTTGTCAAGGTAGACCCTGGAGAATGGTTCTTTTTCTTCATTCAGTGCTAGAGCCTGACATCAAGTGGGACAATGACCTTGCTGCTAGTCACAACAGTGAAAATGAGCAGATAATGATAATGCCTGCAGTCTACGTGATGCTAAAAGGAAAGCTGTAGACGATATAGACTTTGCCCCTGTAATGCAAAAGCATATTTACCCTGCAAGGGTAGTGCTCCGAGAATTCAAGTAGATTAATCTCTAGCCCAACTGCAAATCATATGGAAAGCTAGACAAAGCTGTGAATGAAGAATAATTTGTCTGGTATTTAGTAAATAAAATTTATTTTAAAATAAACATGATTGTGTTAAAAATAAACAAACATTTATTTTTATGTGGTGCTTTGAAGTCTACTGGCAACTTGCTGTTGAGCCTGGGGATGCAGGGATGAGGGCTGCAGGGATGGCACACTGTTGATGAGTTAGACAAAGGTATTAAGCAAAAGTGCAATGTTGTAGTGTTTACGTAATGGAATGGACATGCCAGCAGCACTACCACCTCAGTAAAGAAAGCCAGTTTATATAAGGAGAGCAAGTCTATTGCTTAAAAGGCCATGCAAGATTTCATTAATGCTGTGGACTGGTCACTCCAAGTGACCAGAAGCATTCAACAGCTGCTTAGAAAAACCAATCAACCAACCAACATGGCAAGAATACAAATCTTTGTATAGGGACATGGCGCCTGCTAATGGATAACAATGTTATCTACTCATACCACAGATACAGTACAGTACTATACAGACAACACTTTGGAAAAGGCACTCGTAACAAATATTAGAGACCAAATACTTACAGCTATTCTTTCATATTTGCCTCACAAAATTTAATTTCTTCATCCACGCACTGTGCCTGCCATTATATGCCTGCACCATATACAAAGGTAGGTTACTGCTGTCTCCTCTAGCACCTCCCAGTGTGCTACGCTTTTTGTGCTGTCACACTTCGATGGTTTCTTGCTATCTATTCTCTCTCTTACTCATTGAGGCAGCATCTATTCTTGAATGTAATCCCAGAACTGTAAAACTCAGTGAATGAAGAATTGTTTATTTATGGTGAAGAGCAATGTCAGCATGAAAACAGGTGACTTTACAGTAAATTACCAGTTTAAATAAGAATGCTTCCACCAACTACAGCAGCAGGCTTCAGAGAAAAACTTCCAATACAAGGAGCAGATGAAAAAAAAAAAAAATCCTAACCACATTTAAGAAGGAACCTGGCCTGTTTCTAAAGTGATTTTGTGATACAGTTGCCATTGAGAGCAAAGTAGCAGATTTCATGTAAACATATCTCCTTCTACCAAGGCCTCCCCGTCCAATACTCCCTTGTTCTGTATTTAACATAAGCAGAGTGTGAAGCAGCCACATAGGCTCATCTATAAGCACACCACTACAGCTGAGTAAATTACACAAATAAAATTCCACCGCAGCTACACCAACAAAACAAATTTCAGTAATATTTCTCTGCCCTTATATGCTCCTTCCCTTCTGAGAAAAGAGGTGGAATTTCTGCCATTTTGGCTATCATGTTCCTCCTCAATGACCCAAAGAAACAGATGAAAGAGGGGTACAAACAGTGAATTAAAGTCTCCATTAAGATGTATCATTTTTACAAGATCACTCAAGTACAAACAAAACACCGACTGTGATGGCTAATCGTTTTTTTATGCAAAAACAGCCCTAAAATGTTAAATGTTAACTTAACACATCACAGAGAGAAGGGAGCTAAGAAGTCTCCCTGTAAGAAAAAAATCAAGAGAGCAGACTTGTGTAACAGCACATGGTGATCCCCACTTACACAGAGCACAGCCAAGCGCCGTTCTCAGTACACCATGAACATCTCTGGCATGTGGCATTCAGTCCGTATTCCGTGCAGATACCCACGATAGGCAGCTGAATCCCAACCCCAGCCAATACAATTGGTGGAACCTAATGAGCAATTCGGCTCACTCTAAAGCAAACACCCAAGGAGCAATTCAGTTGCCCATACATTTGGGAAGCGCCTGGTATCCATTCTCTCTCTCATCCAAACGGCATTCCAGAAGGTGCTGGGTCTTCAATGGTTCCTATGCCATATCTGCTAGCCCTGAGTAGATGTCTTAGCTACACCGCGCGTCTCAGATGGCCTTAGATCCTTACATGGGCAAAACTGAACGGAGCTGAGAGATGACAGCTCTAAGTAGCCTCACCTTTGGAGGCCCTGATCCTCAAGGGGGACTTCAACCACCCTCCTATCTGCTCTAAGAGCAACACAGCAGGGCATAAGCAATTCATGAAGTTCCTGGAAAGCATCAGTCACTACTTCCTGACCAAAGCCATAGAGGAAACAATGAGGGGAGCTGCCCTGCTGGACCTCAGGCTCACAAACAGGGAAGGGCTCACCGGTGATGGGAAGGCTGAAGGCAGCCTTGGCTGCAGGGACCATGTAGAGTTTAAGATCCTGAGAGGAGGGAGCAGAGCAAAAAGCAAGCTCACAACATTGGACTTCAGGAGAGCAGATGTGGCCCCTTTGGGGATCTGCATGCAGGAGTCCCATGCGATAAGGCCCCGGAGGGAAGAGTGGCCCCCAAAAAAAGAGTTAATGTGCAAGGATTACCTCCTCCAGGTGCAAAAGTGCTCCACGCCAGCAAGCAGGAATTCAGGCAAAAATGCCAAGAGGCTTGCGTGTTTCAACAAGAGGCTCCTACCTAAACTCAAACAGAAAAAGGAAGTATGCAGAAGGTAGAAGCAGGGACAGGTAACCTGGGAGGAACATAGAGGCACTGTCTGAGCATGCAGAGACATGGTGAGGAAAGCCAAAGCCTACCTGGCATCCCATCTGGCAAGGGATGTCAAAAGTAAGGCGGCCTTCTCTAAGTACGTAAGCAGCTAAAGGAGGACTAGAGAAAATGTGGGCCCTCTGATGGTTGGCACAGGGGACCTGGTGACACAGCACAACTTCTTCACGTCAGTCTTTACTAGCAAGACCAGCCTTCAGGTCCCAGAGACCGGGCAAAAGTCTGGAGCAAGGAAGATCTTCCTCTTGGTAGAAGACCAGGTGAAAGGAAAGAGGGTAGATTTAGATTAGATGTAAGGAAGAAATTCTTCACCATGAGCGTCGTGAGGCACTGCAACAGCTTGCCCAGAGAAGCCATGGATCCCTCATCCCTGGAAGTGTTGAACGCCAGGCTGGATGGCGCTTTGAGCAACCTGGTCTAGTGGAAGGTGTCCCTGCCCACGGCAGCGGGGTGGGAACCAGATGATCTTTAAGGTCCCTTCCAACCCAAACCATTCTATGATTCTACGAATATTTAGGCAAACTGGATGCACATAATTGCATGCGCCCTGATAAGATGCACCAATGAGGGAGCTGGCAAGATCCTGCACCTTGGGAGGAATAATCCCATGAACCAGTATATGCTGGGGGCTGACCATCTGCAAAGCAGCTTTGCAGAAAGCGTCCTGGGAGTCCTGGTGGACACCAAGTTGAACAGGAGCCAGCAATGTGCTCTTGCTGCAAAGGCGGCCAATGGTAGCCTGGCCTGCACTAGGAGGAGTGGTGCTAGCGGGTCGAGGGACGTGACCTTTCCCCTCCACTCAGCTCTGGAGAGGCCAAGCTTGGAGTCCTGTGTCCAGTTCTGGGCTCCCCAGAATGAGAGAGACATGGACATACTGGAGAGAATCCAGCAAAGGGCCACAAAGATGATGAAGGGACTGGAGCATCTCTCATAGGAGGAGAGGCTGAGAGAGACTGAGAGACTGTTCGGCCTGCAGAAGGGAAGGCTTGCGGGGATCTTATCTATGTGCACAAGTACTTGAAGGGAGGATGCAAAGAGGACAGAGACAGGCTCTTCTCCGTGGTGCCCAGGGACAGTGCCTGAGGCAATGGGCACAAACTGAAACACAGGAGGTTCCCTCTGAACACAAGGAAACACTTTTTACCATGAAGGTGACTGAGCCCTGGAGCAGCTTACCCAGATGGGTTGTGAGGTATCCCTCCTTGGAGAAATTCAAAAGTGGTCTGGACGTAGTCCTGGGCAACCTGCTGGAGGTGACCCTGCTTGAGGTGGGGATGTCCTCCAGAGGTCTCTTCAAAGTTCAGCCATTCTGTGGTTTCCCTTAAACATATGCAAATTAAAATGCCTGGATAGATCCCTGTGGTCTTGGCTGCCCCACTGCCAGATCTTTTACCACATACATGATTGTGGGTGTACTGGGAACAATGAATGGAAAATTCTTGATGCTAGGCTACGTCTCATTTCAGATGTTCAGAAGTGAAATGAGATTAAGATTGGCAGGTTCCTTCTGAGGGAGGAACCTGAGAATAAAGTTTAAAGGAGACAGAGAAAAGTGTAAAGAACAGCAATAAGGAAGAGAGTCACCTGCCCAGTTCAACTCATGACAGAAAAGGCAACTGAACAACTATGGAGTGGAATCCATAGCAACTTTAGGAGGAAAGATCTCTCTGCAATGATTATTTTTGTATTGTTTAGTGAAAAAAATTAACGACTTCATAAACCTATAATCTCATGCTGGTATTTCCAGGAAGGATGGCAGATACAGCGAAAGAATCATGCTTTGAAACTCTCATTCTGCCCCTGGGTATTTCTACTTCCAGAAGAAAAACAGCAAAATGAAATCATACAGCATACCGCAAGCAAAGCTGAGTTGTAAGCAATTAAACATGACTCACATCTCCCCCGCCTTCCTAATGAAGAGCTAGATGGGAAAAAAAAAAGAAAAAAAAAAGACTACGACCTAAGATTTGTAGTTACTTATATTTTACATTTGTAATTTTGGCCAATAAGGCTGGACTGACTACAATAGACACTAACTGGCCTCCATGTAGCTAGAGAATGGCCTCCACACGCAGAGACTGCAGCTATCACACATCTGCTTCCACCTAAACTCTGACTGCTGCCTCTGCATCCAGTCGGGGAGCTACTTACATTCATGAGCACCTTTATCCCTTTCCAAAGTTGTCTAAAATACGCTAGCTCGCTGCACTCAGGACTTTAGCCCACAGATGGCAACAGTAATTGTTCCCATGACATGGAGCTTTTCCTGGCATTGCCTCAGTCCGGTCACTCTATAAATAGTATATCAAAGGTCAAGTTGGGAGGAAAGAGAAAAAAAAATCCCCTGGCAACCTAAATAGGCAAAAGCCACTTCCTTTTATTCCAGCAGTTACAGTGAGCTGTCTTTCCACACACAGACAGAATCCATCTCTCATTTGTTTCTGAAGGATCCCTTTTTTCACACCATGAGATTTTTCAGTTTTCAGGTACCTTACATTCGCTTCTTAACGCAGATCATGGCATCATGTCCCCTTGCTGTAGTCCTACAATCTCTGCAGATGACTACTGTGCTCACTGGAGACAGTCATAACAAATACCCAAGCTAAAGCAAGCCCACCAGCACTAGGACTGGCATGTTTTGCTTTAGTGAACATTACCATTTCAGGACCATCCCAGAGAAAGCCTGAACAAGAGCAGCTTCTCCTGAAACACGTCCACTGTGTGCCTGCAGAACAACTTCAGACAAAACACCATCAGTTAAGCAACCGGCCTTGCCACTGGGGATAGTACGACTTGATCATCCCCCAGGCACCAGTACTTTCCAAGAAAACACAGATTTAGCTCTCATCGATTCACAATATCCAATGCAAGGACAGAGGGTTGTAGAGCTAGCACCTCAGGGGGCAGAGCAAGCTGCCACTTCCCATCAAGTCAAGGTTAGTATAAAAGGAGAAGGCAGAGTTCAGAGTGCACAAGCGCTTTTCTCTCAGCCTGTCTCAGTCATTTTTTATACCTTGGCACAGTGTCAGAATGCCACAACAGTTCAGCTGGGCACAGCTCACTTCAGAGACACTGACCCAATTTCCTTCAGCTCCACCCTACAACACTCGCCCCTGTGTTGCCTGTATTTGCCTTACTGCTCACTGGAGACAAGCTCCACCTGGGAGGCCAGAGGAGCAGTTTCTGACAGGTTCCTAATGATAACAAATATCAAAAACAGCAGAGAAAAGTGCTGGAATCATGGAGTGTGGGGCGGAGCGGGGGGGGGGGGGTGTGTCAAGAAAATGGAAATGGGGAGGGGACAGATGAAAAACCAAAGAAGTTAAGAGAGAAAGAGGGATTGAAAAGCCCACTTAGACAATAAGAACAGAGAGAAAATGTTCCGAGAGCAAAACAAAACACAGCAAGGGGACAGGGACCAAGAAGGGCAGTCAGAAACTTCAACAGAGCTTTATGTATCCCCAGGAGTGTTTTTAGGGAATGTGATACAGATGACACTGACTTTTTGTACCCTGATATGATTTGGAACTGAGCTGTGACATAGGAAGACATTTAGAAAAGCATAAAATTGCTCTCTTGACTGAGACAAGTGATCTGTTTCTTATATGGGAGTTCTGCTCCCAGGTGTACGGTGGGGCAGCGAGAATGAATACCAGATGTGAGAGTACCAAAAATGAACAGCCGTCAAAGCTGGCACTGGCGTCAAACTGGGAGGGACGAATGGACATAGCTGAATTTGAGGCCTAGGGGAAACTGGATGTGCAGAGCTACAGAGGGCCTCAAATGAGAATGACTCTAGGCAAAGCAGAATCAGCATGGAGTTTAAAAGAGAAGATAACTGGTATGGGCCATGCCACTTGCTCTAACTAGATAATGGGAAGCACTGCTAGAATAAGCCCTGAACTGAATCAACTGGAAAGAGGGATGGAGTTTGGCAGTTACAGAGGGCAGGATGAAGGAAGGATTTAATAATTGATAAAATTGTAGAAATACAATTTAGACATTAGTCTCTTATAATGCAAGAAAGATGGCATAATTAGCATGCAGAAGACACACTGGAAAAGAAAAATCTAAGTAACTTTTAGATAAAACACTCCCTTTTTTTTACCCCAGAAATAAGCCTATGGTGATAGGGAGTAATTTCCCACTGGGGCAGGATATTCCACCGTGACTGTTACTGTGGATCTTGCATCTTGTTCTGAATGAGGTGGAATCAGCCAGAGTTAGAAGCGAGGCATGGTGAAGCGATAGGGCCCTAGGTTGATCTAGAGTTTTATAGTTTCTACAACTGTTTAGGTGGGGAAGAGATAGCAGAAAATGAAAGAAACATAAGGAGAGAAGAGTGTGGCTTTTGGTTTTCTTAAATGGAAAAGGAAAGCATCAAATCAACTGAGAAAATAAATGAAGTGACTAGGAACTGTTTCCTGCTGAACTGTTGATAGGAGATTAGTTGAATAAGGGATTTTTAGGTAAAAGAGGTAGAGCTGAAGCAATTATCAGCTAGTTACATATTGGGAGGACTGCCAGGGAATGGGCTGTGTGAAGAAAAAAAGGCAAAACAAGAGAGGAAAGATTTGGGCAGGGAAAGGATGGAATATGAGTAGAGAGCAACCACTGGATATAGGAAAAGCAGCAAACTACTTGAAAAGCACCAAAATGTATGTCCATGTAGCAGAATAAGGCTGGAGAAGCTCATGAAAGGAGCAATACGTAAGGAAAAAAAATATAAATAGATAACCTAGCACAAGGCACCAAACATTATTATCAACTGTGAGTTTACCTCGAAGTTAAAGCTCTTACTCAGGAGAGGCTAAGTCACTGGGTTTGTTCATTTTAAAGAAGAGAAGGCTGGGGTGGGGGGGGAACTTATGGCTGGCATCAGCCACTTAATGGAAGGATATAAAGAAGGTGTAGGCACAAGGTGGTAGAACATGAGACACAAGTTATAATAATCACTTATTACACCTTATTACAATCTCCTTCTATATAGGAAAAATAGATTTCACCATGGGTGTCATCAAACATTGGAACAGTTGCCCAGGGGCATTGTGGAATCTTCATCCTTAGGAATAATGAAAACTAGACTAGAATAGGCCTTGAGTGACCTAACCCAATTTGGCCCTGCTTTGAGTATGAGGTTGGAGCAGATGACTTCCACAGGTCCCTGCAATGTAAATTATTCTATGGTTTTAAAAGAAGCATTTTTTAAGTGATTAAAATTTGTATTTTTTTTTGCTAATAGTATATGCATATTTTTAGCAGACTGCTGAAGCTTATGCTTTAACATAAATCTTAACATTGCCTTAGCCTCATACACTGAAAAAAGTTTATCCAGGCTGGTAAGGAAGGGCATCTTTTAATAACACAAAAATAATCATGCGATATTCTTCCCAAATGAACCCTCAAAGAGCTGTGTGCACAGTTACTAGCTCCGCCAGTTATCAGTAATACAGATGTGATTCCTTCTGCAATCAGAAGGGACTACATATGACCACATGCCATGGGCAATTTTACGGAATCTTCTTCTCTATCTGACTTTGTACACCCTTGCATCCTACAGAAGAGCCAATTACAGCTGCTACAGAAGACAGGCAGACCTTTTGCTTCCTCCATACTCTCAGTAACATCCAGGGAAAGAAGACAGGAGAAGCCATGTGGTGAGTTAACCTTGGCAAACAGCCAAATACCCACCCAGCCACTCTCTTGCACCCCCTCCTCAGCAAGACATAGGGAGAAAGTATTATGAGAAAGCTCGTGGGTAGAGATAAAGACAGGGAGATTGTTTACCAATTACTATCACAGGCAAAACAGGCTTGGCGAAAATTAATTTAATTTATTGCTGATTAAAATAGATTTGGGTAATGAGAAAACAAAACCAAACATTAAAACAACACCTTTCCTCCTCCCTTTCCCAAGTTCAACTTAACTCTTTTTCACTCCAAACTCTTCTACTCCACCCAAGCATCACAGGGTAGGACACTGGGTGTGCAGTTTCTCTCTGTCACTCCTTCCCTCTCACACTTTTCCCCTGCCCCAGTGGGGGCTCTCCATGAGCCACAGTTCCTTCAGGAAACATCCATCTGCTCCGGCATGGAGTACTCCACAGGCTGCAGTGCAGATGTCTGCTCCAGCGTGGGTTCTTCCACAAGCTGCAGAGAATATCTGCTCCAGCAGCTGGAGTATCCCCCCTCTTCCTTCTCTGACCTTGGTGTTCCCTCTGCTGTTTCTTACTCTTTTTGTTCCCTCCTCCTTTCTCTGGCTGGTGTTTTCTGCCCCTTCTTAAATATGTTTGCACAGAGGTGCCACACAGGTGGCTAATGGTCTGTCCTGTGGTGGGTCTGTTGTGGAGCTGTCTGGAAAAAGCTATGTCTGGCATGGGACAGCCTCTGCCCTCTTGCCACAGAGGCCACCCCGTCAGCCCCCACCACTACTAGAACCTTGGCGTGTAAACCCAAACTATGATACCCAACAAGGGGATCAGCAGTCCAAGTCCAACAAGGGAACTTCAACAAGGATGCAAAGACTTGCCCGCAATCTCATGATTGAAATAGCTCCCTCCACTCTATCCCTTTCTAAATATGGTTCCATGTATGTTTTTCTCCTGTAGTCCCATGATCTTCTCTCCCTCAGACATCAAAGCTGGATAAAAGGAGAAAAGTCAGTCCTCTGAGCTACAGAAACAGCAGGTGAGTAGCTAGAAGGTAATTGCAGATTTAGGGGTATACTTATACAGAAACGGCACATTTTCAGTGATGCGGGACAAACATCATATTGGATACTGCTATGGGACTGAGTAGAAAAACAGATATGGAGCTTGATTGGTGGAACTGACTTGGAATTAATTTGTATTTGGACTTAAAAAGAAAAAAAAGATAAACTATGCATTATCAAATTAATAGTTCTATTTCAGTGATTTTTCAAGCTAAGAGCTCACCTTACTTCTTCATTTGGAAGTCAGCTTAGCACTTTATCAAGTAGTGATTTCTCTTCTCTTTTTTCTCCACATTGTCATTTTTGAAATATTTTTAAAAACGTCTCAGTCATGAATTCTAAGTATTATTTTCAAAAGCATCTGGTAACTTAAATCCCATGTGACTTTTAGCTAAAAGGCAATGATAGGCAGTGAGCAGTGAATCCAAAGAAACATTATATTGTAAAATGGTTTGTGGGGATGGAATCTGGGAACAACTGTTTTCAGTAACGAATCTGTCGATCTGAAAGAAGATGAGGGACAACAGGCAATCAGTCCAGAATTTTGGGAACCAGTAGCCTAGGATGGCCTAATCACCCCAAACTTTCCATTTCTGGCCTTCTATGTGGAAAAACACTTAGAGTTGCAGGAAACCTTGCAAGGCAAGGCACCCTCTGTGTATTCATCTACAGAAAGTAAAGGAGCTAAGGTCCCAATCTTCCTTTTTCCTCTGTAAACTGCCAGTCTCCTTTCTGACTGTTCAGCATGAGAAAAAGTCTAGTTGGATAAAGCCAAAAGTGAATCCCACACATACCACATCCCACATCACCTAGAGGGCTTACTAAAGGATGCTGTTTCACTCTTCTGTTTAGCTGGAGAAATTGGCCACGTAGTAAGAAACAGCAGGCAGTCTTACGAAACGAATGAAAGAAAGTATCTTAACTCATGGTAGAGGGCAGGAAAAAAAAAAAAGGGCTTTCTATCTATCTGCTCAGAATGGTTCTTGTCAGATTCTTTGTTCTAAATAAAGAGGTAACAGCTGGTCCAGGAAGGACTTCACAGGCTTCCATATGGTGAGGGGGAAGGCAATGCCCACACACTCTTCTACTAAAGTATAAGACGGAAACTTGCTTCTCCTTCCTATCCTTGGCTCATTCTTCAGTCTTATTAAGAAGAGCTCTCTGTAGGATCATCAGTAGAAATCTGCCTTTGGGCTATTGCTTTTGTTCTGTATTTCATATAGAGCACTGTAGCAACTCTGTAATGCAGTGTACTCCTGTTCTTAGGAAGAAGGGAGAACATACAGAGAAGTCCTGGAAAGAACTCCACGCAAAGAAACACCAAGCAAGGGGACAAACTACGCTAGCTGAACATGCCTCCATTCAGACAGGACAGCAACATATTGCTAGCAGAAGAGATCAGGAATGGTGATCAAGCCAGAGGAGTTTATGAGAAACATGAGGAGAAAAAATACCTTCTAACATTAAAGTTCATCATTTGGTTGTTCTAAGCTGCTCATGGAATCCCAGGAAATAAATGATGGGAACTGTATTTTGTGGTTTGATAAACTGTCATTATTTCAGTTATTCCTTAAAATATTTACCATTTTCATCTATCTCCAGCTTCAGTGATAATGGGGCTGCAAGGGAGTGTCAGCTTTCATTGAACGCTACAAGAAAGGGAAGACAGATTTTTTAAAAATCCCTAATTTTATTTGCCAAGCCTAATTTCCATATTTTTTTGAGTGCTTAAGACTACTATCTGCTACTAAATTATTGACTGGCAGTTTACCTGGATTGTGAACTGATGCAGTTCATCATGCTACTGATGCAGACAACACAGCTAGTGTCATATAGAGCTGCTCTGTGTCTGTCTGAGCTTTCTGTCTCAGGAGCAACACTGTAGGAATGTAGTTACATTTCTTTCAGGATGAGCAGGATAAAAAGGCGCATACATTTTACTCATTCTCAAAGCTTAAACAAATAAAAAGCACTTACCAATATTAATTGCTTTATAAGTCTCCAGCACAATGAACTGTATTTTAACAAAATTACTTTGCATGACTGCAATCACTTCATGAAACAGGAATTTAAGATAACATATTGACAACCATTCATTGCATTTGCACTTGTTGTTAACCAGAATATTTGTACTCTCAATGTCCCAATTGACCTCTTATTTGAATAAATTATAACCCAACTGACAAAATTGTGTCTGCAGGCAAAACTGGGCTCCACATTACATTTAATTTTTTAGAGTACTAAGGCTGGTGCAGCAACATTTTACATCGCTGAGAGATCTTGAGTAGATGCATATTAAAACCAAGGATCCACCAGAAGAACATTATACACAAAATTATATAACCAACTTAAGCAGTTTGGTCTAATGGACTGTCTTAAGCTTGAGATAGGAAGACAGTCATGACATTAGACTGGGTGTTCAGGCTTGGCCAGATTTTAGCCCAATACCATTACTGGGTGATACGTAATTTATTCTACCTCCTACATGCATTTCACAGAACATAACATGGGCCCCAGGGCAGGGAGCACATTAGAGGCAGTGATAATACCATTATGACTGCTTTTTCTTACTGACCCAGGCTCATAGATCCCTCCTGCATGTTCTCTGTCCCATGACCAGGCTGCTGCCATTTCCCCTTTCTTTTTTTTTATCACTAGTTCCAACAGCACAAAAGGGCCCAAATTAGGTGGGACGGTAGAGTGTATTAGCTCTGGGCTCAGCTTTGCTCCTTGTAGGGTCTCTCCTCGAACGCTGTTGCCTCTTGGTAAAGAAGTGGAACTATGTTAGAGCTGGCTAGTTATAACTCCTGCTAATTCTGTGTATGTAGCCTAACAGGCTGCCTCTGGTGGCAGCTTGACTTAAAGCCTGAGTGGAGTTTCCAACCATGTTCTTAGCACCAAGAAGTGGTCACTCCAACTCCAGTCTGAGGAGCTAATAGTGTCAGAAGAGGCTGCTAGTAAGCATCCTCTGTGAGAAATTATGTACTCTCCTAGCTCTGTGCACTTTTGGCATATGCCAAATACTACTGAGGACCAACAAAGAAGTGGCTGCTGAAGAGGTGGGGAAAAAGGGTCTCTCACCTTGGCAGGCTCGTTCATCATCAATAGGCTGGTAGCCAGCCTTGCAGGTGCATCGTCCAATGGCCACCATCCACTCCCCTTCTCCATTGCAGTGCAACCGAACGCCTGAAGACCCAGTCATGCTTGTCTCTTCAGCATTTGGCACACACGTCCCTGGTGACTCCACCAGTGAGGTCCTCTCCCCTCCAGCAAAAGTTTCAGGGAAGGAGGCAAATCCTTTCACCACAGCTGGGCACTTGTAGAAAAAGACTTGGACTGCCACCAGGGACATGCAGGCTCCTGAGTCCTGAAAGGCTAGGTAGAAGCCATGCTTGGTGAGCGGCCCAAAGCTACGTACTTTAACATTCATCTTTACCACCTTCCCAGTGCTGTCCACCTGGGAAAAGCTTTCATCAGCTGCAATAGTATCCACTTTGGTCCAGGGGCCCTCACGCCACTCTGGCAGTTCCTGAGAGGCTATGTCAGCCTCCGACTGGTGGTAGTAGAGTGTGAAAGTCTCCTTGCAAGAAGAGGCCACAGTGCGCATGCTGGCACAGTCTCTCACTGAGAAACGGAGGCGGACATGGACTCGGTGGGCTCCGCGTCGCTCTATGAAGTGAGTACGCAACCAGTTATTCTGACCTGGTTCAGCCACATTACAGACTTCAAAGGTTCGGATCAGGCGCTTCTTGTCATCCAGGACACTTACCTCATCCCACTATAATGGATATATGGGAGAGAAAAGGAAGAAGAAATAGTAAAAAAAATATGGATTCAGTGTTCAACTGCACCAAAAATACAGGACAGGCCTTCTTCTTCCCCTCCCTTCTCCTTGCCATGTCTATGACAAGACTTAAGCCTGCTAATGTGCATGTGCATGTGCATGTGCAGCACAGCACCCTAGAGAGGACAAGGTATGACCTTGTAAAGAAGAGCTGTTAAAGCCTGCAAGTAAGAACCATTGTGACAGAAAACATAATTCATGCAAACCTGTCACATGGCATTGACAATCTTAAAAGCAGAGCGTCACACTTTCTTCCCTCCTATTTCCCCATCTCTCATCTCCAGAGACAAGACTCACAACACAAACAAATGAGGCAGAGAAAGAAGACACTGTTCTTTGGAGAAAACATTAAACCAGGAGTCCCTTCTAACCAACTTTACCACAGTTGGAGCTGTGCTCTGACATCTCTGATGCACAAAAGCCAACTCAGCATGGCCACTACAGGAGCAGCTCCATGATCTGTTTTGTGCCAGGAGGAAGGGGTACTGCCTGGAGTTGTAAGAGAAACCCCTCCTTACCCTCTCAACTGCCTTCACAGAATAGGCACAAGGCCCTGGGTATGACAGATGAAGTGCATCATGAAATAGAAGACAATGAACTTGTGCAAGCACTCTTGCCAAGGTCAGATCGACCAACTCCTCGCAACAAGACCTGCTTTAAGACCAGTGCCGCGAAGAAAGAGTAGCAAGTTATGGTCACTGATGACTGCCTCCTGTGTGAGCACCCACACAGGAAGCACCCATTTGCAGACCGGACACTCTTTTCAGGGAAGTTTGCTGCCTCCCTGGGTCCCAGATTAGGGATCTCACCAGATGATGGAAGAGCTTAGTACAGCCTTCAGACTACTATCCACTCCTGCTCTTTCACATGGGTACTAATGATGTTGCAACAAAAAGTCTAAGGTTGATCAAAAGAGATTTCAGGACCCTGAGAAGAATGCTAAAAAATTCAGGAGCACAGGTAGTGTTTTCCTCAATCCTCCCACTAATGGGGAGAGACTTTGGAAGAAACAGGCGACCCCAAGATACCAATATCTGGCTTCAGGACGGGTGCCTCTGCCAAAACTTTTGGTTTTATAACCATGGAATAGTCTTTGAGGCACAAGGTATGCTGGGGCCTGATGGAATCCACCTGTCCTGATGGGGGAAATGCATCTTTGCTTGTAAGCTGGTGGGACTGATTGAGAGGGCTTTAATCTAGAATTGATGGTGGAAGGGGATACCAACAGGAGAGCTGAAGGTAAGCCAAGGGTTGGTATGCTATTGCCTGAAGGTGGCAATGCTAATGGGAACATTTATGCTGCTCCTGGGAGCACGGAGAGCTCAGCTGCACATCTGAAATGCTTGTACACCAATGCACGCAGCATAAGAAACAAACAGGATGAACGGGAAGCATTGGTCAGTTTCCAGAGCTATGATGTCATTGATATTAGTGAGAGTTGGTGGAATGAGTCTCACAATTGGAGAGGATTGGAGCTGGGATGGAGGGCTACAGGCTGTTCAGGAGGGACAGGCAAGGCAGGGGAGGTAGAGGAGTTGCACTGTACGTAAGGGAGAGGTTTGACTGTACAGCCCTTACGGTTAGTGATGATGTGGTTGAGAGCCTCTGGGTGAGGATTAGGAGGATGGAAAATAAAGGAGATGTTGTAGTGGGTGTCTAGTACCGATCGCCCAGCCAGGGTGTTAGCACTGATGAGTTATTCTATAGGCAATTAGGAGAAATCTCTGGATTGGTAGCCCTTGTCCTTATGGGACATTTCAACTTCCCAGACATCAACTGGGAATACCATACTGCTGTGACAAGCAAGTCTGGGAAATTCCTGAAGTCTGCGGAAGAAAACTTCTTGTCACAAGTACTCAGTGAGCCAACTAGGAAAGATGCCCTCCTAGACTTGCTATTTGTGAATAGAGAAGGACTTGTGGGAGGTGTGATGGTAGGTGGCTGTCTTGGCCACAGTGATCACGAAATGGTTGAGTTTAAAGTTTTTGGTGTAATGAGAAAAAAGGACAGCAGAGTTTCTACCCTGGATTTCAAGAGAGCAAACGTTAAGCTGTTCAGGAAGCTACTTAGCAGTGTCCCCCAGGAATCTGCTTTTGAGGGCTTAGGAGTCCATAAGTGCTGGTCAGTTTTTAAGAACCAGCTTTTAGAAGCACAGGAGCAGGCAATTCCAGTGTGTTGGAACTCAATCAAGTGGGGCAGAAGACCATCTTGGCTGAACAGGGAACTCCTCGTAGAGCTCAAGAGGAAAAAGAAACTATGATTTCTGGAAGCAAGGCTTTGCAGGAAGATTACAGAGCTGTGGTTCGTATATGCAGGGAAAAGACATGAAAGGACAAAGCTCAGTTAGAGTTGAAACTGGCCAGTGTTGTGTCAGACAACAAGAAAGGCTTTTTTAAGTGTGTTAATAGCAAGAGGAGGTCTAAAGAAAACATTGGACAGACACTTGTTCAAGATGGTCACTTGACTAATAGGGATGAAGAAAAAGTGGAGGCATTCAAGGCTTTTTTTGTCTCAGTCTTTAATAATACTGATTGATAGAACTCGGGCTGCCCAGTCCCCTGCGTCGGAGGACGACAAATGCAGGAACAATGACTTTCTATTTGTGAACACTGAAATTGTAAGGGACCAGTTGTATCACCTGAATGCTCATAAGTCTATGGGGTCTGATGGGATTCATCTCAGAGTACTGAAGGAGCTAGCAGATGTTACGGCAGGACACCTCTCGATCATCTACCAAAGGTCTTGGGAGCCTGGGGAGGTGCCTACTCACTGGAAGCTAGCCAATGTTATTCCAACATGGGGCATGAGGGAAGACCCAGGAAACTACAGAGCTGTTAGTCTAATCTCAGTTCCTGGAAAAATTATGGAGAAGATCATACCGAGTATTATTGACAGGCCTTTAAAGAACAGTGCAATCATCAGGCACAGTCAACATGGGTTCACAAAGGGAAAGTCCTGTCTAGCTAATTTGATATCCTTCTATGATCTGCCTAGAGGATGAAGGGAAGGTAGTCGATGTAGTTTTTCTGGATTTTAGTATATTGATACTGTACCTCACGGCATCCTTCTGGACAAGTTGTCCAGCTGTGGGATGAGAAGGTACACAGTGCGCTGTGTGAAGAACTGGCTGAACGGCAGGGCTCAAAGGGTTGTAGTGAATGGGGCTACATCTGGCTGGTGACTGTTCACCAGCGGTGTTCCTCAGGGCCCAATTCTAGGGCCAGTTCTGTTCAGTATTTTTATCAATGATCTGGATGCAGGAGTTGAACGCGCCATTAGCAAGTTTGCTGATGATACCAAACTGGGAGGTGCTGTTGACTCTCTTGAGGGACAAGAGGCCTTGCAAAGGGATCTAGATAGATTGGAGCATTGGGCTATGATTCATGGGATGAAATTTAACAAGTCCAAATGCCGGATTCTGCACCTGGGATGGAGGAATGCCGGACACACGTATAAATTGGGAGAGGAGTGGCTGGAAAGCAGCCCTGAAGAAGGGGATCTGGGGGTGCTGGTTGACGGTAAGCTTAATATGAGTCATCAGTGTGTCCTGGCAGCCAGGAGGGCAAACCACGGTATGGGGTGCATCTGTTGTATTCAAGGATAGCAACAAAGCTGGTGAAAGGGCTGGAGGCATGTCCTATGAGGAGCGGCCAAGGACACTTGAGTCTGTCTAGTTTGGAGAAAAGATGGCTGAGGGGCGACCTCATTTCTCCCTACAGCTTCCTGAGGAGGGGAGGTGGAGAGGGAGGTGCTGATCTCTTCTCCCTGGTATCCAGTGACAGGACACATGGGAATGGTTCAAAGCTGCCTCAGGAGAGGCTCAGACCTGACATTAGGAAACATTCTTTACTGAGAGGATGGTCAAACACTGGAAGAGGCTTCCTAGAGAGGTAGTCAATGCCCCAAGCCAGTCAGCGTTTAAGAGGCATTTGAACAATGCCCTTAATAACATTCTTTAACTTTCGGTCAGCCCTGAAGTGATCAGGTAGCTGGGCTAGATGATCGTTGTAGGTTCCTTTCAACTGAAATATTCTATTCTATTCTATTCTATTCTATTCTATTCTATTCTATTCTATTCTATTCTATTCTATCCAATCCTATCCTATCCTATCCTATCCTATCCTATCCGTTCTGTTCTGTTCTGTTCTAGTTGGACTGTGTGGAGGGATGGCTGCAGACCTCATGAGTATTTCTGAAGGAGGGTGGAAGGAAGAGGGTAAGGAGGTAGCAATAGTATCCCACCCAGTATCCTCTTCTCTTAACAATCTGGCTTTGTACAATGTACCGTATTCAAATTGTTCATATGCACAAAATCCATAAAACAAGTGTCATTGGTTCCAGTTTCCTTTTCTTCATCAGCCACATGCATGCCTTCCCCGCAGAAGTGTAGTCAAGAAGAGGACAAGGGAAATGCTTACCCCATCAGAAGGGTGGGTGGTCCAGCCAATCTCTGAGGTCTCTCCAGTGGTATCCAGAAGTATTTCTGTTTATATTTTAAAAAATTAAATAAAAAAAAAGTATTTTGTGCTTTTCCAAGTCAGGCTAAAATCTTATCTGTCCCTCACAAGATTGCCTCTGAAAAAAACCCCCAAAAACATGTCTTGTAGAGACCTTCCACACACCCAGAACATATACATTCATGTTTTGAGACTAAATATGACAGGCTATGTCCATACTAGTAAATTAAGCAGAGCCAAGACAGGGGCAGAGGCACTGGGCACATAATCATGCAAGTTGCTTGGCAATATTCTGGCCAGACGAAAACTTTCTCAGGCAAACTGTAAGCACATTGACAGCATGGAGCAAGGTTATCATAATGAGCAGTACAGATGAGGCCACCCTCCTTTTGGAAAGGAAAGGGTGGGACAGAGAGATGAGTTATATGAATGCATGCCAGTCTCATCAGGACCATGGTTGCCCATTTTATTTGCAGGTGTAAATGTGGACACAAGGCCAAGCCACTTTTGTTTCCAGCTCTGGAACCAAATTTCTGTGGGAGTTTAGGATGATGACCCAGTTGATCCTGTAATGGGTTCACTTTGTTCTGGAGCTGGGCATTGGCATGCAAGCCTGTGTACGAGTCCTAGCTTTATCAGAAAATCAGTATTACATAGTCTCTTGGATTATATTGCTCAGGAGTAGGGTACATGCAGAACTTCACAGGCCTAGCTTATTCCCACAACTAGTCTGCATTTCCATTGTTATTGAATCTACCACTAGAGACAGGTAATAGACTTGACTGCTCTTGGAGATGTTATTTTCTGTTCAGGTACAAAGAAATACATAAGAGATTGTGACAGTGCAAGCTATACACATAACATTCTTCAGAAGTGAATGTCAAGGTCTGAGACCACCCTGGAAGTTACTGGTATGCAAGCATGTGCGCTTTTCTGTGTACATTTATAGTGAGCACATAGGGGAAGAAAAAGACTGTCAAATAGGTATTTATATGTGTGATAAATACTGTACAAATCGACTGCTTTTTCTTAAATTCTGGAAAGTCAATCTCTTCTGTTTTCTTATTTTAATTTTCATTTTTCTATCATCTTATTGCTTTGTTTAAAAACAAAAACAAAACCAAAAACAAACAGAAAAAGCCCCAAACCCAACAGCAACATCTCGCTTATTCAGGATTCATTATTCCCCTTGCAAAGGTTTAATGATACGATTGTCCCATGTTTTACGCAGGAGAGATCCTCAATAGTTTCTGTTTCAAAATTATGGATTGCTGACTTCACTATCCCAATCAGTACTCCACATTAATCAGCAGAAAGGAAAGACTAGACTCATCCTAAAGCAGACGTGACAAGTAAGCAAGTTTATCCAGACCTCAGGCTTCATTGATGTCCCCAAACTGATGTTCCCTATATTCCTACAGGAGATCACATATTTCTTAGGCCTTCCTGAGGAGCTCATGCAGTTCCTTGCTTCAAAAGCAGTGCAAAAATATCTGGGCTGGCTTGTCAGAACTGGAAAGAGCTACTGGTTACAGCTAAAGCACAACCCCACTAAAATTACCTAACAGACCTCAGGAAATGCTGAGCAGCTCGGTACTCAAGGATAGCTCAGCTCAGATGGCTCCTCTGAGTGGCAAAACATCTGTGAAAGGCCTATGCCTCCTTGAGGCACAGTCTTCCCCCAGGCTGTCCTGGCAGCAGAGGGACTTGGCATCCCCCCCCCCCACATTACTGTCTGAATTGCACAGTCTGGCACAGGGGTTGCACTCTGTCACGTCAGTACTTTGCCACTGGGTTCCCAAACATGGCTTTGATATGCTGCAATAACATACATTATCATTTTTCAACAAAGAACGAACTTTTTTCTAAACAGGTCTGAGTCTCCCATTTACCAAAGTATAATGCAACTACCCCATGGAAACTCTAGGAGAAAATAAAGTAGAAAAAAGTAAATCAGGACCTGGAAAGCCAGATAAAAAGTGAGAAAGGAAAGAAGAGAGAAAACAGAGAAGACTTACTCAGCAGCTTGGGCTCTGCCATGACTAGCAGGAAGCATATTCTCCAGACAGCTTCTCACTAGTGAGCAAGGTAATCTTTATCAAGCACATGAATATTTCACAGGCGAACAGATACAGGCAGCCTGAAGCAGACAGAAGTGTCCATCTCACAGTAAGTATTTTAAGTCAGGAAGCATTAGAAAAATAAGAAAAGCACACAGAATGTTGTGTGCATAAATCTCATTTGGTGACCTACAGTCAAAAGTCCCTCACTATTTTTCTTCTTTTTCTCCCTCTCCTACTGGCTGTATGCCTTGAATCAGATCCCCAGTCACACTAGCTGCATGTACACTCATATATCTAACAAACTGTTAGATTGCTCTCTAATTCTGAGGACAACAAGCACAGCGTGGTTCATATTCACATAAAAACTCCAACCCCACAGAAGTGCATGGTTGCATCCAAACAATCTCTCAGGAATGGTCCTTGGTCCATCCTAACCTCTGACCTGTGCCTAGGCACTGTTTAGGAGAAGGTTAGTTGGCATGGGCCAAACCCATGACTGTGCTAATAATTTTACAGTCTGAGTAACTACGTACCAGTGTACAGGTATAAGCCTTCACTCTGCCACTTTATTAGTACTGATGTAGCATTCTACATCCTCAGTGTGCTGGGCCAGACCAGTGTTCTGCTGCTGTTCAGTGCAGATAGCAATGATCTGTTCTGCTGAATTTACCAACCTGGAAGAAAAATGGCTTTCTATCTTGCTCAAAATCAAGGGTCTTTCAAGATCAGATCAGACCCAGGACCAGGACAGTCCAGGATGGTACTAGAGACAGCACTTATTGAGGTGACTTCAGAGTATCAACAGAACAATATTCCACTCTGGATTAAAAATGAGGAATAATCAAGGTATCTGAGCAATCTGGAGGCTTTTAAACACATGAAATCATAACAATTCTTCTTTGACTCCTGCTTTAATCTTATATTTTTAAAGAATGAGAATCCATTTTCTTATTATGACTGTTATTTTAGTTCAAAGAAGAGAAAAATAGCTGATGAGAGATTCTCCTGTATTTCTCTTCCCTAAACAAAAAAAATATCACCTTTCATAGCAGAGTCAAATGGATTCATTACACTCCATAACTACACTCTCATTTCGGTGTCCTCTGTTCTTGCAGGCCAGAAAGGGTGAGAAAAAATCCCAACGGCTTATGCTAGTACCAGTCTATACTTATGCCACAACCCAATGTTTTGGGCTGCACTATACTATAATGTCGACATCAAGATCAACTGGGCAGAGGTTGGAAGTTGCTATTACAGATCAGGCTGTTCAGAATAGGCATGTTAATGATTTTCAGATTTTGGTTAGCCTATACTTTCAAGCAAGACACTTTGTGCTTGTGTTATAGGCAAAATGTTCCCCTGATGAAAGAAGATGACAATTCACTCAAGGATGATTGACCCGTGGACAACCTTCATGAAAGCAGAGATGGCCTAACAGCTTCTGGATTGAAGAATACTTGTCCTCAGTGTCTTAACAGTGGAGTGGTGCAAGAGGAAATTATACAACCCAAGTCCAGGCAAACTATAGCCACTGAGAAGAAACTTGATCCTCAGAAGACAGCAAAAGAATCCCTGTTACCTGTGGGATTAGAAGCTGGTGCTAAGAATGACCAGACCATAGAATCACAGAATGAAACAAGCTGGAAGGGAGATACAGAGGTCATCTTCATCCACTGTCCTCTCAAGGCCAGGCTAAATTACAGTAGGTTGCTCAAGGCCTTGTCCAGTTGAATTCTGAATATATCCAAATATACACAGACATTGTTAGATAGGGCAAAGGGCACTAGGGCAAAAAGTAACATTCAGAGAGTTTGCTTTGCTATGCTGCTGAATGCCCCAAGGCAGCAAAGCTCTCTGGCTTAACAGACTTCTTGAAAAGAACTGAAATATTACTGGGCTTATTCTGCCTTGTATGATCATGCCTTGAACATGAACAAGTAGGAAGACTGCAAATACTCTCTAAGAGGGCTGGAAAGAGAAAGCATTCTCTGGGCTTGTGCAAAAGTATTGTTAGGGGTTGCCAAATCCAGTAACCTCACGTAAGCAAGGCTGCTGTGGCTCCATGTCCCCAGGTCCAACCAATAGCAAGGTTGAGTGGGTATTCCCAATAGGCACACACACAAACACATGCAGGCACTGCACATATACACGTGGCCAGCCACAAAGATCAACACAGCAGAAACACTCACCAGTCATGCAAACAGCAACAGCACTACCAACAGCCTCATCCTGCTCCCCTTTCTGGCTCATCAGGATGAAGGTCTGTTAGTGGGAAATACATATGCATTTATATACAATATGGATCCCTGCAATAATTGTCCTTAACCATTCAGTCTCCAGTAGCTGAGAGAAATGGTCTGTGGTCTCCCCATTTGCTGGCACTTGTGCATATAAGCACCTGAAGCTTGCAGCCCCGCTCCTGTTCCTAGTGAGACACCCTCACTCACTGATACATCCCTTCACACACACACACACAGAGGCATACTATGGATCCTCTACTAACTGGCCTTAGGCATGCAGTCTACCCAGCAGCTGGCCCTGGATTCTTGTTCTTCCAGGTTGCTGGCACTTGGACATGTGAGCCTCCAAGGCCCGCAGCCAGTTGCTGTAGTGCTGCCCCAATCCACAGAACCCCACTTACACACACAGAAACACATGCACAGGCACACACACTATGGATCCCTCCAGTAACTGGCCTTAGACACTCAGCCTACCCAGGAGCTGACCCTTGGATCGTCTAGTCTCCGTTTGCACAGAGATACACAACATACAGATAGGACTCACAAAGAACCCCCAGAACTTCTGGGGGTCTCCCCAGTAGTTGGCCTGGACCTCCTGATCCCCTCAGTAGATAGCTCCTCCAGCTGTCTCACTCGCAGAGACACACACATACAAACAGGTGTCTCATTCATCCTCCAGACTCTCTGGTCTCTCCCTGGCTTCCTAACCTAATTACTCTACTGACCAGCTAGTCTGGCTTGGTATCTGCTAGAGATCACAGACTCACGCATATAAGCTCGCTCGCTCCAGTTGCTGGCATCACAGATGCACAGATCCTATGACCTCTGGTCCAACTTGAGTTCCTGGCACTTGATTTTCATCCATTCCAGGCTCTCCAGTTGCTGGGAGCACTGACAGATGGGCGCCTATGACCTGTGGTTCAACTCCAGTTGCTGGCATTTAAACATCCATATACACAAAATAAAGCCCCCTCACCCAGGTAACCAGTGAAAAATTGAATTTAATAGGAAGATCGGATAGACTATGGCAATGAGGTGCAGGTCAAGGCCTCACAGGCATACTGACCAGCAGCCTGTTTACACAACTGGCCCCTTATCTCTCTATTTTCTCACACTTGATCCTCCCCAAAACTACCTTGATCCCTCTCTTTCCTCACCTATAGTTTCTCCCCTAAACAACGCACAGTAAGTTTTGCAGAAGCCCCAAATGATCTTCCCTACATCCCATAGCAAGTCCCATGCCCCTGTTGGCAGTAACCCCCCTCAATCTGCAAGGTGTTCCAGAGAGCACTTCCATTGACTTATCTTGATGGGTTCCCTTCCCACTCAATGGGCTGATCACGCTCCTATGATAACCCTGGGAGAAGCTGGGTCACAGCGCTTATTTCTCTATTAGGTTATTTGGGTTCCCCTGCCTTTCATTTTTCCTCTCTGCTTCTTTGCATGTGGGAAGATGAGCCTTTTATCATGCAACTGAACAAATATATTTATCTATGTGGGCTACCACTTGGAGACAGAATACAGTGAAACCTTTGGGAAGCCTTAAATACACTAGAACTTCTTCCAAAACTAAACAGCTATTGTGGTGAAGTAAATAACAGCAAATATCAATGGCTAGTTGTCGAGGACTAACCAGAATTGTCTCGACATTGCCGTTCTACCGCCATCTTCTGGGTCCGACATCCAGCCCCCGACGAAACCACCACAGCCCATGCAGAGACCAGGACACGAAAGGCGGGACCATGGTCTGCACGCACGCCTGCGCAGACACCAGGGCGCGAAAGGCAGAGGCCAGGATGCGGAAGGCAGGGCCATGGACTGCACGCACGCCTGCGCAGAGACCAGGGCGCGAAAAGCAGAAGCACAAACTGCATGTATGCAGACCTGCTCTGCGCATGTGCATGGCCCTATAAAAGGACCGCGTGCGCCTTTTGAGGTCCTCTTTTTCTCTTCTCGTCCTTCACCGTGCACCTCCTTGGAAGCTGCTCCTGCGGACACAGAGGCTGGACCGACTGGACCTTTGATCGACGGGACAACGCCGGACTTGGAGTGGCGGTAGCTAGTTCCCCTACGTGGCTCTTTTCTCACCCGCCTGAGCACGCTCTTTCTATTTTTCTCTCTTTTCCTCTCTCTCTTTTTTTTCTTTTTTTTTCCCCCCCATCTCCCTACCCGGTCCTCACCCCTTCGTTCGCCAAAATAAAGTCAAAAGGTTGTATGGCATTTGACCTCGTTTGCATCTTAATCTCGTCCTTGGGATCGTATCGAAACCTCTCCCGACATTGGATCGGGACACTAGTGACATATGCAACTGTAACAAGTATTTTCTTTTTCAAGAATGAGGAGTTGATGAAACAAGTAAAAAAGCAAACAAAAATATCCAAAAAATCCCACTTGTTCATAACTATTTAATACAAAGATCGCTGTTTTTTTAACAAAAAAATGTATTTTTTACAGTTCAGCTATGACTTAACATGAAAAAACAAGCTAGAGAGTCATAAAATATGCCTCCTAATATAAGAGAATATATACAAAACCAACGTATATGAGACAAATGAGTTTGATTTTTTCCTTGGATAAATCTGTATTGTGAAGTCATTCCTGCAATGAATGTTCCTGTATTACTGCTGTACTCATACACAATTAATAAAAAAAGCTATTTGGAGTCAATGGGATACGTATTTAGTGAGTTCCGTGAAGTAAGGTATTTTTTAACTACTTGCTATGTCAGAGCAAAATGCTGACACTATCAGAACATCGAAGTTGTCATCCGCATGAAGGAATTCTCACACCCCTATCAGGAGTTATGTACCATCTGTGAAAGAGAGAAATGACAGCTAAATGGTCTAGGATATGGAAATACACAGCTATTTGCAAGGTAGCACAGCTTTTAAGCTTTATGAGTGACTGTGTATTTTTCTCTTGATGTCCCCTATTCTTTTGTTAAAGCTCTAGGGAAACTGCCAGGATTAGCATGTTGCACTAATTCCTCTGCTGATGTCAGGAAATGCAGACAACAGGAAATAAAAAAAAAAAGACATGAAATGCTTAGTTTCAACTTTGCATATGCAATCAAATTAAATGATATTCTACAACTTTCCTAGTAATACAATGTAATATGTATTCTTCCACAGCTTAAGAGATTCATTCTGCAAACACCCACTATGGAGTCTACAACTTATCCAACTGCCACTGCCATCAAACTGGCTACTGTTGATGACAGTACAGTGTGATTTGTAAAGTTTATCTATGTTTTCTTGCTTATTTTTTGTTTCGTAAATATTAAAAAGTGAGCTTGGGTTTTCCAAGGTTTCACTGAACCATATACTGAAAGTCCCAGGTACTGTATATTACAAGAATGCTGTTCCTTTTCCTTGAAGCTTTAATTAGCTTTGAATAGAAACAGTGTTAGTTGCAGCATGGATGGCCTCTGCTGTCCTACTGGCCTCCAAGCAGCAAGAGCTAGCCTGCAGCTCGTGAACAGTTTCAACATAGGGCTATGCATGGTACATACCTGGGAATGGGGATGTCCTAGCACAAGGACTACAGAGTATTCTATTAAGGGAGAAAACAAATCAAGTGGAGCTGCCAAGACTGACCAACAGGGTAACTCAGACACCCCTCCCCTTACAAACAAGCTGCACATCCAGCCCAGTCCCATTCACCTTCTGAATGTCTACAACAGGAGATTCCTCTGCCCTGGGCTTTCCAAGTATGTGGCAAAGATTTTGGCATGCAGGGAAGTGTCAGGAAAGAACTGGGAAGAACATAACAGAAAATCTTTGCTAGGATTTTAATAACTCATGTGAATCACAAGCAACTGAAGTAAAAAGTTAATTTTACTTTTTTTTTTCCCTGAAGTAAAATAACATCCATTTAAACCTCCCTTTGTACATAATAAAACAAAAGGCAATGGTGTTTTTTACTGTGAAGATTACCTTTGAGGAAAGTATAGTTTTCCTCCACTTCAAAGTCAAGCCAATTTGAGCAATCAATACATTATTTTCAATAACTCAAGATGACAACCAGCTAATAGAAAAGACAGGGGAAAAAAAAGGGAAAAAAAATAAAATAAGAATGCCTGATCTCACAACGCTTTTCTTGCATATTCCTTTTTGCCAAGGAGACACTGTTAATACAAGAAGTTTCTACCAAAGCAAAAGAATTATCCTCTCTATATCTTGAACTTCCAGAAGATATTTAGAAAGGCTGTCCAGCCATTCTGCAGGCTGGAGAGTTTGTTGTAAAATAAATGCAGTCACTCACATGCAGAACACATCATTCCTTTGGAACGTATTTAATGAGCTCTGCAAAATGAACTCGTGTGTTTACAGCTGTAAACATTTATAACTCAGTCAAACCAAAACCAATATTCCACAGAAAATTCAACTCTGTGCCCTAGTAAGAGCTATTTCATTAGCAAGTTATCACTTGCTCTCAGCTATTTTGACTGTAGCCCAACAGGCATTCTTAAATTCTATGCTTCACTAACTTTTACAATCAGAAAGGTTAACCTACAAAGATGTTAAATGATAAACTGTAGACAGTAATTACATAAATATACAGATACTCACAGAAATAAAATTTCTATGTATTTATGTATTACTGAGAAAAAGGAAAAAATCTATTTCTTTCACCCAGCATGTCGCTCAAAAATAATGCTCCCCAAACCAAAACCCCAAAAACCCTTGCAGAGCCATAAACATTGGGAAATGCAATCTCAATGAAAACTTTTGTGCAATTTTGTTTCCTTTTATAAAGCTGAAATAAGTTTACAAATGTCTTCTGTTTCCAAAACAGTTTTCCTTCATGCTTCCCATGCAGGTTTTTTCCTAGTCTAAAAACTGTGTCTGGAAAATTTTTGACAGACACGCTCATTCCTAGTGAAATCAGTGTGTCCAAGTACTAGATCTGTATCAAATAAGTTCAGCCTAAAGATTCCTTTTTATGCACTAAAAACAACAATAACAAAAAAAAAAAAACATTTTCAATTGCTTACAAGAGCTTCTTTACTTCTGAGTCATGAAGGGGTTTAAAGTCCCATTATGTCCTGTAAAAGGGTACTGCCTTCCTTATATCCAAAAAGCATTCTGCATAAAAAGTATTTGCTCTCTTCATAATGCACAGAAAGATGGGCATTTGAATACTTTGGCTACTTTTCTTCCCCTTTCTACAGCTTCTACTTCTTTTCTTAACCATTTACATTAAGGTTTTATCAACATTGTTTTTCTCCAGTTAGAAAATTTCAAACAAAGCTTAGTTTGAGACAAAAAGTGAGACATTCAGACTGTTTAAACCTACCCCAAATGCCTGAGAAACACTTGGAAGAAAAATTACCTTGATTGATTTTCCCACTCAGTCAAACGTCTTCCATTAGAGACAAGACGTATTTTAGACACCACCTAAAACTTCTAAGAAACCTTACAAAAATTGAAGACCAGTCTGGATATTCCCCATATTTTTAAACTTAAATTTGAACCCTGAAGTTCAAGTTTCTATTACATACACTAATGAGTCAACAAAATGGCCGTGGGCCTTTTTTCTTCCTTATGGATAACTCTGTAGTGAAGCAAAGCTTTCTACACAGTTATCATCAGACTTTCCTTCCCCTAATGCATAATTTTTCTTTGCCTTTTGACCACAACAAAAATACTTACCTCTGAGATGCAAATTAGCTTTGGAGTGCAATCCTAGGACCATGTAGTACAGTCACAACGCAAGGTGCTGACTCCCCTGACTCTGAATTGAAAGTTGAAATTCATCTCATGGGCACCTTTACTACTTCATCTCCATAGGCAGCATATTACTGTCCTATTTTAATCCAGGCAATTCAACCATGTGATCTGTGAAGCCATATCACACAGTGTTTTCTAAATTCTTTTATCTCTACAAACTTACAGGAGTGATCACTGAATTCCAAAAATGTCAGTTCCTACAGACATCACTGAATTACTTCATATTTGCAGAGAATGGACATTTTCTCTCCCTTTTCTATCTCTGTTCCTCTATCAGTTACACTAAGGAATAACATAGTACTTTGTAAAATAATTTTTAAATCAGCAATTAACAGAATTGCAGAGGTTTAAGAATTTGTATTATCATTTTACAGCGATTATTTCCTCTCTGAACTCCCTCCCACTCCATTCCCCTCCTATTAAGAGAAGGGATGCTTTAACAAGCTTTCCTCTTCATTATTAATAAGAAAAAAACAATCTTTTTTTCTTCCCCATCTCTACCCTCTTTTTCTTAAATCTCACACTATTCTCCTTTCCCTCCCTCTAGGTCTTTCCTTCCTTGTCTCCCTTTGATTCCCCCTCTCCCTCCTCTCCTTTTTCAGAGGCTTTCACATATGCAAGAGATGAACATTCATCACAAAGCAGCGCAGTTCATTGAGCAAATGTAGCTGCAAGGATATTTCTTGGAACAAACAAGAGGATTGTTTACAATACCTCTGCCCTTCTCTAACTCTCTCCCATAGCTCTCATCTTATCTCCTGCTCTCATCACCCTCCCTCCTATCATCTGTTCTTTTTTCTCCCATTTTCTTGGCCTCTCTTTTCCCCAGCCCACCTTTTCGCTATCCTGTCTCCACTGCTCTCTCCGGCCTCTCCTCTGCTGGCTCAACAGAAACTGCCTCTTCTTGTTAGTGCAAATCATTCTCTCCATGTCTATTACATGAGGCAAGTTGTTAAGATGGCAGAGACAAAAATCCCTGATTTCAGCCCACTGAATGCTGCCTTGTAGAACAATATAAACATTGAGAGATTGTTTCACAAAACAAACATGGTGCAAGAACAGGAACACAAGAATCAAATACGCGCAAAGCATGAACAAGGAGCTTATTCCTGGGGCAAAAAATTTATTGAGACTGTCACTTCTGAGATAGCTAGTAGAAACGTTCATCAATGGTCTTTCATAAGCGGGTTTCCCTGTCCCACCAGAAACAATACTAATGTCTTTTTACAACTCATGAGATAGTGATCAGCCATCAAAACAGAAAGACATATGCTCATCTGGACTAGGATAAGCACACTGGAGAGCACACTTTTTTTTTTTTTCTCTAGAGAAAACTTTGTTAAGTCATTGCATTATATAAAATCTGTTCTTACCTTCTAGCGAGGTGACTAGATGAAAGAAGCAGACCATCCAGAGCCAAGCCATTCCTGCGACTCTTCCTGCACTGATGCCAGCATTAGAATCCATGCAGATTCTCTGTAGATAACACCATCTCCAAAAACCACACACCACTCCCTTGAAATGGTCAGAGATTTCTTGGACTGTTTTAATATCTTCCCAAATCAAAGCACAGATGCCTTCACACAGAAATACTGATTAAGAAAAAACAGAAGGTAGAAAGAGAAATCAGGTCACAATAATACAGAATTGGCAGTTTTTATATGCTCACTCCATCATTTACTGCTTCCAAGATACAGGTGAAAAAGAGCAGCACAGACCCGGTATTTACCATATACCCATACCTCCCACCCCTCAAGACTTCAGTCCCAGTTGTTTTGTACACTGACGGTATATACAGATCTTGAGACGTTCATGGCATGAGTGACAGTGGGGTTCCCAGATCAATGTTAATCTGTCCCACAATATAGGCTGTATTCTTACTTAAGTCCTGACCCTTTGCATCTTTGGCAATGTCCCTTGGAAGGTCTCCATTCCACTTCCCCTGTATGCTTTCCAAATTCCGTCTCTTATAATTGTACTTTCCCTTTTCAGGACTCTGCAGGGCAGGAGCCATGACAGGAGAGTTTTCGCCATTTATGATAATACAGATCTACACTGCTGACACACTTGTAATTGCATTTCAGATGCAGGCATTTGTCCTTTTAAGCACATGACTACAACGCTGTGAAGCTGGACACTATTTTTTCCATTAATACGTCGCAGGTAAGGAAGCAAATGTTGTGATATTTAAGGTCAAATAGGGAGCCTGTGTTACAGCCAGGAAAAGCACACAACTCCAAATTTATTATCTTAAGTGGGAAAAAATCCAAACAAAACCAAACAAAACTCTACCACCACCATTAAGAACCTGACATAAACGCCTATCTCACAGTCAGGGAGCAGCATGCAGCCTAATCCAGCACTGCATCAGATCAATCCAGCACAATAATTTTGCTAAGCAAGGTATTTCTGGCTCCGTCTGCCCAATTCTCAGCCCACCAGAGAAATATCATGGCAATATGTAGGCTACATGCAAAAAGCCAGTATGTTTTCTTTCTTTAGGTACTCTTTGCAGAGCATTGAAAACACTTCAGTGTCTTCAGTGAGACAGTGAAGCGTAGCTAAGGAGAAAGAAAAATGTCTCAGGCAATATAGAGAAATGGCTCAGTAACTTGGCTGAAATAGGGGAGAGTTGTAATTAAAAGGGGCAGCCTTACTGCAATTATCTGAAAACCTAGCAATGGGGGATTTGAGCAAGTTCGGCGTAGCAGAGAAAAAAGCAGCCTGGGGAGTAGGAGAAAAGGCAATGGAGTGAAATCTGATTTGCTTTACTCAAGAGGGGGAGAAATTACTGGACAGAATGCAATAGTTCTCTCTTACACTGCCCCTAACGAGAACCTAGAGCACCAAACACAGATGAACCAAGGGCACCCTGGGTATCACTAAAACGTAAGGAAACTAAAGGGACCTCAAGAAGAAGCAAAAACTTTGATTCATGATTTATGAGAAAAGAGAAAAATAAAATCAATTAAGTATAACTGAGGAAAAATGAAGATTAAATGAGGGGATGGATGTAATACAGGTACTGAATATTAGTTTATAAAGCATGTATACACCACAGAAGAAAAACCTCACTGGATGAAAGTGTATAAAGGAGAAAATTCCGGGCTGAATGATCAGAAAACCCTTTTTTACAGAAAGAACTGTCCAAGCATATAGCAATGTTCTCCAGAAACAGGGCTGAAGACTACCACCTGAGCCACCAAAAACAAGACTGGGTACACTGGAATCAAGCCTGCATGACTACTCTACCTGGAGACATAAATACTTAGCATTTGTACCGCCAGTCAATCTATAACATTGTAACATCTAAAAGCCTTTTTTTTTTGGCCAGCCAACTCCTGAGAGATGGGGACTTTTAAACATTCATTTTGAAGGCAAATAAATGCAGAAACAGAGGTGAAACAAACTGAAGAAAACTTTCATTTCATTCAATGGGACTTTAATCATTTACAGAGGGTTTGAAAACAGTCCACAATTCAGACTTTCTCAATGTCACATAACTTACGAGTGGTAGAGCAGGAAACAGAACCCAAACATGCTCTGGCTGCTGGATCTCAGGCCAACGTCTTGCAATTACTAGGTAATATGTAAGGAGGAAATCAGTTTGCTAGCACAAAACAGATATAACTAAAAAAACCTCTCCTACCAAGAAGCAGACACAAAATCATTTCTGGCTCCAAGGAAACCAATTTTTCTCCTTCCGTCCCTACCTGCACATCTCTCTTACAACACCTGTTCAGCTTACCCTGGTAGACCCCGTATCCCTGCAATCTTGCACTGCTCTTCATGAGGCATCATACAGCCTTTGTCTGGATTAGACTGGAAAATTATTTTTTCCTGAAATAAACTGTGGCTAAACCAAAAAGCTGGTTTTGATTTAGCAGATAAAAAAAGGTAAATCTGTCTTTTTTTTTTTTTTGATTCTGCCTCTTCCACACCTCAGTGAAAAATGCTTACTCCACAATGAAGGGTAGAGGAGAACACTATGGAAGCATTTAAGGGAGAGTAGGAGGGAAGCACTAGCCTCTCTGAATTAAAGAGTACCAAGCCCCTAAATTGCTAACCACTGCCCTGCCCCTCCCCCCAGCACTTGATGTGTGCACAATTTGACTACACCCAAACACACTCATCTTTCTTCAGTTCTCCTACTACTTCTTCCCTACACCAAGCTACTTAAACAGAAACCTCAAACCATCCCAACTTTTAAACCACCCTCTTCTCTTGTCCACACAAGCACCTTTCCATGGCTTCTCAGCTTGTTACTTCTTCCAAAATCGCTTTCAGACAGATTACCTCTCCTTGCTACAGAATACACTATCCCCCATTCTCCTCCAGATCCAGCTGCAAAGTAATACACCTTCCCTGCACAGGATCCTTCAACAAACTTCCTTAAATACCCCTTCTCGTCCTCTGTCTCTTCCAGCTACACAGAACTTGCCACCCATGTCAATCCTTCTTATGCTAACCCTTCCATAAAGGATTCTATGCCATTTTTGGGCATATACTTCCTTGGCTAGTGGAATGATCTCCAACTCCTTGGAAGTCCTGAAAATCATAAAGCATCTGAAAAGCATAAAGCATCTGAAAAGCATGACAGTTCCTGAGGATCCAAATGTCTTTTAATGATTCAACCCTATAAAACAGTGACGATCCCAAGCAGTCTGAAAAGACCAGTTATATATTGTCTTTGCTTTAGTACCAAGCTCCAAGAGACGGGAGGTGGAACTCTCCAGGTTATCTGCTTATGTTATTCACCAATGCTATCATCATGATTGTTTACTTTGGCACCATCACTGTGGTAGCTGGATTACCAAAATTTAATTATGTTCAAGAACCCAATAAGAGAGATGAATACAATCATCACCAGTATTTTCAAGAATCCTGGTTTCTTAGCTGAACAACCAGCGAGGGAGAAGAGGTCTTCAGGAAGCTTGTCAAGATGAGTTTTGAACATCTCCAAGGATGGAGATTCCTCAGCTTCTTTGGGCATCTATTCCGGTGCTGAACCACTACTGGGGATTTTTTTTCTTCCTTATGTATAGCTAGAATCTCCCTTGCTCTCTTCTGTTGCATATCTCAACAGAAGAGAGTAAGCTCTTGCCAGCATCTCAAAGCTTCTGCTACACAAGACTGCAAACATAAACCATTTCAGCTGGAAAGCCTTGAATGCGAAACAAAGTATGCCTGGCTTAACTGTTTACAGCCTGTTTCTTCTCACCACATGGAGCCAGTGCTGCAATTTCTCACTTTTTCTGAACGCATTCTTTGAGTGGGAACACTTTAGTGCAGTCCCCAGGCAATTGATGCTCAGTGCTACAGGATAGATAGTGATAGTGCTCCCCTATGTACTAGGACAACTGACCCTTGTACAGGCCTGTGTTTGTGAGATTTCTGTCATAAAGGGGGCTGCTGTGTGACCATCTTGTATCTAAACTGTGGCAAAAATGAAGTATTTCATGCAGCCAGTATCTCTGCAGCAGTTTCCTTATGCAAATAAAAGATTCCCTCAAAGTTCAAGCACTGTCAATGATGACCCCTGGAGAGCTACAGGGCACCAGTGTTGCTGAATGGGCCGGCATTGATTCAAAATTCTTTTCTATCAGTGCATATGTTTTTATCAGAAGGGAAGCAGATTTCGTCCTAGGTTTGTGTAGTCACTTATTTTAGAGCACCCCAATGGCATAGGTCTTGAGTCTTGATGGAGGTGGTCATGCACATGACAAACCTAAAAGGTATCTATCTCCTTAGAATGGACTGCTTTTTTTCTTCTGGGTTTGCCTGGCACCCTGAGACTAATCAAAACCAGTGACAACTAGATAAACTGTATTCATTCTCTGCTGGCCACAGGTTCTGCTGGACCTAAGCTTTAAAGAAAACCCCTTGCTTTCTAATCCTTTTGATTCCACCCACAAATCTTTAGACAGGCCTTCGCTGAAGCATGTTCTGGCTTAGTATACAGACAGTATGTGGCCACAGATCAGAAAGTGATGCACATTGACCCTATTCCCCTCTGACAGACACCACCTGCAGAACCTGACATCAAATAGCAGTTAAGCATCCATCTGAACCATGCACCCGTCTGGGTTCTGCAGGAGGAATTCAGGCATGCCTTTAGGATTAAGAAAAAAGCTAGGATTGTTCAGGCACTCCACAAGCCTCCTGGAGAAAAGATGAGGGCCTGACAGGTTCTTCCTCTCCGTGAATGGAATGTAGCTATTTCTTTGAGTTCTGTGAAATTAGAGCAAACCAGAGGCAGCAGGAAGAACTATTAGTCCCATAGCCCCCAAATCCTACAGGACACCTAAGGTCAGTTCCAATATTCTGTTCCCTAAAAGCTGACAGGAGCTTGATCCACGGCAGAGAGGATGCTCCATCCTGCACTACTTTGTAGAAATCCCAACTCTAATATTGGTCCAAGTATCTCATTCCCAGGATGCATGGAGGCAAATGGAAACAATGGGGCTCCCAACACAATCTAAAAATTGTCAATTCTTAATCAAGAATTTTGAACTTGCAACAGATTTGAAATTATTTCTATGCCTGTGCAACAAGTACTTTTATGTATTTTAAATTGTTCTACTAATAGAAGCTGAAATCGTAACAATGTCAGATTTCTACTCTTTCTATTCTTCTTAACTGTCCCAAGAACTTTGCCAAACCATCTTGTTTCCTCCCACTGGAACAATGCTTCTTCCTCCTTCGTTGTCAACTGACTCCTCTAGGCCTGTTTCACAGCTGAAATCATTATATGGGCTTAGTTTCCATCTGCTACACTTGATTCAACAGATTTTCCTCATATTTCTCATACTTCTTCCTCACACAAAATAAATGCACCTCCAAAATTCTTCAGGGCAGAGAAAATGCTGTACCTTTGCAGGCACAGTCTTTCCTCCTCTTGCACATTTTGCACTATGACTCATAACAGCTTAATATTATCCTCAGTGAGAAAAGATAAATGAGCACAACATCTGGGAGAGTCAATAAACTACTATTCCAATTAATTTGTGCTGCACACTGATTCATCACATTTAGGCAGAGTACAAAAAGTGGAATTAATACTACTTCTCATTCATGATAAATAGGGAACCATGATAGTGCTATACATCAAGCAAGAGGCCTTCCCCCTTCCTCTCCCCCCAGTTCTCTCGTACTATCATTGCTCCTTCACCACTGAGATGCCCTTGCAGCTACGGTCACCCATCTCACTACGATACATCTCACAATACTGTTGTGAAAAGCTGTCACTCAATGCCTGCGCGACATTTTTGAGCACGACATAATACTGTTTACCTTCTTTCTAGGCAATAATTGCAATAACTGCTATTCATAGAAATCTTTCTACACTCCAAACAGGAAGTGAATGGGGGAGAGCAACACATAATTTGTCACTCAAGGTTTTAATATTATAAAGTTAATATGTTTTTCTTTAGAAAATTTATCACTGGGGCACATACAGCAGCACAGAGAAATGTTTACTTAAATAGATAAATCATTTAAATAGTTGCTGTATATCCTTTTACCCTCTGTTACTATTTGAGATTACTTTGAATGACTCCAAAATACTTTAAAAATATCTGAGAGGACAGTTGAATTTGTAATAAAGCCTTGTGGATTTTTTATGGTCCGTTCAGTTTATTAATTTAATTTTGAGAGAAAGGCTCTAGGTGCTAATGTATAACTAAGCTTAAAGGAATTCTTCCTCAACAATATACTTCATCAAAGATTTCCTCTAGCTGGCTTGATCATTTGTTTCTTGCTGATTATCTAAATAGGGCTGTGTCTGTGTCTTTTGGGATTCTTTAAGTTAACAATGACAATCCAAAGGTTGATTTTGAATGCTCTCCAAAGAAAGGGATTTATTTCCTTGTTTACCATGGAAACACCCGGAGTCTTGAAGCTCATCTTCCACGCTCTGATTATACCTTTCCTAGTGGGATCCAAGTTAAGAACTTCCATAGCCCTTAAAGGGAAGAGACGCTTTCATGAATTTTTATTAAGCCCTTGAGGCTTGGATAGAGTGCCCAAGTTAGAAGCATAATCACTCAACATCTACAGTCAGTGGACTGAGCTGAATCATCCTCAGTAGGTACCTAAGATCTTCACTAATTAAAAAAGAGAGCTATGGACAGCTAACAGCCCCTTCCATATGACTCCTTAGCTGTAGCCTAAAGGTATCTGCGGAGATTCTGAGCCTTTTTGCTGTCTTCCAACCCATACAGGTGGCCACGTTAGCATTTCTTTGGACAACCACAGTGCTTTCCTTTAAATCTCTCTTTTCTGCCATGACACATATACTTGGCCAGAGAAGCCTCACAGCTTTGCTTGTGACCCCAGTTTATCTTCCTAACCAAAATTCATTCACCGCTGCCCTGTGTTTCCGCAGACTCTCTCAATGCCTCCCCATTATGTTTCTGCTATACCTAAGAAGATGGACACTGATCTCTTGAAACTATTGCAATGTTTTGGTTTTTTTTTTTAATTAAAGATACAGATTCTTTCTGCTGCTTATTAGGTACTTGAATCACATGCATATTAAGTATGACAAAGCTCCTGAATAAAATCTCTTCCCACCTCACAAGATTTGACTGAATTGACAATTTTTATAGTGATTTGTGTACTTTTCAAAGAAACATTGGTAATTATACTCAAGTTTCTAACATTAACACCTGGAAGCAAAATCCCAGCTCTAGAATATTAATAACATTATAGAACGAAAAATGTGAAGAAATGCATTGTTGTGTATATGTTATCCATCACTTGCCTGATAGAAACTCACCTAAAAAATAATAGGAATAGGAGTGATACAGAAATTACTCCCTTTGAATTTTCATACAGTAAATAAAGGAGACTGCAAAAATAAGAGGGAGAAAAAGAATCAGCAGCTGCCCATCACATTTATCTTCTTTGATGGAAAGAAAAGATAACAGCTCTATCTTCTGGGTATGGTTTCACTGTGCTCTTATCAATTTTACTCTAATTTCTCAGGAAACTTCTCTCAGTACAACTGTACACAGATCCTTGCAATGCACTTTTATCTATGTGGAAATAAACACGTTTTCAACTTCAAGTATGATTTACCTTTAGCAAGTATACTTTTATCTGTACAAAAGGAAGACATAAGGCTTCAGAGAGGAAAAAAATAGGTAATTTAGAAGCTCTGTGGCACAGCAGCAAACCTTTCTCAATCACTGTGTAAAAGGTTGTATTTCCAAAATTATAAGCACAGAATTTTATGTTCAGGGGATTTGACTTAAGAATCCCTGAAGATGGCCACACGATTAACTTCTAGATGAAAAAAATCTGTGGTAGCAAAAATTCTTTGAAAATTGACGTTTCCTTCTCTGGTACAACTGGCAATAGCTAAGTTTAAGCAAATGCTTCCAATTGTACAGTAATTTTATGATAGAACAAGTTTGAAAACAAGGAAAAAGATGCATATTATTTTGGCATTAAAAAAGGGAAGGCAAATAAAACTTTTTCACAAACAGTATTTAAACAAAGGACATGTGATGTAAAGAGTGTGTCCCTAAAATCATGTTCTCATCTACTCAGCAATGCTGATCTTCCTTCTTTTTCATCTGAAATTAAAGCTTTATTATATACCAAGTTCTGATTGCTGATGGATGGAAAATGATAAACAGGCCAAGCACAGTGGTAGCAATGGCCAGACAAGCAACGCCACAAATCAGACAAATAACCTTGACATTTGCTGACCAAGTGTGTGAGAGCATCTGCAAATCGGCATAGACAAACCAAGCACAGAGCTGCAAAAGGGCCTTAAAGGCACTTTCAGGACACTGGAAAAGAAATCAAGGGCCTGAAGCATTGGGTGGGGGGGAAAGTGAGAGTGGCTTACAAAAGTAAGATATGGATAAGCCTAAGAAAAGGGATATTTTATACTAACGCTGTTTCTTATTTTAAATTAAGAATGTAGCCTTACATGGCATGTCTAGAAATATCTGAACCAAGATCTATGCACAAACACTCAAAACATACAATGGAGGGAAAAAAACACACTGAGAATACTTTTCTTAAACTGCTGTTTGCGGACAAAAGTTTGCAAAGCCCTTTAGTAAGGACTAAGATTTTCTTCAGCTGCAGTAAAAATGTTTATTTTTTGTAAAACTATAATTACTGTCTTCATCTCTAATTTTGCTTTTGACTTTCTAAGGGTTTTACAGTAAGGAATACTTAGCATAAGCAGAAAATGCATGCTATTCATATTCACAGTGTCCAAACTTATGCTGTCCATTAGGAGACAGTGGCAGCAACGGTTAAAAGATTATGTTCCTCTTCTATGGGAATTCCTTGCATTATGAAATTGCCTTTCATTCCATGAGAGAAACTGACATTTCAAAAGAGACTACAGAAAGAACTAATAATATTAAAACACCTTCATTTAAGTGCTGCTCTTTTTATTAACCTCCTTTCTGGCTTCAAGGAGGCAACTTGGGTTTTCAGAGAATGTGCTTCATGATTTAAGGGTTAATTATAACTACTTTTTTTCCATTTTAATCAGTTTCACAGCCTTGGGCTGTCACAGAGCTTGGTTCTCAAATTGCTGGCTGCATGCATTTGCAGATAGAGGCTACTTTTATTTTTAAAACTATTTAATTATTAGCATTATTTATCATCACTGTTTTTATTCCTGTTAAAAGAAGCAAGGAAAGAATGCTTTTTTGTAAAACAACAAGGCAGAAAAGCACTGAAGCATAATCACTTTACTGACTTAATTGCCCTGATCTTGCTGTCCAAACCTCCTCCCCCAGCCCCACTCCATGCAGCTGACTACCAGCTAGCTTCCATCCAGTTATACCCCCACACCTATTGCAAATATCAGTTTTTGAGTTCATAAGGTTGCCCTAACAGAGGCCTGCAACATAGCATTTTCCCTGAATGGAAGTGGGAATAAGAAATTATCTTCAGTCAAGCTGATTCCCTTAAATTTTGCTGACTGCACCAACAGGCTATACAATACGCAAGCTTTAGCTCCAGCATGTAAATTAGAGCGTTTGATGTGGAAATATATGCACAAAACTAGGAAGCTATGAGGGAGAGAGAAAATGGCTCAGAGAAGAGTTCTACCACACAGTTTTCATCCTTATATGACCACTGTTTGCCCAGATGGCAATTCTGTCTGTTGCACCATTAGTTTGAGCCTCATGTTCCCATCAGGCTCTGAAACACTACAAAACAATCCTGCACTGCACTGATCACACTCCACAGAACTGCACACCGACACTAACTACAGTCTGTCTACAACCATTTTTGCAGGAGGTGTTACTGCACTATGCAGTAACAAGCAACTAGGGAGCTACCTTGGCAGCAATCTCTCAAGGCACAGTAAGAACACAGAGACAGGAACTATGAGACCTAGAACTTATTCTGGGAAAACTTTAAGAAAATAGATGATTTCTCCAGTTTTGCTCTCTTCAGTTCCAGTCTCCAAATCCATATTCTTCATCCAGACTCAGTCTCCTTCCCTCATAGTACCTTGGTCTTGTTAAAAATGACTGAACTGAGCAACAAGAACAGAGAATATAAAGGTCCTATTCAACTTCAGAAACACCTGACTTCATCTTTAACACTGATTTTCTTTTACCTTTTGTCAATGGTATATAGATATTTTTTAGAGGACAACATTAATGATTCATGCTGGTTCAAGGCTTAGACCAGGCTCTCACTTTGATTTTGGGAATCAGGTTGCCCAAAATTGACTTTTGCCTAGGAGAGGGTTGAGACAGCAATGAGGCAGAAATGGCAGCTTGAGGAAGAAGAGTGAGATCAAGGCTGCAAAGAGGAGAGATGACCTGAAAGGGAATGACTGAGTGGAATGATTAGCTGAGTTCAGTGAAGCATCGTAGGGAGCCCATGTGTAGTGAAAGCAGGTTAGAGAGCCCCACCAAAAATTTGAACTTGCCACTGGCAGAGCCTGCAGAGCAGCCAGTTCCATTCTCAGGTCCTTCCCTCCTCCTCCATCCTGCATTTCCAGTTTGTTGTTTCCACCCTCAGGAAATAGGAACATTATGTGCCACTAATACTTCAGCAGAACAGAAAAAGTTTTAAGAGGAAAAGGGAAGGCCAAGCACGTTACAGTAGAAAGATATTTCAGGCTCATAGCATCTCTTTCTAATGCATATTTGTACTTTTTCTTGTGCCAGAGATGAAAGCAATAACATATAAATCTCAGAGCTCACCCTGCCTCCTCTGTGTCTCACAGGCTTACTTATGTTTCAGTGTAAATGCTGGGGCTCACTGCTCTTGTTACAGCCACGTCCAACTTCAAAACCAAAGGATTACACCTAACGTGGAGCAAGTACAACACACCACTTCCTTGCCTTGGATACCAACCAGTCTTGGTTGTAATACAGCAGATCCAAGATGCATTTTCTGTCAGGAAGGTAGTCCCTCCCCAATTGCTTGTGAGACTGTAATAATAGAAACTAAAAGAGGGGGATGGGCATCTTTATTTAGACAACATCTGGCCTACAGTCCCCAGTCAACTGCAGGATCTTTGTCTGCATATTCCTTTAAGCTTTCCTGGTTATATTTTTAAATGACATAAGCGACAGGGCTTCCACGTCTTTCTACAATCTACTTAGACCCTTGCTGGAAGAAAACATGCCTTAATACTGAACCTGAAACCATCTACTTTGGGCAATTTGAGCCAGCCCCATTGCCTAGGATCCTGTCAATAGTCTCCCAGCTACTACAGATACTCCACAGCAATGCTTTCACAGTCATCATTAAGCTAGTTCTTTTTAATAGCATGTCAAAAATTCCCCATAGTCTCCTAATCACATCTGTTGCTCTTCACTGAGCTCCCAGTTCATCAGTGCCATGGCAGAGAAGTTCACACAGCCAAATACAAAAAGCCCATGTGCATTTGGATTAGTGCCGTAAAGTCAGAGATTGTCCAATATCGACACCACAGGTTCAGAAGCACAAGAGAAAATATAGTAGAAAACACTGGGCTGATCTGGTATGATCTGGGGAAGAAAAATCAAAGCCTTTTTCAAAAGAATCATCTAAAAAATAATTTTAAAATAACTTTCTGAGTAGGAGTTATTTTACCAAAGAGAGTAAAACTTGCTTTAGCTTAATTCTTTTAAATAATTGAACATTTTTATTTTTACTCTGTTTCCAAAGACTTGATTTGTTTTGTTTTCACCCTGTCACTGCACACACTCTTTTGGGGGTAATTCATTAGACAGAATCAAAAGAATCTATTTAGGAAACAATTCTTTAAGCCAGTCTCTTCAGGTAACAGGGATCTAGTCACTAATTTGATTTCCTTAGTTGCAGGAACCTGCAGCTCTCTGAGACCATCCAGAGCCACTGCTAATTCAAGACGGGTAAAATTATCCATGAGAAACATGCAATTGTCATCACGATTCTTCCAGTCAGCGTTAGGAGGCCGTTTGACTGAAACAAGGAGCACGTCATGCATCATTCCCATTACGTTATTTCAACAAATATCTTTCTGGTGCTCAGCCTGGGGCCCTGAGCAAAAAGGTGCTACAGTAAGGCTCCAAAAGAAAACTAATTACTCTTCAGCATCTGACTCCACATACGTGTCCCAGCAGAACACAACACCAAGACACATGCAAACTACAGAACATTTCCTCTGTCAAGCCTCTATCTATCTGCTAGATTTTAATGGACTGCTGATTTATATCAGGTCAGCACAATTTGTTCTCAAATCATGTTGTACTGCACCCTTACCGATTTCTAATACGCTTAGATACTGGAGGAGGAGGAGGCCACTAAGATCCTCTCTGCACCAGTAATTAAATGAACATTCGTCAATAGAACTATTCTGTTCCTGATATCGTAATGATGGCAGTGATAACTGCCGATATGGTGGCCCCTTTATGAACAACACACGCTCCAAATGGGATTAGCAAACTCACTGAAAAGTGAAAATGCCAGTACATATTTGCATTCCCATTGCTGCTGGCACCAGCTCAAAGCCTACTGACATTAGCAAGGGAAAGGACCATCTGAGAGACAACTGCAGGCAAGCATCCCAATCCAGCTGTGTTTCCAGCAGCTTCTTCCTGGCTCAAAACCAAGAAGGAATAATTTCAAACATCTTCCTGGTGCAGAAAGCATTTCAGAGTCTGCTTACTGGAATCAAATTGATCCTAGCTGTGAGTGAAACTTAACATTTGGAAATTCAAACAGTTTATAAACAGTTCAATTTGAATTTCCAAATTGAAATTATTCAAAACCTGCCCAGAAATCTCTGCAACAATATCCCTCTTGTGACATCCCACCCTCTCCTTAAAGAATAGTTAGGAAGATAAGAGAGTTCTGCCAAGGAACCCTGCTTCCATTTGTAGACATCCTCAGGATCTGAGAGAACCTGTGGTAAGCCTGATGCTAAAGGCCTCCACACAGGCGTCTGTATCCTACACACTGCCTCTGAAGTGGTCAGCTGGGCCAAATAGATTCATATCATGTGAGTGTTTTACAGTAAGTGGGAGAGAGATCAGGTCATTTAGGGAGCTTTGAAAGCTTTACAGTAACTTGGAGGAACATCAGTATGCTAAAGCAGAAATAAGTTACAAAGAGTCAGTAGTCCTCAGTCTCTAGCTTGTAGGGTTTAATTACATGACTTAGACACATTGGATATTTCCCAGAGACATGGCACAGAGAAAAAAACTGCACTTGGAAACTGCAGAATCAGCAGAGGAATCATTTACTTGGCAAGCTCGGGGAGAAAAAAAACGAAAAAGCCTGTCTGAAAATGAAGTCATATATGTTTCAATATACAGGTCTGGGCTGGCAAGAATTTCCATCTTAAGGTGAACCAAGACCTTAAGGATCCAGCCTTCATATGTAAGGCTACAGTTTTCAGACTGGATAGGCTGTGTTCTTATAGTATCCAGCCTCTTCTCTGCTCCCAGGATAGCACTTTTTTTCTCCTCTTTAACCGTTGTTGTGTGCATACATGGGCATGTGCATGTATGCATGCATATGGGAGGGGGTGTGCGCATGTGAAACATTTGAACAAAAATTTTCCTGACAAGCAAGCCCTGAGTAGCGGAATGCACAGGGGCCTCTGGAGGCATGGAAAATTGAAACCAGTGACTAGAAGAGCTTGACTTCCAAAGCTGCTTCTTTTTTCAGAAGCGGTCTCAAGAACAGTCTTCAAGTAGCACCTCCATGACAGGAGCATCAGTCTGCTCCATGGTGACATTTTAAGAGGCAAGACAGCGTCTTCTGTATAAAATATTGTGCTAGTACCTCCATAAAGTACGCACTGTTTAATTTATTTTTTTAAACACCAGATGTATTAACAGTACACTTAAAATACTATTCCTGGTGGCAGAGGAATATTTTTGAAAGCACAACACATGCTTCTGAGAAGAAAGTACTAGTGCAGTTCTTCTCTTTGTTAAGTTTAAAACTCCTTGTATAAATCAAATGCGAGAAGAGTGACAACATGAAATCACATTTTCTTACTCTGCAGATTTGCGGCTCACATGTCAGAGTACCGTGGCTGACATGAGTAATTAAGGAGTTTTCGTCCTTTTTGGGGTCTGTTTACGTAGCACAGTTGGCACTACTCGAGGCAGAGAGCTAGTTTGCTGCTGTACAACATCTACAGAATTATTTAAAAAAATATTTTAAAAAGTTATACTTGTGTACACCCCCTGAAGTCCATGACACTGCACGGTTGCCAAAGAGAGCAAATATGGAGAGAAGAGCAATGTCCAGCCCAAGACTTAATAGGCAGAAGCTAATTATAAGGTTGCAAAGAGTTGGAAAACTGCTGAATTTGTTGAGTCAGTAGCTGGAAAAAGTACATTAACTGTATTGCTGTTAGATGATATAAAACTTCCTAACAAAATACAAATTCTCCTTTTTTTAAACAGTAAAATATAATAGTAATATGGTATTAAAGCAGGTTTAAGAAAAAACATAAGAGAAAATAATGACAAAATTATTTGAGGCTCATCAGTTTCCTCCTAAAGCTTTAATCAACTTTTCTCTTCATAGAAATGAGTCTTTCAGCTTTTTGAAAAAAATCATTATATGTTTATGACTGAGAACAGCTGATCTGGAATATTCTTAACAAACACTTCTTCACAATAGCACCCTTTTTGGGTGATATTGCCATCCTTTTTTGGTGGCTAAACCACTTTATAAAGATCTAGCTTGACCACACATACCAGTTTCTGCTTTTTCCATCTTCTATTGTTCGCGTGTGCAGTATACATACGCAATATGGCCACAGAAATGAGAAATAAAAATAAACTGGGCAGCCTTAAATGTGCTCTAAAAGTACTTTGCACTCATCTGTAGGGACTTCAGGAGAACTTTCTGCACAGGGGCTGCTGAGGGATAATGCACGGATAACAAGGAAAAGCAGGTTTAAGGGGGGGGCAGACCTACAGAAGGAAGTGTTCCTGAAGCCAGAGGAAAAGCATGCATAAATCTCATACCAGTGCACGTATCCAGGGAAGGAGAGTTGACCACAAAGCAACTCTATCTTAATGGAGGCACACAAGGTAAGGGGTGAGAAGCTATGATGATTCTCTGCATATGGCAAATGCAGTATCAAAGGGGAGAAGGGGAAGACATCTGCACCTAGGCACAAAGAAGAATGTACACAGTGAATTTGTATAGGCATAAAGAAGACAATTCTCAACGGATTGAGGGATCAGCTCTCTTGTCAGACACATCTGCTGACAGCCTATGGGAGCATGCTGGACAATAAGCAGCTGTCTCCTTGGAGCCACCAGCTGCCTTTCCCCCAAAAAGCATTTACACTGTGTCATTGGTCAGCCTGCAAGTCAAATACAGAAGGTGAAGTGAGTAGCAGCCCTGGGCAAAAGAAAAGAGAGGAGACATCTCTCCCCCAACCCCCTCCAAAACCAGCCTCTATAACCCAAGCTGTTCTTGTCACAGATAACAGCTTGGAAGAGCTGAGAACCTCAGAACAAAGCAAGAAAACATGCCTTTCTGCAGGGTGTTGGTGATTAAATGAGAGAGCATACAATCCTGCTTCATACAAGCTCCAATGCCCCAAAGTAATGGTATTTCCAAGTACCAAAACACATGGCCAGAGAAACAATTCTGTGCACCTCAGTGCAAGCACAAGAAAGTCAAAGAGGAGAAAACTCATGAGACAAGAAAAAGCGTTTAGTGGCTAGAGGGGCACACATACATGTCAAGGAATTAAAAACAGCACGTGTCATTTGGCTAAGAGGACGTACATGCAAAAGGCAGTAAAGAAAACGATGCAATTACGTGCAGTTATCTGAGGCTTGCCAAAACACTAGCAAAATAAACCGAAGTGGTGCAAGGTGTCGAATTTAGGGAATGAACTTCTAAAGAAAAACAGATTTTTTTTTTCAGCACAGAGATTGGGTAACATCAAAGAAAAGGGATGATTAGATTGTGGATTATCTCTTCCTTTCCTGCTCCCAAAGAAACCTCAGCATTGGCATTATTTCAAACTGGGAATGAAGAAAGACCTAAAAATAGTCACTAAATCTTGTATTAGTGGTTTGGGGCAGGTGGATCAGCTGTGACTAAACAAGAGGTGCACCCACGTCCAGTTTCCATGTTTCTGATTAGAACCTACATAAAAAGGAAGAAGGCAGCCTCCCTTGTTCATCCCAGCTGAGGCTGCAGATCGGTCTCTGTAACAGACGTGTCTGGTGGCAGCTACTCTTCCCACTCTCTTGACTTTGTTGTTTCCATTTGCCCTCTCACTCTCCTTCGTCATCAATCTGCATGACTTGATATCACTGCTAATGAAGGATGCCCCTTGGGAGATTTGCTTCCCCATCTTTACTCTCTTATTTCTAGAACTTGTGGGGGAGGCAGGTGGTATTCACTCTTCTCCCCAAGCACATGAGTGTGGTAACAGCAAGAGAAACTTCAGAGTAAGTGAAATCATCTCCGTGGATCCATGAAAGTCAAATTTAAAATCACCCATCACAAGAGCCCCCCCCCCACATTCACAGATTTATTTAGCATGAGTAGTAGTAACTTGCATCATCTTGAAAAATAGGTTAACATGGCTTTTCTCTGCCACAAGTACTCATACAGCCATCTGTCCTCCACAAGAGCATTAAACAACCCTACCCACAGAGAAGGCCACAAAGCCGTCCTTGTATCTTCCCTCGAGCATCAGGAACCTACACCAGCATACATCTACCCCTGCCTTCCTGCTTCAGAGACTTCAAAGGCAGCATTTAACTATGGCTCTTCAAGGAGCTAGAGAGACAAAACCAACACGCATAGGAGCAGACCAAACACACCATGCATGTGTGGAAGATATCTGGTTTTGATAGTAATTTCTGTGAGCAGAGAAACCGTGACCCGATTTCATACAGCGTTTCTCCCCTTGGCCACACACGGCATCTGACAGGAGAGGTGCGCTTGGGGAGGCTCCTTCTAGGCACTCCGAGTCCAAGTAACACAGCCTTTAAACAGCAGACACCAGGAAAGGAGAAAAAAACCCACAACTTTAGGAGTTTTAATCCCTTTCAGAAGCAGTACTCGCTTGTTCTGTGTTCCCCCGCCCCCGGATGGCAGAGACCCGAGGATGTCCTCGACCACGGCTCTCCCTCAGGTCTCTTCGGCTCGCAGCGCCCTTCCCCGCCGCCCCGCTCCCGCGCCACAATACCTTTTGCAGGACTCCAGCAACACCCCCTTCACTTCCCAGCATCACTCAAGCAGTTTTCGCAGCAGCCCTTCCCGCTAGCGCCGTGCCGACCGGCCTCCCGGCATCAGAAAAGTTGGACAAAGACCATTTTCACCGTGGGAGTTACAGCATCTCGATGGGCCAGCGCCAGGTCCCTCTCGCTCTGCACCCACTCCGCTTTGTCCCCCGGCCCCGGGCACAGCCCTTGGCGCTCGATAGATGCCTTCGACACGCCGGATGCCTGCCAGCAGTCCCGATCCCGGCGCTCCTCTCCAGGCCCTTCTCTGGGAACGTTTTTTTTCCTCTCCTCTCCCCGCCCAGGATCCCTCTCCTACAGGAGTCTCTCTTCCTCCCGCTTCCTAGGATCTGCCTTGTCCCTTTCTCCGGGCTCCTCTCTCGCTCGCTTTCTCTCTCCCCTCCCTCTCCCCCTCGCCGTGCCCCTCCTCCTCCCCCCCCCCCCCCCGCCCCGACCTGCTTTCCTTTGCAGAGGCCCAGCCCGGCGCAGCAGCACGCCACGGCAAATGGGGCTGGGGGCGCTGCCGGATCCCAGGCTTCGAGGCGGCGGCAGCCGCTCCTGTCGGTTCCGCGGCGGCCACCATCCTGCCTCCCCCCCCGCCGGCCCCCTCCTCCCCGGCCGCCGCGGACCCCCCTCTGCCGGCCGCCGCAGCCCGGGCTCCCAGGGATGGGGAGCGGGGCGCGGAGCCGCCCCCCTCGCACAGCCGCTCCGCTGGGCGGGCCGCTGGGCGGCACCGGCTCCGGTCCTCGATGCGAGCCGTTGCTGCTCAGGCTCCTTCCCGCCTCCCCCCACCCAGCGGGGGATTCTCCGAGCGGGTCTTCCCTCGCCGCGGCGTCAGAGCTGCGGGCCTGGCCTGCGCCTTGTCCGCCCCGCTGTCTTGCTGCAGGCGGGCTTTCTGCGGGGATGCCCGAGGGTGCCTGCAGGTGTGCGTGCCCCTGCTAGGTTCCTGCCAGAAGGTACCGTGTGGCAGTACAGGAGTAACGGCATGCGGATCCTTGGTCAGCCTCTCTTGACGTTGTTGAAATCCATGTTGCTGTACGGCATCTGCTGTTGTTCTGTGGCTTAGAGTTGGCACGTGTGTGCTTACTTGCACTCCACTCCCAAATGCTCAAGATCAAATGCCACAGCGGCTAGGTGCTTCCTTGATTCTAGGTACTAACAAACCTCAACTCAACCAGCAATGGTGTGGATGAATCAACTGGGGTTCCTCAATTCTCCCAAAGGAGAGCCTCAGCTTCCAATGTAGAAACAAAGGACTGGAAGCCTCTTTCTGGGTCACTCCTGTCTCCTGCTAGTGCAAGAACAAGGGTGTACCTACTCAATCTGGAAATGTCACTAGGCTGAATATGGAGAAATGCTAGAGGATGAGGCATGCTGCATAACCCCCTGATTGTACCTACCGCTCAGTGAGTTACACGGACAAGTGGCACAAAATGAGGGTGCTGTGAGCTACAGCGCAAGCAGAGTGTGCCCATTAGAACCAAATGGAAAATATATCAAAACTCAGTGGCTTACAATTCACAAATGCTTCTGTGCTAACACAGTGCAGAATTTGGGGCTTCTGCTGCCAAAGTAACTTCCTTTGGTTTGAAGTATGAACTTCGCATTACATACAATATAAAGTGACCATGATTCCTGTCAGTGTAAAACACTGGTACACATACAAAAGCAAAAATACACATTAGAGACCCCACTGCATAATAAAATGTATAAACTTCTGCTTAAAAGCAGTACTATCAGCAGATAGTGCCACATCTCAGAGTTCAAAAAGCTAGGGCTAGTTTCCACGCAGCACAGCCTTTTCTAGCAGTTCTGTATATATGCAGAATAACACAAATACCTACATCTTCCCAGACAGCATAGTTTCTTTCTTAATCCTCTCTGTGGGGGTTTCTAGACACCAATTACAACAGACCTCTTTCCTTCCAACTCCCCCCCTTCCCCCCCGGCCTGATTCTAAAAGAAATTGACTTTAGGAGAAATTGCAGGTACTCAGCTCCTCTTGGAATCTGGTCCTTACTCAGCTCGGTAGTAAATTTTTGCACATATGTCTTCCTTTCTTCCTCATTTTAGTACTACGAGGAGCATCTGGCCCCTAGAAAGGAGCAGAGGGACTGTACCATTGCACCGGGGTCGGGAAAGAGGTTAACTAGCTGCTTTGTTCAATAGCTGCAGAAACACTTTCTCCCCTTTACGGTAATGGAATATTCCCCCCCAACCCTCCTCCTCCTCCTTCTCCTTGCGAAATGAAAGCCAAGCATGAGCGAGCTGTTACTCTGAATGGGGAAGTTTGGGAAAAAGTTCCTGTGCGACAGGGGCGCATGCATGCACATGCCACATCCAAACCCTGTTTAAAATCTCACTCGGTGGAAAGCAAAACAACAGTCAATCCTTTACTAGGGATTAATTTTAAGGCAGTGTTTAAATGTTCTTTCTTCAATGCTGCAGCATTTTGCAATGCATGCATTTATATCTTCAAAAATTTTTCCAGTTTCTGAAACCTTCCTCTACTGGGCAGACTATCACATCGTACCAGAAAAACTCACCCCACTCAAAATGTAAACGATCATAGCCCAGACATGACAGAAACAGAGAAACAAAAGCTCTCCATCCCAAACTACCATGGATCAGGTTCTCAGGTCAGTCTTAAATGTGATAAAACCAGCATGCCTTATGCAACAGTGTGGCTGCATGATATAGATCAGTGGTCTCCAAAGTGGGGTGCATGCACCCCAAGGCGTGTGTGAAATGACCCATTGGGGTGCAGGAAGAAAATATTAGAATTTCAGTAGTACATTTATGTAATTTGTGAATAAGTAAATATACTTACATTGAGGGTGTATGCTAAAGATTTTTACCGATAGTGGTACACAATCAAAAAAGTTTGGAGACCACTGATATAGACAATCATGTGCTCCAACTTACATAGAAATTCATTTTATAGACACAGAATTCCACACGACAGCGAGCTGCAAATATCCAGACACACAAAGAGATCTCATAATATTTAAAGCAAAAGAAGGTGCAGTTATTAAAACAATGGTCAGAATAGCAAAGCATAATCCATTTCATAAATAATCTCCTCACTGTGTGAAACATGTTAGGTCTTGAAGAGAAAAGAGTTGGAATGTGCAGGGCAGACCACACAAACCAAAGAGAAGAAAACCACCCATGAGAGAATAGCTGAGGAGGATAAAAGGGAGGGGTGAGGCTAAGACAAGGGGAATAGAGTTTCAAAGGAAAAAGAGAGAAAAAGGAGGGTAAGAGTAAGAGAGGTGGGAGACAGAGGTAGAGAAAGCAAGATACACACAGAGCAACTATAAAAGACAGACAAGGAAAGAAAGGGAAGCAAAGAAGAAAGGGAGGAGCTGGGGATAGCAAATAGAATAGCAGGCAGAGGAAAGAGTAAGAAGGGTACTATTTATACATGAGAGGACATGTTTGACAAGCAGCTTTGAAGCAGAACTATTTTCAGTGCATAAAATCTTCAAGATTTTTTCCAAGGGCAAATTTATCACTTCAGAATTCTGAAACAGCACATTTTCCTTCCCAGATTTCTGAAAAATAATCATACAGATCAGTAAATTAAAACCTTATAATATCTTTCTGGAAACTGTATATTATGGCCTTGTTTTGTTTCTTGACGTGTTTGGTGAAGTACAAAGGTATTTTCTCCCTAAGAAAGCCCAGCATAGAAAGAGGAGAAGCTTACAGAAAATTAGTAAGAGATAACTGAAGAGAATTTAGGGAAGCTCAGAAGTGCAAAAGGACTGAGGGGCAGCCCAAGGAGGAGTGTGAAATACCCAACCCTGCAGCTTCACAGTCTCTACACTGGCTCTTGGTAGCCATTAGTATACAGTCATGCATTTTTTTTTGTTTATTTTTTAATCTTTATCACAAATAATGAGATTTTCTACAAGCGAGGAGGCTTCTTACGGGTTTCAGTTCTCCCTTGAAATAAGCAGTGTGTTTCTGCTTACAGAGCAGACTTATTCTCTGCTTTGTTCCTTCTCTGCCGTCACTCACTTCTGCTTAGAGGATTGTTTCCTGAGCTCCAATGGAAATAAATTTAAACCAGAGAGGGGAAAAACTCCATCTACATTAGCTGAATATGCACCCACCTGTATTTTTAATTACTATTGTTATTAAGTATGTGTATCCGTTGTTACAAAAATTCCCTTCCTTAACTATTATATCAACCAGTCTTTATAGTATGACAGTGTATTAACTTTGTTTATATATATATTAGTTCACATTATACACTGTATGCTTGTGAGGTAGTGAAATTTTACTGAAGACATCAGTATTGTTCCTGCTTAAGTAAAAGAAACTAAAGAACAGCCCGGTCCTGGAAATAAGGACTTGGCTTCTTGGAAGCTTAGAGCTGTCCATGAAGGATAAAGGATACCCCTGAATAACGAAGATAACTCCAGCATCCTAGCCCACATCTTTGAAACCCTCCCAGCATTATCTGGTGTTACAGATAAGTAACTCTAGCAAGACTGCCTCCAGGGATGCCTGGATCAATACACAAGCAGCAAGAACGCTGCAAAAATATAGTTGCTTTGCAGAGGTTTACTATGATTAGTAATCAGTAGTGTGGGTGTTAGTGATTAGTCAAATTGTGTAGTACCTGAACATTTGAAGGGTGTAAGAACCATGTGTAAAACCACATTTGAGTTGCCCCAATTTGGCTGCAGCACCTCATACACATGAATAAATATTTACCCTTGTAATTCTATACTTTGCATCTTAACCTCTCTCCTCAGTTGGCATAGGCCAGTTGCAAATTTTCGTGACAGACTCAAAGGTGAAGAAACAGCTAGACTGGTGCCAGTTCACTGGAGCTACAATCCAAATGTTTCTGTATCTATCCATTTTCTAGCAGTCTGCCTATACGATCCAAGCATTTTGACACACTCATCACACAGACTGAGTGCTGCTATTCATAATGCTAACACCCAGAAGGAAAACCAGCCATTTATGCTGTAGACCAGGTTTTGGGGAACGATTAAAAGGAGAAGTAGCTGCCTGGGAATCCATGACTGGTTTTACAATAAGCCTAGCTCCATGCTGGAACTGGGCACTTTGGGTATATTTAGTCAATTCTGTGTAGACCTGCAGTCCAGCTGGGTAAGTTCAATACTGGCTGCTAGCTTTTTACCTGAATGCCCAGACCTAGTAAATTAATTTGAAGCGTACTGGGATGAGACACTACAGGGTTTCTGAAGCTGCAAAAGAGGGAAAAAATAAAATTCATGAGCCCCACAGCCATTGCTTAGGAACAGAAATGTGCTGCCATGTGAGAGAGATGTATATTTATCTTGTGCATATTGTTGCTAAAGTCCTATGAACTCTCTAGAAAGTATGAATGTATAGGTATATCTCTTATAAAGGTATATGTACTTCTTAAAGTCTTCTCTGTATTCTATCAAGCATCTGAGACTAGCCTTTTCTATCTGCTGATCCATATTGATCCATGTCCCAAGCTTGACTCGCTTCCTTTGGAGGTGTGCTGTGTTCCTGATTCTTGACCAAGCATGAGATTTCTAATTTGTGAACAACAGGAACTGCAAACTCTTGTTGGAATAGTTTAGACAAAGTACCACTGTACTTTTTTCTGTATTGTCTGTTTGACTTGGAAGGAAGAGGGGCTCAAATAAACGGCAATTATCCCAGTGTTTTGTTGCTTCAATAAGAGTGTTTGGAAGTATTCCATACTTAGAGCAGATCTGTGCTAGATTCAGGTGGCTGTTGCTCAGCTGAAGAATGACTCCAGAAAGCTGCATAAGATTGCAAAAAGCTCTGTTTTCTGTTGCATGCTTATGCTCAAGCGGAGCAAACAGACCAACAGTTATGTAGATGGAAGCGGAAGTTACATTTCCTAAGTGCCCTGGGATTTAAGCAAAATTGCTCTGCTAATAAGCTCCCATAACAAACAACTTGTTCTTGGAAGCCCAGTAGAAAAATAAGGACAGTAAGTTACTGGAGTTGAAAGGCAGAACAGTGAAGGTTAAACACTCTCAAGAAGCTGAAAGGGAATGGAGCTGAGGTTCTGTAAGAGAATGTAAGGTACCAAGGGACTGTTTCTTTTTGGCTCCCAAACTGGCAGCTTGCACTGCCCTATGTCGAAGTACAGAGTCTCTGAGCCTGCTCGAGGTTACAGTAAGGGGTTATACAACTGACTGCAGTTTCAGTTTAGCTCTTGGCTGAAAAACAAGTAGGAGAGGAGAACTACAAATTTAGTTTGGATTGGAATAAAATTGTTTCTCTTCTTTCTGAGAGAAAAAGAATGTGGGAAGTGTTAAAACATTTAATTTTGTTTAGTGTGAAACACTCCATTTAACTTATTTATTTCATGAGCTCTTCAGAGAAGGAAATGAATGGCTAGATACATAAAGCTGCTGGCAGAAGAAGCGTTTCATGAACAGAACAAGTCTATAGCCTGGCAGTTCCTGGGTCCCAGTCTGTAGCCTGGGTGCCCGTTTCTTCCCCAGGGAATGCTTAATTACTTGTAAGGCATGGAAACGTCTCAACAGGACATATGAATTTCTCCCTTCACTCATTCCATCTCCCATGCACAGACTGGCATACTCGGGAACCTGGTGGTGATAACATATTCGTAGAAAATAGTTTAAAATCACTGTAATGCAAAATGGGAACTGCTTCTAGGGCTGTGGTCCCACAGACATTTCAACCCCACAAGAATACAAACCTCTACTGAGACAGACAACCTTACTCTCTCTTTTCTCTGCCCGGACCTGCATGTCCTCATCACCTTCCCTGCGCTGGCAGCAAAGATTTGTGCAGTGGCGTGGATCAAGGAACTGATCTGGCTGAAAACTAATTCAGCAAAAATTGTATGTAAAATTTTGGAGTATGTGTAGGAGACTTTACGGAGCTGTGCAAATGCTACAGCTGGAAGATGGATGGGAAGGCAGAGGATGGGATGCGCAGGTTGGGGAGGGACAGGCAAGGCCACCCCTTTTAGCAGCAACCTAACTGATGTGTGTTTAAAGTGGACATATGCCAGTCCCCAGAGTATGAGGCCTTTAATACTGAGTATCCCATAATAGGGATGGGTTTTCACTACCCCTTGCTCTTGCAGCCTGTGACTGAAACTGTTCTCTTCCCACCAAGCATAAAGCTGAAAAAAGAAAGAAAATCCTTCAGAAACTATGCAGGAAACTAAACCTAAACTTGAAAATGCCTCCAGAAGTAGTTGAAATGCCATTGTTCAGTAAATCTGCTAAACACTGGGGGTGTGGGGTGGGAAGTCACCCAGGTTAACCACAGTGTAACATGAAAAGCATAAAACTCCTATGTAATAGGCAGCACTCCTGCAGAAGGTGGGTAAGCACCTTGAAGGTAACAGTAGCAATGAACAACTGCTTCTGTTTGTCATGTTGGGGAATGATCTATTGTAATCACCTCAGCTCTCTTGCTTATCATGGAATCATAGAATCATAGACTATCTTGAGTTGGGAGGGACCCATAAGGATCATCGAGTCCAACTCCGTGCTCCGCGCAGAGCTACCTAAAACTGAACCATATGACTAAGAACGTCGTCCAGATGCTTCTTGAACTCTGACAGGCTTGGTGCCATGACCGCTTCCCTGGGGAGCCTGTTCCGGTGACTGAGCACGCTCTCAGTGAAGAACCTTTTCCTAATGTCCAATCTGAACTTCCCCTGATGCAACTTCATTCCATTTCCTCCACTCCCCCCCTTGAGGAAGTTGTAGACTGTGATGAGGTCACCCCTCAGCCTTCTCTTCTCCAAGCTGAACAAACCAAGTGACCTCTTGCTCTCGAGACTTTTCACCATCTTGGTTGCCATCCTCTGGACACACTCTAATAGTTTGATGTCCTTCTTGTATTAAGGTGCCCAAAACTGCAGACAGGACTCGAGGCGGGGTGGACTCCAGCGTAGACTGGGACAATCATCTCCCTCAACCGGCTCACTGTGCTGTGCTTGATGCACCCCAGGACACAGTTGGCCCTTTTGGCTGCCAGGGCACACTGTTGACTCATATTCAACTTGCCATCAACCCAAACCACCAGATCTCTTTCCACAGGGCTGCTCTCCAGCATCTTGTCCTCCAATTTGTATCTATGAGTCCAGGATGTGAACAGAGAGGACTAAGATCTGTGAAAAAGATAGGAAAAAGAATTAAGGAAGAACCTGGGAGAAGGGAGTGCACTTTTGAGCTGGATCTCAAGAGAACAGAGAGCCAGGGGATGTGTTTGAGAATGAGTAATAACATTTTCCTTGAGCTGAAATCAGCATACAAGGGTTCAGACGCTAAAGATAATATGTGGACAGTCCAGCATTTCTTTAGTTCTTTCAAGAGCGCATGTAAATCTAGCTCACAGTGGGTGTAAAATCACATAAAGCACACAATTTAGGAGCGCCTCTTTCAAAAACCACGTGTGTGGGCCAGAGGACGCCAGTTTGCATTTCTGTAATTGAACAGTGCCACCCGGTGGACAGAAGTGGTATTGTTAGCTAACAGAACAGCATGTTAACAGCCAAGCATGCCAAAGCACACCAAAACCTGCAGGCAGGGGTATCAGCTTCCACTGACCTCCAGCTGATGCTTCACGTGAGTACCATTTACTAGAAGGAGAGGTATAAAAGCATTGTGTATAAAAATTTTAGAAATTCCATGGGGAAAAAGAAGCTTGGAAACGTACTAACCTTCTCTGTTTAAGGGTACTTATTAGCACTGCACAGTTTAGGGTAGGTTTATTTGCTTCGATCAACTGAACTCAGTAGAGAAAGGATTTTGAAACTACCTACCATGTTGCTAGCATTGCAGGGATAGTCATGAATTCTAAATGACTATGATTAATCATTAACTACTACCCTGCTGGGCTTCTCTGTGCTGCAGAAAGTATCTTGAAGCAATGGGTGTTCTCTGTTTAAAGTCAGCATTATCCTAGTGACACAGTGTGATGCTACACTGTGGAAAATTAAGTTAGTTTTTAAAGAAGTCTTTTTTTCTATGAGTCTATGATTCCCACTATGATGCTTGTTGAAGTTGTGCTCTTTCAGCCAAGACAGTCAGGGTCCTGGGTGTACCGATAAGCCTTAATTGCCCTGAACAACCTCACCTGCGTCTTCCAACAATGCAGTCTCTGTCCCTTGCCCCAGGAGCTGTATTTAAGCTCAAGCCTAGGCACACATTCCCTGTCTAAGCTATGTTGTAGGTAGTGCCTAGTCTTACCTTTGTTGTTTCTGGCTTGTTGATTTGGTTCATGGATGGAACATGGACTTGAATTGTCACTTTGTATTTATCTTATGATCGGTTGATGGAATGTCTCATTGTCACCAGCCCTGCTTGGGTACTATGGGACTGTGGCTTTGTCATTGAGGATGCTGCTTCTGCCTGTCTTGTGGTCTTACATTTCTTCTCTCATGGGAAGAAATAGCCCTCTTCCCTTGCTCTTATTAGTCCCTGAAAAACTCAACATTAATGTCCTTATCACTAGGTTTTTAAAGTTATTGTCATATATTTCTTAAAGCTAGCATTGGTGGTAAATTCTGGTATAATAATTACATTTTTGTTGGTAAGTGCAATTCATTTCCTAAGTCGTCTCTTGTGGGTTTTACACACTGGAACATTATGGTTGCAACTGGTGAAACGGAAATAACCTTAGAACATTAAAACACAACAGCCAGTTTTTCTTCAGAGAATCATAGAATTGTTAAGGTTGGAAAAGACCCTTAAGATCATTGAGTCCAACCGTTAACCTATCACTGCCAAGTCCACCACTAAACCATGTCCTCGAGCACCACGTCTACCCGTCTTTTAAATACCTCCAGGGATGGAGACTCAACCCCTGCCCTGGGCAGCCTGTGCCAGTGCCTGACAGCCCTTTCAGGGAAGAAATTTTTTCTAATATCCAACCTAAACTTCCCCTGGTGCAGCCTGAGGCTGGTTCCTCTCATCCCATCGCTTGTTACTTGGGGGAAGAGACCGACACCCACCTCGCTACAACCTCCTTTCAGGCAGTTGCAGAGAGCGATGAGGGCTCCCCTCAGCCTCCTCTTCTCCAGACTAAACAACCCCAGTTCGCTCAGCTGCTCCTCATTAGACTTGTGCTCTAGACCCTTCACCAACTTTGTTGCCCTTCTTTGGCCACACTGCAGCACCTCGATGTCCTTCTTGGGGTGCGGGGCCCAACACTGAACACAGTACTCGAGGTGCGGCCTCACCAGTGCCGAATACAGGGGCACTCTTACCTCCCTGGTCCTGCTGGCCACACTATTCCTGATACAAGCCAGGATGCCATTGGCCCTCTTGGCCACCTGGGCACACTACTGGCTCATGTTCAGGCGGCTGTCGACCAACACCCCCAGGTCCTTTTCTGCCAAGCAGCTCTCCAGCCACTCCTCCCTGTCCTGGTTTCAGCTGGGATAGAGTTAATTTTCGTCTTGGTAGCCGGTGTGGGTCTGTGTTTTGCGTTTAGGATGAGAACAATGTCGATGATACACTGATGCTTTGGTTCTTGCTAAGCAGTGCTAAGCTGTTGCTAAATGGTTGCTAAGTGGTGCTCACACTGGTCAAGGACTTTTCAGCTTCCCCTGCTCTGCCGGGTGCACAAGAAGCTGGGAGGGGGCACAGCTGGGGGCGGGGGGGGAGGGGGCAGGCTGGCTGGCTGGCTGACCCAGACTGGCCCAACGGCTATTCCATACCATATGACGTCATGCTCAGTATATAAGCTGGGGGAAGAAGAAGGAAGGGGGGACATTGGGTGTGATGGTGTTTGTCTTCCAAGTAACCATTACGCGTGATGGAGCCCTGCTTTCCTGGAGATGGCTGAGCACCTGCCTGCCGATGGGAAGTAGTGAATGAATTCCTTGTTTTGCTTTGTTTGCGTGCACAGTTTTTGCTTTGCCTATTTAACTGCTCTAATTTATTTTACTTCAATTATTAAACTGTTCTTACCTCAACCCACGAGTTTTCTCCCTTTTACCCTTCTGATTCTTCCCCCATCCCACTGGTGGGGAGTGAGCGAGCGGCTGCGTGGTGCTTAGTTGCTGGCTGGGGTTAAACCATGACACTCCCCCAGCCTGTAGCGTTGCGTGGGGTTGTTGTGACCCAAGTGCAGGACCCGGCACTGAGCCTGGTTGAATCTCATACAGTTGGCCCCAGCCCAACGATCCAGCCTGTCCAGGTCCCTCTATAGGGCCTTCCTGCCCTCCAGCAGATCGACGCTTCCACCCAACTTGGTGTCATCTGCAAACCAATGAACTAAATTCAATGAATGAAGTTTCTGGAGAGAAATGTCACCCTGATAATTTCATTTGGGCTATCTGTGGTGACTTGAGACTAAGTCAGGGTGGTCTTGCATAGGTGTCACCACAGCAACAAACCCCCCTCCCTTTTAGCAGCTTTTTCTTGATTAATATGTGTTTTGTTTTGATCAGCCAGTCAGAACCATAGAGAAGAATAATCTCAAATGTCATTTTGAGAATTTGTCTTCAGGTGAAAACAAGTGTAACAACATAATACTGTAAGGATTTGGCCTTTTGTGCTAACTAACTGGTGTACAAATGCATACAGGGAGATGTGGAGAACCCTAGACTAAGCACTTTAAAAAACAAGGGATCTAGGACTAGAAATCTATTCAGTGTGCCTCTGCCACATGATCTAAAGCCCCTTCAGCTAGTGTTAACAACATTGTCTTTTTCGCAGATAGCAAAAAAAAAAAAAAAAAGGGCAGCAGAGGGCAGCAGGATTCCACATCCAGAGCCAGTAGTTAGTTAGGAGAGACACCTTTTTAAAAAAAATCACGTGAGGTGTGCAAAAGGAAGGCGATGCTGAGTTCTAAAGCAAACGCAGCTCAATCTGAGCATTAGTGAGTGAGGCATTTTTATTCAAGTGAGCTGCAGTGCAGAGTTCTGTGTCAGCAACATCGGAGTCTCTTTGCAGTGACAGGGTGCGTTCAGTTACCAGGGGGAGCTGCAAGCTGCTTACCCGGGAGGTACTTTTTGTTGTGTTGCTGGGTGAGATGCACCATTGCCCTGCAGATCCTGCTTTGCGTTTGTTGTTAGGAAAAGCGCTAGTGATCTCTCATGGAACGTATTTACAAATTCCTTGTTCTCATGTTGACAGTCTCCTGCTGGCTCCTCTACAGGCTTTCTCTCCTACTTAGTGACCACTAGATTGGTGCAAAAGGGTTCTTGGGAGCATTTTAAAGGCACAGTGTCATTCAGGAAAGGCCAGCTCAAGGTCTTTGCCAATGACACAAGGCTATGTTCATGCTTCTCAACTGCATCTGTTCATTAGGTTCCAAAGTGCTGGACAGGGAAAACAACTGGCATGGCTGTAATCTTACCTTTAATGCAGGCTTCAACTTTCATGTTTCCTTTACTTCTGAAAATGCCATTAATCTATCAATAAAAATGCTATGTTTAAGTTTCTCTTTATGCCTCAACAAAGTAAAGAAAGAAACTCTGATGCTGCTGATACAGAACCATGCACTGCAGCTCACTTCCTGCACAAAAGGAGTAACTGTTTTGACAAAGTATAATCAAGTGAACAATAAACAGCTGTAGAAAAGGAAGAAAAAATGATGAACTTGTTGCTGTGCTTTGCAGCAAGATTGGCCAGGGCACCCAAATAAATACATATATATATAGGATTTCTGCATGCAAAATGTGTGGTACAGTTGTACATCCTAATAGTTCATTTTGTGGCTACTTGGAGAGGAGGACATAGCAGACAGCTTGTCTGTGCACAAAATGCAGATGAGGAAAAGGATACCTCCTCTACAGTAGCAAATGTAGCCTGATTGCAGTGAGGTGCTTTCTGGTTTCACAATCAACAAGATGAACGTGGATGTGGCTGAAAGATTTCTGTCTGTAACTGCAACAGTTTGCATCCTTGACTAAGTATTCTCTGGCTCAGAGAAAAAAATTAGCTTCAAGAAAAGGCTGCAGCTTCAGATAAATACGAGACTGTTCTTGAGACAAATGTGGAAGCTTAGAAACCTCATGGTGAGGTCAAGGACCAATCTGACATGGTGCCTTTGATCTGTTCAACTCTGTAGTTCAACAGCTTAGCAATGGTCTTGAGGGTCTAAACAGGAGTTCCAGAACAAGATAAATCCTCTTTAAGGGACAGTCAGAGGCCTCTGCAGGCAGGCAAGAAGCTGGGTTCTGGGCTAGGGAGTGGTTTTGGTTTTCAGACCTCACCCAATGGTAAGCAGAACAGCTGTTTGTTGTGCTCATGGCTAGCTGTGAGGCTTTTGTGCTAATAATGGAATGCTCAGAGATAATTTTAATGGTCTTTGTGCAAGAATGACACACAAATTCATGAAGCATACCATGCTGGAGGGAAAAATGCTATCTTGTAGGAGAGTTTTCAGGCTCAGGAGCAAAAGAGAAAGGTGAGAAGTCCAAAACCATTTTTCCACCATCAATGCAAACTAATGGATTAATAGATGGTCCCTAGCCTGATAGACTAGTAGGCAGTCACTTTGTGCAATCTGCCTTGACAGGAACTCTGTGTTGCAGGCAGCCCTGGCTTCTTCCTCTGTGCTGTGGCCCATTCTACCTCAGACACATTGTGTCTGCATTATCGTGTTACCCAGTGGTAGGCTCTGAGCCAAATGACTGCTCTGGTGTTGAAGCACACTTTGGGATCCTATGTGAACCCCTACCAGGAGTGCTTTGGAGAAACTTCAGCATGGCCTGGCATTTGCATCCTTGTCTAGTGCTCTCCTACAGCTATTCTGGATGATCATGCCCACAGTTATGGTCAGCCTGATGGACCAGTAGTCTTCCTTTGCTTGTCAGATGGTGTGCCAGGCAATCCAAACTTGCACAGCCAACCAGAGGCTGGGACTAAGCATGCTGGTTCTCAGCAATCCTCTACATGTCTGTGGTTTGTGTTTGAGTTCAGAGAGTCTGGTAACAACTGAAATCACTGTTCCTTATGCTCAGCATGTTGTAAGTCTGAGAAAAGGTCTTTGCAAATCCTGCCTGGACCATCTCCAAAGCTAGCTCCTCCAAAGTCCAGCCTTCAGTTAGGCTGGAAACCAGAATCCCAGGAGGAACTGCTGGCCTGGTCACCAGTGACAGGCCTATCAGTCCTGAGGAGTGTTTGAGCATGCTTGCCGGTTTCCGCTACAGGCCAAGCTTGCCCTGTGTTTCTTCCCTCCAGGTCAGTTCCTTGTATACTTTAGCAGACAGCCCTTGAGAGGTGAGCTGGCAGGCTGGAAAGACTGTAATCTTTGGTGGGGCTTGTGAAAGGCAAGGCACTAACTACAATATGACTTGCTTAGAAGAATGAATACTACCTGGGACTATGAGCTTTTACGTCAGGGTCGACGTGACCTGAAGACCCAACCCAAACCAGCTCCTACCAGTTGAGAACACCCCATACTGACAATAAAACAATAGGAGATTTGACTTAAGAAACCAGGCATATAACCACAGCCAGAACAGCAACTGACTAGAATCCAGTATAAAACCATTCCACCTGCACGGGACATTGGTTTAGGAAAATGAAGATTAACACAGCACTGACCATACATCTACACCACCTGCATGAGACAAGCACGTACTTAGGCTGCATGGGACAAGCACATACTGATTATGCAAGCAAGAGTAACTGATTTGCCCACCCCTTAACATGAGTACTTTGATTGGTCTGCACAACTGTGTTGTAACATATATAAACCCAGCTTTCCTCACTATCAGAGTCCTCTGTGCTTTAAACTGGGGCACCTCTATGCACACAGCTAATATGAGAGAATAAATCCCCTTGGTAATTCTATGCTAAGTGTCCTTCTCTGCTGGTTAAGAACTGACTTCTGCAGGTTCTTGGTTATGAGGTTACTTTTTTTTTTTTCCCTCTGGAGCAGAGTACAGTGGCTTCTGTTAAGTCTGACCTTAGGGAGGCTGAGGGAGGTTTAGAAGAGAGCTTCTCTTGACATTTCTTGTCCCCTCTGGGGTCTTCTTTGGGGCCCTGGGCAGCCTAGGTTTTATTCCCATTGGGTGTTCAGTTTCAGATTATTCCCAGGTGGGCCAAGAGACTCCTTTCTTCCTGCTGGCTTGTGTGGTTTCTGGATGACTACAGGGCACTGAGGCTCTGGGAGCACTGTTCTCTGTGGCCTGGCTATGAGGGTCTGTTCTTTGACTGTGGCCTCTACAAGTACGGAAAATAAAGCTATTTTGTCCACAGTAACGTAGGTTTGCTTTTTTTCCATGAATAAGCTAGACTTAATGGCTTGCCTTCTACCTCAGTGTCCTAGGGACAGGCCTGAATCCCAAATTACCTTTCTTTTGCTTTCTACAAATCCATTTCTTCTCTCTCCCTCACCTCTATCCTAAAAGGCAGCCGGTGTCAATCTGCTGACCTTATAATGATATTACGTCTATGATAGCCTAATATTTCTATCTACTGACTTTCTGTCATTCCCTTGATCTGAAGTGTTTTTTAGTGAACTGTTGAAATTCCACATTTTCCTGGGCTTTGAGTTTCTGCCTGAGCAAGACCGAATCAATAATTGTTTTGAGCAAAGCATTTTAAGAGGAGAGGTAGTTGCCATATGCAAAGAGGTTCGTGACTGACAAAGAAGCTATAACTCTGCCTAGTCAATTCAGGGTATCAGAATCCTATAGTCAAGTTATTACGCAAAGAAGAGCAGAAATGAATGTGAAGAATTCATGTTTAAAGTAGATTTATCTGTTCTTTTGAAGGTGGAACATAGCTTGTAAAAGGAACACTCCAGGAGATCGGGACTAATTTGATATCCAGTTTTTCAGTAATTCGCTGGTAAAATGATTCTGTGGAAGATTAATGTTGAAAAAAGCACCATAAGAAAAGCATTAACTTCTGATTTTTCAGGAAGATGGAAAGGTAATGGAAGAGGGAGGACCAGGAATAGAGGGACACCCTAGTAAAAGGAGGGAAAATAGGAGACACCGCATGACCAAATGAAAAATCCAGAGGAAAGAGTTAATGGAGATTGGTAAAAGAAGGTTTTGTGGGGAAAAATAAAATCAAGGCAACAGATAGAACATCCGGCTTCAAAGTGCCTAATATCTCTTGTTGAGATCAGTGCTGTTGCAGGACAGGAAAATGCTGATGTGGTTGTTGCTGTGTATCCTTACAGCTGCTGCATATAAGAACAGAATTGAGCTGTCAGAACCAAGAGGTATGTCTTCTCTCTTTTTCTCCTTCCTTCTTTCAAATGAGCACTCTCAGACCCTCTACTAGCCTCCACATTTCATTTTTCAGCTCCCGGGATCATCAGTCCAGCTTCTTGGAAAGCTACAGCAGCAATGTTTATATGAACCAGCAGTTAGCCCATGAGGAAACTTTTCAAGCTCTGGTGGTTTGTGTTGCAGCAGACAGTGCGAGTATCCTGCACAAACATGTCGTGGCTAGTTGTCAGAAGAGTAAGTTCACGGTGAGCACAAGGAGCTTCACCAGTAATGACACAAGAGGTGTGTTACTGCTGCCTGGAGCCTCATCCTGAGCCAACTGAACTCTTGCACAAAAGCTACCCTTGACCCAGCTGAGCAGAGCTGTGCTGGTTTCAGCTGGCACTTCCTATCATTGCTGAAGGTAAGGACCTTAGACTACTTCCTGATAAATACAGGCTATTTACCTCTTGTTAATGCTGGAAGCTGAATGGAAAAGGAACCCTCATTACTAAAGTCTTCTCAGAAGTTTTATTTCAGATCACAAAGACAATTACTGCCAAGCTCCAATGAAATTCTGAGTTAATCAAAAGGCTTTTTATTGATTTTTGCCGATATCTCTGACAACTTTTGTTCATTTTTTCATCATTATTTTACATTCAGAAATGGGATTCACTGGAAAATATACAACTGCCTTCTCCTTAAGAGAGTTCTCTAAGATCTGCATTTTCAGGGGGCGTATAGAATGTGGTTCATCCACCTCAGTCTAAGGAATGCTGGTCAGTGAGAAATCCACAGAAAGGTGAGCCCTCAAGTGTGTTCATGCCCTAGGGAAAATAGGATCAGCTCATGATCAGCTTAATTATGTATGACAATTTCTTTTGACTCATCCTGCTTATATTTATGCACTGAGATGTTATTAATGAACAGGGAACAGGTTGTTCTTACATTGTTACTTAGACATTGTGACTGTTCACTCAACTGCTCAAATTTTGGCTAACCCAGTTCATGCTAAGGCCTGATGTATGCTGGGAGCAGGGCCACTAGGTCAAAGGGAGAGCACCATGTGGGTGGGACAGATGCCCAGAAAGAGCTAAAGGGCCATTATGCAGCCATTATCACCTGCAGAGTGCTGGCTCCTGCAGCCATTGCCTTTTGTCTGGCAGTTTCTTCAGAATCTGTGAACGTATGGAAATGGTATAGACCAAACCTCTAAGCTGGAAGGTGTAAAAACATCTGGTTACTCAAAAAAACTTTTGAAGCAGATCCAACAGCAGCTGGACTGCTGAGGCTTTCATGCTTCCTGGTGTGATACAGGGGATGCCTGCACCGTGACAGGGGAGGAAGGATGAGGGATGAGCACTCGCACCATCGGCTAGGTAACTAATTTTTTTTTTTTTTTTTGCTCTTAAGTGCACAAATTAAGAGTTATGGGTTGTAAGTTATGAAACCTTATGACTTGAATGGTGAATAAGTGAATTCATGTGATGGACTAGTCTAGGCAAAAGGGGATTGAGCCCCTGTTTGTCGTGTTTGTTGCATTTCTTAATGAGCTCATGAAATAAAGTTTAAATCACAGGGTATGTTGTCCCGTAAATTTGAGATATCCAAATGGACTGTGACAAGACATTTGATTTGACAGCTGCTTGAAACACTGAATATATCCTAATGCTGCTCTATATGCATTCTCTTCTAGACATACTTGACATCTTCCCTCAGGTCAAGGCAAACAAAAGGGTAAATGATATGTAGGAGCTTGTTTGAGGGGCGGAAGAATGTTGAAGGTTTTCAAGTAGGAAAAAACAAGGCTGTAAATAACATCTTCACTGGTCTGCACTATAACAGTTGTTTAATATAAATAACTGCATTTTCTGCTTTTTTTTAGAGTATCTGAATACAGGTTCAACTATAGTGAATAAGATGAATAAGAGGGCTCCTTTAGCCCTCCTGATGGTAGGAATTCAGCCTAGCTGTTCATAAATCATTTTATGTAACTGCAGAAAAAAAGATTCATTGATTTTAAGTCTCTCATATTCGTACTTGTCTGCATATGCAATTTTAATGACATATTTGATGCCATCTTCATTAATGTTCTAGGTTAAAAGTGTAGAAAAGTTCATAGAGTTTGATTAAAATATAATTGTGTTATCGCATATTGCATGTACATCATTATAAGGAGATTCCTATAATCACACTGTTCCCCAAACTCTTTTTTAGCTTCAACTAAACACCTTCAAAAGCTTGTAAAGAAAAGATAATACGGATTGTTCTGTGGTTTCAAGTATATCTGTAAAGTTCAATAGTGTTACAACTATGGAGAAGCCCTTATCTTAGTTATGGAGGTTTATTAATGTTTATTTAAAATCCTTCATCTTTCTCTATGAAAAAGTCAAGGCACGCAAGTTTAAAAATGGAGCAGTAAAGATCTATGTGTTCTTTAGCTTGTGAGATATTTTCCTCTTGTCAGAACTACCCTGATTACTGACAGAACATCACCATAAATACGGGTGTTTATGGACCTAATTTTTATTTATGGCTCCCTTCTTCTTTGCCAGAGGAGAAGTGTCTTAAAGTGAGTGTAACTAATTGCATGAGTTCTTTTCTCAGGGTGTGATAAGAATTATGAAATATAATAGGGTTTGTGTACATTGTTGCACAGTGAAAGGCAGCCTGATAAATAGATTACACTCATCAAACTAGGAAAAAGTTATTAATGTAATTCAGATTCAGCCCACCTTCCCCTCCATGTTTAACTGTTTGCAAAACCAGCTTCTGGTTCATTTTAGCCAGTATGTAATAAAATTCTTGGAATAATCTGAACAGTGTAAAAATGGATAATTGTGACATATAGAAATAGTGGTATTCTTTCTTTCTTCCAGTAACAAGCACATTTTGAGTGCACATATCAAATATATAACTATATCTGTTAATTAAAAGTACCTTAAATATTGTCAATTTATGCCGTTGTCTTCTAGTATCATCAGCCAGAAAGATTTTCTCCTCCTCCTATATAGTCCTGCTGACCTCATAAAATGCAAGCTATGTTTCTTAGTCCTGCTAGTGTGTGACCCTCACTTTATTCACTGCCTGGCTATATGTTATTTGTATATTGGAAGGATGCTTCTTCACTTACATGAAAATTGAGAGATATGTAGCTTTTGTTTCCACTGCAAAGTCTTTTATTAACTTCAGTGACAGCAAATATACTCAAAATCAATATTTTGAATATTAGGTATTGCTTAAGTGAAGGACATGGAGATACATTTGCTGGATCTGAGTCTGTAGTATTGCACGTCAACTAAACTTATCCTTTCCTTGACTTTCTATTTGGATATCTCTTTACATAATCTTCCATCTAGCTCTCTTCTGACTGAGACAATACATCTGTCTTCTGTCTGTGCTCTTTGCAGTTTTGTCTTCTCTCTCACCAAAGTAGTTGCCGTTGATAGACAAGAGAACTTAGATTTATGGCAACCTTTCTCTTTTACTATTCCACTCATAATGCTGTCCATTCTCCCACTGGTTCTCTGTTATAAAGCATACACGAACTGGTCTATTAGGCAGAACCAAAGCAGCAGTAGGCCTGCAACACGTTTGATGGTGGTAGTTAAAAGAGGAGGCAGGCTGTAATAGGAGTTGGGATCAGCTGCCCAAGGAGTCATCAGTCCTGGAGGACATGATGTTCATGGCTCCTAAGTAGTGTGATATGAATGACTAAACAAGGATGAATGGGAGAACATGGTTTGTTCTAGTTTTGATTTGCCAAATTGAAGGAAGCCTTCAGTATAATACCTCTCATACTATATGCGTGTTTGAAAGAACAGAAGGTAGGATTTGTAGGATGAGGTCATGTAGTTCATCAGACCAGATGAGTGAGTGGGGTAGTCTGAGATTTTCTTGTGTTCTTAAGCATTTACAAGATGACAAAAAGTAGTCATCTGAAGATCTAACAACAGGTTGCTTTCTTATTTGGAGATGAACAAAACTACAGTCTGATCACAGCTGTGAAGCTTGGCAGGTCTTGATGCAAAAGGATTGTGTAGTTGGTACAGGCACAGAAAACCATTTAGAAACAATGAGTTTTACTTGAGTGGGAGGAAGAAAAATAAGGAAAAGAGGGGAGAAATGAAGTAATCTGTAAGAGTGTTGTATGGAATCTGTAGAGCACATTAGGGATAAGCGTAAGGATATCATAAATGGCAGGGGGAGACAGAAAGTCTGAAATGGTATTTGATTCAACTGATCTGTAGCTTTTACCTGGCTGAAGGAAGGCGAATTATCTGAGATCAGTGGAGTTGAAGGAAAGAAAGATACCTGGGTATCTTTGCTTCTCCTTTTTATCATGACATTCACTAAATATATGAGCAAAGTGAGCTGCCAGACATGAGAAAACCTTTTCCTTTCTCTATTTTTTTACTCCTTCCTGCTTTATTTCTCTCTTTCTTTCTTTGACAGGTGGACACATTCAGATTCTCCACCAGGAGGGGTACAGAGGCTATCGTGCATGCACTGCTTCCGACAAACAGTCCAGGGAGCTCAGATAATGTTTTAGTGCCAGGCAGCAAAAGAAGTATAAGTTTACACTGAATATAAAATCACTTTATCAGACAAAAAACATAGGGATGCATTATTGTGCCAGGAGCCTTCAGTATGACCAAGCACATGCAGCTCCTGTGACCAAAAAAAAAAAAAAAAAAAAAAAAATCTCCTTTACTCTCGGCCGTGAGGAGCTGAACAGACCAAGTTTCAGTCAGTAGTCCAGTTTCTTTCCCTTCCACCCTCACCAATGGATATTCCCTGGGATATACAGTCCAATCCTTAATTCTGTTATATGATTAATTAAAAGGATCTGCTGTTAGGCAGCGTTTTAGTTACTTCAGAAATCCAACTCTTTTCCTACAGAGCCTTCTTGGAAGCTGAGATCTTTTCAGTACACAAATAGAGGCAAGCCTCTTTTTGCAGGAAAAAGCAATGCAGACCAGTCTTCCTTCCTTCCTTCCTTCCTTCTTCCCTATCTCCCTCCCTCCCTATCTCCCTATCTCCCTCCCTATCTCCTTCCCTCCCTCCCTTCCTATCTTCTTCCGTCTCCCCTCTTCCATAGAAAACTTCCTTGTCCCTTTAAGGAATGATTATAATTTATTCCCCTAAATATTAAAAAAAACCCCAAATTTAATCACACAGAAACAAGGAAAACTGAAATGAAACACTATGGTCCTGTTTCTGAAACACATGTTCTTGGAAGCTCATGTGCACACTGGAATTTTACAGCTCTTACCTCCAGAGGAAGAGGACCTTATTCCATATACATGCTGATATGGTCTTGGAGGGATAAGACCTCCCAGTGTGAACTGAAAAATCTTGCAATAAGATGTGTGTCTTTTTTTTACCATCTGTTGCTGTTGATGAGCTGGAGGAAAGCAGGGCAGATGATTGTTTCTCTGTCCTCATAAAGAGCATGATATTTGTAACTTCTGTAACATGTTGGGTGTATCATTTGGTGAGGTTTATTACTGTTGTCCAACCTGGCAGGAGAAAGGCCAAGGAAATGACAACTACATAGTCTGGACAAAGAACAAGAAAGAATATCTAATGTTTTGTAATTGGAAAACATGAAAATGTGTACATAATATCTGAGGTGTTCTGAGCTGTGGTAATATTATCATACAAGGAATTGAAAATGCAGTTTCATGTTAGAACTTGGTGGACTTCAGAGAAGGTATCACGAAAGGGAGTGGATCCTGTTTCCTGCCACCTCCAGTCACAGGTTCCCACCCTTCCCCCTCCCTCATACCTAATGATTAGGGGACCACTGGGCAACCCAGATCTTCTTACTCTTCAGGTGGAAAATGAATAATTTTGACGTGTGTTATGCGTGTTAGTTTTCTATGGTCAATAAAGTGTTCTGACTCATTCTATAGCCACATAACATTACAATGCAATTACAGTGCAGGAGACACTTACTAGCAGAAAAGCAAAAGTATTGTATTCAGCCACTGTGCAAGGTTTGACAGAAATTGCTGTAACATTAACCTGTACCTTTGGGTTAATCTATGAATGGATAACAAGGCTTTATAAACTGAACATTGTTATTTCAATCCCAGACTAGCAGAATATACAAAATTTCCTAATTTGTAAATGTACGTTTTAGTTTGACCTGTTTGTATAGATACTGTTATATTAATGATTAAAGACTCATCTCCACAACCACATAGTCAGAGGAACAAAGAGAGGCAGGAGAACCACCTCTAACCTTATCAGAAATCAGAGCAACTTCATTTAGCTCCTCCCAGGGCTATCATAGGAGGGTGATTAGACCATTGTCCAGGGATGAAAGCTATCCAGGTGAGTAAAGGAGACAGGTTCTTTGCAGCACTGGAGTGTTACTACCTACATGGGTCTGAGACTCATTATGGGATGCAGGAGAAGAGCATTTGAGTATCCTACAAAACTTGATGGGAGGATTGTTCCTCCATTTAAGGGTGGAAACAAAGGCAGGGAACGGGAGGGATCACAGTGGCTTGGGGAGGAACAAGCATGGGAAAACAGAGGAATTACAGCACAAAAGGGGCCAGTCACGTATAAACAGGTTACAGTTTGTGTACTTGTCTGTCCATGCCCAATGTCTGATCACCATAGTCTGTCCTGTCTTATTAAACTCCATTTCGAACTATTTTTGTGGGTGACTGGGCTCTCTCTTCTGTGTGACTGGAGGTCTAATTGCCAACAACTGGAGTCAGACTACAAGTCCTATGGGCCCATGTAATTGTGGTGCCATCAACTGGAATGAGTGAAGGTCTTGAGTGGCAGCAACTGGAGTGGATACCACAGGTCAGAGGGGCCAGCAACTGGAGACATGAGCAGGATGCCCTAGAGAAGAAGAAACATTAGTTTGTATTCGGCAAGTGAAGGAGAACATCTGGACCACAGAAGGTCGTGTTTTAACAACCAGACTGCATGGGCAGCACATAACAGAATGCCTGACAATACTTCAAAGGAAGTGAATGTGATTTTTTTGTGCTATTGGATGATTATGCTTAGCATTTTATTTCAAGGTGTATATAAACTCTTGGAACATCCCTACAGACACCTTTTCTTCTCTTGTAGAAGAGTGTGTGTGTCTCATTATCATGAAATAAACCTTTTCTAATTTTACCCTTGTGTCCCTTACCTCCTTGGTCAATGTCCCAGATAACTTTTGTGACACTACCAAGCAGACTGCATGTCTAAGGCCTGTTTCTGGGAGTTCCATAGTGTATCTAGAATAGAATAATAGCATAGAATAAACAGAATAGTTTGGTTCAGTTGGAAGGGACTTATAATGATCATCTAGTCCAACTGCCTGATCACTTCAGGGCTGATCAAAAGATAAAGCATGTTATTAAGGGCATTGTCCAAATGCCTCCTAAAACTGACAGGCTTGGGGCATCGACCACCTCTCTGGGAAGCCTGTTTGAGTGTTTGACCACCCTCTTGGTAAAGATATATTTCCTAATGTCGGGTCTGAGCCTCCCCTGAGGCAGCTTTGAACCATTCCCATGCATCCTGTCCCTGGATACCAGGGGGATGCGTGGGTGCATGCGCACATGCGAGGGGGCGCATGAGGGTTTGCATCTGTGAGTGAGGGGGTCTGTACCAGGAAGTGGTGTGGGGCTGCAGGCCTCCGGCTCGTACGTCTAGGTGCCAGTGCATGAGGATACCAAGGATCCACAGCCAGCTGCTGGATAAGCTGATTGTCTAAGGCCACCTACTGGGGAAGTCCACGCTGTGGTTATGTACAAGTTTCCGGCTAACAGACCTTCATCCTGATCAGCTACGGGATGAAGGTTTGTTAGTGCCATCTGTGTTTGCATGAGTGTTTCTGTCTGTATTGATTTGTGTGGCTAGCTGTGTGTATATGTATATTTGTATTGTGTATGTGTTGGTGTGCCTATTGGGAATATGCACTCAGCCTTGCTAGTGGATGAGCCTAGAGATGGGGAGCTGCAGCAGCCTCACCACTATTGGGCTACCTGATTTCTCAAGTCTTAACTAACTGACATAAGTACCTATATAGGCCTCTCTATTTAATTTTGCACTGTGATTTAAGCTACATTAATATATTTTCATGTCTTGTCACAAGTGCAGAAGATGGTTTGAGATGATGTTTGTTTTATGGTTGAAATCATGGAAATTCTTTAACCTCAGGATGTTGTTAGATCAGAGGATGGAATTAATCAGATGGAGAATGGGGAGGAGAATACCATTGAAATAGGATGGTCGGAAGGGAACAAAACAGTGATACATCTGTTTTTACTTATATTAAAGTTGTCTAAGAGGGGGAAGTGGTATGTGCAGCCCTAAGTGAACTTGACGTAAGTCAGACCAGAAATTTGAAGGACAGACTAGAGTGACCAGGATAATATAATAGAGAATACAAAATATTCAGTCAAGATAAGCTCTGATGATGATGGAACAATACTATCTGCAATAAGAATTTAGAAGTGGTTCAAATGAAAAGAAGCAGCTGTCTCAGTGAATGTGGATTGAAATTCTAGGACTGAGTAGGAAGATCTACATTGCCAGTGGCCTAACAGTAATGGCAACAGTCTTGTGCTGTGCTGAAACTTCCATGACCCTCAGGTAGATTGAGCAAGTAACACACAGGGATCTGAAGCAGAGACGCTACCAATGAGTCAGGTATCTCCTGAAAGGAAACCTATCACTCAGCCCTGAATAATAGGAGCATTCAAAATTCTATCAATGAAGAGTGCTAAGAGGCCCCTGCAAATGAGCTAAATTATTTCTCAACATCTGTTGATGCTATGAAACAGATGAAATCCATGCTAAAACCCATACTGAAATCCTTCTTTGTGTAACTGATCCTCACTAGAAGTGTGTCTGAAATTGAATTGACCAGAGAAGAGGCTCTGGAACAAGCAAACGATACTAAATTTCCATCATCAGATCTTTTTCAGGTAAAAATCCCATGAAAACACAAGTCTGTAACAGCTGGCAAGAGTGTGTAATCTCTCGTGTAAAATGTCCTTGATACCTATGACTGGAAGGTGGCAAATGTGACACTAATTTTTAAATAAATGGGAGGAATCTAGAAAAAAAAGGACATATTTTCTACATTTCATCTTGGCTTTTTTTTCCTGACAGGATGATAGTTAGACAAATTAACTTTTTTCACAAAAAGCAGTATCTTTGCTATTTTTTTTTTTTTTTAATTGTAGGTGTAATACTTCCTTTTGTAAAAAAAAACCCCACATACTTGTATTTTCTGAAGCAGTTCTCAGCATGCTTTGTTCTTGTAAATATTAACCTTGCTAATATTTTTTTTCCACATTTTGCAATTTCAGAGTCACACAAAAATCACAAAATAACTGGCTAAAAGGATAAATCATGTCATTTGTGGGCAATGGTGCAGTTATGGGACATGGCTATAAGTGTGTTCATATGTAACCTAGGTATACCATGCATACAATATCTGAATATACTGGTCCAGCTTTGTATAATAGCCTGTTAGGATGTAGCAGTGTTCAGTGGTCTGGTCTCACAGATAGTAGTGCTGCAGTTTTTCAAAACATTTGCCTTATATGCCTTCAGATGTAGCTTTCATATGTTCCTGGATACCAAATTGATGAAGCCCATGTCGCAGACAATCATTCCCACTGAGAAGAAAGTAAGCCTATCATAGCACTGAGCTGATGATTACTCAGGTCATGTTATGCTCAGACCCACAGCAAGACATTTTGATACCTTTATTTTTACAACTTCATCAGGCTCCTTCTGACTCAATCCACCTTCATGGATCTGATACTGCTTTTTCTGTGGCATCATCATATTTGTCTCCATGTGACATCCTCTTTCTAGATCTCCACTCCAGGTAAGGTCAAGAAAAGGGACAATAAAGCGCGTGTCCTAGCTTCTGAGTGGATTCACAGAAGGTAGATTCACAAAGGTATATAAATGCTTAATTAACTTTTTAAGTACCCAAGGCAAATTTGAGCAATCATTAAGATGGTTAGAACTTTGTGCTTTCACATTTTTACTGGAAAGAAGACCCTGACAAATAGGTTTCTGCCAATATCCGTGTTCAAAATAGTCTAAACCTTAAGAATGGTAGAGCAGCTTGGTGCCTAAAGACTGGACTAGATATGCTGCGTAGGTGTTTACCAGTCCAATTTCTCAGATGTACGCAGGAAGTCCAGCCTCCCAACAAACTCACTGCCAGGATTAGGTGATGAGGTCTCTTCCTCCAACTGCCCACACCTAGTAGTCCTAGAAGTAAAATACGCAGCTGGAAATTAGCAGACTAGATTTTATTCCTCCCCTTGCTTTGGCCTTGACTTAACCACTGCTGTGTAACAGGATGTTGTGGATCAGCTTTTCCTCTTGAAATTCCTTTGCTTTGTATTAAATACTTAAATATTTATTGATCAGACATAGAATCTGTCCCATGTGAAAGGTGTAGGCTATAAATTTGTATTTTTTATATAGCAGGAGAAAATTTGTCATTAATTACTTTGTGATACCTTACAACACAGTACACTAGATAGTTGGTGTGTCTGGATTCAGATCCTGGCTTGAAAAATTGACAATGGGGCTTTGAATCTAGACATTGTCCCTGAGTGTTTTACTTATCATATTGCTGTAGACCACTCCTCTGCCCCTAGTCCCACATAAAACTGGAGAAAAACTCTGTGTGTTCTGTGTGAAAGCAGGTTTTGCTTTCCAGCCCATTTACCTGGATCTTAGGACAACTTTTACAGCATGTCTACATCACTAGTTAGGTACCTCATCAGCTGTTTCACAAACGAGTTCCCTCCCTCAGCTGCATTATGTTGGCTTTGTGAAATCCCATTCTTAATATCAACTCTGAGATCTTTCTCCGACTGATAAAAAACTTGTGTATTTATGGGTCAACACTTTCAATTTCACAGTCACCAGTTTAATGACAGACATTGATGTATCTCTGGTGCATTAGTTCCAGTCCCCTTTCCATGCAGTTCTGCCAACGCAAAAATAGAGAACTGTGGGAAATACAGCCCCTAAGGATCACTGTAAACACTGATTCATTCCACTAGATGGTATCCTTTTACTTAAATAAGACAGAATAGTTTCAGTGGCACACATCTGAGGTGGTTTGATTTTGACATTGGTCTCTGGGGCCTCATTTCAAAGCTATAGATGGCAAATATGACTGCTGTGATGGTTCCCACTGTGCACCCAAAACACCATGGTAGAACAGTGATCAGTCTGCTTAACACAGATTAAAAGATTGTGTCAGACACAGTGATATAACTCTGAATCCTGGAAGTTGGATTTATAATCAGGACAGATACTGCTGGGACAACTAAGGGAAAAGAAGTTGTTAGATATTTGGTTCAGGAATAACCCAAGTTTCCTTCATTTTTGGTGTGTGCTAAGGCTACAACAGTGTCCCATATTCCCAAAACAAGATCATGAATGCTGGCTCTGACAGGTGAAGGAAGAAAAATAATTGAGGTATGAGCATATGTATTGTATTTGTCCTTTTTCCAGAAAGAAAAAAATCCAGCAGTCACAAATACAAAAAACCCCACTTTACTTGGTTACATTAAACATTTTCTGTTGTATTCTGGAAACAAAATATCAAAAAGTAAAATAAAAGACTCATACTTTATTTACTCATACAAGAGTAAATAAAAAGACAATTGTCATATATGAAAATATTGCATCTGATAGAATAAGAAAAACTTCCACCTGAGTCAGTTTGAAACTCTCTGTGTGTTTTCAACAGATAAACTCCAAAAAAAAGTGTTTGCTTGAAATTTCTTGCAGGAAGGAGATTGGTTTTCAACATAGATCTAGCTGTTACAGAGATCTCTGCTATTGGTTTAAGAGAAACATGCGAAACAGACCTATATAAGTCCCTTATAGGGGCGTGCTTACTGACTACTGAGGCAGAAATGAGGATGTGGACAGCTTGGTGTGTGGCCATGTACTTCTTTGGAGCAAGTAAGGCATCCGTAGAGCCATGATACCTGCTTTGCTCTGGGAGAATGTAGCTTACTTGTTTTACTGTGTTTTTGTTTTGCTTTGTCTTATAGGAGCTAAAATCACCCAAACCTCAAGTCTGGTCCTGAAAGAAGATGAGAAAGCTACTCTGACATGCAGTCAAAATGATAATCACAATTATATGTCCTGGTATCTGCAGCAGCCAGGGAAGGGGCTGCAGTTGCTCTATTATTCCGTTGGTGCAAATATGGAGCAAGAGGGTGACATTCCCACTGGATACAAAGCTAAACGGTTAAACCTCGCAGACTTCCATTTGGATATTTTATCTGTGAAGATGAACAATTCAGCTGTCTATTTCTGTGCCAGCAGTTTGGACACAACACTTCAAAGTCACTTGCTTTCTTTACATAAACTTCTCTCCTTTCCAGCACCTTCCCTCAGAAGGGAGCTGCTCTCAGCACAGGAAAAGGGTATGTAGGCCTATTGAAAAAACAGATGTTGCCGAGGAATTGGAACAAGAGAGGCAGAATAGGTCTTTGAAGTGCAGGTTAATTGCTGAACTCCTCTTTCCTGATCAGCCATTTATTCTGTATCTCATCAGAACAATCAATAAAGATTGTTAATCAAATGCAGATACAAAATAAAGGAAACTGCAATCTACACAGCCACAAATTATTGTCCCCTAAGCCATTTTCTTACCTGACACAGAACAGTTACTTGAAATATACATATGTCTAAGTCTGAAATACTTTAGAGATAGTGACTTGTATGTGCACTCTCATTCCTCTCTGAATATTATCAAGCAGCGAAAGCCACAATGCTTTTCACTGTGCTTGGAAAGGTTACCCTAATCACAAGAAATCTGTAGAACTAAGATTGTCAACAGTAATGAGAAGGAGCCTGAACAAAAGACGATACAAGAATAGAAGCTAAACAGAACTAATATGCCACAGATTGGATTAAAATGACAGAAGAGGCGGCATTACCGTGGTCTGCAAGTGCATAGACACAGTCCTGAAAAGTTACATGTGTGTGGAGGATATAAAGAAGAAAGGAACATAGTACAAAGTAGTATGCAACTTAGAATGAATTCACACTCAAGCAAAATAACATGTAGATTTCCATTTATTCAGAAATTGTTCTGACTATCCAGTTCACTTCTGACTACATAGTGAAGCACATGCCACTGTGTGTGTCACATCTATCTCTTTATACCTCATACTTACCTCTTTCACAGCCTAATAAGCAGCAACACAGTCTATATTAATCTGGTTTATTCCTTCTCTCTGTGGATTTCTGATTTTTTTTTTTTTCTCCTAGACAACTTTGTGGTGTTCCTCATTCAAAGTCTTGTAGGTCTCTCTGACTTTGAGCTAAGCTCTAATAGAAACACTGCTCCAGAGAGCATCCATATTTTGAAGACAAAAATGTAGAGGGATGAACAAGCAGGATGTGAATGTGAGATTATTATTATATAATCTCTCCCTGATGGAATATTTTAGACTTGACATGAAGAGTCTTTTGTCTCACACACAAAGACCTACCAGTGTCTTTCTAGCACCGCCATTCTCCCAGGTAGTGTCATTGATGCAGTGGAATTAGTCGTAGCATGAGGTACTCTTTGGTGTAAGCATTCCTTGATGATAATGTAACAAATTGTCCTAAATTGTCCTACAGCAAGAAAGCACTAAGCAAAGTCCTTGTGATGTGTAAAAGTCACCTGCATAATTTGCTAGTTCTGAAATAAATAAGAATAATAACCTGTTTCCAGACAGAGCGTTTTGGAAACGTTTAAAGAAAGGATGTAGAATGGGACCATTCAATAATTACAGACACAGCATCCATATTCTGAGATTATTCTTATCCTAATCCGAATTATGTCAAATTGTATTGTAAATGCTGTAGAGCAAAGGAGTATCTATATTAACACATATGGAGGATAAGCATACTGAACTTATAGGGAAAATTTCAATTTGTGGTTATTACGCAGCATTTCTTCACAAGGAAAGGAGTTATTGGATTACAGGCACATTCCCTGGGGAAAAGGTGAAAGAACCTTTATCTGCATCATTTAAATATCAACTGACTGGCTAGGGAGTAGCTTTGCAGAAAAGCAATCAAACACGAGTAAGCAGCAAGCCCTTTCAGCAATGAAGGCTAATTACATTTTTGGTTGCACTAGCAAGAATGCAGTTAGCATGTTGAAGCACTTGTGAGGCTATATTTGGAATACTACCTCTATTGTCCATACACACCCCCACCCTGCCTCAGCCCCAGCACAACACAGGTATCAACAAATTGTAGAGAGGTGACTAAGATGATCAGGGAACTAGAGCAGAAACATAAGAGGAGAGGCTGAGGAAATTGATTTTGTTCATCTTGGAGACAAGCAGGCTAAAGGATGGCTGTTTGCAGGTCTCCAGCTGCCTAAATAGAGTTGGAGTCTTAGAGCGGCACAGTGGAAGCTATTGGGTGCAAGCCGCAGCAAGATAAACTCTGATTAGACATAACAGAAAAATGCTTCCTCTTGAGGGTGCTTCAGCACTAGAACAGATTTCTCAGAGAGCTTGTCAAATCTCTGTCCTTGAAGATATTCAGAAAACACCCGGACAAAGCTCTGAGCAACATGATCTGGCTTTGGAGTTAGCCCCATTTTGAACAGGAATTTGGATTGAGAGATCTCCAGAAGTCCCCTCCCATCAAAATTTTTCTACAAGTATATGATTTTTATCATCTTGTTTTGCTGTTTTGAGATACCTAGAAAAAGCGTGGTGGTTTTTTTAATTTGTAAAAGCAGGTCAGCAACTCCCCAAAACCCACAAGTCTTTCGGTTTTTGTGTGTTGCACAACAGAAACAGCAGCTGTGCATGCAAAACCCATCTGCAGACTTCAGTAACAAGAAGATTGTGTGATAACATGAGACAAAAAAAAACCACCAGCTTTCATAAGGCCCATATGTGTCACTATTTCTGTCCAACTGTAATATAGTGAACAGAGAGCTGCACCCTGTGCCTCATCCTGAGAGGCCGGGGTGCTGTTGTGGTAAGAGAGGCTGATGCGTTATCAAAACGTTTTTTTGAGTAAATGTCAAACCGCATCCTGTTTTGTCTAAAATTCAACTGCTGTTCCCTTAAAGACATATTTTCAAACATATTTTGGCATGTCATCCGCTCTGATTCTGAGGTACTGTTTTCTGCTGAGGCCTTCAGAGATATTTCCCCCTTCTGTTGAAGACCCTGGCTATGCTAGACAGAAGGTCCCTTCAGGGTCTCCACTCTATGCTTCCTACTCCTTCTGCCTTGATATTGCATTCCCAGATGTTCTGCTTCCAAAGCTCCACAAGCACTCTTCTATCCTGGCCTGTGTTATTCCTACCTCTATTTAGGATATATCTATACATAAAAAGTATGACTCTGTTCTCCGTTTATTCCTGAGTGAGCTGCTTCTGAATTACCAATTGTTTAACTTGTGCCATAAAGTAATAGCTTAATGAGGTGCAAAGTAGATGAAAGATCTTCAGACACACTCTCCAGGATCAGTAATCCCTTGATTTTACAGTTTATGCTGCACAGAAATGGTGCCCACAAACACAGCTTTAAAGAACCACCCCCTGGTTCCTCCTCTCCCACAGATTAGATTCTCTTCCCTTTTTCTGAGTTGCATCCTTTTTTTTCTTTCCTCCTTTGCTTTTCCTGGTCTTTCTTATTTTTTATCTTTAGCCTTAGTGAAGCTTTGCTCACTCAAACCCTTCCACTGCACTTTTTTTTTTACCTTACCTAGAACACTAAGCCATGTTCCTTTTTCAAAATAGAGTATCAATGCTGACCTTCATATAAAAATTGTCTGAGGAGCTTGTTCTCTTTTCCTTCTCCTTACTGGCACAAAATTTCTATTTCTTAATTTACCATACCCAGAAAAGCCACTCCTGAAAAGATTTCCCACCCCTGAAAGTACTGTACTAGCCCCTGGAGATGCAGTATACCACTTCACTTAGGTAATGTCTACAGCATTGAAATACCAGGACCACAGGGAAGATCCTGTTCATCCTTCCCATGCAGTCCTTCATTCTCTTTACTTCCCTTTCAAGCTTAAAAAAAAAATATTTTCATTTAATCTGTTTTGATTTTAAGCATCCTCTTCCCCATGAACCTACAAATACTGCTTTTAGGCACGGGATTTAGCAAAACTCTGACTGTTGTGTCCCAGACAATGACTTTTTTTAGGCCACTTGCCATGATATATTCTACCATTTCACAGTCCAGCAGACTGAAGTGTAATCACACAGCCTGACATTTGCCCTCATCCCTTACTTAATTCTGCAGAATTTTGAATCACCTAATTGGAAATCCCTTACCCATGCACTTTCCTTCCTCTAACTCATACAATGATCAGGTGCTTAACCCACAAAATCTGTTTTCTCCTCTCCCATAATTAATGTTCTGCCTGCTTCAAGTGATGAGGGACCCAAAACTAGATATCCTTTTCAAGGTAAAGTTTTATCATAGCCACCAGAAAGAATTCCTACTATACACGTTTCTTGGGAGGTATTGCTTCAGATATGCAAATGCTGGCTCCCACAGGAAGGTCGGTACCTCTGGCATGTGTTAACAAAAACGTTTGTCAAGGAGGGTGAGAGAGAATTGACAGATGCACTCAGTTTTGCTGTTGGCCTCTACTTGTCACTCAGAGTAGTCACTGAGGTCTGTTGTCTGAAATGGAGAGGGAAACCATAAGAAAACAGTACATATCTGTTGTAACAGTATTAAGGTTTTGAAGGGTCGAGGACAAAGAAGGCTCCATCAACTCCTCTTTTCCCTCTCTCCCCTCCCCATCTTGTGTGATCTAGGAAATCTTGGACACAGGAGTTCACCAACTGGGAGGAGTGGAGAGCTGTTTATTTTCTGTTCTCAGGACCCTGGGACCCTGGCTTGTGCCGACAGATAATTGTTCCCTATTCCATGTCACATTTGGCACAGAACTTGCTCACCAACTCTTTTTGCTTCCTTCACTTCAGATTATATCCTTTTGTCCTTTTGTTTCAAATGCTTTTTCTCAAGTATATTAGTCCTTTTCTTGGCTTGTCAGACACCAGTCCCTTGTAATCAATCCTCCTCCTCTTCGTAAAATACATAGTTAGAGCTCTAATTTGTCCTTTAATCTATCTTTCAAATCCTGAATAGAGTGTAAGTGCCTTGATCTGAGGTTATCTCCAGTTTATGAGTGTTACTTCAAGAATCAAAACATCATCTTCTTTCTTCTAGGGGCTCCCCCACTCATACCCTGTGTTTCTTTTTGGTTTTTTTTCCCCTTCTTCTGTATCTCTGTCTATTTCCTTGAATTTTCAAAAGCAAAAATCACCTTTGCTCTTTTGCAATGATCAGGGCAAATGTAGCAAAATTATTTATGAAAATAACAATTGCAACTATAAGACTGATCACCTTTCTCACTGATACACAGAGTAACTTAAACATGACTTGACTAAAATAGAAAACATAAGTATAAAAAGAAATAATTGAAAGATAAAATTCTTTCTGAGTTTCCTTTGTTTTATTTCAAACATACTTTGTAAACAACATTTTCTTAATTGTAACGGTCAGCTTGGTCCCTCCTCCAAATTGCAGTGGCTCTGTGTGAGCATAGCTAAAAATTATTGCTAAAATTGCTAAAATTTTGCAGATAGAAGTCCAAATGGCTAAGATTGTTACTCTGTGTTGTCTGAGTTTGTGTAAAGGAGAAATCAACTCAAATTTCCTCCCTTAATGGGGAAGCAAATGCTAAGACTTTATGTAAATTATTGAGGGACATTACGTTGTTTAGTTGAGGGTATCAAAAAGTGCTCCTTTTTTTCACGCCTTGTGAATTTGAGACCCATAAAGGCGTTTTTGCAAAAAACAGTTTCTCAGAAAACAGTTCTCCTTTTTGTTTGAAACAGCCGTGAGACTACATAAGTAATAGTTGTAATCTCTTTGCTCAACATGATATTTTCTCCTTTTCTGAAGTGTTTTGAGGAGATTAAAGAAGTGACAAGCACAGAGCAGGAAAAATTAGTCCATTTTATGGGATTATGCCCATCTGTCCCCTAGCACTAAGATACACTTTTTCACTGATGATGACATGAAAAAAGATATGCCAGGTTCCCCTCAAATCTATCATCAGATCCTTTTCAAAAAAACCAAATGCATTAACTGACAGGTGACTTTTAATCTATTCACTGAATTTTTCTTTGCTACCATCATGAGCCTGGTGCTGTCACCAAGCTAATCTCGAGTAAGAACACAGTGAGAGAAAAAGCAGCTACCATGCCTCTCCTGAAAGGGTGTCACTTCTCATCTGGCTAGTGTTCTGTTCTCTTCTCCACCACTCTTGAATTCTGCCTCTATTTTGGCTAGAAATCAGTCTATTTTTTATTAGCAAGTGTGTGAGGATTTGCTTAGATGACAGATACCAGAAATGGAAGAGAGCTCCTCTTCTCACCAGTCACACAGGCAAATATAATGGAATATGTTCTAAAGCTTTGCCCTTTCCTCATTTTGCTGTACTTATTTTAAATAGGAATGCAAAATTGTTAGAATAGCTGTGTTGGTCATACTGAAAGGTTCTGCTAAACTAACACAATATGATGAGTGAATGCCAAGCAAAGACTGTAAGACTAAGGAAGACATGTAGTGGTTACTTTCCTAAAATACTATTTTATCTCCGATGGTTTTAAGTTCGGGGATCACAGTAAAATTGAAGAATCCTTTATAGTTTTGTCCTACTTTTCTGATCTCACATCGAATCCATATAAACTTTTAATTTATAAATGTGTTTAGTAATAGACACTTTTCTTCCTTTATATCAGTAGGCATGGATTTAACAATTACTCTGATCTGCCTTTTGCCAAGATAATAGATCATTTTAACCCTGCTTCCTAAATCAACCCATTTGCACATTTTATTGGTTTTGTCAGCATTTTATTCTGTCATGAATTAATATTCTACAGCAAGAAACAAAAATACCTAAGGAAATTTACCAAGCACTGTCGGCTGGGTGCCCTGCCCAAAACACACACACTGAGTTTGCACAATATTTTGAAGAAGTACCAGAATTGTCTGCCACTAGAAGCTCTCAACTGCACATAAAGTTTGTATGATAACATGTTATATCTTACCTTTCATGAGGTCACAAACAGAGGGAACTTTTATGCTCTCAGTGTTAGAAAATACTGTGCTTTTTGCAGAAGAATATGCTGAAACAGATGGTATATTGCTCCAAGACGTACTGTATGTAGTGAATCCAGCCTCTCTAGGAAGTAGCTCTTTCCATCTCTATCTGTGTCCTGTTCTCAGTTGTAGTTTCAGAATTCAATCTGAGAGACCTTCTGTAAATAAAAGCAGAAACCGTGAATCTCGCCCCTTTCTGCCATCACTAAGGTGTACTAAAGAAGAGTTGAGTTTCTGGATCTCACTCATCCTGCACCTATTTCCCCTGACTTCCCTCTTGCCCAGTTTTCATACAAAAGATCTCTTTTTGTCTTAAAAAATATCCCAGTGTCATGTATTTATTAAAAGTGTAGGCTTCTTTTCCTTACCTAGTATTGTTACCTGGGTCTCAGGACCAAACTGCTGAATACGCATCACAATACTACAGAGACTATCTCAAAATATATCCCTCCCCATAAGAAAAATGGGAGGGAGCAATATGGACATCCCATGTGAAAAATCCAGGAAGGGGATGTGTCATCCTGGGAGACAATCCCAGGGACTGATGCTCACAGGAGACATTGCAGGAATGCTGATAGTGCTAACAAGTAGGCCACAGAGTCCACTTCCTAAAAAGTAGTGGTGTAAATGCTATTTTGCAGCAAACTGGAAACTAGCCTGGACAACATCCTAAGGAGTATCCTATCGGGTATGTCGTCAAAAGGATAATATGGTGTGGAAGGGCAGATACAGTAGATGTTCTTGTAGCCTCCTTCCTAGAAGTCACTTACCTGACATGGTGCTTTCTCCTAGCAAGAAGATTGTTTGTAAATATGTTGAAATTATTATTTTTTTCTTATGATAGTATTGTATTCATTTCTCCTCGTCCCTCAACCAGACAGAATCTTCCAAAGCCGCATGTGGGAGAAGACAGACATTGCATGAAACAATATGATTGGCATGTGGCTGCTCATTAATGACCACAAACATGCTGATTTCTGTTCAGAGGATGTCCTGCTTGAGACTGTCCTGTAATGGTGGAAATATATCTAGAATGGTGATGTACTGAGCAATATGGTTTTTCTACACACACAATCTGCAATGAATTCTAGACTAGAAACCCTCCCATGTGAAGACAGACAGGAATGCTGCCAGGATTTCATTACACGATGAAAAGATTTTTTTTATGTGAGTGACTTCTGGGTATCAGGAGGAGAAGATTCTCTGTGTTTTGTCCACCTGTTCTTGCTGGGCATACTCCTAGAAGCCCTTCTATCTTTCCAGGTGTCTCTGCAATAGAGACATGCAACATAGCCAAGAGGTTGAGCCTGATACAAAACAAATGCTTCTTTCAGCTCCACCACCAGTGGCTGAGGATAAACTTTTAAAAATGCGAGTCTGTGCTTATACACACTGAACTTTAGAAAATAGATGGTCTTGGCTATGTCGCATATCTCTATTGCAGAGGCATCTGGAATGATAGAAGGGCTTCTATACCTCTGTATGCAGAGTTTTTCTGTGTTATTTGTCTCCCAGGATGACACATCTCCTTCCTGGATCTTTCACATGGGATGCCTTTATGACAACATGCTATATCTTACCTTTCCTGAGGTCACAAACAGAGGGAACTTTTATGCTCTCAGTGTTAGAAAATACTGTGCTTTTGCAGAAGAATGTGCTGAAACAGATGGTATATTGCTCCAAGACATGCTGTATGTAGTTAATCCAGCCTGTCTAGGAAGTAGCTCTTTCCATCTCTATCTGTGTCCTGTTCTCAGTTGTAGTTTCAGAATTCAATCTGAGACACCTTCTGTAAATAAAAGCAGAATGTCCAATGCTGTAGAAGACTGAGCCTGAGGTCCACACTAAAATCCAGGTGACCAGCCTGGACTTAGACACCTCAACCGGTTGGAGTGAGTGTCCTGTTCACCTGAATCCAGGGTGCTGGCCACAGCTGCACTGAGGGGCTTGACTGATATGTTCGCTGTACAGTGTGTGTGTGTGTGTGTGCACATGCCACAGGGGAGAGTGCAGAGTTTTCATGGCATGATTTAGGTGTGAGGTAGTCACAAGAAGAAAACACCACTCAATTACATAGAATCTAAAATATATTTACTAATTGGCTGGGTATAGTGGGTGGATAGCAATATCTATTCTAAGATTTCTGGCATGTGCACACACACACTTTGTACAGCGAACACATCAGTCAAGCCCCCACAGTCCAGCTGTGGCCAGCACCCTGGACCTCAAGCTGAGTCTTCTACAGCATTGAACATTCATTAACATGTTTGGAGGAGGTCTTGTCTCAAATATTTCTCTAACTTAGATGGTTGGCATAAGTCAACATTGGCCTTCCTGGTCATGCCACACCAGGCTGATCTCTTTGACTTTCTCCATATCTGAAGCCAATTAGCATTTGTTACCTTGGTGACAATCACCTTCTAGCCTCCCACTGTGTATGTAACAAGGATGTAAAGTTTGGTGGATGTAGTCAGAAACTCTCAGGTAGGCCTCCTTGATAACAGTGATCTGTGCTTTGTTTCTCAGCTTATCCTGGAATTACCTAATGAGTGAGAACAGGACAGATGTAGTAAAAGTCTCATTCTATCTGAGTAGCACTTTCAGGCACTCTACTCAGCTCTGGTGAGGCCACACCTGGAGTCCTATGTCCAGTTCTGGGCTCCCCAGTACAAGGAGGATGCAAAGAGGACAGAGACAGGCTCTTTTCAGTGGTGCCCAGTGACAGGCCCAGAGACAATGGGCATAAGCTGAAACACAGGAGGTTCCCTCTGAACACAAGCAAACACTTTTTTACTGTGAGGGTGACTAAGAACTGGAGCAGCTTGTCCAGAGAGCTTGTGGAGTCTCCATCCTTAGAGATAATTAAAGCCACCTGGGTCCTGGGGAACTGGCTCTAGGTGGCCCTGCTTAAGCAGGTTGGGTGGACAAGAGGACCTTGTCCAACCTTTAGGTTGGACATTAGGAAAAGGTTCTTCACCCAGAGGGTAGTGGAGCACTGGAACAAGCTCCCCCAGGAGGCAGTCACAGCGCCAAGCCTGCCAACATTCAAGAAGCAATTGGACAACGCCCTCAGACATATGGTATGATTTTTGGGGTTGTACTATGCAGGGACAGGAGTTGGACTTGATAATCCTTGTGGGTCCCTTCCAACTCAGGATATTCTATGATTCTATGACCTCCAGAGGTCTCTTCCAAACTCAACTATTCCACAATTCTGTGAATCTGCATTGTACCCTTCTTTCCAGTCCTGTCTCTGGACTACAGTCCAGTCCAGTCTTCTTTTGCTCCTGACTGGACTTCCTAAATATATCCTGGACCTGGTTCACAGATTGCCTAGCTTGGGACTGTTGATGGACCCTGCACCCTAGTCTGCTGGCTGTCTTCAGGTGCTGTGGGACTGTGCCCTGGTTAGTGAATACATTGCTTGAGCTGTTGTCACCCTTCATTCCTGGTTTTCCTTCCCCACTGGCCCTTGCTGCTTCTTGTCGTGTTTCTCAGGAGTATATACGTAACCAATAATGCCTAGACATATTCATGCAGTCTCTCCTCATAATAGTCTCCAGGTGAAAGAAACAGAAGCCAAACCTATAGAATGATGAGGGGCTTCAGCAGGAAATGACTCAGGAAGACTTAGCAGGCGTACTGGAGAAGCGACTCAGTATGAGCTTCAAGCATGATCTGTAGCAGACATGATTTGTGCAAGCCTTGGATGCAAAATCAAGCAATAGCATGTAAGACAAGGGAGGTTGTTTTAGAGTGTAAGAGCACAGTCATCTATCTGGGAAGAGCATAACATGAACTAATGTCTGGGAGCTGAAATCAAATATCTCCTAACTGAAATAAGGCAGAATTACTCAAGAGTGGAGGTGCTCAACTATTGCAAAAAATTACTAAGAAAGGAGGTGGTTCCTTCACTTCTCGAAGTCTTTCCATCGTTACTGCATGCTTTTGCTGCACACAAGCTTTATTTATTTATTACCTCAATGCAAAGTAAATTAATTATACGAAATTTTTGGTGTGCAATATGCAAGATATCAAGATGATAATTTAATGGTCCCTTCTGGCCTTTTGACAGATACATGAGCTCATGAAAATGGTAGCTTTGAAATTAGTTTCCAGACTGGTTTTGTTATAGGCCTTGGCTTGTTGATGCCAGATGCTGGCAACCTGAGGTCTGCTCACGGTTAATCTTTTCCAAGGGGGCGTTTATCCAGTTTATTCTTTTGCAAGACTCTATTGGTTGAAGAGAATAAAGCAGAGATGCACTTTCATATCACATGTAGCTGTTCTGTAATCTGGATTGCTTTGGTCATCTTCAACACTGCAAAGTCTGACCTAAATTATGTACAGGTCATTCTAAGCAGTTAACATAGGGTTTAGTCAAAGATTGGCAGCTCTCTACACGTGTTCGTCCTTCTTCTCAGGAGTGATTCTGACATGTCCTAGGGACTGGAGCAATTTCTTTTGGGCCAGATCCACCAGTCTGGACAACCTTATTGTCACTATAAAGATATCACAAGATGGGAATGGACAAGACTCTTGACCTTTGTGAATGTGAATACTTCTTCTTCCCTTGCTTTTTAAACGCTGTTAGGCAACAGCTCTGGCCTGTTACTTTCAGTCTTCTTCTTCCCAGGGTTACAATTTGATAGTAGTCAAATTTTCCTTTTCACAGCCTGCCTGCATCTCTGACATGATACCATCATCCCACATCCTTATCCAGAGCTGGATGCAGTAGAACAGTCTGTTTATCCTCTAGCAGTATAAAAACACGAGCATCACCCCAATCACATATCAGGGTGAGTGTGGACAAAGGTACAGGAGGACATTCTGAAGAGCCTTAGGAGTGTTAAACAGGAGTACACAATAGATGAAATGCTGTTCACACATGTCCTGCCAGTGTTTCTTTTTGTGTAGGAGTTAAAAAATACATTTGTTATTTTTCTTTTATTCCCACTCTGAAATATATAAATTCTCTTTTGTCCAAATAAGTGTCTAAACTTCATTTATTTACATTTACCCTTATTTTAACTTCTGTACTATGAGCGAAAGAGCAACTCAGTCTTCATGGTCTATTTAGTACTTTGCTTCTGTGATGAGAAAGGCAACAGTGAAGCCCTTTTGTAACAGCAGTGGGGATTACATTTCACAATAAATGAATGGGGAAGCTGTGCTGGTGTGTAGATGCTTCCATACTTCCCAGCTGCCAACATGCATGATATTGCAGGCAATATCAAAAAAGACTAAAGACTTCTAGTTTCTTCCTTCCTCTGCCCCCAGTAAATTTATGACTGTAAAACCACAGGATCACCCCTTCTGCCCTCCACCCCCATTTTTCTTTTCTTCATTTAGTCTAAGATTGGACCTGCCTTCACAGATTCTGAACTGCTATGGCACAAGAACTGTTGACAAGGTTGGGATGAAACATAGGAAGCCTATTTTTCCTAATGCTGACAAAATGTACCACTGTCCATCTAAATAGTGCTGTGCAATAAGCATGGGTTGGTTATGTATGTCCTACATACTCTAAGTGAATGGTAAGTTCTAACTATTTTATTTGAGGTTACTGAATCCAATAGGCTGCTGCATCTCCCTTTCCCTAGGTTCATCCACTAGCAAGGCTGAGTGTGTATTCCCAATAGGCATACAAACACACACACAATACAAATATACGTATACACGCAGCCAGCCACTCAAATCAGTACAGACAGAAACAATCATGCAAACACAGATGGCACTAACAGACCTGGATGTGTAAGTCCCTGAGGCCTGCAGTCCCACGCCACTTCCTCGTACAGACCCCCTCACTCACAGATACAAACCTTCATGCAGTTTTTTGTGCACATGTGCGTGTGTGCGCACACACACACATGCTGGATCCCAGTAACTGGCCTTAGACACTCAGTCTACCTAGCTACTGGCTCTGAACTCCCCGGTCCTCCAGTTACCTCACACACCCACATGCACACTGGGACCCACACTTATACACTATGGATCTCCCAGAAATTAGCCTTAGACATGCAGGCTGCTTGCTAGCTGACCCTGATTGCTCACTCCCCCAGTTGCTTGTATTGGAGTGTGCAAGCCTCTGAAGCCTGCAGCCCCGCTCCAGTTGTTGGTACACAGTACTGGATGAGCCTTCTACTGTTCTCATAACAGATAAGCCATTCCTGTAAGGATTGTCAGTGAATGTTCTTTAATGTGATTTCCTTATGATACTACACATCACTGGAAGTTGTGTTGTAGGACATTATTGCTACAGAAGACCAAATTAAGAAACAACAACTCATGCTTGTTGAATGGAAAAGAAGCTAAAACTTCATTCCTTATTCAAGGAGCTGGGTCCTCAGTTGCTGAGCATTAAGGTGTTAGTTTTAAAGATATGATACTATACGGTACGATACAATACAATATGATATGAAAGTACAGAGAAAACCCAGCAGTGATTACAACAAAGTGGAAGGAACAGGAGGGGGACAGAGAACCACCAAGAAATAATACTCAGAAGTTCTTAGACATAAGCATAGATCCTTTGATATGGAAAAGGTAGAAAGTATAATTTGCTGTGTTCCTGTTGAATTGATGAAGAGGACTCTTCATTTACTCTCTGTACAACTTGCCACCAGCCTAATTGAAAACAAAACAGAATAAACAAATAAAAAAAAAACAAGCAAAAGGAACAAATACAATAATCTAGGAAATAGTAGACCATATTTATCACTGTCCCAACTGTTGTGTCTCCTGAGACCATTAACAGAAATGACTATGTTGTATCTCTGCTTTCTCCCCTTCTTTACCAGGGAAGTGTCTTAACCTGTACGAATTATTTACTTACATACTGAACTATTATCTTTACACACAACTTTGTGTGTTAGATGACTAATCTGGTGGTCTTCTATAATGGAATGACTGCATCAGTGGACAAGGGAACAACTATGGATGTCATCTACCTGGACTTCTGTAAGGCCTTTGATACGGTTCCTCACAACATTCTTGCCGCTAAATTGGAGATATGGGTTTAATGGATGGACTGTTACGTGGATAACGAATTGGATGGATGACCGTGCCCAAAGAGTTACGGTCAATGGCTCAATGTCCAAGTGGAAACCAGTAGCAAGTGGTTTCCTGCAAGGGTCCATACTGGGACCGATACCATTTAATACCTTAATCAATGTGTCATTGATAGTAGGATTGAATGCACCCTCAACAAGTTGCAAATGACACCAAGCTGAGTGGTGCAGCTGATGTGCTTGAGGGAAGGGATGCCATCCAGAGGGACCTGGACAGGCTTGAGGAGTGTGAACATCATAAAGTTCAACCAGGCCAAGTGCAAGGTCCTGCACCTGGGCTGGGGCAATCACCAGGATCAGTACAGACTGGGGGATGAATGGCCTGAGGGCAGCCCTGTGGAGAAGGACTTGAGGATACTGGTGGATGAGAAATTGTATGTCAGCAGGCCATGTGCACCTGCAGCCCAGACAGCCAACTGTATCTTGGGCTGCATCAAAAGCAGCGTGGCCAGCAGGCCAAGGGAGGTGATTCTGCCCCTCTGCTCTGCTCTGGTGAGACCCCACCTGGAGTACTGCATCCAGCTCTGGAGTTCCAGTACAAGAGAGACATGGACCTGTTAGAGCAGGTGCAGAGGAGGGCCACAAAAATGATCAGAGGGCTGGAACACCTCTCCTATGAAGAAAGGCTGAGAGAGTTGGGGTTGTTCAGCCTGAAGAAGGGAAGCCTTTGGGGAGATCTTATTGCAGCATTTCAATATACAAGGGGGCTTATAAGAAAGATAGAGAGGGACTTTTTACTAAAGCCTGTAGTGACAGGACTAGGGGTAATAATTTTAAACTTATACATGGTAGCTTTAGATTAGATATAAGGAAGAAATTTTTTATGATGCGGGTGGTGAGACACTGGAACAGGTTGCCCAAGAAAGCTGTGGATGCCCATCACTGGAAATGTTCAAAGTCAGGTTGGATGGGCCTTTGAGCAAGCTGATCTAGTGAAAGATGTCCCTGCTCATGGCAGGGGTGTTGGACCAGATGATCTTTAAATGTCCCTTCCGACCCAAACCATTCTGTGATTCCATGATTGTGATCCAGTAAAGTACAAACCTACTCCCTCTAGTATCCTTGAAAAAGGACACAAAGACATAACTGAGATTGTGTTCACACTCACCCTCAGCTCTACCAGGTCACTTCTCAAATACATGTCCCAGTCCTGCTTTTAAAGGAACAAGTGCTGAGGAGTCCACTACTCTCACAGAGAATATCTTTCAGCCATATGAGGAACTTACTGATAAAAAGTATTTCCTGGTAATTAGTTAAATTTCTCCCATTTGTTCAGATTTATTCCATTGCTCTTTATAAATCTGTAAATCTTTGTTCAGATTTGTCCCACATATCTCCTCAAAACCCCTGCTTATTACTTTCACTGCAAGCATGAGTCCATTTTCAATGTTTACAGAAAGTATGATATATCTGATATTTCCCTTCTTTACTTTCTGGAGAAGTTGTCCTTAATTCTCATCTTTTTCCATGTGTTTAAATATTGTGAAAGGTAATTGCTGTGCTAGATAGCCTTGATTTTATTTGTGTTCTGGAAAAACAATAGTAGAAAACCCATCACTTGTGATTTTTCAAACTAGCCTGCACAAAGCCTGGCAGAGCACATGGCGAACGAACCCACAACTGAGAATAGATTTTGTCTGTATCCACTGATGCTTGTACTAGTGAGTAAGCTCAATATTCAAGTGGCACACTAGCCTACCTTGGCTGTCCACACCAGACTGCTCACCAAAACTGCATAGAGGAAGGCTTTGCCGCAGAGAATGAGGTAAGTGAGCTTCAGAGAATTTCCATACCGCAAGTAGGACTCTGCAAATCAAACATCATTTGTGTATTGAATTATCATCATCACTAGATCTAATGTAGATTTAATCAAATAAGAAGCCTTGAAATCTTTAACTAAGTGACACGAAGGAACTAGAGCCAAATGAATGGCTCTGTTGACACGAGATAGCAGGGGATGGGAAAGAACACTGTGATTCAAAGAACTAAAAGAGAAAGTGAGTCTAGGAAAGACAGAGACTGGCTTTATGCTAAGAAATTATGTCCTGAATGGGAATGTTTAACCATTGTGTTGCCACACCTACTGAAAAACTAGGCTGTTCATGTGAATCCCCTCTTAGGAACTGAAATTAAGCTGAATCACAAGATAAGAATTTTTTTCACTCGTTATTGTCAATGGCCTTGCGAGGGCTGCTGATACATCAGGGAAGTTTCACATAGCCCAGAATAACACGGTATATAGAACTTTTATTATAAATTTTTTCATTCTTAAGGAATTGCAGTAGTATTGAGACACCAGCCTGATCTTGGTTCAGCCTTAAGATTCCTGAAGTGTTTAAGAAGTTGGTGAAAAACAAAAGTGTGTAAATATGTACACATAAAGGAAAGAAACATAATTTTTAATATGGGTATCCTCGCAATTTGGAGGCGAATGCAACTTGTAATGAGAAGTATTCTGAATTTGATTCTAAGAAATATTCAGAATTCCAGATTCTGAATCTTGATGTCATAATCACTTGGCTAAATATGAATTTTTTCTTTCATGGCTAAGCAAGCAGCTTCCCAACAGAAGGCAGTGTTAAGGACTGGAGGAGATGATAAAAAGAGCAAATTACACTCTACAGGAAGGTTCCACAAATTCTTCTGTTATTTTGAAAGGGAATCATAAAGAAGAGCTAAAACGCCAAAACACAGCTACATACAGCATGCACATACAACCCTCCCGAAGTTTTTTTTTCTTTTTTTGTTTTTTAATCTAACATACAAACCACTTAGATGAGGAAGTACAAGTTATCCTTCTAGTAGAAATCTCACACACCTTGTACTGAACGCCAGCAAAACTGGAATTAAAATACACACAGATATTTGCCTGTGAGAATACACACATACCTTCCATGAGTGCACAACCTGAAAGACAAAAATGAATTGAAAGTCATGTTTCTCTTCAATGCAAATAGAACACAAATTTTAGAAGTTTCAGTTTACAATATACTGCCTGATTCATTTTACTATACTACAGAGACTTTTCAGTGAAAATCTGAAGAAACCTTTGAAAAACTATAGATGATATAATGGTAATACAGATACAGAGGCCCAAGAATATGAAGAGATATATGCAAATACCTACATATTTACATATATATTTGTGCCATAACAATACCCTGTATAGAACTTGTATATAGAAGTGTTTCAAATCATAACCCAGACCCTTTTGATTTGTGATTTCTAGTTTGTACAGCATGGTGGTTCACATTTTTTACTCACCAGCATCACCGTAGATGAATTTGTGTATCGATTCCTGTGTTCCATTCTTAAAAAAACTGGCAACACACTCAAAACGATTCGAAGGGTTGAACCATTCCTGCGCTGACATCCTCAGTCGGCTGGTCAATGAGTAGCTAGTCCCATCCTGTGTGGAAAACTCATCTGTCCCCACCCCTTCTGTCCTCTTAGCACCATTCACCTTCCAGACCAGATTCAGGTGGTCAGGGTAGAAACCAGAGGCCAGGCATACCAGTGTGGCCTTGCTCTTCTGTTGGATCTCTTGCTTTGATGGGGAAAAGATGGCCACAGCTGGAGGTTTGATTTCTTTGTCCTTCTCTGAAACGGAAAGCAATATGGCCCAGAGCCTCCATTACTGTCTTCAATCAGAAACCCCTTAAAATTGTACTGTATTTGTGCTGTGTGACTGCTGATGTATCTGGCCTCTTAAAAACTGCCTGTTAGACAATTATTATCTATTAGATAGGTAGACGCCAGGAAACTGAAAGCATTTGTCTTCACTCATTACATGGAAACATAAAAGGTCTGGCTACAGAAATGCATGAGCGTTTGAATTTCTAGTATTGTCTCTGTCAGAAGGATAGGAAAGCTGAAAAGAAGCTGAGCAAACAGGTAGGCAGAAAAGTACTCAGTAGTGCTATAAGGCTTGCGTTTATAATATTGTACTAATAGATAAGCGTCTGTATTATAAAGCACAAGCATCTTCAACTGACTGCGATACATTCCTGGAGATGTAGTAAGACATGATGGCTATTGCAGAGTTCAGAATTATACTGCCATGTGACACCCTACTTGGACTCCCCCATCTAAGAGGTGACTTGAAAGGAAGGAGCTAAGCTTTCTCTCTGTCTGAAGTGAAGAACATTTTTGGTAGGCAACCTGAATCTGCCTGGGACAAGTTTTGCTTTAGGTCTTAACTTGCCATCCATTTTTAAGACTATGAAATATCTCTCTATGTTATTTATTATTTAGGTTATCCTAGGTATGAGAAGCCCTCATCCTAGACTACACATCTTCCCAAAATGATGCAAGATTCTATACACTCACAAACCAAAAAATGTCCCCTGTCCTGAAGTGTTTAATACCTACATATAAGACTAAAGACAACAGACTTCCACAGTCAAAAGGGTGTACAAGGCAACAATGAGATGTTATTTAGAAGCTAGGCAGTGACCCTAAAAGCCGTCTCCTTTCCCCCCTCCCCCCCCATATACTTTGTTAGAGTGCCTTTTTCACTCATCCACCATGATAAAGCCACCAGGTCTGCAGAGTGCACAGGGAAACAGAAATGCAAAGAGAACTATGGAGCCAAAGAGAGGAGTTTTACTTTTTATTTGGTGTGAAGGCACTATAAATTGTAGATGTTCTTCCTGATCACTCCCTTCTTTCTAGAGTGGAGAGAATTAGCAGAATTACGAGAAACTTATATCTTGCATAGATCTTGACCCCTAAGCCCTAGTGTTTGCTTTCAGCTGTTAGCCTTAATCATAATTGTCAGTGCTTACTCTACAGAGATCCCAGGGGTGCTTCTGTGAAAACGTGTGAGCTTGTACAGACTTCAGAAGAGGTAACTAGGTAGTAATGGAGATATAACTCCCTAGAAGGTTTGGCACTACTCTGCTTTCCTTCCAGCGGACATGAAGAGAGGTTGATCACTTTTACTGCTCCCTTCTAGTACTTGGCTTTATGATTTTTTTTCCTATCCTAAAAGTGTCTCTGACATAAGTTCATTGGCTTATAGCCTAAATGGCTAATGAGTGAACACATGGAAACAGATAGGGAGGACACAAAAGAAAAATGAGAGAGATTTAACAGACTAAAACAAAAAAAGACAAAGAGGAAGGCAGGTGAAAAAGGCAGACAGAAAGAATGATAAAGCTACTGGAAAGACAAAGAAAGCCAGAGAATGAGCATGCTTGAAATGAAATAAGGAGGCTGGTACAAGCAAGAGCAGACACAATCAGAAAAAAAGTGTTATCAACAGCCCATTCTGTTCTGATCTTCCACAGTGTTCAAGGTAGACACTGGCACAATGCTTAATCGCTTCCATGCATAAACTCATGCATTCCCTGTCACACATTCTTCACCCACCTAAGAGAAAAAGTACCACAGTTCTTCCATTCCCGTCATGGCAAGGTCAGTTTCATGATTTCTGGTTCACTCCTACTCTCATTTAAAAATCATCTGTGTATGTGCCACATATCATTAATGCAAGGGAAATTTTTAAGTGTCCTCCACATTGAGCACTTGGGTTAAGCACGGCTACTTACCTATAACTCTGAGAACAGTGCCAACTCCAAAGGTAAGTGGCGCAGTTAAAAAGCACAGCTATACACAGTCAGACTATAACCCGCAGTGTCATTATGCTTTTCTTGCTAGCCACTTAGTTCCTTAAAATGGTACTGTTTAAAAGAGCAGGCACCAGCGTGTATTTCTACGGTTTGCTATCAAGATGTGGCAGTAGCAGATGGAAAAGGTTATTTTGCCCTGTGATTCCAAAATGCCTTGATATAGGTGATGTTAAATCCTTTCCTGGGTGGGGAGAAGGCAGAGAAAGCAAATGGGGAAAAAGAGGAAGAACAAAGGAGAAAAGTGCACTCGAGAGCAAAAGAATATAGAACTTTTTGAGAATTAGAAGTCATGAAAAGGACTGTTAGAGGAAGACAGTGTCCCAAAGCAACTTTAGGCAGCCCACCCACCATCTATGGAGAGGGGAGCCAAGTACCAGCAAGACTACTCTTTCCCTGCCTGATTGAGCAGACACAAGAATCCAGACTCTACATTTGAAATGTTGCTTTTGATTGCTACATAGATGAACTGCAAAAACTTGCAGACCAAAGAAGGATCTTTTCATTCTCAACCTCTATAATGTTTTCTTGGAGAATGGGAGGAAACAGAATTATTTCTTCCTTTCTCCCTTCATGAAGTTCCAAGCAAGGGAACACAGAGCCAACGGACACAAGCACCTCAAAATTCGTGCCTGCAAATCCTACACTTCCGTATTAGCCCATCTCATTTTAGTAAGCAACCAATAAAGCATTAATCCTGGCCTCATGGCTGTATGAAAAATGATCATTATTCTGCTGTTAATTGAATGCTCTTGTCCCCTAAACCAGTATCACATATATCACAGAGATCTGACTTCTGTCTTACCTAGGACTGTGAGTTTTGTCCCACTGCCAAAATACAGTCTTTCATTATTCACACTGTTTTGTAGCTGCAGGAAAACCTCTCCTCTATTCTCAGTCCTCTGAGCCAAACCTGTGGACTAACCCTCCCCTCATGCGGGACCAGCAAGAGAAGAAACACAAAGTACATTAATTTATGGTCCCCTAAAAAGAAGGAAAGGTCTGTAAGGGAACACTGCCACATCTGTGTGTCTAACCAGGTGGGATATAGCTCAGTAATACCTCTTCCAGAGCCCTTTTGCTTCAGGCTTAGGTGAATTGGTTATTGTAGCTTTCACCATTTCATTAGAGGACATTTATCTATTTATCTGGGTGTACTATTAGAAAATATTTCCCATATGCAGATAGATTAATTTTCTTTCCTTATTTTCAATTAAACAGCCTCATTTCTTTAATTTCCTCATTTCCTTTCAACATCATGAATAATAGCTCTTGTAAAATAGATGTCTTTTTTTTTACTTACAAAATAACTTGTAGTATGTAACACAGGACCCTGGTCTGCTATCCCTGTTGGAGCAGTCCCTAAACATCCCTCCCTTTCTCCCTCCCTGGAAGGAAGTCTGTGCTTTTATTCTTTCTGTTCTCTTAGCTATGATTATTAAAGTTAGCTGCATAATTGGCTATGGTCAATGAGCAATCAGTGTATTGATTTTCATCACCTCAGGCACCTCAGGTTCACACTGGATTTCAGAAAACATGCTGCTTCTGCTGAACTTTTCCTATGGAGATTGAATTTTATCACTTGTAATCATTTTACTCTGCAGTGGAATGGTGTGGTATAAAAGCCTGAGGCATCAATTCTTCTGACTCCAGGAGCAATACAACGAGAAGAAGAGATCACCATCATTTATCAGTCTTAGAAGCAGCCTTGTTTTCCCCTGGATTTGGAAAGAGTCCAAATCCAGAAGTGTGGCCCAGAGAGAAACATGGCCCGAGAGCTACATTTATTTGAAATGAACCACATATTCTGTTTCTTTGGTTTTCAGTGGCCTTTTAGCATCTATTCTGAAATAATAAGACTGTTGTCCTAAATGATCTTTTTATCACCATCCTGATGAGCCTGTTTTGTGGAAAGAAACTTGCTGTGCTATGGAGAGTTGTTTTCTACAACAATAAGCAAACAGCTGCAGAGAGCTGTTAGTATTGCTTATAATAAAGTTGAATATTTATTAGTAGCTTCTGTTTTGTCAACTTAAAATGCTAGTACACTTATTTGTCTTTTCCAGTTATCTGAGATAACACATGCTTTAGTTTACCCTGAAAAGATACAAAGTCATTTCAGTGTGTAAAGTCTTGATTTTGTTTTCTAGACGTGTGCAAAGTGTAACTGTAACTCAGTTCTTTCCAGCAGATGCACTTTCATAGACTTGTCCTTAATCACCTGTAGCCCCAGGAGAACTAGCATTATGGACAATAGTTATACTTTTGGGGAATAGTGATTTTTGCAGATGTTGCTTTATTAAGACAATATATTTATGATATGCACATATATTTTAACCCATTCCTCATCCTAATTCTTTCTATGGACAGCTTTTTATTCACAGCAAATGCGTTCATTCAGTTCTCCAAAGTGAAATGTGAGTCCCTACCTAGAATACTAAACATAGTCTATTCTCCAAAGTAGACTGGGTTACTAGCACATCAGGAAAACACCAGTTTAATAACGAAAGGGAGAATAAGGTTGAAGTGAAGTTCTCTAAAGAGAAGACCTGGGATCTGAAGTGATTTGAAAGAGAAAACAGAAATTTCTTACCCATTACTGTAAGTTTTGTGCCATCGCCGAAAGTCATTTTATTGTTGGTCACGGTGACAAAGTGTTGTATCATAAGCTAAGAAAAGGGATGCACTGCAGTTGACTTTAGTAAGCAGAAGCTTAAGCAATGTTTACTGTATCTGGAATCCCAAAGATCCCTCAATCTTTGTCTGAAGGATTTTGGCAGAAAACCAGCTTGAAATCCCATTGTATAATCTGTAGCATTTATAAAAGCATTTCCCAGAGTTTTTTGATACTTATTTTTATTGTCTACATTTCACCTCAAGTTGTTTTACAACCTTTCTCTAATCTCCATGTTATCTCATTGGTATTATCTGCTATTCTCATTTTGCAGATATAGAAACAATGCAGACGTACCCAAAGTGGTAGAGGCTGTCATTGTCTAGAAATATAATTTCTCTACAACTAGAACTTCCTTACTGTCAGTCTTGTACTCTAAGCATTGTGAAGCCTTCCTTTCTGTAACTTGTGGAGTTAATAATTAATAATACTTGCTTTGTGGTTATCACATGCCTTTTCATATAGGTGGTTTGCCTTTGTGGCCATTTGTTTTCCGTTCAATGGCAGGCCAGCCATCTTGAATAGTCTTTCAGGATCCCATTCAATTTTCTGATAGGTTAAAAGTAATCCACACAAGGCGAGTCCAGAAGAATCAGTTGGCTGGTCTCAGGCAAACTCTTGATATCCATTAGGAGGAACTGCAGTGAGACAGCATGGAGAAAGATTAGAGAAAACCTTTGTGCTCACACGGATGAGTCAGTCAGTGGACACTGGAGGCTTATTTAAGAGAGAAAACCCCAACACATTTTATATAGTGCCTCTGAGACATACCTGCTACATGTCAGAATTATTTTTCTAACACTTTTATCACATTAATAAAGAACCATTTTGTGGTCTATTGCAAACACTATCGCATTAGAAAAATATACTAATTCTCTGCTTCACATACTCTGATAGGTTTTAGGTGCGTCTGCAGTCAATCATCTGGTTTGCTGAAAATTATTTCAGTGTCTCAGAATCTCCTGGCTTGTTTTCCAGAGAGGGCAGGCTCAGCTCTCAGATGATGAAAGTAAATCCTAGCATACTAGGTCTGTCAAGAAAACTGAAGACAGAACATGCCCGCCGTGCTGTAGAATTCTCTGTAGCTGTCTTAACACACACTCCCACAAGGCTTATGCACCTATGGGTTTTTGTAAAGGCCTCATGGGGAATGTATCATTGTGGGTCACCTGTCCCCACAACGATACAACCTCGTACAAAAACAATCCCACCCATGGCTCCGCCCTCCCATTTTTGTCACCCAGTCACTATGAAAGATTACCATGGGAACCACAGGCCACATCCTTCCTCTGCCATTGCTGTTTCTGTGTGATAGTCTGATTACCTCTTAGTGTATCCACTATCCCTGAATTTATAATCCCGATATTTTTTTCCTATAGACAAAAAAGTAATATATTTTTTTCTTTTATTAGCTGGTTTTAAATGCAGTTATTTTTCACTTGGTAACTTCATGACAGTGTTCATGCTGCTTTCCTTCCCATTCTTTTTTTCTTCTGCCCCAGGATGATAAACATGCCTCAAGCCCACAGTAACTGGTTTGCATTGAGAGTGATTTGCTTACTACAGACTGGTGTTTCTGTTTGTAGCCTGGCAGGACTGTGAATATCCTCTGTGCTGCACTTGTCACGGTTGCTCTGAAAGGGAGGGAAGTAGGATGCTGAGCTCTTAAGTTTGTATTCCTCTGACTGCCCTGTTACAGGAAGCAGAAGTACAAGCTTCTCCCAGGTGCCTGTGACCCTGACTATGAAAAGGCTTCATCTAGGAGTAAGAGCGTGCCTTCATTTTGGAGAATGTCTGAAGGGGATGGGGACTGGCAGTGACAGGTATCTATCTCCCTCCTTTACACATAACTAGATGGAGACACAAAACCGTTTTATTTTCCCCCATAGGTTTGTGCAGGTATGATGTAACTCCCAAGAGGGAAAGATCTGTGCCAGAGAGACTGTGTGTACCAGCACACACTGAGGCAATACAGGGAAAGACAGGCACGTGAACAAACCAGTTTATGTTTGTGGCATACACAGCCCATCCCGGCCTACTTTTCTCATATAAAATGTCAACACATAGTCAGCAACATGACCAAGCACCTGCAGTAAACATGTTGTTCATATTGCTCTTTAATGGTTTCTCTTCAGTCTGTCTTGATATAAAAAAGACTGTAAGTACAGGACACAATCCTTTGAAACAAGGTAATTTTACTAGGAAAATCACAAATTATTTTCTCTTGTTTTCAGATATCACAGAAGAACCCATAATTTCTGATACAGCCTGTTGGGCTGGGAACAGCTGTAAGTGTCCCAGGGAAGGGAATGAGAAACATAGACTAAAGTGAAACATTTAGGACCAAGAAATAGAACTACAGAAGGCAAGATATTGGACAGGTGATCTCAGATGCCCCTGCCGTATCCTCTCTTCTACAACAGCAAAACTGTGTGTTTAAGTCACTAATTGTGGGAATGACTGCAGACATTTCTGTTTGTTTGAATTGAATTCTTTTTAAAAATACATTTAGGATTTTCTTTTTCTGGCTCTGCCTAAATAATAGCACCAATAGTGGGATATTACTTGCCTGTCTTGGTCTCAGTCTGCCTCTGATCTCAGCACTGTTTATTCGGGGTCTAAAACTGTTCTCCTAAAATTCATTTAAGATTATTCTGTCTCCTTCTCCTGTCTACAGCTCCATTAGTGTCCTTACTGTCACTAGCAGACTCTCTCCCATATGGTGTCTTTCATTTAAAAACAAGCAAATCACCTCTGTATTAATTTTGAAGAGGTGTTTCTATGTGGTGCTGACATCTCCTCAGGGCATGTTCATAAGGCAAGTTCCAAGACATGCCAGCAGAGACCAGTCTTGTCCCACTTTACTGTTCATCTGTAACCTGTCAAAAGAAAAGGCTTTGTAGGCCATGAATTCAAATGAGTGAGAGGGAGAGAAGAGAGGAAAGACAGTTCCATGATTTTTGTTTCCATGTCTCTCATAGGAGGCTTCATGGACCAAGCTGTGTAAAACTTCAGACAACAAGGAAGGGCGAGAATATGCAAGCAAGACATTTAAGGCCATATTTTCTAACAATGGTATTATTTCAGTGGAGTAATTTCACAGGAAAGTAATGATCGTATCCCTTATGTCAGTCCTGGATTCTTCTTTAGAGTTTACAGGAGAAGCAGGTACAAAGAAGCAGGCAGAACTACAGAGATGCCCTGAGCTTTACAGATTTGTTTTAGGGACACTAGGAAGTTCTTTTCATAGACATTCAGTACTTTTGACCATGAACCCCTAAAATTAAGCAATGGCCCCTTTTCAGGGCATATCTGTTTACTGAAAAGATAAGATGATGGAAGGAGATGATGTGTAAAACCACATCCTGTGGTGGGTTGACCTTGGCTGTCTGCCAGGTGCCTACCAAGACCCTCTATCACTCCGCCTCCTCAGCAGGACAGGTCGGAGGGAGAAAATAGGATAAAAAAGAACTTGTGGGTTCTTAAAGCCAGTTTAATAAAGAAAAAGCAAAGGCTGCATGCAGAAACAAAGGAAAACAAAAAGATTTGTTTTCTACTTCCCATGAGCAGGTGATGTTCAGCCACTTCATGGGAAGTAGGGCCTCAGTACATGTAGCGGTTGCTCTGGAAGACAAACGCTTTAATAATGGATGTCCCCTGTCCTCCTCCTTTCTCTTAGCTTTTTATGGCTGAGCATGACATCATATGGTATGGAATATTCCTTTGGTCAGATTGGGTCAGCTGTTCTGAGTATGTCCGCTCCCAACCTCTTGCCCATCCCCAGCCTTACTGGCCATTTGAGCAGGGGTGGGGGAGCCGGGGGATAGGTATGGAGAGACAGCCTTGATGCTGTGCAAGCACAGCTCAGCAGTAGCCAAAACACTGGTCTGTTATCAACACCTTTCTAGCTACAAATACAAAACACAGCACTATGAGGGCTGCTGTTGGGAAAGTTAACTCCATCCCAGTCAGACTGAATACACATCCCTATGCAGAGATAGTGATGCTATACCTTCCTATGTATGTATATTTCCTTTATTTCCTTCCCTTTGTTTCCCTTCTCTTCCAACCTGTGTCTACTCAAGCTTCTTGTCAGAGGCCATTGATTTGTGCCCTAGTTGTTCCACTAAAGAACAATATTGTTTCCCAAATGTTCGTCTTCTGCTCCCAATGCAATACCTTTATTGGATGATTAACACAAGGTTATCTATCTGTCCTGTTTTTTCTGTTCTGAGCCAATTCTTGTCTCACAGGAAGCCATCTTCTGCTTAACATCTTCATTAATGATCTGGATGATGAGGCAGACAACCAGCAACTTTGCAGACAACACCAAACTGGGAGGAGTGGCTGGTACACCACAGGGTCATGCTGCCATCCAGAAGGACCCAACAGGCTGCAGTAATGGGCTAACAATAACCTCATGAAGTTCAACAAGGGGAAGTGCAAAGCCCCACACCTGGGGAGGAATAATCCCATGGACCAATATATGCTGGGGGAGACCCAGCTGGAAAGCACCTTGGCAGAAAAGAACCTGGGGCTCCTGGTGAACAGCAGGTTGAACATGAGACAGCAATGTGCCCTTGCTGCAAAGAAGGCAAATGGTATCCTGGGCTACATTAGACAAAGTATTGCCAGCAGATTGAGGGAGGTGATCCTTCCCCTTTATTCAGCACTGTTAAGGCCACACCTGGAGTACTGTGACCAGTTCTGGGCTCTTCCCTACAAGAGAGACATGGACATACGGGAGAGTGTTCAACAAAGGGCCACAAAGATGATTAAGGGACTGGAACACCTCACATAGGAGGAGAGGCTGAGAGATCTGGGACTGTTTAGCCTAAAGAGACAAGGCTCAGGAGAGATCTGATTAATGTATGTAAGTATCTGAAAGGAGGGTGCAAAGAGGATGGAGGCAGGCTCTTTTCAGTGGTGCCCAGTGACAGGCCCAGAGGCAATGGGCACAAACTAAGAAGCAGGAGGTTCCTTCTGAACTCAAGGAAACACTTTTTTACTGTAAGGATGACTGAGCACTGGAATAGGTTCCCTAGGGAGGTTGTAGAATCTCTATGCTTAGAGATGTTCAAAAACAGCCTAGACACAGTCCTGGGCCACTGGCTCTAGGTGGCCCTGCTTGAGCAGGGGGTTTGGACAAGATGACCTTCAGAGGCTCCTTCCAACCTCAACTGTTCTGTGATTCTGTGATTCTGTGATTCTATGAGTCTGCGAAACCCTCCCAGTAGTTGCAGGATGACCACATCACATGGTATAGCATCATTATCTGCATAGAGATGTGACTTTACACATCCTCTCCTTCCATCATCTTATAAGTAGCCAGTATGACCTCTAGACTGCAGGTAGGCTATTATTGACAAACTGCTATTCATTATGAATATATAACTGTTTACACAGATGTGCCTGAGGTGTCACTGATGAGCATCTAAAACAAGTCCCTTTGACTATGGTTTCTGTAGCTACAGCTCCCCTGCCACCTTCTACAGCAGGAGACAAAGGAGAATAAATATGAGGACAGGGAGTGCAACAAGGAGGAGAGTAGCTGTTTCATGAGAAAATTCTTAGAATAGCTGCTTTTTGTGCAGTGCCACTTCAAGCTGGCAAAAGAAGTACTTCATAGGAGAAAATTGTACCTCAGAGCTGGAACAGGGAACTGTGACTGCAGGACTTCAAGATGGCAATGACCACTAGAGATCTCTCTGGTTTTCTACTACCGCCTGGAAATTGCACAGCTGTTACCAGTCAATAGCCTGCTCATTAATCTGCTAACATTGAAGTCTACTGATAAGTTTGTTTTCACAGGGCCTTAAAATTGTGTTTGCCACTCTAAACTAAAAATGCTCAAAAGTTGGGAAATAGAAAGGGATCCTTCCTCTGTTATGTTCCCAGAGCTGATAAAGCTGGTTTTCAGTGTTTATGCAAGAGGTCTGAGCTAGGACTGTAACATTATGATTTTCAGGAACTGGTAATTTATTAAAAGAGAATGAAAAAAAATCTAAAAAAAAATCACCCAAAAGTCACTCCCAAAGTTACCACCATGGTGTTTATATTCCTTATTTTTTTCCAGCATAAACTATTTTTCCTAAAACGTTCACAAGGCATTTGGCTCACCAGTAATAATTCCAGACAGCAACAGAGTGAATGTGTTTGTACTTGTTAAAGATGAGCTCTATATAAGAAGATCAGAGGCTGAAGAGGATAAGGAACTCAATGTGTCTCTGCTATGTGAGAGACGATGCTTTCCCAGTGCTTCCCTGCTGTATGCCCGTAGCCTGATAAGAACAGTGAGTAGATCACGGACCTGAGAGTGTTCTGAGGAGCAGATGAGTGCTCCCTGGGAGCAAGGAACGGTGTATTATACTTGTTACTGAGCAGCTCCTGGAGTCAGAAGAACGTTGGATATCAGGGTGTGCAAGGAGTGGTGTGTGAAGCTGAATCTTTCAGAAATGTCTTTGGAGGACTGGAGTAAGTCTGGGATGCAATTAGATTTAGCTTCTTCAGAGCCTCCACTATGCCCAGGGTGAGACTACAATGAACACGAGTTTCTATCATGCATCCAGATTTCCCTAGCCAAAAGCAGTTTAACTTCTTTAGAACAGAGCCTGGAAGCACAGTAACATTTATGTAGCATGTTTGCTCAGGAGACTAGGACGCTGGCATGAGATCAACTGATCCATCCTGGCAGTACAAAAGTCTCCTAGCAATTTTGGTGAAATGGAGTGTGAGGATCTTTTACAGGACATGGTCCCAGCTGATTCCCGCTCCTTGCTCTCAGCAGCTATTCTCATCACCTCCACTCCTTTTTTTGCTGTAATCAAATAGTATTTTTCACTTCAGCATATCCAGTTTTCCCACATCAGTGAGCAGCATAGTACATTTGCTCCCTGTGATAGTTATGTGCTTCATATGCTATGTCTTCCATATGAGCTTATGAGATAAACAATTGGTCTGTGCTCAATGATATGCAGATTGTCAAGGACATGACCTAAAAAGAGAAGCCCAAAATACACAAGTGCATAGCCATACTTTCTTAAAGATACATTTTGCTCTTTTATGTTCAGTTTCCCTTTCTTTGAAGAAAAGGGAAGTCCTAGGTTATGCGATAAAAACAGGAGCAGAGACAGGCAATAATAGGTGAGGGAACCCTAATAATACCCTGCCCTCACTTTTCCCAGGCCCATTACAGAAGAGCAATTGGTTCATCAAAAGCTCATCTCTGCAAGCAATGAAGACAGAGGCACAATGGGAGGCAATTTCTGCCTTCAGCTGTCCCTCACAAGGGGAGCACCAGGTGACAGCAGCTTTTTGTGGTTTCCTTTCTCTGCCCATGAGGTTTTGCCTTGAAGAGATACCTTGGTCCAGCTTAGAACTGTAAGAATTTCTGTGGCAAAAAAGAGAGGGATTCTGCAATTAAGCAATGTGTGGAGCAGGTAAATATAAGGGCTGCAGGGCACACTGTTGCTTGTAAAGCTGCCAAGGGGCTGTACCTTCCACAATGGAAGGTATGCCTGGTCCCCTGGGTATGTTTCCTCCCATCTGTACTTGTGCCACCCTCCTATGTCCATAATCAGAGGCTAGGTTCTCCTCCCACACCAATCAATCTCTCATTAGGCACCTCTGTCTTTGGGTGGATCATCAGTATGTGGAAGAACCTTGAATTCCCCTTCTGCTTTGTACTCTTTTCTTGGTGCATGGTGGGGTCCATGGGGAACTAGTGACCCAGAACACGGCTGTGCTTCTGTGGCACCAATCCTAAGAAGTATCTGTTGCCTTTCACTAGCCACATCAGCAGTGCCTCAATTCTTAATGCTGATCTATGAGTTTGTATTTCTGAAGGCTTTTTGTCTTTGAAGCTAGATGCTGCTACACTGCTTTGTCTGTCCCTCTTCCCTCCAGAAAGTCCTGGCTCTATTCCCCCACTTCTTCCTTGTCTTTCTTTGCTCTTCCTCATCTTTCTTTGCTCTTCCTCTGCCCCTCTCCAATCTGTCTCACTCACATTTTTCAGAGATTCCATCTCTCACTCAAGCAAGGCGGGGATTTTATCTTAGTGCTCAACCCCCTCGCTGTACTGTGTGATCACTCGCAGCACAGAAGTACGTGGCTGCATCCTTGGATGTTACATTCTTGATTGTCATCACAGAATGATATTTATTGGCTCTGCTTATCTCAAACTTGGCCTCACTGTAACCTTCCTCATAAGAGTTCTGCATCCATGTAGAAGTACTGGCTATTAACTTCAGACCATTTCTTGGAGGCTGCTGATACCAGAACATATAGGTAAGTGTGCTATAATTCTGGTAGCAAAAGATGTGCACATTCTCTCCAGCTCTCTTAAAGGTGTCTTCTGGCCACTGTGTGATGAAGCTTTTGACTCCAGCACCTTCATGAGTGAGAGAGAAAAAGAGAAAGGGAGGAGAAGAAGTTTAGATGATGGCCAAAAAGGGTCCTTTACCTCACACCAGCCCTTGCATGGCCTGGATGAGAGCTGTGCTGCAGATGGATCTGTTGTCTCTCACCATGTAAAAGAGCAAGCAAAACAGTCAGCATGGCCCATCAGTTGTCTCAGAACAGTGTGTTACTGCTCATTGTGAGTTAAGACAGAAAAGGCTAGAGAGACAGATGCCCCTCCCCTTGTTCTGTTTTTTCCATTGAGCTAGGGCAGAGAAGAGAGAAGGGACAGTCCACCTTTGATACCCTCTTTAGTGAGCCATTAAAAGCAAAACTAAGTATTCATGTGGCTGTAAGTTTTGCTTTAGTCTTTCCACAAGACAGGGAGTGTTCTGAGCTCCCGACAAAAATGTGGGATTGCTTGCAGACCAGTAAGTTGCTGGCTGAATGTTGTACTGTCTGTCATTCCATCATCATGCATGTCTTGGTATTGGATGTCAGCCATGAATCTGGGAATATTGGCCAGGTTTTGATTTTTTGACTCATTTACACCTATGGATCTAACTTGGGCCATCTTTCCAGAAGGGTTTATTCCAGTAAATGTAAACATATATTGTTTCATTCTGCAGAGTTGTTCTTAATATCTGAGAGATGATACCTCACAACTCAGAACTTATGTTAGACAGAAGCAAAGATAATAGACCAAGATAGTGGAGGCACAAAAATCGTGTTTAATCACATCTTAATTTCTTCAGTTTTCCAGTCAGGGAAGCATATTTCCTGCAGTTTAATCTTCCTGGGAGCTCTAACTCACTTCCTAATTACAAAAAGCAAGGCATCTCTGCCAGCCTTTTTTTCTGAAAGCAAATCTGTGGTTAGACATTAACCTCATGAACAGTCTGTTTTTTCTAGTCTGCCAAGTACATTCTAGTTAGCCTTGTCTTAACCTATACCACTCTCCATTCTTTTCTGAATATGTAAGATTAAAAAAACTTATATTATTGTATCTGAATATACATAGTTAGTTTCAATGATCTTCTTCAGTAATCCTGATATTGCATCTTCCAAACAATAAGCAATATTACTGAGGTTTTCTCTTTTTTTTCTTCCCATTTTGTTGATGTCCCTTTCCCATATTTGCCTGAAGCTCTAGAGAGAGTCATATCTTCCCTTGACCTTTATATATTTGTAGAAAAAGCATGTTCTGTCTGTGAGCCTGGCGATATTGTACTTTCTCTGGGCCTAAGGCTGAGTTCCTAGGGTCATACCAGGATTCAGAGAAGGGTGAATCTCAAAAATTTTGGTAGTGAATGTTCCCTGTCTCACTTTTTTAATCATGCTTTTTTAAGAAGTTAACAGAAATTACGTGAGAAGCTATAGCTTCTTCCCAGACAGGAAAGAAAATATATTCTATATGATGTATAAAAGTTTTGTATGATCTCCAGTGTCATGGACACTTAGCATATGAGAACTATTGTTTCGACTATGGCTCCTGTTCAGTCCCTGCCAGTTCTTGCCACTGCAGGTTTTCTCAGGAGAAATTATTCCTTACCCATGCTCCAGTGAGGCTGAGCCCTGTACTGGATGTGTTACAGTTTCAGTGACTTGTCAAGTAATTGTAGACAATACAGAATATTTTTGTTAATTACCTTCCCTATCTTTTACATTTTTTCTTTGAATTTTTGTGCTGCTTTCAAAGTCAATACAGGAGTTAGCAAATGAATTTGACCAAATTTAATATGTCTTTATATTCTTTTACGGTTTTGACACAGATTATCCTTTGATGCATATTTTTAGCATTTACTCCCCATAACCTATTCTTTTTTTTCTTTCATGGAAGTCTTGCCTTGATTTTGCTTGTTCTCCATCTGAATTTATTGACATTTTGCCCTTTCACCTTATTGCTAAGATGATACACCTTGAGACACTTCCATGGGCCATGTTGAGACAGTTCCATGGGACACTTCTGCTTTGATGAATGTCCTAAAATGACCCCTACATGTCTTGTGCATGGAGACATTACAGGATTTTTAGATTGATTGGTGTCTGTCATGCCAGACCTTAAAAACCTTTTCTTCTGGTGGTAATCAGACCCCAAGTCCTGGAGGGAGAAACTATTTCAGAAACTTGAGGGGAAATGAAACAAACTATGGAGACTGTGGGAATTAATACTAAGATTATGCTGTGTAAGAACTCTGAGACAAAGCAAAATGATTTCAGTGCAGCTGGGCTGCACGTTTTTCTCTAGTCACATGTGTTAGAATTTATTACTCATTCCAGGATGAAGATTTTTATTCAGAGTAACTCTTCTGTCTCGGGAAACAAAAAATGACTGCACACTCTCTGAAAGAAGGAAGTATCTGGAAGATGTAACTCAGGACCTCTAGTGTGTCTCTCACGAATTGCGTAACGTTGCTGCCTTCTGAAGAGTAGCTAGATTGACAGCCCTTTTGTTTTTCAGTTCAAAACGTCAATTCTTTCAGTCTATTTTCTTTTAAGATTAAAGAAGAAACAAGGGAAAACAAAAAAGTACCAAGATAAAGGCAGGTATGATCGAGCTTCCCAAATCAGACCCTGAACTACTGGATATGGGGAAGAACAGATGTAGGTAAACAGAGGAATAAAGTCACAGGTAAACAGATTGCTGGTGAGTATGCTTATCTGGTTATGCCTTCTGCCTGCTTAGCTCAGTGTATCCATGTCTTATTAAATTCCATTTCTAAGTATCTCCCTGAGGGAGGGACTGTCTAGTCTGTGTGCATGTGTTTTGTGTATGGAGGTCTAAGTACTAGGAACTGGAGTCAGACCACAGGTACCAGCAACTGGAGAGACAAGAGTGAGTGAACTTAAGCACCAAAAACTGGAGTAGGGCCACAGGTAAGAGTGGCTGTGTGTTTGTCATGCCAGCACCTGGGGCAAGGGAGGGTATGCAGTGTGTGTGATCAGTAGTGAACAGGAAGTCAGACTAGCTGGCAAGTAAGTGAAGTGATCTGGGTTCAAGGGGTGTCTGCGTGTCTCTAATGGCAAGACCAGTGAGAGGTGCCAACCAGAGGGAGCAAGGGAGTCCCAGACACCTATTGAAGAGGGGGGCATGTGTGTGTGTGGGGATGTGTCCGTGCATATCAGCAATTGGAGTGGGGCTGCAGGACTTGGGGGCTCATAGATCCAGGTGCCAGCAAATGTGGTGACTGGGATCCAGGGATGCCAGCTGTGTTCCTAAGTACAGCTATGGAAAGGATGCACATTGCACATATGTATACATATATTTCCCACTATTGAACCCTCATCCAGTTCAGCCAGAGGGGACACAAGATGAGGCCATTTGTGTTGTTTCTGTTTGTGTGGCCTCCCTTTTCTTTCCCAAAATGTACTTCCTGTATTCTCACAGCAAAGAAGCAGTTTCTAGGTTTGGAGATGTTAAAATTGCCCAGTGGTGGCCCAGTTTACACAGGCTTGGGGTGCACAGACCCTTCAGGGGAGGTTTTTCTGGCTGCTCTCTACAGATCAAGTGCTGGATGAGGTGGATTAAATAAATACTTTAAAATCTGATCTCCCCTATCTGCTATGACCTTGCAGGGCTCTTCCTTTCCTTTCTGGTCCAGCCATTTGCTAAGACTCTTGGGACACAGTCTCTTTCCCACCTCAAAGGCTGAGGCAGTATATCCACTTCTGGCTCCATGTGGAACCACTGTTCTTCTCATGAGTTTTCTACCCTTCTTCCATGTACAATTGTCTCTCCTAACTTTGTTATTCCTCCAGTGCTTCTGGCCCACAGTCCTCCAGAACGCCTCCCTAGTTCCTCAGCTCAGGCACTCTGAAAGAAGGCATAACTTTCCTTCTTCCCAAAAAGAGAACTTAACAAAAAAGAGAATAGCAGCAGGATGAACATAAACATGCAGCTAGCGCTGCTGCTGCCCTGCCCCTCCCCTCCCTTCCACTCCTTATCCTTCCGTTCTTAACGGATCTTCATCCATGCTTTACGCTATGAGATCACTGGCCTTTTCCCCATCTGCTTGCTATTGGTTTCCTTTACCTAGCAGCTAGTCTGTGTTACCTGCTAGGTCCTGGTGGACCCTGTGTCATGGTGGGAAGTGCACGGCGCACATTTGCGTGGGCTGGGAAATGGAAAATGGCAAATGCAGTTGAGAGCGTCAGCAGAATTTTAATTTGTTGCGGGGAAGCCAGGGGTGAGCAAGAGGGGAATGAAGCCCCGGTAGTGAAATAATCGGAGAGAACATGAGGGCTCTGCAGAGTTGGAGGCTGACGTTATAGCGGAATGTAAGAAAGAACATGTAAGGTATTTGAGGAAACCACTAGAACAGTGGCCTCCAAGCAGTTTGGATCGTGCATGCCTATTGGTAAAACATTTATGAGGATGCACCCCCAGTATATGTATATTTAGTGACTGATAATTATATACATATAGTACTGAAGTTCTAATGTTTTCTTCCCACAGCCCAGTGCATCGTCTTGCGCTCCCCCAGGGGTGCATGCACCCCACTCTGGAGACCGCTACACTGGAACATGGTAAACCAGGAGCCTGTCTCTGACCGTCGACTACAGATGCAAAGAGCAGAAGATGCAAAACCCTTCCCCACACACGCCCCTGGCCTCTAGCATCTGGGGACTTGATGCTCCTAGGTCAGATGGGATGTCTTTCAACCAGCTCCTCCCAGGGAGGAGAGACTTGGGAAGAGAGAATCAGCGGTCCCTCCACCACCGACCTCTGTGAGATGTACGAGGACTAGCCGCAGAAACTCCTCCGCTTTATGCTCCTGGGAAGCTTTATCTCTGTCAGCCCACGGTCTCGCCAGGTTTCCCTTTCCCAGGATCTTGCATCAGCCTGGACAAATGTATTTGCTTTATCTGAGTCCAGTGATGATACAGCTGACTGAAATACTTGAACTAGGAACATGGATTTCTAGAAATGCAAGCTGCCATTGCTTGTCCATTGATAACATCTAACACAGCTGCCCTCCATTCACCAATCCTCCTCCTTCCTGTGGCCCTGGAGCCACCAGCACTCTGCTACAGCATCGCTGCGTTAAATGAGAGACCTGTTTGCGGCTGGAGATGTGCCCCCGGAGTGTATTTTTTGCAAGACCCTGAAAAACCCCCTACAATAGGTCTGTGGAATGTTCAGCAGCATTGGGCAGCAGAGGGTATTTACATTTCAGGTAGGGATTTGTCATCTTAGCGAAAGGAAGGAGGGGCGGGAGGAGGTGTTCCAATTTCAACCTGAATGCAAAGGAGTCTGCTCATCCTTCACAGCTCTCACTGAAAGGCCTGAAGGGCTGCTCTGAAGCAGTCTGTCTGCGGGATGACCTCTGAGTTGTGCATCACAAACACCTCATTTGCCTCCACTTGAGATCAGTTTGCTCCATGAGCTGCCCTGCTGGCACGCACCCTGCAGTTCTGGGATTCACGGGAGCCTCTAGAAGGGACCCCTGAGAGGCAGATCGGAGAATGGGGGGTACCTGGGTGAGGTACGTTCACTAGATGCCTGCCGTCAAGGACTTAGGAACGCAAGAACCACAGGAACTACGACCCAGGAGCTTTGCCGTGAGCTCTGGCAGTAGCCTGGCAAGAGGTCAGTAGTGTCCTCTTGCTGATCTAAGCAAGTGGCACAGAGAGTCTCAGAGAGACCTTGTTCTTCCAGGAGATTACCAGCCAGCCCTATAGGATACCTTTCCTGCTCTTAAGAATAACCGATCAGTTAAAGATCAGAGTAGATTAAATAAGTAACAAGGGAAAACAAAAGAAGTAACAGGATAGAGGCAGGTACGGTCAAGCTTCCCAATTCAGACGCCAAATTGCTGGATTTTCCTGAAATTTGGGTGGATACCAACGCAAATGTTAAAGCTTGTGAACAGGAGGAAAAGGAAGCTGTCCTTCATAGCCTAAGTGTTACCTAATAGGTTATTAGAGCTATATCTCCGGAGAAATATTGTTCTCAAGCATCTGATGACAGCCTGCCTCTATGCCAATGGCATGTTTAGGACAAAGAAATTATAAATCCTTGGAGGAGTCCCTGGCCTTGGACTTGTCCTTTAACGTGAAGGAGACTTCCCATCTGGACAGTGCCACTGTGCGTGCCAGTCCTCCAGGGCTCTCAAGAAAATGCTCAAGAAACGGAGGAGAAAGATTATTCCTGCTTAGTCTCTCATGCCATTTCAGCATCTCAAAGCATAGGACGTCCGTTTACAGTCACTTGAGGTTATCCCACGTCTTTCAGGAGCCAACATGATGAAGTTGGCAGCTGCTTGGGAAACGCTTATTCCTCAAACGCATTAAGCGGTAGCAAACCCAGCGTCATGACAGAAGTTATCACGCCTTCAGAGAAGGATTTGAGAAGATCTCATTATTTCTGTTCACAGGATGTTTGTTTGTACGCATTACATCCATAAACATCGATGTTATACTGAAATTCTTCTGTTGCAAGAAGGATCTTACAGTCCATTAGCTACAATAGTCAGCTTCCGGTAAAAATATGCACTTTTAAGAATGACACCATCAGCACAGAGGAATCTCAAAGGGGTTTGAGGGTTGCTCTCAACAGGTGCTGCATACAAGACCGAGACAGGCAAACACCTACACATCTTGCAAAGCCCAAATGTATTTTTAAATTGAAGGCTGCCCCCTGAAATAATTTAAAACAGCTCTCTGTCTTAGGAGAAGTTTATGATTAACCGATACATTATTTGTACTTTCTACCAGTGGCTGGTAAAGCCCACATTTGGATCTTCAATTTTCCACTGTGTACTTTTTGCCTGGAGAAAACCTTGGACTAGAGATAAGGCCATTTCGAGGTTTGGGCTGATAGCTGAACATTGGCCCTGGGCAGGGGTCTCGAGTGGCCCCTGCTTCACACTGGGCAAAGGGTGACATCCATTTGTCTTCCCAGGGCAAAGGCAGGTCCAACGGCAGCATCGTGGTCAACAAGGCTTTGAATGGCCAGGATGCAAGTGGCACATGGGAGAGACCCCAGGCCTTGGTTCCACCTCCTGCCCCAAGGGGCACAGACGGGGCACCCACCCCATCCTGAGCAAGGGAGAGAGGGAAGAGGGCGTGGGGGCAGCCAGGCTGGGTTGATCTGTTCCAGAGAGGTCCAGGTAGAGTGGAGTGCAGCCCCAGCGGCTGAAAGGGAGCCGAGCTCTTCTGTGTGATGGAGTAAGGAGCACTGGACGTAAATCACGGCTTGACGACACTCACATTGGACAAATCCTGGGGCCCTGATCTAAGGCTGGAATCCTGCGTGATGGGACCCCACTGGGATAGTCTCTTTGAAATCACAGGGGTTATTTAAGAACCCCAGAACTGGTTTCAGCAAAGGTGTTCACCTGTAACACCTGAACCATGACATGGTCTGCGTAGGGAAAAGGGAGAGCGGGCACCTTCCTTCCACAGAGAGAAACTTTCTATCCCCTTCCTCCCCTCACCAGACAGGATTAACACACCTTTGTCTGTCTTGGCAGGACTTCAATGGAGAACCAGCAGTCGCGGTGAGTAAAACAAAGACCCTCTCATCCCAACATTCCCCCAGTCTTCTTCAAAGCTGTACTGCCCTGGGGAATGCACCAAAGGCGCACAGAGGTACTTGGCGAGGGTGGTATCCAAGGGTTTCCAGTCTGCCCTGCGCTCAGGTAAGGGCTGGCTCTAGAACGGGAGCAGGTCTCTCCGGGCCTGGACCAGGGCAGTCTGGAAAGTTTCCCCAGATGCAAACCACTCCTTTGAAGACCAGGCCCTGTCCCAGGGCTGCCTTGCTCCTCTGGCAAAGGGTTTTATCCCTCTGCCTCAGCAGAATTTCCCCGTCCCACCTTGTGCCTATCACCTTTCAGTCCTTTCCTGGGCACCTCCAAGAAGAGTCTGTCTCTAATGCGTCCTCAGTTTCCTCCGGGGAATGAGAGGCTGCAGGTAATGCTCCCCTACCTTCCCGTCTTCTGGCCGGACAAGCCCAGAACCCTCAACCTCTCCCCACCTGCCCTGTGCTCCAGTGCTCACCGTCTCCAAGACCCCTGACAGACATCTCCCTTGTCCTGGGGACACGAGGTGGTTCCAGTCCACCGCTGTGGCCTCCCCCGTGTGGAGCAGGGTGGGAGAATGATGCTCCTCCTGGCCCTGACAGCTCCATTCTGGCTAGCAGAGCCAAAGGTATGGTGGGTTATTGCCACAGAGCACCTTGTGGCTCCTCACCTACAGGACCGTGCTCCGTCCCTGCATACCTTTGAGACTTGGCCTACATCGCATACCTCGGTGTTCGGGTCACAGGGTAGTGGCACGACTCGGAGAGCCTGATGCACAGCGGCGTGCCCATTCCCTGGAGACTGGTGGGGCCAAGGGACCAGCATGCACACAGAAGTGCTCAGTGGCATGGTCCTGCTGGCGCTCTGGAACTTGGAGCCCCTCACGCACGGAAGCGTGCTGAGACCCGGGTTACCAGTGAGGCACCCGTACTCTCGGAAACCACAGTGTGAGCAATCCCAGGAGACCCTTGAATCTCATGGACACACAAGCACACACAGGAGTGCTCAGTTCCGGGATGCCTTGCCAGATTCAACTCCAGGTTGGCCTTGACTTTCCGGCTGGTGAAGAAGGGCTGTGTGAACTGTTCCGCATCCTGCTTACCCATGAGCTGCCGTAACACGCTGAGAGGAGAAGAAATGGCAGAGGCTGTAGGAAATAGGAGGGGGACAGGTGTGAGAGAGGACAGAAAAGAAAGGGGAAGGGGAGAGAGAGAAAGCGAGTAGAGGAGGAAGGTGAGGGGCAGAGAAATGCGGGAAGGCAGTGAGAACAAGAAGAAAGGAGGGTCAAAAGGTGATTCAGAGATGGGAAAGAATAGGAAAGAAATTAGCGGACAGGCAGAAGACAGACAGAGGATACCACCACGTCCCTTAAGTAGACAGAGCTGGAGGGCAAGAGGGGAAAATGGGGTAGTGTCAACTACAGGGCTGTGTGTGTGCTGGGGACAGATCCTTGTTTGCATGGAAAGGTTTGTGCTATGCTGCTCCAGCTTTTGAGTCACTGTGGGTCTTGCTCAGCACAGAAATATGTGCCTGAGTCGTTGAGTAGGGCGTGATCTGTCGCCACAGATAAGGCATTGCCCTTAGTCCCATTACTCTGGAAGTGATTTCTGAATTCCTTCTCAATCTCTGCCTTGCCACCTTCCAGTGAGTATACAACCAACTGCAGAGTGGCATCCTTCCCTGTGGGCAACTTGTACCAGTACATGGCTGAGAATGCATTCCCTGTTTGGGAACAGTGCAGAGTGACAGAGTCTCCCACTCGGACAACTGTGTCTGGCGATTGCTGAAGGGCCTGGCCTGGAAAGAGAAGGGAAGAGATGTGAGAAGTGAAACGCATTGAAGGGGACACAAAAACACATCCCTGAAGTATGACATGGGATGTAGTGGCATAAGGAGGTCAGCAAGCTATGGGACAGTGTCGCGTTTCTCTGAGAGAGACGCATAGGAGAAAAACCCCCACAAGCCAGCTTCAAAGACACTAGTAAACCTGTTTTGAAATATAATGACTCCAGTACTCTCAATTGAAGTATTAAAATGGGACAGAAAAAACAGATTTGTAGATCTGTAGAGTTTTCTGAGTTCAGAGGTTGAGGGAAAGCTCACCTCGTTCATTATCCATCCTCCCCCTAGAAGCCTTGGGGAATGGGGCACTGCCAGCAACTGGGCACACAGCTGAGGCAGCAGCAGTGGCTCCAGTGCAGCTGTTGGAGGGGAAGGGAAGCTCACTTACCCACAGGGGCCAGGATGGCCACAAGGAACCAGTGGAGAACCATGGAGAAAGGCCACCTCCTCCCAGCAACCTGCCTGTGGTGGCAGCACAGGCACAGGCACAGAGATGTGTGAAGAGGAGCGGTTGAGAGAGGAAGAGACAGAGCTCTTTGCGGGTGGGCAGGGCAGTGAGAGAGCACCTGAAATGTGAGAAGGCAGTTGGCTGGCTGGGAACAGTGGGGAATGGCACTTGCATGCAGGTGTGAGGTGCATGTACCCTGCTCCACTGACTTCCTGCTGTGTGGGAGTGTGTGCGTGTGGGAGTGTGTGTGTGTGTGCCCCTCAGCTGAGTTTCCTCTCTAGGCACCCTCAGGCTCACAGACTCCCAGCCCTGCAAGCTGCAATGTGGAATCTTCTCCACTTATCCCAGTGCTGATCATCATGTTGCCCAGCTATGGGAAAGACTGCTGACCTGTCATCTTCATGTTCTATAACTGTTCTCTTCCTCCAAAGGGAGATCTCAAGGAGAGAAAAGGCTGCCTTTGGCTCTGCACTGGTGTCCTGGTTTTGGCTGGCATAGAGTTAATTTTCTTCCTAGTAGCTGGTACAGTGCTGTGTTTTGGATTTCGGTTGAGAATGATGTTGATGATAACACACTGATGCTTTAGTTGTTGCTAAGTAGTGCTTACACTGGTCAACGCACAGCTGACCCAGACTGGCTAAAGGGCTATTCCATACCATATGACATCATGCTCAGTAGATAAGCTGAGGGGGGAATCGGCCAGGAGTGGGGGGGTCGCTGCTCGGGGATGGGCTGGGCATCAGTCGGCGGCTGGTGAGCAATTGCATCATGCATCACTTGCTTTGTATATTTTAGTTATTACTATTGTTTTTATTATTATTACTACTATTACTACTCTGCTATTTTATTTTACTTCAATTATTAAACTGTTCTTATCTCAGCCCATGAGTGTTCTCACTTTTACCCTTCCAGTTCTCTCCCCCATCCCACCGGGGAGGGGGAAGTGAGTCAGCAGCTGTGTGGTGCTTAGTGGTTGGCTGGGGTTAAACCACAGCAACTGGTACTGCCTCTTGGGAGACTGCAAGAGGGAGGGATTTCTGAGGAGAAGGGTATTCACTGTGGGATATGCTGGCACAGACTTGCCTTCTCCTTGCCAGAGAAGAGCTGATACTCTCCTTTTTGTAGCGTTCTGCAAAGGAGCAGCAGGACGAGGATGGACAGAGCTGGAGAGAATCCTGCCTTCTTCTCTACATGGGGCACAGCCTTGTTCGCCAAGCCAAGGCTGTGGGAAATCACTGCAGGCAGGAAGTGAGGCTTGCAGTTTGTGTCCATGGACACACTCTCTGTGTGTCAGAAGCCTGACAGAGCCTCTGCACATCTGTGCTGTGCTGTGCTGTGGGCCCAGCAAGGCATGGCAGCGGGAGGCCGGCCCATAGGAGAGAGCCGGCTCCTCAAGGCTGTCATGGGCTTTGCAGTGAAGCTCTTCCCCTGTGTCGTTTTAGCGGAAGGGTGCAGCAACTCCTCCAGCTCCCAGACCCTCTGTTGCAGGTCCAAGAGTGTCCCATTGCATTCATTTCCTCAAACTGCCTAGAGGAGATTCAGGAATGACCCCAGATTCCTCAAAAGAAAAGGGAGAAAAGAAGAAAGAGGGTGGGCTAAGTTGTGCAGGCAACAGGAAGAAGCCCCTCACAACACCCCCAGCACTCCAGCTGAGAGGAGGCCATGCTTGATGTGCCCGTGGGAAGGGTCTCCTTTTCCCATGGGGTTCCCTGGGAAGTGCAAGTGGCAGGGCAGTGCATTGGGAGCCTTGCAGAACACATGGTATTCGAGGAGTTAGTGATCTCGAGCAGGCCATGCCTGCTCGGTTAGGCCTTGTGCTTAGGGCTTGAGAAGCCCGTATGTTAGCATGAGAAGCTGCAGTGTGGGAACCTGCTGGAGTGCCTGTCGTGGTTTAACCCCAGCCAGCAACTAAGCACCCCAGACCTGCTTGCTCACTTCCCCTTCCCCGGTGGGATGGGGGAGAGAACTGGAAGGGTAAAAGTGAGAACACTCTTGGGCTGAGATAAGAACAGTTTAATAATTGCAGTAAAATAAAATAGCAGAGTAGTAATAGTAGTAGTAGTAGTAATAATAGTACAGTCTACAATTGCTCACCACCCGCTGATGATGCCCAGCTCATCCCCGAGCAGCGATCGCTGTCCCCTCCTCAACTCCCCCCCAGCTTATCTACGGAGCATGACGTCATATGGTATGGAATAGCCCTTTAGCCAGTCTGGGTCAGCTGTGCTGGCTATGCTCCCTCCCCGCTTCTTGTGCACCTGGCAGAGCATGGGAAGATGAAAAGTCCTTGACCAGTGTAAGCACTACTTAGCAACGACTAAAGCATCAGTGTGTTATCAACATCATTCTCCTCCGAAATCCAAAACACAGCACTGTACCAGCTACCCGGAAGAAAGCTAACTCTATCCCAGCTGAAACCAGGCCATGCCGCATGCCAGCCTGTGCCGTGCACTGGTGTGTGTTATGAGGGAGGTAACACTCCAACCTGCCAGGAAACTTTCTGCTAGCTGCACAGCTTGCTAACATAATCTGTAATTGATACAGTATCTTTGGGAAAGGTAACCTGTACGTGGATCAAGGTGCGGAAGGCAGTGATCCTGACCCAGAGACCACTGTGCATGGAGGAGTTAGGGATCCACATAACAGTTAACCCGAGTAGGCGCAGGCCTGTGCTGTGCTGTGCTGTGCTGTGCTGCATGTGCCATGCGGCCCTCAGGCCTGTGCTGTGCTGCACATATCCCTTGGCCACAGGATAACCTCAGACAGGTTATGGAGGTAATGGAGGAGCATGTGGGCAGCTCCCACTTGGCACCGGCTATTATGCCACCTGCCTGGCCTCGCCTTTATCTGAAGATGCACCAAGAACTTCTCACGCGAACATCCTTTCTCTTTGACAGTGAGAATGATGAGCCGGGTTGGCTGGAGTTAAATGAGAGGAAGTCCGTGGAGTGCAGGTGGAAGAGAGACAGCAAGAAGAAGGTGGGGAGAGAAAGGGAGGCAGAGAGGGGAAGGGGGGTTGACGGAAGTGAATATAATGTAAATGAGAGTGGAACGAAGAGGGAGGCAAGGAGGAGTGGGGTGGCAAGGAGAGAAAGCAGGACAAACAAACTCACAGCGTCTGAGAAGCGGAGGAAGGGAAGGCTAGGAAGCAGAGGAGGTAATGAGAGGAAAGGGATTATCCTGCCTTGCGCAGCACCGGCAAGGAGGAAAGCAGGCCCCTTCTGCGCAGGGGGAGGTTTGCGCTCAGCTCCCTCAGCAGCCTAGCCACTGTGTTTCACTCTCAGCACAGTAATACATGCCGGAGTCATTGAGAAAGGCATGCTCTATCAAGAGGGTCATCCCGTCTCCTTGTATCTCGCTGCTCTTGAAATGGCTTCGGAAATCCTCCTCAACATTTGCTTTACCACCTACGTATGCGGAAGCCACTAGGCTCAGCCTGGAGTCCTTCCCCAAAGGCAGCTTGTACCAGTACATAGCTGTGTTGGAGGATTTCTTCTTGGAGCAGCTCACATTCACGGACTGGCCTTGTTGTACCACTGTGTCTGGGGACTGTTCGAGAGCCAATGCTGGAAGGGAAAAGGAGGAACGTTGAGGAGGAGGAAAAAACGGAAAAACGTGAATTAGGCACCGTGGGTTGGTAGAGAAGAGGGTGAGAAGGAACAAGACAGGCTAGGGAGCAGCGGGAGGGGTGGGACAGCTCTTCAGATCATCAGGTGCGTTTCCAATCTCTCTCCAATAGCCAAGAAACATTCCTGGGCAGTCTGTGTCCAAAAAAGGAAGCATTTGGGGGTTGTGCACAGGAGAAAAACCAGACAGCCATTGCAGGAGCTTCAGGGATTCCTGCCTACCTCATTCATTGCCCATCCTCAGCACAGGAAGGTTTGGGGAACGGAGCGCTGCCAGCAATGGGGTACGCGGCTGGGACAGCAGCAGTGGAATCGATGTAGGTGCTCAGGGGTGAGTTGAGTTCACTTACCCATAGGGGCCAGCATGGCCACAAAGAACCAGCAGGGAACCATGGGGGAAAAGCCCCTGTCCTTTCAGGGACCTGCCTGTCGTAGCTGCCCAGAGATATGTGAAGAGGAAGCACTGAGTGAGGGTGAGACACATTGGGGTTGGGCAGGACGTGAAATGTGAGAAACGATTGTCTGGCTGAGAACACCGGGGAATGACGCACACAATCACATGAAAGTATAAACCCTGCAGAGGTGGGGGGGCAGTGCGGAGGGGAGAAGGAGGTTGCATGGACAGAACTATGCTGAGGTTGCATGGGAGTCTGAGGGTGTGCAAGGCAGAGGAATGCTGAGAGTTGCCCTTCTCCTTCTGAAGTCCTTGAGAGCTGGAGGAATGAGGTATGAAGGACACAGATAGGTCCCTTGCATTTCCCCATGCATTTTCCCTCTCTCCCCCAGCCATGGCTGGTTCTTTTTTTTTTTTTTTCTTTTTCCCCCCCTGGCTGTGTGAGGGCTCTTTTGCTCTATGCAGTACTGTGAGCACGGCAGTTAAGGCCAGTGAGAGGCAGGACCAGGAAAGACACCATAATAGCGCAAGCGTTCTGCCTGCTGAGGACTCTCATGGGCTTTGCAGTGAAGCACTTCCCCCATCCCTTTCTCTGAAGAGCAAAACAGTGCCTGCAGCTTCCAGCTTCTCTCCTGCAGGGAACTGAATGTTCCTCCACTCCAGCCAGGCTGGTCACACACATGCTTGAGTACTGGAAGTGCCACAGACTGGTGCAGCGATCACTGTGATGTGTGTGTGTTGCGTGTGCGCACACGTGTGTGAATGCATGCATCTGTGTGTGTGTGTGTGCAGGGCTCCCTCCAGCCCTGGCCCAGCAGAGCTGGTGAGAGGGGTAGGAGAGGAAGGTAAATGCCTGGGAAGAGCCCAGGGACAGTCAATGTGCTGGCATGGGAAGGAAGAAAGAATCGAGTGCGGCCCAAAGGGGGAGGCACGAGGGAGAAGAGGTGCTGAGGACTGGGGCCAGGGTGGCCTCTCCCTCCGCCTTCCTTGCTGACAGGCCGTAGCCCACGTTCCTCCAGAGATGGTTCCTCCCTGGGACCTGGGGCCTAGCTGGGGAGCCCTGGGTGTCTCAGCCTGGTGCTGCCTCTGGGGCAAGGGCTTCTGGCAGCTCTGCTTCAGGAGCCCACTTTGTCTGGCAAATTCAAGGAGCGCTCAGGGACTGAGACCATCTGTGTCATCGCCCCCTCTGCCCTGTGAATCAACCTGTCCAAAGCGGTTTCCTTTTCTGGCAGGACTGAGCTTGTCCTCCGGAGGGGTGTGGGGGGTGCTGCTGGGATGTAGCCGGTGAGACCACTAGGGTCTTGAAAGCAGCCGTACAGTGCAATTTCATTGACTCCTGCTCTACCGGTGACCCCGGTGAGCTGCCCTGCTGACAGGCTCACGAGATTCAGGCCACTGGCATCCTCTCCACAGCACCCTCGGGTGTTTCTGCTCAGAAGGGCAACCACATGGCCGCTCCATGAATGGGCAAACTCAGCATAGGCTAGCTGGGGAACCCGATGAGCAGAGGGATGAACAGCTGGGAGAGTGGCACGGGTGAAAGCAACCCAGGCAACAAATGACAGAGGTCTTCACCATGCAGAGCCCTGCTGGCAGCACCCTTCCTTCCTCATAGGAACGCTTGGACCCTGTGCCTGGGGCTCTACCTGGCAACAGGGAAGGAGAAACAAGCAGAAATGGGCTAGGATCCTGGTGGTACTTCTGCCTCATCATGCCAGGAAGGAGAAGGCTCGTGGGGTGTCACCCAACTCCGTGTTTCTCTGAGGAAGAAAGTTCAGTGAAAGGCATGGGGAAAACTGTATGCAGGTGCTAAGCAGGAGACGCTGGATCAACAGGTGGAGACTGTGGTGTTGCACAGTTCTCTTGTGTGCCAGACAGCATCTCCCTCTCCCCACAGCTACAGCATGAGCTGAAGCACCCGTGACCGGGCCTATGCCTCACACTCCATGAAGGATATCTCAGCTTCTGGCCTTGGTGGACTGTGAAAATATACCCGAGCATCAGCTTCCCCTGGGGACTTCCACTCTCTTTTGCTATTCAGCAGCACCGGAGCTAAAGCAGAGTAGGCAAGTCAGGGCAGCCCTCTTGTCTTGCAACAAGCAGCAGGGGATGCAGTGGGTGGGCCAGACCAGATGCTAGGAAACAGCGCAGGTTCCCAACAATCCCTTCTGAAACCTCTCGGGGACTTTCTCGTCCTGGTCCTCATCCTGGTCACCAGGGCCATCCCATGGCTCACCTGGGATGTCTGCTGCTGTGGGCGGGGATAACTCACAAGGTTCCCAACAAATTCAAATGTAGAAATTGCACATCAGCCCTCCTCATTTCCCCCACCACCACCGGAGTTGCTCTGGTCTCTGTGCTCACCAGCGGGCCTTGGTTTCCCATCTGTGGTTCTGCACAAACTCAGAGCCCCATGGCTCCACGCTGAAGGGAGTGGAGAGCTACACATGGAGGAGGCGGAGGCCTGAGTTTGTCTTTTGGGGATGAGAAATGGGGAGGTAGTGACATAAACGGGATGCATCCCTGTTTGAGGCATGGCTGTTTCAGCCGTGCACATGAAGAATCCTCAGATGTGTTGCATCCACCCCTCCTTTCCATTGAGCCTGAGAGACCTGGCCTCCAGTGCCCGCCAAGCTTATTTACCTCATGCTGCAGTGAAATGGTTATTTTTCTTCTTTTCTCTGAGGATTTTGTGGATCTGGGAGTGGGAAGGACTGCCTCGATGCTGTCTTTCTCAGCCTACTCCTGGGAAGCCAGGCGTGTCTGCAGATTAGGGCCAGGGGTAGCGGCCCAGACACCCACCTTCTTTTCCTTGGAGGGCAGTGGGTTTGGGGAATTAGCGCAGGGCATGCCTGGATGTCGGGTTCCCTGAGGAGGAGGGGGTTTACAGCCAGATGAAGGAGAAGCCTCCCACAGTCACTTTTGGGGAAAGGGTCGGGGGCTGTTTTTTAATTAACCAATGGTGTTGAGGTGGCAGGTGAGCATACATCCCCCTCTTGGCTGGGGGAGCTTATGTCAGGCGAGGGGGGCAGAGGGTTTTGGGAACCTAGGGGTTAATGGGTGACCAGGGACAACTGTTTGGCGGGGCGGGGGCGGGGCAAAGGCGGGGAGGGCGTCCTGCCTCGGACGCAGCTTTTGGAGCATCTCAGTGGGGTGCCGCATCTCAGTGAGGTGCCGGATGCCTGCTGAGCCGCGGCTGGAAGCCCCTCCGCACACCTGGGAGGAGCTGGGTGCGGGTCGGGGACGCGAGGGGAGTGACACGCACACAGAGCGGCAGAGAGTCCTGCTCTTTCAGCAGTTACCGGTGCTGCCTCGTGGCCAAAATCTTAACTGCACCGGTCCAACTATGCATTCGCTTTCCTGGGGTTAGTTATGAGACAAATAAAGCGCCCGGTACATTAAATGGGAGAGTTGTCTGCACTCCGCTCAAATCAGGGGTATCGCCCCTCCGTCGGGAAAGAAGTATGGGGCTGGGCATAAAAGGAACAGCAGCTCCAACTTCTGGATTCCTTCTGGCTCAGGGCATGGAGCAGATAACCCCGGCGATACAGAAAGGGAAGGAGGTACTGAGAAGTCAGACGCCTGGGTCCTGTTCTCGGCTTTCATGCGGAGAGACTTCATTCCCGGCTGTTAATCACTATTGTCCTTGGCATGAGAGATGCAGGACCAGGGTGATGTCCATGGCAGGCGGCTCCACCCCAGTGGGCATCTTTGGACATGAAAAAAACACCCTCCCCACTTACAAGACAGGCACGATTATCACAAAAGCAGGACCCTTAATTCCTTACACAGGGCGGCTTTAACCCCTCCAGTACAGCGTGGGCACCTGGGCTGCTCCCCCATTCCCTCACTTCTATTCCACTAAGTCCTGGTATCTCCCCATAGATGGGAAGAGGACCCCAGCATGCAGGCACTCGGTCCCTTCTGGCCCCCTCTGCCGGTAGCGTGAGCACCGTGCCCCAGAGAGTGCCAGAAATGACCCCCCCTCTCCCCTGGCCATCATACGTGGCCATCCAGAGCTAGGCAGGTTCTCCTCCACCCTGCCCCTAGTAAGGCTATTCCCAGTGACAATGATTCTCTCCCCCTATCCTTCCACTGCCCGTTACCTGAGATCTCTGAGATTCCTGCTTTCCAGATCAATGAATCTCAGTCCCAGGCTCTGGACCTGTTGCCAGTCACTCCCTGATGCAGCAGGCCAGCGAGAGGAAAACACTCTCAGGGAAATCATGTTTGGGGGCAGGGGGGGACATGGACAAACGGGGACACACACACACACACACACACACACAAACATATGTGGATGTGTATGCACACGCATCACCGCGCATGCACACTGTTGGGTATACACCATGGCGCGCGCACACACGTACTCCTGCGTGCTCACAAGGTTTCATACACCCTCATTCCGTGTGTACACCCACAATCCACGTTGAACACACTCCCTGTACCCACGCCCCCTGTTGTGACCACACACCGTTATACACACACCATTTCTCACGCACATAGACACAGCCACACAATCCCACGGTCGCTCATACCTACCTTGTGTGCGCACGCACGCTGACACAGAGACGCGCAAACTTGCGTCTTACGTATACAGTGCCTGCTGGGCCTACGTGAAGCGCCTAGCACATTAGGCAAGGGCCCTGCTCAGGTTAGGCTGTTCCCTGAGGGTGGAGGGGAGGGCTCCAGCGCAGCCACCTGGCCACAGTTCTGGTTCCCATCAGCCCTGCTCAGAGCCAGACATGGAGGGGAGACTCTTGGCCCTGTGTCTCCTCCTCCTCCTCCTCCTCCTCCTCCTCCTCCTCCTCCTCCTCCTCCTCCTCCTCCTCCTCTTCCTCTTCCTCCTCCCGCTGCTTCTCTCTGGTCACAGGGCACAGCTCCCCAGGGTGGTAAGGCAACAGAGAAACCCGCGTGAATACCAGTATGGACATGGTCAAGTCTGTGTCCCATCCTGGGGGCTGGCGGGTTGCTGCCCAGCAGATCAAGTCACAGTGCGATGGGCTTCTGGCCTCCTGGTCCTTTCCTACTGCCTCCCTGGCACTGAGGTGAGAACACAGGTGTCCTGGCTCCCAGTCCTGTCCTGGCTCCCAGTCCTATCCCAGCTCTCTCTTCTGTTCTCCCCTCCTTGGGGGGTCACCAGTGTCTCTCTTTCACCTGCAGGGAGCCTGGAGGAGGCTGAGAAGCTGTTGGTGCTGCTAAGTCTGCTGTGAGAGGCACCGCGGGAACTGCAGGCTCTGCTGTGAAAAGGGGGCTGTTTCCAAGACTTCACTGCACTCCCCATCTGACCACTGTACCCCACCCCGTAGTGACTCTGGCTCAGCCATGGCCCCTCCACTGAGAATCGGGGCAGTGGAGTTCCTCCACCGGCAAACAGGGAACCACAAAGGGCATCAAAGATTATGAAGCATCACAATGAAGCCAAAGTTCTTAGTGTCCTGCCAGCGGGCTCAGTTTTTGGCTGGCTCTAATCACTCGCTGCCGCTGTCAAGGGGAGAGGCAGAATGCCCGGGTTCTCTCTCCCCGTGGGTTTAGGGACCTGCATACCTCAGTTCCTAGCCCAGCTTCAAGAGGAGTGACAGAACTTGAGGCTTAGGGCACGGAACGGGCTCGGAGTCAGTGTTCTCACACTTGCCCTGGCCCCATGCCTCACTGCCTGTGGGACTTCAGTTCAGCTGTGGGATGGGGCAGTCAGCCCCATGGAATAGGAAGCCCTTCATGCTCTCGTGCACCGTGCTTCATGCCTCGTCTGGGATTGCAGCAGCTCTGTCCATGCCTGGCACGGGCCGAATCATGGTAAACACTACGAGGCCCTACACCCTGTACTTTAGGAAGATCCTACTCTGGACTCAGTTTCCCCATGTGCCCAAGTTGGAACCGTGGAAATCCCACTAGGGCACAGAGGGAAATCCTTCCCTGGAGGACCCACAGCGGGACACCAGGAAGAGCCTCGCTGATGAGCCGCTGACTGGGGACTGCGGCAATTCATTGGCATGGCCTTGAAGTCTCAGAGCCAAAATCCTGCATCCCTGAGAAACTGGAGAATGTGGAGAAAAAGAAAACAAAGTTGAGGCAAAAGGGAGCAGTAGAGAGAGTGATGAGTGATAAGCCATGGCAGAGACTGGCGGTACCAGGAAACCTGTTGGGGATATATCAGGGCTTGGCTCAGGCAGGGCTGAGGTGGCAGGATCTGGCTGTTCCTTATAAATCCAGCCTCAGGCTCAGCATCCTGCAGAGCCCCAGCCTGAAGGGCACAGGTACCGAGCCTGAGGAAAGAGCAATGGAGGGGCAAATTTGTGTTACATTCCTGACGGTTTGTCTCCTCGTGCTGGGATGCATCATGGCAGCTCCTCAGGTAAGATGAGCTTTTCCCTAGGTACCATGGTGCGTGGGAATAGACACGGAGAGGGGAAGTGAGGTTTAGACTGGAGGCAGAGGTGTCTGTCTCACACAGATACCTAAGGAAGTAGTGGGGTTTGGGTTTTCAGGAAGACTCAGCCAAGGTCTCAGCCAAACTTCTTTCAAAATGCTGGCAGCATCAATAACAACGGCAAAGGCGATGACAGCTTCAGCGGCAATGACAGCTTCCCCACACACTCCCCTGGCCTCTAGCAACTGGGGACTTGATGCTCCTAGGTCAGATGGGATGTCTTTCAACCAGCTCCTCCCAGGGAGGAGAGACTTGGGAAGAGAGAATCAGCGGTCCCTCCACCACCGACCTCTGTGAGATGCACGAGGACTAGCCGCAGAAACTGCTCCGCTTTATGCTCCTGGGAAGCTTTATCTCCGTCAGCCCACGGTCTCGCCAGGTTTCCCTTTCCCAGGATCTTGCATCAGCCTGGACAAATGTATTTGCTTTATCTGAGCCCAGTGATGATACAGCTGACTGAAATACTTGAACTAGGAACATGGATTTCTAGAAATGCAAGCTGCCATTGCTTGTCCATTGATAACATCTAACACAGCTGCCCTCCATTCACCAATCCTCCTCCTTCCTGTGGCCCTGGAGCCGCCAGCACTCTGCTGCAGCATCGCTGCGTTAAATGAGAGACCTGTTTGCGGCTGGAGATGTGCCCCCGGAGTGTATTTTTTGCAAGACCCTGAAAAACCCCCTACAATAGGTCTGTGGAATGTTCAGCAGCATTGGGCAGCAGAGGGTATTTACATTTCAGGTAGGGATTTGTCATCTTAGCGAAAGGAAGGAGGGGCGGGAGGAGGTGTTCCAATTTCAACCTGAATGCAAAGGAGTCTGCTCATCCTTCACAGCTCTCACTGAAAGGCCTGAAGGGCTGCTCTGAAGCAGTCTGTCTGCGGGATGACCTCTGAGTTGTGCATCACAAACACCTCATTTGCCTCCACTTGAGATCAGTTTGCTCCATGAGCTGCCCTGCTGGCACGCACCCTGCAGTTCTGGGATTCACGGGAGCCTCTAGAAGGGACCCCTGAGAGGCAGATCGGAGAATGGGGGGTACCTGGGTGAGGTACGTTCACTAGATGCCTGCCATCAAGGACTTAGGAACGCAAGAACCACAGGAACTACGACCCAGGAGCTTTGCCGTGAGCTCTGGCAGTAGCCTGGCAAGAGGTCAGTAGTGTCCTCTTGCTGATCTAAGCAAGTGGCACAGAGAGTCTCAGAGAGACCTTGTTCTTCCAGGAGATTACCAGCCAGCCCTATAGGATGCCTTTCCTGCTCTTAAGAATAACCGATCAGTTAAAGATCAGAGTAGATTAAATAAGTAACAAGGGAAAACAAAAGAAGTAACAGGATAGAGGCAGGTACGGTCAAGCTTCCCAATTCAGACGCCAAATTGCTGGATTTTCCTGAAATTTGGGTGGATACCAACGCAAATGTTAAAGCTTGTGAACAGGAGGAAAAGGAAGCTGTCCTTCATAGCCTAAGTGTTACCTAATAGGTTATTAGAGCTATATCTCCGGAGAAATATTGTTCTCAAGCATCTGATGACAGCCTGCCTCTATGCCAATGGCATGTTTAGGACAAAGAAATTATAAATCCTTGGAGGAGTCCCTGGCCTTGGACTTGTCCTTTAACGTGAAGGAGACTTCCCATCTGGACAGTGCCACTGTGCGTGCCAGTCCTCCAGGGCTCTCAAGAAAATGCTCAAGAAACGGAGGAGAAAGATTATTCCTGCTTAGTCTCTCATGCCATTTCAGCATCTCAAAGCATAGGATGTCCGTTTACAGTCACTTGAGGTTATCCCACGTCTTTCAGGAGCCAACATGATGAAGTTGGCAGCTGCTTGGGAAACGCTTATTCCTCAAACGCATTAAGCGGTAGCAAACCCAGCGTCATGACAGAAGTTATCACGCCTTCAGAGAAGGATTTGAGAAGATCTCATTATTTGTGTTCACAAAATAAAAATATGCACTTTTAAGAATGACACCATCAGCACAGAGGAATCTCAAAGGGGTTTGAGGGTTGCTGTCAACAGGTGCTGCGTACAAGACCGAGACAGGCAAACACCTACACATCTTGCAAAGCCCAAATGTATTTTTAAATTGAAGGCTGCCCCCTGAAATAATTTAAAACAGCTCTCTGTCTTAGGAGAAGTTTATGATTAACCGATACATTATTTGTACTTTCTACCAGTGGCTGGTAAAGCCCACATTTGGATCTTCAAATTTTCCACTGTGTACTTTTTGTCTGGAGAAAACCTTGGACTAGAGATAAGGCCATTTCGAGAAACGTATTTCTAGCAGCTCACGCTTCCAGTCCCCCAGTCTGGGCTTGAGGCTGTGTCAAGATCATGAAATACATACTGTTTCTCGCCTTTGTTGGTGTGGCTGGTGAGTACATTTTTTACTTCTATTTTTGTACTTTATAAGGAAGCTCGTTTTCTGAGCAAATTTGCAAGGTAGTCTGTTGTGGGAAAGTGAAGTCCAGTTTCAACTAGCAAAAGTTCTAAGGCAGAGCACTGCAACTTCTTTTGACTGCTGCCTGGTCGTAATTGCTTGTGTCACAAAATGCCGTCGTAGCAGCTCTTGACCCAGGAACACTGACATGCGTCCATAGCTTCAAAAAAAGCCTGTGTCTCCCTTAAGGACTGTGAAGTATAAAGATAACACCTCTGGCCCAGGCAGTCCCAAAGCTGCTGTACATTTTTGGACTATGGGCGAGTGCTTGCCCACCACTGCTCCCGTGAGTTTTCATAGAAGTAGAGCCACGAGGGAGCTGCTTCCGTCGGTCCCAGGGGCACAAGATTCCTTATGCCACGTGTTGACATATGCCACTTCTTATCTCCCAGTTGCCTTCCCCATCAACGCTGATGATGACGACGACAAGATTGTGGGAGGCTACACCTGTGCAGCGAACTCTGTCCCCTATCAGGTGTCCCTGAATTCTGGGTATCACTTCTGTGGAGGTTCCCTCATCAGCAGCCAGTGGGTCCTGTCAGCTGCTCACTGCTACAAGTCGTGAGTGGAAAACATATGCTCTTCCGTAACGTACTTCTTTCTTCCAGTTTGCTTCTAGCAGGAATTCTGAGCTGTGAGATCCAAATACGTAAGTGACTCTGTTCCGACAGGACACAAGCAAGGAATGGGTGGCTCATTCAGGAAGCTGGGCTGAGGCATCATAAGGGGTTTTCCCCTTCTGCCAATGCTTCTGAGAATGCAGAGCAGTTTCTGAAACGACAACGTGATAATCTAGCAAGGAGTTATGGGCTGTGATTTCTTATAAATTGCATTAATCTCGCTACAACGTAGTCACTGGAGAACAGGAAGAGGAACGAGGTCAGGGCGATTGCAGCTTGCCTTTCTCCAGAATGTTTGTATAAAGCACTGTTAGCCATTCAGCTTGTCCCAGCTCAAGAAAATAAGCCTGCAGAAATTCACCACCACCTGTACTGGGAGTGGGTAAGATCTGAGTGTAGATCCGTGGGGCTTATTGCAGGACAAGAAAGATAACCTGCGTGAAAACAGCTGCTACCATAGCGATGTTGAAGCGAGTGCATACAGTGACAGGGAGGTTCCTCATAACCTGTCGGTAGCAGTAAAGTCTATGCCCTTCCTTCTCTTTTCCAGTCGCATCCAAGTGCAGCTCGGGAAGCATAACCTGGCACTCACAGAGTCGTCACAGCAGTTGATTAATTCAGCTCAAGTCATCCGCCACCCTGGCTACAGCTCCAGAACACTGGACAATGACATCATGCTCATCAAGCTTGCCAAACCAGCCCGGCTCAACCGAGCTGTCCAAACAATTCCTCTGCCTACCAGCTGTGTGGCCCCAGGCACCACATGCCTAATCTCTGGCTGGGGCAACACACTCAGCAGTGCCAGTGAGTACTCTGTGGGAATGTACAGCATCACGAGGGCCCGGGAGACACTCTAAGACCTCACAATTGACCCCAAACAGTACAGGGTAAAGCACAGAGAAGCGCTGTGCGACAGGCCTTTTTGAGTGATCGGTCTCTGGCGGACAGTAACCATTCCGCTGCTTTAAAGGCAAGCCTTTATAAGGTGCTTCCTTTTGTTCTGTGTTACGAACGTGGAATCACTTCAATCATCCATGGGCCGTTCGCCAGGATGTTCACGCTGCCATAAATTTTGTGGCCCGGCGCTACAGCTGTGCCGAGCACTAGCAATGTAACTAACGTCAATAGAGTTGTCAGCGCTCTGCGAACAAGATCAAAATCTGTGACTGTGGATCTAAGATTACTACAAGAGAGATCCATTCTCTTACATCGATGGTCAGAGGTGTGGCTGGTGGCTGGTGTCTAATCCGCTGAGGGCAACTAAACCTGCACCAGAGGAGAGGATGGTTTTCCTGAGGCTCAGGTTTCCTCCAGCAGATGTGCTACAAGAGTAGCTCTTAGCTCCACACTTGCCAACTGATGATTTTCTAGGTATCAGAAGAATTAACGTGGCTGCAGCGTAGAACGGGGGACCCATGGGCAGAATCTGTTCCGTCTAAACAAAAGGAATCCATGCTGCAATTACCGTTCAGAGGAAAAATGACGCCTGCTAAAACAGGATGTTCAGTGATTATGTTTCTGCTAAGAAAGATCTTCTCCGGGCTCTGAAACGAACTCAGAGGTGTCATCAACCATCTCTCCCTCTTTTCTTGTAGATGCGTATCCAGATACCTTGCAGTGCCTGAAGGCTCCTGTACTCCCCTCAAGCAAGTGCACCGAAGCCTACCCTGGGCAAATTACCAAGAACATGATATGTGTAGGATTCATGGAGGGAGGGAAAGACTCCTGCCAGGTAAAACATCTGCCTCTCCTTTCCCATATGTTTCTCTCCTGCCTTTTGCTAGTAGAAGAGGCCATCATAGTGGAGATTCTGCTATATTCACTGCACTGGCGTGTCCGAATGCTCTTGTCTTGAGCAACAGTGGAGGCTTAGGGGGAGAGTTGCTTATTGAGCGAGGCTAGGTTTTTTCCACTCAGTTAGTCATTGTCCCTTTTTTGAGGCAGCAAATACCTCTGCCCTAATTCTCCACAAGCAGACTATGCCACCTCCTGCACCTTAGGCTATTTAAAATGGAGGAGTGCTGCACCAGAGAGTCAATAGTAATATCACGGTGACTCCAGAGCTTCGGACACAAATGTTAGCTTTGGACTCACGGAGAATGAAATAGCCAGTATGCCAAGAGCCAGGCAGCCTGGAAGATGAACACACCTGACAATTGCTGTGCATTTTACATGCGCCTAGCTCCGTGGAAATATTTGGCAGAATAATGGTTAAGACACACATATCCTAAGCGTCTGCCAAGGCCTGCGTCCCTCAAAACCAGGCAGCTTGCTCATCCTTAGCTGCGGTGCCCTTGGAGCTAAAGTAAGGCACAGTAGCATCAGGTGTAGAGCGGTAATCAGAAATGACCTTTGTAGAACTTGCGTGTAGAAAAAGCCCAGCGGAGCTCCCTTGAATGTCAGTGATTTCTGGGATCTCTGGCTCATCACCTAGGCGGACACCATTTGCTGAATATCCGTATCCTTTATGTGCGCAGGGAGATTCCGGCGGTCCAGTAGTCTGCAACGGGGAGCTCCAGGGCATTGTGTCCTGGGGTATTGGATGTGCGCAGAAAGGCTATCCCGGGGTTTACACTAAGGTTTGCAATTATGTCTCCTGGATTGAAGAAACTATGTCTGCCAACTGAGACGCTCTCGTTCTATGCGACCTGCTGCTTCTCCTCATCTTCTTCTTCTGTTTTGGGACTGGACATACAAAAATTATCAAAAAATAAAGACTTTCAGGCACCCCTTCTTTGTGCACCGTTTCTCTGGGTACTTCCATAGGCTATGATATGGAGGACAGAGGCAGGGAATGTCACTCTGGGGAAGACATTTACTGTTTTCAGCGCCTCGCAACTAGCAGCATCTTGGAACATTTTGCAGCAACTTTTTTGCTCAGTTAACTGGTCGGGCTGGGCTTGCTTAGTTTTCCTGGAAGAGTCAAAAGGACAGAGCTGTTCCTGGGTTCTGGTTTTCACTTCTCCTAACCCCAATTGGCACTGGAACGGAGAGTCCATGAAAAAGCTGCCAAAGTTGCCAATGGGCTGCGTAGCTGTCTCCTGGCGAAGACAAGGGACATAGAGAGTTTGAGTGAAACAAAAGGATAGAAAAAGCAGTGAGTAGGTGAAATGGGGAGAAATTTAAAAGAAATCTGGTGCTGGAGGAAAGGGAGGGAGAGAAGGAGAGCAGGGCATGAAGGAACAAGTGCCATTTGCCTACCGAGTGGTTTGTGCCCGGCTCTCTCAGATGCTTTGTCGCTGAGGTGTTTCTTAGGAGAGCGATAGGTGCCTGAGTCATTGGGATAGGCACAATCTAGGAACAGGATCAGACGGTAGCTTTGTGTCCCATTGCTCCGGAAGCACTTGCTGAATTCCTTCTCGGCATCTGCCCTTGTCCAGAAAAAGCCCTGAGCTGTAGCCTGGCATCCTTCCCTTCAGCCTGTTTTCACCTGGAGACAGAGTTCTTACCCAGGAGCAGCTGAAAGTCACAGGTCCCTGACCTGTGATTCCCTCACCCCGTCTTCCTCTTCAGAGTTTCCGTGTGCTGTGACTCACAGAATCATAGAATAGTTTGGGTTGGAAGGGACCTTTAAAGGTTGTCTAGTCCAGCCCCCCACCTTCCCCCTGCAATGAGCAGGGACATCTTTAATGAGATGAGGTTGCTCAGAGCCCCGCCCAACCTGACCTTGAATGTTTCCAGGGATGGGGCATCTCCCGCTTCTCCCGGCAAGCTGTTCCAGTGTTTCACCACCCTCATTGTAAAAAATGTCTTCCTTATCTCTAGTCTAAACCTACCCTCTTCCAGTCTAAAACCATTACCCCTTGTCCTATCACAACAGGCCCTGCTAAAAAGTTTGTCGGCATCTTTCTTATAAGCCCCCTTTGAAGCCAGATTTCACATTCTCTTTGTGCTGAGGAGCGAACAAACTTGCCCCTTCCTTCCCCGAGGCTGAGAGCTCTGGATAGGGTCATGAAGTGGGGCTAGGGCTTCTCCACCAAGCCCAGGTGAACACACACACAGCCCAGGGCAGGATTATGGGATCTTCCCGAGGGATTAATCCCCAAGCGGATTATGACCTCTCCTCCTCTGGGGAAGCTATCTGTGCCCTATATTGGGGTGACATGAGGGCAGAGCAGTCAGTTCCCAGGCTGGACCTGTGTGGGCAGAGGTTTGGGCTGATAGCTGAACATTGGCCCTGGGCAGGGGTCTCGAGTGGCCCCTGCTTCACACTGGGCAAAGGGTGACATCCATTTGTCTTCCCAGGGCAAAGGCAGGTTCAACGGCAGCATCGTGGTCAACAAGGCTTTGAATGGCCAGGATGCAAGTGGCACGTGGGGGAGAGACCCCAGGCCTTGGTTCCACAACCTGCCCCAAGGGGCACAGACAGGGCACCCACCCCATCCTGAGCAAGGGAGAGAGGGCAGAGGGGGTGGGGGCAGCCAGGCTGGGTTGATCTGTTCCAGAGAGGTCCAGGTAGAGTGGAGTGCAGCCCCAGCGGCTGAAAGGGAGCCGAGCTCTTCTGTGTGATGGAGTAAGGAGCACTGGACGTAAATCAAGGCTTGACGACACTCACATTGGACAAATCCTGGGGCCCTGATCTAAGGCTGGAATCCTGCGTGATGGGACCCCGCTAGGATAGTCTCTTTGAAATCACAGGGGTTATTTAAGAACCCCAGAACTGGTTTCAGCAAAGGTGTTCACCTGTAACACCTGAACCATGACATGGTCTGCGTAGGGAAAAAGGAGAGCGGGCACCTTCCTTCCACAGAGAGAAACTTTCTATCCCCTTCCTCCCCTCACCAGACAGGATTAACACACCTTTGTCTGTCTTGGCAGGACTTCAATGGAGAACCAGCAGTCGCGGTGAGTAAAACAAAGACCCTCTCATCCCAACATTCCCCCAGTCTTCTTCAAAGCTCTACTGCCCTGGGGAATGCACCAAAGGCGCACAGAGGTACTTGGCGAGGGTGGTATCCAAGGGTTTCCAGTCTGCCCTGCGCTCAGGTAAGGGCTGGCTCTAGAACGGGAGCAGGTCTCTCCGGGCCTGGACCAGGGCAGTCTGGAAAGTTTCCCCAGATGCAAACCACTCCTTTGAAGACCAGGCCCTGTCCCAGGGCTGCCTTGCTCCTCTGGCAAAGGGTTTTATCCCTCTGCCTCAGCAGAATTTCCCCGTCCCACCTTGTGCCTATCACCTTTCAGTCCTTTCCTGGGCACCTCCAAGAAGAGTCTGTCTCTAATGCGTCCTCAGTTTCCTCCGGGGAATGAGAGGCTGCAGGTAATGCTCCCCTGCCTTCTCGTCTTCTGGCCGGACAAGCCCAGAACCCTCAACCTCTCCCCACCTGCCCTGTGCTCCAGTGCTCACCGTCTCCAAGACCCCTGACAGACATCTCCCTTGTCCTGGGGACACGAGGTGGTTCCAGTCCACCGCTGTGGCCTCCCCCGTGTGGAGCAGGGTGGGAGAATGATGCTCCTCCTGGCCCTGACAGCTCCATTCTGGCTAGCAGAGCCAAAGGTATGGTGGGTTATTGCCACAGAGCACCTTGTGGCTCCTCACCTACAGGACCGTGCTCCGTCCCTGCATACCTTTGAGACTTGGCCTACATCGCATACCTCGGTGTTCGGGTCACAGGGTAGTGGCACGACTCGGAGAGCCTGATGCACAGCGGCGTGCCCATTCCCTGGAGACTGGTGGGGCCAAGGGATCAGCATGCACACAGAAGTGCTCAGTGGCATGGTCCTGCTGGCGCTCTGGAACTTGGAGCCCCTCACGCACGGAAGCGTGCTGAGACCCGGGTTACCAGTGAGGCACCCGTACTCTCGGAAACCACAGTGTGAGCAATCCCAGGAGACCCTTGAATCTCATGGACACACAAGCACACACAGGAGTGCTCAGTTCTGGGATGCCTTGCCAGATTCAACTCCAGGTTGGCCTTGACTTTCCAGCTGGTGAAGAAGGGCTGTGTGAACTGTTCCGCATCCTGCTTACCCATGAGCTGCCGTAACACGCTGAGAGGAGAAGAAATGGCAGAGGCTGTAGGAAATAGGAGGGGGACAGGTGTGAGAGAGGACAGAAAAGAAAGGGGAAGGGGAGAGAGAGAAAGCGAGTAGAGGAGGAAAGTGAGGGGCAGAGAAATGCGGGAAGGCAGTGAGAACAAGAAGAAAGGAGGGTCAAAAGGTGATTCAGAGATGGGAAAGAATAGGAAAGAAATTAGCGGACAGGCAGAAGACAGACAGAGGATACCACCACGTCCCTTAAGTAGACAGAGCTGGAGGGCAAGAGGGGAAAATGGGGTAGTGTCAACTACAGGGCTGTGTGTGTGCTGGGGACAGATCCTTGTTTGCACGGAAAGGTTTGTGCTATGCTGCTCCAGCTTTTGAGCCACTGTGGGTCTTGCTCAGCACAGAAATATGTGCCTGAGTCGTTGAGTAGGGCGTGATCTGTCGCCACAGATAAGCGGTAGCCCTTAGTCCCATTACTCTGGAAGTGATTTCTGAATTCCTTCTCAATCTCTGCCTTGCCACCTTCCAGTGAGTATACAACCAACTGCAGAGTGGCATCCTTCCCTGTGGGCAACTTGTACCAGTACATGTTGGGGAATGCATTCCCTGTTTGGGAACAGTGCAGAGTGACAGAGTCTCCCACTCGGACAACTGTGTCTGGCGATTGCTGAAGGGCCTGGCCTGGAAAGAGAAGGGAAGAGATGTGAGAAGTGAAACGCATTGAAGGGGACACAAAAACACATCCCTGAAGTATGACATGGGATGTAGTGGCATAAGGAGGTCAGCAAGCTATGGGACAGTGTCACGTTTCTCTGAGAGAGACGCATAGGAGAAAAACCCCCACAAGCCAGCTTCAAAGACACTAGTAAACCTGTTTTGAAATATAATGACTCCAGTACTCTCAATTGAAGTATTAAAATGGGACAGAAAAAACAGATTTGTAGATCTGTAGAGTTTTCTGAGTTCAGAGGTTGAGGGAAAGCTCACCTCGTTCATTACCCATCCTCCCCCTAGAAGCCTTGGGGAATGGGGCACTGCCAGCAACTGGGCACACAGCTGAGGCAGCAGCAGTGGCTCCAGTGCAGCTGTTGGAGGGGAAGGGAAGCTCACTTACCCACAGGGGCCAGGATGGCCACAAGGAACCAGTGGAGAACCATGGAGAAAGGCCACCTCCTCCCAGCAACCTGCCTGTGGTGGCAGCACAGGCACAGGCACAGAGATGTGTGAAGAGGAGCGGTTGAGAGAGGAAGAGACAGAGCTCTTTGCGGGTGGGCAGGGCAGTGAGAGAGCACCTGAAATGTGAGAAGGCAGTTGGCTGGCTGGGAACAGCGGGGAATGGCACTTGCATGCAGGTGTGAGGTGCATGTACCCTGCTCCACTGACTTCCTGCTGTGTGGGAGTGTGTGCGTGTGGGAGTGTGTGTGTGTGTGCCCCTCAGCTGAGTTTCCTCTCTAGGCACCCTCATGCTCACAGACTCCCAGCCCTGCAAGCTGCAATGTGGAATCTTCTCCACTTATCCCAGTGCTGATCATCATGTTGCCCAGCTATGGGAAAGACTGCTGACCTGTCATCTTCATGTTCTATAACTGTTCTCTTCCTCCAAAGGGAGATCTCAAGGAGAGAAAAGGCTGCCTTTGGCTCTGCACTGGTGTCCTGGTTTTGGCTGGCATAGAGTTAATTTTCTTCCTAGTAGCTGGCATACTGCTGTGTTTTGGATTTCGGTTGAGAATGATGTTGATGATACACTGATGCTTTAGTTGTTGCTAAGTAGTGCTTACACTGGTCAAGGACTTTTCATCTTCCCATGCTCTGCCAGGTGCACAAGAAGTGGGGAGGGAGCATAGCCAGCACAGCTGACCCAGACTGGCTAAAGGGCTATTCCATACCATATGATATCATGCTCAGTAGATAAGCTGAGGGGGGAATTGGCCAGGAGGGGAGGGCCACTGCTCGGGGATGGGCTGGGCATCAGTCGGCGGGTAGTGAGCAATTGCATCGTACATCACTTGCTTTGTATATTTTAGTGTTATTATGGTTTTTATTTTTATTCCTATTAGTGAAGCTCTTCCCCTGTGTCGTTTTAGCAGAAGGGTGCAGTAACTCTTCCAGCTCCCAGACCCTCTGTTGCAGGTCCAAGAGTGTCCCATTGCATTCATTTCCTCAAACTGCCTAGAGGAGATTCAGGAATGACCCCAGATTCCTCAAAAGAAAAGGGAGAAAAGAAGAAAGAGGGTGGGCTAAGTTGTGCAGGCAACAGGAAGAAGCCCCTCACAACACCCCCAGCACTCCAGCTGAGAGGAGGCCATGCTTGATGTGCCCGTGGGAAGGGTCTCCTTTTCCCATGGGGTTCCCTGGGAAGTGCAAGTGGCAGGGCAGTGCATTGGGAGCCTTGCAGAACACATGGTATTCGAGGAGTTAGTGATCTCGAGCAGGCCATGCCTGCTCGGTTAGGCCTTGTGCTTAGGGCTTGAGAAGCCCGTATGTTAGCATGAGAAGCTGCAGTGTGGGAACCTGCTGGAGTGCCTGTCGTGGTTTAACCCCAGCCAGCAACTAAGCACCCCAGACCTGCTTGCTCACTTCCCCTTCCCCGGTGGGATGGGGGAGAGAACTGGAAGGGTAAAAGTGAGAACACTCTTGGGCTGAGATAAGAACAGTTTAATAATTGCAGTAAAATAAAATAGCAGAGTAGTAATAGTAGTAGTAGTAGTAATAATAGTACAGTCTACAATTGCTCACCACCCGCTGATGATGCCCAGCTCATCCCCGAGCAGCGATCGCTGTCCCCTCCTCAACTCCCCCCCAGCTTATCTACGGAGCATGACGTCATATGGTATGGAATAGCCCTTTAGCCAGTCTGGGTCAGCTGTGCTGGCTATGCTCCCTCCCCGCTTCTTGTGCACCTGGCAGAGCATGGGAAGATGAAAAGTCCTTGACCAGTGTAAGCACTACTTAGCAACGACTAAAGCATCAGTGTGTTATCAACATCATTCTCCTCCGAAATCCAAAACACAGCACTGTACCAGCTACCCGGAAGAAAGCTAACTCTATCCCAGCTGAAACCAGGCCATGCCGCATGCCAGCCTGTGCCGTGCACTGGTGTGTGTTATGAGGGAGGTAACACTCCAACCTGCCAGGAAACTTTCTGCTAGCTGCACAGCTTGCTAACATAATCTGTAATTGATACAGTATCTTTGGGAAAGGTAACCTGTACGTGGATCAAGGTGCGGAAGGCAGTGATCCTGACCCAGAGACCACTGTGCATGGAGGAGTTAGGGATCCACATAACAGTTAACCCGAGTAGGCGCAGGCCTGTGCTGTGCTGTGCTGTGCTGTGCTGCATGTGCCATGCGGCCCTCAGGCCTGTGCTGTGCTGCACATATCCCTTGGCCACAGGATAACCTCAGACAGGTTATGGAGGTAATGGAGGAGCATGTGGGCAGCTCCCACTTGGCACCGGCTATTATGCCACCTGCCTGGCCTCGCCTTTATCTGAAGATGCACCAAGAACTTCTCACGCGAACATCCTTTCTCTTTGACAGTGAGAATGATGAGCCGGGTTGGCTGGAGTTAAATGAGAGGAAGTCCGTGGAGTGCAGGTGGAAGAGAGACAGCAAGAAGAAGGTGGGGAGAGAAAGGGAGGCAGAGAGGGGAAGGGGGGTTGACGGAAGTGAATATAATGTAAATGAGAGTGGAACGAAGAGGGAGGCAAGGAGGAGTGGGGTGGCAAGGAGAGAAAGCAGGACAAACAAACTCACAGCGTCTGAGAAGCGGAGGAAGGGAAGGCTAGGAAGCAGAGGAGGTAATGAGAGGAAAGGGATTATCCTGCCTTGCGCAGCACCGGCAAGGAGGAAAGCAGGCCCTTTCTGCGCAGGGGGAGGTTTGCGCTCAGCTCCCTCAGCAGCCTAGCCACTGTGTTTCACTCTCAGCACAGTAATACATGCCGGAGTCATTGAGAAAGGCATGCTCTATCAAGAGGGTCATCCCGTCTCCTTGTATCTCGCTGCTCTTGAAATGGCTTCGGAAATCCTCCTCAACATTTGCTTTACCACCTACGTATGCGGAAGCCACTAGGCTCAGCCTGGAGTCCTTCCCCAAAGGCAGCTTGTACCAGTACATAACTGTGTTGGAGGATTTCTTCTTGGAGCAGCTCACATTCACGGACTGGCCTTGTTGTACCACTGTGTCTGGGGACTGTTCGAGAGCCAATGCTGGAAGGGAAAAGGAGGAACGTTGAGGAGGAGGAAAAAACGGAAAAACGTGAACTAGGCACCGTGGGTTGGTAGAGAAGTGGGTGAGAAGGAACAGGACAGGCTAGGGAGCAGCGGGAGGGGTGGGACAGCTCTTCAGATCATCAGGTGCGTTTCCAATCTCTCTCCAATAGCCAAGAAACATTCCTGGGCAGTCTGTGTCCAAAAAAGGAAGCATTTGGGGGTTGTGCACAGGAGAAAAACCAGACAGCCATTGCAGGAGCTTCAGGGATTCCTGCCTACCTCATTCATTGCCCATCCTCAGCACAGGAAGGTTTGGGGAACGGAGTGCTGCCAGCAATGGGGTACGCGGCTGGGACAGCAGCAGTGGAATCGATGTAGGTGCTCAGGGGTGAGTTGAGTTCACTTACCCATAGGGGCCAGCATGGCCACAAAGAACCAGCAGGGAACCATGAGGGAAAAGCCCCTGTCCTTTCGGGGACCTGCCTGTCGTAGCTGCCCAGAGATATGTGAAGAGGAAGCACTGAGTGAGGGTGAGACACATTGGGGTTGGGCAGGACGTGAAATGTGAGAAAGGATTGTCTGGCTGAGAACACCGGGGAATGACGCACACAATCACATGAAAGTATAAACCCTGCAGAGGTGGGGGGGCAGTGCGGAGGGGAGAAGGAGGTTGCATGGACAGAACTATGCTGAGGTTGCATGGGAGTCTGAGGGTGTGCAAGGCAGAGGAATGCTGAGAGTTGCCCTTCTCCTTCTGAAGTCCTTGAGAGCTGGAGGAGTGAGGTATGAAGGACACAGATAGGTCCCTTGCATTTCCCCATGCATTTTCCCTCTCTCCCCCAGCCATGGCTGGTTCTTTCTTTTTTTTTCTCTTTCCCCGCCCCGGCTGTGTGAGGGCTCTTTTGCTCTATGCAGTACTGTGAGCACGGCAGTTAAGGCCAGTGAGAGGCAGGACCAGGAAAGACACCATAATAGCGCAAGCGTTCTGCCTGCTGAGGACTCTCATGGGCTTTGCAGTGAAGCACTTCCCCCATCCCTTTCTCTGAAGAGCAAAACAGTGCCTGCAGCTTCCAGCTTCTCTCCTGCAGGGAACTGTGAATCCCACGGCAGCTAGTCTCTCTTACTCTCTGCAGCAGAGTTGGGAATGTTCCTCCACTCCAGCCAGGCTGGTCACACACATGCTTGAGTACTGGAAGTGCCACAGACTGGTGCAGCGATCACTGTGATGTGTGTGTGTTGCGTGTGCGCACACGTGTGTGTATGTGTGCATGCATGCATCTGTGTGTGTGTGTGTGCAGGGCTCCCTCCAGCCCTGGCCCGGCAGAGCTGGTGAGAGGGGTAGGAGAGGAAGGTAAATGCCTGGGAAGAGCCCAGGGACAGTCAATGTGCTGGCATGGGAAGGAAGAAAGAATCGAGTGCGGCCCAAAGGGGGAGGCACGAGGGAGAAGAGGTGCTGAGGACTGGGGCCAGGGTGGCCTCTCCCTCCGCCTTCCTTGCTGACAGGCCGTAGCCCACGTTCCTCCAGAGATGGTTCCTCCCTGGGACCTGGGGCCTAGCTGGGGAGCCCTGGGTGTCTCAGCCTGGTGCTGCCTCTGGGGCAAGGGCTTCTGGCAGCTCTGCTTCAGGAGCCCACTTTGTCTGGCAAATTCAAGGAGCGCTCAGGGACTGAGACCATCTGTGTCATCGCCCCCTCTGCCCTGTGAATCAACCTGTCCAAAGCGGTTTCCTTTTCTGGCAGGACTGAGCTTGTCCTCCGGAGGGGTGTGGGGGGTGCTGCTGGGATGCAGCCGGTGAGACCACTAGGGTCTTGAAAGCAGCCGTACAGTGCAATTTCATTGACTCCTGCTCTACCGGTGACCCCGGTGAGCTGCCCTGCTGACAGGCTCACGAGATTCAGGCCACTGGCATCCTCTCCACAGCACCCTCGGGTGTTTCTGCTCAGAAGGGCAACCACATGGCCGCTCCATGAATGGGCAAACTCAGCATAGGCTAGCTGGGGAACCCGATGAGCAGAGGGATGAACAGCTGGGAGAGTGGCACGGGTGAAAGCAACCCAGGCAACAAATGACAGAGGTCTTCACCATGCAGAGCCCTGCTGGCAGCACCCTTCCTTCCTCATAGGAACGCTTGGACCCTGTGCCTGGGGCTCTACCTGGCAACAGGGAAGGAGAAACAAGCAGAAATGGGCTAGGATCCTGGCGGTACTTCTGCCTCATCATGCCAGGAAGGAGAAGGCTCGTGGGGTGTCACCCAACTCCGTGTTTCTCTGAGGAAGAAAGTTCAGTGAAAGGCATGGGGAAAACTGTATGCAGGTGCTAAGCAGGAGACGCTGGATCAACAGGTGGAGACTGTGGTGTTGCACAGTTCTCTTGTGTGCCAGACAGCATCTCCCTCTCCCCACAGCTACAGCATGAGCTGAAGCACCCGTGACCGGGCCTATGCCTCACGCTCCATGAAGGATATCTCAGCTTCTGGCCTTGGTGGACTGTGAAAATATACCCGAGCATCAGCTTCCCCTGGGGACTTCCACTCTCTTTTGCTATTCAGCAGCACCGGAGCTAAAGCAGAGTAGGCAAGTCAGGGCAGCCCTCTTGTCTTGCAACAAGCAGCAGGGGATGCAGTGGGTGGGCCAGACCAGATGCTAGGAAACAGCGCAGGTTCCCAACAATCCCTTCTGAAACCTCTCGGGGACTTTCTCGTCCTGGTCCTCATCCTGGTCACCAGGGCCATCCCATGGCTCACCTGGGATGTCTGCTGCTGTGGGCGGGGATAACTCACAAGGTTCCCAACAAATTCAAATGTAGAAATTGCACATCAGCCCTCCTCATTTCCCCCACCACCACCGGAGTTGCTCTGGTCTCTGTGCTCACCAGCGGGCCTTGGTTTCCCATCTGTGGTTCTGCACAAACTCAGAGCCCCATGGCTCCACGCTGAAGGGAGTGGAGAGCTACACATGGAGGAGGCGGAGGCCTGAGTTTGTCTTTTGGGGATGAGAAATGGGGAGGTAGTGACATAAACGGGATGCATCCCTGTTTGAGGCATGGCTGTTTCAGCCGTGCACATGAAGAATCCTCAGATGTGTTGCATCCACCCCTCCTTTCCATTGAGCCTGAGAGACCTGGCCTCCAGTGCCCGCCAAGCTTATTTACCTCATGCTGCAGTGAAATGGTTATTTTTCTTCTTTTCTCTGAGGATTTTGTGGATCTGGGAGTGGGAAGGACTGCCTCGATGCTGTCTTTCTCAGCCTACTCCTGGGAAGCCAGGCGTGTCTGCAGATTAGGGCCAGGGGTAGCGGCCCAGACACCCACCTTCTTTTCCTTGGAGGGCAGTGGGTTTGGGGAATTAGCGCAGGGCATGCCTGGATGTCGGGTTCCCTGAGGAGGAGGGGGTTTACAGCCAGATGAAGGAGAAGCCTCCCACAGTCACTTTTGGGGAAAGGGTCGGGGGCTGTTTTTTAATTAACCAATGGTGTTGAGGTGGCAGGTGAGCATACATCCCCCTCTTGGCTGGGGGAGCTTATGTCAGGCGAGGGGGGCAGAGGGTTTTGGGAACCTAGGGGTTAATGGGTGACCAGGGACAACTGTTTGGCGGGGCGGGGGCGGGGCAAAGGCGGGGAGGGCGTCCTGCCTCGGACGCAGCTTTTGGAGCATCTCAGTGGGGTGCCGCATCTCAGTGAGGTGCCGGATGCCTGCTGAGCCGCGGCTGGAAGCCCCTCCGCACACCTGGGAGGAGCTGGGTGCGGGTCGGGGACGCGAGGGGAGTGACACGCACACAGAGCGGCAGAGAGTCCTGCTCTTTCAGCAGTTACCGGTGCTGCCTCGTGGCCAAAATCTTAACTGCACCGGTCCAACTATGCATTCGCTTTCCTGGGGTTAGTTATGAGACAAATAAAGCGCCCGGTACATTAAATGGGAGAGTTGTCTGCACTCCGCTCAAATCAGGGGTATCGCCCCTCCGTCGGGAAAGAAGTATGGGGCTGGGCATAAAAGGAACAGCAGCTCCAACTTCTGGATTCCTTCTGGCTCAGGGCATGGAGCAGATAACCCCGGCGATACAGAAAGGGAAGGAGGTACTGAGAAGTCAGACGCCTGGGTCCTGTTCTCGGCTTTCATGCGGAGAGACTTCATTCCCGGCTGTTAATCACTATTGTCCTTGGCATGAGAGATGCAGGACCAGGGTGATGTCCATGGCAGGCGGCTCCACCCCAGTGGGCATCTTTGGACATGAAAAAAACACCCTCCCCACTTACAAGACAGGCACGATTATCACAAAAGCAGGACCCTTAATTCCTTACACAGGGCGGCTTTAACCCCTCCAGTACAGCGTGGGCACCTGGGCTGCTCCCCCATTCCCTCACTTCTATTCCACTAAGTCCTGGCATCTCCCCATAGATGGGAAGAGGACCCCAGCATGCAGGCACTCGGTCCCTTCTGGCCCCCTCTGCCGGTAGCGTGAGCACCGTGCCCCAGAGAGTGCCAGAAATGACCCCCCCTCTCCCCTGGCCATCATACGTGGCCATCCAGAGCTAGGCAGGTTCTCCTCCACCCTGCCCCTAGTAAGGCTATTCCCAGTGACAATGATTCTCTCCCCCTATCCTTCCACTGCCCGTTACCTGAGATCTCTGAGATTCCTGCTTTCCAGATCAATGAATCTCAGTCCCAGGCTCTGGACCTGTTGCCAGTCACTCCCTGATGCAGCAGGCCAGCGAGAGGAAAACACTCTCAGGGAAATCATGTTTGGGGGCAGGGGGGGACATGGACAAACGGGGACACACACACACACACACACACACACAAACATATGTGGATGTGTATGCACACGCATCACCGCGCATGCACACTGTTGGGTATACACCATGGCGCGCGCACACACGTACTCCTGCGTGCTCACAAGGTTTCATACACCCTCATTCCGTGTGTACACCCACAATCCACGTTGAACACACTCCCTGTACCCACGCCCCCTGTTGTGACCACACACCGTTATACACACACCATTTCTCACGCACATAGACACAGCCACACAATCCCACGGTCGCTCATACCTACCTTGTGTGCGCACGCACGCTGACACAGAGACGCGCAAACCTTGCGTCTTACGTATACAGTGCCTGCTGGGCCTACGTGAAGCGCCTAGCACATTAGGCAAGGGCCCTGCTCAGGTTAGGCTGTTCCCTGAGGGTGGAGGGGAGGGCTCCAGCGCAGCCACCTGGCCACAGTTCTGGTTCCCATCAGCCCTGCTCAGAGCCAGACATGGAGGGGAGACTCTTGGCCCTGTGTCTCCTCTTCCTCCTCCTCCTCCTCCTCCTCCTCCTCCTCCTCCTCCTCCTCCTCCTCCTCCTCCTCCTCTTCCTCTTCCTCCTCCCGCTGCTTCTCTCTGGTCACAGGGCACAGCTCCCCAGGGTGGTAAGGCAACAGAGAAACCCGCGTGAATACCAGTATGGACATGGTCAAGTCTGTGTCCCATCCTGGGGGCTGGCGGGTTGCTGCCCAGCAGATCAAGTCACAGTGCGATGGGCTTCTGGCCTCCTGGTCCTTTCCTACTGCCTCCCTGGCACTGAGGTGAGAACACAGGTGTCCTGGCTCCCAGTCCTGTCCTGGCTCCCAGTCCTATCCCAGCTCTCTCTTCTGTTCTCCCCTCCTTGGGGGGTCACCAGTGTCTCTCTTTCACCTGCAGGGAGCCTGGAGGAGGCTGAGAAGCTGTTGGTGCTGCTAAGTCTGCTGTGAGAGGCACCGCGGGAACTGCAGGCTCTGCTGTGAAAAGGGGGCTGTTTCCAAGACTTCACTGCACTCCCCATCTGACCACTGTACCCCACCCCGTAGTGACTCTGGCTCAGCCATGGCCCCTCCACTGAGAATCGGGGCAGTGGAGTTCCTCCACCGGCAAACAGGGAACCACAAAGGGCATCAAAGATTATGAAGCATCACAATGAAGCCAAAGTTCTTAGTGTCCTGCCAGCGGGCTCAGTTTTTGGCTGGCTCTAATCACTCGCTGCCGCTGTCAAGGGGAGAGGCAGAATGCCCGGGTTCTCTCTCCCCGTGGGTTTAGGGACCTGCATACCTCAGTTCCTAGCCCAGCTTCAAGAGGAGTGACAGAACTTGAGGCTTAGGGCACGGAATGGGCTCGGAGTCAGTGTTCTCACACTTGCCCTGGCCCCATGCCTCACTGCCTGTGGGACTTCAGTTCAGCTGTGGGATGGGGCAGTCAGCCCCATGGAATAGGAAGCCCTTCATGCTCTCGTGCACCGTGCTTCATGCCTCGTCTGGGATTGCAGCAGCTCTGTCCATGCCTGGCACGGGCCGAATCATGGTAAACACTACGAGGCCCTACACCCTGTACTTTAGGAAGATCCTACTCTGGACTCAGTTTCCCCATGTGCCCAAGTTGGAACCGTGGAAATCCCACTAGGGCACAGAGGGAAATCCTTCCCTGGAGGACCCACAGCGGGACACCAGGAAGAGCCTCGCTGATGAGCCGCTGACTGGGGACTGCGGCAATTCATTGGCATGGCCTTGAAGTCTCAGAGCCAAAATCCTGCATCCCTGAGAAACTGGAGAATGTGGAGAAAAAGAAAACAAAGTTGAGGCAAAAGGGAGCAGTAGAGAGAGTGATGAGTGATAAGCCATGGCAGAGACTGGCGGTACCAGGAAACCTGTTGGGGATATATCAGGGCTTGGCTCAGGCAGGGCTGAGGTGGCAGGATCTGGCTGTTCCTTATAAATCCAGCCTCAGGCTCAGCATCCTGCAGAGCCCCAGCCTGAAGGGCACAGGTACCGAGCCTGAGGAAAGAGCAATGGAGGGGCAAATTTGTGTTACATTCCTGACGGTTTGTCTCCTCGTGCTGGGATGCATCATGGCAGCTCCTCAGGTAAGATGAGCTTTTCCCTAGGTACCATGGTGCGTGGGAATAGACACGGAGAGGGGAAGTGAGGTTTAGACTGGAGGCAGAGGTGTCTGTCTCACACAGATACCTAAGGAAGTAGTGGGGTTTGGGTTTTCAGGAAGACTCAGCCAAGGTCTCAGCCAAACTTCTTTCAAAATGCTGGCAGCATCAATAACAACGGCAAAGGCGATGACAGCTTCAGCGGCAATGACAGCTTCCCCACACACTCCCCTGGCCTCTAGCAACTGGGGACTTGATGCTCCTAGGTCAGATGGGATGTCTTTCAACCAGCTCCTCCCAGGGAGGAGAGACTTGGGAAGAGAGAATCAGCGGTCCCTCCACCACCGACCTCTGTGAGATGCACGAGGACTAGCCGCAGAAACTGCTCCGCTTTATGCTCCTGGGAAGCTTTATCTCCGTCAGCCCACGGTCTCGCCAGGTTTCCCTTTCCCAGGATCTTGCATCAGCCTGGACAAATGTATTTGCTTTATCTGAGCCCAGTGATGATACAGCTGACTGAAATACTTGAACTAGGAACATGGATTTCTAGAAATGCAAGCTGCCATTGCTTGTCCATTGATAACATCTAACACAGCTGCCCTCCATTCACCAATCCTCCTCCTTCCTGTGGCCCTGGAGCCGCCAGCACTCTGCTGCAGCATCGCTGCGTTAAATGAGAGACCTGTTTGCGGCTGGAGATGTGCCCCCGGAGTGTATTTTTTGCAAGACCCTGAAAAACCCCCTACAATAGGTCTGTGGAATGTTCAGCAGCATTGGGCAGCAGAGGGTATTTACATTTCAGGTAGGGATTTGTCATCTTAGCGAAAGGAAGGAGGGGCGGGAGGAGGTGTTCCAATTTCAACCTGAATGCAAAGGAGTCTGCTCATCCTTCACAGCTCTCACTGAAAGGCCTGAAGGGCTGCTCTGAAGCAGTCTGTCTGCGGGATGACCTCTGAGTTGTGCATCACAAACACCTCATTTGCCTCCACTTGAGATCAGTTTGCTCCATGAGCTGCCCTGCTGGCACGCACCCTGCAGTTCTGGGATTCACGGGAGCCTCTAGAAGGGACCCCTGAGAGGCAGATCGGAGAATGGGGGGTACCTGGGTGAGGTACGTTCACTAGATGCCTGCCATCAAGGACTTAGGAACGCAAGAACCACAGGAACTACGACCCAGGAGCTTTGCCGTGAGCTCTGGCAGTAGCCTGGCAAGAGGTCAGTAGTGTCCTCTTGCTGATCTAAGCAAGTGGCACAGAGAGTCTCAGAGAGACCTTGTTCTTCCAGGAGATTACCAGCCAGCCCTATAGGATGCCTTTCCTGCTCTTAAGAATAACCGATCAGTTAAAGATCAGAGTAGATTAAATAAGTAACAAGGGAAAACAAAAGAAGTAACAGGATAGAGGCAGGTACGGTCAAGCTTCCCAATTCAGACGCCAAATTGCTGGATTTTCCTGAAATTTGGGTGGATACCAACGCAAATGTTAAAGCTTGTGAACAGGAGGAAAAGCAAGCTGTCCTTCATAGCCTAAGTGTTACCTAATAGGTTATTAGAGCTATATCTCCGGAGAAATATTGTTCTCAAGCATCTGATGACAGCCTGCCTCTATGCCAATGGCATGTTTAGGACAAAGAAATTATAAATCCTTGGAGGAGTCCCTGGCCTTGGACTTGTCCTTTAACGTGAAGGAGACTTCCCATCTGGACAGTGCCACTGTGCGTGCCAGTCCTCCAGGGCTCTCAAGAAAATGCTCAAGAAACGGAGGAGAAAGATTATTCCTGCTTAGTCTCTCATGCCATTTCAGCATCTCAAAGCATAGGATGTCCGTTTACAGTCACTTGAGGTTATCCCACGTCTTTCAGGAGCCAACATGATGAAGTTGGCAGCTGCTTGGGAAACGCTTATTCCTCAAACGCATTAAGCGGTAGCAAACCCAGCGTCATGACAGAAGTTATCACGCCTTCAGAGAAGGATTTGAGAAGATCTCATTATTTGTGTTCACAAAATAAAAATATGCACTTTTAAGAATGACACCATCAGCACAGAGGAATCTCAAAGGGGTTTGAGGGTTGCTGTCAACAGGTGCTGCGTACAAGACCGAGACAGGCAAACACCTACACATCTTGCAAAGCCCAAATGTATTTTTAAATTGAAGGCTGCCCCCTGAAATAATTTAAAACAGCTCTCTGTCTTAGGAGAAGTTTATGATTAACCGATACATTATTTGTACTTTCTACCAGTGGCTGGTAAAGCCCACATTTGGATCTTCAAATTTTCCACTGTGTACTTTTTGTCTGGAGAAAACCTTGGACTAGAGATAAGGCCATTTCGAGAAACGTATTTCTAGCAGCTCACGCTTCCAGTCCCCCAGTCTGGGCTTGAGGCTGTGTCAAGATCATGAAATACATACTGTTTCTCGCCTTTGTTGGTGTGGCTGGTGAGTACATTTTTTACTTCTATTTTTGTACTTTATAAGGAAGCTCGTTTTCTGAGCAAATTTGCAAGGTAGTCTGTTGTGGGAAAGTGAAGTCCAGTTTCAACTAGCAAAAGTTCTAAGGCAGAGCACTGCAACTTCTTTTGACTGCTGCCTGGTCGTAATTGCTTGTGTCACAAAATGCCTTCGTAGCAGCTCTTGACCCAGGAACACTGACATGCGTCCATAGCTTCAAAAAAAGCCTGTGTCTCCCTTAAGGACTGTGAAGTATAAAGATAACACCTCTGGCCCAGGCAGTCCCAAAGCTGCTGTACATTTTTGGACTATGGGCGAGTGCTTGCCCACCACTGCTCCCGTGAGTTTTCATAGAAGTAGAGCCACGAGGGAGCTGCTTCCGTCGGTCCCAGGGGCACAAGATTCCTTATGCCACGTGTTGACATATGCCACTTCTTATCTCCCAGTTGCCTTCCCCATCAACGCTGATGATGACGACGACAAGATTGTGGGAGGCTACACCTGTGCAGCGAACTCTGTCCCCTATCAGGTGTCCCTGAATTCTGGGTATCACTTCTGTGGAGGTTCCCTCATCAGCAGCCAGTGGGTCCTGTCAGCTGCTCACTGCTACAAGTCGTGAGTGGAAAACATATGCTCTTCCGTAACGTACTTCTTTCTTCCAGTTTGCTTCTAGCAGGAATTCTGAGCTGTGAGATCCAAATACGTAAGTGACTCTGTTCCGACAGGACACAAGCAAGGAATGGGTGGCTCATTCAGGAAGCTGGGCTGAGGCATCATAAGGGGTTTTCCCCTTCTGCCAATGCTTCTGAGAATGCAGAGCAGTTTCTGAAACGACAACGTGATAATCTAGCAAGGAGTTATGGGCTGTGATTTCTTATAAATTGCATTAATCTCGCTACAACGTAGTCACTGGAGAACAGGAAGAGGAACGAGGTCAGGGCGATTGCAGCTTGCCTTTCTCCAGAATGTTTGTATAAAGCACTGTTAGCCATTCAGCTTGTCCCAGCTCAAGAAAATAAGCCTGCAGAAATTCACCACCACCTGTACTGGGAGTGGGTAAGATCTGAGTGTAGATCCGTGGGGCTTATTGCAGGACAAGAAAGATAACCTGCGTGAAAACAGCTGCTACCATAGCGATGTTGAAGCGAGTGCATACAGTGACAGGGAGGTTCCTCATAACCTGTCGGTAGCAGTAAAGTCTATGCCCTTCCTTCTCTTTTCCAGTCGCATCCAAGTGCAGCTCGGGAAGCATAACCTGGCACTCACAGAGTCGTCACAGCAGTTGATTAATTCAGCTCAAGTCATCCGCCACCCTGGCTACAGCTCCAGAACACTGGACAATGACATCATGCTCATCAAGCTTGCCAAACCAGCCCGGCTCAACCGAGCTGTCCAAACAATTCCTCTGCCTACCAGCTGTGTGGCCCCAGGCACCACATGCCTAATCTCTGGCTGGGGCAACACACTCAGCAGTGCCAGTGAGTACTCTGTGGGAATGTACAGCATCACGAGGGCCCGGGAGACACTCTAAGACCTCACAATTGACCCCAAACAGTACAGGGTAAAGCACAGAGAAGCGCTGTGCGACAGGCCTTTTTGAGTGATCGGTCTCTGGCGGACAGTAACCATTCCGCTGCTTTAAAGGCAAGCCTTTATAAGGTGCTTCCTTTTGTTCTGTGTTACGAACGTGGAATCACTTCAATCATCCATGGGCCGTTCGCCAGGATGTTCACGCTGCCATAAATTTTGTGGCCCGGCGCTACAGCTGTGCCGAGCACTAGCAATGTAACTAACGTCAATAGAGTTGTCAGCGCTCTGCGAACAAGATCAAAATCTGTGACTGTGGATCTAAGATTACTACAAGAGAGATCCATTCTCTTACATCGATGGTCAGAGGTGTGGCTGGTGGCTGGTGTCTAATCCGCTGAGGGCAACTAAACCTGCACCAGAGGAGAGGATGGTTTTCCTGAGGCTCAGGTTTCCTCCAGCAGATGTGCTACAAGAGTAGCTCTTAGCTCCACACTTGCCAACTGATGATTTTCTAGGTATCAGAAGAATTAACGTGGCTGCAGCGTAGAACGGGGGACCCATGGGCAGAATCTGTTCCGTCTAAACAAAAGGAATCCATGCTGCAATTACCGTTCAGAGGAAAAATGACGCCTGCTAAAACAGGATGTTCAGTGATTATGTTTCTGCTAAGAAAGATCTTCTCCGGGCTCTGAAACGAACTCAGAGGTGTCATCAACCATCTCTCCCTCTTTTCTTGTAGATGCGTATCCAGATACCTTGCAGTGCCTGAAGGCTCCTGTACTCCCCTCAAGCAAGTGCACCGAAGCCTACCCTGGGCAAATTACCAAGAACATGATATGTGTAGGATTCATGGAGGGAGGGAAAGACTCCTGCCAGGTAAAACATCTGCCTCTCCTTTCCCATATGTTTCTCTCCTGCCTTTTGCTAGTAGAAGAGGCCATCATAGTGGAGATTCTGCTATATTCACTGCACTGGCGTGTCCGAATGCTCTTGTCTTGAGCAACAGTGGAGGCTTAGGGGGAGAGTTGCTTATTGAGCGAGGCTAGGTTTTTTCCACTCAGTTAGTCATTGTCCCTTTTTTGAGGCAGCGAATACCTCTGCCCTAATTCTCCACAAGCAGACTATGCCACCTCCTGCACCTTAGGCTATTTAAAATGGAGGAGTGCTGCACCAGAGAGTCAATAGTAATATCACGGTGACTCCAGAGCTTCGGACACAAATGTTAGCTTTGGACTCACGGAGAATGAAATAGCCAGTATGCCAAGAGCCAGGCAGCCTGGAAGATGAACACACCTGACAATTGCTGTGCATTTTACATGCGCCTAGCTCCGTGGAAATATTTGGCAGAATAATGGTTAAGACACACATATCCTAAGCGTCTGCCAAGGCCTGCGTCCCTCAAAACCAGGCAGCTTGCTCATCCTTAGCTGCGGTGCCCTTGGAGCTAAAGTAAGGCACAGTAGCATCAGGTGTAGAGCGGTAATCAGAAATGACCTTTGTAGAACTTGCGTGTAGAAAAAGCCCAGCGGAGCTCCCTTGAATGTCAGTGATTTCTGGGATCTCTGGCTCATCACCTAGGCGGACACCATTTGCTGAATATCCGTATCCTTTATGTGCGCAGGGAGATTCCGGCGGTCCAGTAGTCTGCAACGGGGAGCTCCAGGGCATTGTGTCCTGGGGTATTGGATGTGCGCAGAAAGGCTATCCCGGGGTTTACACTAAGGTTTGCAATTATGTCTCCTGGATTGAAGAAACTATGTCTGCCAACTGAGACGCTCTCGTTCTATGCGACCTGCTGCTTCTCCTCATCTTCTTCTTCTGTTTTGGGACTGGACATACAAAAATTATCAAAAAATAAAGACTTTCAGGCACCCCTTCTTTGTGCACCGTTTCTCTGGGTACTTCCATAGGCTATGATATGGAGGACAGAGGCAGGGAATGTCACTCTGGGGAAGACATTTACTGTTTTCAGCGCCTCGCAACTAGCAGCATCTTGGAACATTTTGCAGCAACTTTTTTGCTCAGTTAACTGGTCGGGCTGGGCTTGCTTAGTTTTCCTGGAAGAGTCAAAAGGACAGAGCTGTTCCTGGGTTCTGGTTTTCACTTCTCCTAACCCCAATTGGCACTGGAACGGAGAGTCCATGAAAAAGCTGCCAAAGTTGCCAATGGGCTGCGTAGCTGTCTCCTGGCGAAGACAAGGGACATAGAGAGTTTGAGTGAAACAAAAGGATAGAAAAAGCAGTGAGTAGGTGAAATGGGGAGAAATTTAAAAGAAATCTGGTGCTGGAGGAAAGGGAGGGAGAGAAGGAGAGCAGGGCATGAAGGAACAAGTGCCATTTGCCTACCGAGCGGTTTGTGCCCGGCTCTCTCAGATGCTTTGTCGCTGAGGTGTTTCTTAGGAGAGCGATAGGTGCCTGAGTCATTGGGATAGGCACAATCTAGGAACAGGATCAGACGGTAGCTTTGTGTCCCATTGCTCCGGAAGCACTTGCTGAATTCCTTCTCGGCATCTGCCCTTGTCCAGAAAAAGCCCTGAGCTGTAGCCTGGCATCCTTCCCTTCAGCCTGTTTTCACCTGGAGACAGAGTTCTTACCCGGGAACAGCTGAAAGTCACAGGTCCCTGACCTGTGATTCCCTCACCCCGTCTTCCTCTTCAGAGTTTCCGTGTGCTGTGACTCACAGAATCATAGAATAGTTTGGGTTGGAAGGGACCTTTAAAGGTTGTCTAGTCCAGCCCCCCACATCCCCCCTGCAATGAGCAGGGACATCTTTAATGAGATGAGGTTGCTCAGAGCCCCGCCCAACCTGACCTTGAATGTTTCCAGGGATGGGGCATCTCCCGCTTCTCCCGGCAAGCTGTTCCAGTGTTTCACCACCCTCATTGTAAAAAATGTCTTCCTTATCTCTAGTCTAAACCTACCCTCTTCCAGTCTAAAACCATTACCCCTTGTCCTATCACAACAGGCCCTGCTAAAAAGTTTGTCAGCATCTTTCTTATAAGCCCCCTTTGAAGCCAGATTTCACATTCTCTTTGTGCTGAGGAGCGAACAAACTTGCCCCTTCCTTCCCCGAGGCTGAGAGCTCTGGATAGGGTCATGAAGTGGGGCTAGGGCTTCTCCACCAAGCCCAGGTGAACACACACACAGCCCAGGGCAGGATTATGGGATCTTCCCGAGGGATTAATCCCCAAGCGGATTATGACCTCTCCTCCTCTGGGGAAGCTATCTGTGCCCTAAATCCGGGTGACATGAGGGCAGAGCAGTCAGTTCCCAGGCTGGACCCGTGTGGGCAGAGGTTTGGGCTGATAGCTGAACATTGGGCCTGGGCAGGGGTCTCGAGTGGCCCCTGCTTCACACTGGGCAAAGGGTGACATCCATTTGTCTTCCCAGGGCAAAGGCAGGTCCAACGGCAGCATCGTGGTCAACAAGGCTTTGAATGGCCAGGATGCAAGTGGCACGTGGGAGAGACCCCAGGCCTTGGTTCCACCTCCTGCCCCAAGGGGCACAGAGGGGGCACCCACCCCATCCTGAGCAAGGGAGAGAGGGAAGAGGGCGTGGGGGCAGCCAGGCTGGGTTGATCTGTTCCAGAGAGGTCCAGGTAGAGTGGAGTGCAGCCCCAGCGGCTGAAAGGGAGCCGAGCTCTTCTGTGTGATGGAGTAAGGAGCACTGGACGTAAATCACGGCTTGACGACACTCACATTGGACAAATCCTGGGGCCCTGATCTAAGGCTGGAATCCTGCGTGATGGGACCCCACTAGGATAGTCTCTTTGAAATCACAGGGGTTATTTAAGAACCCCAGAACTGGTTTCAGCAAAGGTGTTCACCTGTAACACCTGAACCATGACATGGTCTGCGTAGGGAAAAGGGAGAGCGGGCACCTTCCTTCCACAGAGAGAAACTTTCTATCCCCTTCCTCCCCTCACCAGACAGGATTAACACACCTTTGTCTGTCTTGGCAGGACTTCAATGGAGAACCAGCAGTCGCGGTGAGTAAAACAAAGACCCTCTCATCCCAACATTCCCCCAGTCTTCTTCAAAGCTGTACTGCCCTGGGGAATGCACCAAAGGCGCACAGAGGTACTTGGCGAGGGTGGTATCCAAGGGTTTCCAGTCTGCCCTGCGCTCAGGTAAGGGCTGGCTCTAGAACGGGAGCAGGTCTCTCCGGGCCTGGACCAGGGCAGTCTGGAAAGTTTCCCCAGATGCAAACCACTCCTTTGAAGACCAGGCCCTGTCCCAGGGCTGCCTTGCTCCTCTGGCAAAGGGTTTTATCCCTCTGCCTCAGCAGAATTTCCCCGTCCCACCTTGTGCCCATCACCTTTCAGTCCTTTCCTGGGCACCTCCAAGAAGAATCTGTCTCTAATGCGTCCTCAGTTTCCTCTGCGGAATGAGAGGCTGCAGGTAATGCTCCCCTGCCTTCTCGTCTTCTGGCCGGACAAGCCCAGAACCCTCAACCTCTCCCCACCTGCCCTGTGCTCCAGTGCTCACCGTCTCCAAGACCCCTGACAGACATCTCCCTTGTCCTGGGGACACGAGGTGGTTCCAGTCCACCGCTGTGGCCTCCCCCGTGTGGAGCAGGGTGGGAGAATGATGCTCCTCCTGGCCCTGACAGCTCCATTCTGGCTAGCAGAGCCAAAGGTATGGTGGGTTATTGCCACAGAGCACCTTGTGGCTCCTCACCTACAGGACCGTGCTCCGTCCCTGCATACCTTTGAGACTTGGCCTACATCGCATACCTCGGTGTTCGGGTCACAGGGTAGTGGCACGACTCGGAGAGCCTGATGCACAGCGGCGTGCCCATTCCCTGGAGACTGGTGGGGCCAAGGGACCAGCATGCACACAGAAGTGCTCAGTGGCATGGTCCTGCTGGCGCTCTGGAACTTGGAGCCCCTCACGCACGGAAGCGTGCTGAGACCCGGGTTACCAGTGAGGCACCCGTACTCTCGGAAACCACAGTGTGAGCAATCCCAGGAGACCCTTGAATCTCATGGACACACAAGCACACACAGGAGTGCTCAGTTCCGGGATGCCTTGCCAGATTCAACTCCAGGTTGGCCTTGACTTTCCAGCTGGTGAAGAAGGGCTGTGTGAACTGTTCCGCATCCTGCTTACCCATGAGCTGCCGTAACACGCTGAGAGGAGAAGAAATGGCAGAGGCTGTAGGAAATAGGAGGGGGACAGGTGTGAGAGAGGACAGAAAAGAAAGGGGAAGGGGAGAGAGAGAAAGCGAGTAGAGGAGGAAAGTGAGGGGCAGAGAAATGCGGGAAGGCAGTGAGAACAAGAAGAAAGGAGGGTCAAAAGGTGATTCAGAGATGGGAAAGAATAGGAAAGAAATTAGCGGACAGGCAGAAGACAGACAGAGGATACCACCACGTTCCTTAAGTAGACAGAGCTGGAGGGCAAGAGGGGAAAATGGGGCAGTGTCAACTACAGGGCTGTGTGTGTGCTGGGGACAGATCCTTGTTTGCACGGAAAGGTTTGTGCTATGCTGCTCCAGCTTTTGAGCCACTGTGGGTCTTGCTCAGCACAGAAATATGTGCCTGAGTCGTTGAGTAGGGCGTGATCTGTCGCCACAGATAAGCGGTAGCCCTTAGTCCCATTACTCTGGAAGTGATTTCTGAATTCCTTCTCAATCTCTGCCTTGCCACCTTCCAGTGAGTATACAACCAACTGCAGAGTGGCATCCTTTCCTGTGGGCAACTTGTACCAGTACATGGCTGAGAATGCATTCCCTGTTTGGGAACAGTGCAGAGTGACAGAGTCTCCCACTCGGACAACTGTGTCTGGCGATTGCTGAAGGGCCTGGCCTGGAAAGAGAAGGGAAGAGATGTGAGAAGTGAAACGCATTGAAGGGGACACAAAAACACATCCCTGAAGCATGACATGGGATGAAGTGGCATAAGGAGGTCAGCAAGCTATGGGACAGTGTCGCGTTTCTCTGAGAGAGACACATAGGAGAAAAACCCCCACAAGCCAGCTTCAAAGACACTAGTAAATCTGTTTTGAAATATAATGACTCCAGTACTCTCAATTGAAGTATTAAAATGGGACAGAAAAAACAGATTTGTAGATCTGTAGAGTTTTCTGAGTTCAGAGGTTGAGGGAAAGCTCACCTCGTTCATTACCCATCCTCCCCCTAGAAGCCTTGGGGAATGGGGCACTGCCAGCAACTGGGCACACAGCTGAGGCAGCAGCAGTGGCTCCAGTGCAGCTGTTGGAGGGGAAGGGAAGCTCACTTACCCACAGGGGCCAGGATGGCCACAAGGAACCAGTGGAGAACCATGGAGAAAGGCCACCTCCTCCCAGCAACCTGCCTGTGGTGGCAGCACAGGCACAGGCACAGAGATGTGTGAAGAGGAGCGGTTGAGAGAGGAAGAGACAGAGCTCTTTGCGGGTGGGCAGGGCAGTGAGAGAGCACCTGAAATGTGAGAAGGCAGTTGGCTGGCTGGGAACAGCGGGGAATGGCACTTGCATGCAGGTGTGAGGTGCATGTACCCTGCTCCACTGACTTCCTGCTGTGTGGGAGTGTGTGCGTGTGGGAGTGTGTGTGTGTGCCCCTCAGCTGAGTTTCCTCTCTAGGCACCCTCATGCTCACAGACTCCCAGCCCTGCAAGCTGCAATTTGGAATCTTCTCCACTTATCCCAGTGCTGATCATCATGTTGCCCAGCTATGGGAAAGACTGCTGACCTGTCATCTTCATGTTCTATAACTGTTCTCTTCCTCCAAAGGGAGATCTCAAGGAGAGAAAAGGCTGCCTTTGGCTCTGCACTGGTGTCCTGGTTTTGGCTGGCATAGAGTTAATTTTCTTCCTAGTAGCTGGCATACTGCTGTGTTTTGGATTTCGGTTGAGAATGATGTTGATGATAACACACTGATGCTTTAGTTGTTGCTAAGTAGTGCTTACACTGGTCAACGCACAGCTGACCCAGACTGGCTAAAGGGCTATTCCATACCATATGACATCATGCTCAGTAGATAAGCTGGGGGGGAATCGGCCAGGAGTGGGGGGGTCGCTGCTCGGGGATGGGCTGGGCATCAGTCGGCGGCTGGTGAGCAATTGCATCATGCATCACTTGCTTTGTATATTTTAGTTATTACTATTGTTTTTATTATTATTACTACTATTACTACTCTGCTATTTTATTTTACTTCAACTATTAAACTGTTCTTATCTCAGCCCATGAGTGTTCTCACTTTTACCCTTCCAGTTCTCTCCCCCATCCCACCGGGGAGGGGGAAGTGAGTCAGCAGCTGTGTGGTGCTTAGTGGTTGGCTGGGGTTAAACCACAGCAACTGGTACTGCCTCTTGGGAGACTGCAAGAGGGAGGGATTTCTGAGGAGAAGGGTATTTACTGTGGGATATGCTGGCATAGACTTGCCTTCTCCTTGCCAGAGAAGAGCTGATACTCTCCTTTTTGTAGCGTTCTGCAAAGGAGCAGCAGGACGAGGATGGACAGAGCTGGAGAGAATCCTGCCTTCTTCTCTACATGGGGCACAGCCTTGTTCGCCAAGCCAAGGCTGTGGGAAATCACTGCAGGCAGGAAGTGAGGCTTGCAGTTTGTGTCCATGGACACACTCTCTGTGTGTCAGAAGCCTGACAGAGCCTCTGCATATCTGTGCTGTGCTGTGCTGTGGGCCCAGCAAGGCATGGCAGCGGGAGGCCGGCCCATAGGAGAGAGCAAGTGCGCCGGCTCCTCAAGGCTGTCATGGGCTTTGCAGTGAAGCTCTTCCCCTGTGTCGTTTTAGCAGAAGGGTGCAGCAACTCCTCCAGCTCCCAGACCCTCTGTTGCAGGTCCAAGAGTGTCCCATTGCATTCATTTCCTCAAACTGCCTAGAGGAGATTCAGGAATGACCCCAGATTCCTCAAAAGAAAAGGGAGAAAAGAAGAAAGAGGGTGGGCTAAGTTGTGCAGGCAACAGGAAGAAGCCCCTCACAACACCCCCAGCACTCCAGCTGAGAGGAGGCCATGCTTGATGTGCCCGTGGGAAGGGTCTCCTTTTCCCATGGGGTTCCCTGGGAAGTGCAAGTGGCAGGGCAGTGCATTGGGAGCCTTGCAGAACACATGGTATTCGAGGAGTTAGTGATCTCGAGCAGGCCATGCCTGCTCGGTTAGGCCTTGTGCTTAGGGCTTGAGAAGCCCGTATGTTAGCATGAGAAGCTGCAGTGTGGGAACCTGCTGGAGTGCCTGTCGTGGTTTAACCCCAGCCAGCAACTAAGCACCCCAGACCTGCTTGCTCACTTCCCCTTCCCCGGTGGGATGGGGGAGAGAACTGGAAGGGTAAAAGTGAGAACACTCTTGGGCTGAGATAAGAACAGTTTAATAATTGCAGTAAAATAAAATAGCAGAGTAGTAATAGTAGTAGTAGTAGTAATAATAGTACAGTCTACAATTGCTCACCACCCGCTGATGATGCCCAGCTCATCCCCGAGCAGCGATCGCTGTCCCCTCCTCAACTCCCCCCCAGCTTATCTACGGAGCATGACGTCATATGGTATGGAATAGCCCTTTAGCCAGTCTGGGTCAGCTGTGCTGGCTATGCTCCCTCCCCGCTTCTTGTGCACCTGGCAGAGCATGGGAAGATGAAAAGTCCTTGACCAGTGTAAGCACTACTTAGCAACGACTAAAGCATCAGTGTGTTATCAACATCATTCTCCTCCGAAATCCAAAACACAGCACTGTACCAGCTACCCGGAAGAAAGCTAACTCTATCCCAGCTGAAACCAGGCCATGCCGCATGCCAGCCTGTGCCGTGCACTGGTGTGTGTTATGAGGGAGGTAACACTCCAACCTGCCAGGAAACTTTCTGCTAGCTGCACAGCTTGCTAACATAATCTGTAATTGATACAGTATCTTTGGGAAAGGTAACCTGTACGTGGATCAAGGTGCGGAAGGCAGTGATCCTGACCCAGAGACCACTGTGCATGGAGGAGTTAGGGATCCACATAACAGTTAACCCGAGTAGGCGCAGGCCTGTGCTGTGCTGTGCTGTGCTGTGCTGCATGTGCCATGCGGCCCTCAGGCCTGTGCTGTGCTGCACATATCCCTTGGCCACAGGATAACCTCAGACAGGTTATGGAGGTAATGGAGGAGCATGTGGGCAGCTCCCACTTGGCACCGGCTATTATGCCACCTGCCTGGCCTCGCCTTTATCTGAAGATGCACCAAGAACTTCTCACGCGAACATCCTTTCTCTTTGACAGTGAGAATGATGAGCCGGGTTGGCTGGAGTTAAATGAGAGGAAGTCCGTGGAGTGCAGGTGGAAGAGAGACAGCAAGAAGAAGGTGGGGAGAGAAAGGGAGGCAGAGAGGGGAAGGGGGGTTGACGGAAGTGAATATAATGTAAATGAGAGTGGAACGAAGAGGGAGGCAAGGAGGAGTGGGGTGGCAAGGAGAGAAAGCAGGACAAACAAACTCACAGCGTCTGAGAAGCGGAGGAAGGGAAGGCTAGGAAGCAGAGGAGGTAATGAGAGGAAAGGGATTATCCTGCCTTGCGCAGCACCGGCAAGGAGGAAAGCAGGCCCCTTCTGCGCAGGGGGAGGTTTGCGCTCAGCTCCCTCAGCAGCCTAGCCACTGTGTTTCACTCTCAGCACAGTAATACATGCCGGAGTCATTGAGAAAGGCATGCTCTATCAAGAGGGTCATCCCGTCTCCTTGTATCTCGCTGCTCTTGAAATGGCTTCGGAAATCCTCCTCAACATTTGCTTTACCACCTTCGAATGCAAAAGCCACTAGGCTCAGCCTGGAGTCCTTCCCCAAAGGCAGCTTGTACCAGTACATAGCTGTGTTGGAGGATTTCTTCTTGGAGCAGCTCACATTCACGGCCTGGCCTTGTTGTACCACTGTGTCTGGGGACTGTTCGAGAGCCAATGCTGGAAGGGAAAAGGAGGAACGTTGAGGAGGAGGAAAAAACGGAAAAACGTGAACTAGGCACCGTGGGTTGGTAGAGAAGTGGGTGAGAAGGAACAGGACAGGCTAGGGAGCAGCGGGAGGGGTGGGACAGCTCTTCAGATCATCAGGTGCGTTTCCAATCTCTCTCCAATAGCCAAGAAACATTCCTGGGCAGTCTGTGTCCAAAAAAGGAAGCATTTGGGGGTTGTGCACAGGAGAAAAACCAGACAGCCATTGCAGGAGCTTCAGGGATTCCTGCCTACCTCATTCATTGCCCATCCTCAGCACAGGAAGGTTTGGGGAACGGAGCGCTGCCAGCAATGGGGTACGCGGCTGGGACAGCAGCAGTGGAATCAATATAGGTGCTCAGGGGTGAGTTGAGTTCACTTACCCATAGGGGCCAGCATGGCCACAAAGAACCAGCAGGGAACCATGAGGGAAAAGCCCCTGTCCTTTCGGGGACCTGCCTGTCGTAGCTGCCCAGAGATATGTGAAGAGGAAGCACTGAGTGAGGGTGAGACACATTGGGGTTGGGCAGGACGTGAAATGTGAGAAAGGATTGTCTGGCTGAGAACACCGGGGAATGACGCACACAATCACATGAAAGTATAAACCCTGCAGAGGTGGGGGGGCAGTGCGGAGGGGAGAAGGAGGTTGCATGGACAGAACTATGCTGAGGTTGCATGGGTGTCTGAGGGTGTGCAAGGCAGAGGAATGCTGAGAGTTGCCCTTCTCCTTCTGAAGTCCTTGAGAGCTGGAGGAGTGAGGTATGAAGGACACAGATAGGTCCCTTGCATTTCCCCATGCATTTTCCCTCTCTCCCCCAGCCATGGCTGGTTCTTTCTTTTTTTTTTTTCTTTTTCCCCCCCTGGCTGTGTGAGGGCTCTTTTGCTCTATGCAGTACTGTGAGCACGGCAGTTAAGGCCAGTGAGAGGCAGGACCAGGAAAGACACCATAACAGCGCAAGCGTTCTGCCTGCTGAGGACTCTCATGGGCTTTGCAGTGAAGCACTTCCCCCATCCCTTTCTCTGAAGAGCAAAACAGTGCCTGCAGCTTCCAGCTTCTCTCCTGCAGGGAACTGTGAATCCCACGGCAGCTAGTCTCTCCTACTCTCTGCAGCAGAGTTGGGAATGTTCCTCCACTCCAGCCAGGCTGGTCACACACATGCTTGAGTACTGGAAGTGCCACAGACCGGTGCAGTGATCACTGTGATGTGTGTGTGTTACGTGTGCGCACACGTGTGTGTATGTGTGCATGCATGCATCTGTGTGTGTGTGTGTGCAGGGCTCCCTCCAGCCCTGGCCCGGCAGAGCTGGTGAGAGGGGTAGGAGAGGAAGGTAAATGCCTGGGAAGAGCCCAGGGACAGTCAATGTGCTGGCATGGGAAGGAAGAAAGAATCGACTGGGGCCAGCGTGGCCTCTCCCTCCGCCTTCCTTGCTGACAGGCCGTAGCCCACGTTCCTCCAGAGATGGTTCCTCCCTGGGACCTGGGGCCTAGCTGGGGAGCCCTGGGTGTCTCAGCCTGGTGCTGCCTCTGGGGCAAGGGCTTCTGGCAGCTCTGCTTCAGGAGCCCACTTTGTCTGGCAAATTCAAGGAGCGCTCAGGGACTGAGACCATCTGTGTCATCGCCTTCTCTGCCCTGTGAATCAACCTGTCCAAAGCGGTTTCCTTTTCTGGCAGGACTGAGCTTGTCCTCCGGAGGGGTGTGGGGGGTGCTGCTGGGATGCAGCCGGTGAGACCACTAGGGTCTTGAAAGCAGCCGTACAGTGCAATTTCATTGACTCCTGCTCTACCGGTGACCCCGGTGAGCTGCCCTGCTGACAGGCTCACGAGATTCAGGCCACTGGCATCCTCTCCACAGCACCCTCGGGTGTTTCTGCTCAGAAGGGCAACCACATGGCCGCTCCATGAATGGGCAAACTCAGCATAGGCTAGCTGGGGAACCCGATGAGCAGAGGGATGAACAGCTGGGAGAGTGGCACGGGTGAAAGCAACCCAGGCAACAAATGACAGAGGTCTTCACCATGCAGAGCCCTGCTGGCAGCACCCTTCCTTCCTCATAGGAACGCTTGGACCCTGTGCCTGGGGCTCTACCTGGCAACAGGGAAGGAGAAACAAGCAGAAATGGGCTAGGATCCTGGCGGTACTTCTGCCTCATGATGCCGGGAAGGAGAAGGCTCGTGGGGTGTCACCCAACTCCGTGTTTCTCTGAGGAAGAAAGTTCAGTGAAAGGCATGGGGAAAACTGTATGCAGGTGCTAAGCAGGAGACGCTGGATCAACAGGTGGAGACTGTGGTGTTGCACAGTTCTCTTGTGTGCCAGACAGCATCTCCCTCTCCCCACAGCTACAGCATGAGCTGAAGCACCCGTGACCGGGCCTATGCCTCACACTCCATGAAGGATATCAGCTTCTGGCCTGGGAGGAGCTGGGTGCGGGTCGGGGACGCGAGGGGAGTGACAGGCACACAGAGCGGCAGAGAGTCCTGCTCTTTCAGCAGTTACCGGTGCTGCCTCGTGGCCAAAATCTTAACTGCACCGGTCCAACCATGCATTCGCTTTCCTGGGGTTAGTTATGAGACAAATAAAGCGCCCGGTACATTAAATGGGAGAGTTGTCTGCACTCCGCTCAAATCAGGGGTATCGCCCCTCCGTCGGGAAAGAAGTATGGGGCTGGGCATAAAAGGAACAGCAGCTCCAACTTCTGGATTCCTTCTGGCTCAGGGCATGGAGCAGATAACCCCGGCGATACAGAAAGGGAAGGAGGTACTGAGAAGTCAGACGCCTGGGTCCTGTTCTCGGCTTTCATGCGGAGAGACTTCATTCCCGGCTGTTAATCACTATTGTCCTTGGCATGAGAGATGCAGGACCAGGGTGATGTCCATGGCAGGCGGCTCCACCCCAGCGGGCATCTTTGGACATGAAAAAAACACCCTCCCCACTTACAAGACAGGCACGATTATCACAAAAGCAGGACCCTTAATTCCTTACACAGGGCGGCTTTAACCCCTCCAGTACAGCGTGGGCACCTGGGCTGCTCCCCCATTCCCTCACTTCTATTCCACTAAGTCCTGGCATCTCCCCATAGATGGGAAGAGGACCCCAGCATGCAGGCACTCGGTCCCTTCTGGCCCCCTCTGCCGGTAGCGTGAGCACCGTGCCCCAGAGAGTGCCAGAAATGACCCCCCCTCTCCCCTGGCCATCATACGTGGCCATCCAGAGCTAGGCAGGTTCTCCTCCACCCTGCCCCTAGTAAGGCTATTCCCAGTGACAATGATTCTCTCCCCCTATCCTTCCACTGCCCGTTACCTGAGATCTCTGAGATTCCTGCTTTCCAGATCAATGAATCTCAGTCCCAGGCTCTGGACCTGTTGCCAGTCACTCCCTGATGCAGCAGGCCAGCGAGAGGAAAACACTCTCAGGGAAATCATGTTTGGGGGCAGGGGGGGACATGGACAAACGGGGACACACACACACACACACACACACACAAACATATGTGGATGTGTATGCACACGCATCACCGCGCATGCACACTGTTGGGTATACACCATGGCGTGCGCACACACGTACTCCTGCGTGCTCACAGGGTTTCATACACCCTCATTCCGTGTGTACACCCACAATCCACGTTGAACACACTCCCTGTACCCACGCCCCCTGTTGTGACCACACACCGTTATACACACACCATTTCTCACGCACATAGACACAGCCACACAATCCCACGGTCGCTCATACCTACCTTGTGTGCGCACGCACGCTGACACAGAGACGCGCAAACCTTGCGTCTTACGTATACAGTGCCTGCTGGGCCTACGTGAAGCGCCTAGCACATTAGGCAAGGGCCCTGCTCAGGTTAGGCTGTTCCCTGAGGGTGGAGGGGAGGGCTCCAGCGCAGCCACCTGGCCACAGTTCTGGTTCCCATCAGCCCTGCTCAGAGCCAGACATGGAGGGGAGACTCTTGGCCCTGTGTCTCCTCTTCCTCCTCCTCCTCCTCCTCCTCCTCCTCCTCCTCCTCCTCCTCCTCCTCCTCCTCCTCCTCCTCTTCCTCTTCCTCCTCCCGCTGCTTCTCTCTGGTCACAGGGCACAGCTCCCCAGGGTGGTAAGGCAACAGAGAAACCCGCGTGAATACCAGTATGGACATGGTCAAGTCTGTGTCCCATCCTGGGGGCTGGCGGGTTGCTGCCCAGCAGATCAAGTCACAGTGCGATGGGCTTCTGGCCTCCTGGTCCTTTCCTACTGCCTCCCTGGCACTGAGGTGAGAACACAGGTGTCCTGGCTCCCAGTCCTGTCCTGGCTCCCAGTCCTATCCCAGCTCTCTCTTCTGTTCTCCCCTCCTTGGGGGGTCACCAGTGTCTCTCTTTCACCTGCAGGGAGCCTGGAGGAGGCTGAGAAGCTGTTGGTGCTGCTAAGTCTGCTGTGAGAGGCACCGCGGGAACTGCAGGCTCTGCTGTGAAAAGGGGGCTGTTTCCAAGACTTCACTGCACTCCCCATCTGACCACTGTACCCCACCCCGTAGTGACTCTGGCTCAGCCATGGCCCCTCCACTGAGAATCGGGGCAGTGGAGTTCCTCCACCGGCAAACAGGGAACCACAAAGGGCATCAAAGATTATGAAGCATCACAATGAAGCCAAAGTTCTTAGTGTCCTGCCAGCGGGCTCAGTTTTTGGCTGGCTCTAATCACTCGCTGCCGCTGTCAAGGGGAGAGGCAGAATGCCCGGGTTCTCTCTCCCCGTGGGTTTAGGGACCTGCATACCTCAGTTCCTAGCCCAGCTTCAAGAGGAGTGACAGAACTTGAGGCTTAGGGCACGGAACGGGCTCGGAGTCAGTGTTCTCACACTTGCCCTGGCCCCATGCCTCACTGCCTGTGGGACTTCAGTTCAGCTGTGGGATGGGGCAGTCAGCCCCATGGAATAGGAAGCCCTTCATGCTCTCGTGCACCGTGCTTCATGCCTCGTCTGGGATTGCAGCAGCTCTGTCCATGCCTGGCACGGGCCGAATCATGGTAAACACTACGAGGCCCTACACCCTGTACTTTAGGAAGATCCTACTCTGGACTCAGTTTCCCCATGTGCCCAAGTTGGAACCGTGGAAATCCCACTAGGGCACAGAGGGAAATCCTTCCCTGGAGGACCCACAGCGGGACACCAGGAAGAGCCTCGCTGATGAGCCGCTGACTGGGGACTGCGGCAATTCATTGGCATGGCCTTGAAGTCTCAGAGCCAAAATCCTGCATCCCTGAGAAACTGGAGAATGTGGAGAAAAAGAAAACAAAGTTGAGGCAAAAGGGAGCAGTAGAGAGAGTGATGAGTGATAAGCCATGGCAGAGACTGGCGGTACCAGGAAACCTGTTGGGGATATATCAGGGCTTGGCTCAGGCAGGGCTGAGGTGGCAGGATCTGGCTGTTCCTTATAAATCCAGCCTCAGGCTCAGCATCCTGCAGAGCCCCAGCCTGAAGGGCACAGGTACCGAGCCTGAGGAAAGAGCAATGGAGGGGCAAATTTGTGTTACATTCCTGACGGTTTGTCTCCTCGTGCTGGGATGCATCATGGCAGCTCCTCAGGTAAGATGAGCTTTTCCCTAGGTACCATGGTGCGTGGGAATAGACACGGAGAGGGGAAGTGAGGTTTAGACTGGAGGCAGAGGTGTCTGTCTCACACAGATACCTAAGGAAGTAGTGGGGTTTGGGTTTTCAGGAAGACTCAGCCAAGGTCTCAGCCAAACTTCTTTCAAAATGCTGGCAGCATCAATAACAACGGCAAAGGCGATGACAGCTTCAGCGGCAATGACAGCTTCCCCACACACTCCCCTGGCCTCTAGCAACTGGGGACTTGATGCTCCTAGGTCAGATGGGATGTCTTTCAACCAGCTCCTCCCAGGGAGGAGAGACTTGGGAAGAGAGAATCAGCGGTCCCTCCACCACCGACCTCTGTGAGATGCACGAGGACTAGCCGCAGAAACTGCTCCGCTTTATGCTCCTGGGAAGCTTTATCTCCGTCAGCCCACGGTCTCGCCAGGTTTCCCTTTCCCAGGATCTTGCATCAGCCTGGACAAATGTATTTGCTTTATCTGAGCCCAGTGATGATACAGCTGACTGAAATACTTGAACTAGGAACATGGATTTCTAGAAATGCAAGCTGCCATTGCTTGTCCATTGATAACATCTAACACAGCTGCCCTCCATTCACCAATCCTCCTCCTTCCTGTGGCCCTGGAGCCGCCAGCACTCTGCTGCAGCATCGCTGCGTTAAATGAGAGACCTGTTTGCGGCTGGAGATGTGCCCCCGGAGTGTATTTTTTGCAAGACCCTGAAAAACCCCCTACAATAGGTCTGTGGAATGTTCAGCAGCATTGGGCAGCAGAGGGTATTTACATTTCAGGTAGGGATTTGTCATCTTAGCGAAAGGAAGGAGGGGCGGGAGGAGGTGTTCCAATTTCAACCTGAATGCAAAGGAGTCTGCTCATCCTTCACAGCTCTCACTGAAAGGCCTGAAGGGCTGCTCTGAAGCAGTCTGTCTGCGGGATGACCTCTGAGTTGTGCATCACAAACACCTCATTTGCCTCCACTTGAGATCAGTTTGCTCCATGAGCTGCCCTGCTGGCACGCACCCTGCAGTTCTGGGATTCACGGGAGCCTCTAGAAGGGACCCCTGAGAGGCAGATCGGAGAATGGGGGGTACCTGGGTGAGGTACGTTCACTAGATGCCTGCCATCAAGGACTTAGGAACGCAAGAACCACAGGAACTACGACCCAGGAGCTTTGCCGTGAGCTCTGGCAGTAGCCTGGCAAGAGGTCAGTAGTGTCCTCTTGCTGATCTAAGCAAGTGGCACAGAGAGTCTCAGAGAGACCTTGTTCTTCCAGGAGATTACCAGCCAGCCCTATAGGATGCCTTTCCTGCTCTTAAGAATAACCGATCAGTTAAAGATCAGAGTAGATTAAATAAGTAACAAGGGAAAACAAAAGAAGTAACAGGATAGAGGCAGGTACGGTCAAGCTTCCCAATTCAGACGCCAAATTGCTGGATTTTCCTGAAATTTGGGTGGATACCAACGCAAATGTTAAAGCTTGTGAACAGGAGGAAAAGGAAGCTGTCCTTCATAGCCTAAGTGTTACCTAATAGGTTATTAGAGCTATATCTCCGGAGAAATATTGTTCTCAAGCATCTGATGACAGCCTGCCTCTATGCCAATGGCATGTTTAGGACAAAGAAATTATAAATCCTTGGAGGAGTCCCTGGCCTTGGACTTGTCCTTTAACGTGAAGGAGACTTCCCATCTGGACAGTGCCACTGTGCGTGCCAGTCCTCCAGGGCTCTCAAGAAAATGCTCAAGAAACGGAGGAGAAAGATTATTCCTGCTTAGTCTCTCATGCCATTTCAGCATCTCAAAGCATAGGATGTCCGTTTACAGTCACTTGAGGTTATCCCACGTCTTTCAGGAGCCAACATGATGAAGTTGGCAGCTGCTTGGGAAACGCTTATTCCTCAAACGCATTAAGCGGTAGCAAACCCAGCGTCATGACAGAAGTTATCACGCCTTCAGAGAAGGATTTGAGAAGATCTCATTATTTGTGTTCACAAAATAAAAATATGCACTTTTAAGAATGACACCATCAGCACAGAGGAATCTCAAAGGGGTTTGAGGGTTGCTGTCAACAGGTGCTGCGTACAAGACCGAGACAGGCAAACACCTACACATCTTGCAAAGCCCAAATGTATTTTTAAATTGAAGGCTGCCCCCTGAAATAATTTAAAACAGCTCTCTGTCTTAGGAGAAGTTTATGATTAACCGATACATTATTTGTACTTTCTACCAGTGGCTGGTAAAGCCCACATTTGGATCTTCAAATTTTCCACTGTGTACTTTTTGCCTGGAGAAAACCTTGGACTAGAGATAAGGCCATTTCGAGAAACGTATTTCTAGCAGCTCACGCTTCCAGTCCCCCAGTCTGGGCTTGAGGCTGTGTCAAGATCATGAAATACATACTGTTTCTCGCCTTTGTTGGTGTGGCTGGTGAGTACATTTTTTACTTCTATTTTTGTACTTTATAAGGAAGCTCGTTTTCTGAGCAAATTTGCAAGGTAGTCTGTTGTGGGAAAGTGAAGTCCAGTTTCAACTAGCAAAAGTTCTAAGGCAGAGCACTGCAACTTCTTTTGACTGCTGCCTGGTCGTAATTGCTTGTGTCACAAAATGCCTTCGTAGCAGCTCTTGACCCAGGAACACTGACATGCGTCCATAGCTTCAAAAAAAGCCTGTGTCTCCCTTAAGGACTGTGAAGTATAAAGATAACACCTCTGGCCCAGGCAGTCCCAAAGCTGCTGTACATTTTTGGACTATGGGCGAGTGCTTGCCCACCACTGCTCCCGTGAGTTTTCATAGAAGTAGAGCCACGAGGGAGCTGCTTCCGTCGGTCCCAGGGGCACAAGATTCCTTATGCCACGTGTTGACATATGCCACTTCTTATCTCCCAGTTGCCTTCCCCATCAACGCTGATGATGACGACGACAAGATTGTGGGAGGCTACACCTGTGCAGCGAACTCTGTCCCCTATCAGGTGTCCCTGAATTCTGGGTATCACTTCTGTGGAGGTTCCCTCATCAGCAGCCAGTGGGTCCTGTCAGCTGCTCACTGCTACAAGTCGTGAGTGGAAAACATATGCTCTTCCGTAACGTACTTCTTTCTTCCAGTTTGCTTCTAGCAGGAATTCTGAGCTGTGAGATCCAAATACGTAAGTGACTCTGTTCCGACAGGACACAAGCAAGGAATGGGTGGCTCATTCAGGAAGCTGGGCTGAGGCATCATAAGGGGTTTTCCCCTTCTGCCAATGCTTCTGAGAATGCAGAGCAGTTTCTGAAACGACAACGTGATAATCTAGCAAGGAGTTATGGGCTGTGATTTCTTATAAATTGCATTAATCTCGCTACAACGTAGTCACTGGAGAACAGGAAGAGGAACGAGGTCAGGGCGATTGCAGCTTGCCTTTCTCCAGAATGTTTGTATAAAGCACTGTTAGCCATTCAGCTTGTCCCAGCTCAAGAAAATAAGCCTGCAGAAATTCACCACCACCTGTACTGGGAGTGGGTAAGATCTGAGTGTAGATCCGTGGGGCTTATTGCAGGACAAGAAAGATAACCTGCGTGAAAACAGCTGCTACCATAGCGATGTTGAAGCGAGTGCATACAGTGACAGGGAGGTTCCTCATAACCTGTCGGTAGCAGTAAAGTCTATGCCCTTCCTTCTCTTTTCCAGTCGCATCCAAGTGCAGCTCGGGAAGCATAACCTGGCACTCACAGAGTCGTCACAGCAGTTGATTAATTCAGCTCAAGTCATCCGCCACCCTGGCTACAGCTCCAGAACACTGGACAATGACATCATGCTCATCAAGCTTGCCAAACCAGCCCGGCTCAACCGAGCTGTCCAAACAATTCCTCTGCCTACCAGCTGTGTGGCCCCAGGCACCACATGCCTAATCTCTGGCTGGGGCAACACACTCAGCAGTGCCAGTGAGTACTCTGTGGGAATGTACAGCATCACGAGGGCCCGGGAGACACTCTAAGACCTCACAATTGACCCCAAACAGTACAGGGTAAAGCACAGAGAAGCGCTGTGCGACAGGCCTTTTTGAGTGATCGGTCTCTGGCGGACAGTAACCATTCCGCTGCTTTAAAGGCAAGCCTTTATAAGGTGCTTCCTTTTGTTCTGTGTTACGAACGTGGAATCACTTCAATCATCCATGGGCCGTTCGCCAGGATGTTCACGCTGCCATAAATTTTGTGGCCCGGCGCTACAGCTGTGCCGAGCACTAGCAATGTAACTAACGTCAATAGAGTTGTCAGCGCTCTGCGAACAAGATCAAAATCTGTGACTGTGGATCTAAGATTACTACAAGAGAGATCCATTCTCTTACATCGATGGTCAGAGGTGTGGCTGGTGGCTGGTGTCTAATCCGCTGAGGGCAACTAAACCTGCACCAGAGGAGAGGATGGTTTTCCTGAGGCTCAGGTTTCCTCCAGCAGATGTGCTACAAGAGTAGCTCTTAGCTCCACACTTGCCAACTGATGATTTTCTAGGTATCAGAAGAATTAACGTGGCTGCAGTGTAGAACGGGGGACCCATGGGCAGAATCTGTTCCGTCTAAACAAAAGGAATCCATGCTGCAATTACCGTTCAGAGGAAAAATGACGCCTGCTAAAACAGGATGTTCAGTGATTACGTTTCTGCTAAGAAAGATCTTCTCCGGGCTCTGAAACGAACTCAGAGGTGTCATCAACCATCTCTCCCTCTTTTCTTGTAGATGCGTATCCAGATACCTTGCAGTGCCTGAAGGCTCCTGTACTCCCCTCAAGCAAGTGCACCGAAGCCTACCCTGGGCAAATTACCAAGAACATGATATGTGTAGGATTCATGGAGGGAGGGAAAGACTCCTGCCAGGTAAAACATCTGCCTCTCCTTTCCCATATGTTTCTCTCCTGCCTTTTGCTAGTAGAAGAGGCCATCATAGTGGAGATTCTGCTATATTCACTGCACTGGCGTGTCCGAATGCTCTTGTCTTGAGCAACAGTGGAGGCTTAGGGGGAGAGTTGCTTATTGAGCGAGGCTAGGTTTTTTCCACTCAGTTAGTCATTGTCCCTTTTTTGAGGCAGCGAATACCTCTGCCCTAATTCTCCACAAGCAGACTATGCCACCTCCTGCACCTTAGGCTATTTAAAATGGAGGAGTGCTGCACCAGAGAGTCAATAGTAATATCACGGTGACTCCAGAGCTTCGGACACAAATGTTAGCTTTGGACTCACGGAGAATGAAATAGCCAGTATGCCAAGAGCCAGGCAGCCTGGAAGATGAACACACCTGACAATTGCTGTGCATTTTACATGCGCCTAGCTCCGTGGAAATATTTGGCAGAATAATGGTTAAGACACACATATCCTAAGCGTCTGCCAAGGCCTGCGTCCCTCAAAACCAGGCAGCTTGCTCATCCTTAGCTGCGGTGCCCTTGGAGCTAAAGTAAGGCACAGTAGCATCAGGTGTAGAGCGGTAATCAGAAATGACCTTTGTAGAACTTGCGTGTAGAAAAAGCCCAGCGGAGCTCCCTTGAATGTCAGTGATTTCTGGGATCTCTGGCTCATCACCTAGGCGGACACCATTTGCTGAATATCCGTATCCTTTATGTGCGCAGGGAGATTCCGGCGGTCCAGTAGTCTGCAACGGGGAGCTCCAGGGCATTGTGTCCTGGGGTATTGGATGTGCGCAGAAAGGCTATCCCGGGGTTTACACTAAGGTTTGCAATTATGTCTCCTGGATTGAAGAAACTATGTCTGCCAACTGAGACGCTCTCGTTCTATGCGACCTGCTGCTTCTCCTCATCTTCTTCTTCTGTTTTGGGACTGGACATACAAAAATTATCAAAAAATAAAGACTTTCAGGCACCCCTTCTTTGTGCACCGTTTCTCTGGGTACTTCCATAGGCTATGATATGGAGGACAGAGGCAGGGAATGTCACTCTGGGGAAGACATTTACTGTTTTCAGCGCCTCGCAACTAGCAGCATCTTGGAACATTTTGCAGCAACTTTTTTGCTCAGTTAACTGGTCGGGCTGGGCTTGCTTAGTTTTCCTGGAAGAGTCAAAAGGACAGAGCTGTTCCTGGGTTCTGGTTTTCACTTCTCCTAACCCCAATTGGCACTGGAACGGAGAGTCCATGAAAAAGCTGCCAAAGTTGCCAATGGGCTGCGTAGCTGTCTCCTGGCGAAGACAAGGGACATAGAGAGTTTGAGTGAAACAAAAGGATAGAAAAAGCAGTGAGTAGGTGAAATGGGGAGAAATTTAAAAGAAATCTGGTGCTGGAGGAAAGGGAGGGAGAGAAGGAGAGCAGGGCATGAAGGAACAAGTGCCATTTGCCTACCGAGCGGTTTGTGCCCGGCTCTCTCAGATGCTTTGTCGCTGAGGTGTTTCTTAGGAGAGCGATAGGTGCCTGAGTCATTGGGATAGGCACAATCTAGGAACAGGATCAGACGGTAGCTTTGTGTCCCATTGCTCCGGAAGCACTTGCTGAATTCCTTCTCGGCATCTGCCCTTGTCCAGAAAAAGCCCTGAGCTGTAGCCTGGCATCCTTCCCTTCAGCCTGTTTTCACCTGGAGACAGAGTTCTTACCCAGGAGCAGCTGAAAGTCACAGGTCCCTGACCTGTGATTCCCTCACCCCGTCTTCCTCTTCAGAGTTTCCGTGTGCTGTGACTCACAGAATCATAGAATAGTTTGGGTTGGAAGGGACCTTTAAAGGTTGTCTAGTCCAGCCCCCCACCTTCCCCCTGCAATGAGCAGGGACATCTTTAATGAGATGAGGTTGCTCAGAGCCCCGCCCAACCTGACCTTGAATGTTTCCAGGGATGGGGCATCTCCCGCTTCTCCCGGCAAGCTGTTCCAGTGTTTCACCACCCTCATTGTAAAAAATGTCTTCCTTATCTCTAGTCTAAACCTACCCTCTTCCAGTCTAAAACCATTACCCCTTGTCCTATCACAACAGGCCCTGCTAAAAAGTTTGTCAGCATCTTTCTTATAAGCCCCCTTTGAAGCCAGATTTCACATTCTCTTTGTGCTGAGGAGCGAACAAACTTGCCCCTTCCTTCCCCGAGGCTGAGAGCTCTGGATAGGGTCATGAAGTGGGGCTAGGGCTTCTCCACCAAGCCCAGGTGAACACACACACAGCCCAGGGCAGGATTATGGGATCTTCCCGAGGGATTAATCCCCAAGCGGATTATGACCTCTCCTCCTCTGGGGAAGCTATCTGTGCCCTATATCGGGGTGACATGAGGGCAGAGCAGTCAGTTCCCAGGCTGGACCCGTGTGGGCAGAGGTTTGGGCTGATAGCTGAACATTGGCCCTGGGCAGGGGTCTCGAGTGGCCCCTGCTTCACACTGGGCAAAGGGTGACATCCATTTGTCTTCCCAGGGCAAAGGCAGGTTCAACGGCAGCATCGTGGTCAACAAGGCTTTGAATGGCCAGGATGCAAGTGGCACGTGGGAGAGACCCCAGGCCTTGGTTACACCTCCTGCCCCAGGGGGCACAGAGGGGGCACCCACCCCATCCTGAGCAAGGGAGAGAGGGAAGAGGGGGTGGGGGCAGCCAGGCTGGGTTGATCTGTTCCAGAGAGGGGGAAGAGGGGGTGGGGGCAGCCAGGCTGGGTTGATCTGTTCCAGAGAGGTCCAGGTAGAGTGGAGTGCAGCCCCAGCAGCTGAAAGGGAGCTGAGCTCTTCTGTGTGATGGAGTAAGGAGCACTGGACATAAATCAAGGCTTGACGACACTCACATTGGACAAATCCTGGGGCCCTGATCTAAGGCTGGAATCCTGCATGATGGGACCCCACTAGGATAGTCTCTTTGAAATCACAGGGGTTATTTAAGAACCCCAGAACTGGTTTCAGCAAAGGTGTTCACCTGTAACACCTGAACCATGACATGGTCTTGTAGAGAACCGGTACCAAATGTGGTTTTGTCTCGACATTGCCGCTGTAGCGCCATCCAGCGTCGCGCTTCGAGAAGACCATCTTCTCCCCAGTTTTGAGAAAAACAACGTCGTGCGCCTGCGCAGGGACTAAACACGCGAAAAGAGCTGAGGCGGGGACAAAAAGGCGCGAAAAGAGCAGAGGCGGGGGCAGCACGTCCGTGGCGAACCGCACGTACACATTTGTGATCTGCGCGTGCGTGGGAGCCCCTATATAAGGAGCGCACGTGCCCCTCGGCGGGGGCGGCGCCGGCGCGTGCGAGACTCCTCCTTCCGTTCCTGCACCCTCAAGGCTCACCCCCCCCCGCTTCGATCCCCGCCGGAACCTGAGGCCACCGAAGACCCTGCGGAAGATCACCGGAGTCGAAGTGGTGGTGACAAACTCCTCCTTCTCCTTCTCTTTCTAACTCTCTCTCCCCTATTCTTTTCCTCTCCTCCCTTGCCCTCCCTCCTCTCTCCGTTCTCTTCTCCCCTCCAATAAAAGTAAAAGGTTGTACGGCATTTGACCTCATTTGCGTCTTAATCTCGTCCTTGGGATCGTATCGAAACCTCTCCCGACATTGGATCGGGACATTTTAATTGGCGTCACGGACAGGATCCCTTGAGACGAGCGTGTCATACAACCTTACAGTGTGCTGAGCGAGTGTGTGTGAACGAGACGTACGAGCAAGTATGAAGCGAGTGTGGAGTTCCGATCCGCGGTTCTGCTCTCCCGCGAGGGAAGCAGCCAGAGACGAACGAAGCGCAAGGAAGGAGTGGGTGTTGAGAGCTTTGTACTGAAACGCGCGTAGCAGTTTGTGATTTGAGCTCCTGAGGGCGTATAGGGGAGACTTGAATTTTATAGTGTGACCCCCTCAGGAGGATATCCCCTTTGTAGGCTCTGCTCTGTCTTACAGTAGTTTATGGTCTGGCCTCCTGGGGGAGTATAGGGGAAGTTTGGATTGTACGGTGTGACCCCCTCAGGATGATATCCCCTTTGTAGGCTCGTCTTTGTCTTGTAGTAGTGTGCGGATTGGCCTCCTGGGAGCGTATAGGGGAAACTTGGTTTTCTTTTTAAGGTTTGACCCTCCCGGGACGAACTCCCCTTTGTAGGATATGGCCGCCCAAAAGGCAGGCGACTTTTGTGAAGAGACAGAGAAATTATATGAGTTTTTAGAAACGTACCGCTCTCGCCCCTTGCCCCCGGGATGAGATTGGGCACGGGACCACTGGTTCCAACTGCAAAGTGTTATGGACCGAATAGCGGTTTTGCATAAAGAAGCTAGAGTGAAGAAGGGAAAAGGGAAGGCTGTTGTTTGTGCTGTGTTAGGAGCATGTCTGGCAGCGGCGGTGGAGGACAAGAAACGAGCGCCCTGCCAATCGGAGGCTGTGGCCGCTGCGTTGCAAGCGGCGATAGCGCTGCTGCGAGAGCAACTACTAGAGACCAAACGGGCGCTAGAGGAGGAGAAGCACCAAAATATGATTTTGAAGGAGGAACTGAGGGTTCAGCTCCTGAGGGAGGCAGACACCCTCGCTGAGGCGGAGGTAACGTTGGAGGTGAAAGGCGTACGCCAAATTTACCCCCAGAAAGACCTAAAGCAATTAAGGGAGACGGCGGATAACCCCCCCCATATGTGCCCGCTGGTAAAAACGGAATATATATATGAGGACGATAGCGACAACCGTCCCCAAGTTGTAACCAAAGAAATCCCTTTTACCGCCACCGAACTGGCTAAACTCCGAAAGGATTTTGCTAGGACGGCAAGGGAGTCTGAAACCGAGTATGTGTGGAGGATATCCCTGTCGGGGGGGAGTCTGAAACCGAGTATGTGTGGAGGATATCCCTGTCGGGGGGGGACGGGATCATGCTATCAGAAAAAGAAGCAGAGGGGTATTGGGGCCTTGGCGTCTTCCTCACCACGGGCGATCGCCGGGCCCCATGGTCTCTGACCCAGAGGGCAGCATATTGGGCGGGGGGGCTGAACCCATTAGAAAGGGGGGATCCCCTAGCTATAACTGGTTCGGTTGAGCAACTACTAGAAAACGTACAAAAGGCAGCATGCCTGCAAATGATGTATGACCGGGAACTTAAACCAAATTTAAGCTCCCCGATGTTGTTACCAGTAGACCCCGAGCGGCTGACACCGCTAATAAGAGGACTCCCCGACTCGTTAAAACCTATCGGGATGCAATTGCAGGGGAGAATCCAAAATGTGCCTCGCAAAGAGCGAATTGCAGCTGCCCTGGAGGGAACAGTAACCCCCAAACAGCAGCAGTGGGGGAGGAAGGTGTGGACCTGGGGGGAGATAGCTCAGGAACTAATAAACTATGGGAGGAAATATGGGCCAGTAGACAGGACTTACCAAAAGGTAGAAACTAGGGCTGTGCGGGCAGCGAGGCCGGCAAATAAATCGCTGGCTTTTTCGGGGGGAAGCCCCGACCTAACACAAAGGGAGAAACCCCCATTCCGACAAGGATTGTGGCAAATGGGACTGCAAAAGGGGGTGCCCCGAGACTTGATGGATGGGCTCCCCACCAAAAAGTTGAAGCTCTTGGTGCGGAGGTGGTCCAGGCAAGGACCCCCTCCCAAACCGAACCCACCTTCTGCGCCAGCATTGGACAGGGAGGAAGTGTTTAAGAAGGATGAAAAGAGTGGTGGGAAACTAAAACCTCCGCCCCCTCAGCGTGAGGAGGGAGGCAGAGGGCGGATGTTTATCAGACAACTCACCTGTAATAATAAGGGAGATCTACTAAACCCCACCAACCGGGATGGGCCGAGCAGGTGGGGGAGGCAGTGGCCAATGTCAATAATCACTGGGGTACAAATGGGTGCCCGAAAATTGCGGCATTTTGTCCACAGGGGCCAGCCATGGTACCCATCTGTCGAAACCCCAATTGCCCTGGTGCATCATCTTACTCTCCCAGCCAGCCGGTTCTGGTCGAGCTTCCCACCGTGGGAGCTGTGCCTCTCATATTAGATACCCCCGCTAAACAAATATACATGGAAAGCGAAAGATACCAGTGGGAGAACCTACAAAATCCACACCAAATGGATTATTTCCTCCTCCTAACCCAAAGAGCAAGTGTTGTTCCTATTTGTTTTTCAAGGGCGGTGATATGACCACGATGCACCTGCTACTTTGGATCATTTTAACTCAGAGACACTAATCCATTAGAATATTCCACTGTGTATATCAGTTTTTATAATTGGGGGTACATATGTGTGCATACATGTTTGTACTTCATTGCAGCTCTATGAATAATTCGAGATCTAATATCTATGTCAAACAGGCTAAATGTTAGCTGTTTCAGTGCACTACAGTCTTTATGCAATAGTACAAAGACATCTAATTGTCTGGTGCGTGTCTAAGAACGTATATGTGTGTGTGCTTATTTAAGAAAAAATACTCAATAGCTTTCCAATGATACCTATTTATGTTGGACATCTCAAGGATTTCAACCTATGATTTACTATATATATAATCCTTACTTTTTTTGATCTCCCTCTATTTTCATCATTAAGTAGTCCTGTATATGGGAAAACTTAATAGCCAAGTAACATGAAATGTTGTACTTGCTTAGAAAATGTAATTGTTTGTTTAGTTTTCTTTGCAAAAAGTAAATATTGAATGTTCAGTACTTATGGGGCTTGGTATTGTACCGGCCGAATAAGGGATGGGGCAACCACCTTTTTCAGCCCTCTGGGTGACAAAGACACAACTTATTTTGAGTTTCCACCAGGGAAAGATGGGCCATTTGCTCAGGGAAATAAAGCCAAAAAACGGCATTATTGGATCTGTGGGAATATGGCATACAAATTCTTACCCGCGGGGTGGTCAGGAGTTTGTTACATAGGAATCATAAGACCCCTATTCTTCCTCCTGCCAGAAACTGGTGGACCCCAATTAGGCGTAAAAGTGTATGATAACCTCGGAGATAGAAGTATTGCCCGTAAGACGCGATCTACCAAGGTAAATTTAGGTGGGACACAAAAATGGGGGAATGACGAATGGCCCCCTGAGCGAATAATTGAACATTATGGACCAGCAACCTGGAATCCGAACGAGCCCGTTGCAGGGGCAAGAGAACCAATCTATAATCTAAACGGAATAATCAGACTGCAAGCGGCCCTAGAAATTATCACCAACAAAACCGCTGACGCCATAGACCTATTAACTCGACAATCTCAACAAATGCGCACGGCAATCCTTCAGCACCGCATGGTTCTAGATTATTTACTGGCTGAGGAGGGAGGGGTGTGTGGAAAATTAAATCTCTCTAACTGCTGCCTAGAAATAGATGATGTGGGAGAAGTGGTTCTCCAACTGACCCAAGATATCAGGAAAATAGCCCATGTCCCTGTTCAAACCTGGAGTGGTTGGAACGGCGATTTGTGGTCCTGGTTACCGGGGGCACCGTGGGTCAAACAATTAATATTGTATTTGCTATGCGCAACTGCCACCTTACTGTTCCTACCCTGTATAATTCCATGTTTTATTCAATTAATTCGACACGTTGTGTCAAATATGCAGTTTGTTCCTAACACCTCACCTGATGGTGTAACGAAAATCTGTACATCCATCAGCCACAACCAACCTCAGTACCCATCATTTAAACCCATCCCCAATTCCTTCTAAAGGAAGAAACCGCGTATTGCCAGTTACTGTTAACCCTATTTCTAATGTTTACTGTTGCCAGTTATTGTCAACCCTATTTCTACTGTTTACCCTTCCATGTTGAAGAATTGTTAAAGTCGTTCAAGAATAAGCTTGCATGGAGCAATACCTCAGTTAATCTGTGTTAAGACATTCCTTCACCTGAAACAATGTTATTCCCGTTTCCCTTCCCACAACTTTCCTCCACCCTTATCCCCAACCCTTTCAGCTCTGCATTTTCTTTCTTTCTCCTTTGTTTTCTCTTTCTCTCTCTGTCTTATACCACCAAGCTGCAATGTCGAGCCACGGGGTGGTGTAAAGAACCGATAGAAAAAATGTGGTTTTGTCTCGACATTGCCGCTGTAGCACCATCCAGCGTCGCGCTTTGAGAACACCATCTTCTCCCCAGCTTTGAGAAAAAACAACGTCGTGCGCCTGCGCAGGGACTAAACGCGCGAAAAGAGCTGAGGCGGGAACAAAAAGGCGCGAAAAGAGCAGAGGCGGGGGCAGCACGTCCGTGGCGAACCGCACGTACACATTTGTGATCTGCGCGTGCGTGGGAGCCCCTATATAAGGAGCGCACGTGCCCCTCGGCGGGGGCGGCGCCGGCGCGTGCGAGACTCCTCCTTCCGTTCCTGCACCCTCGAGGCTCACCCCCCCCCCGCTTCGATCCCCGACGGAACCTGAGGCCACCGAAGACCCTGCGAAGATCACCGGAGTCGAAGTGGTGGTGACAAACTCCTCCTTCTCCTTCTCTTTCTAACTCTCTCTCCCCTATTCTTTTCCTCTCCTCCCTTGCCCTCCCTCCTCCCTCCGTTCTCTTCTCCCCTCCAATAAAAGTAAAAGGTTGTACGGCATTTGACCTTGTTTGCATCTTAGTCTCGTCCTTGGGATTGTATCGAAACCTCTCCCGACATTGGATCGGGACAGGTCTGCGTAGGGAAAAGGGAGAGCGGGCACCTTCCTTCCACAGAGAGAAACTTTCTATCCCCTTCCTCCCCTCACCAGACAGGATTAACACACCTTTGTCTGTCTTGGCAGGACTTCAATGGAGAACCAGCAGTCGCGGTGAGTAAAACAAAGACCCTCTCATCCCAACATTCCCCCAGTCTTCTTCAAAGCTGTACTGCCCCGGGGAATGCACCAAAGGCGCACAGAGGTACTTGGCGAGGGTGGTATCCAAGGGTTTCCAGTCTGCCCTGCGCTCAGGTAAGGGCTGGCTCTAGAACTGGAGCAGGTCTCTCCGGGCCTGGACCAGGGCAGTCTGGAAAGTTTCCCCAGATGCAAACCACTCCTTTGAAGACCAGGCCCTGTCCCAGGGCTGCCTTGCTCCTCTGGCAAAGGGTTTTATCCCTCTGCCTCAGCAGAATTTCCCCGTCCCACCTTGTGCCTATCACCTTTCAGTCCTTTCCTGGGCACCTCCAAGAAGAGTCTGTCTCTAATGCGTCCTCCGTTTCCTCTGCGGAATGAGAGGCTGCAGGTAATGCTCCCCTGCCTTCTCGTCTTCTGGCCGGACAAGCCCAGAACCCTCAACCTCTCCCCACCTGCCCTGTGCTCCAGTGCTCACCGTCTCCAAGACCCCTGACAGACATCTCCCTTGTCCTGGGGACACGAGGTGGTTCCAGTCCACCGCTGTGGCCTCCCCGGTGTGGAGCAGGGTGGGAGAATGATGCTCCTCCTGGCCCTGACAGCTCCATTCTGGCTAGCAGAGCCAAAGGTATGGTGGGTTATTGCCACAGAGCACCTTGTGGCTCCTCACCTACAGGACCGTGCTCCGTCCCTGCATACCTTTGAGACTTGGCCTACATCGCATACCTCGGTGTTCGGGTCACAGGGTAGTGGCACGACTCGGAGAGCCTGATGCACAGCGGCGTGCCCGTTCCCTGGAGACTGGTGGGGCCAAGGGACCAGCATGCACACAGAAGTGCTCAGTGGCACGGTCCTGCTGGCGCTCTGGAACTTGGAGCCCCTCACGCACGGAAGCGTGCTGAGACCCGGGTTACCAGTGAGGCACCTGTACTCTCGGAAACCACAGTGTGAGCAATCCCAGGAGACCCTTGAATCTCATGGACACACAAGCACACACAGGAGTGCTCAGTTCCGGGATGCCTTGCCAGATTCAACTCCAGGTTGGCCTTGACTTTCCAGCTGGTGAAGAAGGGCTGTGTGAACTGTTCCGCATCCTGCTTACCCATGAGCTGCCGTAACACGCTGAGAGGAGAAGAAATGGCAGAGGCTGTAGGAAATAGGAGGGGGACAGGTGTGAGAGAGGACAGAAAAGAAAGGGGAAGGGGAGAGAGAGAAAGCGAGTAGAGGAGGAAGGTGAGAGGCAGTCTCTGGATGGCAGAGAAATGCGGGAAGGCAGTGAGAACAAGAAGAAAGGAGGGTCAAAAGGTGATTCAGAGATGGGAAAGAATAGGAAAGAAATTAGCGGACAGGCAGAAGACAGACAGAGGATACCACCACGTTCCTTAAGTAGACAGAGCTGGAGGGCAAGAGGGGAAAATGGGGTAGTGTCAACTACAGGGCTGTGTGTGTGCTGGGGACAGATCCCTGTTTGCACGGAAAGGTTTGTGCTATGCTGCTCCAGCTTTTGAGTCACTGTGGGTCTTGCCCAGCACAGAAATATGTGCCTGAGTCGTTGAGTAGGGCGTGATCTGTCACCACAGATAAGGCATTGCCCTTAGTCCCATTACTCTGGAAGTGATTTCTGAATTCCTTCTCAATCTCTGCCTTGCCACCTTCTGGTGAGTATACAACCAACTGCAGAGTGGCATCCTTCCCTGTGGGCAACTTGTACCAGTACATAGCCCACAATGCATTTCCTGTTTGGGAACAGTGCAGAGTGACAGAGTCTCCCACTCGGACAACTGTGTCTGGCGATTGCTGAAGGGCCTGGCCTGGAAAGAGAAGGGAAGAGATGTGAGAAGTGAAACGCATTGAAGGGGACACAAAAACACATCCCTGAAGCATGACATGGGATGTAGTGGCATAAGGAGGTCAGCAAGCTATGGGACAGTGTCGCGTTTCTCTGAGAGAGACACATAGGAGAAAAACCCCCACAAGCCAGCTTCAAAGACACTAGTAAACCTGTTTTGAAATATAATGACTCCAGTACTCTCAATTGAAGTATTAAAATGGGACAGAAAAAACAGATTTGTAGATCTGTAGAGTTTTCTGAGTTCAGAGGTTGAGGGAAAGCTCACCTCGTTCATTACCCATCCTCCCCCTAGAAGCCTTGGGGAATGGGGCACTGCCAGCAACTGGGCACACAGCTGAGGCAGCAGCAGTGGCTCCAGTGCAGCTGTTGGAGGGGAAGGGAAGCTCACTTACCCACAGGGGCCAGGATGGCCACAAGGAACCAGTGGAGAACCATGGAGAAAGGCCACCTCCTCCCAGCAACCTGCCTGTGGTGGCAGCACAGGCACAGGCACAGAGATGTGTGAAGAGGAGCGGTTGAGAGAGGAAGAGACAGAGCTCTTTGCGGGTGGGCAGGGCAGTGAGAGAGCACCTGAAATGTGAGAAGGCAGTTGGCTGGCTGGGAACAGCGGGGAATGGCACTTGCATGCAGGTGTGAGGTGCATGTACCCTGCTCCACTGACTTCCTGCTGTGTGGGGGAGAGAGAGTGTGTGTGTGTGCGTATACGTAGGTGGGAAAGAAGTGTTATCAGAGGGGCATGATGGGGCTGTGTGGCAGCCTTAGTGTGTGCACAGCACAGGGATGCACAAAGAGGCACCAAATGCAGGGAAGAGAAAGAGAGCTCAGGAACGCACATTTGTGTCTGTGCCCCTCAGCTGAGTCTCCTCTGTAGACACCCTCATGCTCACAGACTCCCAGCCCTGCAAGCTGCAATGTGGAATCTTCTCTGCTTATCCCAGTGCTGATCATCATGTTGCCCAGCTATGGGAAATGCTGCTGACCTGTCATCCTGGTGTCTGCTGTAGCATGAGCGAGAAGAGTTCTGTAACTGTTCTCTTCCTCCAAAGGGAGATCTCAAGGAGAGAAAAGGCTGCCTTTGGCTCTGCACTGGTGTCCTGGTTTTGGCTGGCATAGAGTTAATTTTCTTCCTAGTAGCTGGTACAGCGCTGTGTTTTGGATTTCGGTTGAGAATGATGTTGATGATAACACACTGATGCTTTAGTTTTTGCTAAGTAGTGCTTACACTGGTCAAGGACTTTTCATCTTCCCATGCTCTGCCAGGTGCACAAGAAGTGGGGAGGGAGCATAGCCAGCACAGCTGACCCTGACTGGCCATATGATTCCATACCATATGATGTCATGCTCAGCAGATAAGCTGGGGGGAGTTGGCTGGGAGTGGGGGGACCACTGCTTGGGGATGGGCTGGACATCTGTTGGCAGATGGTGAGCAATTGCATCATGCATCAAATGCTTTGTATATTATTATTATTATTAGTAGTAGTAGTATTGTTATTACTAGTAGTAGTACTAGTACTACTATTTTACTTTATTTTACTTCAATTATTAAACTGTTCTTATCTCAACCCATGAGTTGTCTCACTTTTACCCTTCCGATTCTCTCCCCCATCCCACCAGGGAGGGGGGAGTGAGTGAGCGGCTGTGTGGTACTTAATTGCTGGCTGGGGTTAAATCATGACAGTCCTTTTTGGCACCCAACGAGGGTCACGAAGTGTTTGAGATAATAACAGATTATCCAGAGTGTGTTAATGAATTTCCATCTGTTAACAGTTGCCAGTCACAATATTGATTCATCTGTTCTTGATATTAGTTTGCCTGATCTGTGCCACGCTCTTGTTCTTGCTGTACATGTTAAAGATTGGTGTTGGTTTTTGCAGTTTGCTGTGCTCTGCAGTGACTAGTGATGTTTTGCCTGGGAGATTTGTTATTAAAACAATGACCTTGAGCTTTATCTGGTATTTGCGTTTTGTACTGAAGCCATTACAGTACTTCAGGTACCACCTCGTGGAGACAATTAGCAATTATACTTCTTCCTCAGAGATATTTTTTTTTGGCGGGGAAATACAGAATGGTACCTTCGTTACCTTCTTCTATGATGCTTCCTCCTTAATTACAACAACTTTTCAGTTTCTTGAACATCCTTGGGTAGTTAAGATACTTGTATTGGTATTTCTTGGGAATATTGTTTTGGATTTGTCTAAGGTTAATAAGTAGTGTAAGAATATCATCCAGATATCTGCCCCAAGGCTGGATAGTTATGAGTGGCAGGGTGTGTGGGATAGCATGGGCAAATGCCCAGGACTGTGGGCTCCTCCACTATTTTGGAACTTTACCCCTGAACAAGTGCAGAATCCTGAAAAATTAGTAGAATATTTGGAAAAAGTATGCTGTCACCCTGGCAATTCTAGGGAGACACAAATCGCTGCAATGTGCTGGGGCCTGGTCCGTGCCTACTGAGCCCTGTTCAACACTATTCAGTAACCTCAAGGGGAAGAGAAGGTCTCTGGATTTGATGACAAAATGACAGGCACTGTGGCTACTCTAACCCCAGCAACAGGCACTGCAGCTACACGAGCCCCGGCGACAGGCACTGCGGCTACGCCAACCCCCACAACAGGTACTGTAGTTGAACCAAAGAACCAACCTATGCTGGTATCAATCACCTCTATACACAAGAAAAAATACACAAGAAAATCAGCTCATTTAGTAAAGGATGAAGATGAACCAGGGCCATCACAAGAACAGGAGGAGGAAGACACAGATCCCCTAAGTGAGATGGTAACCAGTCGATCCCTATCCCCAAGTGAGCTGTGAGATATGCAAAAAGATTTCAGTCATTGTCCAGGCGAGCACATCATCACCTGGCTGCTCCGATGCTGGGATAATGGGGCCAGTATCCTGGAATTAGAGGATAGGGAAGCCAAGCAGCTGGGATCCCTTTCTAGGAAAGGGGGCATTGACAAAGTGATTAGAAAAGGGGCAGCCTCTGGAGGCGACTCCTGTCAGGTGTGAAGGAAAGGTATCCCTTCAAGGAAGATGTTATATGTCACCCAGGCAAGTGGACCACCATGGAGAGAGGTATCCAGTACCTGAGGGAATTAGCCATGCTGGAGGTGATTTATGGAGACCTGAACAACGAGCAGTTATCCAAAGATCCAGATGAAGTCAGGTGCACATGACCCACATGGCAAAAGTTTGTACGGACTGCACCATCATTGCATGCAAATTCATTGGCAGTAATGACATGGAAAGATGGAGCAGAACAGACAGTGGATCAATTGGCTGGCCAACTCTGGCAATACAAAGAAAGTCTCTCTTCCTCCCTATGGGCCTGCGTCTCGGCTGTGGAGAAACTGCCAGACATGCTAGCCAAGAAACTATCCCGGCAGTTCCAGCGATTCAAAGAGGATATGTCCTGCTCCCCACCTGTATGGACCCGTATCTCAGCTATTAGGAGTCAGCATTCCTCAGAGAGAGGATATAGTGAATACACACCAAAGGCCACCCTGTGGTTTTACCTGCGTGACCAGGGGACATGAGGAAGTGGGATGGAAAACCTACCTTGAACCTAGAGGAACGGGTATGTGAATTGCAAGGAAAAACAATCACAGAAGGGGGTTCTCCAGGAAAATTGCTGCTCCAGTTTCCAGTGAGCAGTCCCCCAGAGAGAGTAGAAGGGCTGATTTTGTTTCCAATCTTAATAAGGGACTTTTGATTTGCATTTACAAGAAGCGAGTAATGAATGCTATGGCCAGGACTAGAGGGGCCCTGCCTCCAGCCAGGCGGAAGAAAGGGACAACCGGGTTTACTGGACTGTGTGGATTCGATGGCCTGGCACATCAGACGCACAAGAGTATAAGGCTTTAGTGGACACCGGTGCACAGTGTACCCTAATGCCATCAAGCTATGAAGGGGCAGAACCCATCTGTATTTCTGGAGTGACAGGGGGATCCCAACAGCTAACTGTATTGGAGGCTGAAGTGAGCTTAACTGGGAAGGAGTGGCAGAAGCACTCCATTGTGACTGGCCCAGAGGCCCCATGCATCCTTGGCATAGACTACCTCAGGACAGGGTATTTCAAGGACCCAAAAGGGTACTGGTGGGCTTTTGGCATAGCTGCCTTGTAGACGGAGGAAATTAAACAGCTGTCCACCTTGCCTGTCTCTCGAAGGACCCTTCTGTTGTGGGGTCGGCTGAGGGTCAAAGAACAACAGGTGCCAATTGCTACAACGGTGCACCGGCAGCAATATCGCACCAACAGAGACTCCCTGATTTCCATCCATAAGCTGATTCATGAGCTGACTGGAGAGCCAACGAGTGATCACCAAGACTCACTCACCCTTTAACAGTTCCATATGGGCAGAGCAAAAGTCTAATGGAGAGTGGAGACTAACAGTAGACTATCGGGGCCTGAATGAAGTCACGCTGCCACTGAGTGCTGCCATGCCGGACATACTAGAACTTCAATACAAATTGCAGTCAAAGGCAGCCAAGTGGTATGCCACAACTGACATTGCTATTGCATTTTTCTCAATCCCTTTGGTGGCAGAGTGCAGGCCACAGTTTGCTTTCACTTGGAGGGGCGTCCAGTACATCTGGAATTGAATGCCCCAGGGGTGGAAACACAGCCCTACCATTTGCCATGGACTGATCCAGACTGCATTAGAACAGGGTGAGGCTCTGGAACACCTGCAATACATTGATGACATCATCATATGGGGCAATACAGCAGAAGAAGTTTTTGAGAAAGGGAAGAAAATAGCCCAAATCCTTCCAGAGGCTGGCTTTGCCATAAAACAAAGTAAGGTCAAGGGATCTGCACAGAGGCATACAAAGGATCCGAGTCCCGCTATACTCCAACTGAAAAAGAGATATTGCAGCATATGAAGGGGTTCAAACTGCTTCGAAAGTGGTTGGTACTAAAGCACAGCTCCTCCTGGCACCCCGACTGCCAGTGCTGGGCTGGATGTTCAAAGGGAGGATCCCCTGTACGCATCATGCAACTGATGCTACATGGAATAAGTGGGTCGCAACACAAGGGGCTCAAATAGGAAACCCCAGTCACCCAAGAATCTTGGAAGTGATCATGGACTGGCCAGAAGGCAAAGATTTTGGAATATCACCAGAGGAGGAGGTGACACATGCTGAAGAGGCCCCACCCTATAATAAACGACCAGAAAATGAGAAGCAATATGCCCTGTTCACTGATGGGAAAGCATTGGAGGTGGAAGGCTGTGGTATCAAGTCCTCTACGACAAGTTGTAGAAATTGCTGAAGAAGAAGGTGAATTGAGTCAGTTTGCAGAGGTGAAAGCCATCCAGCTGACTTTGGATATTACTGAACGAGAAAAGTGGCTAGTGCTCAATCTCTATACTGACTCACGCATGGTGGCAAATGCCTTATGTGGGTGGTTGCACCAATGGAAGCAGAGCAACTGGCGGCACAGAGGCAAACCCATCTGGGCTGCCGCACTGTGGCAAGATACTGCTGACCAGGTAGAGAACTTGGTTCTAAAAGTACATCACGTACTCACATACCCAAGAGTCAGGCCACTGAAGAACATCAAAACAACCAGCAGGTGGATCAGGCTGCTAAGATTGAAGTGGCTCAGGTTGATCTGGACTGGCAACATAAGGGTGAATTATTTCCAGCTCGGTGGGACCATGACACCTCGGGCCATCAAGGAAGAGATGCAACATATAGATGGGCTCGTGATCAAGGGGTGGACTTGACCATGGACACTATTGCACAGGTTATCCATGAATGTGAAACATGTGCTGCAATCAAGCAAGCCAAGAGGTTAAAGCCTCTCTGGTGTGGAGGATGATGGCTGAAATATAAATATGGGGAGGCCTGGCAGATTGATTATATCACACTCCCACAAACCCACCAAGGCAAGCACCATGTGCTTACAATGGTGGAAGCAACCACCGGATGGCTGGAAACATATCCTGTGCCCCATGCCGCTGCCTGGAACACTATCCTGGGCCTTGAAAAGCAAGTCCTATGGCGACATGGCACCCCAGAAAGCATTGAATCAGACAACAGGACTCATTTCTGAAACACCCTCATAGACACCTGGGCCAAAGAGCATGGCATTGAGTGGGTATACCACATCCCCTATCATGCACCAGCCTCTGGAAAAATTGAACAATACAATGAACTGTTGAAGACTACACTGAGAGCAATAGGTGGTGGGACATTCAAACATTGGGATACACATTTAGCAAAGGCCACCTGATTACTCAACACTAGGGGATCTGCCAATTGAGCTGGCCCTGCCCAGTCCAAACTTTTACACACTGTAAAGGGGGATAAAGTCCCTTTAGTGCACATAAAAAATATGCTGGGGGAGACAGTCTGGGTTACTCCTGCCTCAGGCAAAGGCAAACCCATTCATGGGATCGCTTTTGCTCAAGGACCTGGGTGCACTTGGTGGGTGATGCGAAAGGATGGAGAAGGCCAATGTGTACCTCAAGGGGATTTGAATTTGGGTGAATATAGCCAATGAACTGAATTGTATAAAGAAAATTGCTATATAATACTGTATGTCATCACTTCTATGGTTGCTATATGCCATATCAACAGTATTACAGTAAGGATCACCCAGATTAATGAAGAGTGAACTTTGAGGAAACCAAGAAAAGTGCAGCGGTGATGGAACCAGAACTGGCTTCAGCATGCAACAATCGAACACCACACACCATCTCTCTTGCCGTGAAAGACTGTTATGACAGATGAAGCCCAAAGTCAGGGACTAAATGAACTCAATGAACATTTTAGAGGGATGGTCCATAGACTAAGGAAATGATATCTATGTATAAATATCAAAAGACTGGAAAAGTGGTAGTGATTAATTAGAATGTATTGGAAAGTATAAGACCTGGGCATGACGTATATCATATGGACTAAGGGACAGCTGACCCAAACTGGCCAAATGGCTATTCCATACCATATGACATCATGCTCAGTAGATAAGCTGGGGGGACCTGGCCAGGAGAGGGAGGACTGCTGCTTGGGGACGGGCTGGACATCGGTCGGTGGGTGATGAGCAATTGCATCGTGTATCACTTGCTTTGTATATTATTATTGTAGTATTATTATTATCATTATTATTATTATTATTATTACTACTACTACTACTACTACCACCACCACCACCATTCTATTTTATTTTACTTCAATTATTAAACTGTTCTTATCTAAACCTACGAGTTTTCTCACTTTTACCCTTCCAATTCTCTCCCTTATCCCACCAGTGGGTGCAGAGGTGAGCGAGCGGCTGCGTGGTGTTTAGTTGCTGGCTGGGGTTAAACCATGACAATCAGGTTGCTCAAAGTCCTGTCCAATCTGAATTTTAACACTTTCAATGATGGGGCACCCACAAATCCTCTGGGCAACCTGTTCCAGTGTCTCACCACCCTCATTATAACACATTTCTTCCCTATGTCCAATATAAACCTACCCTCTTTCAGTTTAAAACCCTTGCCCCTTGTCCTGTCACTACCGGACTTGGTAAAAGTCTCTCTTCGCTTTACTTATAAGCCCCCTTTATATACTGAAATGCCTCAGTAAGGTCTCCCTGGAGCCTTCTCTCCTCCAGACTGAGCAACCCCAACTCTCTCAGTCTTTATTCACAGCAGAGGTGTCCAGGCTGGTGAGGGCTCCGTGGCAGGTGGGCTAGTTTTCCAGGCACAGGCAGTGGCTGCTGGCATCGGGTCCAGCTCTCAGGGGTGCTCTTCATCCTCTTTTCAGAATACATATCCAAAGAGATATGTACCCCTGCACAGACAAAACCCCTGCCTGTGCTGAGAACACTCACGCTGGCAGTGTTTGGGTGCAGATAGGACAGACTGACTCTCTTTCTCCAAAGCAAGGCCAATAGCTGGGAAGGTTCATCATCACAGTCTGAGTTCCTGGGTCACCTGGGCTGAGATGAGCGCTTGGAGTTCATGGCATTCACCTAACAGGGTGCCTTCTGCTGGTAAGTTCACTGGTAGGGAGCTGTCACTATTGGTGCTTCTCACTTTCTATGGCATCTCATCCCTCGTTTTTGTTCCTGACCTTGCTCTGCCTATGTCTTTCAGTGTGTCTGCTCTTGTCGAGGCAGGATCACTTTATATAATACTTGCAACAGTAAGAAGGTGTTTCAGAAAAGAGTGCCCATGAATTGAGAAGGCAGTTAAAACATCTTACAGCAGAAATCTCAGTAGAATTTGATCAATAACTAATTTGGCACTCCAGAATACTCTAGCTCTAAATGCTTCATGGCTAATAGCAGCCATCTAACACAGAAGTTTGGCAAAAAAAGCCAACCAACAACTCACTGTTTTATCTTCCTCCACAGACAGGTAACTACACCACACAATACCATTCCAAGCAGCATGGAGCCCAGGACTGCCACGACGCCTTCTACGCAGTACTTCTGGACATCCTTAGCATCTGCAGCATTTGTGTTTCTCTTGTCATCCCCACCTAGAGGAACAACTCTGTATGTCAGTGTGTCCTGCATACTACTGGCAATCTCACAGGAGGTCTGACATTGCCAGGAGATGTTCTTTCTCACTTTCTTAGCATCTCTGAACAAGGGAACATCCCGGGGATGCAACATGTCCTGGGTTTTCCAAAGGAAACTCCCAAAGTCATTGTAAATAAATGCACTCTGGACCCTCTCTTTCTCCTCTCAGCTCTGCTTACACTCTGGGATGGCTGTAATCCAGTTTTCCCAGTGTCACACGTTTGCTCCCCCTTCTTAGTCACCTTTCACATTTGCACATAATTTCTTTTGCTCTTGCCCACCTTCACTCTCCAAGGCTTACTAGTGCTGCTGCATGGAGGCACTCTCTGACTTTTTGGGACAAGTTGTCTCACTGAACAGAACTCATAAGGCCAGATGGAGAGCATGTGGGGGGCACAGCTGTTTGACCAATCGCCCCTTTGAGTGAGATGGACAAAACCCATCCCTGCATCAGGGAGTGATGCCTCCAGCTCTCCCTCCCCAGCCCAGCACCCACATCCCGAGGGGACAGAGTCAGGCCCTCTAAGGAGACACCTGAACCTTGCTCTCCCCCTTTGCCTTTTCTCCAGCATGGGCACCGCTTGCATGCCCCCAGTTTTCAGGACTTGTCTCCCATTTATGGACCCCTGCAAGACTGCTCAGTACCTGGATTCTTCAGTGCTGGATCTGCGAGTCAGTGTATCCTTTTGGACCTCAGTTCACAGGAGACATCCCCTCTGTTGTGCCTAGGGTCTCTAGGGACTCATGGCAAGCTCTGGGATGCAGGTATTGAGCGAGGTACACTTGATTAAGAGTCACATTTCCCATCATCTGCTGAGTGTGGTTCAGATGGTCTTGTTCCCAAAATGGCAAAGTTCTGAAATTCCTGTGAACAGAGTGTAGTGGGAGATGAGCCTCTCTCTGCATCCAGAGAAGGTTACCAGCATCTCTCTGGCACACTGATAGCAATAACCTCCACACCCCAGAGATGACAGTCATCCTCAGAGAGCCGTTCCTGGCTTCTTTTAGAACACTTGCTCTGTACTAGTAGTTTGGCTGCTGACACGATGTACAGTAGCAGGCACCATGGGAAGAGCCTGCAGACACACAGTGATTTTGATGTACAACACTGGATGCCCAAGGGACAGCAATTACCCGGTATGCTTGTTTGTGTCGCCCCTCTTTTGTCATCAGAGACTGACACTGCATGACTGCTTCCTTCATGAAAGGCCTCCATCTCCAGAGTCTTGCAGTCTGTCTCTTTAGAAAGAAAGTGGGTCACTTTAATTAGAAGTAACCATTGCTTATCAGGAACGTGATATCTTCAGGAGGCAATACTTCTCAAAATACATTAATAACGTCTAGAAACAAAGCCTGGACATTTGGGTGTGCACCTAGTCACTAGTCCAAACAAAGTGTCATGAATGGATAAAAATTAAAGAGCTAGACACTTTCCAGTTTACCAGTAGATGGCAAAACCTGACTTGCTGAGACTAGGAGGTTGCATGTGATCTTCTTGTTCACATTCCACTTAGTGCATTTTTGGCAAACTGCAGGATGATGGTGGATTACTTCCTTCAGAGAGGATAGGAAAACACTGCAGGTCCCATCATGCCAACTCCATCACACAGTAAGGGTAACAAACATATACAGTAGACTGAACCACCAGCTCTTGCAACCATATTCTGGGCACTTTCACAAGTGGCAGTGAAGAGCCCACAGTCTCCCAAAACAAGAGGAAAACCACAGCCAAGTTATCTAAAACACAACAGAAACAGACAGCTAAACCACCCAAGACTGAATTAACAGCCCTTCATTTTAGCTGCCTTCAAGTTAGGTGTCCAGCCTCAAGCTGGGTGTCCAGCTTTCATCTGTCCCTGACACCCAGGTGTCACCAAGAGTCCTCAAACATCAAGGACAAATATCCAACAGGGCTGAACCAGGTTGTGAAGCTGGGGCTGCTCCGATCCTGGCCAGGGCACGCCTGCAGCCCTGGCAAAGTCTGCCAGTTTCAGTAACCTCAAGCTGCCTGCCCACCACTGCTCAGTGATCCACCGCCCAAGGGCACTCTCCCCTCCAGCGACTGGCAGCAAGGCGTGAGCACTGCCAGTTCTTGCCAGCTGGATACCAACATCTGCTCAGAACAGCTCTGACCAGTAATGGTGTAACTGGGGCAGCAGCTGTCTCTGGGACTCAGTTTGAACTGCAACTGGTAGGAAGGACTCTGGACCATCTCTGTGGCTTGCCAGCGCCTTCAAGGTGTGAAATCAAGTGTCAGTGCAACGAGACTCTGATCGATCCTTTTCTGCTGTGTAGGCTCCGGTTTGCTCATACATGTACCTAAAACTTCAGGTTCCTAAGTCTTCTGGTTAAGCGTGCTACATACCCACCATGTGCTGCTCTCTCCAATTTCTTCAGGATTTTCTTTAGGACTTCTGATGACCTCTATGAAGATTTCCCTATTTTAGCTTTACACTTTGCTCTTTGAGGACCTTAACAGAAAGTATTAAGTTAAATTTCTCATAAATAAAATATTGAAAATGAGTGCTTAGTCTGTGAAGTCAGTCAAGACTGACTACTCACCCCTGAGCTGCCAGAAGAGCTCCAGCACAGGATCCAGCCGAGAAGCTGGAAAAGCCCTCCCAGTGGACACATCTTCAAACACCCATGAGACATTTCCATCACATATTGTGGTATACATTGTCATAACTGAATGGCAGAGAACGTAAGGGGATCACATAATAACATGGCACACACATGCAAGTCTGTATTCTCACACCTGCAAGAGACACCTCTCTGACATTTGGGCTTTCACCTGGCAGATCTCAAAGGAAATAAAAAGCCATAATGTACCCATGTGCTCTCCCGGTGGGACAGTACTGGAATCCAGTCAGGAAGCTGTATAACCATCGACTACAGCCACATCTATACACAGAAAAGAGCAGCTCCTGTGAAATAGACCAATATACTTCTTCAGATCTGAACAGCAGTGAAGGCAATTCCAACATGGGATTACTCCATGGCATTTGTCCCTCCCTTCCACTCAGGACCATCTTGCAGACAGTTACTGAGTGCCTGCCGTGGCACCATGCTGGTCCAGAATGAACCATGCACGGAGCTGTTGGGAGAAAGGACTCCATGGAGCTCACATCAGCTCTCAAATCGACCCCAACAAGACCACTGGCTTTGCAGCTGGCACTGGAAGCAGCGCAGGGTGGGAGCAGCTGGCAAAAACAGTTTTGCAAGGCAAAGTGCCCCACGGCACATCACTGATCCTGACCCATTCCCTTTCTGCTCTTCTGCATGTCTGAGGATTGCCCAATAAAATATTGTTAAATTTCATATGAACTGAATATAAAACCTAAATGCTCGTTCATTCAAGTGACATACCTGTGGGATCACCTTGAAGCTCACAGACAGATCAAGTGGAAAAGTTGGGTAGCCATCACCTATAGGCACATCTGTAATCAGGTATGTTTCCATTACATGTTGTAATCTACTTCTTCCTCAGCAACCTGCAGTGACTGGAGGGGGGTCAGGTAGTGACATGGATGGAGATTTCCAAAGCTGCAGAGGGGCCTGGGTGACCTGTTAGCTGCACCTGGAAGCTTTCAAAATAATGTTTCCAGGCATGTGCAAACATATGGCCCCTCAGGGATTTCTTACTGTGAGAAAGGAAGCCCACACAAAAGCACTGGAGGAAAAAATGATCATTCACAGTCTAGTGGAGAAGAGCCTGCTGGCCAGAGAGGGGCTGCATTAGGTCTGCCCTGTCTGTTCCCCTGGGCAGCATGTTGGAGACCTGGGTTCATCCAAGGAGAACACTGCAGGGCTAGAGCAGACATGCTTCTGTTTTCCAGATTGTGCATCTCCCGAGCACCCCGCTGTGGGACATCCCCGAGGCCGGAAGCCGGGATCCAGCTGGGGAGCAGCCGAGCCACGGCCCCGGGCACTGCTGTGACCGGCCTGAGGGAGAAGCGTTCCCGGCCCCGCTGCTTTCCTAGCCCCGGCCCTTGCTGCCTCAGCCCCGCGGCCCCAAGGTGCTACACCCTGTTCTCTGCACTCCGAATGGAGCACCCCGGGCGTCCCGGGCTCGCAGAGCCACCAGGAGAAAGAGAAGGAAGAGACAAGCGGGGTCCACAGTCCCCCCCCCCCCCCCCCGCCCCGTGCTCACACCACGCTGCCACCCTTGCTCCCCGCCTCCACCCCCTGCTGAGCTACTGAGTCTGGCGGGGCTCCGTCACCTGACGGTCGCTCTTCCTCCCGGAGCCCCCACCCTCCCCACCGGGCCGGGCCGGACCGGGCCGGGGCTGCGTGGGGATGGCTCCTGGGGTGCCCTGTCCCAGCCCGGCACAGGGCAGCTCTGTCGCACAGCGAAGGTGAGGGTGACCGTGATTGGCCCCGCCGTCCCGTCACACCTGGACTGCCCCATCCCACCTCCCTCATGGGGCGGTGGGCAGCGGAGGTGGCTCGCCTCATGGGGAGCCGTGGGGAGGAACACCCGGCCCCTCTTTCCTCCCCTCCTCCCCTCCTCCGCAGCTGCGCTCTCTTCGCTCTGCTCAGCCAGCACCGGGGCCGGCGGCCGGCCTGGCTGAGAGGCGGCCCTCTCTGCCGCCGGGCCCGCGTGTTCTGGTACAGGCAGGTAGGGAGGGGCCGGCGCTGAGGCCAGACCGTGCAGGGGTGGGGAATGCTGGTCCTGCAATGTGGGCCTCCTCTTCGCAGCGCCCCCGACACAGAAGCACCGCAGCTGTGCGCTGCCCGCCAGGTACTTACACACAGGGAGTGACTGTGAAATGCACAAAGTTGGAGTGCTGTGACTCATGAGGTGAGCAGAGTTTGTGCTCCAGCAGTGCTCCATCCACAGGGCCCCTGGGTGGTTTGTTGCCCTCCAGAGCTCACATAGTTCTGCGTGTGCTCGGCTACATACAAGTCATTTACTTCCCTGAAGTCCAGGCCATGAGGGTTTTTTTTACCTGTTTAGTTATTCCATATATAAAACATAAAAGTAGTTAAAGTAGCATTTTAAATTGCATAGTGGTGTCTTCAGCATATGTGGCAATTCATCTGTGTCTTAGTCAACACCTCAGCTTGAGGCTCATCACTACTACCAACAATTTCTCAGGACAATCCCTTGCTCAGAGAAAGCAGTTGCTATTTTGGTCTTAAGTGGTTTAAGGAAAATATTTTTAGGCAATTGTTTCCTAACTTGTAATTTCTAATTGTCTCTTCATATATTAGGAAAACCAAATCGCCAAGTCGCAGAAAGATGAGTACTTTATGAGAGATCATTCATTAATCCACCTTTCTGTGAATCACACTTCTAAGAGGGTCTTCCTATGTTATCAAGTATTACAATCTGCACATCTTTCTCATACAAAATTTCTGATAAGTATCTATCTTTGAGTTTTCACAGAAAGTATCCTCCTACCCATTTAGTGACTGGAGAAAAGAGGTAAAGCTAACCTTAGTGTGGGTATTTTTATCACTTCACCCCAAGTTGAATGCACCAGAATAATGAGGCAAAGCCATGCCTTGAAAAAAAGGGTCAACAGGACTGCCACAGTTGCTGTCTTGTGGCTGCAATGGTACGAGGTGGGAACACTGCATGCTCCCAATTAAATCCTGGTTACTAAATGACCGAAGGAAAAGTTTATAGGTGGAATTTTGCAGTTCTTACTCAGGCAGAAGTGCTTGTGTAAATCAACAGAATATAAATGTTAAGAGGAATGAGTCGCTGATTGGGACTAATGTATCTGGCATTTCATGTCACCCTGAAACTCCTATCGTTATTTAGGGGATTCTCACTTCAGTGCAGCAAAACTGAAGACTAGCCCAGGTTAATCCTGATGCAGTAAGTTTTTTGGCTTGGAAGAGAGTCTGACCTTAACACTCACAACAAACAGACTTTGCTAAATGTCTTTGCAAGTTGTGGGTTGTTTTGTCAAATAAGTCACAAGACAGAAAATGAAACTTTTAAATCTTTTTTTTTAAACTTGGGTTTAAAAATGAAACTTGGCAGCATGGAAGCCTCTTGCCTGTGTGCACTGGGGCGGTTCCCTCTTGTGCAGATCAAAGTACTTCCAAAAGCTGCATCCCTGCCATGTACAGCCGTTACCAATGAATTATGGAGTCTGCACGCTTGCATTTCCTCCTTCCACACAAGGGTGGCAGGAACAGAAATTGAGAAGGGAGGCAGCACTGCCTATCTTGAGTGCACAGGCACTCAGGTCAGCAGCCGGGCAGACTGGGTGATACGGGATGGGCACAGGAGGAGGAGTGCTCAGAGAAGGTGCTTGTAAAGCCCAGCAAGGCAGCCTAGGATGATGTATAAAGCCTTTTCTGCCTGGCTTCTGTACCCTTCAGTTGCAGCTGTGGAGCAGAGTTGTAATAAGACTGGCTTTGTGGCCTGTCCTTTGTGTAGTCTGATATGCTCTGAGAAGATCGTTGCAAGTCAGACTCCACGTGGGCCTTAATGCTGTATTCAGCCAGAACAAGTTTGGGTATTTTCGAAAGGTGTTCTTCCCCTTTGTTGACAGTCTGCAGAGCTTAACCTGGTTCTCTTTACATCATACTGTTATCCTTGATCTCTTTTTTTTAATTCTTCCTAAGTTATTGATCCCCCCAGTCCTTTGAAAATACCATTTTCCAAGAAAATAATAAAATCAGTATTTCAGTATTTTAAAAAAGAAGCATGTTTTGTATTTTATCTATAATATAAAAATATTGTGTGAATATAGTTCAAAATACATTTTTCTGTCTTTGATATGAGAAGGATGCCTAGGGAGAAGTATATACTCTTTTTGCTTTCTGCATTTTTGAGTAAAACAAGGCCTTGTCTTCTCAAATGTTGCTTCAGGAACCTTCTGGTGAAAGAGACTGAAAGATAGTGAGTCTTTGATGACAGGTATTTGTCTAAATACAGTATTTAAAACTGATTGAAATACAAATGTGTCTTCTTTTGCTTTTGCTATTGAATCAAATGTAGCATCTCTGACCTCACAGATACACTAGTTCTCCAGATTCCCATGGGCTATATGGGAAAGTGTCTGAAATAGCAGTCCATGGTCAGTTCTGCTTTCCCATCCATGTGGACAACCGGCTAGGTAAGCATGCTCAGATGTGCAGGTCCTGCCCTGCTCCAGCGACCAGACTCTTGCTTGAGTTCTCAGACACTTCCAACATCATCAGCTCCACGGCCAGTGAGTCTTGTCCTGAGGCTGAGTTCAGCAGGCGTGTAGACTTGTCCACAGAGTTTTCCAGGAAAACCAACGTAACCTAACTTTGTGATATTACATAGAGTCAGAAGCAGCACTGGGAAGAGATGAGGAAGTAAAGCCTAAAACTTCCAGCTGCTTTTTTTTCTAACATGAAATAAAGAAAAAGGCACAACTGTAATAACCTTGCCAATTTCTTTTAGTTATGTTACATGGTTAGCTGCTGACATTGTCAGAAATAATGAAATGTTAGAAAAGCCAAAGGAAAGTCCCGGGTAAAAGTCACTGTGGTAGGCAGTGAAACTCATCAAAGCATTACTAACCTACAACTAACTTTTAAGGTTTTTTATTGATTACTTTCAAGTGGTATATCAAAATTTAGTGATGCTTCTTCAAGTGTGGATGCTCATTCATCAGTGTGGTCTCCAGAGCAAGGTTTACAAAGATGCTTTTTCTCTCTAGGTATTGGCTAGCACAAGCCATGTTGCCCATGTAACAACTAAAACAGCTGATGCAAAGTGTGTGTACAGGTAGGCTACTTACTAGTTATCGAAGTCACTGCTGTTGCATGTAATAATGAACCAATGAATTTCATTCTCTTTCCAGTACTCTTATTAAGAGGGGGGAAAAGAAGGAATTCTGTGCTTCTAGGGCAGTTACAAAAAAAGGCCCAGAATGTGAGAAAACATATTTTGTGTGATTTTTATCCCAGACTGTAAGGGTAAGCTTTACCTAATGCAATATACTTTAAAAGTGGAAAAAAAAAATCTTAAATTCTACTTGAACAGTAGAATAGTAGCCCCTCCAAACCCCTGTGCTCGAAACCAAAGGACTAGGATCATGGTAGGTTTGGGTGCATGTTGCCTCTTGTCCCCCTTCTGTTCTTGTCTTTACACTTGCACCACCCAATGGTATGTGTTACATTGCAAAGCCTTATAGAATATTTTCCAAATGATGTTGTTCTGTAGTTTGTTTGTTTGATTTTTTTTTTCTTTTCATTCCCAGAGACATCAAGGTAAATTTCAGGAGTTCCTCTCTTTCTTCTGAAGATGGCATAGAGATATACTGTGAGTAATATTTCATAATCCATCTGGACTGCTGAAAGCCTCAATGGATGGTGAGGAGCTAGAAGAAGTAAGAGGCTTGGAAGATGGAGGAGTCTGTATTGTACAAGCCACAATGGGAAGATGAGGGCTGCTGGTATGGGAAACTGCAGACCTGCTGTTTGTCTTTCAGTCATATCTTCTACATGTAGCTACTAGGCTTTGAATGTGGTTTGGGATTAGGATGGACATTAAGATTATGAAGAATAAGGAGCTCCGCATGGGAAGGAGCGAGGCATGTTGTGCAATCCAGAGCGGAAAGTTGAGGAGTGGCATAGGCAGATCTTCTGTTGGTCTTTCAGCAAAATGATTTGACTACAGATTTTAGCATGTGATCAGGAGGAGATGAAGGGTTAGGGTAATGAAAAACAGGGAACTCAAAATGGGAAAGAGCGTGCATGTTGCATAGTCTGGGATGGAAAGTGGAAGCCTGGCCCAGGAGTCTGCAGGTTTGTGTTTGTCTTGCATTGGGAGCATACACCCTCCAAGCTTAGCATGTGAGTCAACTGTAGAGAAATGTCTATGATAATGTGGCTTCGAAAAGAGGCTGAACTTTAAACTTCTGTATTATTTCTCACTGCAGCAGAAAAAATAATTTGCATATTATTTTAATAAATAATAAAACTGAACAATTTAAGTTGCTGTTCTAATGATGTTAACAACCTAGAATGCAGCAACTGTTCATTTGCATTTCATTAAAACACTGTGTAATCAGGGAATCCATTGTCATCTGAAGTGGAGGGAATATAATTTTCACTGAAAAGTGAGTACTTGTAGAGCTTTTGTTTTTAGTAAAAATGCTGAGTTACCGAAATACTTGAAAACATACATTTCTGTAGAGCTGCATTTTGTTAGGTGAACCTAATCAGGTAAGGAATAAATTGAATGTTGATCCTTCATAAAGTAAAACGTTCTCAGAAAATGTTATAGTGTCTAATAAGAAGATGGGTTTAGATGAATTATATCAGGAAAGAAGATTTTTAAAAATTATTTTTAATCATAACCTTTTTCTCTGTAGATTGAGGATCTTTTTTACAATATAAATACAAGGAGAAAAGCTTTGAAAAATACAAGTTAAGAGTTTGCAAAAATACTGGAAGCTTGTAGCAGGTACACTGAAATAAGAGGCTCCAATTTTTTCTAGTGGCATGGAAAGCATTGGACTTTTTCAGAGGGACCGGAATGGGTGTGGTGTGGTATGTTTTTTGTTGTTGTTTCTTGGTGGTTTTTAGTCTTTGTTAGTGTACAGTGTCCAATTTGATACAGAAAATGCAGAGGAGAAACACTGTAGTCAGCCTATTACTATTGTTAGTAAGAATTCCAGCAAACAAGTGGTGATAGACTTGAATGAGTGAACTCTCCATGAGCTTGCCTGAACAGAAGCTAAGTAAAAACTGTGCAAGAGCACTGAGATTTGGCTGAATAGTAATTTTTCCTTCTCCAAAAAATCACGTTAGCTACCAGACATCATGTTCCCTTACTGGGTCTCTTTGTTGCATCTTTTGTCATGTGCAGAGGCTTTGCAAGCAGGATCTATGCAATTTAACCAAAAATCTGATTTACACTTTTGGTAAACACAAAAGGTGGCAAAGAGTAGCAGGACACTATGAGAGGCCTTGGCATGCTCCCTGAAGGAGATACTTCAGGGTCTTTGCTGGCCAAGAAGGCTTCAGCCAGGAGGTGGAGGGTGGGGGTCTGCTGCTTCATGGACTGGGCTGATCTGAAGTCTTGCTGAGCACCTGTCTTCCAACTCATTGTTTTTTTCCATTAGGATTTTACATCTTTTCATGTTGATTTTCTGCTCTTTAATTCCTGAGTTCCTAACCGTCCCACTTAAAACAGTCCAAGCTCTATCTGCATTTTACCCTTCTCACCTTGTAAGGTTCAACTCTGTTCTTTCTCACAACTTAGCAATTTCCCTGCAAGTCTGAGACAAGGATGCACAGCTGTCCTGTGTCAAAGGTCAGCCTTGGATCAGACAGCTTGGATCAGACTCCTCTGGGTAGGGGAGTAGAGAAGGGCAAGCCAGCTGATGTTCAGATACTTCTCCGTAGTAGTTGAGAGTTGATTCTATTATACTGAAGAGGCTTTGCTGTTCTGATTGAACCTACACAGTGGAACTGAACCTATGGTTACAGGTTACAGGTTATTTATAAATAACCAGTTCCTATGGTTACAGGTTATTTATAAACGGAAAACTTAACTGTATCTAGCTATTTAATCTACAAAAGCTCAGTTTGGTTCAAATCGTATTACTTTCTAGTAAGAAATTCTTTGCCCATGTTACTAGCTGCTTTTCAGCATTCAGGGGAAGTAGCCTTTCCTTTCACATACTGCTGTCTTATTTCTACCTATTTTTCAGGTATGCCATCTATAACTTAGACATCAGCTTTTCAGTTAAAAAGGAATGTGAAGTGTTTATAACTATAACCATGCCCACCTTGACTCTAGCCTGGGACCCCATGTTAAGCAGCAAACAGGGCTGTCATGCTTTAACCCCAGTAGGCAGCTAAGCACCACACAGCCGCTCGCTCTCTCCTCCCCCTAGCAGGATGGCAGCAGGGAGAGTTGGAAGGGTAAAACTGAGAAAACTTGTGGGTTGAGATAAAGACAGATTAATAATTAAAAAAAAAAGTAAGTGAAAAAAAAAACAACAACAAAGAGAAAGGAAAATAAAACCCAAGAAATTACAAGTGATGCAAAAGAAAACTATTGCTCACCACCAACTGACCGATGCCCAGCCAGTCCCCGAGCAGCGGTAGCCCCTGCGAACGTCCACCCCCTCAGTTTTATTGCTGAGCATGACATCATATGGTGTGGAATATCCCTTTGGCCAGCTGTGGTCAGCTGTCCCAGCTGTGTCTCCTCCCAGCTTCTTGTGCACCCCCAGCCTGCTCACTGGCAGGGCAGTCTGGGGAGCAGAAAAGGCCTTGGCGCTGTGTAAACGCTGTTCAGCAGTAAGTAAAACATCCCTATGTTATCAAGACTTTTCAGCACAAAATTTAACTCTATCCCAGCCCAAACCAATATATATATATATATATATATATATGAAAGTGACAGAAAAGTTGTTGTACTGTTTCTTTTGCAATGTGGGCGTAGTGTATAGAGCCTTCCCTTGTACTGAAATGTTGAAGAGTACATGCAGTTTGTATAGAAAACACATTAGTTAAACGTAAACAAATGTATTTGTCAGGAATTTGGAGTTTTCTATGTAGCCAATATTTCATTCTCTTGGCTTGATGAGATGTTTTAGCCTTTTTTGAGAGTCTGGTTCCCAATAACTATACGATAGAGGCTGCAGTAGAGTACCTTTGTGGCATTCTTGATATTTATTTACTGATGTTCTTATGTTCCTCACTTTCAAAGATAGAGCATCAGCCTGAGTGGGTCTGATGTTGTCTAGCAAATCTTGTAGCCCTGTGCCATTTCTATCTATTGCTTTTCTGGACACAAATAAGTAAGTAATGAGGTAGAACATCATAACAACATGATTTTTGTTAGAAATGTTATTGTCAAGCTTAATGTAGGTCTGAAACTTCAGTCAGAACTGTGAATCGCTTGATACCCATTCCCGCTCTCTTTAGTGACACCATGTCAGATGTTAGAACCTTATCAAGTGTCTCAGCAGTGGACAATGTTAGGTCCATCTTTGGTAATGCTGTTAAAAGGTATGTTGACCATCAAGTTTCATTTTGACATAAAGTCTTCTAGTTGTCCTGGTTTTGGGTGGGATAGAGTTAGTTTTCTTCCTAGTAGCTGGTATAGTGCTGTGTTTTGGATTTAGTACGAGAATAATGTTGATAACACACTGATGCTTTAGTTGTTGCTAAGTAGTGTTTATACTAGTCAAGGACATTTCATCTTTCCATGTTCTGCCAGGTACACAAGAAGCGGGGAGGGAGCATAGCCAGCACAGCTGACCCAAACTGGCCAAAGGGCTATTCCATACCATATAACGTCATGCTCAGTAGAGAAACTGGGGAGAGTTGGCCGGAGGGCAGCGCTCATTGCTTGGGGATGGGCTGGACATCTGTCGGTGGGTGGTGAGCAATTGCATCGTGCATCACTTGCTTTGTATATTATTATTATTATTATTATTATTATTACTACTACTACTACTACTACTACTACTACTACTACTACTATTGCTATTGCTATTGCTATTATTTCTACTACTATTTTACTTTAATTATTAAACTGTTCTTATCTCAACCCATGAATTTTCTCACTTTTACTCTTCCGGTTCTCTGCCCCCATCCCACTGGGGGGTGGGGGGAGTGAGTGAGCAGCTGTGTGGTGCTTAGTCCTGGCTGGGGTTAAACCACAAAACTAGTAAACGTCCCTCCCCCTTCTCTTTTAAAGAACAGAAGCTGTGCTAACTTTTCGTATGTTTCCTTCAAGGTGAATTACAGAGAAGAGGGGGTGTTGCAATAATAAAGAGCTCTCCCTTGTCTTGCAGAATGTGTGATACCATATCAAAGGAAAGAGGGAAGTTTTTCCTTTAGTGCATTTAAGAGAACCATCTACTTGTAATGTGTTAATCTAAAAAGCACAAGCTGTACCTGTGTTCTTTGTGGGTTCCTAGCTTCTTCCTACACCATGAGAGTCTCACCTCTTCTTACTACAGTCTGCTGTTTGATAAATTTCTAAGTCTCCTTGAATTTGTTTTCTTGAAATCTTCTGTTTTAATATTTTGACAAAAACTACACTAGCTGAGGCTGACTAAACCATCCAGAAAAGCTGAAAAAAACCCCCCACCTGGTCATCTTTTGAAAAATTTATCTGCCTCTTTGGGAAGAATTCTCTCTTTATGAAATGTTCAGCTGTGAAGAATTCATAGCACTGACCTGTGGAATGAATTTCTCTGAGGTATCCCATGAATACCTAGATGTATTTTTATACATGAAAACACCTCTAGAAAATGCAGCAAAATAGACTACTGGTAAGGTCTGCAGTGTTGTTCATATTTCCTTGCTATACATCTGCTTTGGTCTTTTGCTAATGCTTGTTTGATACATGTTTTTCTTCACACAGTTCTGAATAAATTGTTCATTTCAACTTAATTTTTTTGATCACATGTTTCAAGTGAAACTCTTATTTTACCTAATTGCAGATGTTTTTTAATCTAGCTTATTATATAGACTTAAATATTGAATGCAAATAAAAATCATTGCTTCAGTAACAAGAAGGCAGATCTCCCATCCACCAAGGTGTGGAGCTTGGTGGACCATCTAGCCCAGGCTAGGCTATCAAACCACGCTTATTCTTAATGTGTCTTTTTTTGTGTGTGTGGCATAATGCATCCCTTTTATTCTATACAAAACAGAAACGCTCCAAGTGCCATAGAACCCACCTGTCACTCTCAGTTTTTCATAATCAATGTTTTCATTCTCCCTTTAAACATGAACTTTTGTCATCAAAGATTAACACCTGTGTATCTAAGTTTCACACAATTTTACAAAGCACCTGTCCATGGGCACTGTCCATGGCTCCTAGGAAGTGACAGGATGGGCTTGAAGCCACGAGGAAGCTGCCAGAACAACCCTAAATTAAGATCACTGTTGTTTCTCCAGGCACCCCTGGATTTGACCCCTGGAGAAGCCACTGAAGCCCAAAGTAGAGAAAACATTTTGATGACGAAGCTGGAAAAAGCACAGAAGAGCCCCTTGTCTGGAGGCATGGTGGGCTTGGGAAATCAAGAACCTGAAGAAAATATGCCCAGGAGACAAGAGAAGAGAACAACACCCAACTCTCCAAGAAATCCCCGTGAGCACTGCAGCGGGAAGAGAGTGTGCTCTGACACTGAGGTGTGGGAGAAGCTGAACGGAAGCCAACCAGCCCGTCAGTCTCCCACATGGAGGTGCGCTCACAGCAGGAAAGGACAGAAGCACAGTTTCCATCAGCTGATGCATGACAGTGGAAGCCTGTACCACTCTTCCCAAAGGGAGAAAAGAGCCCTGGTGCTGGCTGAAGCTCAGGAGAAGATCCTCCTTGCAAAAGACAGAGAAGCTGGAGCAGAGGAAGAACCTTTCCAGTGGAGCCAGGGAGGCAGGAAAAATACAGCTCCTCCACCAGTTACTATTGCTCCCATGTGACAGGAGATGGGAGAGAGAGAGAGAGTTCTGGCACTGGGCAAAGGACTTTGGAAAATCGAGACCAAATAACAGCCACAGGTCTCTGAAGGATTCTCACAGAATCCAAAAGCTTTGCCATCACCTCTTTGGAGAGGAAGGTGGGCTTAGCTCGAGCGGCCACAGAGCGTCTGGTCTGTGGCTCAGTGGATCAGCAGGTCAGCAGCAGCCTGGGAAATACTCCCTTGTCAGACATGCGCCAGTTCACTCCGAGTTTGCCAGGCAAATGAAAAACAAAGAGAATGTCCCTGTGCAGAGGAGGGTGACAGCACAACTGAAAAGAAACAGTGAAAGACGGAAGCAAGACGTTTCTGGTGATCAGAAGATGAAAAAAAATACATGAAGGTGAAGAAGGAGGACGAAAATTAGGCAAGGCTTGCAGCACCATCAGGAGAAGTGTTTCCTAACTCCTTGCTGGCTGTTTCAGATGCGGGCCTTGTGGACAGAAGCATTTGCTATTCTGACTCGGCTTACCACCACCACCTGGCCATCAAAAGCCACCAAGAACCATTAACCAAGTCTAACCTTTAAACCTTGAAATCTGTGATTGAAACAATAAACTTACCACCAAACCCCAACCCAATCTAAAGTGGTGGTTCTGATTCTGGTAGAGGATTTTCCCAGGTGAGAAAGAACTGTTGGGGGTTTCTTAAATTTTTTAACTTGAGCTTTCCTGTATGAAAGCGCAGTCATAATCCAGAAGGGTGGGAGCTTTCTGCACCTGCTGACCATATTAAATGGGCATGTACAGATCTGAGGGGAAAAATATTCCCTGGACCAGAACATCTCCAGTGCTGCTCAATTACAGGCTCAAGTCGCCTGTGTGTTATTCATGTTGTCTTCTCCCCAGTGTGACCTCTGGTGCAAGACAGACGAGGAAACCAAGGAATGGCAAACATTGCCACTGACGGCCATCAACAGGGTCATCTTGTGAAGAAAAGGAGTTTCTACTCTTTCTTCTTCCTTGTTTCAGTGAAGAAGTTGTTTTTCCTGGCAAACTTGGGCAGTAGTGTTAGAGTAAAAAAGACAACAATGACTCTTGAAGATGATTTTGCAGTGTCCTAAAGGGGCTGCAGTTCACGCGCCTTCTGGCCTGTTTCTGACCCTGTCACAAGGTGCCCCCTATTTGAACTCAGTTTTTGAGGCAAAAGCCAGGCAGAAAGGTGCAGGAATATCTCCTTGCAGGCAGTGTAAACCAGCCAGCTCCCAAGTCTGCTGTGAGGCAAAGTGAGCAAAGGTGCTTCTCCTTTGTGACATGGAGAGAAGGTGTCACAAGGGCTGGGTCCCACGGGCTGGGCGCTCGTACAGGCTCTCAGCATGACTACTTTTTTCTAATTCTCGATTAGTTAACACATCATGAGGGGAACAAGCACAGGGCTACTGGTAAAGGGCTTCCATCTGGTACAAATGTAGTGTCCTCTGCCACCCAAAGTGGCAGAACATCTTCTTCAGATTTCCCCCAGGAGGGACAGAGGGCCATCGTCTGTGCTTCCCACCCAAATACTGTAACCGTCTTTGCTGGTGAATGCTAGTAGTATATTAGATTTTTTTTTTTACTTCTTTTTTTCCGCAGCATGATGTATATTAGGGAAAACAGTAAAGGTTTGTTCCCAAGTGCATTGCCTGTGGGCTTCCTCAAACCAGATAGCTGCAATAGGCCATGTACCCAATGGAGGGCTTTTAAAAGTGATGCCTTAAATGTGAGGGTCCTCTGTTGCTATCAGTAGCAACAGGTCAACAGTTGGTCCTCTTCAGAGAAGGCCTTGTACATTTTTGACTTCTGAAAAGGACTTGATAATTACTGTGGACTAAAATGCTGTAGAATTGAAGGAAATGTCCTGAGTGCACAGCCCTGCAGAAGCAGAAAGTAGCACTGATCCAGTTTGGATGGAAATTGCTGGGGTATTTGTGTGTGTGGTTTTAGGCATGGTCTCACCATCCCTAGGAGCTACTTAATGCTCAGAGTGGCTTTTTTGAAAGGAAGTGAGGGGACTTGTGCGGTTCTTGTCCTTCTGGAACACTTCTCAATGCTCTTTTGTCAACCAGAGCTTTCTTCTCTGTTACAGATAGGAGCAATGGCTGTCACACAGAGCAACTCCTGTGAGTACAGACTTCTTTGAAAGACAAGATGGCTTGTACAAAGATGCGGTATGAGTGGTGTTACCTTGCGTGCTAATTACTTGATTCTTTATGTCTTTATGTCTTTGCTCTTAACACTTCTTACCAGGTGATTACATGTAGAAGATTGCAGTGCTTAATTAGACTAGTATTCAGATGTGAGACTATGGATGGAAAGCAAATTGGCCAGTCAGTGAAATGAGAAGACTAGTTTCTTGCACATGAGCAAGAAAGCAGCTCTTTTCCAAAGCTCTGTGTGGAGGGGTGGATGGGAATGGCAGTGCTAAGGCTGTCTCTACTGTATGTTTGGGTTGTAGATGAGAGCTGTTTTTTCTGAGTGCTCCTGTACAGAAGACTAGTTTGTAAAGAGCATTTCTTCAGCCACAAGACTAGGATCTCCTTTATCATTTGATTTCCTTGCAGACCTTAGTGAGGGAACATCTCTGCCACAAAGGGTCCAGCTTCCTCCAAAGAAGATTTGCATGGCCAGGAAACTGTCTTCTTGCTCTCTCTTGAGGTTGTGCAGTATCTGGAATATTTGGACCTTGGCACATACATGTCTCAAGCAGCTGGAGAACCACTGCTCTATTCCTTGTATGCTGTCCTGGTACACGAAGGTTTCAGCTGGACACTGTCCTGTCAGTCAGGACACTATTACTGCTTTGTAAAGGTAAAAGTCAACTTTGTTTCCAGCAGTGTAAGAATCAATGCTGGTGAAGAGAAACTGGGATGCAAATGCTCCTGGTAAGCACTGTTCTCAGAGAGAATGTCTCAGGAGGTGTTTGCTTTGATTTTTTTTGGTGTATTGCATCCTTCAGTGGTGTCCTGTCTGTGGTTTTGTTCCCAAACCCTGCAGTTCATCTGAAGATAGTGTTGCCTTTCTTTGCAGGCCATCGATGGACATTGGTACAAGACAAATGATGCCTCTGTAGTTCTTTGTAACATCAAGATGGTTCTCTGCCAGCGTCCATATTTACTCTTTTATGTCAGGTAATAACAAGTATGAAAGGGTGTTCAGAATACACTCCCTCTCCTGCTACTGGTGGTGGTGGTATACTCCTTCAGTGGGTTTTGCTTTCTGTCCTGCGAGAGAGTGACTGTCCAATTGAGTTCTGTCTGTTCTGCAGTTTGCTGGGTCCTTTCTTCTTCCTCCTTGCTTGGCACTAACCTGCTGCTCTTGTGTAAATTGCTAGCCATCTGCTCTCTGAGACTGGCTAGATGTGAAAAGAGGCAAAATGGAGGTCTGAGAGCGTACAAAGATGAGTTACTGCTCTGAAAGGGACAGACATGGCTGGAAAACCGTGATCTAATTTCCAGCATCTAGTGCTGGTTCAGTCTTCTGCATGTCATATCAAGTGCTGCTGGAACATGACAGGATGGGACTGAAGCCACAAGGAGGCTGCAAGAACAACCCTAAACTAAGGTCACTGTTGTTTGTCCAGGTGCCCTGATTTGACTCCCAGAGCAGGTGCTGAATGCCAACATACAAAGAGCACTTCCATGGCGCAGCTGAATCAAGTGCTGAACAGTCTATTTCCTGGAGGCATTGTGGGACTGTGAAATCAAGAAGGTGAAGAAAATGTGCAGAGGATCCAAGGGAAGAGAAAAACATGTGACTGTGCAGGAACTCTCTGCTGTCCCTGTGGCAGGAAGAGAGCACACTGACACTGAGGGGTGGGAGAAGCTGAGGAGAAGCCAACCAGACTGTCTGCCTCCCAAGTGGAGGTGCACTTGCAGCATGGAAATGGAGCAGGGCAGTCCCAATCAGCTGGCATATGGAGGCGGACAACGTGTGCTCCCACCAGTGCCAGTTCACCCAGAGTTTGCGGGCTCTTGCCAGGCAAATGAAAAACAAACACACAGAAAGAGAAAACATTCCTGTGCAGAGAGGGGAGAAAGTGCGCCTGAAAGAAAAAGACAGAAACAAGCTTTCAATTTCTGCAAAATTGAAAAAGAAATGCAAGAAAGTGAATGTCCTGGTTTCAGCTGGGATGGAGTTAATTTTCTTCTTGGTAGCCGGTATGGGGCTGTGTTTTGGGTTTAGGATGAGAACAATGGCGATGATGCAGGGATGCTTTGGTTCTTGCTAAGCAGTGCTAAGCTGTTGCTAAATGGTTGCTAAGTGGCACTCACACTGGTCAAGGACTTTTCAGCTTCCCCTGCTCTGCCGGGTGCACAAGAAGCTGGGAGGGGGCACAGCCGGGGGGGGGGTGCTGACCCAGACTGGCCCAAGGGCTATTCCATACCATATGATGTCACGCTCAGTATATAAGCTGGGGGAAGAAGAAGGAAGGGGGGACATTGGGTGTGATGGCGTTTGTCTTCCCAAGTAACCATTACGCGTGATGGAGCCCTGCTTTCCTGGGGATGGCTGAACACCTGCCTGCCGATGGGAAGTAGTGAATGAATTCCTTGTTTTGCTTTGTTTGCGTGCACGGTTTTTGCTTTGCCTATTTAACTGTTTGAATTTGTTTTACTTCAATTATTAAACTGTTCTTATCTCAACCCACGAGTTTTCTCCCTTTTACCCTTCCGATTCTCTCCCCCATCTCACTGGTGGGGAGTGAGTGAGTGAGTGGCTGCGTGGTGCTTAGTTGCTGGCTGGGGTTAAACCACGCCAGTGAAGAAGAAAAAGAACTCCAAAGAGAACTCTGGAGAGGAGGACTAAAAGGTAAGCAACATTTGCAGCATCACCCAGGAAATGTTTCCTATCTCTTTGCCAGGTGTTTCAGGTGCGTGGCTTATGGACAGAAGCGTTCAGTACTTGTGACTGAGCTTGCAATCACAACCTGCAGTGTACCATCAAGGGCTGCAGAGAAGCATTATCAAAAGAATGCTAGCCATCAGACTTGAAATTTACAGTGGAAACAATAAAATTGCCAAACCTGATCCAACTGGGTTTCTGATTGGTGCTTCCAATTTCTATAGAGAATTGGACCATGCAAGAAAGAACAGAAGAGTTTGGGGGGGCTCTTGAAATTTTTTAACTCAAGACTTCCTTTATGAAAGCGCGCTTGTGATCCAGAAGGCTGGAAGCTTTCCACACCTGCTGAGCATATTAAATGAGCATGTAGAGGTCTCAGGGGAAAAAAATGCCCAAGAACAGAGCATCTCCAGTGCTGCTCGATTAAAGGCTCAGGCTGCCTGTGTGTTATTTATGCGGTGTTCTCCCCAGCGTGGCCTCTGGTGCAAGAGAGACAAGGAAACCAAGGCCTTACAAACATTGCCACTGGCGGTCCCCATCAACAGGGTCATCTTGTTAAGAAAATGGGTTTCCAGCCTTCCCTGTTTTGGTGAAGCAGCTGGTTTCCTGGCAAACTTGGGCAGTAGAGTTTGAGTGAAAAAGACAACACTTAACCCTGAAGATGCTTCTGTAGTGTCCCACAAGAGCTGCAGTTCATACGCCTTCTGGCTTGTTTCTGAGCCTATCGCAAGGCATCCTATATGTGAAATCAGTTTCTGAGGCAAAACCGAGGCAGAAATGTGTAGGCATTTCTCCTCACAGAAAGTATAAAACGCCCAGGTCCCAAGCCTACTGTGAGACTTGCTGCAAAGTGAGCGAAGGTGCTTCTCCATTGGCATCCTCTTTCACCTCCAAGTGCCAGCACTTGGGACTACAGTGCCCTCTAGAAACCTGAATCCAGCGAGAGAGGTGTTGGGAATGGGGACATGAGCAGGAACAGGGTCCAGGTGAGCAGCCAAGCACAGGGACCTTTCTTGGCAACAGTCATGCTCCGGTGACCTGGCATAGTGAGCTGTGTGCCCAAGAGCACAAGGCTGGCAACATTGTCCTTCTCTACCTTGCACAGTTATAAGTCAAGCAGTTAGCTTAGCCATTTCCCTTAGGAGAACACCCTGAGTGGCTACTTGCAAGGCTCCATTTGTTATTTCAATCTTTACTTTTACCAAACATGACCGAGAAAGCGCGAATGCTGAAAAGTGGTCAGATCCCACCTCCTAGGAGAGTATCTGAGTGAAGTGCTTGGGTTATATGACACTAGTTGAAGCTATTGTGTTTTGTAAAGAATAAGGGACGCGTTAGGCCACACAGAAGATGCACGAAGAGCATGACTGATGCTATAGCCCAGCCTAGAGAGCTGGTTAAGCGACACACCTTGGTGGACTGGTCAGCCTCACCTCTGTGCCTGGCAAGAGCATGGAACAGATCTTCCTGGAAGCTATGCCAAGTCATATCTGGATGACAGGGAGGTGACTGGAGACAGCCACCATGGCTTGCCAAGGGGCAGATCATGCCTGACTAATCTGGCAGCCTTCTACAAGAGAGCAGCTGACTCCCTTGGTGGATAAGAGAGGAGCAATTGTTGTCATCTGCCTTGATTTCTGTGAGGTCATTGACACGGTCCCACACAGCGTCCTTGTCTTTAAATTAAAGAGGTAAGGATTTGATGGATGGACTATTCGATGGATAAGGAATTGGCTGGATGGCCGATGCAGCCAAAGTGTTACAGTCAACGGCTCTATGTCCAGCTGGAACAGGTTGCCTAGAGAAGCTGTGGATGCCCCATCCCTGCAAGTGTTCACGGTCAGGTTTAGGTGACAAGATCTGTGCTGAAAGGTGTCCCTGCCCACAGCAGGGGGGGCTGGACTAGATGACCTTTAAAAACCCCTTCCAACCCAAACCATTCTATGATCCTATGAGAGGTCTGCGTTCTAAGTACTGAAGTGATGACTAACATATTTTATTTGATAACTAATGAAATACAAGCTTCTTTTTATAGCCCTCTTCTAAAAGCAGAAGTCCTGAGTATCTTTAACAAAAAGAGGGAAGAATATCTCTGGGAACAGAGCAATTCAACTGCTGCTCAATTACAGGCTCAGGTCGCCACAGGCTACTAGTAAGAAGTGGTGAGGTCAAGTTTTTCTGTGTTTCATCCCTGAAGCGATGTGTGCGTGTGTGCGTGCATACTTGTGCCCTGGCATCAAAGAGTATAGTTAGCTTTTCTTCCTCACAAGTGCCCAGCAAACTCAGCCAGAGGAAATGCAAGCTCTGATAGACAGCAACGTAGCGCCATTAAGGCAGGGGAGAGAGAGTGTTGGGACTTTTAGGAGGCAAGGCAAGTGCAGAGCCCCAGTGTTTGTGAGGCCATGAATGGGGTTCCAAGGATATTTGAGGTCCAGCAACAGCTTTCAGTCCTGCCACCTTTGGTGTGGGAGAAATCGCTGGACATTTGAAATTTCTGAGCTGGGCTCTGGCTGTAATCAGGAGGGAGGGATAGACACTGTATGGAACTTTAGGAGGCATAGACCTAAGTGCAATGCGTCCGGCCACTTCAAACCAGTGTTTGTGGATATCTTTGCTATCTTTTCTTTTAAGGTTCTGTTCATTCTTTCTACCTGTCCCCCTGTCTGATTCAATTGATTTGGGAATTCCATATCTGGGTCTAATTTCCTTTAATAATGCTTTTACTACTCCCCGTGTCCGCTTTTCTTGTGGGGAAAGCTTCTACCCAACCTGACAATTGGTCTACTATAACTACTAAATGTTTGTATCCACTGGTGGATAGCATACCTGTGATCTATTTGTCATCCCTGAGAAGGGAAGTAGGCCCATGGTCGTCCCCTTAACTCTGAGCTCAGCTTGATACTTGAAAAATTTTGGCAGGTTGTGCAGCTACTTGTGATCCTTTTTTTGGCAGCATAAATTCCTGGTGCTGTCCATATTTTTTGCACCTGGTTAGCCACTGCCTCTGCTCCTACATGAGCTTTGTTGTGAAACCACCTGGCCACAATAGTTAAATATTTCTTTGGCAAACTGGTTTTCCTCCAATCATCCATGTTCCACTGTCATCTTGTTTTGCTTCCCCCTTCTCCCATTGTTTTGAGGGTGTCTTAAATTTGGTCATTCATTCTGATTTTTCATTGAGATTGTGACCATACACTCTCTCAGAGGTTGCCAGGCTGCAGCCTTTGCAGCTGCATCAGCTAAGGCGTTTCCTTTACTAATTTCTGTAGCGTCCTTGGTATGGGCTGGGCAACGTATCACAGCAATTTCTTTGGGTAGGTGGACCGATTCCAGCAAATTGCGTATTTTCTCCCCATTGGATACCCATTTCCCTGATGATGTGAGATGTCCTCGGTCTTTCCATAGCATTCCTATCACATGGCACACCCCAAAGGCATACAGAGAGTCCCTGTAGATATTGACTCATTTTCTCTTTCCTAGATGAGCTGTGTACATCAAAGCTGCCAGTTCCACTCCTTGTGTGCTCAGCCTTGTTGGGAGTGGTTCAGCTTCTATCACTTGTCCTTGGCTCACCACGGCATACCTAGTCCATCGTTGTCCATGCAAATAGTAGGATGAGCCATCTACAAACAAAGCCAAATCTCGATTCTGCAAAGGAACATCAGTTAAATTTGTTCATGGTTTGCTAGAAGTAAGCATTACCCCTTCACACTGATGATGTTCTTCCCCTTCATCAGGCAATGGTAATGATGTCTCAGGATTCAGGCTATTGCATCTCCTCAGAATAACGTTATCTGCCACTAGGAGAATTAGTTCATACCTATGTGTCCGTTGTGGTGACAGTGCTTAGGTCACATATTGCTTCAGTAGTATTTCTGCTTCATGTGGGACATAAACTGTCACTGAGTGTCCTAAGATAATTGGGTGACTTTTCAGCCGTTGTTGCCGCTGCTGATTTAATACAAGCTGGTGCTCCTGCCGCCACTGGATCAAGCTGAGTTGAGTAACAGGCGACTGGCCTGTGATGCAGACCCAATTTTCTCTGTTATTACTTCACTGGCTATCCCTTTTCGCTCATATACATACAAATTAAAGGGTTTTGTGTAGTCTGAAAGTCCAAGAGCAGGAGCTGATGCCAAATCTCCTTTCATTGTTTTAAACACTTGCTCCTTTTCCAGACCCCATGCAATAGGTTTTACCTACTCATTACTTGTTGCTTTTGCCAGTGATCTTGTTAATTCTTCCAACCCAGGAATCCATGGTCAACAAAATCCCACAGCTCCAAGGAACCGTCGCAACTGTTTCTTTGTGACTGGACACGGAAGCTTTATTACAGCTTCTATTCTTTTCTGGGTCTATTACTCACTGCTCTTCCCTTAGGATGAACCCTAAATATTTAATGTCCTTCTGACACAGCTGAAGTTTGGACGGAGATATACGATGACCTTTCTCTGCTAAGGCAGTACATAGAGGTGTAGTGTCTTTTATACAGGCATCCTCATCTTTATTCGCTATTGGCAGATCATCTACATATTGTACAAGATCCAATTCATCCAGTAATTTTATATCTCTCAAATAATTTCTCAGTATTCATGAAAAAATTGTAGGAGACCCTCCTGAGTCCAGGTTAATTGTTGTCCTTTCCATGTAAAGGCAAACAAAAGTTGGCTGTCCTCACCTAAAGAGATGCTAAAGAAGGCAGCAATTAGATCAGTCACAGTGAAATCTCTTGCCCAATGCGGTATTTGTAAAAGTATGGTGGAGAGATGGGGCACTGCTGGATGAAGAGTCACTACATACTGTTTAACTACCTGTACATCTTGCACAAAATGATATTCCTGGTCCCCATCTTCACCTAATCTATTTGTTTTTTCAGGGAGTATATGAGTATTATAGTGCTAGTTTTACTCCACAGCTTTGTTGGTACTGATTTCAATACTTCCAGTATTTTTAGCTCATTATTTGGGCTTCCAGTGACTACAGTCATTCCCGTGATTATTAAAGCTGTTAGTTCAGATGACAAGTGTAATTCTACATCTAGAGTCTGCAAGAGATCTCTCCCTAACAGGCACGCTGGGGAGTCCCCCGCCAATACAAATCGCCCGCATATCCGCTTGCTCCCTAATAGGGGTTTACTTAAATTCTGCTCTCTTTGTCCTGTGACTCCACATATTAAAACTCTGTCTGTGGTCCAAGACTGTCTCAGGATAAAATTCAAAAAGGATAATGTTGCTCCTGTATCTACCAAGAATTCAATTTCACAACCTTCAACTTTGCCTATAATATGTCTCTACCGATCCAATTGAGTTGCCCATTTCTAATCTTTCTGCTTCAAGATCCGCAGGGTCTCTTTCTTCCAGTCATTGTGATTGTGAATCCTCCCGAGGCAATTCTTCCTGGTGACAATTTCCTTCTTTCATCCTTTCCCACAGCCAGAGTGGGCATTCCCACTCTATATGCCCTAAGTTCCTGCAATAACACTCCTTTCCAGCATTCCTTCCCATTCCCCTTTCTTCTTTTCCTGGCCTTAGCTCAGACTTCGTATCCGGTCTTCTTCTGCCCAGCCCCCATCTCTCACTTGCAAATTCCTTACTAAAGGGTCTTCTTCCCCTCTCAGCCCCTCTCTCTCACCTGCAAATTCCTTACTAAAGCCGCAGCCAGTAAACTTGCCTCCTGTCCTTTGCCCTTTTTTCCCCTCGTCTTTTTTTTTTCCTCTTCATTTTTTTTCCCTCTTCTTTTTTTCTCCTCTTTAATCTGCTCAGCTTTTTGCCTTTCCTCACACCCATTGTATACAAACACAGCAATACTCAAAATCTTTCACAAATTCTCTCCCTGCCACCGAGGCATGTGTTCTTTAAAGTAATCCCATATATCTGGCACCGCCTAGTCCACAAAGACGCTAGTCGTGAGCACGTCATTAAAATTCTGTGACGTCATTCCTGTGTATTTTAGCAGAGCTTGCCAGAGTCATCCCCAAAAATCACTAGGATGCTCATCAGGTCCCTTCGGCTGGGGCTGCACGGCTAGAAGGCATGTCACCTGGGTGGTGGATAGGGGATCCCTCTCTGGAGGGTGCACCGGATAAAATTGAAGAAGGTCCCGCGAACCAACGCAGCCTAAGGGAAGGCCACCCTGACAGAAAAACCACTGGCCCTCCAAGTCATGGGGGTTGGGCAGGAGGCCAACTACCTCCTCCTGGGAAAAAAAAAAAAAAAAAAAAAAAGTTGCAGAAACGACAAGCATCAAAACAGGGTGAAGCGGGGATCGCCAGTAATGGCAACATGACGACGATGGGTCAAAGCCTTCGGGAAGCTCAGCATCCGATTAATGAAGTGAGGAGGAGGAGATGGAACTGGATCGGTCATGTCCTGAGCACGCAGCCTCAGACCGAGCAACGTGGAAGAACGATGTTCGCGCCTTGTGTGCCTCCTGGCACTGAGAGAATTCAGAGAGAGTTCAGAGAGCTCATCAGGTCTCTGCCTGCATTCTTGTACTTTAGTCCAGTTCACCCCTACACTATTGGTTTACTGTATTTAAATTAGCCTCGCTTGCTATGTAAATTAGCATGCATGCTCCTTTCAGGTGTGGGGGGGGCAAATCTTTTCGGTCCTGAATTGAGTCGGTGGTCGCGATCTCCCCTTGCCGCATTTACCTTTCACCCAGTTTCTGCAGTTTGATCAAACTTCATGCTTCTCTGGCCACCGTCCAGTCTTTGGTGCCAAGAGTCTGTTAGCTCTTCTTCAAGGCTAAAGCTGTTAGTTTTCCACAGTTCGTTACTTATACAAACACTTTCATATCTTTTAGCTCCCAAATTCCTTTCCCAAGGCACAAGTGGTTAGTAGTTTCACTAATTGGAAAATTACTGTTTCTACTTAGCTTTAGAATCTATTTACAACAGCATGTCGGTTTGCATGGTACATTCTGCGTATGCATGCACCATGTGTGCACTATGTGTGGGTGCGCACAGTGTCTGTGAGCACTCTACATCTATGTACATGATACCCTAGCTAAGGTATCATTAATAGTATTCAAATGTTACTTCAATTCGGATTACACTCTGCACATATATTCGAGAGTAGCTGGGCACACCTCTCGGCATCTTCCCTTAGACGGGGCGTCTTACTTCCCCACACATCACTAGGTTTCCAAGGCTGGTGCCTGAAAAAGTTTAACACTGGTGCAGTCTCCGTTGGGCCCCAGGTTGCATAGCAGCAGGATTAGGAACATGAGTCATAGTGGTAGGAAAGAGTCTGGCAGCCAGAAGGTAAACAGGAGGAGAATCAGAAGAAGATAGAGACGACATATAAAGCGGGATTGAACTACTCACAAGAATTTTTGGTGCGGTAGCTTCTGCTACTACTACAATTACAACCTTTTTCTTTTTTGACTTTTGTCCTGGAAGTTTTCTCTCCCCAGGTCATGCATGCCATACATACCAGTAATCCATTTGGTATGGGTACCTGTCCTCCAGTCATGTCTCAAATACATTAGTTTGTTCCCCAGGTTGGTCATGACTGCAGGGAGCTCCCTCCTGCCATTCTTGTAATAAACGGCCGTAATTTGATTCCACGCTTTTTAGATAATTCTGCTTTACCATAAATTTTTCCCCCAATTCTGTAAAAACTCATCCAAGGTCATCCCTTTTTCTATGCCGGGTGCTTTTGCCATTTCTTTTTCTCATGAATGTGCAGTTTACGCTGATCTGGCCACGCACCACCTTTGTGCGATTTACACTGATTGGGCCACGCACCACCTTTTTTTTTTTTTCTCTTTTTATTTTTTTTCCCCACCTTTTTTTGTTTCCTTTCCTTGTGCGATTTACGCCAATCAGGTCATGTGCCCCCTAAATCAATAGTCTCGAGTCTGCTTAGGGGATTTTAACACTCACCTTTTGGAGCCTCCCTCTTCAATCTGATCTGAATTCTCTCAGTGCCAGGAGGCACACAAGGCGCGAACATCGTTCTTCCACTTCGATCGGTCTGCGGCTGCGTGCTCTGGAGTCCCAAGGGCCACAGCGCAGTCTTCTGTTGTTTTTTTTCCTCAAGACATGACTGATCCAGTTCCATCTCCTCCTCCTCACTTCATTACTGATTTTCTCCATCTCCGCCATTTCGGTTGATGCTCGTCGTTTCTGCAACTTTTTATTTTTTTTTCCGGGAGGAGGTAGTTGGCCTCCTGCCCAACCCCCATGACTTGGAGGGCCAGTGGTTTTTCTGTCAGGGTGGCCTTCCCTTAGGCTGCGTTGGTTCGCGGGACCTTCTTCAATTTTATCCGGTGCACCCTCCAGAGAGGGATCCCCTATCCACCACCCAGGGGACATGCCTTCTAGCCACGCAGCCCCAGCCGAAGGTCCCTCTTCAAAGGTCACAGGTAAATTCACCCGCTGCTGGCAGTTGGCTCTTTGGAGGTGGGAGGATCCGAGGGTGCTGGCTTAGAGTCCCATCAGGGGTGCCAAACTGTTAAAGGAGCAGCAGCTGCCTGAGCATTCACACACCATTCAGGGAGTCGCACACACACCACCCAAGACTTGAACTGCTAGGACTGGAGTCTCTTCGCAGTGGGCAGCTCCATTGAGCTGACGGGTGCCCCTTTTCAACTCCTTGCTCACACACACTCACCCTCGGGCGCTTCCACTTCCTTCAGGCTCGACCCTAGGTTTCCCCGAAGCAGAGTCTGACGTGATGTACACCAGGCAAAATTATTGAGTGGTACAGTGGTGAAAAACAGCTTGAGCTGGCGGCATCCAGAGAGGGACCCCGAACAAAGAAACCCCTGGGCAATTATACCCTTACAGTCTAAGTTCCCCTCCCCTCCAGCAACGGTTCAGTCCAATAGTAATATTTGGCTCTGGGGTCCTCTTGTTCCTTATTGGATACTTTCCAGTCTCCAGGCAGGTCATTCTTGTTCTTATCCTGATTAGCTGCAGCTTCTGCTGCTTGTTTATGCTACCTTATCTTCCTGGTTTGCACCAGTTTCAGGGCCTTCCTTCAGGTAGCTGAGTAAGAGTTCAGCATACGATCAGTGTACATAGGTGGAAGTTCGCACCTTGCAGTCTAAGGCTTCAACAGCTGTTTGAATCCTTATTTGAGCTAAAAAATGACTTTTACAACAGGACTGAAAGCTGTTGCTGGTCCTCAAGTAGCCACAGAACCACATTCACAGCCCCTGAAAACACTGGTGCAATGCGTTTGCCTAGCCTCCTGAAGTTCAACACAGTGTCTCACCCATGCCTTCCCGGGTACAGCCAGAGGCCAGCTCAGCAATTGAAAATGTCCAGTGAGTTCTCCCGTACCAAAGGTGTCAGGACTGAAAGCTGTTCTGGTTGTCAAGTAGATGCGTAACTGCACTGACATCCGCACAAACATAGGGGTTATGTGATAGCCTAGCCTCCTAAAGTCCAATACAGCATCTCTCCCATACCTTGCTTACACCCAGCGCCCAGCTCGGAAATCACAAACGTCCAGCGATTTCTCCCACTCCCAAAGTGCCAGGCCGGAAAGCTGTTGCTCATGTTCAAGTAACCACGGAACCGCATTCGCAGCCCCACAAACACTGGGGCTCTGCACTTACCTACCCTCCTAAAGTTGCATACAATGTCTGCTGCCCTCCGAGATGCATCCAGAGCCCAGCTCAAAAATTGCAAATGTCCAGCGATTTCTATCACACACAGGGTACCAGGACTGAAAACTATTGCTAGTCCTCAACTAATACAGTGCCCCACAATTTCCGAGATGGGCTCCAGCTGCAATCAGGGTATAGGCGAGACATTGTATTAAACCCAGGCACGCAAGGCAAGTGCAGAACCCCAGTCTATGCAAGGCTGCCAATGTGCTTCCGCGAATACTTGACACTCAGCAAGAGCTTTCAGTGCTGGCCCCTTCAGCGTAGGAGAAATCTCTGGACGTTCGCAATCTCCGAGCAGGGCTCTGGCTGTATTCCAGGCATGGGAGAGAGCAACAGTACTGAACTTTCCCCGGCTAGGGAACGCCAGACCCCAGTGTTTGTGGGTCTGTGAATGGGGTTGCCTGGCTACTTGAAGAGAAGCAAGAGCTTTTGGTCCTGGCACCTTTGGGGTGGGAGGAATCCCTGGACGTTCGCAATTGCTGAGCTGGTCTCCGGGTCTACTCAGTGGCCCAGGCAGACAATATTGGACTTTGGGTGGCTGCAGAATGAGGGAGCGGCAGCGTTTGTGGGGCTGTGAATGGGGTTGCCTGGCTACTTGAAGAGCAGCAAGAGCTGTTAGCCCTGGCACCTTTGGGGTGGGAGGAATCCCTGGACGTTCGCAGTTGCTGAGATACGCTCCGGCTGTATTTAGTGGCCCAGACCGAGAGATTGTATTGGACTTTGGGAGGCTGCAGAAAGAGGGAGCGCAAGCATTTGTGGGTGGGTGAATGGGGTTGCCTGGCTACTTGAAGAGCAGCAAGAGCTTTTGGTCCTGGCCCCTTTGGGGTGGGAGGAATCCCTGGACGTTCGCAATTGCTGAGCTGGTCTCTGGGTCTACTCACTGGCCCAGGCAGATAATGTTGGACTTTGGGAGGCTGCAGAAAGAGGGAGCGGCAGCGTTTGTGGGTCTGTGAATGGGGTTGCGTGGCTACTTGAAGAGCAGCAAGAGCTTTTGGTCCTGACCCTTTGGGGTGGGAGGAATCCCTGGATGTTCGCAATTGCTGAGCCGGGCTACGGCTCTGCTCAGCAGCCCAGGCAGAGAGGTTGTATTGGACTTTGGGAGGCTGCAGAAAGAGGGAGCAGCAGCATTTGTGGTTTTGTGAATGGGGTTGCGTGGATACTTGAAGAGCAGCAAGAGCTTTTGGTCCTGGCCCCTTTGGGGTGGGAGGAATCCCTGGACGTTCGCAATCGCTGAGCCGCGTTCTGGCTCTGCTCAGCAGACCAGGCAGAGAGATTTTATTGGAGTTTGGGAGGCTGGAGAAAGAGGGAGCGGCAGCGTTTGTGGGTCTGTGAATGGGGTTGCGTGGCTACTTGAAGAGCAGCAAGAGCTTTTGGTCCTGGCCCCTTTGGGGTGGGAGGAATCCCTGGACGTTCGCAATTGCTGAGCCGGGCTCCGGCTCTGCTCAGAATCCCAGGCGGAGAGGTTGTATTGGAGTTTGGGAGGCTGGAGAAAGAGGGAGCGGCAGCGTTTGTGGGTCTGTGAATGGGGTTGCCTGGCTACTTGAAGAGCAGCAAGAGCTTTTGGTGCTGGCCCCTTTGGGGTGGGAGGAATCCCTGGACATTCACAATTATTGAACTAGGCTCTGGCTGTACTCAGCGGCCCAGGCAGATAATAATGGACTTTGGCAGGCTGGAGAAAGAGGGAGAGGCAGCGTTTGTGATGCTGTGAATGGGGTTGCCTGGCTACTTGCAGAGCAGCAAGAGCTTTTGGACCTTGCACCTTTGGGGTGGGGGGCACCTCTGGACGTTCGCAATTGCTGAGGCGGGTTCTGGCTCTGCTCAGCAGCCCAGGCAGAGAGGTTGTATTGGACTTTGGGAGGCTGCAGAAAGAGGGAGCGCAAGCATTTGTGGGTGGGTGAATGGGGTTGCCTGGCTACTTGAAGAGCAGCAAGAGCTTTTGGTCCTGGCCCCTTTGGGGTGGGAGGAATCCCTGGACGTTCGCAATTGCTGAGCCAGGCTCCGGCTCTACTAAGTTCCCAAGGCAGAGAGATAATATTAGACTTTGGGAGTCTGCAGAAAGAGGGAGCGGCAGCGTTTGTGATGCTGTGAATGGGGTTGCCTGGCTACTTGAAGAGCAGAAAGGGCTTTTGGTCCTGGCACCTTTGGGGTGGAAGGAATCCCAGGACGTTCACAATCATTGACCCAGGCTCCGTCTCAACTCAGCCGTACAGGCATATAATATTGGACTTTGGGAGGCTGCAGAAAGAGGGAGCGCCAGCGTTTGTGCGTCTGTGAATGGGGTTGCCTGGCTACTTGAAGAGCAGCAAGAGCTTTTGGTCCTGGCCCCTTTGGGGTGGGAGGAATCCCTGGACATTCGCAATTGCTGAGCCAGGCTCCGGCTCTGCTCAGCGTCCCAGGCAGGAGATTGTATTGGACTTTGGGAGGCTGTAAAACAATAGAGCCCCAGGGTTTGTTTTGCTATGATTGGGGTCGCCTGGCTACTTGAAGAGCAGCAAGAGCTTTTGGTCCTAGCACCTTTGGGGTGGGAGGAATCCCTGGAAATTTGCAAATACGGAGCTGAGCTCCCCATTAAAAGCCCCACAAACACTGCAGCTCCCTCTTTCTGCAGCCTCCCAAAGTCCAATACAACCTCTCTACCTGGGCTGCTGGTACAGCCGGTGCCCGTCTCAGCAATTGCAAACGTCCAGGGATTCCTCCCACCCCAAAGGGGCCAGGACCAAAAGCTCTTGCTGCTCTTCAAGTATCCACGCAACCCCATTCACAGACCCACAAACGCTGGCACTCCCTCTTTTTGTAGCCTCCTTTTCCCGATCCAGTGTCGGGGGAGTTTTCGATACGATCCCAAAAAACGAGATTAAGACACTGGAATCGGTCAGATGTCGTACAACCTTTCACTTTTATTGGAGGGGAGAAGAGAACGGAGGGAGGAGGGAGGGCAAGGGAGGAGAGGAAAAGAATAGGGGAGAGAGAGTTAGAAAGAGAAGGAGAAGGAGGAGTTTGTCACCACCACTTCGAGTCCGGTGATCTTCCGCAGCGTCTTCGGTGGCCTCAGGCTTCATTGGGGACCGAAGCGGGGGGGTGGGGGAGCCTCGAGGGTGCAGGAACGGAAGGAGTGGTCTTGCGCGCGCCGCCGCTGCCCCCGACGAGGGGCACATGCGCTCCTTATATAGGGGCTCCCACGCATGCGCAGATCACAAATGTGTAAGTGCGGTTCGCCACGGACGTGCTGCCCCCGCCTCTGCTCTTTTCGCGCCTTTTTGTTCCCGCCTCAGCTCTTTTCGCGCCTTTAGTCCCTGCGCAGGCGCACGAGGTTGTTTTTTCTCAAAACTGGGGAGAAGATGGTCTTCTCACAGCGCGACGCTGGATGGTGCTACAGCGGCAATGTCTAGACAAAACCGCATTTTTCTATCGGTTCTCTACACCACCCCGTGGCTCGACATTGCAGCTTGGTGGCATAAGGCAGAGAGAGAAAGAGAAAACAAAGGAGAAAGAAAGAAAACGCAGAGTTGAAAGGCTTGGGGATAAGGGTGGAGGAAAGTTGTGGGAAGGGAAATGGGAATAACATTGTTTCAGGTGAAGGAATGTCTTAACACAGATTAACTGAGGTATTGCTCCATGCAAGCTTATTCTTGAACGACTTTAACAATTCTTCAACATGGAAGGGTAAACAGTAGAAATAGGGTTGACAATAACTGGCAACAGTAAACATTAGAAATAGGGTTAACAGTAACTGGCAATACGCGGTTTCTTCCTTTAGAAGGAATTGGGGATGGGTTTAAATGATGGGTACTGAGGTTGGTTGTGGCTGATGGATGGCACAGATTTTCGTTACACCATCAGGTGAGGTGTTAGGAACAAATTGCATATTTGACACAACGTGTCGAATTAATTGAATAAAACATGGAATTATACAGGGTAGGAACAGTAAGGTGGCAGTTGCGCATAGCAAATACAATATTAATTGTTTGACCCACGGTGCCCCCGGTAACCAGGACCACAAATCACCATTCCAACCACTCCAGGTTTGAACAGGGACATGGGCTATTTTCCTGATATCTTGGGTCAGTTGGAGAACCACTTCTCCCACATCATCTATTTCTAGGCAGCAGTTAGAGAGATTTAATTTTCCACACACCCCTCCCTCCTCAGCCAGTAAATAATCTAGAACCATGCGGTGCTGAAGGATTGCCGTGCGCATTTGTTGAGATTGTCGAGTTAATAGGTCTATGGCGTCAGCGGTTTTGTTGGTGATAATTTCTAGGGCCGCTTGCAGTCTGATTATTCCGTTTAGATTATAGATTGGTTCTCTTGCCCCTGCAACGGGCTCGTTCGGATTCCAGGTTGCTGGTCCATAATGTTCAATTATTCGCTCAGGGGGCCATTCGTCATTCCCCCATTTTTGTGTCCCACCTAAATTTACCTTGGTAGATCGCGTCGTACGGGCAATACTTCTATCCCCGAGGTTATCATAAACTTTTACGCCTAATTGGGGTCCACCAGTTTCTGGCAGGAGGAAGAATAGGGGCCTTATGATCCCTATATAACAAACTCCCGACCACCCCGCGGGTAAGAATTTGTATGCCATGTTTCCGCAAATCCAATAATGCCGTTTTTTGGCTTTATTTCCCTGAGCAAATGGCCCATCTTTCCCTGGTGGAAATTGAAAATAAGTTGTGTCTTTGTCACCCAGAGGGCTGAAAAAGGTGGTTGCCCCATCCCTTATTCGGCCGGTACAACACCAAGCCCCACAAGTACTGAAGATTCAATATTTACTTTTTGCAAAGAAAACTAAACAATTACATTTTCTAAGCAAGTACAACATTTCATGTTACTTGGCTATTAAGTTTTCCCATATACAGGACTATTTAATGATGAAAATAGAGGAAGATCAAAAAAAGAAAGAATTATATATATATAGTAAATCATAGGTTGAAATCCTTGAGATGTCCAACATAAATAGGTATCATTGGAAAGTTATTGGGTATATTTTCTTATAGAAGCACACACACATATATATGCTTAAACATGCACCAGACAATTAGATGTCTTTGTACTATTGCATAAAGACTGTAGTGCACTGAAACAGCTAACATTTAGCCTGTTTGCCATAAATATTAAATCTTGAATTATTCATAGAGCTGCAATTAAGTACAAACATGTATGCACACATATGGACCACCAGTTATAAAAACTGATATATACACAGTGGAATATTCTAATGGGTTGGAGTCCCTGAGTTAAAATGATCCAAAGTAGGAGGTGCATCATAGTCATATCACCGCCCTTAAAAAACAAATAGGAACAAACTCGCTCCTTGGGTTAGAAGGAGGGAATAATCCATCTGGTGTGGATTTTGTAGGTTCTCCCACTGGCATCTTTCGCTTTCCATGTATATTTGTTTAGCGGGGGTATCTAATATGAGAGGCATAGCTCCCACGGTGGGAAGCTCGACCAGAACCGGCTGGCTGGGAGAGTAAGATAATGCACCAGGGCAATTGGGGTTTCGAGAGACATGCACCATGGTCGGCCCCTGTGGACAAAATGCCGCAATTTTCGGGCACCCATTTGTACCCCAGTGATTATTGACATTGGCCACTGCCTCCCCCACCTGCTCGGCCCATCCCGGTTGGTGGGGTTTAGTAGATCTCCCTTATTATTACAGGTGAGTTGTCTGATAAACATCCGCCCTCCGCCTCCCTCCTCACCCTGAGGGGGCGGAGGTTTTAGTTTCCCGCTACTCTTTTTGTCCTTCTTAAACACTTCCTCCCTGTCCAATGCTGGCGCAGAAGGTGGGTTCGGTTTGGGAGGGGGTCCTTGCCTGGACCACCTCCGCATCAAGAGCTTCAACTTTTTGGTGGGGAGCCCATCCATCAAGTCTCGGGGCACCCCCTTTTGCAGTCCCATTTGCCACAATCCTTGTCGGAATGGGGGTTTCTCCCTTTGTGTTAGGTCGGGGCTTCCCCCCGAAAAAGCCAGCGATTTATTTGCCGGCCTCGCTGCCTGCACAGCCCTAGTTTCTACCTTTTGGTAAGTCCTGTCTACTGGCCCATATTTCCTCCCATAGTTTATTAGTTCCTGAGATATCTCCCCCCAGGTCCACACCTTCCTCCCCCACTGCTGCTGTTTGGGGGTTACTGTTCCCTCCAGGGCAGCTGCAATTCGCTCTTTGCGAGGCACATTTTGGATTCTCCCCTGCAATTGCATCCCGATAGGTTTTAACGAGTCGGGGAGTCCTCTTATTAGCGGTGTCAGCCGCTCGGGGTCTACTGGTAACAACATCGGGGAGCTTAAATTTGGTTTAAGTTCCCGGTCATACATCATTTGCAGGCCTGCTGCCTTTTGTACGTTTTCTAGTAGTTGCTCAACCGAACCAGTTATAGCTAGGGGGTCCCCCTGCTCTAATGGATTCAGCTCCCCTGCCCAATATGCTGCCCTCTGGGTCAGAGACCATGGGGGTCACACCGTACAATCCAAACTTCCCCTATACTCCCCCAGGAGGCCAGACCATAAACTAGTATAAGACAGAGCAGAGCCTACAAAGGGGATATCATCCTGAGGGGGTCACACCATAGAATTCAAGTTTCCCATATACGCCCTCAGGAGCTCAAATCACAAACTGCTACGCGTGGTTCACTGCAAAGGTCTCAACACCCACTCCTTCCTTGCGCTTCGTTCGTCTCCGGCTGCTTCCCTCGCGGGAGAGTAGAACCGCGGATCGAACTCCGCACTCGCTTCGTACTTATTTGTACGTCTCGTTCACGCACACTCGCTCAGCACACCATAAGGTTGTATGACACTCTCGTCTCAAGGGATCCTGTCCGTGACGCCAATTAAATGTCCCAATCCAATGTCGGGGGAGGTTTCGATACGATCCCAAGGACGAGATTAAGACACTGGAATCGGTCAGATGTCGTACAACCTTTCACTTTTATTGGAGGGGAGGAGAGAACGGAGGGAGGAGGGAGGGCAAGGGAGGAGAGGAAAAGAATAGGGGAGAGAGAAAAAGAGAAGGAGAAGGAGGAGTTTACCACCACCACTTCGAGTGAAGCGGGGGGGTGTGGGAGCCTCGAGGGTGCAGGAACGGAAGAATTGGTCTCGTGCGTGCCGCCGCCGCACCCGCCGAGGGGCACGTGCGCTCCTTATATAGGGGCTTCCACGCATGTGCAGATCACAAATGTGTACATGCGGTTCGCCACGGACGTGCTGCCACCGCCTCTGCTCTTTTAGCACCTTTTTGTTCCCGCCTCAGCTCTTTTCACGCCTTTAGTCCCTGCGCAGGCGCACGAGGTTGTTTTTTCTCAAAACTGGGGAGAAGATGGTCTTCTCACAGCGCGATGCTGGATGGCGCTACAGCGGCAATGTTGAGAAAAAACTGTATTTTTCTATCGGTCCTTTACACTCCCAAAGTCCAATAAAACCTCTCTGCCTCGGCCGCAGAGTAGAGGTGGAGCCCGGCTCAGCAATTGCGAATGTCCAAGGATTCCTCCCACCACAAAGATGCCAGGACCAAAAGCTCTTGCTGTGCTCTTCAAGTATCAACGCAACCCCATTCACAGACCCACAAACACTGCCGCTCCCTCTTTCTTCACCCACTCAATGTCCAATATAATCTTCTCTGCCTGGGCTGCTGAGCAGAGCCGGAACCCTGCTCAGCAATTGCGAACTTCCAGTTATTCCTCCCACGCTTAAGGTGCCAGGACTAAAAGCTCTTGCTGCTCTTAAAGTAGCCAGGCAACCCCATTCACAGCACCACAAACGCTGCCTCTCCCTCTTTCTCCAGTCTCCCAAAGTCCAATACAATCTATCGCCCTGGGCTGCTGAGCAGACCCGGTGCCTGGCTCAGCAATTGCAAATATCCAGGGATTCCTCCCACCCCAAAGGGGCCAGGACCAAAAGCTCTTGCTGCTCTTCAAATAACCACGCAACCCCATTCACAGGATCACAAATGCTGATGCTCCCTCTTTCTGCAGCCTCCCAAAGTCCAATACAACCTCTCTGCCTGGGCTGCTGAGCAGAGCCAGAGCACGGCTCAGCAATTACGAACGTCCAGAGATTCCTCCCACCCCAAAGGGGACAGGACCATAAGTTCTTGCTGCTCTTCAACTAGCCGGGCAACCCCATTCACAGCCCCACAAACGCTGGCGCTCCCTCTTTCTGCAGCCACCCAATATCCAATAAAATCTTCTCTGCCTGGGCTGCTGAGTACAGCCGGATCCTGGCTCAGCAATGGCGGACGTCCAGGGATTCCCCCCACCCCAAAGGGGCCAGGACCAAAAGCTCTTGCTGCTCTTCATGTAGCCAGGCAACCCCATTCACACCCCCACAAACGCTGCCGCTCCCTCTTTCTCCAGCCTCCCAAAGTCCACTAAAATCTTTTCTGCCTGGGCTGCTGAGCAGAGCCAGAGCCCGGCTCAACAATTGTGAATGTCCAGTTATTCCTCCCACCCCAAAGGGGCCAGGACCAAAAGTTCTTGCTGCTCTTCAAGTACCCATGCAACCCCATTCACAGCCCCACAAATGCTGATGCTCCCTCTTTCTGCAGCCTCCCAAAGTCCAATACAATCTCTCTGCCTGGGCTACTGAGTAGACCTGGAGCCCGACTCAGCAATTGGGAACGTCCAGGGATTCCTCCCACCCCAAAGGGGCCAGGACCAAAAGCTCTTGCTGCTCTTCAAGTAGCCATGCAACCCCATTCACAGCCCCACAAATGCTGATGCTCCCTCTTTCTGCAGCCTCCCAAAGTCCTGTAGAACCTCTCTGCCTGGGCTGCTGACTTGCGCTGGAGCCTGGCTCAGCAATAGCAAATGTCCAGAGATTCGTCCCACCCTAATGGTGCGAGCACCAAAAGCTCTTGCTGCTCTTCAAGTAGCTAGGCAACCCCATTCACAGCCCCACAAACGCTGCCGCTCCCTCTTTCTCCAGCCTCCCAAAGTCCAATACAACCGCTTTCCTGAGACGCTGATACAGGGGGAGCCTGGCTCAGCAATTGCGAATGTCCAGGGATTCCTCCCACCCCAAAGGGGCCAGGACCAAAAGCTCTTGCTGCTCTTCAAGTAGCCACGCAACCCCATTCACAGACCCAAAAACGCTAGCGCTCCCTCTTTCTGCAGCCTCCCAAAGTCCAATACAACCTCTCTGCCTGGGCTGCTGAGCAGAGCCGTAGCCCGGCTCAGCAATTGCGAACGTCCAGGGATTCCTCCCACCCCAAAGGGGCCAGGACCAAAAGCTCTTGCTGCTCTTCAAGTAGCCACGCAACCCCATTCACAGCAACACAAACGCTGCCGCTCCCTCTTTCTGCAGCCTCCCAAAGTCCAATACAACTTCTCTGCCTGGGCTCCTGAGCAGAGCCGTAGCGCGGATCCGCAATTGCGAACGTCCAGGGATTCCTCCCTCCCCAAACGTGCCAGGACTAAAAGCTCTTGCTGGTCTTCAAGTATCCACGCAACCCCATTCACAGACCCACAAACGCTGCCGGTTCCTCTTTCTGCAGCCTCCCAAAGTCCAATATAATCTCTCGTACTGGGCTGCTGAGCAGAGCAAGAGCCCGGCTCAGCAATTGCAAACGTCCAGGGATTCCTCCCACCCCAAAGGGGCCAGCACCAAAAGCTCTTGCTGCGCCTCCTGTACCACGCAAACCCATTCACAGACCCACAAACGCTGCCGCTCCCTCTTTCTGCAGCCTCCCAAAGTCCAATACAACCTCTCTGCCTGGGCCGCTGAGTAGAGCCGTAGCCCGGCTCAGCAATTACGAATGTCCAGGGATTCCTCCCACCCCAAAGGGGCCAGGACCAAAAGCTCTTGGCGCGCCTCGTGCACCCACGCCACCCCATTCACAGACGCACAAAAGCTGCCGCTCCCTCTTTCTGCAGCCATCCAATGTCCAATAAAATCTTCTCTGCCTGGCATGCTGAGCAGAGCCAGAGCGCGGCTCAGCAATTGTGATCGTCCAGGGATTCCTCCCATCCCAAAGGGGCCAGGACCAAAAGCTCTTGCTGCTCTTCAAGTAGCCACGCAACCCCATTCACAGACCCACAAACGCTGCCGCTCCATCTTTCTGCACCCACTCAATGTCCAATAAAATCTATTCTGCCTGGGCTGCTGAGCAGAGCCGAACCCCTGCTCACCAATTGCGAACTTCCAGTTATTCCTCCCACGCTTAAGGTACCAGGACTAAAAGCTCTTGCTGCTCTTCAAGTATCCACGCAACCCCATTCACAGCCCCTCAGACACTGCAGCTCCCTCTTTCTGCAGCCTCCCAAAGTCCAAGACAACCTCTCTGCCTAGGCTGCTGAGCAGAGACGGAGCCCGGTTCAGCAATTGCGAATGTGCAGGGATTCCTCCCATCCCAAAGGGGCCAGGACCAAAAGCTCTTGCTGCTCTTCAAGTAGCCAGGCAACCCCATTCACAGACCCACAAACGCTGCCGCTCCCTCTTTCTGCAGCCTCCCAAAGTCCAATACAACCTCTCTGCCTGGTCTGCTGAGTACAGCCGGAGCCCAGCTCAGCAACTGCGAATATCCAGGGATTCCTCCCAGCCTAAAGGGTCAGGACCAAAAGCTCTTGCTGCTCCTCAAGTACCCACACAACTCCATTCACAGCCGCACAAACGCTGCCGCTACCTCTTTCTGCAGCCTCCCAATGTCCAATAAAATCTTTTCTGCCTGGGCTGCTGGGCAGAGCCAGAGCCCGGCTCAGCAATTGCGAACGTCCAGGGACTCCTCCCACCCCAAAGGGGCCAGCACCAAAAGCTCTTGCTGCGCCTCCTGTACCCACGCAACCCCATTCAGAGCCGCACAAACTCTGCCGCTCCCTCTTTCTACAGCCATACAATGTCCAATAAAATCTTCTCTGCCTGGGATGCTGAGCAGAGCCGTAGCCCGTCTCAGCAATTGCGAACGTCCAGGGATTCCTCCCACCCCAAAGGTGCCAGGACCAAAAGATCTTGCTGCTCTTCAAGTAGCCAGGCAACCCCATTCACAGCCACACCAACGCTGCCGCTCCCTCTTTCTACAGCCATACAACGTCCAATAAAATCTTCTCTGCCTGGGCTGCTGAGCAGAGCCGGACCCCAGCTCAGCAAATGCGAACGTCCAGGGATTCCTCCCACGCCTAAAGTGCCAGGACTAAAAGCTCTTGCAGCACTTCAAGTAGCCACGCAACCCTATTCACAGCCGCACAAACGCTGACGCTCCCTCTTTCTCCAGCCTCCAAAAGTCCAATACAACCTCTCTGCCTGGGCCGCTGAGCAGAGCCGGAGCCTGGCTCAGCAATTGTGATCGTCCAGGGATTTCTCCCACCCCAAAGGGGCCAGGACCAAAAGCTCTTGCTGCTCTTCAAGTAGCCACGCAACCCCATTCACAGACCCACAAACGCTGCCGCTCCCTCTTTCTTCACCCACTCAATGTCCAATAAAATCTATTGTGCCTGGGCTGCTGAGCAGAGCCGAACCCCTGCTCACCAATTGCGAACTTCCACTTATTCCTCCCACGCTTAAGGTACCAGGACTAAAAGCTCTTGCTGCTCTTCAAGTATCCACGCAACCCCATTCACAGCCCCACAAACGCTGCCGCTCCCTCTTTCTCCAGCCTCCCAAAGTCCAATACAACCTCTTTCCTGAGCCGCTGATACAGCAGGAGCCTGCCTCAGCAATTGCGAACGTCCAGGGATTCCTCCCACCCCAAAGGGGCCAGGACCAAAAGCTCTTGCTGCGCCTCCTGTACCCACACAACTCCATTCACAGCCGCACAAACGCTGCCGCTCCCGCTTTCTGCAGCCACCCAACATACAATAAAATCATCTCTGCCTTGGCTGCTGAGCACAGTCGTACCCAGCTCAACAATTGTGAACATCCGGGGATTCCTCCCACCCCAAAGGAGCCAGGACCAAAAGATCTTGCTGCTCTTCAAGTATTCATGCAACCCCATTCAAAGCCCCACAAACGCTGGCACTCCCTCTTTCTCCAGCCTCCCAAAGTCCAATATTTTCTGCCTGGGCCGCTGAGTACAGCCATAGCCTAGTTCAATAATTGCGAACGTCCAGGGATTCATCCCACCCCAAAGACGCCAGCACCAAAAGCTCTTGCTGCTCTGCAAGTAGCCAGGCAACCCCATTCACAGCCCCACAAAAACTGCACCTCCTTCTTTCTGCAGCCACCCAGTGTCCAATAAAATCTTCTCAGCCTGGGCTGCTGAGTAGACCCGTAGCCCCTCTCAGCAATTGCAAATGTCCGGGGACTCCTCCCACCCCAAAGGGGCCAGGACCAAAAGCTCTTGCTGCTCTTCAAGTAGCCAGGCAACCGCATTAACAGACCCACAAACGCTGCCACTCCCTCTTTCTGCAGCCTCCCAAAGTTCCATACAACCTCTCTGCCTGGGCTGCTGAGCAGAGGCAGAGCGCAGCTCAGCAATTGCGAACGGCCAGGGACTCCTCCCACCCCAAAGGGGCCAGGACCAAAAGCTCTTGCTGCTCTTCAAGTACCCACGCAACCCCATTCACAGCCCCACATACGCTGCCGCTCCCTCTTTCTGCAGCCTCCCAAATTCCAATACAACCTCTCTGCCTGGCCTGCAGATTACAGTCGGATCCTGGCTCAGCAATGGCGGACGTCCAGGGATTTCTCCCACCCCAAAGGAGCCAGCATCAAAAGCTCTTGCTACTCTTCAATTAGCCAGACAAACCCATTCACAGCCCCACAAACGCTGCCGCTCCCTCTTTCTGCAGCCTCTAAAACTCCAATACAACCTCTCTGCCTGGGCTGCTGAGCAGAGCCGGAGCCCGGCTCAGCAATTGCGAACATCCAGGGGTTCCTCCCACCCCAAAGGGGCCAGGACCAAAAGCTCTTGCTGCTCTTCATGTAGCCAGGCAACCCTATTCACAGCCCCACAAACGCTGCCGCTCCCTCTTTCTGCAGCCTCCCAAAGTCCAATACAACCTCTCTGCCTGGGCTGCTGAGCAGAGCCAGAGCGCCGCTCAGCAATTGCGGACGTCCAGGGATTCCTCCCACCCCAAAGGGGCCAGCACCAAAAGCTCTTGCTGCTCTTCAAGTATCCATGCAACCCCATTCACACACCCACAAACGCTGCCGCTCCCTCTTTCTCCAGCCTCCCAAAGTCCAATACAACCTCTCTGCCTGGGCTGCTGAGTACAGTCGGATCCTGGCTAAGCAATGGCGGAAGTCCAGGGATTCCTCCCACCCCAAAGGTGCCAGGACTAAAAGCTCTTGCTGCTCTTCAAGTAGCCACGCAACCCCATTCACAGCCCCACAAACGCTGCCGCTCCCTCTTTCTGCAGCCTCTAAAACTCCAATACAACCTCTCTGCCTGGGCTGCTGAGTACAGCCGGAGCCCAGCTCAGCAATTGCGAATATCCAGAGATTCCTCCCACCCCAAAGGGGCCAGGACTAAAAGCTCTTGCTGCTCTTCAAGTAGCCACGCAACCCCATTCACAGACCCACAAACGCTGCCGCTCCCTCTTTCTGCAGTCTCCAGAAGTCCAATACAACCTCTCTGCCTGGTCTGCTAACCAGAGCCAGAACCCGGCTCAGCAATTGCGAATGTCCAGGGATTCCTCCCACCCCAAAGGGGCCAGGACCAAAAGCTCTTGCTGCTCTTCAAGTAGCCACGCATCCCCATTCACAGACCCACAAACGCTGCCGCTCCCTCTTTCTGCAGCCTCCCAAAGTCCAATACATCCTCTCTGCCTGGGCTGCTGAGCAGAGCCGTAGCCCGGCTCAGCAATTGCGAACATCCAGGGATTCCTCCCACCCCAAAGGGGCCAGGACCAAGAGCTCTTGCTGCTCTTCAAGTAGCCAGGCAACCCCATTCACAGACCCACAAACGCTGGCGCTCCCTCTTTCTCCAGCCTCCCAAAGTCCAATACAACCTCTCTGCCTGGCCTGCAGATTACAGTCGGATCCTGGCTCAGCAATTGCGAATGTCCAGGGATTCCTCCCACCCCAAAGGGGCCAGGACCAAGAGCTCTTGCTGCTCTTCAAGTAGCCAGGCAACCCCATTCACAGACCCACAAACGCTGCCGCTCCCTCTTTCTCCAGCCTCCCAAAGTCCAATACAACCTCTCTGCCTCGCCTGCAGATTACAGTCGGATCCTGGCTCAGCAATGGCGTACGTCCAGGGATTCCTCCCACCCCAAAGGGGCCAGGACCAAAAGCTCTTGCTGCTCTTCAAGTAGCCAGGCAACCCCATTCACAGACCCACAAACGCTGCCGCTCCCTCTTTCTGCAGCCTCCCAAAGTCCAATACAACCTCTCTGCCTGGGCTGCTGAGCAGAGCCAGAGCCCGGCTCAGCAATTGCGAACATCCAGGGATTCCCCCCACCCCAAAGGGGCCAGGACCAAAAGCTCTTGCTGCTCTTCAAGTAGCCACACAACCCCATTCACAGACCCACAAACGATGCCGCTCCCTCTTTCCGCAGTCTCCAGAAGTCCAATACAATCTCTCTGCCTGGGCTGCTGAGCAGAGCTGGAGCCCGGCTCAGCAATTGCGAACGTCCAGGGATTCCTCCCACCCCAAAGGGGCCAGGACCAAAAGCTCTTGCTGCTCCTCAAGTAGCCACGCAACCCCATTCACAGACCCACAAACGCTGCCGCTCCCTCTTTCTCCAGCCTCCCAAAGTCCGATACAACCTCTCTGCATGGCCTGCAGATTACAGTCGGATCCTGGCTCAGCAATAGCGGACGTCCAGGGATTTCTCCCACCCCAAAGGGGCCAGGACTAAAAGCTCTTGCTGCTCTTCAAGTAGCCACGCAACCCCATTCACAGACCCACAAACGCTGCCGCTCCCTCTTTCTACAGCCTCCCAAAGTCCAATACAACCTCTCTGCCTGGGCTGCTGAGCAGAGCTGGAGCCCAGCTCAGCAATTGCGAATGTCCAGGGATTCCTCCCACCCCAAAGGTGCCAGGACCAAAAGCTCTTGCTGCTCTTCAAGTAGCCAGGCAACCCCATTCACAGCCCCACAAACGCTGCTGCTCCCTCTTTCTGCAGCCTCCCAAAGTCCAATACAACCTCTCTGCCTGGGCTGCTGAGCAGAGCCAGAGCCCGGCTCAGCAATTGCGAACATCCAGGGACTCCTCCCACCCCAAAGGGGCCAGGACCAAGAGCTCTTGCTGCTCTTCCAGTATCCACGCAACCCCATTCACAGACCCACAAACGCTGCCGCTCCCTCTTTCTGCAGTCTCCAGAAGTCCAATACAACCTCTCTGCCTGGGCTGCTGAGCAGAGCCGGAGCCCGGCTCAGCAATTGCGAACGTCCAGGGATTCCTCCCACCCCAAAGGGGCCAGGACCAAAAGCTCTTCCTGCTCTTCATGTAGCCAGGCAACCCCATTCACAGACCCACAAACGCTGCCGCTCCCTCTTTCTGCAGCCTCCCAAAGTCCAATACAACCTCTCTGCCTGGGCTGCTGAGCAGAGCCGTAGCCCGGCTCAGCAATTGCGAACGTCCAGGGATTCCTCCCACCCCAAAGGGGCTAGCACCAAAAGCTCTTGCTGCTCTTCAAGTACCCACGCAACCCCATTCACAGCCCCACAAACGCTAGCGCTGCCTCTTTCTGCAGCCTCCCAAAGTCCAATACAACCTCTCTGCCTGGCCTGCTGAGTACAGCCGGAGCGTATCTCAGCAATTGCGAATATCCAGGGATTCCTCCCACCCCAAAGGGGCCAGGACCAAAAGCTCTTGTTGCTCTTCAATTAGCCACACAACCCCATTCACAGCCACAGCAACCCAGGCGCTCCCTCTTTCTGCAGCCTCCCAAAGTCCAATACAACCTCTCTGCTTGGCTGCTGAGTACAGCCGGAGCCAAGCTTAGCAATTGCGAATATCCAGGGATTCCTTCCACCCCAAAGGGGATAGGACCAAAAGCTCTTGCTGCTCTTCAAGTATCCACGCAACCCCATTCACAGACCCACAAACGCTGCCGCTCCCTCTTTCTGCAGCCTCCCAAAGTCCAATACAACCTCTCTGCCTGGGCTGCTGAGCAGAGCTGGAGCCCGGCTCGGCAATTGCGAACGTCCAGGGATTCCTCCCACCCCAAAGGGGCCAGGACCAAAAGCTCTTGCTGCTCTTCATGTAGCCAGGCAACCCCATTCACACCCCCACAAACGCTGCCGCTCCCTCTTTCTCCAGCCTCCCAAAGTCCAATACAACCTCTCTGCCTGGGCTGCTGAGCAGAGCTGGAGCCCAGCTCAGCAATTGCGAACATCCAGGGACTCCTCCCACCCCAAAGGGGCCAGGACCAAAAGCTCTTGCTGCTCTTCAAGTAGCCAGGCAACCCCATTCACAGCCCCACAAACGCTGCCGCTCCCTCTTTCTGCAGCCTCCCAAAGTGCAATACAACCTCTCTGCCTGGGCTGCTGAGCAGAGCCAGAGCCCGGCTCAGCAATTGCGAACATCCAGGGACTCCTCCCACCCCAAAGGGGCCAGGACCAAAAGCTCTTGCTGCTCTTCAAGTAGCCACGCAACCCCATTCACAGCCCCACAAACGCTGCCGATCCCTCTTTCTGCAGCCTCCCAAAGTCCAATACAACCTCTCTGCCTGGGCTGCTGAGCAGAGCCAGAGCCCGGCTCAGCAATTGCGAACGTCCAGGGATTCCTCCCACCGCAAAGGGGCCAGGACCAAAAGCTCTTGCTGCTCTTCAAGTAGCCAGGCAACCCCATTCACAGCCCCACAAACGCTGCCGCTCCCTCTTTCTGCAGCCTCCCAAACTCCAATACAACCTCTCTGCCTGGGCTGCTGAGTACAGCCGGAGCCCAGCTTAGCAATTGCGAATATCCAGGGATTCCTCCCACCCCAAAGGGGCCAGGACCAAAAGCTCTTGCTGCTCTTCAAGTAGCCACACAACCCCATTCACAGACCCACAAACGATGCCGCTCCCTCTTTCCGCAGTCTCCAGAAGTCCAATACAATCTCTCTGCCTGGGCTGCTGAGCAGAGCTGGAGCCCGGCTCAGCAATTGCGAACGTCCAGGGATTCCTCCCACCCCAAAGGGGCCAGGACCAAAAGCTCTTGCTGCTCTTCATGTAGCCAGGCAACCCCATTCACACCCCCACAAACGCTGCCGCTCCCTCTTTCTCCAGCCTCCCAAAGTCCAATACAACCTCTCTGCCTGGCCTGCAGATTACAGTCGGATCCTGGCTCAGCAATGGCGGACGTCCAGGGATTTCTCCCACCCCAAAGGGGCCAGGACTAAAAGCTCTTGCTGCTCTTCAAGTAGCCAGGCAACCCCATTCACAGACCCACAAACGCTGCCGCTCCCTCTTTCTGCAGCATCTAAAAGTCCAATAGAATCACTCGTCCTGGGCTGCTGAGCAGAGCCAGAGCCCGGCTCAGCAATTGCGAATGTCCAGGGATTCCTCCCACCCCAAAGGGGCCAGGACCAAGAGCTCTTGCTGCTCTTCAAGTAGCCAGGCAACCCCATTCACAGACCCACTAACGCTGGCGCTCTCTCTTTCTACAGCCTCCCAAAGTCCAATACAACCTCTCTGCCTGGGCTGCTGAGCAGAGCTGGAGCCCAGCTCAGCAATTGCGAATGTCCAGGGATTCCTCCCACCCCAAAGGTGCCAGGACCAAAAGCTCTTGCTGCTCTTCAAGTAGCCAGGCAACCCCATTCACAGCCCCACAAACGCTGCCGCTCCCTCTTTCTGCAGCCTCCCAAAGTCCAATACAACCTCTCTGCCTGGGCTGCTGAGCAGAGCCAGAGCCCGGCTCAGCAATTGCGAACATCCAGGGACTCCTCCCACCCCAAAGGTGCCAGGACCAAAAGCTCTTGCTGCTCTTCATGTAGCCAGGCAACCCTATTCACAGCCCCACAAACGCTGCCGCTCCCTCTTTCTGCAGCCTCCCAAAGTCCAATACAACCTCTCTGCCTGGCCTGCAGATTACAGTCGGATCCTGGCTCAGCAATGGAGGACGTCCAGGCATTCTTCCCACCCCAAAGGGGCCAGGACTAAAAGCTCTTGCTGCTCTTCAAGTAGCCACGCAACCCCATTCACAGACCCACAAACGCTGCCGCTCCCTCTTTCTGCAGCCTCCCAAAGTCCAATACAACCTCTCTGCCTGGGCTGCTGAGTAGAGCTGGAGCCCGGCTCAGCAATTGCGAACGTCCAGGGATTCCTCCCACCCCAAAGGGGCCAGGACCAAAAGCTCTTGCTGCTCTTCATGTAGCCAGGCAACCCCATTCACAGCCACAGCAACCCAGGCGCTCCCTCTTTCTGCAGCCTCCCAAAGTCCAATACAATCTCTCTGCCTGGGCTGCTGAGTAAAGCCGTAGCCCAGCTTAGCAATTGCGAATATCCAGGGATTCCTACCACCCCAAAGGGGCCAGGACCAAAAGCTCTTGCTGCTCTTCATATAGCCAGGCAACCCCATTGACAGACGCACAAACGATGCCGCTCCCTCTTTCTGCAGCCTCCCAAAGTCCAATACAACCTCTCTGCCTGGGCTGCTGAGTAGAGCCGGAGCCCAGCTTAGCAATTGCGAATATCCAGGGATTCCTCCCACCCCAAAGGGGCCAGGACCAAAAGCTCTTGCTGCTCCTCAATTAGCCACGCAACCCCATTCACACACCCACAAACGATGCCGCTCCCTCTTTCTGCAGCCTCCCAAAGTCCAATACAACCTCTCTGCCTGGGCTGCTGAGCAGAGCCGGAGCCAGGCTCAGCAATTGCGAATATCCAGGGATTCCTCCCACCCCAAAGGGGCCAGGACCAAAAGCTCTTGCTGCTCTTCAAGTAGCCAGGCAACCCCATTCACAGACCCACAAACGATGCCGCTCCCTCTTTCTGCAGCCTCCCAAAGTCCAATACAACCTCTCTGCCTGGGCTGCTGAGTAGAGCTGGAGCCCGGCTCAGCAATTGCGAACGTCCAGGGATTCCTCCCACCCCAAAGGGGCCAGGACCAAAAGCTCTTGCTGCTCTTCAAGTAGCCACGCAACCCCATTCACAGACCCACAGACGCTGCCGCTGCCTCTTTCTGCAGCCTCCCAAACTCCAATACAACCTCTCTGCCTGGGCTGCTGAGTAGAGCTGGAGCCCGGCTCAGCAATTGCGGACGTCCAGGGATTCCTCCCACCCCAAAGAGGCCAGGACCAAAAGCTCTTGCTGCTCTTCAATTAACCACGCAACCCCATTCACAGCCACATCAACCCAGGCGCTCCCTCTTTCTGCAGCCTCCCAAAGTCCAATACAACCTCTCTGCCTGGGCTGCTGAGTACAGCCGGAGCCCAGCTTAGCAATTGCGAATATCCAGGGATTCCTCCCACCCCAAAGGGGCCAGGACCAAAAGCTCTTGCTGCTCTTCAAGGAGCCAGGCAACCCCATTCACAGCCCCACAAACGCTGCCGCTCCCTCTTTCTGCAGCCTCCCAAACTCCAATACAACCTCTCTTCCTGGCCTGCAGATTACAGTCGGATCCTGGCTCAGCAATTTCAAACGTCCAGGGATTCCTCCCACCCCAAAGGGGCCAGGACCAAAAGCTCTTGCTGCTCTTCAAGTAGCCACGCAACCCCATTCACAGCCACAACAACGCTGGCGCTCCCTCTTTCTGCAGCCTCCCAAAGTCCAATACAACCTCTCTGCCTGGGCTGCTGAGCAGACCTGGAGCCCAGCTCAGCAATTGTGACTGTCCAGGGATTCCTCCCACCCCAAAGGGGCCAGCACCAAAAGCTCTTGCTGCTCTTCATGTAGCCAGGCAACCCCATTCACAGCCCCCCAAACGCTGGCGCTCCCTCTTTCTGCAGCCTCCCAAAGTGCAATACAACCTCTCTGCCTGGGCTGCTGAGCAGAGCCGTAGCCCGGCTCAGCAATTGCGAATGTCCAGGGATTCCTCCCACCCCAAAGGGGCCAGGACCAAAAGCTCTTGCTGCTCTTCAAGTAGCCACGCAACCCATTCACAGCCCCACAAACGCTAGCGCTCCCTCTTTCTGCAGCCTCCCAAAGTCCAATACAACCTCTCTGCCTGGTGTGCTGACTACAGCCGAAGCCCAGCTCAGCAATTGCGAATATCCAGGGATTCCTCCCACCCTAAAGGGGCCAGGACCAAAAGCTCTTGCTGCTCTTCAAGTAGCCACGCAACCCCATTCACAACCACAGAAACCCAGGCGATCCCTCTTTCTGCAGCCTCCCAAAGTCTAATACATCCTGTCTGCCTGGGATGCTGAGTACAGCCGGAGCCCAGCTTAGCAATTGCGAATATCCAGGGATTCCTCCCACCCCAAAGGGGCCAGGACCAAAAGCTCTTGCTGCTCTTCAAGTAGCCACGCAACCCCATTCACAGACCCACAAACGATGCCGCTCCCTCTTTCTGCAGCCTCCCAAAGTCCAATACAACCTCTCTTCCTGGCCTGCAGATTACAGTCGGATCCTGGCTCAGCAATTGTGAACGTCCAGGGATTCCTCCCACCCCAAAGGGGCCAGGACCAAAAGCTCTTGCTGCTCTTCAAGTAGCCAGGCAACCCCATTCACAGCCACACCAACGCTGGCGCTCCCTCTTTCTGCAGCCTCCCAAAGTCCAATACAACCTCTCTGCCTGGGCTGCTGAGCAGAGCTGGAGCCCAGCTCAGCAATTGCGAATGTCCAGGGATTCCTCCCACCCCAAAGGGGCCAGGACCAAAAGCTCTTGCTGCTCTTCATGTAGCCAGGCAACCCCATTCACAGCCCCACAAACGCTGGCGCTCCCTCTTTCTGCAGCCTCCCAAAGTCCAATACAACCTCTCTGCCTGGGCTGCTGAGCAGAGCCAGAGCGCAGCTCAGCAATTGCGAACATCCAGGGACTCCTCCCACCCCAAAGGGGCCAGGACCAAAAACTCTTGCTGCTCTTCATGTAGCCAGGCAACCCCATTCACAGCCCCCCAAACGCTGCCGCTCCCTCTTTCTGCAGCCTCCCAAAGTGCAATACAACCTCTCTGCCTGGGCTGCTGAGCAGAGCCGTAGCCCGGCTCAGCAATTGCGAACATCCAGGGATTCCTCCCACCCTAAAGGGGCCAGGACCAAAGGATCTTGCTGCTCTTCAAGTAGCCACGCAACCCCATTCACAGACCCACAAACGATGCCGCTCCCTCTTTCTGCAGCCTCCCAAAGTCCAATACAACCTCTCTTCCTGGCCTGCAGATTACAGTCGGATCCTGGCTCAGCAATTGTGAACGTCCAGGGATTCCTCCCACCCCAAAGGGGCCAGGACCAAAAGCTCTTGCTGCTCTTCAAGTAGCCAGGCAACCCCATTCACAGCCACACCAACGCTGGCGCTCCCTCTTTCTGCAGCCTCCCAAAGTCCAATACAACCTCTCTGCCTGGGCTGCTGAGCAGAGCTGGAGCCCAGCTCAGCAATTGCGAATGTCCAGGGATTCCTCCCACCCCAAAGGGGCCAGGACCAAAAGCTCTTGCTGCTCTTCATGTAGCCAGGCAACCCCATTCACAGCCCCACAAACGCTGCCGCTCCCTCTTTCTGCAGCCTCCCAAAGTCCAATACAACCTCTCTGCCTGGGCTGCTGAGCAGAGCCAGAGCGCAGCTCAGCAATTGCGAACATCCAGGGACTCCTCCCACCCCAAAGGGGCCAGGACCAAAAACTCTTGCTGCTCTTCATGTAGCCAGGCAACCCCATTCACAGCCCCCCAAACGCTGGCGCTCCCTCTTTCTGCAGCCTCCCAAAGTGCAATACAACCTCTCTGCCTGGGCTGCTGAGCAGAGCCGTAGCCCGGCTCAGCAATTGCGAACATCCAGGGATTCCTCCCACCCTAAAGGGGCCAGGACCAAAGGATCTTGCTGCTCTTCCAGTACCCACGCAACCCCATTCACAGCATCACAAACGCTGCCGCTCCCTCTTTCTGCAGCCTCCCAAAGTCCAATACAACCTCTCTGCCTGGGCTGCTGGTACAGCCGGTGCCCGTCTCAGCAATTTCGAACGTACAGGGATTCCTCCCACCCCAAAGGGGCCAGCACCAAAAGGTCTTGCTGCTCTTCAAGTAGCCAGGCAACCCCATTCACAGACCCACAAACACTGCCGCTCCCTCTTTCTGCAGCCTCTAAAAGTCCAATAGAATCTCTCGTCCTGGGCTGCTGAGCAGAGCCGGAGCCCGGCTCAGCAATTGCGAACGTCCAGGGATTCCTCCCACCCCAAAGGGGCCAGGACCAAAAGCTCTTGCTGCTCTTCATGTAGCCAGGCAACCCCATTCACAGACCCACAAACGCTGCCGCTCCCTCTTTCTGCAGCCTCCCAAAGTGCAATACAACATCTCTGCCTGGGCTGCTGAGCAGAGCCGTAGCCCGGCTCAGCAATTGCGAACGTCCAGGGATTCCTCCCACCCCAAAGGGGCCAGGACCAAAGGATCTTGCTGCTCTTCAAGTAGCCACGCAACCCCATTCACAAACCCACAAATGCTGCCGCTCCCTCTTTCTGCAGCCTCCCAAAGTCCAATACAACCTCTCTGCCTGGGCTGCTGGTACAGCCGGTGCCCGTCTCAGCAATTTCAAACGTCCAGGGATTCCTCCCACCCCAAAGGGGCCAGGACCAAAAGCTCTTGCTGCTCTTCATGTAGCCAGGCAACCCCATTCACAGCCAAACCAACGCTGGCGCTCCCTCTTTCTGCAGCCTCCCAAAGTCCAATACAACCTCTCTGCCTGGGCTGCTGAGTACAGCCGGAGCCCAGCTCAGCAATTGCGAATATCCAGGGATTCCTCCCACCCCAAAGGGGCCAGGACCAAAAGCTCTTGCTGCTCTTCAAGTATCCACGCAACCCCATTCACAGACCCACAAACTCTGCCGCTCCCTCTTTCTCCAGCCTCCAAAAGTCCAATACAACCTCTCTGCCTGGGCTGCTGAGCAGAGCCGTAGCCCGGCTCAGCAATTGCGAACGTCCAGGGATTCCTCCCACCCCAAAGGGGCCAGCACCAAAGGATCTTGCTGCTCTTCAAGTAGCCAGGCAACCCCATTCACAGCCCCACAAACGCTGCCGCTCCCTCCTTCTCCAGCCTCCCAAAGTCCAATACAACCTCTCTGCCTGGGCTGCTGAGTATAGCCGGATCCTGGCTCAGCAATGGCGGACGTCCAGGGATTCCTCCCACCCCAAAGGGGCCAGCACCAAAAGCTCTTGCTGCTCTTCATGTAGCCAGGCAACCCCATTCACAGCCCCACAAACGCTGGCGCTCCCTCTTTCTGCAGCCTCCCAAACTCCAATACAACCTCTCTGCCTGGGCTGCTGAGCAGAGCCGTAGCCCGGCTCAGCAATTGCGAACATCCAGGGATTCCTCCCACCCTAAAGGGGCCAGGACCAAAGGATTTTGCTGCTCTTCAAGAAGCCACGCAACCCCATTCACAGCATCACAAACGCTGCCGCTCCCTCTTTCTGCAGCCTCCCAAAGTCCAATACAACCTCTCTGCCTGGGCTGCTGGTACAGCCGGTGCCCGTCTCAGCAATTTCGAACGTACAGGGATTCCTCCCACCCCAAAGGGGCCAGGACCAAAAGCTCTTGCTGCTCTTAAAGTAGCCAGGCAACCCCATTCACAGACCCACAAACACTGCCGCTCCCTCTTTCTGCAGCCTCTAAAAGTCCAATAGAATCTCTCGTCCTGGGCTGCTGAGCAGAGCCGGAGCCCAGCTCAGCAATTGCGAACGTCCAGGGATTCCTCCCACCCCAAAGAGGCCAGGACCAAAAGCTCTTGCTGCTCTTCAAGTAGCCACGCAACCCCATTCACAGACCCACAAACACTGCCGCTCCCTCTTTCTACAGCTTCCGAAACTCCAGTACAACCTCTCTGCCTGGTCTGCTGAGCAGAGCCAGAGCGCGGCTCAGCAATTACGAACGTCCAGGGATTCCTCCCACCCCAAAGGTGCCAGGACAAAAAGCTCTTGCTGCTCTTCAAGTAGCCAGGCAACGCCATTCACAGACCCACAAACGCTGCCGCTCCCTCTTTCTGCAGCCTCCCAAAGTCCAATACAACCTCTCTGCCTGGCCTGCAGATTACAGTCGGATCCTGGCTCAGCAATTGTGAACGTCCAGGGATTCCTCCCACCCCAAAGGGGCCAGGACCAAAGGATCTTGCTGCTCTTTAAGTACCCAGGCAACCCCATTCACAGACCCACAAACGCTGCCGCTCCCTCTTTCTGCAGCCTCCCAAAGTCCAATACAACCTCTCTGCCTGGGCTGCTGAGTACAGCCGTAGCCCATCTTAGCAATTGCGAACGTCCAGGGATTCCTCCCACCCCAAAGGGGCCAGGACCAAAAGCTCTTGCTGCTCTTCAAGTAGCCAGGCAACCCCATTCACAGACGCACAAATGCTGGCGCTCCCTCTTTCTGCAGCCTCCAAAAGTCCAATACAACCTCTCTGCCTGGCCTGCAGATTACAGTCGGATCCTGGCTCAGCAATTGCGAATGTCCAGGGATTCCTCCCACCCCAAAGGGGCCTGGACCAAAAGCTCTTGCTGCTCTTAATGTAGCCAGGCAACCCCATTCACAGCCCCACAAACGCTGCCAGTCCCTCTTTCTGCAGCCTCCCAAAGTGCAATACAACCTCTCTGCCTGGGCTGCTGAGCAGAGCCGTAGCCCGGCTCAGCAATTGCGAATGTCCAGGGATTCCTCCCACCCCAAAGGGGCCAGGATGAAAAGCTCTTGCTGCTCTTCAATTAGCCACGCAACCCCATTCACAGACTCACAGACGCTGCCGCTCCCTCTTTCTGCAGCCTCCCAAAGTCCAATACAACCTCTCTGCCTGGACTGCTGAGTAGAGCTGGAGCCCAGCTCAGCAATTTCAAACGTCCAGGGATTTCTCCCACCCCAAAGGTGCCAGGACCAAAAGCTCTTGCTGCTCTTCAATTAGCCACGCAACCCCATTCACAGCCACGGCAACACAGGCGCTCCCTCTTTCTGCAGCCTCCCAAAGTCCAATACAACCTCTCTGCCTGGGCTGCTGAGCAGAGCCGTAGCCCGGCTCAGCAATTGCGAATGTCCAGGGATTCCTCCCACCCCAAAGGGGCCAGGACCAAAAGCTCTTGCTGCTCTTCAAGTATCCACGCAACCCCATTCACAGACCCACAAACGATGCCGCTCCCTCTTTCTGCAGCCTCCCAAAGTCCAATACAACCTCTCTGCCTGGGCTGCTGAGTAGAGCTGGAGCCCGGCTCAGCAATTGCGAATGTCCAGGGATTCCTCCCACCCCAAAGGGGCCAGGACCAAAAGCTCTTGCTGCTCTTCAAGTAGCCACGCAACCCCATTCACAGACCCACAAACGATGCCGCTCCCTCTTTCTGCAGCCTCCCAAAGTCCAATACAACCTCTCTGCCTGGCCTGCAGATTACAGTCGGATCCTGGCTCAGCAATGGAGAACGTCCAGGGATTCCTCCCACCCCAAAGGGGCCAGCACCAAAGGATCTTGCTGCTCTTCATGTAGCCAGGAAACCCTATTCACAGACCCACAAACGCTGCCGCTCCCTCTTTCTGCAGACTCCCAAAGTCCAATACAACCTCTCTGCCTGGGCTGCTGAGTAGAGCTGGAGCCCGGCTCAGCAATTTCAAACGTCCAGGGATTTCTCCCACCCCAAAGGTGCCAGGACCAAAAGCTCTTGCTGCTCTTCAATTAGCCACGCAACCCCATTCACAGCCACGGCAACACAGGCGCTCCCTCTTTCTGCAGCCTCCCAAAGTCCAATACAACCTCTCTGCCTGGGCTGCTGAGCAGAGCCAGAGCCCGGCTCAGCAATTGCGAACATCCAGGGACTCCTCCCACCCCAAAGGGGCCAGGACCAAAAGCTCTTGCTGCTCTTCAAGTATCCACGCAACCCCATTCACAGACCCACAAACGATGCCGCTCCCTCTTTCTGCAGCCTCCCAAAGTCCAATACAACCTCTCTGCCTGGGCTGCTGAGTAGAGCTGGAGCCCGGCTCAGCAATTACGAACGTCCAGGGATTCCTCCCACCCCAAAGGTGCCAGGACAAAAAGCTCTTGCTGCTCTTCAAGTAGCCAGGCAACCCCATTCACAGACCCACAAACGCTGCCGCTCCCTCTTTCTGCAGCCTCCCAAAGTCCAATACAACCTCTCTGCCTGGTCAGCTGAGTACAGCTGGAGCCCAGCTCAGCAATTGCGAATATCCAGGGATTCCTCCCACCCCAAAGGGTCAGGACCAAAAGCTCTTGCTGCTCCTCAAGTATCCACGCAACCCCATTCACAGCCCCAGAAACACTGCAGCTCCTTCTTTCTTCAGCCACCCAGTGTCCAGTAAAATCTGCTCAGCCAGGGCTGCTGAGCAGAGCCAGAGCGCGGCTCAGCAATTGCGAACGTCCAGGGATTCCTCCCACCCTAAAGGGGCCAGGACCAAAAGCTCTTGCTGCTCTTCAAGTAGCCAGGCAACCCCATTCACAGCCCCACAAACGCTGCCGCTCCCTCTTTCTGCAGCCTCCCAAACTCCAATACAACCTCTCTGCCTGGCCTGCAGATTACAGTTGGATCCTGGCTCAGCGATTGCGACTGTCCAGGGATTCCTCCCACCCCAAAGGGGCCAGGACCAAAAGCTCTTGCTGCTCTTCATGTAGCCAGGCAACCCTATTCACAGCCCCACAAACGCTGCCGCTCCCTCTTTCTGCAGCCTCCCAAAGTCCAATACAACCTCTCTGCCTGGGCTGCTGAGCAGACGGAGCCCGGTTCAGCAATTGCGAATGTCCAGGGATTCCTCCCACCCCAAAGGGGCCAGGACCAAAGGATCTTGCTGCTCTTCAAGTAGCCAGGCAACCCCATTCACAGCCACACCAACGCTGGCGCTCCCTCTTTCTGCAGCCTCCCAAAGTCCAATACAACCTCTCTGCCTGGGCTGCTGAGTACAGCCGGAGCCCAGCTCAGCAATTGCGAACGTCCAGGGATTCCTCCCACCCCAAAGGGGCCAGGACCAAAAGCTCTTGCTGCTCTTCAAGTATCCACACAACCCCATTCACAGACCCACAAACGCTGCCGCTCCCTCTTTCTGCAGCATCCCAAACTCCAATACAACCTGTCTGCCTGGTCTGCTGAGCAGAGCCAGAACCCGGCTCAGCAATTGCGAACGTACAGGGATTCCTCCCACCCCAAAGGTGCCAGGACTAAAAGCTCTTGCTGCTCTTCAAGTAGCCAGGCAACCCCATTCACAGACCCACAAACGCTGCCGCTCCCTCTTTCTGCAGCCTCCCAAAGTCCAATACAACCTCTCTGCCTGGGCTGCTGAGCAGAGCCGTAGCCCGGCTCAGCAATTGCGAATGTCCAGGGATTCCTCCCACCCCAACGGTGCCAGGACCAAAAGCTCTTGCTGCTCTTCAAGTATCCACGCAACCCCATTCACAGACCCACAAACACTGCAGCTCCCTCTTTCTCCACCCTCCCAAAGTCCAATACAACCTCTCTGCCTGGCCTGCAGATTACAGTCGGATCCTGGCTCAGCAATTGCAAACGTCCAGGGATTTCTCCCACCCCAAAGGGGCCAGGACTAAAAGCTCTTGCTGCTCTTCAAGTAGCCAGGCAACCCCATTCACAGACCCACAAACGCTGCCGCTCCCTCTTTCTGCAGCCTCCCAAAGTCCAATACAACCTCTCTGCCTGGGCTGCTGAGCAGACGGAGCCCGGTTCAGCAATTGCGAATGTCCAGGGATTCCTCCCACCCCAAAGGGGCCAGGACCAAAGGATCTTGCTGCTCTTCAAGTAGCCAGGCAACCCCATTCACAGCCACACCAACGCTGGCGCTCCCTCTTTCTCCAGCCTCCCTAACTCCAATACAACCTCTCTGCCTGGGCCGCTGAGCAGAGCTGGAGCCCAGCTCAGCAATTGCGAATGTCCAGGGATTCCTCCCACCCCAAAGGGGCCAGGAACAAAAGCTCTTGCTGCTCTTCAAGTAGCCAGGCAACCCCATTCACAGCCCCACAAACGCTGCCGATCCCTCTTTCTGCAGCCTCCCAAAGTCCAATACAACCTCTCTGCCTGGCCTGCAGATTAGAGTCGGATCCTGGCTAAGCAATTGCGAACGTCCAGGGATTTCTCCCACCCCAAAGGGGCCAGGACCAAAAGCTCTTGCTGCTCTTCAAGTAGCCAGGCAACCCCATTCACAGACCCACAAACGCTGCCGCTCCCTCTTTCTGCAGCCTCCCAAACTCCAATGAAATCTCTCTGCCTGGGCTGCTGAGCAAAGCCAGAGCCCGGCTCAGCAATTGCGAACGTCCAGGGATTCCTCCCACCCCAAAGAGGCCAGGACCAAAAGCTCTTGCTGCTCTTCATGTAGCCAGGAAACCCCATTCACAGACCCACAAACGCTGCCGCTCCCTCTTTCTGCAGCCTACCAAAGTCCAATACAACCTCTCTGCCTGGGCTGCTGAGCATAGCCGGAGCCCGGCTCAGCAATTGCGAACGTCCAGGGATTCCTCCCACCCCAAAGGGGCCAGGACCAAAAGCTCTTGCTGCTCTTCAAGTATCCACGCAACCCCATTCACAGACCCACAGACGCTGCCGCTCCCTCTTTCTGCAGCCTCCAAAAGTCCAATACAACCTCTCTGCCTGGGCTGCTGAGTACAGCCGGAGCCCAGCTTAGCAATTGCGAATATCCAGGGATTCCTCCCACCCCAAAGGGGCCAGGACCAAAAGCTCTTGCTGCTCTTTAAGTACCCAGGCAACCCCATTCACAGCATCACAAACGCTGCCGCTCCCTCTTTCTGCAGCCTCCCAAAGTCCAAGACAACCTCTCTGCCTGGGCTGCTGAGTAGAGCCGTACCCCTGCTCAGCAATTGCGAATGTCCAGGGATTCCTCCCACCCCAAAGGGGCCAGGACCAAAAGCTCTTGCTGCTCTTCAAGTAGCCACGCAACCCCATTCACAGCCACAGCAACCCAGGCGCTACCTCTTTCTGCAGCCTCCCAAACTCCAATACAACCTCTCTGCCTGGGCTGCTGAGTACAGCCGGAGCCCAGCTTAGCAATTGTGAATATCCAGGGATTCCTCCCACCCCAAAGGGGCCAGGACCAAAAGCTCTTGCTGCTCTTCAAGTAGCCACGCAACCCCATTCACAGACCCACAAACGCTGCCGCTCCCTCTTTCTCCACCCTCCCAAACTCCAATACAACCTCTCTGCCTGGCCTGCAGATTACAGTCGGATCCTGGCTCAGCAATTGCGAACGTCCAGGGATTTCTCCCACCCCAAAGGGGCCAGGACTAAAAGCTCTTGCTGCTCTTCAAGTATCCACGCAACCCCATTCACAGACCCACAGACGCTGCCGCTCCCTCTTTCTGCAGCCTCCAAAAGTCCAATACAACCTCTCTGCCTGGGCTGCTGAGTACAGCCGGAGCCCAGCTTAGCAATTGCGAATATCCAGGGATTCCTCCCACCCCAAAGGGGCCAGGACCAAAAGCTCTTGCTGCTCTTTAAGTACCCAGGCAACCCCATTCACAGCATCACAAACGCTGCCGCTCCCTCTTTCTGCAGCCTCCCAAAGTCCAAGACAACCTCTCTGCCTGGGCTGCTGAGTAGAGCCGTACCCCTGCTCAGCAATTGCGAATGTCCAGGGATTCCTCCCACCCCAAAGGGGCCAGGACCAAAAGCTCTTGCTGCTCTTCAAGTAGCCACGCAACCCCATTCACAGCCACAGCAACCCAGGCGCTCCCTCTTTCTGCAGCCTCCCAAACTCCAATACAACCTCTCTGCCTGGGCTGCTGAGTACAGCCGGAGCCCAGCTTAGCAATTGTGAATATCCAGGGATTCCTCCCACCCCAAAGGGGCCAGGACCAAAAGCTCTTGCTGCTCTTCAAGTAGCCACGCAACCCCATTCACAGACCCACAAACGCTGCCGCTCCCTCTTTCTCCACCCTCCCAAACTCCAATACAACCTCTCTGCCTGGCCTGCAGATTACAGTCGGATCCTGGCTCAGCAATTGCGAACGTCCAGGGATTTCTCCCACCCCAAAGGGGCCAGGACTAAAAGCTCTTGCTGCTCTTCATGTAGCCAGGCAACCCCATTCACAGACCCACAAACGCTGCCGCTCCCTCTTTCTGCAGCCTCCCAAAGTCCAATACAACCTCTCTGCCTGGGCTGCTGAGCAGACGGAGCCCGGTTCAGCAATTGCGAATGTCCAGGGATTCCTCCCACCCCAAAGGGGCCAGGACCAAAGGATCTTGCTGCTCTTCAAGTAGCCAGGAAACCCCATTCACAGCCACACCAACGCTGGCGCTCCCTCTTTCTCCAGCCTCCCAAACTCCAATACAACCTCTCTGCCTGGGCCGCTGAGCAGAGCTGGAGCCCAGGTCAGCAATTGCGAATGTCCAGGGATTCCTCCCACCCCAAAGGGGCCAGGACCAAAAGCTCTTGCTGCTCTTCAAGTAGCCAGGCAACCCCATTCACAGCCCCACAAACGATGCCGCTCCCTCTTTCTGCAGCCTCCCAAAGTCCAATACAACCTCTCTGCCTGGGCTGCTGAGCAGAGCTGGAGCCCAGCTCAGCAATTGCGAACATCCAGGGATTCCTCCCACCCCAAAGGTGCCAGGACAAAAAGCTCTTGCTGCTCTTCAAGTAGCCAGGCAACCCCATTCACAGACCCACAAACGCTGCCGCTCCCTCTTTCTGCAGCCTCCCAAAGTCCAATACAACCTCTCTGCCTGGGCTGCTGAGCAGAGCCGTAGCCCGGCTCAGCAATTGCGAATGTCCAGGGATTCCTCCCACCCCAACGGTGCCAGGACGAAAAGCTCTTGCTGCTCTTCAAGTATCCACGCAACCCCATTCACAGACCCACAAACACTGCAGCTCCCTCTTTCTCCACCCTCCCAAACTCCAATACAACCTCTCTGCCTGGCCTGCAGATTACAGTCGGATCCTGGCTCAGCAATTGCGAACGTCCAGGGATTTCTCCCACCCCAAAGGGGCCAGGACTAAAAGCTCTTGCTGCTCTTCAAGTAGCCAGGCAACCCCATTCACAGACCCACAAACGCTGCCGCTCCCTCTTTCTGCAGCCTCCCAAAGTCCAATACAACCTCTCTGCCTGGGCTGCTGAGCAGACGGAGCCCGGTTCAGCAATTGCGAATGTCCAGGGATTCCTCCCACCCCAAAGGGGCCAGGACCAAAGGATCTTGCTGCTCTTCAAGTAGCCAGGCAACCCCATTCACAGCCACACCAACGCTGGCGCTCCCTCTTTCTCCAGCCTCCCAAACTCCAATACAACCTCTCTGCCTGGGCCGCTGAGCAGAGCTGGAGCCCAGCTCAGCAATTGCGAATGTCCAGGGATTCCTCCCACCCCAAAGGGGCCAGGACCAAAAGCTCTTGCTGCTCTTCAAGTAGCCAGGCAACCCTATTCACAGCCCCACAAACGCTGCCGCTCCCTCTTTCTGCAGCCTCCCAAACTCCAATACAACCTCTCTGCCTGGCCTGCAGATTACAGTCGGATCCTGGCTCAGCAATGGCGGACGTCCAGGGATTCCTCCCACCCCAAAGTTGCCAGGACTAAAAGCTCTTGCTGCTCTTCCAGTATCCACGCAACCCCATTCACAGACCCACAAACGCTGCCGATCCCTCTTTCTGCAGCCTCCCAAACTCCAATACAATCTCTCTGCCTGGGCTGATGAGCAGAGCCGTAGCCCGGCTCAGCAATTGCGAACATCCAGGGATTCCTCCCACCCCAAAGGGGCCAGGACCAAAAGCTCTTGCTGCTCTTCAAGTAGCCACGCAACCCCATTCACAGACCCACAGACGCTGCCGCTCCCTCTTTCTGCAGCCTCCAAAAGTCCAATACAACCTCTCTGCCTGGGCTGCTGAGTACAGCCGGAGCCCAGCTTAGCAATTGCGAATATCCAGGGATTCCTCCCACCCCAAAGGGGCCAGGACCAAAAGCTCTTGCTGCTCTTTAAGTACCCAGGCAACCCCATTCACAGCATCACAAACGCTGCCGCTCCCTCTTTCTGCAGCCTCCCAAAGTCCAAGACAACCTCTCTGCCTGGGCTGCTGAGTAGAGCCGTACCCCTGCTCAGCAATTGCGAATGTCCAGGGATTCCTCCCACCCCAAAGGGGCCAGGACCAAAAGCTCTTGCTGCTCTTCAAGTAGCCACGCAACCCCATTCACAGCCACAGCAACCCAGGCGCTCCCTCTTTCTGCAGCCTCCCAAACTCCAATACAACCTCTCTGCCTGGGCTGCTGAGTACAGCCGGAGCCCAGCTTAGCAATTGTGAATATCCAGGGATTCCTCCCACCCCAAAGGGGCCAGGACCAAAAGCTCTTGCTGCTCTTCAAGTAGCCACGCAACCCCATTCACAGACCCACAAACGCTGCCGCTCCCTCTTTCTCCACCCTCCCAAACTCCAATACAACCTCTCTGCCTGGCCTGCAGATTACAGTCGGATCCTGGCTCAGCAATTGCGAACGTCCAGGGATTTCTCCCACCCCAAAGGGGCCAGGACTAAAAGCTCTTGCTGCTCTTCAAGTAGCCAGGCAACCCCATTCACAGACCCACAAACGCTGCCGCTCCCTCTTTCTGCAGCCTCCCAAAGTCCAATACAACCTCTCTGCCTGGGCTGCTGAGCAGACGGAGCCCGGTTCAGCAATTGCGAATGTCCAGGGATTCCTCCCACCCCAAAGGGGCCAGGACCAAAGGATCTTGCTGCTCTTCAAGTAGCCAGGCAACCCCATTCACAGCCACACCAACGCTGGCGCTCCCTCTTTCTCCAGCCTCCCAAACTCCAATACAACCTCTCTGCCTGGGCCGCTGAGCAGAGCTGGAGCCCAGGTCAGCAATTGCGAATGTCCAGGGATTCCTCCCACCCCAAAGGGGCCAGGACCAAAAGCTCTTGCTGCTCTTCAAGTAGCCAGGCAACCCCATTCACAGCCCCACAAACGATGCCGCTCCCTCTTTCTGCAGCCTCCCAAAGTCCAATACAACCTCTCTGCCTGGGCTGCTGAGCAGAGCTGGAGCCCAGCTCAGCAATTGCGAACATCCAGGGATTCCTCCCACCCCAAAGGTGCCAGAACAAAAAGCTCTTGCTGCTCTTCAAGTAGCCAGGCAACCCCATTCACAGACCCACAAACGCTGCCGCTCCCTCTTTCTGCAGCCTCCCAAAGTCCAATACAACCTCTCTGCCTGGGCTGCTGAGCAGAGCCGTAGCCCGGCTCAGCAATTGCGAATGTCCAGGGATTCCTCCCACCCCAACGGTGCCAGGACGAAAAGCTCTTGCTGCTCTTCAAGTATCCACGCAACCCCATTCACAGACCCACAAACACTGCAGCTCCCTCTTTCTCCACCCTCCCAAACTCCAATACAACCTCTCTGCCTGGCCTGCAGATTACAGTCGGATCCTGGCTCAGCAATTGCGAACGTCCAGGGATTTCTCCCACCCCAAAGGGGCCAGGACTAAAAGCTCTTGCTGCTCTTCAAGTAGCCAGGCAACCCCATTCACAGACCCACAAACGCTGCCGCTCCCTCTTTCTGCAGCCTCCCAAAGTCCAATACAACCTCTCTGCCTGGGCTGCTGAGCAGACGGAGCCCGGTTCAGCAATTGCGAATGTCCAGGGATTCCTCCCACCCCAAAGGGGCCAGGACCAAAGGATCTTGCTGCTCTTCAAGTAGCCAGGCAACCCCATTCACAGCCACACCAACGCTGGCGCTCCCTCTTTCTCCAGCCTCCCAAACTCCAATACAACCTCTCTGCCTGGGCCGCTGAGCAGAGCTGGAGCCCAGCTCAGCAATTGCGAATGTCCAGGGATTCCTCCCACCCCAAAGGGGCCAGGACCAAAAGCTCTTGCTGCTCTTCAAGTAGCCAGGCAACCCTATTCACAGCCCCACAAACGCTGCCGCTCCCTCTTTCTGCAGCCTCCCAAACTCCAATACAACCTCTCTGCCTGGCCTGCAGATTACAGTCGGATCCTGGCTCAGCAATGGCGGACGTCCAGGGATTCCTCCCACCCCAAAGTTGCCAGGACTAAAAGCTCTTGCTGCTCTTCCAGTATCCACGCAACCCCATTCACAGCCCCACAAACGCTGCCGCTCCCTCTTTCTGCAGCCTCCCAAACTCCAATACAATCTCTCTGCCTGGGCTGATGAGCAGAGCCGTAGCCCGGCTCAGCAATTGCGAACATCCAGGGATTCCTCCCACCCCAAAGGGGCCAGGACCAAAAGCTCTTGCTGCTCTTCAAGTAGCCACGCAACCCCATTCACAGACCCACAAACGCTAGCGCTCCCTCTTTCTGCAGCCTTCCAAAGTCCAATAAAACCTCTCTGCCTGGCCTGCAGATTACAGTCGGATCCTGGCTCAGCAATTTCAAACGTCCAGGGATTCCTCCCACCCCAAAGGTGCCAGGACTAAAAGCTCTTGCTGCTCTTCAAGTAGCCATGCAACCCCATTCACAGACCCACAAACGCTGCCGCTCCCTCTTTCTCCAGCCTCCCAAAGTCCAATAGAATCTCTCTGCCTGGGCTGCTGATCAGAGCTGGAGCCCAGCTCAGCAATTGCGAACGTCCAGGGATTCCTCCCACCCCAAAGGGGCCAGCACCAAAAGCTCTTGCTGCTCTTCCAGTATCGACGCAACCCCATTCACAGACGCACCAACGCTGCCCCTCCCTCTTTCTGCAGCCTCTAAAAGTCCAATAGAATGTCTCGTCCTGGGCTGCTGAGCAGAGCCAGAGCCTGGCTCAGCAATTGCTAATGTCCAGGGATTCCTCCCACCCCAAAGGGGCCAGGACCAAAAGCTCTTGCTGCTCTTCATGTAGCCAGGCAACCCTATTCACAGCCCCACAAACGCTAGCGCTCCCTCTTTCTGCAGCCTCCCAAAGTCCAATAAAACCTCTCTGCCTGGTCAGCTGAGTACAGCCGGAGCCCAGCTCAGCAATTGCAAAAGTCCAGGGATTCCTCCCACCCCAAAGGGTCAGGACCAAAATCTCTTGCTGCTCCTCAAGTATCCACGCAACCCCATTCACAGCCCCAGAAACACTGCAGCTCCTTCTTTCTTCAGCCACCCAGTGTCCAATAAAATCTACTCAGCCAGGGCTGCTGAGCAGAGCCTGAGCGCGGCTCAGCAATTGCGAACGTCCAGGGATTCCTCCCACCCTAAAGGGGCCAGGACTAAAAGCTCTTGCTGCTCTTCCAGTATCCACGCAACCCCATTCACAGCCCCACAAACGCTGCCGCTCCCTCTTTCTCCAGCCTCCCAAAGTCCAATAAAATCTCTCTGTCTGGGCTGCTGAGCAGAGCCGTAGCCCGGCTCAGCAATTGCGAATGTCCAGGGACTCCTCCCACCCCAAAGGGGCCAGGACTAAAAGCTCTTGCTGCTCTTCAAGTAGCCAGGCAACCCCATTCACAGCCCCACAAACGCTGCCGCTCCCTCTTTCTCTCGCCTCCCAAAGTCCAATACATCCTCTATGCCTGGGCTGCTGAGCAGAGCCGTAGCCCGGCTCAGCAATTGCGAACATCCAGGGATTCCTCCCACCCCAAAGGGGCCAGCACCAAAAGCTCTTGCTGCTCTTCACGTAGCCACACAACCGCATTAACAGACCCACAAACGCTGCCACTCCCTCTTTCTGCAGCCTTCCAAAGTCCAATAGAATCTGTCGTCCTGGGCTGCTGATCAGAGCTGGAGCCCAGCTCAGCAATTGAGAACGTCCAGGGATTCCTCCCACCCCAAAGGGGCCAGGACCAAAAGCTGTTGCTGCTCTTCCAGTATCCACGCAACCCCATTCACAGACGCACAAAGGCTGCCGCTCCCTCTTTCTCCAGCCTCCCAAAGTCCAATACAACCTCTCTGCCTGGGCTGCTGAGCAGAGCCGTAGCCCGGCTCAGCAATTGCAAACGTCCAGGGATTCCTCCCACCCCAAAGGGGCCAGGAACAAAAGCTCTTGCTGCTCTTCATGTAGCCAGGCAACCCTATTCACTGCCCCACAAACGCTAGCGCTCCCTCTTTCTGCAGCCTCCCAAAGTCCAATAAAACCTCTCTGCCTGGTCAGCTGAGTACAGCCGGAGCCCAGCTCAGCAATTGCGAATATCCAGGGATTCCTCCCACCCCAAAGGGTCAGGACCAAAATCTCTTGCTGCTCCTCAAGTATCCACGCAACCCCATTCACAGCCCCAGAAACACTGCAGCTCCTTCTTTCTTCAGCCACCCAGTGTCCAATAAAATCTGCTCAGCCAGGGCTGTTCAGCAGAGCCAGAGCGCGGCTCAGCAATTGCGAACGTCCAGGGATTCCTCCCACCCTAAAGAGGCAAGGACTAAAAGCTCTTGCTGCTCTTCCAGTATGCACGCAACCCCATTCACAGCCCCACAAACGCTGCCGCTCCCTCTTTCTGCAGTCTCCCAAACTCCAATAAAATCTCTCTGCCTGGGCTGCTGAGCAGAGCCGTAGCCCTTCTCAGCAATTGCAAACGTCCAGGGATTCCTCCCACCCTAAAGGGGCCAGGACCAAAAGCTCTTGCTGCTCTTCAAGTAGCCACGCAACCCCATTCACAGCCCCACAAACGCTGCCGCTCCCTCTTTCTCCAGCCTCCCAAAGTCCAATACAACCTCTCTTCCTGGCCTGCAGATTACAGTCGGATCCTGGCTCAGCAATGGCGGACGTCCAGGGATTTCTCCCACCCCAAAGGGGCCAGGACTAAAAGCTCTTGCTGCTCTTCAAGTAGCCACGCAACCCCATTCACAGCCCCACAAACGCTGCCGATCCCTCTTTCTCCAGCCTCCCAAAGTCCAATAGAATCTCTCGTCCTGGGCTGCTGATCAGACCTGGAGCCCAGCTGAGCAATTGCGAATGTCCAGGGATTCCTCCCACCCCAAAGGGGCCAGCACCAAAAGCTCTTGCTGCTCTTCCAGTATCGACGCAACCCCATTCACAGACGCACAAACGCTGCCGCTCCCTCTTTCTGCAGCATCCCAAACTCCAATACAACCTCTCTGCCTGGGCTCCTGAGCAGAGCCCGAGCGCGGCTCAGCAATTGCGAATGTCCAGGGATTCCTCCCACCCCAAAGAGGCCAGGACCAAAAGCTCTTGCTGCTCTTCAAGTAGCCAAGCAACCCATTCACAGCCCCACAAACGCTGCCGCTCCCTCTTTCTCCAGCCTCCCAAAGTGCAATACAACCTCTCTGCCTCGACTGCAGATTACAGTCGGATCCTGGCTCAGCAATGGCGGACGTCCAGGGATTCCTCCCACCCCAAAGGGGCCAGGACTAAAAGCTCTTGCTGCTCTTCCAGTATCCACGCAACCCCATTCACAGCCCCACAAACGCTGCCGCTCCCTCTTTCTCCAGCCTCCCAAACTCCAATAAAATCTCTCTGTCTGGGCTGCTGAGCAGAGCCGTAGCCCGGCTCAGCAATTGCGAATGTCCAGGGACTCCTCCCACCCCAAAGGGGCCAGGACCAAAAGCTCTTGCTGCTCTTCAAGTAGCCAGGCAACCCATTCACAGCCCCACAAACGCTGCCGCTCCCTCTTTCTCCAGCCTACCAAAGTCCAATACAACCTCTCTGCCTCGCCTGCAGATTACAGTCGGATCCTGGCTCAGCAATGGCGGACGTCCAGGGATTCCTCCCACCCCAAAGGGGCCAGGACCAAAAGCTCTTGCTGCTCCTCAAGTATCCACGCAACCCCATTCACAGCCCCACAAACGCTGCCGCTCCCTCTTTCTGCAGCCTCCCAAAGTCCAATACATCCTCTATGCCTGGGCTGCTGAGCAGAGCCGTAGCCCGGCTCAGCAATTGCGAACGTCCAGGGATTCCTCCCACCCTAAAGGGGCAAGGACTAAAAGCTCTTGCTGCTCTTCCAGTATGCACGCAACCCCATTCACAGCCCCACAAACGCTGCCGCTCCCTCTTTCTGCAGTCTCCCAAACTCCAATAAAATCTCTCTGCCTGGGCTGCTGAGCAGAGCCGTAGCCCTTCTCAGCAATTGCAAACGTCCAGGGATTCCTCCCACCCTAAAGGGGCCAGGACCAAAAGCTCTTGCTGCTCTTCAAGTAGCCACGCAACCCCATTCACAGCCCCACAAACGCTGCCGCTCCCTCTTTCTGCAGCCTCCCAAAGTCCAATACAACCTCTCTGCCTCGCCTGCAGATTACAGTCGGATCCTGGCTCAGCAATGGCGTACGTCCAGGGATTCCTCCCACCCCAAAGGGGCCAGGACCAAAAGCTCTTGCTGCTCTTCAAGTAGCCAGGCAACCCCATTCACAGACCCACAAACGCTGCCGCTCCCTCTTTCTGCAGCCTCCCAAAGTCCAATACAACCTCTCTGCCTGGGCTGCTGAGCAGAGCCAGAGCCCGGCTCAGCAATTGCGAACGTCCAGGGATTCCTCCCACCCCAAAGGGGCCAGGACCAAAAGCTCTTGCTGCTCCTCAAGTAGCCAGGCAACCCCATTCACAGCCCCACAAACGCTGCCGCTCCCTCTTTCTCTCGCCTCCCAAAGTCCAATACATCCTCTATGCCTGGGCTGCTGAGCAGAGCCGTAGCCCGGCTCAGCAATTGCGAACATCCAGGGATTCCTCCCACCCCAAAGGGGCCAGCACCAAAAGCTCTTGCTGCTCTTCACGTAGCCACACAACCGCATTAACAGACCCACAAACGCTGCCACTCCCTCTTTCTGCAGCCTTCCAAAGTCCAATAGAATCTGTCGTCCTGGGCTGCTGATCAGAGCTGGAGCCCAGCTCAGCAATTGAGAACGTCCAGGGATTCCTCCCACCCCAAAGGGGCCAGGACCAAAAGCTGTTGCTGCTCTTCCAGTATCCACGCAACCCCATTCACAGACGCACAAAGGCTGCCGCTCCCTCTTTCTCCAGCCTCCCAAAGTCCAATACAACCTCTCTGCCTGGGCTGCTGAGCAGAGCCGTAGCCCGGCTCAGCAATTGCAAACGTCCAGGGATTCCTCCCACCCCAAAGGGGCCAGGAACAAAAGCTCTTGCTGCTCTTCATGTAGCCAGGCAACCCTATTCACTGCCCCACAAACGCTAGCGCTCCCTCTTTCTGCAGCCTCCCAAAGTCCAATAAAACCTCTCTGCCTGGTCAGCTGAGTACAGCCGGAGCCCAGCTCAGCAATTGCGAATATCCAGGGATTCCTCCCACCCCAAAGGGTCAGGACCAAAATCTCTTGCTGCTCCTCAAGTATCCACGCAACCCCATTCACAGCCCCAGAAACACTGCAGCTCCTTCTTTCTTCAGCCACCCAGTGTCCAATAAAATCTGCTCAGCCAGGGCTGTTCAGCAGAGCCAGAGCGCGGCTCAGCAATTGCGAACGTCCAGGGATTCCTCCCACCCTAAAGAGGCAAGGACTAAAAGCTCTTGCTGCTCTTCCAGTATGCACGCAACCCCATTCACAGCCCCACAAACGCTGCCGCTCCCTCTTTCTGCAGTCTCCCAAACTCCAATAAAATCTCTCTGCCTGGGCTGCTGAGCAGAGCCGTAGCCCTTCTCAGCAATTGCAAACGTCCAGGGATTCCTCCCACCCTAAAGGGGCCAGGACCAAAAGCTCTTGCTGCTCTTCAAGTAGCCACGCAACCCCATTCACAGCCCCACAAACGCTGCCGCTCCCTCTTTCTCCAGCCTCCCAAAGTCCAATACAACCTCTCTTCCTGGCCTGCAGATTACAGTCGGATCCTGGCTCAGCAATGGCGGACGTCCAGGGATTTCTCCCACCCCAAAGGGGCCAGGACTAAAAGCTCTTGCTGCTCTTCAAGTAGCCACGCAACCCCATTCACAGCCCCACAAACGCTGCCGATCCCTCTTTCTCCAGCCTCCCAAAGTCCAATAGAATCTCTCGTCCTGGGCTGCTGATCAGACCTGGAGCCCAGCTGAGCAATTGCGAATGTCCAGGGATTCCTCCCACCCCAAAGGGGCCAGCACCAAAAGCTCTTGCTGCTCTTCCAGTATCGACGCAACCCCATTCACAGACGCACAAACGCTGCCGCTCCCTCTTTCTGCAGCATCCCAAACTCCAATACAACCTCTCTGCCTGGGCTCCTGAGCAGAGCCCGAGCGCGGCTCAGCAATTGCGAATGTCCAGGGATTCCTCCCACCCCAAAGAGGCCAGGACCAAAAGCTCTTGCTGCTCTTCAAGTAGCCAAGCAACCCATTCACAGCCCCACAAACGCTGCCGCTCCCTCTTTCTCCAGCCTCCCAAAGTGCAATACAACCTCTCTGCCTCGACTGCAGATTACAGTCGGATCCTGGCTCAGCAATGGCGGACGTCCAGGGATTCCTCCCACCCCAAAGGGGCCAGGACTAAAAGCTCTTGCTGCTCTTCCAGTATCCACGCAACCCCATTCACAGCCCCACAAACGCTGCCGCTCCCTCTTTCTCCAGCCTCCCAAACTCCAATAAAATCTCTCTGTCTGGGCTGCTGAGCAGAGCCGTAGCCCGGCTCAGCAATTGCGAATGTCCAGGGACTCCTCCCACCCCAAAGGGGCCAGGACCAAAAGCTCTTGCTGCTCTTCAAGTAGCCAGGCAACCCATTCACAGCCCCACAAACGCTGCCGCTCCCTCTTTCTCCAGCCTACCAAAGTCCAATACAACCTCTCTGCCTCGCCTGCAGATTACAGTCGGATCCTGGCTCAGCAATGGCGGACGTCCAGGGATTCCTCCCACCCCAAAGGGGCCAGGACCAAAAGCTCTTGCTGCTCCTCAAGTATCCACGCAACCCCATTCACAGCCCCACAAACGCTGCCGCTCCCTCTTTCTGCAGCCTCCCAAAGTCCAATACATCCTCTATGCCTGGGCTGCTGAGCAGAGCCGTAGCCCGGCTCAGCAATTGCGAACGTCCAGGGATTCCTCCCACCCTAAAGGGGCAAGGACTAAAAGCTCTTGCTGCTCTTCCAGTATGCACGCAACCCCATTCACAGCCCCACAAACGCTGCCGCTCCCTCTTTCTGCAGTCTCCCAAACTCCAATAAAATCTCTCTGCCTGGGCTGCTGAGCAGAGCCGTAGCCCTTCTCAGCAATTGCAAACGTCCAGGGATTCCTCCCACCCTAAAGGGGCCAGGACCAAAAGCTCTTGCTGCTCTTCAAGTAGCCACGCAACCCCATTCACAGCCCCACAAACGCTGCCGCTCCCTCTTTCTCCAGCCTCCCAAAGTCCAATACAACCTCTCTTCCTGGCCTGCAGATTACAGTCGGATCCTGACTCAGCAATGGCGGACGTCCAGGGATTTCTCCCACCCCAAAGGGGCCAGGACTAAAAGCTCTTGCTGCTCTTCAAGTAGCCACGCAACCCCATTCACAGCCCCACAAACGCTGCCGATCCCTCTTTCTCCAGCCTCCCAAAGTCCAATAGAATCTCTCGTCCTGGGCTGCTGATCAGACCTGGAGCCCAGCTGAGCAATTGCGAATGTCCAGGGATTCCTCCCACCCCAAAGGGGCCAGGACCAAAAGCTCTTGCTGCTCTTCCAGTATCGACGCAACCCCATTCACAGACGCACAAACGCTGCCGCTCCCTCTTTCTGCAGCATCCCAAACTCCAATACAACCTCTCTGCCTGGGCTCCTGAGCAGAGCCCAAGCGCGGCTCAGCAATTGCGAATGTCCAGGGATTCCTCCCACCCCAAAGAGGCCAGGACCAAAAGCTCTTGCTGCTCTTCAAGTAGCCAAGCAACCCATTCACAGCCCCACAAACGCTGCCGCTCCCTCTTTCTCCAGCCTCCCAAAGTGCAATACAACCTCTCTGCCTCGACTGCAGATTACAGTCGGATCCTGGCTCAGCAATGGCGGACGTCCAGGGATTCCTCCCACCCCAAAGGTGCCAGGACTAAAAGCTCTTGCTGCTCTTCCAGTATCCACGCAACCCCATTCACAGCCCCACAAACGCTGCCGCTCCCTCTTTCTCCAGCCTCCCAAACTCCAATAAAATCTCTCTGTCTGGGCTGCTGAGCAGAGCCGTAGCCCGGCTCAGCAATTGCGAATGTCCAGGGACTCCTCCCACCCCAAAGGGGCCAGGACCAAAAGCTCTTGCTGCTCTTCAAGTAGCCAGGCAACCCATTCACAGCCCCACAAACGCTGCCGCTCCCTCTTTCTCCAGCCTCCCAAAGTCCAATACAACCTCTCTGCCTCGCCTGCAGATTACAGTCGGATCCTGGCTCAGCAATGGCGGACGTCCAGGGATTCCTCCCACCCCAAAGGGGCCAGGACCAAAAGCTCTTGCTGCTCCTCAAGTATCCACGCAACCCCATTCACAGCCCCACAAACGCTGCCGCTCCCTCTTTCTGCAGCCTCCCAAAGTCCAATACATCCTCTATGCCTGGGCTGCTGAGCAGAGCCGTAGCCCGGCTCAGCAATTGCGAACGTCCAGGGATTCCTCCCACCCTAAAGGGGCAAGGACTAAAAGCTCTTGCTGCTCTTCCAGTATGCACGCAACCCCATTCACAGCCCCACAAACGCTGCCGCTCCCTCTTTCTGCAGTCTCCCAAACTCCAATAAAATCTCTCTGCCTGGGCTGCTGAGCAGAGCCGTAGCCCGTCTCAGCAATTGCAAACGTCCAGGGATTCCTCCCACCCTAAAGGGGCCAGGACCAAAAGCTCTTGCTGCTCTTCAAGTAGCCACGCAACCCCATTCACAGCCCCACAAACGCTGCCGCTCCCTCTTTCTCCAGCCTCCCAAAGTCCAATACAACCTCTCTTCCTGGCCTGCAGATTACAGTCGGATCCTGACTCAGCAATGGCGGACGTCCAGGGATTTCTCCCACCCCAAAGGGGCCAGGACTAAAAGCTCTTGCTGCTCTTCAAGTAGCCAGGCAACCCCATTCACAGACCCACAAACGCTGCCGATCCCTCTTTCTCCAGCCTCCCAAAGTCCAATAGAATCTCTCGTCCTGGGCTGCTGATCAGAGCTGGAGCCCAGCTCAGCAATTGAGAACGTCCAGGGATTCCTCCCACCCCAAAGGGGCCAGGACCAAAAGCTGTTGCTGCTCTTCCAGTATCCACGCAACCCCATTCACAGACGCACAAAGGCTGCCGCTCCCTCTTTCTGCAGCATCCCAAACTCCAATACAACCTCTCTGCCTGGGCTCCTGAGCAGAGCCCGAGCGCGGCTCAGCAATTGCGAATGTCCAGGGATTCCTCCCACCCCAAATGTGCCAGGACTAAAAGCTCTTGCTGCTCTTCAAGTAGCCAAGCAACCCATTCACAGCCCCACAAACGCTGCCGCTCCCTCTTTCTCCAGCCTCCCAAAGTGCAATACAACCTCTCTGCCTCGCCTGCAGATTACAGTCGGATCCTGGCTCAGCAATGGCGGACGTCCAGGGATTCCTCCCACCCCAAAGGTGCCAGGACTAAAAGCTCTTGCTGCTCTTCCAGTATCCACGCAACCCCATTCACAGCCCCACAAACGCTGCCGCTCCCTCTTTCTCCAGCCTCCCAAACTCCAATAAAATCTCTCTGTCTGGGCTGCTGAGCAGAGCCGTAGCCCGGCTCAGCAATTGCGAATGTCCAGGGACTCCTCCCACCCCAAAGGGGCCAGGACCAAAAGCTCTTGCTGCTCTTCAAGTAGCCAGGCAACCCATTCACAGCCCCACAAATGCTGCCGCTCCCTCTTTCTCCAGCCTCCCAAAGTCCAATACAACCTCTCTGCCTCGCCTGCAGATTACAGTCGGATCCTGGCTCAGCAATGGCGGACGTCCAGGGATTCCTCCCACCCCAAAGGGGCCAGGACCAAAAGCTCTTGCTGCTCCTCAAGTATCCACGCAACCCCATTCACAGCCCCACAAACGCTGCCGCTCCCTCTTTCTGCAGCCTCCCAAAGTCCAATACATCCTCTATGCCTGGGCTGCTGAGCAGAGCCGTAGCCCGGCTCAGCAATTGCGAACATCCAGGGATTCCTCCCACCCCAAAGGGGCCAGCACCAAAAGCTCTTGCTACTCTTCAAGTAGCCACACAACCGCATTAACAGACCCACAAACGCTGCCACTCCCTCTTTCTGCAGCCTTCCAAAGTCCAATAGAATCTGTCGTCCTGGGCTGCTGATCAGAGCTGGAGCCCAGCTCAGCAATTGAGAACGTCCAGGGATTCCTCCCACCCCAAAGGGGCCAGGACCAAAAGCTCTTGCTGCTCTTCCAGTATCCACGCAACCCCTTTCACAGACGCACAAAGGCTGCCGCTCCCTTTTTCTGCAGCCTCCCAAAGTCCAATACAACCTCTCTGCCTCGCCTGCAGATTACAGTCGGATCCTGGCTCAGCAATGGCGGACGTCCAGGGATTTCTCCTGCCCCAAAGGAGCCAGGACTAAAAGCTCTTGCTGCTCTTCAAGTAGCCACGCAACCCCATTCACAGACCCACAAACGCTGCCGCTCCCTCTTTCTGCAGCCTCTAAAAGTCCAATAGAATGTCTCGTCCTGGGCTGCTGAGCAGAGCCAGAGCGTGGCTCAGCAATTGCGAATGTCCAGGGACTCCTCCCACCCCAAAGGGGCCAGGACCAAAAGCTCTTGCTGCTCTTCAAGTAGCCAGGCAACCCAATTCACAGACCCACAAACGCTGCCGCTCCCTCTTTCTGCAGCCTCCCAAAGTCCAATACAACCTCTCTGCCTGGCCTGCAGATTACAGTCGGATCCTGGCTCAGCAATGGCGGACGTCCAGGGATTTCTCCCACCCCAAAGGGGCCAGGACCAAAAGCTCTTGCTGCTCTTCAAGTAGCCACGCAACCCCATTCACAGACCCACAAACGCTGCCGCTCCCTCTTTCTGCAGCATCTAAAAGTCCAATAAAATATCTCGTCCTGGGCTGCTGAGCAGAGCCAGAGCCTGGCTCAGCAATTGCTAATGTCCAGGGATTCCTCCCACCCCAAAGGGGCCAGGACCAAAAGCTCTTGCTGCTCTTCAAGTAGCCAGGCAACCCTATTCACAGCCCCACAAACGCTGCCGCTCCCTCTTTCTGCAGCCTCCCAAAGTCCAATACAACCTCTCTGCCTCGCCTGCAGATTACAGTCGGATCCTGGCTCAGCAATGGCGGACGTCCAGGGATTCCTCCCACCCCAAAGGTGCCAGCACCAAAAGCTCTTGCTGCTCTTCCAGTATCCACGCAACCCCATTCACAGCCCCACAAACGCTGCCGCTCCCTCTTTCTCTCGCCTCCCAAAGTCCAATAAAATCCCTCTGTCTGGGCTGCTGAGCAGAGCCGTAGCCCGGCTCAGCAATTGCGAATGTCCAGGGATTCCTCCCACCCCAAAGGGGCCAGCACCAAAAGCTCTTGCTGCTCTTCACGTAGCCACACAACCGCATTAACAGACCCACAAACGCTGCCACTCCCTCTTTCTGCAGCCTTCCAAAGTCCAATAGAATCTGTCGTCCTGGGCTGCTGATCAGAGCTGGAGCCCAGCTCAGCAATTGAGAACGTCCAGGGATTCCTCCCACCCCAAAGGGGCCAGGACCAAAAGCTGTTGCTGCTCTTCCAGTATCCACGCAACCCCATTCACAGACGCACAAAGGCTGCCGCTCCCTCTTTCTCCAGCCTCCCAAAGTCCAATACAACCTCTCTGCCTGGGCTGATGAGCAGAGCCGTAGCCCGGCTCAGCAATTGCAAACGTCCAGGGATTCCTCCCACCCCAAAGGGGCCAGGAACAAAAGCTCTTGCTGCTCTTCATGTAGCCAGGCAACCCTATTCACAGCCCCACAAACGCTAGCGCTCCCTCTTTCTGCAGCCTCCCAAAGTCCAATAAAACCTCTCTGCCTGGTCAGCTGAGTACAGCCGGAGCCCAGCTCAGCAATTGCGAATATCCAGGGATTCCTCCCACCCCAAAGGGTCAGGACCAAAATCTCTTGCTGCTCCTCAAGTATCCACGCAACCCCATTCACAGCCCCAGAAACACTGCAGCTCCTTCTTTCTTCAGCCACCCAGTGTCCAATAAAATCTGCTCAGACAGGGCTGTTCAGCAGAGCCAGAGCGCGGCTCAGCAATTGCGAACGTCCAGGGATTCCTCCCACCCTAAAGGGGCAAGGACTAAAAGCTCTTGCTGCTCTTCAAGTAGCCACGCAACCCCATTCACAGCCCCACAAACGCTGCCGCTCCCTCTTTCTGCAGTCTCCCAAACTCCAATAAAATCTCTCTGCCTGGGCTGCTGAGCAGAGCCGTAGCCCTTCTCAGCAATTGCAAACGTCCAGGGATTCCTCCCACCCTAAAGGGGCCAGGACCAAAAGCTCTTGCTGCTCTTCAAGTAGCCACGCAACCCCATTCACAGCCCCACAAACGCTGCCGCTCCCTCTTTCTCCAGCCTCCCAAAGTCCAATACAACCTCTCTTCCTGGCCTGCAGATTACAGTCGGATCCTGACTCAGCAATGGCGGACGTCCAGGGATTTCTCCCACCCCAAAGGGGCCAGGACTAAAAGCTCTTGCTGCTCTTCAAGTAGCCACGCAACCCCATTCACAGCCCCACAAACGCTGCCGATCCCTCTTTCTCCAGCCTCCCAAAGTCCAATAGAATCTCTCGTCCTGGGCTGCTGATCAGACCTGGAGCCCAGCTGAGCAATTGCGAATGTCCAGGGATTCCTCCCACCCCAAAGGGGCCAGGACCAAAAGCTCTTGCTGCTCTTCCAGTATCGACGCAACCCCATTCACAGACGCACAAACGCTGCCGCTCCCTCTTTCTGCAGCATCCCAAACTCCAATACAACCTCTCTGCCTGGGCTCCTGAGCAGAGCCCGAGCGCGGCTCAGCAATTGCGAATGTCCAGGGATTCCTCCCACCCCAAAGAGGCCAGGACCAAAAGCTCTTGCTGCTCTTCAAGTAGCCAAGCAACCCATTCACAGCCCCACAAACGCTGCCGCTCCCTCTTTCTCCAGCCTCCCAAAGTGCAATACAACCTCTCTGCCTCGCCTGCAGATTACAGTCGGATCCTGGCTCAGCAATGGCGGACGTCCAGGGATTCCTCCCACCCCAAAGGTGCCAGGACTAAAAGCTCTTGCTGCTCTTCCAGTATCCACGCAACCCCATTCACAGCCCCACAAACGCTGCCGCTCCCTCTTTCTCCAGCCTCCCAAACTCCAATAAAATCTCTCTGTCTGGGCTGCTGAGCAGAGCCGTAGCCCGGCTCAGCAATTGCGAATGTCCAGGGACTCCTCCCACCCCAAAGGGGCCAGGACCAAAAGCTCTTGCTGCTCTTCAAGTAGCCAGGCAACCCATTCACAGCCCCACAAACGCTGCCGCTCCCTCTTTCTCCAGCCTCCCAAAGTCCAATACAACCTCTCTTCCTGGCCTGCAGATTACAGTCGGATCCTGACTCAGCAATGGCGGACGTCCAGGGATTTCTCCCACCCCAAAGGGGCCAGGACTAAAAGCTCTTGCTGCTCTTCAAGTAGCCACGCAACCCCATTCACAGCCCCACAAACGCTGCCGATCCCTCTTTCTCCAGCCTCCCAAAGTCCAATAGAATCTCTCGTCCTGGGCTGCTGATCAGACCTGGAGCCCAGCTGAGCAATTGCGAATGTCCAGGGATTCCTCCCACCCCAAAGGGGCCAGCACCAAAAGCTCTTGCTGCTCTTCCAGTATCGACGCAACCCCATTCACAGACGCACAAACGCTGCCGCTCCCTCTTTCTGCAGCATCCCAAACTCCAATACAACCTCTCTGCCTGGGCTCCTGAGCAGAGCCCGAGCGCGGCTCAGCAATTGCGAATGTCCAGGGATTCCTCCCACCCCAAAGAGGCCAGGACCAAAAGCTCTTGCTGCTCTTCAAGTAGCCAAGCAACCCATTCACAGCCCCACAAACGCTGCCGCTCCCTCTTTCTCCAGCCTCCCAAAGTGCAATACAACCTCTCTGCCTCGACTGCAGATTACAGTCGGATCCTGGCTCAGCAATGGCGGACGTCCAGGGATTCCTCCCACCCCAAAGGGGCCAGGACTAAAAGCTCTTGCTGCTCTTCCAGTATCCACGCAACCCCATTCACAGCCCCACAAACGCTGCCGCTCCCTCTTTCTCCAGCCTCCCAAACTCCAATAAAATCTCTCTGTCTGGGCTGCTGAGCAGAGCCGTAGCCCGGCTCAGCAATTGCGAATGTCCAGGGACTCCTCCCACCCCAAAGGGGCCAGGACCAAAAGCTCTTGCTGCTCTTCAAGTAGCCAGGCAACCCATTCACAGCCCCACAAACGCTGCCGCTCCCTCTTTCTCCAGCCTCCCAAAGTCCAATACAACCTCTCTGCCTCGCCTGCAGATTACAGTCGGATCCTGGCTCAGCAATGGCGGACGTCCAGGGATTCCTCCCACCCCAAAGGGGCCAGGACCAAAAGCTCTTGCTGCTCCTCAAGTATCCACGCAACCCCATTCACAGCCCCACAAACGCTGCCGCTCCCTCTTTCTGCAGCCTCCCAAAGTCCAATACATCCTCTATGCCTGGGCTGCTGAGCAGAGCCGTAGCCCGGCTCAGCAATTGCGAACGTCCAGGGATTCCTCCCACCCTAAAGGGGCAAGGACTAAAAGCTCTTGCTGCTCTTCCAGTATGCACGCAACCCCATTCACAGCCCCACAAACGCTGCCGCTCCCTCTTTCTGCAGTCTCCCAAACTCCAATAAAATCTCTCTGCCTGGGCTGCTGAGCAGAGCCGTAGCCCTTCTCAGCAATTGCAAACGTCCAGGGATTCCTCCCACCCTAAAGGGGCCAGGACCAAAAGCTCTTGCTGCTCTTCAAGTAGCCACGCAACCCCATTCACAGCCCCACAAACGCTGCCGCTCCCTCTTTCTCCAGCCTCCCAAAGTCCAATACAACCTCTCTTCCTGGCCTGCAGATTACAGTCGGATCCTGACTCAGCAATGGCGGACGTCCAGGGATTTCTCCCACCCCAAAGGGGCCAGGACTAAAAGCTCTTGCTGCTCTTCAAGTAGCCACGCAACCCCATTCACAGCCCCACAAACGCTGCCGATCCCTCTTTCTCCAGCCTCCCAAAGTCCAATAGAATCTCTCGTCCTGGGCTGCTGATCAGACCTGGAGCCCAGCTGAGCAATTGCGAATGTCCAGGGATTCCTCCCACCCCAAAGGGGCCAGGACCAAAAGCTCTTGCTGCTCTTCCAGTATCGACGCAACCCCATTCACAGACGCACAAACGCTGCCGCTCCCTCTTTCTCCAGCCTCCCAAAGTCCGATACAACCTCTCTGCCTGGGCTCCTGAGCAGAGCCCAAGCGCGGCTCAGCAATTGCGAATGTCCAGGGATTCCTCCCACCCCAAAGAGGCCAGGACCAAAAGCTCTTGCTGCTCTTCAAGTAGCCAAGCAACCCATTCACAGCCCCACAAACGCTGCCGCTCCCTCTTTCTCCAGCCTCCCAAAGTGCAATACAACCTCTCTGCCTCGACTGCAGATTACAGTCGGATCCTGGCTCAGCAATGGCGGACGTCCAGGGATTCCTCCCACCCCAAAGGTGCCAGGACTAAAAGCTCTTGCTGCTCTTCCAGTATCCACGCAACCCCATTCACAGCCCCACAAACGCTGCCGCTCCCTCTTTCTCCAGCCTCCCAAACTCCAATAAAATCTCTCTGTCTGGGCTGCTGAGCAGAGCCGTAGCCCGGCTCAGCAATTGCGAATGTCCAGGGACTCCTCCCACCCCAAAGGGGCCAGGACCAAAAGCTCTTGCTGCTCTTCAAGTAGCCAGGCAACCCATTCACAGCCCCACAAACGCTGCCGCTCCCTCTTTCTCCAGCCTCCCAAAGTCCAATACAACCTCTCTGCCTCGCCTGCAGATTACAGTCGGATCCTGGCTCAGCAATGGCGGACGTCCAGGGATTCCTCCCACCCCAAAGGGGCCAGGACCAAAAGCTCTTGCTGCTCCTCAAGTATCCACGCAACCCCATTCACAGCCCCACAAACGCTGCCGCTCCCTCTTTCTGCAGCCTCCCAAAGTCCAATACATCCTCTATGCCTGGGCTGCTGAGCAGAGCCGTAGCCCGGCTCAGCAATTGCGAACGTCCAGGGATTCCTCCCACCCTAAAGGGGCAAGGACTAAAAGCTCTTGCTGCTCTTCCAGTATGCACGCAACCCCATTCACAGCCCCACAAACGCTGCCGCTCCCTCTTTCTGCAGTCTCCCAAACTCCAATAAAATCTCTCTGCCTGGGCTGCTGAGCAGAGCCGTAGCCCGTCTCAGCAATTGCAAACGTCCAGGGATTCCTCCCACCCTAAAGGGGCCAGGACCAAAAGCTCTTGCTGCTCTTCAAGTAGCCACGCAACCCCATTCACAGCCCCACAAACGCTGCCGCTCCCTCTTTCTCCAGCCTCCCAAAGTCCAATACAACCTCTCTTCCTGGCCTGCAGATTACAGTCGGATCCTGACTCAGCAATGGCGGACGTCCAGGGATTTCTCCCACCCCAAAGGGGCCAGGACTAAAAGCTCTTGCTGCTCTTCAAGTAGCCACGCAACCCCATTCACAGACCCACAAACGCTGCCGATCCCTCTTTCTCCAGCCTCCCAAAGTCCAATAGAATCTCTCGTCCTGGGCTGCTGATCAGAGCTGGAGCCCAGCTCAGCAATTGAGAACGTCCAGGGATTCCTCCCACCCCAAAGGGGCCAGGACCAAAAGCTGTTGCTGCTCTTCCAGTATCCACGCAACCCCATTCACAGACGCACAAAGGCTGCCGCTCCCTCTTTCTGCAGCATCCCAAACTCCAATACAACCTCTCTGCCTGGGCTCCTGAGCAGAGCCCGAGCGCGGCTCAGCAATTGCGAATGTCCAGGGATTCCTCCCACCCCAAATGTGCCAGGACTAAAAGCTCTTGCTGCTCTTCAAGTAGCCAAGCAACCCATTCACAGCCCCACAAACGCTGCCGCTCCCTCTTTCTCCAGCCTCCCAAAGTGCAATACAACCTCTCTGCCTCGCCTGCAGATTACAGTCGGATCCTGGCTCAGCAATGGCGGACGTCCAGGGATTCCTCCCACCCCAAAGGTGCCAGGACTAAAAGCTCTTGCTGCTCTTCCAGTATCCACGCAACCCCATTCACAGCCCCACAAACGCTGCCGCTCCCTCTTTCTCCAGCCTCCCAAACTCCAATAAAATCTCTCTGTCTGGGCTGCTGAGCAGAGCCGTAGCCCGGCTCAGCAATTGCGAATGTCCAGGGACTCCTCCCACCCCAAAGGGGCCAGGACCAAAAGCTCTTGCTGCTCTTCAAGTAGCCAGGCAACCCATTCACAGCCCCACAAATGCTGCCGCTCCCTCTTTCTCCAGCCTCCCAAAGTCCAATACAACCTCTCTGCCTCGCCTGCAGATTACAGTCGGATCCTGGCTCAGCAATGGCGGACGTCCAGGGATTCCTCCCACCCCAAAGGGGCCAGGACCAAAAGCTCTTGCTGCTCCTCAAGTATCCACGCAACCCCATTCACAGCCCCACAAACGCTGCCGCTCCCTCTTTCTGCAGCCTCCCAAAGTCCAATACATCCTCTATGCCTGGGCTGCTGAGCAGAGCCGTAGCCCGGCTCAGCAATTGCGAACATCCAGGGATTCCTCCCACCCCAAAGGGGCCAGCACCAAAAGCTCTTGCTACTCTTCAAGTAGCCACACAACCGCATTAACAGACCCACAAACGCTGCCACTCCCTCTTTCTGCAGCCTTCCAAAGTCCAATAGAATCTGTCGTCCTGGGCTGCTGATCAGAGCTGGAGCCCAGCTCAGCAATTGAGAACGTCCAGGGATTCCTCCCACCCCAAAGGGGCCAGGACCAAAAGCTCTTGCTGCTCTTCCAGTATCCACGCAACCCCTTTCACAGACGCACAAAGGCTGCCGCTCCCTTTTTCTGCAGCCTCCCAAAGTCCAATACAACCTCTCTGCCTCGCCTGCAGATTACAGTCGGATCCTGGCTCAGCAATGGCGGACGTCCAGGGATTTCTCCTGCCCCAAAGGAGCCAGGACTAAAAGCTCTTGCTGCTCTTCAAGTAGCCACGCAACCCCATTCACAGACCCACAAACGCTGCCGCTCCCTCTTTCTGCAGCCTCTAAAAGTCCAATAGAATGTCTCGTCCTGGGCTGCTGAGCAGAGCCAGAGCGTGGCTCAGCAATTGCGAATGTCCAGGGACTCCTCCCACCCCAAAGGGGCCAGGACCAAAAGCTCTTGCTGCTCTTCAAGTAGCCAGGCAACCCAATTCACAGACCCACAAACGCTGCCGCTCCCTCTTTCTGCAGCCTCCCAAAGTCCAATACAACCTCTCTGCCTGGCCTGCAGATTACAGTCGGATCCTGGCTCAGCAATGGCGGACGTCCAGGGATTTCTCCCACCCCAAAGGGGCCAGGACCAAAAGCTCTTGCTGCTCTTCAAGTAGCCACGCAACCCCATTCACAGACCCACAAACGCTGCCGCTCCCTCTTTCTGCAGCATCTAAAAGTCCAATAAAATATCTCGTCCTGGGCTGCTGAGCAGAGCCAGAGCCTGGCTCAGCAATTGCTAATGTCCAGGGATTCCTCCCACCCCAAAGGGGCCAGGACCAAAAGCTCTTGCTGCTCTTCAAGTAGCCAGGCAACCCTATTCACAGCCCCACAAACGCTGCCGCTCCCTCTTTCTGCAGCCTCCCAAAGTCCAATACAACCTCTCTGCCTCGCCTGCAGATTACAGTCGGATCCTGGCTCAGCAATGGCGGACGTCCAGGGATTCCTCCCACCCCAAAGGTGCCAGCACCAAAAGCTCTTGCTGCTCTTCCAGTATCCACGCAACCCCATTCACAGCCCCACAAACGCTGCCGCTCCCTCTTTCTCTCGCCTCCCAAAGTCCAATAAAATCCCTCTGTCTGGGCTGCTGAGCAGAGCCGTAGCCCGGCTCAGCAATTGCGAATGTCCAGGGATTCCTCCCACCCCAAAGGGGCCAGCACCAAAAGCTCTTGCTGCTCTTCACGTAGCCACACAACCGCATTAACAGACCCACAAACGCTGCCACTCCCTCTTTCTGCAGCCTTCCAAAGTCCAATAGAATCTGTCGTCCTGGGCTGCTGATCAGAGCTGGAGCCCAGCTCAGCAATTGAGAACGTCCAGGGATTCCTCCCACCCCAAAGGGGCCAGGACCAAAAGCTGTTGCTGCTCTTCCAGTATCCACGCAACCCCATTCACAGACGCACAAAGGCTGCCGCTCCCTCTTTCTCCAGCCTCCCAAAGTCCAATACAACCTCTCTGCCTGGGCTGATGAGCAGAGCCGTAGCCCGGCTCAGCAATTGCAAACGTCCAGGGATTCCTCCCACCCCAAAGGGGCCAGGAACAAAAGCTCTTGCTGCTCTTCATGTAGCCAGGCAACCCTATTCACAGCCCCACAAACGCTAGCGCTCCCTCTTTCTGCAGCCTCCCAAAGTCCAATAAAACCTCTCTGCCTGGTCAGCTGAGTACAGCCGGAGCCCAGCTCAGCAATTGCGAATATCCAGGGATTCCTCCCACCCCAAAGGGTCAGGACCAAAATCTCTTGCTGCTCCTCAAGTATCCACGCAACCCCATTCACAGCCCCAGAAACACTGCAGCTCCTTCTTTCTTCAGCCACCCAGTGTCCAATAAAATCTGCTCAGACAGGGCTGTTCAGCAGAGCCAGAGCGCGGCTCAGCAATTGCGAACGTCCAGGGATTCCTCCCACCCTAAAGGGGCAAGGACTAAAAGCTCTTGCTGCTCTTCAAGTAGCCACGCAACCCCATTCACAGCCCCACAAACGCTGCCGCTCCCTCTTTCTGCAGTCTCCCAAACTCCAATAAAATCTCTCTGCCTGGGCTGCTGAGCAGAGCCGTAGCCCTTCTCAGCAATTGCAAACGTCCAGGGATTCCTCCCACCCTAAAGGGGCCAGGACCAAAAGCTCTTGCTGCTCTTCAAGTAGCCACGCAACCCCATTCACAGCCCCACAAACGCTGCCGCTCCCTCTTTCTCCAGCCTCCCAAAGTCCAATACAACCTCTCTTCCTGGCCTGCAGATTACAGTCGGATCCTGACTCAGCAATTGCGAACGTCCAGGGATTCCTCCCACCCTAAAGGGGCAAGGACTAAAAGCTCTTGCTGCTCTTCAAGTAGCCACGCAACCCCATTCACAGCCCCACAAACGCTGCCGCTCCCTCTTTCTGCAGTCTCCCAAACTCCAATAAAATCTCTCTGCCTGGGCTGCTGAGCAGAGCCGTAGCCCTTCTCAGCAATTGCAAACGTCCAGGGATTCCTCCCACCCTAAAGGGGCCAGGACCAAAAGCTCTTGCTGCTCTTCAAGTAGCCACGCAACCCCATTCACAGCCCCACAAACGCTGCCGCTCCCTCTTTCTCCAGCCTCCCAAAGTCCAATACAACCTCTCTTCCTGGCCTGCAGATTACAGTCGGATCCTGACTCAGCAATGGCGGACGTCCAGGGATTTCTCCCACCCCAAAGGGGCCAGGACTAAAAGCTCTTGCTGCTCTTCAAGTAGCCACGCAACCCCATTCACAGCCCCACAAACGCTGCCGATCCCTCTTTCTCCAGCCTCCCAAAGTCCAATAGAATCTCTCGTCCTGGGCTGCTGATCAGACCTGGAGCCCAGCTGAGCAATTGCGAATGTCCAGGGATTCCTCCCACCCCAAAGGGGCCAGGACCAAAAGCTCTTGCTGCTCTTCCAGTATCGACGCAACCCCATTCACAGACGCACAAACGCTGCCGCTCCCTCTTTCTGCAGCATCCCAAACTCCAATACAACCTCTCTGCCTGGGCTCCTGAGCAGAGCCCGAGCGCGGCTCAGCAATTGCGAATGTCCAGGGATTCCTCCCACCCCAAAGAGGCCAGGACCAAAAGCTCTTGCTGCTCTTCAAGTAGCCAAGCAACCCATTCACAGCCCCACAAACGCTGCCGCTCCCTCTTTCTCCAGCCTCCCAAAGTGCAATACAACCTCTCTGCCTGGCCTGCAGATTACAGTCGGATCCTGGCTCAGCAATGGCGGACGTCCAGGGATTCCTCCCACCCCAAAGGTGCCAGGACTAAAAGCTCTTGCTGCTCTTCCAGTATCCACGCAACCCCATTCACAGCCCCACAAACGCTGCCGCTCCCTCTTTCTCCAGCCTCCCAAACTCCAATAAAATCTCTCTGTCTGGGCTGCTGAGCAGAGCCGTAGCCCGGCTCAGCAATTGCGAATGTCCAGGGACTCCTCCCACCCCAAAGGGGCCAGGACCAAAAGCTCTTGCTGCTCTTCAAGTAGCCAGGCAACCCATTCACAGCCCCACAAACGCTGCCGCTCCCTCTTTCTCCAGCCTCCCAAAGTCCAATACAACCTCTCTGCCTCGCCTGCAGATTACAGTCGGATCCTGGCTCAGCAATGGCGGACGTCCAGGGATTCCTCCCACCCCAAAGGGGCCAGGACCAAAAGCTCTTGCTGCTCTTCCAGTATCCACGCAACCCCATTCACAGCCCCACAAACGCTGCCGCTCCCTCTTTCTGCAGCCTCCCAAAGTCCAATACATCCTCTGCCTGGGCTGCTGAGCAGAGCCGTAGCCCGGCTCAGCAATTGCGAACATCCAGGGATTCCTCCCACCCCAAAGGGGCCAGGACCAAAAGCTCTTGCTACTCTTCAAGTAGCCACACAACCGCATTAACAGACCCACAAACGCTGCCACTCCCTCTTTTTGCAGCCTTCCAAAGTCCAATAGAATCTGTCGTCCTGGGCTGCTGATCAGAGCTGGAGCCCAGCTCAGCAATTGAGAACGTCCAGGGATTCCTCCCACCCCAAAGGGGCCAGGACCAAAAGCTCTTGCTGCTCTTCCAGTATCCACGCAACCCCTTTCACAGACGCACAAAGGCTGCCGCTCCCTTTTTCTGCAGCCTCCCAAAGTCCAATACAACCTCTCTGCCTCGCCTGCAGATTACAGTCGGATCCTGGCTCAGCAATGGCGGACGTCCAGGGATTTCTCCTGCCCCAAAGGAGCCAGGACTAAAAGCTCTTGCTGCTCTTCAAGTAGCCACGCAACCCCATTCACAGACCCACAAACGCTGCCGCTCCCTCTTTCTGCAGCCTCTAAAAGTCCAATAGAATGTCTCGTCCTGGGCTGCTGAGCAGAGCCAGAGCGCGGCTCAGCAATTGCGAATGTCCAGGGACTCCTCCCACCCCAAAGGGGCCAGGACCAAAAGCTCTTGCTGCTCTTCATGTAGCCAGGCAACCCAATTCACAGACCCACAAACGCTGCCGCTCCCTCTTTCTGCAGCCTCCCAAAGTCCAAGACAACCTCTCTGCCTGGCCTGCAGATTACAGTCGGATCCTGGCTCAGCAATGGCGGACGTCCAGGGATTTCTCCCACCCCAAAGGGGCCAGGACCAAAAGCTCTTGCTGCTCTTCAAGTATCCACGCAACCCCATTCACAGACCCACAAACGCTGCCGCTCCCTCTTTCTGCAGCATCTAAAAGTCCAATAAAACCTCTCTGCCTGGTCTGCTGAGCAGAGCCAGAGCCTGGCTCAGCAATTGCTAATGTCCAGGGATTCCTCCCACCCCAAAGGGGCCAGGACCAAAAGCTCTTGCTGCTCTTCAAGTAGCCAGGCAACCCTATTCACAGCCCCACAAACGCTGCCGCTCCCTCTTTCTCCAGCCTCCCAAAGTCCAATACAACCTCTCTGCCTGGCCTGCAGATTACAGTCGGATCCTGGCTCAGCAATGGCGGACGTCCAGGGATTCCTCCCACCCCAAAGTTGCCAGGACTAAAAGCTCTTGCTGCTCTTCCAGTATCCACGCAACCCCATTCACAGCCCCACAAACGCTGCCGCTCCCTCTTTCTGCAGCCTCCCAAACTCCAATACAATCTCTCTGCCTGGGCTGATGAGCAGAGCCGTAGCCCGGCTCAGCAATGGCGAACATCCAGGGATTCCTCCCACCCCAAAGGGGCCAGGACCAAAAGCTCTTGCTGCTCTTCAAGTAGCCACGCAACCCCATTCACAGACCCACAAACGCTAGCGCTCCCTCTTTCTGCAGCCTCCCAAAGTCCAATAAAACCTCTCTGCCTGGCCTGCAGATTACAGTCGGATCCTGGCTCAGCAATTTCAAACGTCCAGGGATTCCTCCCACCCCAAAGGTGCCAGGACTAAAAGCTCTTGCTGCTCTTCAAGTAGCCACGCAACCCCATTCACAGACCCACAAACGCTGCCGCTCCCTCTTTCTCCAGCCTCCCAAAGTCCAATACAACCTCTCTGCCTGGGCTTCTGATGATAGCTGGAGCCAGGCTCAGCAATTGCGAACGTCCAGGGATTCCTCCCACCCCAAAGGGGCCAGCACCAAAAGCTCTTGCTGCTCTTCCAGTATGCACGCAACCCCATTCACAGACGCACCAACGCTGCCCCTCCCTCTTTCTGCAGCCTCCCAAAGTCCAATACAACCTCTCTGCCTGGGCTGCTGGTACAGCCGGTGCCCGTCTCAGCAATTGCAAACGTCCAGGGATTCCTCCCACCCCAAAGGGGCCAGGACCAAAAGCTCTTGCTGCTCTTCCAGTATCCACGCAACCCCATTCACAGACGCACAAAGGCTGCCGCTCCCTCTTTCTGCAGCATCCCAAAGTCTAATACAACCTCTCTGCCTGGGCTGCAGATTACAGTCGGATCCTGGCTCAGCAATGGCGGACGTCCAGGGATTTCTCCTGCCCCAAAGGAGCCAGGACTAAAAGCTCTTGCTGCTCTTCAAGTAGCCACGCAACCCCATTCACAGACCCACAAACGCTGCCGCTCCCTCTTTCTGCAGCCTCTAAAAGTCCAATAGAATGTCTCGTCCTGGGCTGCTGAGCAGAGCCAGAGCCTGGCTCAGCAATTGCTAATGTCCAGGGATTCCTCCCACCCCAAAGGGGCCAGGACCAAAAGCTCTTGCTGCTCTTCATGTAGCCAGGCAACCCTATTCACAGCCCCACAAATGCTGCCGCTCCCTCTTTCTGCAGCCTCCCAAACTCCAATACAACCTCTCTGTCTGGCCTGCAGATTACAGTCGGATCCTGGCTCAGCAATGGCGGACGTCCAGGGATTCCTCCCACCCCAAAGGGGCCAGCACCAAAAGCTCTTGCTGCTCTTCAAGTATCCACGCAACCCCATACACAGACCCACAAACGCTGCCACTCCCTCTTTCTGCAGCCTCTAAAAGTCCAATAGAATCTCTCGTCCTGGGCTGCTGAGCAGAGCCAAAACCCGGCTCAGCAATTGCGACTGTCCAGGGATTCCTCCCACCCCAAAGGGGCCAGGACCAAAAGCTCTTGCTGCTCTTCAAGTAGCCAAGCAACCCATTCACAGACCCACAAACGCTGCCGCTCCCTCTTTCTCCAGCCTCCCAAAGTCCAATACAACCTCTCTGCCTCGCCTGCAGATTACAGTCGGATCCTGGCTCAGCAATGGCGGACGTCCAGGGATTCCTCCCACCCCAAAGGGGCCAGGGCTAAAAGCTCTTGCTGCTCTTCAAGTAGCCAGGAAACCCCATTCACAAACCCACAAATGCTGCCACTCCCTCTTTCTGCAGCCTCTAAAAGTCCAATACAATCTCTCGTCCTGGGCTGCTGAGCAGAGCCAAAACCCGGCTCAGCAATTGCTAATGTCCAGGGATTCCTCCCACCCCAAAGGGGCCAGGACCAAAAGCTCTTGCTGCTCTTCATGTAGCCAGGCAACCCCATTCACAGACCCACAAACGGTGCTGCTCCCTCTTTCTGCAGCCTCCCAAAGTCCAATACAACCTCTCTGCCTGGTCTGCTGAGCAGAGCCGTAGACCGGCTCAGCAATTGCGAACATCCAGGGATTCCTCCCACCCCAAAGGGGCCAGGACCAAAAGCTCTTGCTGCTCTTCAAGTAGCCACGCAACCCCATTCACAGACCCACAAACACTGCCGCTCCCTCTTTCTCCAGCCTCCCAAAGTCCAATACAACCTCTCTGCCTGGCCTGCAGATTACAGTCGGATCCTGGCTCAGCAATGGCGGACGTCCAGGGATTTCTCCCACCCCAAAGGGGCCAGGACTAAAAGCTCTTGCTGCTCTTCAAGTAGCCATGCAACCCCATTCACAGACCCACAAACGCTGCCGCTCCCTCTTTCTCCAGCCTCCCAAAGTCCAATACAACCTCTCTGCCTCGCCTGCAGATTACAGTCGGATCCTGGCTCAGCAATGGCGGACGTCCAGGGATTCCTCCCACCCCAAAGGGGCCAGGACCAAAAGCTCTTGCTGCTCTTCAGGTATCCACGCAACCCCATTCACAGGCCCACAAACGCTGCCTCTCCCTCTTTCTGCAGCCTCCCAAAGTCCAATACAACCTCTCTGCCTGGGCTGCTGAGCAGAGCCGTAGCCCGGCTCAGCAATTGCGAACATCCAGGGATTCCTCCCACCCCAAAGGGGCCAGCACCAAAAGCTCTTGCTGCTCTTCAAGTAGCCACACAACCGCATTAACAGACCCACAAACGCTGCCACTCCCTCTTTCTGCAGCCTCCCAAAGTCCAATACAACCTCTCTGCCTTGGCTGCTGGTACAGCCGGTGCCCGTCTCAGCAATTGCAAACGTCCAGGGATTCCTCCCACCCTAAAGGGGCCAGGACCAAAAGCTCTTGCTGCTCTTCATGTAGTTAGGCAACCCCATTCACAGACCCACAAACGCTGCCGCTCCCTCTTTCTGCAGCCTCCCAAAGTCCAATACAACCTCTCTGCCTGGCCTGCAGATTACAGTCGGATCCTGGCTCAGCAATGGAGGACGTCCAGGCATTCTTCCCACTCCAAAGGGGCCAGCACCAAAAGCTCTTGCTGCTCTTCAAGTATCCACGCAACCCCATTCACAGACGCACAAACGCTGCCGCTCCCTCTTTCTGCAGCCTCCCAAACTCCAATACAATCTCTCTGCCTGGGCTGATGAGCAGAGCCGTAGCCCGGCTCAGCAATTGCGAACATCCAGGGATTCCTCCCACCCCAAAGGGGCCAGCACCAAAAGCTCTTGCTGCTTTTGAAGTAGCCACGCAACCCCATTCACAGACCCACAAACGCTGCTGCTCCCTCTTTCTGCAGCCTCCCAAAGTCCAATACATCCTCTCTGCCTGGGCTGCTGAGCCGAGCCGTAGCCCGGCTCAGCAATTGCGAACGTCCAGGAATTCCTGCCACCCCAAAGGGGCCAGGACCAAAAGCTCTTGCTGCTCTTCCAGTAGCCACGCAACCCCATTCACAGACCCACAAACGCTGCTGCTCCCTCTTTCTGCAGCCTCCCAAAGTCCAATACAACCTCTCTGCCTGGTCTGCTGAGCAGAGCCGTAGCCCGGCTCAGCAATGGCGAATGTCCAGGGACTCCTCCCACCCCAAAGGGGCCAGGACCAAAAGATCTTGCTGCTCTTCAAGTAGCCAAGCAACCCATTCACAGACCCACAAACGCTGCCGCTCCCTCTTTCTGCAGCCTCCCAAAGTCCAATACAACCTCTCTGCCTGGCCTGCAGATTACAGTCGGAGCTGGGCTCGGCAATGGCGGACGTCCAGGGATTTCTCCCGCCCCAAATGGGCCAGGGCTAAAAGCTCTTGCTGCTCTTCAAGTAGCCAGGAAACCACATTCACAAACCCACAAATGCTGCCGCTCCCTCTTTCTGCAGCCTCTAAAAGTCCAATAAAATATCTCGTCCTGGGCTGCTGAGCAGAGCCAAAACCCGGCTCAACAATTGCGAACGTCCAGGGATTCCTCCCACCCCAAAGGGGCCAGGACCAAAAGCTCTTGTTGCTCTTCAAGTAGCCACACAACCGCATTAACAGACCCACAAGCGCTGCCGCTCCCTCTTTCTCCAGCCTCCCAAAGTCCAATACAACCTCTCTGCCTGGCCTGCAGATTACAGTCGGATCCTGGCTCAGCAATGGCGGACGTCCAGGGATTCCTCCCACCCCAAAGGGGCCAGGACCAAAAGCTCTTGCTGCTCCTCAAGTATCCACGCAACCCCATTCACAGCCCCACAAACGCTGCCTCTCCCTCTTTCTGCAGCCTCCCAAAGTCCAATACATCCTCTCTGCCTGGGCTGCTGAGCAGAGCCGTAGCCCGGCTCAGCAATTGCGAACGTCCAGGGATTCCTCCCACCCCAACGGTGCCAGGATGAAAAGCTCTTGCTGCTCTTCATGTAGCCAGGCAACCCCATTCACAGACCCACAAACACTGCCGCTCCCTCTTTCTCCAGCCTCCCAAAGTCCAATACAACCTCTCTTCCTGGCCTGCAGATTACAGTCGGATCCTGGCTCAGCAATGGCGGACGTCCAGGGATTTCTCCCACCCCAAAGGTGCCAGGACTAAAAGCTCTTGCTGCTCTGCAAGTAGCCACGCAACCCCATTCACAGACCCACAAACGCTGCCGCTCCCTCTTTCTGCAGCCTCCCAAAGTCCAATACAACCTCTCTGCCTGGCCTGCAGATTACAGTCGGATCCTGGCTCAGCAATGGAGAACGTCCAGGCATTCTTCCCACCCCAAAGGGGCCAGCACCAAAAGCTCTTGCTGCTCTTCAAGTATCCACGCAACCCCATACACAGACCCACAAACGCTGCCAATCCCTCTTTCTGCAGCCTCCCAAACTCCAATACAATGTCTCTGCCTGGGCTGATGAGCAGAGCCGTAGCCCGGCTCAGCAATTGCGAACGTCCAGGGATTCCTCCCACCCCAAAGGGGCCAGGACCAAAAGCTCTTGCTGCTCTTCAAGTAGCCACGCAACCCCATTCACAGACCCACAAACGCTGCTGCTCCCTCTTTCTGCAGCCTCCCAAAGTCCAATACAACCTCTCTGCCTGGTCTGCTGAGCAGAGCCGTAGCCCGGCTCAGCAATTGCGAATGTCCAGGGACTCCTCCCACCCCAAAGGGGCCAGGACCAAAAGATCTTGCTGCTCTTCAAGTAGCCAAGCAACCCATTCACAGACCCACAAACGCTGCCGCTCCCTCTTTCTGCAGCCTCCCAAAGTCCAATACAACCTCTCTGCCTGGCCTGCAGATTACAGTCGGAGCTGGGCTCAGCAATGGCGGACGTCCAGGGATTTCTCCCGCCCCAAATGGGCCAGGGCTAAAAGCTCTTGCTGCTCTTCAAGTAGCCAGGAAACCCCATTCACAAACCCACAAATGCTGCCGCTCCCTCTTTCTCCAGCCTCTAAAAGTCCAATACAATCTCTCGTCCTGGGCTGCTGAGCAGAGCCAGAGCGCGGCTCAGCAATTGCGAACGTCCAGGGATTCCTCCCACCCTAAAGGGGCCAGGACCAAAAGCTCTTGCTGCTCTTCAAGTACCCACGCAACCCCATTCACAGACCCACAAACGGTGCTGCTCCCTCTTTCTGCAGCCTCCCAAAGTCCAATACAACCTCTCTGCCTGGTCTGCTGAGCAGAGCCGTAGACCGGCTCAGCAATTGCGAACATCCAGGGATTCCTCCCACCCCAAAGGGGCCAGGACCAAAAGCTCTTGCTGCTCTTCAAGTAGCCACGCAACCCCATTCACAGACCCACAAACACTGCCGCTCCCTCTTTCTGCAGCCTCCCAAAGTCCAATACAACCTCTCTTCCTGGCCTGCAGATTACAGTCGGATCCTGGCTCAGCAATGGCGGACATCCAGGGATTTCTCCCACCCCAAAGGTGCCAGGATTAAAAGCTCTTGCTGCTCTTGAAGTAGCCACGCAACCCCATTCACAGACCCACAAACGCTGCCGCTCCCTCTTTCTGCAGCCTTCCAAAGTCCAATAGAATCTGTCGTCCTGGGCTGCTGATCAGAGCTGGAGCCCAGCTCAGCAATGGCGGACGTCCAGGGATTCCTCCCACCCCAAACGGGCCAGGACCAAAAGCTCTTGCTGCTCTTCAAGTACCCACGCAACCCCATTCACAGACGCACAAACGGTGCTGCTCCCTCTTTCTGCAGCCTCCCAAAGTCCAATACAACCTCTCTGCCTGGTCTGCTGAGCAGAGCTGTAGACCGGCTCAGCAATTGCGAACATCCAGGGATTCCTCCCACCCCAAAGGGGCCAGGACCAAAAGCTCTTGCTGCTCTTCAAGTAGCCAAGCAACCCATTCACAGACCCACAAACGCTGCCGCTCCCTCTTTCTCCAGCCTCCCAAAGTCCAATACAACCTCTCTGCCTCGCCTGCAGATTACAGTCGGATCCTGGCTCAGCAATGGTGGACGTCCAGGGATTCCTCCCACCCCAAAGGGGCCAGGGCTAAAAGCTCTTGCTGCTCTTCAAGTAGCCAGGAAACCCCATTCACAACCCCACAAATGCTGCCGCTCCCTCTTTCTGCAGCATCTAAAAGTCCAATAGAATCTCTCGTCCTGGGCTGCTGAGCAGAGCCAAAACCCGGCTCAGCAATTGCGAACGTCCAGGGATTCCTCCCACCCCAAAGGGGCCAGGACCAAAAGCTCTTGCTGCTCTTCAAGTACCCACGCAACCCCATTCACAGACCCACAAACGCTGCCGCTCCCTCTTTCTCCAGCCTCCCAAAGTCCAATACAACCTCTCTGCCTGGTCTGCTGAGCAGAGCCGTAGCCCGGCTCAGCAATTGCGAACATCCAGGGATTCCTCCCACCCCAAAGGGGCCAGGACCAAAAGCTCTTGCTGCTCTTCAAGTAGCCAGGCAACCCCATTCACAGACCCACAAACACTGCCGCTCCCTCTTTCTGCAGCCTCCCAAACTCCAATACAATCTCTCTGCCTGGGCTGCTGAGCAGAGCCGTAGCCCGGCTCAGCAATTGCGAATATCCAGGGATTCCTCCCACCCCAAAGGGTCAGGACCAAAAGCTCTTGTTGCTCTTCAAGTAGCCACACAACCACATTAACAGACCCACAAGCGCTGCCGCTCCCTCTTTCTCCAGCCTCCCAAAGTCCAATACAACCTCTCTGCCTGGCCTGCAGATTACAGTCGGATCCTGGCTCAGCAATGGCGGACGTCCAGGGATTCCTCCCACCCCAAAGGGGCCAGGACCAAAAGCTCTTGCTGCTCCTCAAGTATCCACGCAACCCCATTCACAGCCCCACAAACGCTGCCTCTCCCTCTTTCTGCAGCCTCCCAAACTCCAATACAACCTCTCTGCCTGGGCTCCTGAGCAGAGCCGTAGCCCGGCTCAGCAATTGCGAACATCCAGGGATTCCTCCCACCCCAAAGGGGCCAGCACCAAAAGCTCTTGCTGCTCTTCAAGTAGCCAAGCAACCCATTCACAGACCCACAAACGATGCCGCTCCCTCTTTCTCCAGCCTCCCAAAGTCCAATACAACCTCTCTGCCTCGCCTGCAGATTACAGTCGGATCCTGGCTCAGCAATGGTGGACGTCCAGGGATTCCTCCCACCCCAAAGGGGCCAGGGCTAAAAGCTCTTGCTGCTCTTCAAGTAGCCAGGAAACCCCATTCACAACCCCACAAATGCTGCCGCTCCCTCTTTCTGCAGCCTCTAAAAGTCCAATAGAATCTCTCGTCCTGGGCTGCTGAGCAGAGCCAAAACCCGGCTCAGCAATTGCGAACGTCCAGGGATTCCTCCCACCCCAAAGGTGCCAGGACTAAAAGCTCTTGCTGCTCTTCAAGTACCCACGCAACCCCATTCACAGACCCACAAACGCTGCCGCTCCCTCTTTCTGCAGCCTCCCAAAGTCCAATACAACCTCTCTGCCTGGTCTGCTGAGCAGAGCCGTAGCCCGGCTCAGCAATTGCGAATGTCCAGGGACTCCTCCCACCCCAAAGGGGCCAGGACCAAAAGCTCTTGCTGCTCTTCAAGTAGCCAAGCAACCCATTCACAGCCCCACAAACGCTGCCGCTCCCTCTTTCTGCAGCCTCCCAAAGTCCAATAGAATATGTCGTCCTGGGCTGCTGATCAGAGCTGGAGCCCAGCTCAGCAATTGCGAACGTCCAGGGATTCTTCCCACCCCAAAGGGGCCAGGACCAAAAGCTCTTGCTGCTTTTCCAGTATCCACGCAACCCCATTCACAGACGCACAAAGGCTGCCGCTCCCTCTTTCTGCAGCCTCCCAAACTCCAATACAACCTCTCTGCCTGGGCTGCTGAGCAGAGCCAGAGCGCGGCTCAGCAATTGCGAATGTCCAGGGACTCCTCCCACCCCAAAGAGGCCAGGACCAAAAGCTCTTGCTGCTCTTCAAGTAGCCACGCAACCCCATTCACAGACCCACAAACGCTGCCGCTCCCTCTTTCTGCAGCCTCTAAAAGTCCAATAGAATGTCTCGTCCTGGGCTGCTGAGCAGAGCCACAGCCTGGCTCAGCAATTGTTAATGTCCAGGGATTCCTCCCACCCCAAAGGGGCCAGGACCAAAAGCTCTTGCTGCTCTTCATGTAGCCAGGCAACCCTATTCACAGCCCCACAAACGCTGCCGCTCCCTCTTTCTGCAGCCTCCCAAACTCCAATACAACCTCTCTTCCTGGCCTGCAGATTACAGCCGGATCCTGGCTCAGCAATGGCAGACGTCCAGGGATTCTTCCCACCCCAAAGGGGCCAGCACCAAAAGCTCTTGCTGCTCTTCAAGTATCCACGCAACCCCATTCACAGACCCACAAACGCTGCCGCTCCCTCTTTCTCCAGCCTCCCAAAGTCCAATACATCCTCTATGCCTGGGCTGCTGAGCAGAACCGTAGCCCGGCTCAGCAATTGCGAACATCCAGGGATTCCTCCCACACCAAAGGGGCCAGGACCAAAAGCTCTTGCTGCTCTTCAAGTAGCCACACAACCGCATTAACAGACCCACAAACGCTGCCACTCCCTCTTTCTGCAGCCTCCCAAAGTCCAATACAACCTCTCTGCCTGGGCTGCTGGTACAGCCGTTGCCCGTCTCAGCAATTGCAAACGTCCAGGGATTCCTCCCACCCCAAAGGGGCCAGGACCAAAAGCTCTTGCTGCTCTTCCAGTATCCACGCAACCCCATTCACAGACCCACAAACGCTGCCGCTCCCTCTTTCTGCAGCCTCCCAAAGTCCAATACAACCTCTCTTCCTGGCCTGCAGATTACAGACGGATCCTGGCTCAGCAATGGCGGACGTCCAGGGATTCCTCCCACCCCAAAGGGGCCAGGACTAAAAGCTCTTGCTGCTCTTCAAGTAGCCACGCAACCCCATTCACAGACCCACAAACGCTGCCGCTCCCTCTTTCTCCAGCCTCCCAAACTCCAATACAATCTCTCGTCCTGGGCTGCTGAGCAGAGCCAGAGCGCGGCTCAGCAATTGCGAATGTCCAGGGATACCTCCCACCCCAAAGGGGCCAGGACCAAAAGCTCTTGCTGCTCTTCAAGTAGCCAGGCAACCCATTCACAGCCCCACAAACGCTGCCGTTCCCTCTTTCTGCAGCCTCCCAAACTCCAATACAACCTCTCTGCCTCGCCTGCAGATTACAGTCGGATCCTGGCTCAGCAATGGCGGACGTCCAGGGATTCCTCCCACCCCAAAGGGGCCAGCACCAAAAGCTCTTGCTGCTCTTCAAGTACCCACGCAACTCCATACACAGACCCACAAACGCTAGCGCTCCCTCTTTCTGCAGCCTCCCAAAGTCCAATAAAACCTCTCTGCCTGGCCTGCAGATTACAGTCGGATCCTGGCTCAGCAATTTCAAACGTCCAGGGATTCCTCCCACCCCAAAGGGGCCAGGACCAAAAGCTCTTGCTGCTCTTCAAGTAGCCACGCAACCCCATTCACAGCCCCACAAACGCTGCCGCTCCCTCTTTCTGCAGCCTCCCAAAGTCCAATAGAATCTCTCGTCCTGGGCTGCTGATGAGAGCTGGAGCCCAGCTCAGCAATTGCGAACGTCCAGGGATCCCTCCACCCCAAAGGGGCCAGCACCAAAAGCTCTTGCTGCTCTTCCAGTATCCACGCAACCCCATTCACAGACGCACAAACGCTGCCCCTCCCTCTTTCTCCAGACTCCCAAAGTCCAATACAACCTCTCTGCCTTGGCTGCTGAGCAGAGCCAGAGCGCAGCTCAACAATTGCGAATGTCCAGGGACTCCTCCCACCCCAAAGGGGCCAGGATCAAAAGCTCTTGCTGCTCTTCAAGTAGCCAGGCAACCCCATTCACAGCCCCACAAACGCTGCCGCTCCCTCTTTCTGCAGCCTCCCAAAGTCCAATACAACCTCTCTTCCTGGCCTGCAGATTACAGTCGGATCCTGGCTCAGCAATGGCGGATGTCCAGGGATTTCTCCCGCCCCAAAGGGGCCAGGACTAAAAGCTCTTGCTGCTCTTCAAGTAGCCACGCAACCCCATTCTCAGACCCACAAACGCTGCCGCTCCCTCTTTCTGCAGCCTTCCAAAGTCCAATACAACCTCTCTGCCTGGGCTGCTGAGCAGAGCCAGAGCCCGGCTCAGCAATTGCGAACATGCAGGGATTCCTCCCACCCCAAACGGGCCAGCACCAAAAGCTCTTGCTGCTCTTCAAGTAGCCACACAACCGCATTAACAGACCCACAAACGCTGCCACTCCCTCTTTCTGCAGCCTCCCAAAGTCCAATACAACCTCTCTGCCTGGGCTGCTGGTACAGCCGGTGCCCGTCTCAGCAATGGCGGACGTCCAGGGATTCCTCCCACCCTAAAGGGGCCAGGACCAAAAGCTCTTGCTGCTCTTCAAGTAGCCAAGCAACCCCATTCACAGCCCCACAAACGCTGCCGCTCCCTCTTTCTGCAGCCTCCCAAACTCCAATTAAATCTCTCTGCCTGGGCTGATGAGCAGAGCCAGAACTCGGCTCAGCAATTGCGAACGTCCAGGGATTCCTCCCACCCCAAAGGGGCCAGGACCAAAAGATCTTGCTGCTCTTCAAGTAGCCACACAACCCCATTCACAGCCCCACAGACACTGCCGCTCCCTCTTTCTCCAGCCTCCCAAAGTCCAATACAACCTCTCTGCCTGGGCTGTGAGCAGAGCGGTAGCCCGGCTCAGCAATTGCGAATGTCCAGGGACTCCTCCCACCCCAAAGGGGCCAGGACCAAAAGCTCTTGCTGCTCTTCATGTAGCCAAGCAACCCATTCACAGACCCACAAACGCTGCCGCTCCCTCTTTCTCCAGCCTCCCAAAGTCCAATACAACCTCTCTGCCTCGCCTGCAGATTACAGTCGGATCCTGGCTCAGCAATGGCGGACGTCCAGGGATTCCTCCCACCCCAAAGGGGCCAGGACCAAAAGCTCTTGCTGCTCTTCAAGTAGCCACGCAACCCCATTCACAGACCCACAAACGCTGCCGCTCCCTCTTTCTCCAGCCTCCCAAACTCCAATAAAATCTCTCTGCCTGGTCTGCTGAGCAGAGCCAAAACCCGGCTCAGCAATTGCGAACGTCCAGGGATTCCTCCCACCCCAAAGGGGCCAGGACCAAAAGCTCTTGCTGCTCTTCAAGTACCCACGCAACCCCATTCACAGACCCACAAACGCTGCTGCTCCCTCTTTCTGCAGCCTCCCAAAGTCCAATACAACCTCTCTGCCTGGGCTGCTGAGCAGAGCCGTAGACCGGCTCAGCAATTGCGAACATCCAGGGATTCCTCCCACCCCAAAGGGGCCAGGACCAAAAGCTCTTGCTGCTCCTCAAGTAGCCACGCAACCCCATTCACAGCCCCACAAACGCTAGCGCTCCCTCTTTCTGCAGCCTCCCAAACTCCAATACAATCTCTCTGCCTGGGCTGCTGAGCAGAGCCGTACCCCTGCTCAGCAATTGCGAATATCCAGGGATTCCTCCCACCCCAAAGGGTCAGGACCAAAAGCTCTTGCTGCTCTTCAAGTAGCCACACATCCGCATTAACAGACCCACAAGCGCTGCCGCTCCCTCTTTCTGCAGCCTCCCAAAGTCCAATACAACCTCTCTTCCTGGCCTGCAGATTACAGTCGGATCCTGGCTCAGCAATGGCGGACGTCCAGGGATTTCTCCCGCCCCAAAGGGGCCAGGACTAAAAGCTCTTGCTGCTCTTCAAGTAGCCACGCAACCCCATTCTCAGACCCACAAACGCTGCCGCTCCCTCTTTCTGCAGCCTTCCAAAGTCCAATACAACCTCTCTGCCTGGGCTGCTGAGCAGAGCCAGAGCCCGGCTCAGCAATTGCGAACATGCAGGGATTCCTCCCACCCCAAACGGGCCAGCACCAAAAGCTCTTGCTGCTCTTCAAGTAGCCACACAACCGCATTAACAGACCCACAAACGCTGCCACTCCCTCTTTCTGCAGCCTCCCAAAGTCCAATACAACCTCTCTGCCTGGGCTGCTGGTACAGCCGGTGCCCGTCTCAGCAATGGCGGACGTCCAGGGATTCCTCCCACCCTAAAGGGGCCAGGACCAAAAGCTCTTGCTGCTCTTCAAGTAGCCAAGCAACCCCATTCACAGCCCCACAAACGCTGCCGCTCCCTCTTTCTGCAGCCTCCCAAACTCCAATTAAATCTCTCTGCCTGGGCTGATGAGCAGAGCCAGAACTCGGCTCAGCAATTGCGAACGTCCAGGGATTCCTCCCACCCCAAAGGGGCCAGGACCAAAAGATCTTGCTGCTCTTCAAGTAGCCACACAACCCCATTCACAGCCCCACAGACACTGCCGCTCCCTCTTTCTCCAGCCTCCCAAAGTCCAATACAACCTCTCTGCCTGGGCTGTGAGCAGAGCGGTAGCCCGGCTCAGCAATTGCGAATGTCCAGGGACTCCTCCCACCCCAAAGGGGCCAGGACCAAAAGCTCTTGCTGCTCTTCATGTAGCCAAGCAACCCATTCACAGACCCACAAACGCTGCCGCTCCCTCTTTCTCCAGCCTCCCAAAGTCCAATACAACCTCTCTGCCTCGCCTGCAGATTACAGTCGGATCCTGGCTCAGCAATGGCGGACGTCCAGGGATTTCTCCCGCCCCAAATGGGCCAGGGCTAAAAGCTCTTGCTGCTCTTCAAGTAGCCAGGAAACCCCATTCACAGAGCCACAAACGCTGCCGCTCCCTCTTTCTGCAGCCTCCCAAAGTCCAATACAACCTCTCTGCCTGGCCTGCAGATTACAGTCGGATCCTGGCTCAGCAATGGCGGACGTCCAGGGATTTCTCCCACCCCAAAGGGGCCAGGACTAAAAGCTCTTGCTGCTCTTCAAGTAGCCAGGAAACCCCATTCACAGACCCACAAACGCTGCCGCTCCCTCTTTCTCCAGCCTCCCAAAGTCCAATACAACCTCTCTGCCTGGCCTGCAGATTACAGTCGGATCCTGGCTCAGCAATGGCGGACGTCCAGGGATTCCTCCCACCCCAAAGGCGCCAGGACTAAAAGCTCTTGCTGCTCTTCCAGTATCCACGCAACCCCATTCACAGAGCCACAAACGCTGCCGCTCCCTCTTTCTCCAGCCTCCCAAAGTCCAATAAAATCTCTCTGCCTGGGCTGAAGAGCAGAGCCAGAACCCGGCTCAGCGATTGCGAACGTCCAGGGATTCTTCCCACCCCAAAGGGGCCAGGACCAAAAGATCTTGCTGCTCTTCAAGTAGCCACACAACCCCATACACAGCCCCACAGACACTGCCGCTCCCTCTTTCTCCAGCCTCCCAAAGTCCAATACAACCTCTCTGCCTGGTCTGCTGAGCAGAGCCGTAGCCCGGCTCAGCAATTGCGAATGTCCAGGGACTCCTCCCACCCCAAAGGGGCCAGGACCAAAAGCTCTTGCTGCTCTTCATGTAGCCAAGCAACCCATTCACAGACCCACAAACGCTGCCGCTCCCTCTTTCTCCAGCCTCCCAAAGTCCAATACAACCTCTCTGCCTCGCCTGCAGATTACAGTCGGATCCTGGCTCAGCAATGGCGGACGTCCAGGGATTTCTCCCGCCCCAAATGGGCCAGGGCTAAAAGCTCTTGCTGCTCTTCAAGTAGCCAGGAAACCCCATTCACAGACCCACAAACGCTGCCGCTCCCTCTTTCTGCAGCCTCCCAAAGTCCAATACAACCTCTCTTCCTGGCCTGCAAATTACAGTCGGATCCTGGCTCAGCAATGGCGGACGTCCAGGGATTTCTCCCGCCCCAAAGGGGCCAGGACTAAAAGCTCTTGCTGCTCTTCAAGTAGCCACGCAACCCCATTCACAGACCCACAAACGCTGCCGCTCCCTCTTTCTGCAGCCTTCCCAAGTCCAATACAACCTCTCTGCCTCGCCTGCAGATTACAGTCGGATCCTGGCTCAGCAATGGCGGACGTCCAGGGATTTCTACCGCCCCAAATGGGCCAGGGCTAAAAGCTCTTGCTGCTCTTCCAGTATCCACGCAACCCCATTCACAGCCCCACAAACGCTGCCGCTCCCTCTTTCTGCAGCCTCCCAAACACCAGTTAAATATCTCTGCCTGGGCTGATGAGCAGAGCCAGAACTCGGCTCAGCAATTGCGAACGTCCAGGGATTCCTCCCACCCCAAAGGGGCCAGGACCAAAAGATCTTGCTGCTCTTCAAGTAGCCACGCAACCCCATTCACAGCCCCACAGACACTGCCGCTCCCTCTTTCTGCAGCCTCCCAAAGTCCAATACAACCTCTCTGCCTGGGCTGCTGAGCAGAGCCGTAGCCCGGCTCAGCAATTGCGAATGTCCAGGGACTCCTCCCACCCCAAAGGGGCCAGGACCAAAAGCTCTTGCTGCTCTTCAAGGAGCCAAGCAACCCATTCACAGCCCCACAAACGCTGCCGCTCCCTCTTTCTCCAGCCTCCCAAAGTCCAATACAACCTCTCTGCCTCGCCTGCAGATTACAGTCGGATCCTAGCTCAGCAATGGCGGACATCCAGGGATTTCTCCCACCCCAAATGGGCCAGGACCAAAAGCTCTTGCTGCTCTTCAAGTAGCCAGGAATCCCCATTCACAAACCCACAAATGCTGCCGCTCCCTCTTTCTGCAGCCTCTAAAAGTCCAATAGAATCTCTCGTCCTGGGCTGCTGAGCAGAGCCAAAACCCGGCTCAGCAATTGCGAACGTCCAGGGATTCCTCCCACCCCAAAGGGGTCAGGACCAAAAGCTCTTGCTGCTCTTCATGTAGCCAGGCAACCCTATTCACAGCCCCACAAACGCTGCCGCTCCCTCTTTCTCCAGCCTCCCAAAGTCCAATACAACCTCTCTGCCTGGGCTGCTGAGCAGAGCCGTAGACCGGCTCAGCAATTGCGAACATCCAGGGATTCCTCCCACCCCAAAGGGGCCAGCACCAAAAGCTCTTGCTGCTCTTCAAGTAGCCACGCAACCGCATTAACAGACCCACAAACGCTGCCACTCCCTCTTTCTGCAGCCTCCCAAAGTCCAATACAACCTCTCTGCCTGGGCTGCTGATACAGCCGGTGCCCGTCTCAGCAATTGCAAACGTCCAGGGATTCCTCCCACCCTAAAGGGGCCAGGACCAAAAGCTCTTGCTGCTCTTCAAGTAGCCAGGCAACCCATTCACAGCCCCACAAACGCTGCCGCTCCCTCTTTCTCCAGCCTCCCAAAGTCAAATACAACCTCTCTGCCTCGCCTGCAGATTACAGTCGGATCCTGGCTCAGCAATGGCGGACGTCCAGGGATTTCTCCCGCCCCAAAGGAGCCAGGACTAAAAGCTGTTGCTGCTCTTCAAGTAGCCACGCAACCCCATTCACAGACCCACAAACGCTGCCGCTCCCTCTTTCTGCAGCCTCTAAAAGTCCAATAGAATGTCTCGTCCTGGGCTGCTGAGCAGAGCCAGAGCCTGGCTCAGCAGTTGCGAATGTCCAGGGATTCCTCCCACCCCAAAGGGTCCAGGACCAAAAGCTCTTGCTGCTCTTGCTGCTCTTCATGTAGCCAGGCAACCCTATTCACAGCCCCACAAATGCTGCCGCTCCCTCTTTCTGCAGCCTCCCAAAGTCCAATACAACCTCTCTGCCTGGCCTGCAGATTACAGTCGGATCCTGGCTCAGCAATGGCGGACGTCCAGGGATTCCTCCCACCCCAAAGGGGCCAGCACCAAAAGCTCTTGCTGCTCTTCAAGTATCCACGCAACCCCATACACAGACCCACAAACGCTGCCACTCCCTCTTTCTGCAGCCTCCCAAACTCCAATACAATGTCTCTGCCTGGGCTGATGAGCAGAGCCGTAGCCCGGCTCAGCAATTGCGAACATCCAGGGATTCCTCCCACCCCAAAGGGGCCAGGACCAAAAGCTCTTGCTGCTCTTCAAGTAGCCAGGCAACCCCATTCACAGACCCACAAACGCTGCCGCTCCCTCTTTCTGCAGCCTCCCAAAGTCCAATACAACCTCTCTGCCTGGGCTGCTGGTACAGCCGGTGCCCGTCTCAGCAATTGCAAACGTACAGGGATTCCTCCCACCCTAAAGGGGCCAGGACCAAAAGCTCTTGCTGCTCTTCAAGTAGCCACGCAACCCCATTCACAGACCCACAAACGCTGCCGCTCCCTCTTTCTCCAGCCTCCCAAAGTCCAATACAACCTCTCTTCCTGGCCTGCAGATTACAGTCAGATCCTGGCTCAGCAATGGCGGACGTCCAGGGATTTCTCCCACCCCAAAGGTGCCAGGACTAAAAGCTCTTGCTGCTCTTCAAGTAGCCACGCAACCCCATTCACAGACCCACAAACACTGCCGCTCCCTCTTTCTGCAGCCTTCCAAAGTCCAATAGAATCTGTCGTCCTGGGCTGCTGATCAGAGCTGGACCCCAGCTCAGCAATTGCGAACGTCCAGGGATTCCTCCCACCCCAAAGGGGCCAGCACCAAAAGCTCTTGCTGCTCTTCAAGTAGCCAGGCAACCCAATTCACAGACCCACAAACGCTGCCGCTCCCTCTTTCTGCAGCCTCCCAAAGTCCAATACAACCTCTCTGCCTCGCCTGCAGATTACAGTCCGATCCTGGCTCAGCAATGGTGGACGTCCAGGGATTTCTCCTGCCCCAAAGGAGCCAGGACTAAAAGCTCTTGCTGCTCTTCAAGTAGCCACGCAACCCCATTCACAGACCCACAAACGCTGCCGCTCCCTCTTTCTGCAGCCTCTAAAAGTCCAATAGAATCTCTCGTCCTGGGCTGCTGAGCAGAGCCAAAGCCTGGCTCAGCAATTGCTAATGTCCAGGGATTCCTCCCACCCCAAAGGGGCCAGGACCAGAAGCTCTTGCTGTTCTTCATGTAGCCAGGCAACCCTATTCACAGCCCCACAAACGCTGCCGCTCCCTCTTTCTGCAGCCTCCCAAACTCCAATACAACTTCTCTGCCTGGCCTGCAGATTACAGTCGGATCCTGGCTCAGCAATTCCGAACGTCCAGGGATTCCTCCCACCCCAAAGGGGCCAGCACCAAAAGCTCTTGCTGCTCTTCCAGTATCCACGCAACCCCATACACAGACCCACAAACGCTGCCACTCCCTCTTTCTGCAGCCACCCAGTGTCCAATAAAATCTTCTCAGCCTGGGCTGCTGAGTAGACCCGTAGCCCGGCTTAGCAATTGCTAATGTCCGGGGACTCATCCCACCCCAAAGGGGCCAGGACCAAAAGCTCTTGCTGCTCTTCCAGTATCCACGCAACCCCATTCACAGACGCACAAACGCTGCCCCTCCCTCTTTCTGCAGCATCCCAAACCCCAACACAACTTCTCTGCCTGGGCTGCTGAGCAGAGCCAGAGCGCGGCTCAGCAATTGCGACTGTCCAGGTATTCCTCCCACCCCAAAGGGGCCAGGACCAAAAGCTCTTGCTGCTCTTCAAGTAGCCAGGCCAACCCATTCACAGACCCACAAACGCTGGCGCTCCCTCTTTCTCCAGACTCCCAAAGTCCAATACAACCTCTCTGCCTCGCCTGCAGATTACAGTCGGATCCTAGCTCAGCAATGGCGGACATCCAGGGATTTCTCCCACCCCAAATGGGCCAGGACCAAAAGCTCTTGCTGCTCTTCAAGTAGCCAGGAATCCCCATTCACAAACCCACAAATGCTGCCGCTCCCTCTTTCTGCAGCCTCTAAAAGTCCAATAGAATCTCTCGTCCTGGGCTGCTGAGCAGAGCCAAAACCCGGCTCAGCAATTGCGAACGTCCAGGGATTCCTCCCACCCCAAAGGGGTCAGGACCAAAAGCTCTTGCTGCTCTTCATGTAGCCAGGCAACCCTATTCACAGCCCCACAAACGCTGCCACTCCCTCTTTCTCCAGCATCCCAAAGTCCAATACAACCTCTCTGCCTGGCCTGCAGATTACAGTCGGATCCTGGCTCAGCAATGGCGGACGTCCAGGGATTCCTCCCACCCCAAAGGGGCCAGGACTAAAAGCTCTTGCTGCTCTTCAAGTAGCCATGCAACCCCATTCACAGCCCCACAAACGCTGCCGCTCCCTCTTTCTCCAGCCTCCCAAAGTCCAATACAACCTCTCTGCCTGGGCTGCTGAGCAGAGCCGTAGACCGGCTCAGCAATTGCGAACATCCAGGGATTCCTCCCACCCCAAAGGGGCCAGCACCAAAAGCTCTTGCTGCTCTTCAAGTAGCCACGCAACCGCATTAACAGACCCACAAACGCTGCCACTCCCTCTTTCTGCAGCCTCCCAAAGTCCAATACAACCTCTCTGCCTGGGCTGCTGATACAGCCGGTGCCCGTCTCAGCAATTGCAAACGTCCAGGGATTCCTCCCACCCTAAAGGGGCCAGGACCAAAAGCTCTTGCTGCTCTTCAAGTAGCCAGGCAGCCCATTCACAGCCCCACAAACGCTGCCGCTCCCTCTTTCTCCAGCCTCCCAAAGTCAAATACAACCTCTCTGCCTCGCCTGCAGATTACAGTCGGATCCTGGCTCAGCAATGGCGGACGTCCAGGGATTTCTCCCGCCCCAAAGGAGCCAGGACTAAAAGCTGTTGCTGCTCTTCAAGTAGCCACGCAACCCCATTCACAGACCCACAAACGCTGCCGCTCCCTCTTTCTGCAGCCTCTAAAAGTCCAATAGAATGTCTCGTCCTGGGCTGCTGAGCAGAGCCAGAACCCGGCTCAGCAATTGCGAATGTCCAGGGATTCCTCCCACCCCAAAGGGTCCAGGACCAAAAGCTCTTGCTGCTCTTGCTGCTCTTCATGTAGCCAGGCAACCCTATTCACAGCCCCACAAATGCTGATGCTCCCTCTTTCTGCAGCCTCCCAAACTCCAATACAACCTCTCTGCCTGGCCTGCAGATTACAGTCGGATCCTGGCTCAGCAATGGCGGACGTCCAGGGATTTCTCCCACCCCAAAGGGGCCAGCACCAAAAGCTCTTGCTGCTCTTCAAGTATCCACGCAACCCCATACACAGACCCACAAACGCTGCCACTCCCTCTTTCTGCAGCCTCCCAAACTCCAATACAATGTCTCTGCCTGGGCTGATGAGCAGAGCCGTAGCCCGGCTCAGCAATTGCGAACATCCAGGGATTCCTCCCACCGCAAAGGGGCCAGGACCAAAAGCTCTTGCTGCTCTTCAAGTAGCCAGGCAACCCCATTCACAGACCCACAAACGCTGCCGCTCCCTCTTTCTCCAGCCTCCCAAAGTCCAATACATCCTCTATGCCTGGGCTGCTGAGCAGAGCCGTAGCCCGGCTCAGCAATTGCGAACATCCAGGGATTCCTCCCACCCCAAAGGGGCCAGGACCAAAAGCTCTTGCTGCTCTTCAAGTAGCCACACAACCGCATTAACAGACCCACAAACGCTGCCACTCCCTCTTTCTGCAGCCTCCCAAAGTCCAATACAACCTCTCTGCCTGGGCTGCTGGTACAGCCGGTGCCCGTCTCAGCAATTGCAAACGTACAGGGATTCCTCCCACCCTAAAGGGGCCAGGACCAAAAGCTCTTGCTGCTCTTCAAGTAGCCACGCAACCCCATTCACAGACCCACAAACGCTGCCGCTCCCTCTTTCTCCAGCCTCCCAAAGTCCAATACAACCTCTCTTCCTGGCCTGCAGATTACAGTCAGATCCTGGCTCAGCAATGGCGGACGTCCAGGGATTTCTCCCACCCCAAAGGTGCCAGGACTAAAAGCTCTTGCTGCTCTTCAAGTAGCCACGCAACCCCATTCACAGACCCACAAACACTGCCGCTCCCTCTTTCTGCAGCCTTCCAAAGTCCAAAGAATCTGTCGTCCTGGGCTGCTGATCAGAGCTGGACCCCAGCTCAGCAATTGCGAACGTCCAGGGATTCCTCCCACCCCAAAGGGGCCAGCACCAAAAGCTCTTGCTGCTCTTCATGTAGCCAGGCAACCCAATTCACAGACCCACAAACGCTGCCGCTCCCTCTTTCTGCAGCCTCCCAAAGTCCAATACAACCTCTCTGCCTCGCCTGCAGATTACAGTCGGATCCTGGCTCAGCAATGGTGGACGTCCAGGGATTTCTCCTGCCCCAAAGGAGCCAGGACTAAAAGCTCTTGCTGCTCTTCAAGTAGCCACGCAACCCCATTCACAGACCCACAAACGCTGCCGCTCCCTCTTTCTGCAGCCTCTAAAAGTCCAATAGAATCTCTCGTCCTGGGCTGCTGAGCAGAGCCAGAGCCTGGCTCAGCAATTGCTAATGTCCAGGGATTCCTCCCACCCCAAAGGGGCCAGGACCAAAAGCTCTTGCTGTTCTTCATGTAGCCAGGCAACCCTATTCACAGCCCCACAAACGCTGCCGCTCCCTCTTTCTGCAGCCTCCCAAACTCCAATACAACTTCTCTGCCTGGCCTGCAGATTACAGTCGGATCCTGGCTCAGCAATTCCGAACGTCCAGGGATTCCTCCCACCCCAAAGGGGCCAGCACCAAAAGCTCTTGCTGCTCTTCCAGTATCCACGCAACCCCATACACAGACCCACAAACGCTGCCACTCCCTCTTTCTGCAGCCACCCAGTGTCCAATAAAATCTTCTCAGCCTGGGCTGCTGAGTAGACCCGTAGCCCGGCTTAGCAATTGCTAATGTCCGGGGACTCCTCCCACCCCAAAGGGGCCAGGACCAAAAGCTCTTGCTGCTCTTCCAGTATCCACGCAACCCCATTCACAGACGCACAAACGCTGCCCCTCCCTCTTTCTGCAGCATCCCAAACCCCAATACAACTTCTCTGCCTGGGCTGCTGAGCAGAGCCAGAGCGCGGCTCAGCAATTGCGACTGTCCAGGTATTCCTCCCACCCCAAAGGGGCCAGGACCAAAAGATCTTGCTGCTCTTCAAGTAGCCAGGCCAACCCATTCACAGACCCACAAACGCTGGCGCTCCCTCTTTCTCCAGACTCCCAAAGTCCAATACAACCTCTCTGCCTGGGCTGCTGAGCAGAGCCAGAGCCCAGCTCAACAATTGCGAATGTCCAGGGACTCCTCCCACCCCAAAGGGGTCAGGACCAAAAGCTCTTGCTGCTCTTCAAGTAGCCAGGCAACCCCATTCACAGCCCCACAAACGCTGCCGCTCCCTCTTTCTGCAGCCTCCCAAAGTCCAATACAACCTCTCTGCCTCGCCTGCAGATTACAGTCGGATCCTGGCTCAGCAATGGCGGACGTCCAGGGATTCCTCCCACCCCAAAGGGGCCAGGACCAAAAGCTCTTGCTGCTCTTCAAGTAGCCAGGCAACCCCATTCACAGACCCACAAACACTGCCGCTCCCTCTTTCTGCAGCCTCCCAAACTCCAATACAACCTCTCTGCCTGGCCTGCAGATTACAGTCGGATCCTGGCTCAGCAATGGCGGATGTCCAGGGATTTCTCCCGCCCCAAAACGGCCAGGACTAAAAGCTCTTGCTGCTCTTCAAGGAGCCACGCAACCCCATTCACAGAACCACAAACGCTGCCGCTCCCTCTTTCTGCAGCCTCCCAAAGTCCAATACAATCTCTCTGCCTGGGCTACTGAGTAGAGCTGAAGCCCGACTCAGCAATTGCTAATGTCCAGGGATTCCTCCCACCCCAAAGGGGCCAGGACCAAAAGCTCTTGCTGCTCTTCAAGTAGCCACACAACCGCATTAACAGACCCACAAGCGATGCCGCTCCCTCTTTCTGCAGCCTCCCAAAGTCCAATACAACCTCTCTGCCTGGGCTGCTGATACAGCCGGTGCCCGTCTCAGCAATTGCAAACGTCCAGGTATTCCTCCCACCCTAAAGGGGCCAGGAGCAAAAGCTCTTGCTGCTCTTCAAGTAGCCAGGCAACCCCATTCACAGACCCACAAACGCTGCCGCTCCCTCTTTCTGCAGCCTCCCAAAGTCCAATACAACCTCTCTTCCTGGCCTGCAGATTACAGTCCGATCCTGGCTCAGCAATGGCGGACGTCCAGGGATTCCTCCCACCCCAAAGGGGCCAGCACCAAAAGCTCTTGCTGCTCTTCAAGTAGCCAGGCAACCCCATTCATAGCCCCACAAACGCTGCCGCTCCCTCTTTCTGCAGACTCCCAAACTCCAATACAACCTCTCTTCCTGGCCTGCAGATTACAGTCAGATCCTGGCTCAGCAATGGCGGACGTCCAGGGATTCCTCCCGCCTCAAAGGGGCCAGGACTAAAAGCTCTTGCTGCTCTTCAAGTAGCCACGCAACCCCATTCACAGACCCACAAACGCTAGCGCTCCCTCTTTCTGCAGCCTCCCAAAGTGCAATACAACCTCTCTGCCTGGGCTGCTGAGTACAGCCGGAGCCCAGCTCAGCAATTGCGAATATCCAGGGATTCCTCCCACCCCAAAGGGGCCAGGACCAAAAGCTCTTGCTGCTCTTCATGTAGCAAGCAACCCATTCACAGCCCCACAAACGCTGCCGCTCCCTCTTTCTGCAGCCTCCCAAAGTCCAATACAATCTCTCTGCCTGGGCTGCTGAGTAGAGCTGGAGCCCGACTCAGCAATGGCGAACATCCAGGGATTCCTCCCACCGCAAAGGGGCCAGGACCAAAAGCTCTTGCTGCGCCTCCTGTACCCACACAACCCAATTCACAGAGCCACAAATGCTGATGCTCCCTCTTTCTGCAGCCTCCCAAAGTCCAATACAACCTCTCTGCCTGGGCTGCTGAGTACAGCCGGAGCCCAGCTCAGCAATTGCGAATATCCAGGGATTCCTCCCACCCCAAAGGTGCCAGGACCAAAAGCTCTTGCTGCTCTTCAAATAGCCACACAACCCCCTTCACAGACCCACAAACGATGCCGCTCCCTCTTTCTGCAGCCTCCCAAAGTCCAATACAACCTCTCTGCCTGGGCTGCTGATACAGCCGGTGCCCGTCTCAGCAATTGCAAACGTCCAGGGATTCCTCCCACCCCAAAGGGGCCAGGACCAAAAGCTCTTGCTGCTCTTCAAGTAGCCAGGCAACCCCATTCACAGACCCACAAACGCTGCCGCTCCCTCTTTCTGCAGCCTCCCAAAGTCCAATACAACCTCTCTTCCTGGCCTGCAGATTACAGTCGGATCCTAGCTCAGCAATGGCGAACGTCCAGGGATTCCTCCCGCCCCAAAGGGGCCAGGTCTAAAAGCTCTTGCTGCTCTTCAAGTAGCCACGCAACCCCATTCACAGCCCGACAAACTCTGCCGCTCCCTCTTTCTCCAGCCTCCCAAAGTCCAATACAACCTCTCGTCCTGGCCTGCAGATTACAATCGGATCCTGGCTCAGCAATGGCGGACGTCCAGGGATTTCTCCCACCCCAAATGGGCCAGGGCTAAAAGCTCTTGCTGCTCTTCCAGTATCCACGCAACCCCCTTCACAGACCCACAAACGCTGCTGCTCCCTCTTTCTGCAGCCTCCCAAAGTGCAATACAACCTCTCTGCCTGGGCTGCTGAGCAGAGCCGTAGCCCGGCTCAGCAATTGCGAACATGCAGGGATTCCTCCCACTCCAAAGGGGCCAGGACCAAAAGCTCTTGCTGCTCTTCAAGTAGCCACACAACCCCATTCACAGCCCCACAAACGCTGCCGCTCCCTCTTTCTGCAGCCTCCCAAAGTCCAATACAACCTCGCTGCCTGGGCTGCTGAGCAGAGCCAGAGCCCGGCTCAGCAATGGCGGACGTCCAGGGATTTCTCCCACCCCAAAGGGGCCAGGACCAAAAGCTCTTGCTGCTCTTCAAGTAGCCAGGCAACCCCATTCACAGCCCCACAAACTCTGCCGCTCCCTCTTTCTCCAGCCTCCCAAAGTCCAATACAACGTCTCGTCCTGGCCTGCAGATTACAATCGGATCCTGGCTCAGCAATGGCGGACGTCCAGGGATTTCTCCCACCCCAAAGGGGCCAGGACTAAAAGCTCTTGCTGCTCTTCAAGTAGCCAGGCAACCCCATTCACAGACCCACAAACGCTGGCGCTCCCTCTTTCTCCAGACTCCCAAAGTCCAATACAACCTCTCTGCCTGGGCTGCTGAGTAGAGCCGGAGCCGGGCTCAGCAATTGTGAACATCCAGGGATTCCTCCCACCCCAAAGGGTCAGGACCAAAAGCTCTTGCTGCTCCTCAAGTATCCACGCAACCCCATTCAGAGCCCCACAAACGCTGCCGCTCCCTCTTTCTGCAGCCTCCCAAAGTCCAATACAATCTCTCTGCCTGGGCTACTGAGTAGACCTGGAGCCCGACTCAGCAACTGCGAACATCCAGGAATTCCTCCCACCCCAAAGGGGCCAGGACCAAAAGCTCTTGCTGCGCCTCCTGTACCCACACAATCCAATTCACAGAGCCACAAATGCTGATGCTCCCTCTTTCTGCAGCCTCCCAAAGTCCAATACAACCTCTCTGCCTGGGCTGCTGATACAGCCGGTGCCCGTCTCAGCAATTGCAAACGTCCAGGGATTCCTCCCACCCTAAAGGGGCCAGGACCAAAAGCTCTTGCTGCTCTTCAAGTAGCCACGCAACCCCATTCACAGACCCACAAACGCTGCCGCTCCCTCTTTCTCCAGCCTCCCAAAGTCCAATACAACCTCTCTTCCTGGCCTGCAGATTACAGTCAGATCCTGGCTCAGCAATGGCGGACGTCCAGGGATTTCTCCCACCCCAAAGGTGCCAGGACTAAAAGCTCTTGCTGCTCTTCCAGTATCCACGCAACCCCATTCACAGACCCACAAACGCTGCCGCTCCCTCTTTCTCCAGCCTCCCAAAGTCCAATAGAATCTCTCGTCCTGGGCTGCTGAGCAGAGCCGTAGCCCGGCTCAGCAATTGCGAATGTCCAGGGATTCCTCCCACCCCAAAGGGGCCAGGACTAAAAGCTCTTGCTGCTCTTCCAGTATCCACGCAACCCCATTCACAGACGCACAAACGCTGCCGCTCCCTCTTTCTGCAGCCTCCCAAAGTCCAATACAACCTCTCTGCCTGGTTTGCTGAGTACAGCCGGAGCCCGGCTCAGCAATTGCGAATGTCCAGGGATTCCTCCCACCCCAACGGTGCCAGGATGAAAAGCTCTTGCTGCTCTTCAAGTAGCCAAACAACCCATTCACAGCCCCACAAACGCTGCTGCTCCCTCTTTCTCCAGCCTCCCAAAGTCCAATACAACCTCTCTGCCTCGCCTGCAGATTACAGTCGGATCCTGGCTCAGCAATGGCGGACGTCTAGGGATTTCTCCCGCCCCAAATGGGCCAGGGCTAAAAGCTCTTGCTGCTCTTCAAGTAGCCAGGAAACCCCATTCACAAATCCACAAATGCTGCCGCTCCCTCTTTCTGCAGCCTCTAAAAGTCCAATAGAATCTCTCGTCCTGGGCTGCTGAGCAAAGCCAGAGCCCGGCTCAGCAATTGCTAATGTCCAGGGATTCCTCCCACCCCAAAGGGGCCAGGACCAAAAGCTCTTGCTGCTCTTCATGTAGCCAGACAACCCTATTCACAGCCCCACAAACGCTGCCGCTCCCCCTTTCTGCAGCCTCCCAAAGTCAAATACAACCTCTCTGCCTCGCCTGCAGATTACAGTCGGATCCTGGCTCAGCAATGGCGGACGTCCAGGGATTCCTCCCACCCCAAAGGTGCCAGGATTAAAAGCTCTTGCTGCTCTTCAAGTAGCCATGCAACCCCATTCACAGACCCAAAAATTCAGGCGCTCCCTCTTTCTGCAGCCTCCCAAAGTCCAATACAACCTCTCTGCCTGGGCTGCTGAGCAGAGCCAGAGCCCAGCTCAACAATTGCGAATGTCCAGGGATTCCTCCCACCCCAAAGGGGCCAGGACCAAAAGATCTTGCTGCTCTTCAAGTAGCCACGCAACCCCATTCACAGCCCCACAGACACTGCCGTTCCCTCTTTCTGCAGCCTCCCAAACTCCAATACAACCTCTCTGCCTGGGCTGCTGAGCAGAGCGGTAGCCCGGCTCAGCAATTGCGAATGTCCAGGGACTCCTCCCACCCTAAAGGGGCCAGGACCAAAAGCTGCTGCTGCTCTTCAAGTAGCCAAGCAACCCATTCACAGCCCCACAAACGCTGCCGCTCCCTCTTTCTGCAGCCTCCCAAAGTCCAATACAACCTCTCTGCCTGGGCTGCTGATTACAGTCGGATCCTGGCTCATCAATGGCGGACGTCCAGGCATTTCTCCCACCCCAAAGGGGCCAGGACCAAAAGCTCTTGCTGCTCTTCAAGTAGCCACGCAACCCCATTCACAGACCCACAAACGCTGCCGCTCCCTCTTTCTGCAGCCTCCCAAAGTCCAATACAACCTCTCTGCCTGGGCTGCTGAGCAGCGCCGTAGACCGGCTCAGCAATTGCGAATGTCCAGGGATTCCTCCCACCCCAAAGGGGCCAGGACCAGAAGCTCTTGCTGCTCTTCATGTAGCCAGGCAACCCTATTCACAGCCCCACACAAGCTGCCGCTCCCTCTTTCTGCAGCCTCCCGAAGTCCAATACAACCTCTCTTCCTGGCCTGCAGAATACAATCGGATCCTGGCTCAGAAATGGCGGACGTCCAGGGATTCCTCCCACCCCAAAGGGGCCAGGACTAAAAGCTCTTGCTGCTCTTCCAGTATCCACGCAACCCCATTCACAGACCCACAAACGATGCCACTCCCTCTTTCTACAGCTTCCGAAACTCCAGTACAACCTCTCTGCCTGGTCTGCTGAGCAGAGCCAGAACCCGCCTCAGCAATTGCGAACGTCCAGGGATTCCTCCCACCCCAAAGGGGCCAGCACCAAAAGATCTTGCTGCTCTTCAAGTAGCCACGCAACCCCCTTCACAGACCCACAAACGCTGCTGCTCCCTCTTTCTGCAGCCTCCCAAAGTCCAATACAACCGCTCTGCCTGGGCTGCTGAGCAGAGCAGTAGACCGGCTCAGCAATTGCGAACATCCAGGGATTCCTCCCACCCTAAAGGGGCCAGGACCAAAAGCTCTTGCTGCTCTTCAAGTAGCCACGCAACCCCATTCACAGACGCACAAACGCTGCCGCTCCCTCTTTCTCCAGCCTCCCAAAGTCCAATACAACCTCTCTGCCTGGCCTGCAGATTACAATCGGATCCTGGCTCAGCAATGTCGGACGTCCAGGGATTCTTCCCACCCCAAAGGGGCCAGGACCAAAAGCTCTTGCTGCTCTTCAAGTAGCCACGCAAGCCCATTCACAGACCCACAAAAACTGCAGCTCCTTCTTTCTGCAGCCACCCAGTGTCCAATAAAATCTTCTCAGCCAGGGCTGCTGAGCAGAGCCAGAGCGCGGTTCAGCAATTGCGAACGTCCAGGGATTCCTCCCACCCCAAAGGGGCCAGGACCAAAAGCTCTTGCTGCTCTTCAAGTATCCACGTAACGCCATTCACAGCCCCACAAACGCTGCCGCTCCCTCTTTCTGCAGCCTCCCAAAGTCCAATACATCCTCTCTGCCTGGTTTGCTGAGTACAGCCGGAGCCCAGCTCAGCAATTGCGAATATCCAGGGATTCCTCCCACCCCAAAGGGTCAGGACCAAAAGCTCTTGCTGCTCTTCAAGTATCCACACAACCCCATTCACAGACCCACAAGCGCTGCCGCTCCCTCTTTCTGCAGCCTCCCAAAGTCCAATACAACCTCTCTGCCTGGGCTGCTGATTACAGTCGGATCCTGGCTCAGCAATGGCGGACGTCCAGGGATTTCTCCCACCCCAAAGGGGCCAGGACTAAAAGCTCTTGCTGCTCTTCCGGTATCCACGCAACCCCATTCACAGACCCACAAACGCTGCCGCTCCCTCTTTCTGCAGCCTCCCAAACTCCAATAAAACCTCTCTGCCTGGTCTGCTGAGCAGAGCCAGAACCCGCCTCAGCAATTGCGAACGTCCAGGGATTCCTCCGACCCCAAAGGGGCCAGCACCAAAAGATCTTGCTGCTCTTCAAGTAGCCACGCAACCCCCTTCACAGACCCACAAACGCTGCTGCTCCCTCTTTCTGCAGCCTCCCAAAGTCCAATACAACCCCTCTGCCTGGGCTGCTGAGCAGAGCCGTAGACCGGCTCAGCAATTGCGAACATCCAGGGATTCCTCCCACCCTAAAGGGGCCAGGACCAAAAGCTCTTGCTGCTCTTCAAGTAGCCAGGCAACCCCATTCACAGACCCACAAACGCTGCCGCTCCCTCTTTCTGCAGTCTCCCAAACTCCAATATAACCTCTCTGCCTGGTCTGATGAGTACAGCCGGAGCCCAGCTCAGCAATTGCGAACATCCAGGGATTCCTCCCACCCCAAAGGGTCAGGACCAAAAGCTCTTGGTGCTCTTCAAGTAGCCAGGCAACCCCATTCACAGACCCACAAACGCTGCCGCTCCCTCTTTCTGCAGCCTCCCAAAGTCCAATACAACCTCTCTTCCTGGCCTGCAGATTACAATCGGATCCTGGCTCAGCAATGTTGGACGTCCAGGGATTCTTCCCACCCCAAAGAGGCCAGGACTAAAATCTCTTGCTGCTCTTCCAGTATCCACGCAACCCCATTCACAGCCCCACAAACGCTGCCGCTCCCTCTTTCTGCAGCCTCCCAAACTCCAATAAAATCTCTCTGCCTGGTCTGCTGAGCAGAGCCAGAACCCGGCTCAGCGACTGCGAACGTCCAGGGATTCTTCCCACCCCAAAGGGGCCAGGACCAAAAGCTCTTGCTGCTCTTCAAGTAGCCACGCAACCCCATTCACAGACCCAAAAATACAGGCGCTCCCTCTTTCTGCAGCCTCCCAAAGTCCAATACAACCTCTCTTCCTGGCCTGCAGATTACAGTCGGATCCTGGCTCAGCAATGGCGGACGTCCAGGGATTCCTCCCACCCCAAAGGGGCCAGGACTAAAAGCTCTTGCTGCTCTTCCAGTATCCACGCAACCCCATTCACAGCCCCACAAACGCTGCCGCTCCCTCTTTCTCCAGCCTCCCAAAGTCCAATAGAATCTCTCGTCCTGGGCTGCTGATCAGAACTGGAGCCCAGCTCAGCAATTGCGAATGTGCAGGGATTCCTCCCACTCCAAAGGGGCCAGGGCTAAAAGCTCTTGCTGCTCTTCCAGTATCCACGCAACCCCATTCACAGACGCACAAACGCTGCCGCTCCCTCTTTCTGCAGCCTCCCAAAGTCCAATACAACCTCTCTGCCTCGCCTGCAGATTACAGTCGGATCCTGGCTCAGCAATGGCGGACGTCCAGGGATTTCTCCCGCCCCAAATGGGCCAGGGCTAAAAGCTCTTGCTGCTCTTCAAGTAGCCAGGAAACCCCATTCACAGACCCACAAACGCTGCCGCTCCCTCTTTCTGCAGCCTCTAAAAGTCCAATAGAATCTCTCGTCCTGGGCTGCTGAGCAAAGCCAGAGCCCGGCTCAGCAATTGCTAATGTCCAGGGATTCCTCCCACCCCAGAGGGGCCAGGACCAAAAGCTCTTGCTGCTCTTCATGTAGCCAGGCAACCCTATTCACAGCCCCACAAACGCTGCCGCTCCCTCTTTCTCCAGCCTCCCAAAGTCCAATACAACCTCTCTGCCTGGCCTGCAGATTACAGTCGGATCCTGGCTCAGCAATGGCGGACGTCCAGGGATTCCTCCCACCCCAAAGGGGCCAGGACCAAAAGATCTTGCTGCTCTTCAAGTAGCCACGCAACCCCCTTCACAGACCCACAAACGCTGCTGCTCCCTCTTTCTGCAGCCTCCCAAAGTCCAATACAACCTCTCTGCCTGGTCTGCTGAGCAGAGCCAAAACCCGGCTCAGCAATTGCGAACGTCCAGGGACTCCTCCCACCCCAAAGAGGCCAGGACCAAAAGATCTTGCTGCTCTTCAAGTAGCCACGCAACCCCCTTCACAGACCCACAAACGCTGCTGCTCCCTCTTTCTGCAGCCTCCCAAAGTCCAATACAACCTCTCTGCCTGGGCTGCTGAGCAGAGCCGTAGCCCGGCTCAGCAATTGCGAACATCCAGGGATTCCTCCCACCCTAAAGGGGCCAGGACCAAAAGCTCTTGCTGCTCCTCAAGTATCCACGCAACCCCATTCACAGCCCCACAAACGCTGCCGCTCCCTCTTTCTGCAGCCTCCCAAAGTCCAATATAACCTCTCTGCCTGGTCTGCTGAGTACAGCCGGAGCCCAGCTCAGCAATTGCGAATATCCAGGGATTCCTCCCACCCCAAAGGGTCACGACCAAAAGCTCTTGCTGCTCCTCAAGTATCCATGCAACCCCATTCACAGACGCACAAACGCTGCCGCTCCCTCTTTCTGCAGCCTCCCAAACTCCAATACAACCTCTCTGCCTGGGCTGCTGAGCACAGCCGTAGACAGGCTCAGCAATTGTGAACATCCAGGGATTCCTCCCACCCCAAAGGGGCCAGGACCAAAAGCTCTTGCTGCGCCTCCTGTACCCACACAAAGCAATTCACAGAGCCACAAATGCTGATGCTCCCTCTTTCTGCAGCCTCCCAAAGTCCAATACAACCTCTCTGCCTGGGCTGCTGATACAGCCGGTGCCCGTCTCAGCAATTGCAAAAGTCCAGGGATTCCTCCCACCCTAAAGGGGCCAGGACCAAAAGCTCTTGCTGCTCTTCAAGTAGCCACGCAACCCCATTCACAGACCCACAAACGCTGCCGCTCCCTCTTTCTCCAGCCTCCCAAAGTCCAATACAACCTCTCTTCCTGGCCTGCAGATTACAGTCGGATCCTAGCTCTGTAATGGCGGACGTCCAGGGATTCCTCCCACCCCAAAGGGGCCAGGACTAAAAGCTCTTGCTGCTCTTCAAGTAGCCAGGCAACCCTATTCACAGCCCCCCAAACGCTGCCGCTCCCTCTTTCTCCAGCCTCCCAAAGTCAAACACAACCTCTCTGCCTCGCCTGCAGATTACAGTCGGATCCTGGCTCAGCAATGGCGGACGTCCAGGGATTCCTCCCACCCCAAAGGGGCCAGGACTAAAAGCTCTTGCTGCTCTTCAAGTAGCCAGGCAACCCCATTCACAGCCCCACAAACGCTGCCGCTCCCTCTTTCTGCAGCCTCCCAAACTCCAATAAAATCTCTCTGCCTCGTCTGCTGAGCAGAGCCAGAACCCGGCTCAGCGATTACGAACGTCCAGGGATTCCTCCCACCCCAAAGGGGCCAGGACCAAAAGCTCTTGCTGCTCTTCAAGTAGCCACACAACCCCATTCACAAACCCACAAATGCTGCTGCTCCCTATTTCTGCAGCCTCCCAAAGTCCAATACAACCTCTCTGCCTGGCCTGCAGATTACAGCCGGAGCCCAGATCAGCAATGGCGGACGTCCAGGGATTCCTCCCACCCCAAAGGGTCAGGACCAAAAGCTCTTGGTGCTCTTCAAGTAGCCAGGCAACCCCATTCACAGATCCACAAACGCTGCCGCTCCCTCTTTCTGCAGCCTCCCAAAGTCCAATACAACCTCTCTTCCTGGCCTGCAGATTACAATCGGATCCTGGCTCAGCAATGTCGGACGTCCAGGGATTCTTCCCACCCCAAAGGGGCCAGGACTAAAAGCTCTTGCTGCTCTTCCAGTATCCACGCAACCCCATTCACAGCCCCACAAACGCTGCCGCTCCCTCTTTCTCCAGCCTCCCAAACTCCAATAAAATCTCTCTGCCTGGTCTGCTGAGCAGAGCCAGAACCCGGCTCAGCGACTGCGAACGTCCAGGGATTCTTCCCACCCCAAAGGGGCCAGGACCAAAAGCTCTTGCTGCTCTTCAAGTAGCCACGCAACCCCATTCACAGACCCAAAAATACAGGCGCTCCCTCTTTCTGCAGCCTCCCAAAGTCCAGTACAACCTCTCTTCCTGGCCTGCAGATTACAGTCGGATCCTGGCTCAGCAATGGCGGACGTCCAGGGATTCCTCCCACCCCAAAGGGGCCAGGACTAAAAGCTCTTGCTGCTCTTCCAGTATCCACGCAACCCCATTCACAGCCCCACAAACGCTGCCGCTCCCTCTTTCTCCAGCCTCCCAAAGTCCAATAGAATCTCTCGTCCTGGGCTGCTGATCAGAACTGGAGCCCAGCTCAGCAATTGCGAATGTGCAGGGATTCCTCCCACCCCAAAGGGGCCAGCACCAAAAGCTCTTGCTGCTCTTCCAGTATCCACGCAACCCCATTCACAGACGCACAAACGCTGCCGCTCCCTCTTTCTGCAGCCTCCCAAAGTCCAATACAACCTCTCTGCCTCGCCTGCAGATTACAGTCGGATCCTGGCTCAGCAATGGCGGACGTCCAGGGATTTCTCCCGCCCCAAATGGGCCAGGGCTAAAAGCTCTTGCTGCTCTTCAAGTAGCCAGGAAACCCCATTCACAAATCCACAAATGCTGCCGCTCCCTCTTTCTGCAGCCTCTAAAAGTCCAATAGAATCTCTCGTCCTGGGCTGCTGAGCAAAGCCAGAGCCCGGCTCAGCAATTGCGAATGTCCAGGGATTCCTCCCACCCCAAAGGGTCAGGACCAAAAGCTCTTGCTGCTCTTCATGTAGCCAGGCAACCCTATTCACAGCCCCACACAAGCTGCCGCTCCCTCTTTCTGCAGCCTCCCAAAGTCCAATACAACCTCTCTGCCTGGCCTGCAGATTACAGTCAGATCCTGGCTCAGCAATGGCGGACGTCCAGGGATTCCTCCCACCCCAAAGGGGCCAGGACCAAAAGCTCTTGCTGCTCTTCAAGTAGCCAGGCAACCGCCTTCACAGACCCACAAACGCTGCCGCTCCCTCTTTCTGCAGCCTCCCAAAGTCCAATACAACCTCTCTGCCTGGGCTGCTGAGCAGAGCCGTAGCCCGGCTCAGCAATTGCGAATGTCCAGGGATTCCTCCCACCCCAAAGGGGCCAGGACCAAAAGCTCTTGCTGCGCCTCCTGTACCCACACAAACCAATTCACAGAGCCACAAATGCTGATGCTCCCTCTTTCTGCAGCCTCCCAAAGTCCAATACAACCTCTCTTCCTGGCCTGCAGATTACAGTCGGATCCTGGCTCAGCAATGGCGGACGTCCAGGGATTCCTCCCACCCCAAAGGGGCCAGGACCAAAGGATCTTGCTGCTCTTCAAGTAGCCACGCAACCCCATTCACAAACCCACAAATGCTGCCGCTCCCTCTTTCTGCAGCCTCCCAAAGTCCAATACAACCTCTCTGCCGGGGCTGCTGAGCAGAGCCGTAGCCCGGCTCAGCAATTGCGAACATCCAGGGACTCCTCCCACGCCAAAGGGTCAGGACCAAAAGCTCTTGCTGCTCTTCATGTAGCCAGGCAACCCTATTGACAGCCCCACAAACGCTGCCGCTCCCTCTTTCTCCAGCCTCCCAAAGTCCAATACAACCTCTCTGCCTCGCCTGCAGATTACAGTCGGAGCCCAGATCAGCAATGGCGGACGTCCAGGGATTTCTCCCACCCCAAAGGGGCCAGGACTAAAAGCTCTTGCTGCTCTTCAAGTAGCCACGCAACCCCATTCACAAACCCACAAATGCTGCTGCTCCCTCTTTCTGCAGCCTCCAAAACTCCAATAAAACCTCTCTGCCTGGTCTGCTGAGAAAAGCCAGAACCCGGCTCAGCGATTGCGAACGTCCAGGGATTCCTCCCACCCCAAAGGGGCCAGCACCAAAGGATCTTGCTGCTCTTCAAGTAGCCACGCAACCCCATTCACAAACCCACAAATGCTGCCGCTCCCTCTTTCTGCAGCCTCCCAAAGTCCAATACAACCTCTCTGCCGGGGCTGCTGAGCAGAGCCGTAGCCCGGCTCAGCAATTGCGAACATCCAGGGACTCCTCCCACGCCAAAGGGTCAGGACCAAAAGCTCTTGCTGCTCTTCATGTAGCCAGGCAACCCTATTGACAGCCCCACAAACGCTGCCGCTCCCTCTTTCTCCAGCCTCCCAAAGTCCAATACAACCTCTCTGCCTCGCCTGCAGATTACAGTCGGATCCTGGCTCAGCAATGGCGGACGTCCAGGGATTCCTCCCACCCCAAAGGGGCCAGGACCAAAAGCTCTTGCTGCTCTTCCAGTATCCACGCAACCCCATTCACAGACGCACAAAGGCTGCCGCTCCCTCTTTCTGCAGCATCCCAAACTCCAATAAAACCTCTCTGCCTGGGCTGCTGAACAGAGCCAGAGCGCGGCTCAGCAATTGCGACTGTCCAGGGACTCCTCCCACCCCAAAGGGGCCAGGACCGAAAGCTCTTGCTGCTCTTCAAGTATCCACGCAACCCCATTCAGAGACGCACAAACGCTGCCGCTCCCTCTTTCTGCAGCATCCCAAACTCCAATAAAATCTCTCTGCCTGGGCTGCTCAGCAGAGCCAGAGCGCGGCTCAGCAATTGCGAATGTCCAGGGATTCCTCCCACCCCAAAGGGGCCAGGACCAAAAGATCTTGCTGCTCTTCAAGTAGCCACGCAACCCCATTCACAGACCCACAAACGCTGCCGCTCCCTCTCTCTGCAGCCTCCCAAAGTCCAATACAACCTCTCTGCCTGGGCTGCTGAGCAGAGCCGTAGCCCGGCTCAGCAATTGCGAATGTCCAGGGACTCCTCCCACCCCAAAGGGGCCAGCACCAAAAGCTCTTGCTGCTCTTCAAGTAGCCACGCAACCCCATTCACAGCCCCACAAACGCTGCCGCTCCCTCTTTCTGCAGCCTCCCAAAGTCCAATACAACCTCTTTGACTGGCCTGCAGATTACAGCCGGATCCTGGCTCAGCAATTGCGAACGTCCAGGGATTCCTCCCACCCTAAAGGGGCCAGGACCAAAAGCTCTTGCTGCTCTTCCAGTATCCACGCAACCCCATTCACAGACCCACAAATGCTGGCGCTCCCTCTTTCTCCAGCCTCCCAAACTCCAATACAACCACTCTTCCTGGCCTGCAGATTACAGTCGGATCCTGGCTCAGCAATGGCGGACGTCCAGGGATTTCTCCCGCCCCAAATGGGCCAGGACTAAAAGCTCTTGCTGCTCTTCAAGTAGCCACGCAACCCCATTCACAGACCCACAAACGCTGCCGCTCCCTCTTTCTGCAGCCTCCCAAACTCCAATTAATCTCTCTGCCTGGGCTGCTGAGCAGAGCCGTACCCCGGCTCAGCAATTGCGAACATCCAGGGATTCCTCCCACCCCAAAGGGGTCAGGACCAAAAGCTCTTGCTGCTCCTCAAGTATCCACGCAACCCCATTCACAGCCCCACAAACGCTGCCGCTCCCTCTTTCTGCAGCCTCCCAAAGTCCAATACAACCTCTCTGCCTGGGCTGCTGATACAGCCGGTGCCCGTCTCAGCAATTGCAAACGTCCAGGGATTCCTCCCACCCTAAAGGGTCCAGGACTAAAAGTTCTTGCTGCTCTTCCAGTATCCACGCAACCCCATTCACAGCCCCACAAACGCTGCCGCTCCCTCTTTCTGCAGCCTCCCAAAGTCCAATACAACCTCTCTGCCTGGCCTGCAGATTACAGTCGGATCCTGGCTCAGCAATGGCGGACGTCCAGGGATTCCTCCCACCCCAAAGGTGCCAAGACTAAAAGCTCTTGCTGCTCTTCCAGTATCCACGCAACCCCATTCACAGACCCACAAACGCTGCCGCTCCCTCTTTCTCCAGCCTCCCAAAGTCCAATAGAATCTCTCGTCCTGGGCTGCTGAGCAGAGCCAGAGCACGGCTCACCAATTGCGAATGTCCAGGGATTCCTCCCACCCCAAAGGGGCCAGGACCAAAAGCTCTTGCTGCTCTTCCAGTATCCACGCAACCCCATTCACAGAAGCACAAAGGCTGCCGCTCCCTCTTTCTGCAGCATCCCAAAGTCTAATACAACCTCTCTGCCTGGGCTGCTGAGCAGAGCCATAGCCCAGCTCAGTAATTGCGAACGTCCAGGGATTCCTCCCACCCCAAAGGGGCCAGGACCAAAAGCTCTTGCTGCTCTTCAAGCAGGCACGCAACCCCATTCACAAACCCAAAAATACAGGCGCTCCCTCTTTCTGCAGCCTCCCAAAGTCCAATACAACCTCTCTGCCTGGGCTGCTGAGCAGAGCCGTAGCCCGGCTCAGCAATTGCGAATGTCCAGGGATTCCTCCCACCCCAAAGGGGCCAGGACCAAAAGCTCTTGCTGCTCTTCAAGTAGCCAAGCAACCCATTCACAGCCCCACAAACGCTGCCGCTCCCTCTTTCTCCAGCCTCCCAAAGTCCAATACAACCTCTCTGCCTCGCCTGCAGATTACAGTCGGATCCTGGCTCAGCAATGGCGGACGTCCAGGGATTTCTCCCGCCCCAAATGGGCCAGGGCTAAAAGCTCTTGCTGCTCTTCAAGTAGCCAGGAAACCCCATTCACAAATCCACAAATGCTGCCGCTCCCTCTTTCTGCAGCCTCTAAAAGTCCAATAGAATCTCTCGTCCTGGGCTGCTGAGCAAAGCCAGAGCCCGGCTCAGCAATTGCGAATGTCCAGGGATTCCTCCCACCCCAAAGGGGCCAGGACCAAAAGCTCTTGCTGCTCTTCATGTAGCCAGGCAACCCTATTCACAGCCCCACAAACGCTGCCGCTCCCTCTTTCTGCAGCCTCCCAAAGTCCAATACAACCTCTCTGCCTCGCCTGCAGATTACAGTCGGATCCTGGCTCAGCAATGGCGGACGTCCAGGGATTCCTCCCACCCCAAAGGTTGCAGGACTAAAAGCTCTTGCTGCTCTTCCAGTATCCACGCAACCCCATTCACAGACCCACAAACGCTGCCGCTCCCTCTTTCTGCAGCCTCCCAAACTCCAATAAAATCTCTCTGCCTGGTCTGCTGAGCAGAGCCAGAACCCGGCTCAGCGATTGCGAACGTCCAGGGATTCCTCCCGCCCCAAAGGGGCCAGGACCAAAAGATCTTGCTGCTCTTCAAGTAGCCACGCAACCCCATTCACAGCCCCACAGACACTGCCGCTCCCTCTTTCTGCAGCCTCCCAAAGTCCAAGACAACCTCTCTGCCTGGGCTGCTGAGCAGAGCCGTAGCCCGGCTCAGCAATTGCGACTGTCCAGGGACTCCTCCCACCCCAAAGGGGCCAGGACCAAAAGCTCTTGCTGCTCTTCAAGTAGCCACGCAACCCCATTCACAGACCCACAAACGCTGCCGCTCCCTCTTTCTCCAGCCTCCCAAAGTCCAATACAACCTCTCTGCCTCGCCTGCAGATTACAGTCGGATCCTGGCTCAGCAATGGCGGACGTCCAGGGATTCCTCCCGCCCCAAATTGGCCAGGGCTAAAAGCTCTTGCTGCTCTTCAAGTAGCCAGGAAACCCCATTCACAAATCCACAAATGCTGCCGCTCCCTCTTTCTGCAGCCTCTAAAAGTCCAATAGAATCTCTCGTCCTGGGCTGCTGAGCAAAGCCAGAGCCCGGCTCAGCAATTGCTAATGTCCAGGGATTCCTCCCACCCCAAAGGGGCCAGGACCAAAAGCTCTTGCTGCTCTTCATGTAGCCAGGCAACCCTATTCACAGACCCACAAACGCTGCCGCTCCCTCTTTCTGCAGCCTCCCAAACTCCAATAAAATCTCTCTGCCTGGTCTGCTGAGAAGAGCCAGAACCCGGCTCAGCGATTGCGAACATCCAGGGATTCTTCCCACCCCAAAGGGGCCAGGACCAAAAGCTCTTGCTGCTCTTCAAGTAGCCACGCAACCCCATTCACAGACCCAAAAATACAGGCGCTCCCTCTTTCTGCAGCCTCCCAAAGTCCAATACAACCTCACTGCCTTGCCTGCAGATTACAGTCGGATCCTGGCTCAGCAATGGCGGACGTCCAGGGATTCCTCCCACCCCAAAGGGGCCAGGACTAAAAGCTCTTGCTGCTCTTCATGTAGCCAGGCAACCCTATTCACAGCCCCACAAACGCTGCCGCTCCCTCTTTCTGCAGCCTCCCAAACTCCAATGAAATCTCTCTGCCTGGGCTGATGAGCAGAGCCAGAACCCGGCTCAGCAATTGCGAACGTCCAGGGATTCCTCCCACCCCAAAGGGGCCAGGACCAAAAGATCTTGCTGCTCTTCAAGTAGCCAAGCAACCCATTCACAGCCCCACAAAAGCTGCCGCTCCCTCTTTCTCCAGCCTCCCAAAGTCCAATACAACCTCTCTGCCTCGCCTGCAGATTACAGTCGGATCCTGGCTCAGCAATGGCGGACGTCCAGGGATTTCTCCCGCCCCAAATGGGCCAGGGCTAAAAGCTCTTGCTGCTCTTCAAGTAGCCAGGAAACCCCATTCACAAATCCACAAATGCTGCCGCTCCCTCTTTCTGCAGCCTCTAAAAGTCCAATAGAATCTCTCGTCCTGGGCTGCTGAGCAAAGCCAGAGCCCGGCTCAGCAATTGCGAATGTCCAGGGATTCCTCCCACCCCAAAGGGGCCAGGACCAAAAGCTCTTGCTGCTCTTCAAGTAGCCAGGCAACCCCATTCACAGACCCACAAACGCTGCCGCTCCCTCTTTCTGCAGCCTCCCAAAGTCCAAGACAACCTCTCTGCCTGGGCTGCTGAGCAGAGCCGTAGCCCGGCTCAGCAATGGCGGAAGTCCAGGGATTCCTCCCACCCCAAAGGGGCCAGGACCAAAAGCTCTTGCTGCTCTTCAAGTAGCCAAGCAACCCATTCACAGACCCCCAAACGCTGCCGCTCCCTCTTTCTCCAGCCTCCCAAAGTCCAATACAACCTCTCTGCCTGGCCTGCAGATTACAGTCGGATCCTGGCTCAGCAATGGCGGACGTCCAGGGATTTCTCCCGCCCCAAAGGGGCCAGGGCTAAAAGCTCTTGCTGCTCTTCAAGTAGCCAGGAAACCCCATTCACAAATCCACAAATGCTGCCGCTCCCTCTTTCTGCAGCCTCTAAAAGTCCAATAGAATCTCTCGTCCTGGGCTGCTGAGCAAAGCCAGAGCCCGGCTCAGCAATTGCTAATGTCCAGGGATTCCTCCCACCCCAGAGGGGCCAGGACCAAAAGCTCTTGCTGCTCTTCATGTAGCCAGGCAACCCTATTCACAGCCCCACAAACGCTGCCGCTCCCTCTTTCTGCAGCCTCCCAAAGTCCAATACAACCTCTCTTCCTTGCCTGCAGATTACAGTCGGATCCTGGCTCAGCAATGGCGGACGTCCAGGGATTCCTCCCACCCCAAAGGGGCCAGGACTAAAAGCTCTTGCTGCTCTTCAAGTAGCCACGCAATCCCATTCACAGACCCAAAAATTCAGGCGCTCCCTTTTTCTGCAGCCTCCCAAAGTCCAATACAACCTCTCTGCCTGGGCTGCTGAGTACAGCCGGAGCCCAGCTCAGCAATTGCGAATGTCCAGGGACTCCTCCCACCCCAAAGGGGCCAGGACCAAAAGCTCTTGCTGCTCTTCAAGTAGCCAAGCAACCCATTCACAGCCCCACAAACGCTGCCGCTCCCTCTTTCTCCAGCCTCCCAAAGTCCAATACAACCTCTCTGCCTCGCCTGCAGATTACAGTCGGATCCTGGCTCAGCAATGGCGGACGTCCAGGGATTCCTCCCACCCCAAAGGGGCCAGGACTAAAAGCTCTTGCTGCTCTTCCAATATCCACGCAACCCCATTCACAGCCCCACAAACGCTGCCGCTCCCTCTTTCTGCAGCCTCCCAAACTCCAATGAAATCTCTCTGCCTGGGCTGATGAGCAGAGCCAGAACCCGGCTCAGCAATTGCGAACGTCCAGGGATTCCTCCCACCCCAAAGGGGCCAGGACCAAAAGATCTTGCTGCTCTTCAAGTAGCCACGCAACCCCATTCAAAGCCCCACAAATGCTGCCGCTCCCTCTTTCTGCAGCCTCCCAAAGTCCAATACAACCTCTCTGCCTGGGCTGCTGAGCAGAGCCGTAGCCCGGCTCAGCAATTGCGAATGTCCAGGGATTCCTCCCACCCCAAAGGGGCCAGGACCAAAAGCTCTTGCTGCTCTTCAAGTAGCCAGGCAACCCATTCACAGCCCCACAAACGCTGCCGCTCCCTCTTTCTCCAGCCTCCCAAAGTCCAATACAACCTCTCTGCCTCGCCTGCAGATTACAGTCGGATCCTGGCTCAGCAATGGCGGACGTCCAGGGATTCCTCCCACCCCAAAGGTTGCAGGACTAAAAGCTCTTGCTGCTCTTCCAGTATCCACGCAACCCCATTCACAGACCCACAAACGCTGCCGCTCCCTCTTTCTGCAGCCTCCCAAACTCCAATAAAATCTCTCTGCCTGGTCTGCTGAGCAGAGCCAGAACCCGGCTCAGCGATTGCGAACGTCCAGGGATTCCTCCCGCCCCAAAGGGGCCAGGACCAAAAGCTCTTGCTGCTCTTCAAGTAGCCACGCAACCCCATTCACAGCCCCACAGACACTGCCGCTCCCTCTTTCTGCAGCCTCCCAAAGTCCAAGACAACCTCTCTGCCTGGGCTGCTGAGCAGAGCCGTAGCCCGGCTCAGCAATTGCGACTGTCCAGGGACTCCTCCCACCCCAAAGGGGCCAGGACCAAAAGCTCTTGCTGCTCTTCAAGTAGCCACGCAACCCCATTCACAGACCCACAAACGCTGCCGCTCCCTCTTTCTCCAGCCTCCCAAAGTCCAATACAACCTCTCTGCCTCGCCTGCAGATTACAGTCGGATCCTGGCTCAGCAATGGTGGACGTCCAGGGATTTCTCCCGCCCCAAATGGGCCAGGGCTAAAAGCTCTTGCTGCTCTTCAAGTAGCCAGGAAACCCCATTCACAAATCCACAAATGCTGCCGCTCCCTCTTTCTGCAGCCTCTAAAAGTCCAATAGAATCTCTCGTCCTGGGCTGCTGAGCAAAGCCAGAGCCCGGCTCAGCAATTGCTAATGTCCAGGGATTCCTCCCACCCCAAAGGGGCCAGGACCAAAAGCTCTTGCTGCTCTTCATGTAGCCAGGCAACCCTATTCACAGCCCCACAAACGCTGCCGCTCCCTCTTTCTGCAGCCTCCCAAAGTCCAATACAACCTCTCTGCCTCGCCTGCAGATTACAGTCGGATCCTGGCTCAGCAATGGCGGACGTCCAGGGATTCCTCCCACCCCAAAGGGGCCAGGACTAAAAGCTCTCGCTGCTCTTCCAGTATCCACGCAACCCCATTCACAGCCCCACAAACGCTGCCGCTCCCTCTTTCTCCAGCCTCCCAAAGTCCAATAGAATCTCTCGTCCTGGGCTGCTGAGCAGAGCCAGAGCGCGGCTCAGCAATTGCGAATGTCCAGGGATTCCTCCCACCCCAAAGGGGCCAGGACCAAAAGCTCTTGCTGCTCTTCCAGTATCCACGCAACCCCATTCACAGACGCACAAAGGCTGCCGCTCCCTCTTTCTGCAGCATCCCTAAGTCTAATACAACCTCTCTGCCTGGGCTGCTGAGCAGAGCCATAGCCCAGCTCAATAATTGCGAATGTCCAGGGACTCCTCCCACCCCAAAGGGGCCAGGACCAAAAGCTCTTGCTGCTCTTCAAGCAGGCACGCAACCCCATTCACAAACCCAAAAATACAGGCGCTCCCTCTTTCTGCAGCCTCCCAAAGTCTAATACAACCTCTCTGCCTGGGCTGCTGAGCAGAGCCATAGCCCAGCTCAATAATTGCGAATGTCCAGGGACTCCTCCCACCCCAAAGGGGCCAGGACTAAAAGCTCTTGCTGCTCTTCAAGTAGCCACGCAACCCCATTCACAGACCCACAAATGCTGCCGCTCCCTCTTTCTGCAGCCTCCCAAAGTCCAATACAACCTCTCTGCCTGGGCTGCTGAGCAGAGCCGTAGCCCGGCTCAGCAATTGCGAATGTCCAGGGATTCCTCCCACCCCAAAGGGGCCAGGACCAAAAGCTCTTGCTGCTCTTCAAGTAGCCAAGCAACCCATTCACAGCCCCACAAACGCTGCCGCTCCCTCTTTCTCCAGCCTCCCAAAGTCCAATACAACCTCTCTGCCTCGCCTGCAGATTACAGTCGGATCCTGGCTCAGCAATGGCGGACGTCCAGGGATTTCTCCCGCCCCAAATGGGCCAGGGCTAAAATCTCTTGCTGCTCTTCAAGTAGCCAGGCAACCCCATTCACAGCCCCACAAACGCTGCCGCTCCCTCTTTCTGCAGCCTCTAAAAGTCCAATAGAATCTCTCGTCCTGGGCTGCTGAGCAAAGCCAGAGCCCGGCTCAGCAATTGCGAATGTCCAGGGATTCCTCCCACCCCAAAGGGGCCAGGACCAAAAGCTCTTGCTGCTCTTCATGTAGCCAGGCAACCCTATTCACAGCCCCACAAACGCTGCCGCTCCCTCTTTCTGCAGCCTCCCAAAGTCCAATACAACCTCTCTGCCTCGCCTGCAGATTACAGTCGGATCCTGGCTCAGCAATGGCGGACGTCCAGGGATTCCTCCCACCCCAAAGGTTGCAGGACTAAAAGCTCTTGCTGCTCTTCCAGTATCCACGCAACCCCATTCACAGACCCACAAACGCTGCCGCTCCCTCTTTCTGCAGCCTCCCAAACTCCAATAAAATCTCTCTGCCTGGTCTGCTGAGCAGAGCCAGAACCCGGCTCAGCGATTGCGAACGTCCAGGGATTCCTCCCGCCCCAAAGGGGCCAGGACCAAAAGCTCTTGCTGCTCTTCAAGTAGCCACGCAACCCCATTCACAGCCCCACAGACACTGCCGCTCCCTCTTTCTGCAGCCTCCCAAAGTCCAAGACAACCTCTCTGCCTGGGCTGCTGAGCAGAGCCGTAGCCCGGCTCAGCAATTGCGACTGTCCAGGGACTCCTCCCACCCCAAAGGGGCCAGGACCAAAAGATCTTGCTGCTCTTCAAGTAGCCACGCAACCCCATTCACAGACCCACAAACGCTGCCGCTCCCTCTTTCTCGAGCCTCCCAAAGTCCAATACAACCTCTCTGCCTCGCCTGCAGATTACAGTCGGATCCTGGCTCAGCAATGGCGGACGTCCAGGGATTTCTCCCGCCCGAAATGGGCCAGGGCTAAAAGCTCTTGCTGCTCTTCAAGTAGCCAGGAAACCCCATTCACAAATCCACAAATGCTGCCGCTCCCTCTTTCTGCAGCCTCTAAAAGTCCAATAGAATCTCTCGTCCTGGGCTGCTGAGCAAAGCCAGAGCCCGGCTCAGCAATTGCTAATGTCCAGGGATTCCTCCCACCCCAAAGGGGCCAGGACCAAAAGCTCTTGCTGCTCTTCATGTAGCCAGGCAACCCTATTCACAGCCCCACAAACGCTGCCGCTCCCTCTTTCTGCAGCCTCCCAAACTCCAATAAAATCTCTCTGCCTGGTCTGTTGAGAAGAGCCAGAACCCGGCTCAGCGATTGCGAACATCCAGGGATTCTTCCCACCCCAAAGGGGCCAGGACCAAAAGCTCTTGCTGCTCTTCAAGTAGCCACGCAACCCCATTCACAGACCCAAAAATACAGGCGCTCCCTCTTTCTGCAGCCTCCCAAAGTCCAATACAACCTCACTGCCTTGCCTGCAGATTACAGTCAGATCCTGGCTCAGCAATGGCGGACGTCCAGGGATTCCTCCCACCCCAAAGGGGCCAGGACTAAAAGCTCTTGCTGCTCTTCATGTAGCCAGGCAACCCTATTCACAGCCCCACAAACGCTGCCGCTCCCTCTTTCTGCAGCCTCCCAAACTCCAATGAAATCTCTCTGCCTGGGCTGATGAGCAGAGCCAGAACCCGGCTCAGCAATTGCGAACGTCCAGGGATTCCTCCCACCCCAAAGGGGCCAGGACCAAAAGATCTTGCTGCTCTTCAAGTAGCCAAGCAACCCATTCACAGCCCCACAAAAGCTGCCGCTCCCTCTTTCTCCAGCCTCCCAAAGTCCAATACAACCTCTCTGCCTCGCCTGCAGATTACAGTCGGATCCTGGCTCAGCAATGGCGGACGTCCAGGGATTTCTCCCGCCCCAAATGGGCCAGGGCTAAAAGCTCTTGCTGCTCTTCAAGTAGCCAGGAAACCCCATTCACAAATCCACAAATGCTGCCGCTCCCTCTTTCTGCAGCCTCTAAAAGTCCAATAGAATCTCTCGTCCTGGGCTGCTGAGCAAAGCCAGAGCCCGGCTCAGCAATTGCTAATGTCCAGGGATTCCTCCCACCCCAAAGGGGCCAGGACCAAAAGCTCTTGCTGCTCTTCAAGTAGCCAGGCAACCCCATTCACAGACCCACAAACGCTGCCGCTCCCTCTTTCTCCAGCCTCCCAAAGTCCAATACAACCTCTCTGCCTGGGCTGCTGAGCAGAGCCGTAGCCCGATTCAGCAATGGCGGAAGTCCAGGGATTCCTCCCACCCCAAAGGGGCCAGGACCAAAAGCTCTTGCTGCTCTTCAAGTAGCCAAGCAACCCATTCACAGACCCCCAAACGCTGCCGCTCCCTCTTTCTCCAGCCTCCCAAAGTCCAGTACAACCTCTCTGCCTCGCCTGCAGATTACAGTCGGATCCTGGCTCAGCAATGGCGGACGTCCAGGGATTTCTCCCGCCCCAAAGGGGCCAGGGCTAAAAGCTCTTGCTGCTCTTCAAGTAGCCAGGAAACCCCATTCACAGACCCACAAACGCTGCCGCTCCCTCTTTCTGCAGCCTCTAAAAGTCCAATAGAATCTCTCGTCCTGGGCTGCTGAGCAAAGCCAGAGCCCGGCTCAGCAATTGCTAATGTCCAGGGATTCCTCCCACCCCAGAGGGGCCAGGACCAAAAGCTCTTGCTGCTCTTCATGTAGCCAGGCAACCCTATTCACAGCCCCACAAACGCTGCCGCTCCCTCTTTCTGCAGCCTCCCAAACTCCAATACAACCTCTCTTCCTGGCCTGCAGATTACAGTCGGATCCTGGCTCAGCAATGGCGGACGTCCAGGGATTCCTCCCACCCCAAAGGGGCCAGGACTAAAAGCTCTTGCTGCTCTTCAAGTAGCCACGCAACCCCATTCACAGACCCAAAAATACAGGCGCTCCCTTTTTCTGCAGCCTCCCAAAGTCCAATACAACCTCTCTGCCTGGGCTGCTGAGTACAGCCGGAGCCCAGCTCAGCAATTGCGAATGTCCAGGGACTCCTCCCACCCCAAAGGGGCCAGGACCAAAAGCTCTTGCTGCTCTTCAAGTAGCCAAGCAACCCATTCACAGCCCCACAAACGCTGCCGCTCCCTCTTTCTGCAGCCTCCCAAAGTCCAATACAACCTCTCTGCCTCGCCTGCAGATTACAGTCGGATCCTGGCTCAGCAATGGCGGACGTCCAGGGATTCCTCCCACCCCAAAGGGGCCAGGACTAAAAGCTCTTGCTGCTCTTCCAATATCCACGCAACCCCATTCACAGCCCCACAAACGCTGCCGCTCCCTCTTTCTCCAGCCTCCCAAACTCCAATGAAATCTCTCTGCCTGGGCTGATGAGCAGAGCCAGAACCCGGCTCAGCAATTGCAAACGTCCAGGGATTCCTCCCACCCCAAAGGGGCCAGGACCAAAAGATCTTGCTGCTCTTCAAGTATCCACGCAACCCCATTCACAGCCCCACAAATGCTGCCGCTCCCTCTTTCTGCAGCCTCCCAAAGTCCAATACAACCTCTCTGCCTGGGCTGCTGAGCAGAGCCGTAGCCCGGCTCAGCAATTGCGAATGTCCAGGGATTCCTCCCACCCCAAAGGGGCCAGGACCAAAAGCTCTTGCTGCTCTTCAAGTAGCCAAGCAACCCATTCACAGCCCCACAAACGCTGCCGCTCCCTCTTTCTCCAGCCTCCCAAAGTCCAATACAACCTCTCTGCCTCGCCTGCAGATTACAGTCGGATCCTGGCTCAGCAATGGCGGACATCCAGGGATTCCTCCCGCCCCAAATGGGCCAGGGCTAAAAGCTCTTGCTGCTCTTCAAGTAGCCAGGAAACCCCATTCACAAATCCACAAATGCTGCCGCTCCCTCTTTCTGCAGCCTCTAAAAGTCCAATAGAATCTCTCGTCCTGGGCTGCTGAGCAAAGCCAGAGCCCGGCTCAGCAATTGCTAATGTCCAGGGATTCCTCCCACCCCAAAGGGGCCAGGACCAAAAGCTCTTGCTGCTCTTCATGTAGCCAGGCAACCCTATTCACAGCCCCACAAACGCTGCCGCTCCCTCTTTCTGCAGCCTCCCAAACTCCAATAAAATCTCTCTGCCTGGTCTGCTGAGAAGAGCCAGAACCCGGCTCAGCGATTGCGAACATCCAGGGATTCTTCCCACCCCAAAGGGGCCAGGACCAAAAGCTCTTGCTGCTCTTCAAGTAGCCACGCAACCCTATTCACAGCCCCACAAACGCTGCCGCTCCCTCTTTCTGCAGCCTCCCAAAGTCCAATACAACCTCACTGCCTTGCCTGCAGATTACAGTCGGATCCTGGCTCAGCAATGGCGGACGTCCAGGGATTCCTCCCACCCCAAAGGGGCCAGGACTAAAAGCTCTTGCTGCTCTTCATGTAGCCAGGCAACCCTATTCACAGCCCCACAAACGCTGCCGCTCCCTCTTTCTGCAGCCTCCCAAACTCCAATGAAATCTCTCTGCCTGGGCTGCTGAGTACAGCCGGAGCCCAGCTCAGCAATTGCGAATGTCCAGGGACTCCTCCCACCGCAAAGGGGCCAGGACCAAAAGCTCTTGCTGCTCTTCAAGTAGCCAAGCAACCCATTCACAGCCCCACAAACGCTGCCGCTCCCTCTTTCTGCAGCCTCCCAAAGTCCAATACAACCTCTCTGCCTCGCCTGCAGATTACAGTCGGATCCTAGCTCAGCAATGGCGAACGTCCAGGGATTCCTCCCACCCCAAAGGGGCCAGGACCAAAAGATCTTGCTGCTCTTCAAGTAGCCACGCAACCCCATTCACAGACCCACAAATGCTGCCGCTCCCTCTTTCTGCAGCCTCTAAAAGTCCAATAGAATCTCTCGTCCTGGGCTGCTGAGCAAAGCCAGAGCCCGGCTCAGCAATTGCTAATGTCCAGGGATTCCTCCCACCCCAAAGGGGCCAGCACCAAAAGCTCTTGCTGCTCTTCAAGTAGCCAGGCAACCCCATTCACAGACCCACAAACGCTGCCGCTCCCTCTTTCTCCAGCCTCCCAAAGTCCAATACAACCTCTCTGCCTGGGCTGCTGAGCAGAGCCGTAGCCCGGCTCAGCAATGGCGGAAGTCCAGGGATTCCTCCCACCCCAAAGGGGCCAGGACCAAAAGCTCTTGCTGCTCTTCAAGTAGCCAAGCAACCCATTCACAGACCCACAAACGCTGCCACTCCCTATTTCTGCAGCCACACAAAGTCCAATACAACCTCTCTTCCTGGCCTGCAGATTACAGTCGGATCCTAGCTCAGCAATGGCGGACGTCCAGGGATTTCTCCCACCCCAAAGGGGCCAGGACTAAAAGCTCTTGCTGCTCTTCAAGTAGCCAGGAAACCCCATTCACAGACCCACAAACGCTGCCTCTCCCTCTTTCTGCAGCCTCTAAAAGTCCAATAGAATCTCTCGTCCTGGGCTGCTGAGCAAAGCCAGAGCCCGGCTCAGCAATTGCTAATGTCCAGGGATTCCTCCCACCCCAGAGGGGCCAGGACCAAAAGCTCTTGCTGCTCTTCATGTAGCCAGGCAACCCTATTCACAGCCCCACAAATGCTGCCGCTCCCTCTTTCTGCAGCCTCCCAAAGTCCAATACAACCTCTCTGCCTCACCTGCAGATTACAGTCGGATCCTGGCTCAGCGATTGCGAACGTCCAGGGATTCCTCCCACCCCAAAGGGGCCAGGACTAAAAGCTCTTGCTGCTCTTCAAGTAGCCACGCAATCCCATTCACAGACCCAAAAATACAGGCGCTCCCTTTTTCTGCAGCCTCCCAAAGTCCAATACAACCTCTCTGCCTGGGCTGCTGAGTACAGCCGGAGCCCAGCTCAGCAATTGCGAATGTCCAGGGACTCCTCCCACCCCAAAGGGGCCAGGACCAAAAGCTCTTGCTGCTCTTCAAGTAGCAAGCAACCCATTCACAGCCCCACAAACGCTGCCGCTCCCTCTTTCTGCAGCCTCCCAAAGTCCAATACAACCTCTCTGCCTCGCCTGCAGATTACAGTCGGATCCTGGCTCAGCAATGGCGGACGTCCAGGGATTCCTCCCACCCCAAAGGGGCCAGGACTAAAAGCTCTTGCTGCTCTTCCAGTATCCACGCAACCCCATTCACAGACCCACAAACGCTGCCGCTCCCTCTTTCTGCAGCCTCCCAAACTCCAATGAAATCTCTCTGCCTGGGCTGATGAGCAGAGCCAGAACCCGGCTCAGCAATTGCGAACGTCCAGGGATTCCTCCCACCCCAAAGGGGCCAGGACCAAAAGATCTTGCTGCTCTTCAAGTAGCCACGCAAGCCCATTCACAGACCCACAGACACTGCCGCTCCCTCTCTCTGCAGCCTCCCAAAGTGCAATACAACCTCTCTGCCTGGGCTGCTGAGCAGAGCCGTAGCCCGGCTCAGCAATTGCTAATGTCCAGGGATTCCTCCCACCCCAAAGGGGCCAGGACCAAAAGCTCTTGCTGCTCTTCATGTAGCCACGCAACCCTATTCACAGCCCCACAAACGCTGCCGCTCCCTCTTTCTGCAGCCTCCCAAAGTCCAATACAACCTCTCTGCCTCGCCTGCAGATTACAGTCGGATCCTGGCTCAGCAATGGCGGACGTCCAGGGATTCCTCCCACCCCAAAGGGGCCAGGACTAAAAGCTCTTGCTGCTCTTCAAGTAGCCAGGCAACCCCATTCACAGACCCAAAAATACAGGCGCTCCCTCTTTCTGCAGCCTCCCAAAGTCCAATACAACCTCTCTGCCTGGGCTGCTGAGTACAGCCGGAGCCCAGCTCAACAATTGCGAATGTCCAGGGACTCCTCCCACCCCAAAGGGGCCAGGACCAAAAGCTCTTGCTGCTCTTCAAGTAGCCAAGCAACCCCATTCACAGACCCACAAACGCTGCCGCTCCCTCTTTCTCCAGCCTCCCAAAGTCCAATACAACCTCTCTGCCTGGGCTGCTGAGTACAGTCGGATCCCGGCTCAGCAACTGCGAATGTCCAGGGATTCCTCCCACCCCAAAGGGGCCAGGACCAAAAGCTCTTGCTGCTCTTCAAGTAGCCACGCAACCCCATTCACAGACCCACAAACGCTGCCGCTCCCTCTTTCTGCAGCCTCCCAAACTCCAATGAAATCTCTCTGCCTGGGCTGATGAGCAGAGCCAGAACCCGGCTCAGCGATTGCGAACGTCCAGGGATTCCTCCCACCCCAAAGGGGCCAGGACCAAAAGCTCTTGCTGCTCTTCAAGTAGCCACACAACCCCATTCACAAACCCACAAATGCTGATGCTCCCTCTTTCTGCAGCCTCCCAAAGTCCAATACAACCTCTCTGCCTGGGCTGCTGAGCAGAGCCGTAGCCCGGCTCAGCAATTGCTAATGTCCAGGGATTCCTCCCACCCCAAAGGGGCCAGGACCAAAAGCTCTTGCTGCTCTTCATGTAGCCAGGCAACCCTATTCACAGCCCCACAAACGCTGCCGCTCCCTCTTTCTGCAGCCTCCCAAACTCCAATACAACCTCTCTTCCTGGCCTGCAGATTACAGTCGGATCCTGGCTCAGCAATGGCGGACGTCCAGGGATTCCTCCCACCCCAAAGGTGCCAGGACTAAAAGCTCTTGCTGCTCTTCAAGTAGCCAGGCAACCCCATTCACAGACCCAAAAATACAGGCGCTCCCTCTTTCTGCAGCCTCCCAAAGTCCAATACAACCTCTCTGCCTGGGCTGCTGAGTACAGCCGGAGCCCAGCTCAACAATTGCAAATGTCCAGGGATTCCTCCCACCCCAAAGGGGCCAGGACCAAAAGCTCTTGCTGCTCTTCAAGTAGCCAAGCAACCCATTCACAGCCCCACAAACGCTGCCGCTCCCTCTTTCTCCCGCCTCTCAAAGTCCAATACAACCTCTCTGCCTGGGCTGCTGAGTACAGTCGGATCCTGGCTCAGCAATGGCGGACGTCCAGGGATTTCTCCCGCCCCAAAGGGGCCAGGACTAAAAGCTCTTGCTGCTCTTCAAGTAGCCACGCAAGCCCATTCACAGACCCACAAAAACTGCAGCTCCTTCTTTCTGCAGCCACCCAGTGTCCAATAAAAAGTTCTCAGCCAGGGCTGCTGAGCAGAGCCAGAGCGCGGCTCAGCAATTGCGAACGTCCAGGGATTCCTCCCACCCTAAAGGGGCCAGGACCAAAAGCTCTTGCTGCTCTTCAAGTAGCCACGCAACCCCATTCACAGACCCACAAACGCTGCCGCTCCCTCTTTCTCCAGCCTCCCAAACTCCAATATAACCTCTCTGCCTGGTCTGCTGAGTACAACCGGAGCCCAGCTCAGCAATTGCGAATATCCAGGGATTCCTCCCACCCCAAAGGGTCACGACCAAAAGCTCTTGCTGCTCCTCAAGTATCCGTGCAACCCCATTCACAGCCCCACAAACGCTGCCGCTCCCTCTTTCTGCAGCCTCCCAAAGTCCAAGACAACCTCTCTTCCTCGCCTGCAGATTACAGTCGGATCCTGGCTCAGCAATTGCGAACGTCCAGGGATTCCTCCCACCCCAAAGGGGTCAGGACCAAAAGATCTTGCTGCTCTTCAAGTAGCCACGCAACCCCATTCACAGCCCCACAGACACTGCCGCTCCCTCTTTCTGCAGCATCCCAAAGTCCAATACAACCTCTCTGCCTGGGCTGCTGAGCAGAGCCGTAGCTCAACTCAGCAATTGCGAATGTCCAGGGACTCCTCCCACCCCAAAGGGGCCAGGACCAAAAGCTCTTGCTGCTCTTCAAGTAGACAAGCAACCCATTCACAGCCCCACAAACGCTGCCGCTCCCTCTTTCTGCAGCCTCCCAAAGTCCAATACAACCTCTCTGCCTCGCCTGCAGATTACAGTCGGATCCTGGCTCAGCAATGGCGGACGTCCAGGGATTTCTCCCGCCCCAAAGGGGCCAGGGCTAAAAGCTCTTGCTGCTCTTCAAGTAGCCAGGAAACCCCATTCAGAAATCCACAAATGCTGCCGCTCCCTCTTTCTGCAGCCTCTAAAAGTCCAATAGAATCTCTCGTCCTGGGCTGCTGAGCAAAGCCAGAGCCCGGCTCAGCAATTGCGACTGTCCAGGGATTCCTCCCACCCCAAAGGGGCCAGGACCAAAAGCTCTTGCTGCTCTTCATGTAGCCAGGCAACCCTATTCACAGCCCCACAAACGCTGCCGCTCCCTCTTTCCCAGCCTCCAAACTCCAATAAAATCTCTCTGTCTGGTCTGCTGAGCAGAGCCAAAACCCGGCTCAGCAATTGCGAACGTCCAGGGATTCCTACCACCCCAAAGGGGCCTGGACCAAAAGCTCTTGCTGCTCTTCAAGTAGCCAGGAAACCCCATTCACAGACCCACAAACGCTGGCGCTCCCTCTTTCTCCAGCCTCCCAAAGTCCAATACAACCTCTCTTCCTGGCCTGCAGATTACAATCGGATCCTGGCTCAGCAATGTCGGACGTCCAGGGATTCTTCCCACCCCAAAGGGGCCAGGACTAAAAGCTCTTGCTGCTCTTCAAGTAGCCACGCAACCCCATTCACAGACCCACAAAAACTGCAGCTCCTTCTTTCTGCAGCCACGCAGTGTCCAATAAAATCTTCTCAGCCAGGGCTGCTGTGCAGAGCCAGAGCGCGGCTCAGCAATTGCGAACATCCAGGGATTCCTCCCACCCCACAGGGGCCAGGACCAAAAGCTCTTGCTGCGCCTCCTGTACCCACACAAACCAATTCACAGAGCCACAAATGCTGAAGCTCCCTCTTTCTGCAGCCTCCCAAAGTCCAATACAACCTCTCTGCCTCGCCTGCAGATTACAGTCGGATCCTGGCTCAGCAATTTCAAACGTCCAGGGATTCCTCCCACCCCAACAGGGCCAGGACCAAAAGCTCTTGCTGCTCTTCAAGTAGCCACGCAACCCCATTCACAGACCCACAAACGCTGCCGCTCCCTCTTTCTCCAGCCTCCCAAAGTCCAATACAACCTCTCTTCCTGGGCTGCAGATTACAGTCGGATCCTAGCTCAGCAATGGCGGACGTCCAGGGATTTCTCCCACCCCAAAGGGGCCAGGACTAAAAGCTCTTGCTGCTCTTCAAGTAGCCACGCAACCCCATTCGCAGACCCACAAACGCTGCCGCTCCCTCTTTCTGCAGCCTCCCAAACTCCAATAAAATCTCTCTGCCTGGTCTGCTGAGCAGAGCCAGAACCCGGCTCAGCGATTGCGAACGTCCAGGGATTCCTCCCACCCCAAAGGGGCCAGGACCAAAAGATCTTGCTGCTCTTCAAGTAGCCACGCAACCCCATTCACAAACCCACAAATGCTGCTGCTCCCTCTTTCTGCAGCCTCCCAAAGTCCAATACAACCTCTCTGCCTGGTCTGCTGAGCAGAGACGTAGTCTGGCTCAGCAATTGCGAACATCCAGGGATTCCTCCCACCCCAAAGGGTCAGGACCAAAAGCTCTTGCTGCTCTTCAAGTATCCACGCAACCCCATTCACAGCCCCACAAACGCTGCCGCTCCCTCTTTGCCAGCCTCCCAAAGTCCAATACAACCTCTCTGCCTGGCCTGCAGATTACAGTCGGATCCTGGCTCAGCAATGGCGGACGTCCAGGGATTCCTCCCACCCCAAAGGGACCAGGACTAAAAGCTCTTGCTGCTCTTCCAGTATCCACGCAACCCCATTCACAGACCCACAAACGCTGCCGCTCCCTCTTTCTGCAGCCTCCCAAACTCCAATAAAATCTCTCTGCCTGGTCTGCTGAGCAGAGCCAAAACCCGGCTCAGCAATTGCGAATGTCCAGGGACTCCTACACCCCAAAGGGGCCAGGACCAAAAGCTCTTGCTGCTCTTCAAGTAGCCAGGCAACCCCATTCACAGACCCACAAACGCTGCCGCTCCCTCTTTCTGCAGCCTCCCAAAGTCCAAGACAACCTCTCTTCCTCGCCTGCAGATTACAGTCGGATCCTGGCTCAGCAATGGCGGACATCCAGGGATTTCTCCCGCCCCAAAGGGGCCAGGACCAAAAGCTCTTGCTGCTCTTCAAGTATCCACGCAACCCCATTCACAGCCCCACAAACGCTGCCGCTCCCTCTTTCTGCAGCCTCCCAAACTCCAATACAACCTCTCTGCCTGGGCTGCTGAGCAGAGCCGTAGACCGGCTCAGCAATTGCGAACATCCAGGGATTCCTCCCAACCCACAGGGGCCAGGACCAAAAGCTCTTGCTGCGCCTCCTGTACCCACACAAACCAATTCACAGAGCCACAAATGCTGATGCTCCCTCTTTCTGCAGCCTCCCAAACTCCAATACAACCTCTCTGCCTGGCCTGCAGATTACAGTCGGATCCTGGCTCAGCAATGGCGGACGTCCAGGGATTCCTCCCACCCCAAAGGGGCCAGGACCAAAAGCTCTTGCTGCTCTTCAAGTAGCCACGCAACCCCATTCACAGACCCACAAACGCTGCCGCTCCCTCTTTCTCCAGCCTCCCAAACTCCAATAAAATCTCTCTGCCTGGTCTGCTGAGCAGAGCCAGAACGCGGCTCAGCGATTGCGAACGTCCAGGGATTCCTCCCACCCCAAAGGGGCCAGGACCAAAAGCTCTTGCTGCTCTTCAAGTAGCCACGCAACCCCATTCACAAAACCACAAATGCTGCTGCTCCCTCTTTCTGCAGCCTCCCAAAGTCCAATACAACCTCTCTGCCTGGGCTGCTGAGCAGAGCCGTAGCCCGGCTCAGCAATTGCGAACATCCAGGGATTCCTCCCACCCCAAAGGGTCAGGACCAAAAGCTCTTGCTGCTCTTCATGTAGCCGGGCAACCCTATTCACAGCCCCACAAACGCTGCCACTCCCTCTTTCTGCAGCCTCCCAAAGTCCAATACAACCTTTCTTCCTGGCCTGCAGATTACAGTCAGATCCTGGCTCAGCAATTGCGAACGTCCAGGGATTCCTCCCACCCCAAAGGGGCCAGGACCAAAAGCTCTTGCTGCTCTTCAAGTAGCCACGCAACCCCATTCACAGACCCACAAACGCTGCCGCTCCCTCTTTCTGCAGCCTCCCAAAGTCCAATACAACCTCTCTGCCTCGCCTGCAGATTACAGTCGGATCCTGGCTCAGCAATGGCGGACGTCCAGGGATTTCTCCCGCCCCAAAGGGGCCAGGGCTAAAAGCTCTTGCTGCTCTTCAAGTAGCCAGGAAACCCCATTCAGAAATCCACAAATGCTGCCGCTCCCTCTTTCTGCAGCCTCTAAAAGTCCAATAGAATCTCTCGTCCTGGGCTGCTGAGCAAAGCCAGAGCCCGGCTCAGCAATTGCGACTGTCCAGGGATTCCTCCCACCCCAAAGGGGCCAGGACCAAAAGCTCTTGCTGCTCTTCATGTAGCCAGGCAACCCTATTCACAGCCCCACAAACGCTGCCGCTCCCTCTTTCCCAGCCTCCAAACTCCAATAAAATCTCTCTGTCTGGTCTGCTGAGCAGAGCCAAAACCCGGCTCAGCAATTGCGAACGTCCAGGGATTCCTACCACCCCAAAGGGGCCTGGACCAAAAGCTCTTGCTGCTCTTCAAGTAGCCAGGAAACCCCATTCACAGACCCACAAACGCTGGCGCTCCCTCTTTCTCCAGCCTCCCAAAGTCCAATACAACCTCTCTTCCTGGCCTGCAGATTACAATCGGATCCTGGCTCAGCAATGTCGGACGTCCAGGGATTCTTCCCACCCCAAAGGGGCCAGGACTAAAAGCTCTTGCTGCTCTTCAAGTAGCCACGCAACCCCATTCACAGACCCACAAAAACTGCAGCTCCTTCTTTCTGCAGCCACGCAGTGTCCAATAAAATCTTCTCAGCCAGGGCTGCTGTGCAGAGCCAGAGCGCGGCTCAGCAATTGCGAACATCCAGGGATTCCTCCCACCCCACAGGGGCCAGGACCAAAAGCTCTTGCTGCGCCTCCTGTACCCACACAAACCAATTCACAGAGCCACAAATGCTGAAGCTCCCTCTTTCTGCAGCCTCCCAAAGTCCAATACAACCTCTCTGCCTCGCCTGCAGATTACAGTCGGATCCTGGCTCAGCAATTTCAAACGTCCAGGGATTCCTCCCACCCCAACAGGGCCAGGACCAAAAGCTCTTGCTGCTCTTCAAGTAGCCACGCAACCCCATTCACAGACCCACAAACGCTGCCGCTCCCTCTTTCTCCAGCCTCCCAAAGTCCAATACAACCTCTCTTCCTGGGCTGCAGATTACAGTCGGATCCTAGCTCAGCAATGGCGGACGTCCAGGGATTTCTCCCACCCCAAAGGGGCCAGGACTAAAAGCTCTTGCTGCTCTTCAAGTAGCCACGCAACCCCATTCGCAGACCCACAAACGCTGCCGCTCCCTCTTTCTGCAGCCTCCCAAACTCCAATAAAATCTCTCTGCCTGGTCTGCTGAGCAGAGCCAGAACCCGGCTCAGCGATTGCGAACGTCCAGGGATTCCTCCCACCCCAAAGGGGCCAGGACCAAAAGATCTTGCTGCTCTTCAAGTAGCCACGCAACCCCATTCACAAACCCACAAATGCTGCTGCTCCCTCTTTCTGCAGCCTCCCAAAGTCCAATACAACCTCTCTGCCTGGTCTGCTGAGCAGAGACGTAGTCTGGCTCAGCAATTGCGAACATCCAGGGATTCCTCCCACCCCAAAGGGTCAGGACCAAAAGCTCTTGCTGCTCTTCAAGTATCCACGCAACCCCATTCACAGCCCCACAAACGCTGCCGCTCCCTCTTTGCCAGCCTCCCAAAGTCCAATACAACCTCTCTGCCTGGCCTGCAGATTACAGTCGGATCCTGGCTCAGCAATGGCGGACGTCCAGGGATTCCTCCCACCCCAAAGGGACCAGGACTAAAAGCTCTTGCTGCTCTTCCAGTATCCACGCAACCCCATTCACAGACCCACAAACGCTGCCGCTCCCTCTTTCTGCAGCCTCCCAAACTCCAATAAAATCTCTCTGCCTGGTCTGCTGAGCAGAGCCAAAACCCGGCTCAGCAATTGCGAATGTCCAGGGACTCCTACACCCCAAAGGGGCCAGGACCAAAAGCTCTTGCTGCTCTTCAAGTAGCCAGGCAACCCCATTCACAGACCCACAAACGCTGCCGCTCCCTCTTTCTGCAGCCTCCCAAAGTCCAAGACAACCTCTCTTCCTCGCCTGCAGATTACAGTCGGATCCTGGCTCAGCAATGGCGGACATCCAGGGATTTCTCCCGCCCCAAAGGGGCCAGGACCAAAAGCTCTTGCTGCTCTTCAAGTATCCACGCAACCCCATTCACAGCCCCACAAACGCTGCCGCTCCCTCTTTCTGCAGCCTCCCAAACTCCAATACAACCTCTCTGCCTGGGCTGCTGAGCAGAGCCGTAGACCGGCTCAGCAATTGCGAACATCCAGGGATTCCTCCCAACCCACAGGGGCCAGGACCAAAAGCTCTTGCTGCGCCTCCTGTACCCACACAAACCAATTCACAGAGCCACAAATGCTGATGCTCCCTCTTTCTGCAGCCTCCCAAACTCCAATACAACCTCTCTGCCTGGCCTGCAGATTACAGTCGGATCCTGGCTCAGCAATGGCGGACGTCCAGGGATTCCTCCCACCCCAAAGGGGCCAGGACCAAAAGCTCTTGCTGCTCTTCAAGTAGCCACGCAACCCCATTCACAGACCCACAAACGCTGCCGCTCCCTCTTTCTCCAGCCTCCCAAACTCCAATAAAATCTCTCTGCCTGGTCTGCTGAGCAGAGCCAGAACGCGGCTCAGCGATTGCGAACGTCCAGGGATTCCTCCCACCCCAAAGGGGCCAGGACCAAAAGCTCTTGCTGCTCTTCAAGTAGCCACGCAACCCCATTCACAAAACCACAAATGCTGCTGCTCCCTCTTTCTGCAGCCTCCCAAAGTCCAATACAACCTCTCTGCCTGGGCTGCTGAGCAGAGCCGTAGCCCGGCTCAGCAATTGCGAACATCCAGGGATTCCTCCCACCCCAAAGGGTCAGGACCAAAAGCTCTTGCTGCTCTTCATGTAGCCGGGCAACCCTATTCACAGCCCCACAAACGCTGCCACTCCCTCTTTCTGCAGCCTCCCAAAGTCCAATACAACCTTTCTTCCTGGCCTGCAGATTACAGTCAGATCCTGGCTCAGCAATTGCGAACGTCCAGGGATTCCTCCCACCCCAAAGGGGCCAGGACCAAAAGCTCTTGCTGCTCTTCAAGTAGCCACGCAACCCCATTCACAGACCCACAAACGCTGCCGCTCCCTCTTTCTGCAGCCTCCCAAAGTCCAATACAACCTCTCTGCCTCGCCTGCAGATTACAGTCGGATCCTGGCTCAGCAATGGCGGACGTCCAGGGATTTCTCCCGCCCCAAAGGGGCCAGGGCTAAAAGCTCTTGCTGCTCTTCAAGTAGCCAGGAAACCCCATTCAGAAATCCACAAATGCTGCCGCTCCCTCTTTCTGCAGCCTCTAAAAGTCCAATAGAATCTCTCGTCCTGGGCTGCTGAGCAAAGCCAGAGCCCGGCTCAGCAATTGCGACTGTCCAGGGATTCCTCCCACCCCAAAGGGGCCAGGACCAAAAGCTCTTGCTGCTCTTCATGTAGCCAGGTAACCCTATTCACAGCCCCACAAACGCTGCCGCTCCCTCTTTCCCAGCCTCCAAACTCCAATAAAATCTCTCTGCCTGGTCTGCTGAGCAGAGCCAAAACCCGGCTCAGCAATTGCGAACGTCCAGGGATTCCTACCACCCCAAAGGGGCCAGGACCAAAAGCTCTTGCTGCTCTTCAAGTAGCCAGGAAACCCCATTCACAGACCCACAAACGCTGGCGCTCCCTCTTTCTCCAGCCTCCCAAAGTCCAATACAACCTCTCTTCCTGGCCTGCAGATTACAATCGGATCCTGGCTCAGCAATGTCGGACGTCCAGGGATTCTTCCCACCCCAAAGGGGCCAGGACTAAAAGCTCTTGCTGCTCTTCAAGTAGCCACGCAACCCCATTCACAGACCCACAAAAACTGCAGCTCCTTCTTTCTGCAGCCACGCAGTGTCCAATAAAATCTTCTCAGCCAGGGCTGCTGTGCAGAGCCAGAGCGCGGCTCAGCAATTGCGAACATCCAGGGATTCCTCCCACCCCACAGGGGCCAGGACCAAAAGCTCTTGCTGCGCCTCCTGTACCCACACAAACCAATTCACAGAGCCACAAATGCTGAAGCTCCCTCTTTCTGCAGCCTCCCAAAGTCCAATACAACCTCTCTGCCTCGCCTGCAGATTACAGTCGGATCCTGGCTCAGCAATTTCAAACGTCCAGGGATTCCTCCCACCCCAACGGGGCCAGGACCAAAAGCTCTTGCTGCTCTTCAAGTAGCCACGCAACCCCATTCACAGACCCACAAACGCTGCCGCTCCCTCTTTCTCCAGCCTCCCAAAGTCCAATACAACCTCTCTTCCTGGGCTGCAGATTACAGTCGGATCCTAGCTCAGCAATGGCGGACGTCCAGGGATTTCTCCCACCCCAAAGGGGCCAGGACTAAAAGCTCTTGCTGCTCTTCAAGTAGCCACGCAACCCCATTCGCAGACCCACAAACGCTGCCGCTCCCTCTTTCTGCAGCCTCCCAAACTCCAATAAAATCTCTCTGCCTGGTCTGCTGAGCAGAGCCAGAACCCGGCTCAGCGATTGCGAACGTCCAGGGATTCCTCCCACCCCAAAGGGGCCAGGACCAAAAGATCTTGCTGCTCTTCAAGTAGCCACGCAACCCCATTCACAAACCCACAAATGCTGCTGCTCCCTCTTTCTGCAGCCTCCCAAAGTCCAATACAACCTCTCTGCCTGGTCTGCTGAGCAGAGACGTAGTCTGGCTCAGCAATTGCGAACATCCAGGGATTCCTCCCACCCCAAAGGGTCAGGACCAAAAGCTCTTGCTGCTCTTCAAGTATCCACGCAACCCCATTCACAGCCCCACAAACGCTGCCGCTCCCTCTTTGCCAGCCTCCCAAAGTCCAATACAACCTCTCTGCCTGGCCTGCAGATTACAGTCGGATCCTGGCTCAGCAATGGCGGACGTCCAGGGATTCCTCCCACCCCAAAGGGACCAGGACTAAAAGCTCTTGCTGCTCTTCCAGTATCCACGCAACCCCATTCACAGACCCACAAACGCTGCCGCTCCCTCTTTCTGCAGCCTCCCAAACTCCAATAAAATCTCTCTGCCTGGTCTGCTGAGCAGAGCCAAAACCCGGCTCAGCAATTGCGAATGTCCAGGGACTCCTACACCCCAAAGGGGCCAGGACCAAAAGCTCTTGCTGCTCTTCAAGTAGCCAGGCAACCCCATTCACAGACCCACAAACGCTGCCGCTCCCTCTTTCTGCAGCCTCCCAAAGTCCAAGACAACCTCTCTTCCTCGCCTGCAGATTACAGTCGGATCCTGGCTCAGCAATGGCGGACATCCAGGGATTTCTCCCGCCCCAAAGGGGCCAGGACCAAAAGCTCTTGCTGCTCTTCAAGTATCCACGCAACCCCATTCACAGCCCCACAAACGCTGCCGCTCCCTCTTTCTGCAGCCTCCCAAACTCCAATACAACCTCTCTGCCTGGGCTGCTGAGCAGAGCCGTAGACCGGCTCAGCAATTGCGAACATCCAGGGATTCCTCCCAACCCACAGGGGCCAGGACCAAAAGCTCTTGCTGCGCCTCCTGTACCCACACAAACCAATTCACAGAGCCACAAATGCTGATGCTCCCTCTTTCTGCAGCCTCCCAAACTCCAATACAACCTCTCTGCCTGGCCTGCAGATTACAGTCGGATCCTGGCTCAGCAATGGCGGACGTCCAGGGATTCCTCCCACCCCAAAGGGGCCAGGACCAAAAGCTCTTGCTGCTCTTCAAGTAGCCACGCAACCCCATTCACAGACCCACAAACGCTGCCGCTCCCTCTTTCTCCAGCCTCCCAAACTCCAATAAAATCTCTCTGCCTGGTCTGCTGAGCAGAGCCAGAACGCGGCTCAGCGATTGCGAACGTCCAGGGATTCCTCCCACCCCAAAGGGGCCAGGACCAAAAGCTCTTGCTGCTCTTCAAGTATCCACGCAACCCCATTCACAAAACCACAAATGCTGCTGCTCCCTCTTTCTGCAGCCTCCCAAAGTCCAATACAACCTCTCTGCCTGGGCTGCTGAGCAGAGCCGTAGCCCGGCTCAGCAATTGCGAACATCCAGGGATTCCTCCCACCCCAAAGGGTCAGGACCAAAAGCTCTTGCTGCTCTTCATGTAGCCGGGCAACCCTATTCACAGCCCCACAAACGCTGCCACTCCCTCTTTCTGCAGCCTCCCAAAGTCCAATACAAACTTTCTTCCTGGCCTGCAGATTACAGTCAGATCCTGGCTCAGCAATTGCGAACGTCCAGGGATTCCTCCCACCCCAAAGGGGCCAGGACCAAAAGCTCTTGCTGCTCTTCAAGTAGCCACGCAACCCCATTCACAGACCCACAAACGCTGCCGCTCCCTCTTTCTGCAGCCTCCCAAAGTCCAATACAACCTCTCTGCCTCGCCTGCAGATTACAGTCGGATCCTGGCTCAGCAATGGTGGACGTCCAGGGATTCCTCCCACCCCAAAGGGGCCAGGACTAAAAGCTCTTGCTGCTCTTCAAGTAGCCACGCAAGCCCATTCACAGACCCACAAAAACTGCAGCTCCTTCTTTCTGCAGCCACCCAGTGTCCAATAAAATCTTCTCAGCCAGGGCTGCTGAGCAGAGCCAAAACCCGGCTCAGCAATTGCGAACGTCCAGGGATTCCTCCCACCCCAAAGGGGCCAGGACCAAAAGCTCTTGCTGCTCTTCAAGTATCCACGCAACCCCATTCACAAACCCACAAATGCTGCTGCTCCCTCTTTCTCCAGCCTCCAAAAGTCCAATAAAATCTCTCTGCCTGGTCTGCTGCGCAGAGCCGTACCCCAGCTCAGCAACTGCGAACATCCAGGGATTCCTCCCACCCCAAAGGGGCCAGGACCAAAAGCTCTTGCTGCTCTTCAAGTATCCACGCAACCCCATTCACAGCCCCACAAATGCTGCCGCTCCCTCTTACTGCAGCCTCCCAAACTCCAATACAACCTCTCTGCCTGGGCTGCTGAGCAGAGCCGTAGACCGGCTCAGCAATTGCGAACATCCAGGGATTCCTCCCACCCCACAGGGGCCAGGACCAAAAGCTCTTGCTGCGCCTCCTGTACCCACACAAACCAATTCACAGAGCCACAAACGCTGCCGCTCCCTCTTTCTGCAGCCTCCCAAAGTCCAATACAACCTCTCTGCCTCGCCTGCAGATTACAGTCGGATCCTGGCTCAGCAATTTCAAACGTCCAGGGATTCCTCCCACCCCAAAGGGGCCAGGACCAAAAGCTCTTGCTGCTCTTCAAGTAGCCACGCAACCCCATTCACAGACCCACAAACGCTGCCGCTCCCTCTTTCTCCAGCCTCCCAAAGTCCAATACAACCTCTCTGCCTGGCCTGCAGATTACAGTCGGATCCTGGCTCAGCAATGGCGGACGTCCAGGGATTCCTCCCACCCCAAAGGGACCAGGACTAAAAGCTCTTGCTGCTCTTCCAGTATCCACGCAATCCCATTCACAGACCCACAAACGCTGCCGCTCCCTCTTTCTGCAGCCTCCCAAACTCCAATAAAATCTCTCTGCCTGGTCTGCTGAGCAGAGCCAAAACCCGGCTCAGCAATTGCGAATGTCCAGGGACTCCTACACCCCAAAGGGGCCAGGACCAAAAGCTCTTGCTGCTCTTCAAGTAGCCACGCAACCCCATTCACAGACCCACAAACGCTGCCGCTCCCTCTTTCTGCAGCCTCCCAAAGTCCAAGACAACCTCTCTTCCTCGCCTGCAGATTACAGTCGGATCCTGGCTCAGCAATGGCGGACATCCAGGGATTTCTCCCGCCCCAAAGGGGCCAGGACCAAAAGCTCTTGCTGCTCTTCAAGTAGCCACGCAACCCCATTCACAGACCCACAAACGCTGCCGCTCCCTCTCTCTGCAGCCTCCCAAAGTCCAATACAACCTCTCTGCCTGGGCTGCTGAGCAGAGCCGTAGCCCGGCTCAGCAATTGCGAATGTCCAGGGACTCCTCCCACCCCAAAGGGGCCAGCACCAAAAGCTCTTGCTGCTCTTCAAGTAGCCACGCAACCCCATTCACAGCCCCACAAACGCTGCCGCTCCCTCTTTCTGCAGCCTCCCAAAGTCCAATACAACCTCTTTGACTGGCCTGCAGATTACAGCCGGATCCTGGCTCAGCAATTGCGAACGTCCAGGGATTCCTCCCACCCTAAAGGGGCCAGGACCAAAAGCTCTTGCTGCTCTTCCAGTATCCACGCAACCCCATTCACAGACCCACAAATGCTGGCGCTCCCTCTTTCTCCAGCCTCCCAAACTCCAATACAACCACTCTTCCTGGCCTGCAGATTACAGTCGGATCCTGGCTCAGCAATGGCGGACGTCCAGGGATTTCTCCCGCCCCAAATGGGCCAGGACTAAAAGCTCTTGCTGCTCTTCAAGTAGCCACGCAACCCCATTCACAGACCCACAAACGCTGCCGCTCCCTCTTTCTGCAGCCTCCCAAACTCCAATTAATCTCTCTGCCTGGGCTGCTGAGCAGAGCCGTACCCCGGCTCAGCAATTGCGAACATCCAGGGATTCCTCCCACCCCAAAGGGGTCAGGACCAAAAGCTCTTGCTGCTCCTCAAGTATCCACGCAACCCCATTCACAGCCCCACAAACGCTGCCGCTCCCTCTTTCTGCAGCCTCCCAAAGTCCAATACAACCTCTCTGCCTGGGCTGCTGATACAGCCGGTGCCCGTCTCAGCAATTGCAAACGTCCAGGGATTCCTCCCACCCTAAAGGGGCCAGGACTAAAAGTTCTTGCTGCTCTTCCAGTATCCACGCAACCCCATTCACAGCCCCACAAACGCTGCCGCTCCCTCTTTCTGCAGCCTCCCAAAGTCCAATACAACCTCTCTGCCTGGCCTGCAGATTACAGTCGGATCCTGGCTCAGCAATGGCGGACGTCCAGGGATTCCTCCCACCCCAAAGGGGCCAAGACTAAAAGCTCTTGCTGCTCTTCCAGTATCCACGCAACCCCATTCACAGACCCACAAACGCTGCCGCTCCCTCTTTCTCCAGCCTCCCAAAGTCCAATAGAATCTCTCGTCCTGGGCTGCTGAGCAGAGCCAGAGCACGGCTCAGCAATTGCGAATGTCCAGGGATTCCTCCCACCCCAAAGGGGCCAGGACCAAAAGCTCTTGCTGCTCTTCCAGTATCCACGCAACCCCATTCACAGAAGCACAAAGGCTGCCGCTCCCTCTTTCTGCAGCATCCCAAAGTCTAATACAACCTCTCTGCCTGGGCTGCTGAGCAGAGCCATAGCCCAGCTCAGTAATTGCGAACGTCCAGGGATTCCTCCCACCCCAAAGGGGCCAGGACCAAAAGCTCTTGCTGCTCTTCAAGCAGGCACGCAACCCCATTCACAAACCCAAAAATACAGGCGCTCCCTCTTTCTGCAGCCTCCCAAAGTCCAATACAACCTCTCTGCCTGGGCTGCTGAGCAGAGCCGTAGCCCGGCTCAGCAATTGCGAATGTCCAGGGATTCCTCCCACCCCAAAGGGGCCAGGACCAAAAGCTCTTGCTGCTCTTCAAGTAGCCAAGCAACCCATTCACAGCCCCACAAACGCTGCCGCTCCCTCTTTCTCCAGCCTCCCAAAGTCCAATACAACCTCTCTGCCTCGCCTGCAGATTACAGTCGGATCCTGGCTCAGCAATGGCGGACGTCCAGGGATTTCTCCCGCCCCAAATGGGCCAGGGCTAAAAGCTCTTGCTGCTCTTCAAGTAGCCAGGAAACCCCATTCACAAATCCACAAATGCTGCCGCTCCCTCTTTCTGCAGCCTCTAAAAGTCCAATAGAATCTCTCGTCCTGGGCTGCTGAGCAAAGCCAGAGCCCGGCTCAGCAATTGCGAATGTCCAGGGATTCCTCCCACCCCAAAGGGGCCAGGACCAAAAGCTCTTGCTGCTCTTCATGTAGCCAGGCAACCCTATTCACAGCCCCACAAACGCTGCCGCTCCCTCTTTCTGCAGCCTCCCAAAGTCCAATACAACCTCTCTGCCTCGCCTGCAGATTACAGTCGGATCCTGGCTCAGCAATGGCGGACGTCCAGGGATTCCTCCCACCCCAAAGGTTGCAGGACTAAAAGCTCTTGCTGCTCTTCCAGTATCCACGCAACCCCATTCACAGACCCACAAACGCTGCCGCTCCCTCTTTCTGCAGCCTCCCAAACTCCAATAAAATCTCTCTGCCTGGTCTGCTGAGCAGAGCCAGAACCCGGCTCAGCGATTGCGAACGTCCAGGGATTCCTCCCGCCCCAAAGGGGCCAGGACCAAAAGATCTTGCTGCTCTTCAAGTAGCCACGCAACCCCATTCACAGCCCCACAGACACTGCCGCTCCCTCTTTCTGCAGCCTCCCAAAGTCCAAGACAACCTCTCTGCCTGGGCTGCTGAGCAGAGCCGTAGCCCGGCTCAGCAATTGCGACTGTCCAGGGACTCCTCCCACCCCAAAGGGGCCAGGACCAAAAGCTCTTGCTGCTCTTCAAGTAGCCACGCAACCCCATTCACAGACCCACAAACGCTGCCGCTCCCTCTTTCTCCAGCCTCCCAAAGTCCAATACAACCTCTCTGCCTCGCCTGCAGATTACAGTCGGATCCTGGCTCAGCAATGGCGGACGTCCAGGGATTCCTCCCGCCCCAAATTGGCCAGGGCTAAAAGCTCTTGCTGCTCTTCAAGTAGCCAGGAAACCCCATTCACAAATCCACAAATGCTGCCGCTCCCTCTTTCTGCAGCCTCTAAAAGTCCAATAGAATCTCTCGTCCTGGGCTGCTGAGCAAAGCCAGAGCCCGGCTCAGCAATTGCTAATGTCCAGGGATTCCTCCCACCCCAAAGGGGCCAGGACCAAAAGCTCTTGCTGCTCTTCATGTAGCCAGGCAACCCTATTCACAGACCCACAAACGCTGCCGCTCCCTCTTTCTGCAGCCTCCCAAACTCCAATAAAATCTCTCTGCCTGGTCTGCTGAGAAGAGCCAGAACCCGGCTCAGCGATTGCGAACATCCAGGGATTCTTCCCACCCCAAAGGGGCCAGGACCAAAAGCTCTTGCTGCTCTTCAAGTAGCCACGCAACCCCATTCACAGACCCAAAAATACAGGCGCTCCCTCTTTCTGCAGCCTCCCAAAGTCCAATACAACCTCACTGCCTTGCCTGCAGATTACAGTCGGATCCTGGCTCAGCAATGGCGGACGTCCAGGGATTCCTCCCACCCCAAAGGGGCCAGGACTAAAAGCTCTTGTTGCTCTTCATGTAGCCAGGCAACCCTATTCACAGCCCCACAAACGCTGCCGCTCCCTCTTTCTGCAGCCTCCCAAACTCCAATGAAATCTCTCTGCCTGGGCTGATGAGCAGAGCCAGAACCCGGCTCAGCAATTGCGAACGTCCAGGGATTCCTCCCACCCCAAAGGGGCCAGGACCAAAAGATCTTGCTGCTCTTCAAGTAGCCAAGCAACCCATTCACAGCCCCACAAAAGCTGCCGCTCCCTCTTTCTCCAGCCTCCCAAAGTCCAATACAACCTCTCTGCCTCGCCTGCAGATTACAGTCGGATCCTGGCTCAGCAATGGCGGACGTCCAGGGATTTCTCCCGCCCCAAATGGGCCAGGGCTAAAAGCTCTTGCTGCTCTTCAAGTAGCCAGGAAACCCCATTCACAAATCCACAAATGCTGCCGCTCCCTCTTTCTGCAGCCTCTAAAAGTCCAATAGAATCTCTCGTCCTGGGCTGCTGAGCAAAGCCAGAGCCCGGCTCAGCAATTGCGAATGTCCAGGGATTCCTCCCACCCCAAAGGGGCCAGGACCAAAAGCTCTTGCTGCTCTTCAAGTAGCCAGGCAACCCCATTCACAGACCCACAAACGCTGCCGCTCCCTCTTTCTGCAGCCTCCCAAAGTCCAAGACAACCTCTCTGCCTGGGCTGCTGAGCAGAGCCGTAGCCCGGCTCAGCAATGGCGGAAGTCCAGGGATTCCTCCCACCCCAAAGGGGCCAGGACCAAAAGCTCTTGCTGCTCTTCAAGTAGCCAAGCAACCCATTCACAGACCCCCAAACGCTGCCGCTCCCTCTTTCTCCAGCCTCCCAAAGTCCAATACAACCTCTCTGCCTGGCCTGCAGATTACAGTCGGATCCTGGCTCAGCAATGGCGGACGTCCAGGGATTTCTCCCGCCCCAAAGGGGCCAGGGCTAAAAGCTCTTGCTGCTCTTCAAGTAGCCAGGAAACCCCATTCACAAATCCACAAATGCTGCCGCTCCCTCTTTCTGCAGCCTCTAAAAGTCCAATAGAATCTCTCGTCCTGGGCTGCTGAGCAAAGCCAGAGCCCGGCTCAGCAATTGCTAATGTCCAGGGATTCCTCCCACCCCAGAGGGGCCAGGACCAAAAGCTCTTGCTGCTCTTCATGTAGCCAGGCAACCCTATTCACAGCCCCACAAACGCTGCCGCTCCCTCTTTCTGCAGCCTCCCAAAGTCCAATACAACCTCTCTTCCTTGCCTGCAGATTACAGTCGGATCCTGGCTCAGCAATGGCGGACGTCCAGGGATTCCTCCCACCCCAAAGGGGCCAGGACTAAAAGCTCTTGCTGCTCTTCAAGTAGCCACGCAATCCCATTCACAGACCCAAAAATTCAGGCGCTCCCTTTTTCTGCAGCCTCCCAAAGTCCAATACAACCTCTCTGCCTGGGCTGCTGAGTACAGCCGGAGCCCAGCTCAGCAATTGCGAATGTCCAGGGACTCCTCCCACCCCAAAGGGGCCAGGACCAAAAGCTCTTGCTGCTCTTCAAGTAGCCAAGCAACCCATTCACAGCCCCACAAACGCTGCCGCTCCCTCTTTCTCCAGCCTCCCAAAGTCCAATACAACCTCTCTGCCTCGCCTGCAGATTACAGTCGGATCCTGGCTCAGCAATGGCGGACGTCCAGGGATTCCTCCCACCCCAAAGGGGCCAGGACCAAAAGCTCTTGCTGCTCTTCCAATATCCACGCAACCCCATTCACAGCCCCACAAACGCTGCCGCTCCCTCTTTCTGCAGCCTCCCAAACTCCAATGAAATCTCTCTGCCTGGGCTGATGAGCAGAGCCAGAACCCGGCTCAGCAATTGCGAACGTCCAGGGATTCCTCCCACCCCAAAGGGGCCAGGACCAAAAGATCTTGCTGCTCTTCAAGTAGCCACGCAACCCCATTCAAAGCCCCACAAATGCTGCCGCTCCCTCTTTCTGCAGCCTCCCAAAGTCCAATACAACCTCTCTGCCTGGGCTGCTGAGCAGAGCCGTAGCCCGGCTCAGCAATTGCGAATGTCCAGGGATTCCTCCCACCCCAAAGGGGCCAGGACCAAAAGCTCTTGCTGCTCTTCAAGTAGCCAGGCAACCCATTCACAGCCCCACAAACGCTGCCGCTCCCTCTTTCTGCAGCCTCCCAAAGTCCAATACAACCTCTCTGCCTCGCCTGCAGATTACAGTCGGATCCTGGCTCAGCAATGGCGGACGTCCAGGGATTCCTCCCACCCCAAAGGTTGCAGGACTAAAAGCTCTTGCTGCTCTTCCAGTATCCACGCAACCCCATTCACAGACCCACAAACGCTGCCGCTCCCTCTTTCTGCAGCCTCCCAAACTCCAATAAAATCTCTCTGCCTGGTCTGCTGAGCAGAGCCAGAACCCGGCTCAGCGATTGCGAACGTCCAGGGATTCCTCCCGCCCCAAAGGGGCCAGGACCAAAAGCTCTTGCTGCTCTTCAAGTAGCCACGCAACCCCATTCACAGCCCCACAGACACTGCCGCTCCCTCTTTCTGCAGCCTCCCAAAGTCCAAGACAACCTCTCTGCCTGGGCTGCTGAGCAGAGCCGTAGCCCGGCTCAGCAATTGCGACTGTCCAGGGACTCCTCCCACCCCAAAGGGGCCAGGACCAAAAGCTCTTGCTGCTCTTCAAGTAGCCACGCAACCCCATTCACAGACCCACAAACGCTGCCGCTCCCTCTTTCTCCAGCCTCCCAAACTCCAATACAACCTCTCTGCCTCGCCTGCAGATTACAGTCGGATCCTGGCTCAGCAATGGTGGACGTCCAGGGATTTCTCCCGCCCCAAATGGGCCAGGGCTAAAAGCTCTTGCTGCTCTTCAAGTAGCCAGGAAACCCCATTCACAAATCCACAAATGCTGCCGCTCCCTCTTTCTGCAGCCTCTAAAAGTCCAATAGAATCTCTCGTCCTGGGCTGCTGAGCAAAGCCAGAGCCCGGCTCAGCAATTGCTAATGTCCAGGGATTCCTCCCACCCCAAAGGGGCCAGGACCAAAAGCTCTTGCTGCTCTTCATGTAGCCAGGCAACCCTATTCACAGCCCCACAAACGCTGCCGCTCCCTCTTTCTGCAGCCTCCCAAAGTCCAATACAACCTCTCTGCCTCGCCTGCAGATTACAGTCGGATCCTGGCTCAGCAATGGCGGACGTCCAGGGATTCCTCCCACCCCAAAGGGGCCAGGACTAAAAGCTCTCGCTGCTCTTCCAGTATCCACGCAACCCCATTCACAGCCCCACAAACGCTGCCGCTCCCTCTTTCTCCAGCCTCCCAAAGTCCAATAGAATCTCTCGTCCTGGGCTGCTGAGCAGAGCCAGAGCGCGGCTCAGCAATTGCGAATGTCCAGGGATTCCTCCCACCCCAAAGGGGCCAGGACCAAAAGCTCTTGCTGCTCTTCCAGTATCCACGCAACCCCATTCACAGACGCACAAAGGCTGCCGCTCCCTCTTTCTGCAGCATCCCAAAGTCTAATACAACCTCTCTGCCTGGGCTGCTGAGCAGAGCCATAGCCCAGCTCAATAATTGCGAATGTCCAGGGACTCCTCCCACCCCAAAGGGGCCAGGACCAAAAGCTCTTGCTGCTCTTCAAGCAGGCACGCAACCCCATTCACAAACCCAAAAATACAGGCGCTCCCTCTTTCTGCAGCCTCCCAAAGTCTAATACAACCTCTCTGCCTGGGCTGCTGAGCAGAGCCATAGCCCAGCTCAATAATTGCGAATGTCCAGGGACTCCTCCCACCCCAAAGGGGCCAGGACTAAAAGCTCTTGCTGCTCTTCAAGTAGCCACGCAACCCCATTCACAGACCCACAAATGCTGCCGCTCCCTCTTTCTGCAGCCTCCCAAAGTCCAATACAACCTCTCTGCCTGGGCTGCTGAGCAGAGCCGTAGCCCGGCTCAGCAATTGCGAATGTCCAGGGATTCCTCCCACCCCAAAGGGGCCAGGACCAAAAGCTCTTGCTGCTCTTCAAGTAGCCAAGCAACCCATTCACAGCCCCACAAACGCTGCCGCTCCCTCTTTCTCCAGCCTCCCAAAGTCCAATACAACCTCTCTGCCTCGCCTGCAGATTACAGTCGGATCCTGGCTCAGCAATGGCGGACGTCCAGGGATTTCTCCCGCCCCAAATGGGCCAGGGCTAAAATCTCTTGCTGCTCTTCAAGTAGCCAGGCAACCCCATTCACAGCCCCACAAACGCTGCCGCTCCCTCTTTCTGCAGCCTCTAAAAGTCCAATAGAATCTCTCGTCCTGGGCTGCTGAGCAAAGCCAGAGCCCGGCTCAGCAATTGCGAATGTCCAGGGATTCCTCCCACCCCAAAGGGGCCAGGACCAAAAGCTCTTGCTGCTCTTCATGTAGCCAGGCAACCCTATTCACAGCCCCACAAACGCTGCCGCTCCCTCTTTCTGCAGCCTCCCAAAGTCCAATACAACCTCTCTGCCTCGCCTGCAGATTACAGTCGGATCCTGGCTCAGCAATGGCGGACGTCCAGGGATTCCTCCCACCCCAAAGGTTGCAGGACTAAAAGCTCTTGCTGCTCTTCCAGTATCCACGCAACCCCATTCACAGACCCACAAACGCTGCCGCTCCCTCTTTCTGCAGCCTCCCAAACTCCAATAAAATCTCTCTGCCTGGTCTGCTGAGCAGAGCCAGAACCCGGCTCAGCGATTGCGAACGTCCAGGGATTCCTCCCGCCCCAAAGGGGCCAGGACCAAAAGCTCTTGCTGCTCTTCAAGTAGCCACGCAACCCCATTCACAGCCCCACAGACACTGCCGCTCCCTCTTTCTGCAGCCTCCCAAAGTCCAAGACAACCTCTCTGCCTGGGCTGCTGAGCAGAGCCGTAGCCCGGCTCAGCAATTGCGACTGTCCAGGGACTCCTCCCACCCCAAAGGGGCCAGGACCAAAAGATCTTGCTGCTCTTCAAGTAGCCACGCAACCCCATTCACAGACCCACAAACGCTGCCGCTCCCTCTTTCTCGAGCCTCCCAAAGTCCAATACAACCTCTCTGCCTCGCCTGCAGATTACAGTCGGATCCTGGCTCAGCAATGGCGGACGTCCAGGGATTTCTCCCGCCCGAAATGGGCCAGGGCTAAAAGCTCTTGCTGCTCTTCAAGTAGCCAGGAAACCCCATTCACAAATCCACAAATGCTGCCGCTCCCTCTTTCTGCAGCCTCTAAAAGTCCAATAGAATCTCTCGTCCTGGGCTGCTGAGCAAAGCCAGAGCCCGGCTCAGCAATTGCTAATGTCCAGGGATTCCTCCCACCCCAAAGGGGCCAGGACCAAAAGCTCTTGCTGCTCTTCATGTAGCCAGGCAACCCTATTCACAGCCCCACAAACGCTGCCGCTCCCTCTTTCTGCAGCCTCCCAAACTCCAATAAAATCTCTCTGCCTGGTCTGCTGAGAAGAGCCAGAACCCGGCTCAGCGATTGCGAACATCCAGGGATTCTTCCCACCCCAAAGGGGCCAGGACCAAAAGCTCTTGCTGCTCTTCAAGTAGCCACGCAACCCCATTCACAGACCCAAAAATACAGGCGCTCCCTCTTTCTGCAGCCTCCCAAAGTCCAATACAACCTCACTGCCTTGCCTGCAGATTACAGTCAGATCCTGGCTCAGCAATGGCGGACGTCCAGGGATTCCTCCCACCCCAAAGGGGCCAGGACTAAAAGCTCTTGCTGCTCTTCATGTAGCCAGGCAACCCTATTCACAGCCCCACAAACGCTGCCGCTCCCTCTTTCTGCAGCCTCCCAAACTCCAATGAAATCTCTCTGCCTGGGCTGATGAGCAGAGCCAGAACCCGGCTCAGCAATTGCGAACGTCCAGGGATTCCTCCCACCCCAAAGGGGCCAGGACCAAAAGATCTTGCTGCTCTTCAAGTAGCCAAGCAACCCATTCACAGCCCCACAAAAGCTGCCGCTCCCTCTTTCTCCAGCCTCCCAAAGTCCAATACAACCTCTCTGCCTCGCCTGCAGATTACAGTCGGATCCTGGCTCAGCAATGGCGGACGTCCAGGGATTTCTCCCGCCCCAAATGGGCCAGGGCTAAAAGCTCTTGCTGCTCTTCAAGTAGCCAGGAAACCCCATTCACAAATCCACAAATGCTGCCGCTCCCTCTTTCTGCAGCCTCTAAAAGTCCAATAGAATCTCTCGTCCTGGGCTGCTGAGCAAAGCCAGAGCCCGGCTCAGCAATTGCTAATGTCCAGGGATTCCTCCCACCCCAAAGGGGCCAGCACCAAAAGCTCTTGCTGCTCTTCAAGTAGCCAGGCAACCCCATTCACAGACCCACAAACGCTGCCGCTCCCTCTTTCTCCAGCCTCCCAAAGTCCAATACAACCTCTCTGCCTGGGCTGCTGAGCAGAGCCGTAGCCCGATTCAGCAATGGCGGAAGTCCAGGGATTCCTCCCACCCCAAAGGGGCCAGGACCAAAAGCTCTTGCTGCTCTTCAAGTAGCCAAGCAACCCATTCACAGACCCCCAAACGCTGCCGCTCCCTCTTTCTCCAGCCTCCCAAAGTCCAGTACAACCTCTCTGCCTCGCCTGCAGATTACAGTCGGATCCTGGCTCAGCAATGGCGGACGTCCAGGGATTTCTCCCGCCCCAAAGGGGCCAGGGCTAAAAGCTCTTGCTGCTCTTCAAGTAGCCAGGAAACCCCATTCACAGACCCACAAACGCTGCCGCTCCCTCTTTCTGCAGCCTCTAAAAGTCCAATAGAATCTCTCGTCCTGGGCTGCTGAGCAAAGCCAGAGCCCGGCTCAGCAATTGCTAATGTCCAGGGATTCCTCCCACCCCAGAGGGGCCAGGACCAAAAGCTCTTGCTGCTCTTCATGTAGCCAGGCAACCCTATTCACAGCCCCACAAACGCTGCCGCTCCCTCTTTCTGCAGCCTCCCAAACTCCAATACAACCTCTCTTCCTGGCCTGCAGATTACAGTCGGATCCTGGCTCAGCAATGGCGGACGTCCAGGGATTCCTCCCACCCCAAAGGGGCCAGGACTAAAAGCTCTTGCTGCTCTTCAAGTAGCCACGCAACCCCATTCACAGACCCAAAAATACAGGCGCTCCCTTTTTCTGCAGCCTCCCAAAGTCCAATACAACCTCTCTGCCTGGGCTGCTGAGTACAGCCGGAGCCCAGCTCAGCAATTGCGAATGTCCAGGGACTCCTCCCACCCCAAAGGGGCCAGGACCAAAAGCTCTTGCTGCTCTTCAAGTAGCCAAGCAACCCATTCACAGCCCCACAAACGCTGCCGCTCCCTCTTTCTGCAGCCTCCCAAAGTCCAATACAACCTCTCTGCCTCGCCTGCAGATTACAGTCGGATCCTGGCTCAGCAATGGCGGACGTCCAGGGATTCCTCCCACCCCAAAGGGGCCAGGACTAAAAGCTCTTGCTGCTCTTCCAATATCCACGCAACCCCATTCACAGCCCCACAAACGGTGCCGCTCCCTCTTTCTCCAGCCTCCCAAACTCCAATGAAATCTCTCTGCCTGGGCTGATGAGCAGAGCCAGAACCCGGCTCAGCAATTGCAAACGTCCAGGGATTCCTCCCACCCCAAAGGGGCCAGGACCAAAAGATCTTGCTGCTCTTCAAGTATCCACGCAACCCCATTCACAGCCCCACAAATGCTGCCGCTCCCTCTTTCTGCAGCCTCCCAAAGTCCAATACAACCTCTCTGCCTGGGCTGCTGAGCAGAGCCGTAGCCCGGCTCAGCAATTGCGAATGTCCAGGGATTCCTCCCACCCCAAAGGGGCCAGGACCAAAAGCTCTTGCTGCTCTTCAAGTAGCCAAGCAACCCATTCACAGCCCCACAAACGCTGCCGCTCCCTCTTTCTCCAGCCTCCCAAAGTCCAATACAACCTCTCTGCCTCGCCTGCAGATTACAGTCGGATCCTGGCTCAGCAATGGCGGACATCCAGGGATTCCTCCCGCCCCAAATGGGCCAGGGCTAAAAGCTCTTGCTGCTCTTCAAGTAGCCAGGAAACCCCATTCACAAATCCACAAATGCTGCCGCTCCCTCTTTCTGCAGCCTCTAAAAGTCCAATAGAATCTCTCGTCCTGGGCTGCTGAGCAAAGCCAGAGCCCGGCTCAGCAATTGCTAATGTCCAGGGATTCCTCCCACCCCAAAGGGGCCAGGACCAAAAGCTCTTGCTGCTCTTCATGTAGCCAGGCAACCCTATTCACAGCCCCACAAACGCTGCCTCTCCCTCTTTCTGCAGCCTCCCAAAGTCCAATACATCCTCTCTGCCTGGGCTGCTGAGCAGAGCCGTAGCCCGGCTCAGCAATTGCGAACGTCCAGGGATTCCTCCCACCCCAACGGTGCCAGGATGAAAAGCTCTTGCTGCTCTTCATGTAGCCAGGCAACCCCATTCACAGACCCACAAACACTGCCGCTCCCTCTTTCTCCAGCCTCCCAAAGTCCAATACAACCTCTCTTCCTGGCCTGCAGATTACAGTCGGATCCTGGCTCAGCAATGGCGGACGTCCAGGGATTTCTCCCACCCCAAAGGTGCCAGGACTAAAAGCTCTTGCTGCTCTGCAAGTAGCCACGCAACCCCATTCACAGACCCACAAACGCTGCCGCTCCCTCTTTCTGCAGCCTCCCAAACTCCAATGAAATCTCTCTGCCTGGGCTGCTGAGTACAGCCGGAGCCCAGCTCAGCAATTGCGAATGTCCAGGGACTCCTCCCACCCCAAAGGGGCCAGGACCAAAAGCTCTTGCTGCTCTTCAAGTAGCCAAGCAACCCATTCACAGCCCCACAAACGCTGCCGCTCCCTCTTTCTGCAGCCTCCCAAAGTCCAATACAACCTCTCTGCCTCGCCTGCAGATTACAGTCGGATCCTAGCTCAGCAATGGCGAACGTCCAGGGATTCCTCCCACCCCAAAGGGGCCAGGACCAAAAGATCTTGCTGCTCTTCAAGTAGCCACGCAACCCCATTCACAGACCCACAAATGCTGCCGCTCCCTCTTTCTGCAGCCTCCCAAAGTCCAATACAACCTCTCTGCCTGGGCTGCTGAGCAAAGCCAGAGCCCGGCTCAGCAATTGCTAATGTCCAGGGATTCCTCCCACCCCAAAGGGGCCAGGACCAAAAGCTCTTGCTGCTCTTCAAGTAGCCAGGCAACCCCATTCACAGACCCACAAACGCTGCCGCTCCCTCTTTCTCCAGCCTCCCAAAGTCCAATACAACCTCTCTGCCTGGGCTGCTGAGCAGAGCCATAGCCCGGCTCAGCAATGGCGGAAGTCCAGGGATTCCTCCCACCCCAAAGGGGCCAGGACCAAAAGCTCTTGCTGCTCTTCAAGTAGCCAAGCAACCCATTCACAGACCCACAAACGCTGCCACTCCCTATTTCTGCAGCCACACAAAGTCCAATACAACCTCTCTTCCTGGCCTGCAGATTACAGTCGGATCCTAGCTCAGCAATGGCGGACGTCCAGGGATTTCTCCCACCCCAAAGGGGCCAGGACTAAAAGCTCTTGCTGCTCTTCAAGTAGCCAGGAAACCCCATTCACAGACCCACAAACGCTGCCGCTCCCTCTTTCTGCAGCCTCTAAAAGTCCAATAGAATCTCTCGTCCTGGGCTGCTGAGCAAAGCCAGAGCCCGGCTCAGCAATTGCTAATGTCCAGGGATTCCTCCCACCCCAGAGGGGCCAGGACCAAAAGCTCTTGCTGCTCTTCATGTAGCCAGGCAACCCTATTCACAGCCCCACAAATGCTGCCGCTCCCTCTTTCTGCAGCCTCCCAAAGTCCAATACAACCTCTCTGCCTCACCTGCAGATTACAGTCGGATCCTGGCTCAGCAATGGCGGACGTCCAGGGATTCCTCCCACCCCAAAGGGGCCAGGACTAAAAGCTCTTGCTGCTCTTCAAGTAGCCACGCAATCCCATTCACAGACCCAAAAATACAGGCGCTCCCTTTTTCTGCAGCCTCCCAAAGTCCAATACAACCTCTCTGCCTGGGCTGCTGAGTACAGCCGGAGCCCAGCTCAGCAATTGCGAATGTCCAGGGACTCCTCCCACCCCAAAGGGGCCAGGACCAAAAGCTCTTGCTGCTCTTCAAGTAGCAAGCAACCCATTCACAGCCCCACAAACGCTGCCGCTCCCTCTTTCTGCAGCCTCCCAAAGTCCAATACAACCTCTCTGCCTCGCCTGCAGATTACAGTCGGATCCTGGCTCAGCAATGGCGGACGTCCAGGGATTCCTCCCACCCCAAAGGGGCCAGGACTAAAAGCTCTTGCTGCTCTTCCAGTATCCACGCAACCCCATTCACAGACCCACAAACGCTGCCGCTCCCTCTTTCTGCAGCCTCCCAAACTCCAATGAAATCTCTCTGCCTGGGCTGATGAGCAGAGCCAGAACCCGGCTCAGCAATTGCGAACGTCCAGGGATTCCTCCCACCCCAAAGGGGCCAGGACCAAAAGATCTTGCTGCTCTTCAAGTAGCCACGCAAGCCCATTCACAGACCCACAGACACTGCCGCTCCCTCTCTCTGCAGCCTCCCAAAGTGCAATACAACCTCTCTGCCTGGGCTGCTGAGCAGAGCCGTAGCCCGGCTCAGCAATTGCTAATGTCCAGGGATTCCTCCCACCCCAAAGGGGCCAGGACCAAAAGCTCTTGCTGCTCTTCATGTAGCCACGCAACCCTATTCACAGCCCCACAAACGCTGCCGCTCCCTCTTTCTGCAGCCTCCCAAAGTCCAATACAACCTCTCTGCCTCGCCTGCAGATTACAGTCGGATCCTGGCTCAGCAATGGCGGACGTCCAGGGATTCCTCCCACCCCAAAGGGGCCAGGACTAAAAGCTCTTGCTGCTCTTCAAGTAGCCAGGCAACCCCATTCACAGACCCAAAAATACAGGCGCTCCCTCTTTCTGCAGCCTCCCAAAGTCCAATACAACCTCTCTGCCTGGGCTGCTGAGTACAGCCGGAGCCCAGCTCAACAATTGCGAATGTCCAGGGACTCCTCCCACCCCAAAGGGGCCAGGACCAAAAGCTCTTGCTGCTCTTCAAGTAGCCAAGCAACCCCATTCACAGACCCACAAACGCTGCCGCTCCCTCTTTCTCCAGCCTCCCAAAGTCCAATACAACCTCTCTGCCTGGGCTGCTGAGTACAGTCGGATCCCGGCTCAGCAACTGCGAATGTCCAGGGATTCCTCCCACCCCAAAGGGGCCAGGACCAAAAGCTCTTGCTGCTCTTCAAGTAGCCACGCAACCCCATTCACAGACCCACAAACGCTGCCGCTCCCTCTTTCTGCAGCCTCCCAAACTCCAATGAAATCTCTCTGCCTGGGCTGATGAGCAGAGCCAGAACCCGGCTCAGCGATTGCGAACGTCCAGGGATTCCTCCCACCCCAAAGGGGCCAGGACCAAAAGCTCTTGCTGCTCTTCAAGTAGCCACACAACCCCATTCACAAACCCACAAATGCTGATGCTCCCTCTTTCTGCAGCCTCCCAAAGTCCAATACAACCTCTCTGCCTGGGCTGCTGAGCAGAGCCGTAGCCCGGCTCAGCAATTGCTAATGTCCAGGGATTCCTCCCACCCCAAAGGGGCCAGGACCAAAAGCTCTTGCTGCTCTTCATGTAGCCAGGCAACCCTATTCACAGCCCCACAAACGCTGCCGCTCCCTCTTTCTGCAGCCTCCCAAACTCCAATACAACCTCTCTTCCTGGCCTGCAGATTACAGTCGGATCCTGGCTCAGCAATGGCGGACGTCCAGGGATTCCTCCCACCCCAAAGGTGCCAGGACTAAAAGCTCTTGCTGCTCTTCAAGTAGCCAGGCAACCCCATTCACAGACCCAAAAATACAGGCGCTCCCTCTTTCTGCAGCCTCCCAAAGTCCAATACAACCTCTCTGCCTGGGCTGCTGAGTACAGCCGGAGCCCAGCTCAACAATTGCAAATGTCCAGGGATTCCTCCCACCCCAAAGGTGCCAGCACCAAAAGCTCTTGCTGCTCTTCAAGTAGCCAAGCAACCCATTCACAGCCCCACAAACGCTGCCGCTCCCTCTTTCTCCCGCCTCTCAAAGTCCAATACAACCTCTCTGCCTGGGCTGCTGAGTACAGTCGGATCCTGGCTCAGCAATGGCGGACGTCCAGGGATTTCTCCCGCCCCAAAGGGGCCAGGACTAAAAGCTCTTGCTGCTCTTCAAGTAGCCACGCAAGCCCATTCACAGACCCACAAAAACTGCAGCTCCTTCTTTCTGCAGCCACCCAGTGTCCAATAAAAAGTTCTCAGCCAGGGCTGCTGAGCAGAGCCAGAGCGCGGCTCAGCAATTGCGAACGTCCAGGGATTCCTCCCACCCTAAAGGGGCCAGGACCAAAAGCTCTTGCTGCTCTTCAAGTAGCCACGCAACCCCATTCACAGACCCACAAACGCTGCCGCTCCCTCTTTCTCCAGCCTCCCAAACTCCAATATAACCTCTCTGCCTGGTCTGCTGAGTACAACCGGAGCCCAGCTCAGCAATTGCGAATATCCAGGGATTCCTCCCACCCCAAAGGGTCACGACCAAAAGCTCTTGCTGCTCCTCAAGTATCCGTGCAACCCCATTCACAGCCCCAGAAACGCTGCCGCTCCCTCTTTCTGCAGCCTCCCAAAGTCCAAGACAACCTCTCTTCCTCGCCTGCAGATTACAGTCGGATCCTGGCTCAGCAATTGCGAACGTCCAGGGATTCCTCCCACCCCAAAGGGGTCAGGACCAAAAGATCTTGCTGCTCTTCAAGTAGCCACGCAACCCCATTCACAGCCCCACAGACACTGCCGCTCCCTCTTTCTGCAGCATCCCAAAGTCCAATACAACCTCTCTGCCTGGGCTGCTGAGCAGAGCCGTAGCTCAACTCAGCAATTGCGAATGTCCAGGGACTCCTCCCACCCCAAAGGGGCCAGGACCAAAAGCTCTTGCTGCTCTTCAAGTAGACAAGCAACCCATTCACAGCCCCACAAACGCTGCCGCTCCCTCTTTCTCCAGCCTCCCAAAGTCCAATACAACCTCTCTGCCTCGCCTGCAGATTACAGTCGGATCCTGGCTCAGCAATGGCGGACGTCCAGGGATTTCTCCCGCCCCAAAGGGGCCAGGGCTAAAAGCTCTTGCTGCTCTTCAAGTAGCCAGGAAACCCCATTCAGAAATCCACAAATGCTGCCGCTCCCTCTTTCTGCAGCCTCTAAAAGTCCAATAGAATCTCTCGTCCTGGGCTGCTGAGCAAAGCCAGAGCCCGGCTCAGCAATTGCGACTGTCCAGGGATTCCTCCCACCCCAAAGGGGCCAGGACCAAAAGCTCTTGCTGCTCTTCATGTAGCCAGGCAACCCTATTCACAGCCCCACAAACGCTGCCGCTCCCTCTTTCCCAGCCTCCAAACTCCAATAAAATCTCTCTGTCTGGTCTGCTGAGCAGAGCCAAAACCCGGCTCAGCAATTGCGAACGTCCAGGGATTCCTACCACCCCAAAGGGGCCTGGACCAAAAGCTCTTGCTGCTCTTCAAGTAGCCAGGAAACCCCATTCACAGACCCACAAACGCTGCCGCTCCCTCTTTCTCCAGCCTCCCAAAGTCCAATACAACCTCTCTTCCTGGCCTGCAGATTACAATCGGATCCTGGCTCAGCAATGTCGGACGTCCAGGGATTCTTCCCACCCCAAAGGGGCCAGGACTAAAAGCTCTTGCTGCTCTTCAAGTAGCCACGCAACCCCATTCACAGACCCACAAAAACTGCAGCTCCTTCTTTCTGCAGCCACGCAGTGTCCAATAAAATCTTCTCAGCCAGGGCTGCTGTGCAGAGCCAGAGCGCGGCTCAGCAATTGCGAACATCCAGGGATTCCTCCCACCCCACAGGGGCCAGGACCAAAAGCTCTTGCTGCGCCTCCTGTACCCACACAAACCAATTCACAGAGCCACAAATGCTGAAGCTCCCTCTTTCTGCAGCCTCCCAAAGTCCAATACAACCTCTCTGCCTCGCCTGCAGATTACAGTCGGATCCTGGCTCAGCAATTTCAAACGTCCAGGGATTCCTCCCACCCCAACGGGGCCAGGACCAAAAGCTCTTGCTGCTCTTCAAGTAGCCACGCAACCCCATTCACAGACCCACAAACGCTGCCGCTCCCTCTTTCTCCAGCCTCCCAAAGTCCAATACAACCTCTCTTCCTGGGCTGCAGATTACAGTCGGATCCTAGCTCAGCAATGGCGGACGTCCAGGGATTTCTCCCACCCCAAAGGGGCCAGGACTAAAAGCTCTTGCTGCTCTTCAAGTAGCCACGCAACCCCATTCGCAGACCCACAAACGCTGCCGCTCCCTCTTTCTGCAGCCTCCCAAACTCCAATAAAATCTCTCTGCCTGGTCTGCTGAGCAGAGCCAGAACCCGGCTCAGCGATTGCGAACGTCCAGGGATTCCTCCCACCCCAAAGGGGCCAGGACCAAAAGATCTTGCTGCTCTTCAAGTAGCCACGCAACCCCATTCACAAACCCACAAATGCTGCTGCTCCCTCTTTCTGCAGCCTCCCAAAGTCCAATACAACCTCTCTGCCTGGTCTGCTGAGCAGAGACGTAGTCTGGCTCAGCAATTGCGAACATCCAGGGATTCCTCCCACCCCAAAGGGGCCAGGACCAAAAGCTCTTGCTGCTCTTCAAGTATCCACGCAACCCCATTCACAGCCCCACAAACGCTGCCGCTCCCTCTTTCTGCAGCCTCCCAAAGTCCAAGACAACCTCTCTTCCTCGCCTGCAGATTACAGTCGGATCCTGGCTCAGCAATGGCGGACATCCAGGGATTTCTCCCGCCCCAAAGGGGCCAGGACCAAAAGCTCTTGCTGCTCTTCAAGTATCCACGCAACCCCATTCACAGCCCCACAAACGCTGCCGCTCCCTCTTTCTGCAGCCTCCCAAACTCCAATACAACCTCTCTGCCTGGGCTGCTGAGCAGAGCCGTAGACCGGCTCAGCAATTGCGAACATCCAGGGATTCCTCCCAACCCACAGGGGCCAGGACCAAAAGCTCTTGCTGCGCCTCCTGTACCCACACAAACCAATTCACAGAGCCACAAATGCTGATGCTCCCTCTTTCTGCAGCCTCCCAAACTCCAATACAACCTCTCTGCCTGGCCTGCAGATTACAGTCGGATCCTGGCTCAGCAATGGCGGACGTCCAGGGATTCCTCCCACCCCATAGGGGCCAGGACCAAAAGCTCTTGCTGCTCTTCAAGTAGCCACGCAACCCCATTCACAGACCCACAAACGCTGCCGCTCCCTCTTTCTCCAGCCTCCCAAACTCCAATAAAATCTCTCTGCCTGGTCTGCTGAGCAGAGCCAGAACGCGGCTCAGCGATTGCGAACGTCCAGGGATTCCTCCCACCCCAAAGGGGCCAGGGCCAAAAGCTCTTGCTGCTCTTCAAGTAGCCACGCAACCCCATTCACAAAACCACAAATGCTGCTGCTCCCTCTTTCTGCAGCCTCCCAAAGTCCAATACAACCTCTCTGCCTGGGCTGCTGAGCAGAGCCGTAGCCCGGCTCAGCAATTGCGAACATCCAGGGATTCCTCCCACCCCAAAGGGTCAGGACCAAAAGCTCTTGCTGCTCTTCATGTAGCCGGGCAACCCTATTCACAGCCCCACAAACGCTGCCACTCCCTCTTTCTGCAGCCTCCCAAAGTCCAATACAACCTTTCTTCCTGGCCTGCAGATTACAGTCAGATCCTGGCTCAGCAATTGCGAACGTCCAGGGATTCCTCCCACCCCAAAGGGGCCAGGACCAAAAGCTCTTGCTGCTCTTCAAGTAGCCACGCAACCCCATTCACAGACCCACAAACGCTGCCGCTCCCTCTTTCTGCAGCCTCCCAAAGTCCAATACAACCTCTCTGCCTCGCCTGCAGATTACAGTCGGATCCTGGCTCAGCAATGGTGGACGTCCAGGGATTCCTCCCACCCCAAAGGGGCCAGGACTAAAAGCTCTTGCTGCTCTTCAAGTAGCCACGCAAGCCCATTCACAGACCCACAAAAACTGCAGCTCCTTCTTTCTGCAGCCACCCAGTGTCCAATAAAATCTTCTCAGCCAGGGCTGCTGAGCAGAGCCAAAACCCGGCTCAGCAATTGCGAACGTCCAGGGATTCCTCCCACCCCAAAGGGGCCAGGACCAAAAGCTCTTGCTGCTCTTCAAGTATCCACGCAACCCCATTCACAAACCCACAAATGCTGCTGCTCCCTCTTTCTCCAGCCTCCCAAAGTCCAATAAAATCTCTCTGCCTGGTCTGCTGCGCAGAGCCGTACCCCAGCTCAGCAACTGCGAACATCCAGGGATTCCTCCCACCCCAAAGGGGCCAGGACCAAAAGCTCTTGCTGCTCTTCAAGTATCCACGCAACCCCATTCACAGCCCCACAAATGCTGCCGCTCCCTCTTACTGCAGCCTCCCAAACTCCAATACAACCTCTCTGCCTGGGCTGCTGAGCAGAGCCGTAGACCGGCTCAGCAATTGCGAACATCCAGGGATTCCTCCCACCCCACAGGGGCCAGGACCAAAAGCTCTTGCTGCGCCTCCTGTACCCACACAAACCAATTCACAGAGCCACAAATGCTGATGCTCCCTCTTTCTGCAGCCTCCCAAAGTCCAATACAACCTCTCTGCCTCGCCTGCAGATTACAGTCGGATCCTGGCTCAGCAATTTCAAACGTCCAGGGATTCCTCCCACCCCAAAGGGGCCAGGACCAAAAGCTCTTGCTGCTCTTCAAGTAGCCAGGCAACCCCATTCACAGACCCACAAACGCTGCCGCTCCCTCTTTCTCCAGCCTCCCAAAGTCCAATACAACCTCTCTGCCTGGCCTGCAGATTACAGTCGGATCCTGGCTCAGCAATGGCGGACGTCCAGGGATTCCTCCCACCCCAAAGGGACCAGGACTAAAAGCTCTTGCTGCTCTTCCAGTATCCACGCAATCCCATTCACAGACCCACAAACGCTGCCGCTCCCTCTTTCTGCAGCCTCCCAAACTCCAATAAAATCTCTCTGCCTGGTCTGCTGAGCAGAGCCAAAACCCGGCTCAGCAATTGCGAATGTCCAGGGACTCCTACACCCCAAAGGGGCCAGGACCAAAAGCTCTTGCTGCTCTTCAAGTAGCCACGCAACCCCATTCACAGACCCACAAACGCTGCCGCTCCCTCTTTCTGCAGCCTCCCAAAGTCCAAGACAACCTCTCTTCCTCGCCTGCAGATTACAGTCGGATCCTGGCTCAGCAATGGCGGACATCCAGGGATTTCTCCCGCCCCAAAGGGGCCAGGACCAAAAGCTCTTGCTGCTCTTCAAGTAGCCACGCAACCCCATTCACAGCCCCACAAACGCTGCCGCTCCCTCTTTCTGCAGCCTCCCAAACTCCAATACAACCTCTCTGCCTGGGCTGCTGAGCAGAGCCGTAGACCGGCTCAGCAATTGCGAACATCCAGGGATTCCTCCCACCCCAAAGGGGCCAGGACCAAAAGCTCTTGCTGCGCCTCCTGTACCCACACAAACCAATTCGCAGAGCCACAAATGCTGATGCTCCCTCTTTCTGCAGCCTCCCAAAGTCCAATACAACCTCTCTGCCTGGCCTGCAGATTACAGTCGGATCCTGGCTCAGCAATGGCGAACATCCAGGGATTCCTCCCACCCCAAATTGGCCAGGGCTAAAAGCTCTTGCTGCTCTTCAAGTAGCCAGGCAACCCCATTCACAAACCCACAAATGCTGCTGCTCCCTCTTTCTGCAGCCTCCCAATGTCCAATACAACCTCTCTGCCTGGGCTGCTGAGCAGATCCGTAGCCCGGCTCAGCAATTGCGAACATCCAGGGATTCCTCCCACCCCAAAGGGGCCAGGACCAAAAGCTCTTGCTGCTCTTCAAGTAGCCAAGCAACCCATTCACAGCCCCACAAACGCTACCGCTCCCTCTTTCTCCAGCCTCCCAAACTCCAATACAACCTCTTTGCCTGGCCTGCAGATTACAGTCGGATCCTGGCTCAGCAACTGCGAATGTCCAGGGACTCCTCCCACCCCAAAGGGGCCAGGACCAAAAGCTCTTGCTGCTCTTCAAGTAGCCAGGCAACCCCATTCACAGCCCCACAAACGCTGCCGCTCCCTCTTTCTGCAGCCTCCCAAAGTCCAATACAACCTCTCTGCCTGGGCTGCTGAGCAGAGCCAGAGCCCAGCTCAACAATTGCGAATGTCCAGGGACTCCTCCCACCCCAAAGGGGCCAGGACTAAAAGCTCTTGCTGCTCTTCAAGTAGCCATGCAACCCCATTCACAGCCCCACAAACGCTGCCGCTCCCTCTTTCTGCAGCCTCCAAAAGTCCAATACAACCTCTCTGCCTGGGCTGCTGAGCAGAGCCGTAGACCGGCTCAGCAATTGCGAACATCCAGGGATTCCTCCCACCCCACAGGGGCCAGGACCAAAAGCTCTTGCTGCGCCTCCTGTACCCACACAAACCAATTCACAGAGCCACAAATGCTGATGCTCCCTCTTTCTGCAGCCTCCCAAAGTCCAATACAACCTCTCTGCCTGGCCTGCAGATTACAGTCGGATCCTGGCTCAGCAATTTCAAACGTCCAGGGATTCCTCCCACACCAAAGGGGCCAGGACCAAAAGCTCTTGCTGCTCTTCAAGTAGCCACGCAACCCCATTCACAGACCCACAAACGCTGCCGCTCCCTCTTTCTCCAGCCTCCCAAACTCCAATAAAATCTCTCTGCCTGGTCTGCTGAGCAGAGACAGAACGCGGCTCAGCGATTGCGAACGTCCAGGGATTCCTCCCACCCCAAAGGGGCCAGGACCAAAAGCTCTTGCTGCTCTTCAAGTAGCCACGCAACCCCATTCACAAAACCACAAATGCTGCTGCTCCCTCTTTCTGCAGCCTCCCAAAGTCCAATACAACCTCTCTGCCTGGGCTGCTGAGCAGAGCCGTAGCCCGGCTCAGCAATTGTGAACATCCAGGGATTCCTCCCACCCCAAAGGGTCAGGACCAAAAGCTCTTGCTGCTCTTCATGTAGCCGGGCCACCCTATTCACAGCCCCACAAACGCTGCCACTCCCTCTTTCTGCAGCCTCCCAAAGTCCAATACAACCTTTCTTCCTGGCCTGCAGATTACAGTCAGATCCTGGCTCAGCAATGGCGGACGTCCAGGGATTCCTCCCACCCCAAAGGGGCCAGGACCAAAAGCTCTTGCTGCTCTTCCAGTATCCACGCAACCCCATTCACAGACCCACAAACGCTGCCGCTCCCTCTTTCTGCAGCCTCCCAAACTCCAATAAAATCTCTCTGCCTGGTCTGCTGAGCAGAGCCAAAACCTGGCTCAGCAATTGCGAACGTCCAGGGATTCCTCCCACCCCAAAGGGGCCAGGACCAAAAGCTCTTGCTGCTCTTCAAGTAGCCAGGCACCCATTCACAGCCCCACAAACGCTGCCGCTCCCTCTTTCTGCAGCCTCCCAAACTCCAATACAACCTCTCTTCCTGGCCTGCAGATTACAGTCGGATCCTGGCTCAGCAATGGTGGACGTCCAGGGATTTCTCCCACCCCAAAGGGGCCAGGACTAAAAGCTCTTGCTGCTCTTCAAGTAGCCACGCAAGCCCATTCACAGACCCACAAAAACTGCAGCTCCTTCTTTCTGCAGCCACCCAGTGTCCAATAAAATCTTCTCAGCCAGGGCTGCTGAGCAGAGCCAAAACCCGGCTCAGCAATTGCGAACGTCCAGGGATTCCTCCCACCCCAAAGGGGCCAGGACCAAAAGCTCTTGCTGCTCTTCAAGTATCCACGCAACCCCATTCACAAACCCACAAATGCTGCTGCTCCCTCTTTCTCCAGCCTCCAAAAGTCCAATAAAATCTCTCTGCCTGGTCTGCTGCGCAGAGCCGTACCCCAGCTCAGCAACTGCGAACATCCAGGGATTCCTCCCACCCCAAAGGGGCCAGGACCAAAAGCTCTTGCTGCTCTTCAAGTAGCCAGGCAACCCCATTCACAGCCCCACAAACGCTGCCGCTCCCTCTTACTGCAGCCTCCCAAACTCCAATACAACCTCTCTGCCTGGGCTGCTGAGCAGAGCCGTAGACCGGCTCAGCAATTGCGAACATCCAGGGATTCCTCCCACCCCACAGGGGCCAGGACCAAAAGCTCTTGCTGCGCCTCCTGTACCCACACAAACCAATTCACAGAGCCACAAATGCTGATGCTCCCTCTTTCTGCAGCCTCCCAAAGTCCAATACAACCTCTCTGCCTCGCCTGCAGATTACAGTCGGATCCTGGCTCAGCAATTTCAAACGTCCAGGGATTCCTCCCACCCCAAAGGGGCCAGGACCAAAAGCTCTTGCTGCTCTTCAAGTAGCCAGGCAACCCCATTCACAGACCCACAAACGCTGCCGCTCCCTCTTTCTGCAGCCTCCCAAAGTCCAATACAACCTCTCTTCCTGGCCTGCAGATTACAGTCGGATCCTAGCTCAGCAATGGCGGACGTCCAGGGATTCCTCCCACCCCAAAGGGGCCAGGACCAAAAGCTCTTGCTGCTCTTCAAGTAGCCAGGCAACCCCATTCACAGACGCACAAACGCTGCCGCTCCCTCTTTCTGCAGCCTCCCAAAGTCCAAGACAACCTCTCTGCCTGGTCTGCTGAGCAGAGCCAAAACCCGGCTCAGCAATTGCGAACGTCCAGGGATTCCTCCCACCCCAAAGGGGCCAGGACCAAAAGCTCTTGCTGCTCTTCAAGTAGCCAGGCAACCCCATTCACAGCCCCACAAACGCTGCCGCTCCCTCTTACTGCAGCCTCCCAAACTCCAATACAACCTCTCTGCCTGGTCGGCTGAGCAGAGCCGTAGCCCGGCTCAGCAATTGCGAACATCCAGGGATTCCTCCCACCCCAAAGGGGCCAGGACCAAAAGCTCTTGCTGCTCTTCAAGTACCCACGCAACCCCATTCACAGACCCACAAACGCTGCTGCTCCCTCTTTCTCCAGCCTCCCAAACTCCAATAAAATGTCTCTGCCTGGTCTGCTGAGCAGAGCCAGAACTCGACTCAGCAATTGCGAACGTCCAGGGATTCCTCCCACCCCAAAGGGTCAGGACCAAAAGCTCTTGCTGCTCTTCAAGTAGCCACGCAACCCCCTTCACAGACCCACAAACGCTGGCGCTCCCTCTTTCTGCAGCCTCCCAAAGTCCAATACAACCTCTCTTCCTGGCCTGCAGATTACAGTCGGATCCTGGCTCAGCAATGGTGGACGTCCAGGGATTTCTCCCACCCCAAAGGGGCCAGGACTAAAAGCTCTTGCTGCTCTTCAAGTAGCCACGCAAGCCCATTCACAGACCCACAAAAACTGCAGCTCCTTCTTTCTGCAGCCACCCAGTGTCCAATAAAATCTTCTCAGCCAGGGCTGCTGAGCAGAGCCAAAACCCGGCTCAGCAATTGCGAACGTCCAGGGATTCCTCCCACCCCAAAGGGGCCAGGACCAAAAGCTCTTGCTGCTCTTCAAGTATCCACGCAACCCCATTCACAAACCCACAAATGCTGCTGCTCCCTCTTTCTCCAGCCTCCAAAAGTCCAATAAAATCTCTCTGCCTGGTCTGCTGCGCAGAGCCATAGCCCGGCTCAGCAATTGCGAATGTCCAGGGATTCCTCCCACCCCACAGGGGCCAGGACCAAAAGCTCTTGCTGCGCCTCCTGTACCCACACAAACCAATTCACAGAGCCACAAATGCTGATGCTCCCTATTTCTGCAGCCTCCCAAACTCCAATACAACCTCTCTGCCTGGCCTGCAGATTACAGTCGGATCCTGGCTCAGCAATTTCAAACGTCCAGGGATTCCTCCCACCCCAAAGGGGCCAGGACCAAAAGCTCTTGCTGCTCTTCAAGTAGCCACGCAACCCCATTCACAGACGCACAAACGCTGCCGCTCCCTCTTTCTCCAGCCTCCCAAAGTCCAATACAACCTCTCTTCCTGGCCTGCAGATTACAGTCGGATCCTAGCTCAGCAATGGCGGACGTCCAGGGATTTCTCCCACCCCAAAGGGGCCAGGACTAAAAGCTCTTGCTGCTCTTCAAGTAGCCACGCAACCCCATTCACAGACCCACAAACGCTGCCGCTCCCTCTTTCTCCAGCCTCCCAAACTCCAATAAAATCTCTCTGCCTGGTCTGCTGAGCAGAGCCAGAACTCGACTCAGCAATTGCGAACGTCCAGGGATTCCTCCCACCCCAAAGGGGCCAGGACCAAAAGCTCTTGCTGCTCTTCAAGTAGCCACGCAACCCCATTCACAGCCCCACAAACGCTGCCGCTCCCTCTTTCTGCAGCCTCCCAAACTCCAATAAAATCTCTCTGCCTGGTCTGCTGAGCAGAGCCAAAACCCAGCTCAGCAACTGCGAACATCCAGGGATTCCTCCCACCCCAAAGGGGCCAGGACCAAAAGCTCTTGCTGCTCTTCAAGTATCCACGCAACCCCATTCACAGCCCCACAAACGCTGCCGCTCCCTCTTACTGCAGCCTCCCAAAGTCCAATACAACCTCTCTGCCTGGTCTGCTGAGCAGAGCCGTAGACCGACTCTGCAATTGCGAACATCCAGGGATTCCTCCCACCCCAAAGGGGCCAGGACCAAAAGCTCTTGCTGCTCTTCAAGTAGCCACGCAACCCCATTCACAGACCCACAAACGCTGCCGCTCCCTCTTTCTCCAGCCTCCCAAAGTCCAATACAACCTCTCTGCCTCGCCTGCAGATTACAGTCGGATCCTAGCTCAGCAATGGCGGACGTCCAGGGATTCCTCCCACCCCAAAGGGGCCAGGACTAAAAGCTCTTGCTGCTCTTCAAGTAGCCACGCAACCCCATTCACAGACCCACAAACGCTGCCTCTCCCTCTTTCTCCAGCCTCCCAAACTCCAATGAAATCTCTCTGCCTAGCCTGATGAGCAGAGCCAGAACCCGGCTCAGCGATTGCGAACGTCCAGGGATTCCTCCCACCCCAAAGAGGCCAGGACCAAAAGCTCTTGCTGCTCTTCAAGTAGCCACCCAACCCCATTCACAGACCCACAAACGCTGCTGCTCCCTCTTTCTGCAGCCTCCCAAAGTCCAATACAACCTCTCTGCCTGGGCTGCTGAGCAGAGCCGTAGCCCGGCTCAGCAATTGCGAACATCCAGGGATTCCTCCCACCCCAAAGGGGCCAGGACCAAAAGCTCTTGCTGCTCTTCATGTAGCCACGCAACCCCATTCACAGCCCCACAAACGCTGCCGCTCCCTCTTTCTGCAGCCTTCCAAAGTCCAATACAACCTCTCTTCCTGGCCTGCAGATTACAGTCGGATCCTGGCTCAGCAATGGCGGACGTCCAGGGATTCCTCCCACCCCAAAGGGGCCAGGACTAAAAGCTCTTGCTGCTCTTCCAGTATCCACGCAACCCCATTCACAGACCCACAAACGATGCCGCTCCCTCTTTCTGCAGCCTCCCAAACTCCAATAAAATCTCTCTGCCTGGGCTGCTGAGCAGAGCCAAAACCCGGCTCAGCAATTGCGAACGTCCAGGGATTCCTCCCACCCCAAAGGGGCCAGGACCAAAAGCTCTTGCTGCTCTTCAAGTAGCCAGGCAACCCCCTTCACAGACGCACAAACGCTGCCGCTCCCTCTTTCTCCAGCCTCCCAAAGTCCAATACAACCTCTCTGCCTCGCCTGCAGATTACAGTCGGATCCTGGCTCAGCAATGGCGGACGTCCAGGGATTTCTCCCACCCCAAAGGGGCCAGGACTAAAAGCTCTTGCTGCTCTTCAAGTAGCCACGCAAGCCCATTCACAGACCCACAAAAACTGCAGCTCCTTCTTTCTGCAGCCACCCAGTGTCCAATAAAATCTTCTCAGCCAGGGCTGCTGAGCAGAGCCAGAGCGCGACTCAGCAATTGCGAACGTCCAGGGATTCCTCCCACCCTAAAGGGGCCAGGACCAAAAGCTCTTGCTGCTCTTCAAGTATCCAGGCAACCCCATTCACAGACCCACAAACGCTGCCACTCCCTCTTTCTGCAGCCTCCCAAAGTCCAATACAACCTCTCTTCCTGGCCTGCAGATTACAGTCGGATCCTAGCTCAGCAATGGCGGACGTCCAGGGATTCCTCCCACCCCAAAGGGGCCAGGACTACAAGCTCTTGCTGCTCTTCCAGTAGCCACGCAACCCCATTCACAGACCCACATACGATGCCGCTCCCTCTTTCTCCAGCCTCCCAAACTCCAATAAAATCTCTCTGCCTGGTCTGCTGAGCAGAGCCAAAACCCGGCTCAGCAATTGCAAATGTCCAGGGACTCCTCCCACCCCAAAGGGGCCAGGACCAAAAGCTCTTGCTGCTCTTCAAGTAGCCACGCAACCCCATTCACAGCCCCACAAACGCTGCCACTCCCTCTTTCTGCAGCCACACAAAGTCCAATACAACCTCTCTTCCTGGCCTGCAGATTACAGTCGGATCCTAGCTCAGCAATGGCGGACGTCCAGGGATTTCTCCCACCCCAAAGGGGCCAGGACCAAAAGCTCTTGCTGCTCTTCAAGTAGCCACGCAACCCCATTCACAAACCCACAAATGCTGCTGCTCCCTCTTTCTGCAGCCTCCCAAAGTCCAATACAACCTCTCTGCCTGGGCTGCTGAGCAGAGCCGTAGCCCGGCTCAGCAATTGCGAACATCCAGGGATTCCTCCCACCCCAAAGGGTCAGGACCAAAAGCTCTTGCTGCTCATCAAGTAGCCACGCAACCCCATTCACAAACCCACAAATGCTGCTGCTCCCTCTTTCTGCAGCCTCCCAAAGTCCAATACAACCTCGCTGCCTGGTCTGCTGAGCAGAGCCGTAGCCCGGCTCAGCAATTGTGAACATCCAGGGATTCCTCCCACCCCAAAGGGTCAGGACCAAAAGCTCTTGCTGCTCTTCCAGTATCCACGCAACCCCATTCACAGCCCCACAAACGCTGCCGCTCCCTCTTTCTGCAGCCTCCCAAACTCCAATAAAATCTCTCTGCCTGGTCTGCTGAGCAGAGCCGTAGCCCGGCTCAGCAATTGCGAACGTCCAGGGACTCCTCCCACACCAAAGGGGCCAGGACCAAAAGCTCTTGCTGCTCTTCAAGTAGCCACGCAACCCCATTCACAGCCCCACAAACGCTGCCGCTCCCTCTTTCTCCAGCCTCCCAAAGTCCAATACAACCTCTCTTCCTGGCCTGCAGATTACAGTCGGATCCTAGCTCAGCAATGGCGGACGTCCAGGGATTTCTCCCACCCCAAAGGGGCCAGGACTAAAAGCTCTTGCTGCTCTTCAAGTAGCCACGCAACCCCATTCACAGACCCACAAACGCTGCCGCTCCCTCTTTCTCCAGCCTCCCAAACTCCAATAAAATCTCTCTGCCTGCTCTGCTGAGCAGAGCCAGAACCCGGCTCAGCAATTGCGAACATCCAGGGATTACTCCCACTCCAAAGGGGCCAGGACCAAAAGGTCTTGCTGCTTTTCAAGTAGCCAGGCAACCCCATTCACAGCCCCACAAACGCTAGCGCTCCCTCTTTCTCCAGCCTCCCAAAGTCCAATACATCCTCTCTGCCAAGTTTGCTGAGTACAGCCGGAGCCCAGCTCAGCGATTGCGAACGTCCAGGGATTCCTCCCACCCCAAAGGGTCAGGACCAAAAGCTCTTGCTGCTCTTCATGTAGCCACGCAACCCCATTCACAGCCCCACAAACGCTGCCGCTCCCTCTTTCTGCAGCCTCCCAAAGTCCAATACAACCTCTCTTCCTGGCCTGCAGATTACAGTCGGATCCTGGCTCAGCAATGGCGGACGTCCAGGGATTCCTCCCACCCCAAAGGGGCCAGGACCAAAAGCTCTTGCTGCTCTTCAAGTAGCCACGCAACCCCATTCACAGACCCACAAACGATGCCGCTCCCTCTTTCTGCAGCCTCCCAAACTCCAATAAAATCTCTCTGCCTGGGCTGCTGAGCAGAGCCAAAACCCGGCTCAGCAATTGCGAACGTCCAGGGATTCCTCCCACCGCAAAGGGGCCAGGACCAAAAGCTCTTGCTGCTCTTCAAGTAGCCACGCAACCCCCTTCACAGACCCACAAACGCTGCCGCTCCCTCTTTCTGCAGCCTCCCAAAGTCCAATACAACCTCTCTTCCTGGCCTGCAGATTACAGTCGGATCCTGGCTCAGCAATGGCGGACGTCCAGGGATTTCTCCCACCCCAAAGGGGCCAGGACTAAAAGCTCTTTCTGCTCTTCAAGTAGCCACGCAACCCCCTTCACAGACCCACAAACGCTGCCGCTCCCTCTTTCTCCAGCCTCCCAAAGTCCAATGCAACCTCTCTGCCTGGGCTGCAGATTACAGTCGGATCCTGGCTCAGCAATGGCGGACGTCCAGGGATTTCTCCCACCCCAAAGGGGCCAGGACCAAAAGCTCTTGCTGCTCTTCAAGTAGCCAGGCAACCCCATTCACAGACCCACAAATGCTGCCGCTCCGTCTTTCTCAGGCCTCCCAAACTCCAATAAAATCTCTCTGCCTGGTCTGCTGAGCAGAGCCAGAACCCGGCTCAGCGATTGCGAACGTCCAGGGATTCCTCCCACCCCAAAGGGGCCAGGACCAAAAGCTCTTGCTGCTCTTCAAGTAGCCACGCAACCCCATTCACAAACCCACAAATGCTGCTGCTCCCTCTTTCTGCAGCCTCCCAAAGTCCAATACAACCTCTCTGCCTGGGCTGCTGAGCAGAGCCGTAGTCCGGCTCAGCAATTGCGAACATCCAGGGATTCCTCCCACCCCACAGGGGCCAGGACCAAAAGCTCTTGCTGCGCCTCCTGTACCCACACAAACCAATTCACAGAGCCACAAATGCTGATGCTCCCTCTTTCTGCAGCCTCCCAAAGTCCAATACAACCTCTCTGCCTGGCCTGCAGATTACAGTCGGATCCTGGCTCAGCAATGGCGGACGTCCAGGGATTCCTCCCACCCCAAAGGGGCCAGGACCAAAAGCTCTTGCTGCTCTTCAAGTAGCCACGCAACCCCATTCACAGACCCACAAACGCTGCCGCTCCCTCTTTCTCCAGCCTCCAAAAGTCCAATAAAATCTCTCTGCCTGGTCTGCTGCGCAGAGCCGTACCCCAGCTCAGCAACTGCGAACATCCAGGGATTCCTCCCACCCCAAAGGGGCCAGGACCAAAAGCTCTTGCTGCTCTTCAAGTAGCCACGCAACCCCATTCACAGACCCACAAACGCTGCCGCTCCCTCTTTCTGCAGCCTCCCAAACTCCAATACAACCTCTCTGCCTGGGCTGCTGAGCAGAGCCGTAGCCCGGCTCAGCAATTGCGAATGTCCAGGGACTCCTCCCACCCCAAAGCGGCCAGGACCAAAAGCTCTTGCTGCTCTTCAAGTATCCACGCAACCCCATTCACAGACCCACAAACGCTGCCGCTCCCTCTTTCTCCAGCCTCCCAAAGTCCAATACAACCTCTCTGCCTCGCCTGCAGATTACAGTCGGATCCTGGCTCAGCAATGGCGGACGTCCAGGGATTCCTCCCACCCCAAAGGGGCCAGGACCAAAAGCTCTTGCTGCTCTTCAAGTAGCCACGCAACCCCATTCACAGACCCACAAACGCTGCCGCTCCCTCTTTCTGCAGCCTCCCAAAGTCCAATACAACCTCTTATCCTGGACTGCATAGTAGATCCGGATCCTGCCTCAGCAATGGCGGACGTCCAGGGATTCCTCCCACCCCCAAGGGGCCAGGACTAAAAGCTCTTGCTGCTCTTCCAGTATCCACGCAACCCCATTCACAGACCCACAAACGCTGCCGCTCCCTCTTTCTGCAGCCTCCCAAACTCCAATAAAATCTCTCTGCCTGGTCTGCTGAGCAGAGCCAAAACCCGGCTCAGCAATTGCGAACGTCCAGGGACTCCTCCCACCCCAAAGGGGCCAGGACCAAAAGCTCTTGCTGCTCTTCAAGTAGCCAGGCAACCCCATTCACAGACCCACAAACGCTGCCGCTCCCTCTTTCTCCAGCCTCCCAAAGTCCAAGACAACCTCTCTTCCTCGCCTGCAGATTACAGTCGGATCCTGGCTCAGCAATGGCGGATGTCAAGGGATTTCTCCCGCCCCAAAGGGGCCAGGACTAAAAGCTCTTGCTGCTCTTCAAGTATCCACGCAACCCCATTCACAGCCCCACAAACGCTGCCGCTCCCTCTTTCTGCAGCCTCCCAAACTCCAATACAACCTCTCTGCCTGGGCTGCTGAGCAGAGCCGTAGACCGGCTCAGCAATTGCGAACGTCCAGGGATTCCTCCCACCCCAAAGGGGCCAGGACCAAAAGCTCTTGCTGCGCCTCCTGTACCCACACAACCCAATTCACAGAGCCACAAATGCTGATGCTCCCTCATTCTGCAGCCTCCCAAAGTCCAATACAACCTCTCTGCCTGGGCTGCAGATTACAGTCGGATCCTGGCTCAGCAATTTCAAACGTCCAGGGATTCCTCCCACCCCAAAGGGGCCAGGACCAAAAGCTCTTGCTGCTCTTCAAGTAGCCACGCAACCCATTCACAGACCCACAAACGCTGCCGCTCCCTCTTTCTCCAGCCTCCCAAAGTCCAATAAAATCTCTATGCCTGGTCTGCTGAGCAGAGCCAGAACCCGGCTCAGCGATTGCGAACGTCCAGGGATTCCTCCCACCCCAAAGGGGCCAGGACCAAAAGCTCTTGCTGCTCTTCAAGTAGCCACGCAACCCCATTCACAAACCCACAAATGCTGCTGCTCCCTCTTTCTGCAGCCTCCCAAACTCCAATAAAATCTCTCTGCCTGGGCTGCTGAGCAGAGCCGTAGCCCGGCTCAGCAATTGCGAACATCCAGGGATTCCTCCCACCCTAAAGGGGCCAGGACCAAAAGCTCTTGCTGCTCTTCATGTAGCCAGGCAACCCTATTCACAGCCCCACAAACGCTGCCGCTCCCTCTTTCTGCAGCCTCCCAAAGTCCAATACAACCTCTCTTCCTGGCCTGCAGATTACAGTCGGATCCTGGCTCAGCAATGGCGGACGTCCAGGGATTTCTCCCACCCCAAAGGGGCCAGGACTAAAAGCTCTTGCTGCTCTTCAAGTAGCCACGCAAGTCCATTCACAGACCCACAAAAACTGCAGCTCCTTCTTTCTGCAGCCACCCAGTGTCCAATATAATCTTCTCAGCCAGGGCTGCTGAGCAGAGCCAGAGCGCGGCTCAGCAATTGCGAACGTCCAGGGATTCCTCCCACCCTAAAGGGGCCAGGACCAAAAGCTCTTGCTGCTCTTCAAGTATCCACGCAACCCCATTCACAGACCCACAAACGCTGCCGCTCCCTCTTTCTCCAGCCTCCCAAAGTCCAATACAACCTCTCTGCCTGGGCTGCAGATTACAGTCGCATACTAGCTCAGTAATGGCGGACGTCCAGGGATTCCTCCCACCCCAAAGGGGCCAGGACCAAAAGCTCTTGCTGCTCTTCAAGTAGCCAGGCAACCCCATTCACAGACCCACAAATGCTGCCGCTCCGTCTTTCTCCAGCCTCCCAAACTCCAATAAAATCTCTCTGCCTGGTCTGCTGAGCAGAGCCAGAACCCGGCTCAGCGATTGCGAACGTCCAGGGATTCCTCCCACCCCAAAGGGGCCAGGACCAAAAGCTCTTGCTGCTCTTCAAGTAGCCACGCAACCCCATTCACAAACCCACAAATGCTGCTGCTCCCTCTTTCTGCAGCCTCCCAAAGTCCAATACAACCTTTCTGCCTGGTCTGCTGAGCAGAGCCGTAGTCCGGCTCAGCAATTGCGAACATCCAGGGATTCCTCCCACCCCAAAGGGTCAGGACCAAAAGCTCTTGCTGCTCTTCATGTAGCCAGGCAACCCCATTCACAGCCCCACAAACGCTGCCGCTCCCTCTTTCTGCAGCCTCCCAAAGTCCAATACAACCTCTCTGCCTAGCCTGCAGATTACAGTCGGATCCTGGCTCAGCAATGGCGGACATCCAGGGATTCCTCCCACCCCAAAGGGGCCAGGACCAAAAGCTCTTGCTGCTCTTCAAGTAGCCACGCAACCCCATTCACAGCCCCACAAACGCTGCCGCTCCCTCTTTCTCCAGCCTCCCAAAGTCCAATAAAATCTCTCTGCCTGGTCTGCTGAGCAGAGCCAAAACCCGGCTCAGCAATTGCGAACGTCCAGGGACTCCTCCCACCCCAAAGGGGCCAGGACCAAAAGCTCTTGCTGCTCTTCAAGTAGCCACGCAACCCCATTCACAGACCCACAAACGCTGCCGCTCCCTCTTTCTCCAGCCTCCAAAAGTCCAATAAAATCTCTCTGCCTGGTCTGCTGCGCAGAGCCGTGCCCCAGCTCAGCAACTGCGAACATCCAGGGATTCCTCCCACCCCAAAGGGGCCAGGACCAAAAGCTCTTGCTGCTCTTCAAGTATCCACGCAACCCCATTCACAGCCCCACAAACGCTGCCGCTCCCTCTTTCTGCAGCCTCCCAAAGTCCAATACAACCTCTCTGCCTGGGCTGCTGAGCAGAGCCGTAGACCGGCTCAGCACTTGCGAACATCCAGGGATTCCTCCCACCCCACAGGGGCCAGGACCAAAAGCTCTTGCTGCTCTTCAAGTAGCCACACAACCCCATTCACAGACCCACAAACGCTGCCGCTCCCTCTTTCTGCAGCCTCCCAAAGTCCAATACAACCTCTCTGCCTGGCCTGCAGATTACAGCCGGAGCCCAGATAAGCAATCACGAACGTCCAGGGATTCCTCCCACCCCAAAGGGGCCAGGACCAAAAGCTCTTGCTGCTCTTCAAGTAGCCACGCAACCCCATTCACAGACCCACAAACGCTGCCGCTCCCTCTTTCTCCAGCCTCCCAAAGTCCAATACAACCTCTCTTCCTGGCCTGCAGATTACAGTCGGATCCTAGCTCAGCAATGGCGGACGTCCAGGGATTTCTCCCACCCCAAAGGGGCCAGGACTAAAAGCTCTTGCTGCTCTTCAAGTAGCCACGCAACCCCATTCACAGACCCACAAACGCTGCCGCTCCCTCTTTCTGCAGCCTCCCAAAGTCCAATACAACCTCTTTGCCTCGCCTGCAGATTACAGTCGGATCCTGGCTCAGCAATGGCGGACGTCCAGGGATTCCTCCCACCCCAAAGGGGCCAGGACCAAAAGATCTTGCTGCTCTTCAAGTAGCCACGCAACCCCATTCACAGCCCCACAAACGCTGCCGCTCCCTCTTTCTGCAGCCTCTAAAAGTCCAATAGAATCTCTCTGCCTGGGCTGCTGAGCAGAGCCGGAGCCTGGTTCAGCAATTGCGAACGTCCAGGGATTCCTCCCACCCTAAAGGGGCCAGGACCAAAAGCTCTTGCTGCTCTTCATGTAGCCAGGCAACCCTATTCACAGCCCCACAAACGCTGCCGCTCCCTCTTTCTGCAGCCTCCCAAAGTCCAATACAACCTCTCTGCCTGGCCTGCAGATTTCAGCCGGAGCCGGGATCAGCAATGGCGGACGTCCAGGGATTCCTCCCACCCCAAAGGGGCCAGGACCAAAAGCTCTTGCTGCTCTTCAAGTAGCCAGGCAACCCCACTCACAGCCCCACAAACGCTGCCGCTCCCTCTTTCTCCAGCCTCCCAAAGTCCAATAAAACCTCTCTGCCTGGGCTGCTGAGCAGAGCCGTAGCCCGTCTCAGCAATTGCGAATGTCCAGGGACTCCTCCCACCCCAAAGGGGCCAGGACCAAAAGCTCTTGCTGCTCTTCAAGTATCCACGCAACCCCATTCACAGACCCACAAACGCTGCCGCTCCCTCTTTCTCCAGCCTCCCAAAGTCCAATACAACCTCTCTGCCTCGCCTGCAGATTACAGTCGGATCCTGGCTCAGCAATGGTGGACGTCCAGGGATTCCTCCCACCCCAAAGGGGCCAGGACCAAAAGCTCTTGCTGCTCTTCAAGTAGCCACGCAACCCCATTCACAGACCCACAAACGCTGCCGCTCCCTCTTTCTGCAGCCTCCCAAAGTCCAATACAACCTCTTATCCTGGACTGCATAGTAGATCCGGATCCTGCCTCAGCAATGGCGGACGTCCAGGGATTCCTCCCACCCCAAAGGGGCCAGGACTAAAAGCTCTTGCTGCTCTTCATGTAGCCAGGCAACCCTATTCACAGCCCCACAAACGCTGCCGCTCCCTCTTTCTGCAGCCTCCCAAAGTCCAATACAACCTCTCTGCCTGGGCTGCTGAGCAGAGCCAGAGCGCTGCTCAGCAATTGCGAATGTCCAGAGATTCCTCCCACCCCAAAGGGGCCAGGACCAAAAGCTCTTGCTGCTCTTCAAGTAGCCACGCAACCCCATTCACAGACCCACAAATGCTGCCGCTCCCTCTTTCTGCAGCCTCCCAAAGTCCAATACAACCTCTCTTCCTGGCCTGCAGATTACAGTCGGATCCTGGCTCAGCAATGGCGGACGTCCAGGGATTTCTCCCGCCCCAAAGGGGCAAGGACTAAAAGCTCTTGCTGCTCTTCAAGTAGCCACGCAACCCCATTCCCAGACCCACAAACGCTGCCGCTCCCTCTTTCTCCAGCCTCCCTAAGTCCAATACAAACTCTCTTCCTGGCCTGCAGATTACAGTCGGATCCTAGCTCAGCAATGGCGGACGTCCAGGGATTTCTCCCACCCCAAAGGGGCCAGGACTAAAAGCTCTTGCTGCTCTTCAAGTAGCCACGCAACCCCATTCACAGACCCCCAAATGCTGCCGCTCCCTCTTTCTGCAGCCTCCCAAAGTCCAATACAACCTCTCTGCCTGGGCTGCTGAGCAGAGCCAGAGCGCGGCTCAGCAATTGCGAATGTCCAGAGATTCCTCCCACCCCAAAGGGGCCAGGACCAAAAGCTCTTGCTGCTCTTCAAGTAGCCAGGCAACCCCATTCACAGACCCACAAACGCTGCCGCTCCCTCTTTCTGCAGCCTCCCAAAGTCCAATACAACCTCTCTGCCTGGGCTGCTGAGCAGAGCCGTAGTCCGGCTCAGCAATTGCGAACATCCAGGGATTCCTCCCACCCCAAAGGGTCAGGACCAAAAGCTCTTGCTGCTCTTCATGTAGCCAGGCAACCCCATTCACAGCCCCACAAACGCTGCCGCTCCCTCTTTCTGCAGCCTTCCAAAGTCCAATACAACCTCTCTGCCTCGCCTGCAGATTACAGTCAGATCCTGGCTCAGCAATGGCGGACGTCCAGGGATTCCTCCCACCCCAAAGGGGCCAGGACCAAAAGATCTTGCTGCTCTTCCAGTATCCACGCAACCCCATTCACAGACCCACAAACGCTGCCGCTCCCTCTTTCTGCAGCCTCCCAAAGTCCAAGACAACCTCTCTGCCTCGCCTGCAGATTACAGTCGGATCCTGGCTCAGCAACGGCGGAGGTCCAGGGATTTCTCCCGCCCAAAAGGGGCCAGGACTAAAAGCTCTTGCTGCTCTTCAAGTAGCCAGGCAACCCCACTCACAGCCCCACAAACGCTGCCGCTCCCTCTTTCTGCAGCCTCCCAAACTCCAATACAACCTCTCTGCCTGGGCTGCTGAGCACAGCCGTAGACCGGCTCAGCAATTGCGAACATCCAGGGATTCCTCCCACCCCAAAGGGGCCAGGACCAAAAGCTCTTCCTGCGCCTCCTGTACCCACACAAACCAATTCACAGAGCCACAAATGCTGATGCTCCCTCTTTCTGCAGCCTCCCAAAGTCCAATACAACCTCTCTGCCTCGCCTGCAGATTACAGTCGGATCCTGGCTCAGCAATTGCGAACGTCCAGGGATTTCTCCCACCCCAAAGGTGCCAGGACTAAAAGCTCTTGCTGCTCTTCAAGTATCCACGCAACCCCATTCACATACCCACAAAGGCTGCTGCTCCCTCTTTCTGTAGCCTCCCAAAGTCCAATACAATCTCTCTGCCTGGGCTGCTGAGCAGAGCCGGAGCCTGGTTCAGCAATTGCGAACGTCCAGGGATTCCTCCCACCCTAAAGGGGCCAGGACCAAAAGCTCTTGCTGCTCTTCATGTAGCCAGGCAACCCTATTCACAGCCCCACAAACGCTGCCGCTCCCTCTTTCTGCAGCCTCCCAAAGTCCAATACAACCTCGCTTCCTGGCATGCAGATTACAGTCGGATCCTGGCTCAGCAATGGCGGACGTCCAGGGATTCCTCCCACCCCAAAGGGGCCAGGACCAAAAGATCTTGCTGCTCTTCAAGTAGCCACGCAACCCCATTCACAGACCCACAAACGCTGCCGCTCCCTCTTTCTGCAGCCTCCCAAAGTCCAATACAACCTCTCTGCCTGGGCTGCTGAGCAGAGCCGTAGCCCGGCTCAGCAATTGCGAATGTCCAGGGACTCCTCCCACCCCAAAGGGGCCAGGACCAAAAGCTCTTGCTGCTCTTCAAGTAGCCAAGCAACCCATTCACAGCCCCACAAACGCTGCCGCTCCCTCTTTCTCCAGCCTCCCAAAGTCCAATACAACCTCTCTGCCTCGCCTGCAGATTACAGTCGGATCCTGGCTCAGCAATGGCGGACGTCCAGGGATTCCTCCCACCCCAAAGGGGCCAGGACCAAAAGCTCTTGCTGCTCTTCAAGTAGCCACGCAACCCCATTCACAAACCCACAAATGCTGCTGCTCCCTCTTTCTGCAGCCTCCCAATGTCCAATACAACCTCTCTGCCTGGGATGCTGAGCAGAGCCAGAGCGCAGCTCAACAATTGCGAATATCCAGGGATTCCTCCCACCCCAAAGGGGCCAGGACCAAAAGCTCTTGCTGCTCTTCAAGTAGCCACGCAACCCCATTCACAGCCCCACAAACGCTGCCGCTCCCTCTTTCTGCAGCCTCCCAAAGTCCAATACAACCTCTCTTCCTGGCCTGCAGATTACAGTCGGATCCTGGCTCAGCAATGGCGGACGTCCAGGGATTTCTCCCACCCCAAAGGGGCCAGGACTAAAACCTCTTGCTGCTCTTCAAGTAGCCACGCAACCCCATTCACAGACGCACAAGCGCTGGCCCTCCCACTTTCTGCAGCATCCCAAAGTCCAATACAACCTCTCTGCCTGGGCTGCTGAGCAGAGCCGTAGACCGGCTCAGCAATTGCGAACATGCAGGGATTCCTCCCACCCCAAAGGGGCCAGGACCAAAAGCTCTTACTGCGCCTCCTGTACCCACACAAACCAATTCACAGAGCCACAAATGCTGATGCTCCCTCTTTCTGCAGCCTCCCAAAGTCCAATACAACCTCTCTGCCTAGCCTGCAGATTACAGTCGGATCCTGGCTCAGCAATTTCAAACGTCCAGGGATTCCTCCCACCCCAAAGGGGCCAGGACCAAAAGCTCTTGCTGCTCTTCCAGTATCCACGCAACCCCATTCACAGACCCACAAACGCTGCCGCTCCCTCTTTCTCCAGCCTCCCAAAGTCCAATACAACCTCTCTGCCTGGCCTGCAGATTACAGTCGGATCCTAGCTCAGCAATGGCGGACGTCCAGGGATTTCTCCCGCCCCAAAGGGGCTAGGACTAAAAGCTCTTGCTGCTCTTCAAGTAGCCACGCAACCCCATTCACAGACCCACAAACGATGCCGCTCCCTCTTTCTCCAGCCTCCCAAAGTCCAATAGAATCTCTCGTCCTGGGCTTCTGATCAGAGCTGGAGCCCAGCTAAGCAATTGCGAATATCCAGGGATTCCTCCCACCCCAACGGGGCCAGGACCAAAAGCTCTTGCTGCTCTTCAAGTAGCCAGGCAACCCCATTCACAGACCCACAAACGCTAGCGCTCCCTCTTTCTGCAGCCTCCAAAAGTCCAATACAACCTCTCTTCCTGGCCTGCAGATTACAGTCAGATCCTGGCTCAGCAATGGTGGACGTCCAGGGATTCTTCCCACCCCAAAGGGGCCAGCACCAAAAGCTCTTGCTGCTCTTCCAGTATCCACACAACCCCATTCACAGCCCCACAAACGCTGCTGCTCCCTCTTTCTGCAGCCTCCCAAACTCCAATAAAATCTCTCTGCCTGGTCTGCTGAGCAGAGCCAGAACCCGGCTCAGCAATTGCGAACGTCCAGGGATTCCTCCCACCCCAAAGGGGCCAGGACCAAAAGATCTTGCTGCTCTTCAAGTAGCCACGCAACCCCATTCACAGACCCACAAACGCTGCCGCTCCCTCTTTCTGCAGCCTCCCAAAGTCCAATACAACCTCTCTGCCTCGCCTGCAGATTACAGTCGGATCCTGGCTCAGCAATGGCAGACGTCCAGGGATTCCTCCCACCCCAAAGGGGCCAGGGCTAAAAGCTCTTGCTGCTCTTCAAGTACCCACGCAACCCCATTCACAAACCCACAAATGCTGCTGCTCCCTCTTTCTGCAGCCTCCCAATGTCCAATACAACCTCTATGCCTGGGCTGCTGATCAGAGCCGTAGACCGGCTCAGCAATTGCGAACATCCAGGGATTCCTCCCACCCCAAAGGGGCCAGGACCAAAAGCTCTTGCTGCTCTTCAAGTAGCCAGGCAACCACATTCACAGCCCCACAAACGCTGCCGCTCCCTCTTTCTGCAGCCTCCCAAAGTCCAATACAACCTCTTTGCCTGGCCTGCAGATTACAGCCGGAGCCGGGCTCAGCAATGGCGGACGTCCAGGGATTCCTCCCACCCCAAAGGGGCCAGGACCAAAAGCTCTTGCTGCTCTTCCAGTATCCACGCAACCCCATTCACAGACCCACAAACGCTGCCGCTCCCTCTTTCTGCAGCCTCCCAAAGTCCAATACAACCTCTCTGCCTGGGCTGCTGAGCAGAGCCAGAGCGCGGCTCAGCAATTGCGAATGTCCAGAGATTCCTCCCACCCCAAAGGGGCCAGGACCAAAAGCTCTTGCTGCTCTTCAAGTAGCCACGCAACCCCATTCACAGACCCACAAACGCTGCCGCTCCCTCTTTCTGCAGCCTCCCAAAGTCCAATACAACCTCTCTGCCTGGCCTGCAGATTACAGTCGGATCCTGGCTCAGCAATTGCGAACATCCAGGGATTCCTCCCACCCCAAAGGGGCCAGGACCAAAAGCTCTTGCTGCTCTTCAAGTAGCCACGCAACCCCATTCACAGACCCACAAACGCTGCCGCTCCCTCTTTCTCCAGCCTCCCAAAGTCCAATACAACCTCTTATCCTGGACTGCAGAGTAGATCCGGATCCTGGCTCAGCAATGGCGGAAGTCCATGGATTCCTCCTACCCCAAAGGGGCCAGGACCAAAAGCTCTTCCTGCTCTTCAAGTAGCCACGCAACCCTATTCACAGACCCACAAACGCTGCCGCTCCCTCTTTCTGCAGCCTCCCAAAGTCCAATACAACTTCTCTGCCTGGGCTGCTGAGCAGAGCCAGAGCGCGGCTCAGCGATTGCGAATGTCCAGAGATTCCTCCCACCCCAAAGGGGCCAGGACCAAAAGATCTTGCTGCTCTTCAAGTAGCCACGCAACCCCATTCACAGACCCACAAACGCTGCCGCTCCCTCTTTCTGCAGCCTCCCAAAGTCCAATACAACCTCTCTGCCTGGGCTGCTGAGCAGAGCCGTAGCCCGGCTCAGCAATGGTGGACGTCCAGGAATTCCTCCCACCCCAAAGGGGCCAGGACCAAAAGCTCTTGCTGCTCTTCAAGTAGCCACGCAACCCCATTCACAGCCCCACAAACGCTGCCGCTCCCTCTTTCTGCAGCCTCCCAAAGTCCAATACAACCTCTCTGCCTGGCCTGCAGATTACAGCCGGAGCTGGGCTCAGCAATGGCGGACGTCCAGGGATTTCTCCCACCCCAAAGGGGCCAGGACTAAAAGCTCTTGCTGCTCTTCAAGTATCCACGCAACCCAATTCACAGACCCACAAACGCTGCTGCTCCCTCTTTCTGCAGCCTCCCAAAGTCCAATACAACCTCTCTGCCTGGGGTGCTGATCAGAGCTGGAGCCCAGCTCAGCAATTGCGAATGTCCAGGGATTCCTCCCACCCCAAAGGGGCCAGGACCAAAAGCTCTTGCTGCTCTTCCAGTATCCTCGCAACCCCATTCACAGACGCACAAAGGCTGCCGCTCCCTCTTTCTGCAGCATCCCAAAGTCCAATACAACCTCTCTGCCTGGGCTGCTGAGCAGAGCCGTAGCCCGGCTCAGCAATTGTGAATGTCCAGGGATTCCTCCCACCCCAAAGGGGCCAGGACCAAAAGATCTTGCTGCTCTTCAAGTAGCCACGCAACCCCATTCACAGACCCACAAACGCTGCTGCTCCCTCTTTCTGCAGCCTCCCAAAGTCCAATACAACCTCTCTGCCTGGGCTGCTGAGCAGAGCCGGAGCCCAGCTCAGCAATTGTGAACGTCCAGGGATTCCTCCCACCCCAAAGGGGCCAGGACCAAAAGCTCTTGCTGCTCTTCAAGTAGCCAGGCAACCCCATTCACAGCCCCACAAACGCTGCCGCTCCCTCTTTCTGCAGCCTCCCAAAGTCCAATACAACCTCTCTGCCTGGCCTGCAGATTACAGCCGGAGCTGGGCTCAGCAATGGCGGACGTCCAGGGATTTCTCCCACCCCAAAGGGGCCAGGACTAAAAGCTCTTGCTGCTCTTCAAGTATCCACGCAACCCAATTCACAGACCCACAAACGCTGCTGCTCCCTCTTTCTGCAGCCTCCCAAAGTCCAATACAACCTCTCTGCCTGGGCTGCTGATCAGAGCTGGAGCCAAGCTCAGCAATTGCGAATGTCCAGGGATTCCTCCCACCCCAACGGGGCCAGGAACAAAAGCTCTTGCTGCTCTTCAAGTAGCCACGCAACCCCATTCACAGACCCAAAAATACAGGCGCTCCCTCTTTCTCCAGCCTCCCAAAGTCCAATACAACCTCTCTGCCTGGCCTGCAGATTACAGCCGGAGCTGGGCTCAGCAATGGCGGACGTCCAGGGATTCCTCCCACCCCAAAGGGGCCAGGACTAAAAGCTCTTGCTGCTCTTCCAGTATCCACGCAACCCCATTCACAGCCCCACAAAAGCTGCCGCTCCCTCTTTCTGCAGCCTCCCAAACTCCAATAAAATCTCTCTGCCTGGGCTGCTGAGCAGAGCCGTAGCCCGGCTCAGCAATTGCGAACATCCAGGGATTCCTCCCACCCCAAAGGGGCCATGACCAAAAGCTCTTGCTGCTCTTCAAGTAGCCAAGCAACCCATTCACAGCCCCACAAACGCTGCCGCTCCCTCTTTCTCCAGCCTCCTAAAGTCCAATACAACCTCTCTGCCTCGCCTGCAGATTACAGTCGTATCCTGGCTCAGCAATTGCGAACGTCCAGGGATTCCTCCCACCCCAAAGGTGCCAGCACTAAAAGCTCTTGCTGCTCTTCAAGTAGCCAGGCAACCCCATTCACATACCCACAAATGCTGCCGCTCCTTCTTTCTGAAGCCTCTAAAAGTCCAATACAACCTCTCTTCCTGGCCTGCAGATTACAGTCGGATCCTGGCTCAGCAATGGCGGACGTCCAGGGATTCCTCCCACCCCAAAGGGGCCAGGACCAAAAGCTCTTGCTGCTCTTCAAGTATCCACGCAACCCCATTCACAGACCAAAAAACGCTGCCGCTCCCTCTTTCTGCAGCCTCCCAAAGTCCAATACAACCTCTCTGCCTGGGCTGTTGAGCAGAGCTGGAGCCGTGTTCACCAATTGCGAACGTCCAGGGATTCCTCCCACCCCAAAGGGGCCAGGACCAAAAGCTCTTGCTGCTCTTCAAGTAGCCAGGCAACCCCATTCACAGCCCCACAAACGCTGCCGCTCCCTCTTTCTGCAGCCTCCCAAAGTCCAATACAACCTCTCTGCCTGGCCTGCAGATTACAGCCGGAGCTGGGCTCAGCAATGGCGGACGTCCAGGGATTTCTCCCACCCCAAAGGGGCCAGGACTAAAAGCTCTTGCTGCTCTTCAAGTAGCCACGCAACCCAATTCACAGACCCACAAACGCTGCTGCTCCCTCTTTCTGCAGCCTCCCAAAGTCCAATACAACCTCTCTGCCTGGGCTGCTGATCAGAGCTGGAGCCAAGCTCAGCAATTGCGAATGTCCAGGGATTCCTCCCACCCCAACGGGGCCAGGAACAAAAGCTCTTGCTGCTCTTCAAGTAGCCAGGCAACCCCATTCACAGACCCAAAAATACAGGCGCTCCCTCTTTCTCCAGCCTCCCAAAGTCCAATACAACCTCTCTGCCTGGGCTGCAGATTACAGTCGGATCCTGGCTCAGCAATGGCGGACGTCCAGGGATTCCTCCCACCCCAAAGGGGCCAGGACTAAAAGCTCTTGCTGCTCTTCCAGTATCCACGCAACCCCATTCACAGCCCCACAAAAGCTGCCGCTCCCTCTTTCTGCAGCCTCCCAAACTCCAATAAAATCTCTCTGCCTGGGCTGCTGAGCAGAGCCGTAGCCCGGCTCAGCAATTGCGAATGTCCAGGGATTCCTCCCACCCCAAAGGTGCCAGGACCAAAAGCTCTTGCTGCTCTTCAAGTAGCCAAGCAACCCATTCACAGCCCCACAAACGCTGCCGCTCCCTCTTTCTCCAGCCTCCTAAAGTCCAATACAACCTCTCTGCCTCGCCTGCAGATTACAGTCGTATCCTGGCTCAGCAATTGCGAACGTCCAGGGATTCTTCCCACCCCAAAGGGGCCAGGACTAAAAGCTCTTGCTGCTCTTCAAGTAGCCAGGCAACCCCATTTACATACCCACAAATGCTGCCGCTCCTTCTTTCTGAAGCCTCTAAAAGTCCAATACAACCTCTCTTCCTGGCCTGCAGATTACAGTCGGATCCTGGCTCAGCAATGGCGGACGTCCAGGGATTCCTCCCACCCCAAAGGGGCCAGGACCAAAAGCTCTTGCTGCTCTTCAAGTATCCACGCAACCCCATTCACAGACCAAAAAACGCTGCCGCTCCCTCTTTCTGCAGCCTCCCAAAGTCCAATACAACCTCTCTGCCTGGGCTGTTGAGCAGAGCTGGAGCCGTGTTCACCAATTGCGACTGTCCAGGGATTCCTCCCACCCCAAAGGGGCCAGGACCAAAAGCTCTTGCTGCTTCTCAAGTATCCACGCAACCCCATTCACAGACCCACAAACACTGCAGCTCCTTCTTTCTGCAGCCACCCAGTGTCCAATAAAATCTTCTCAGCCTGGGCTTCTGAGCAGAGCCAGAGCGCAGCTCAGCAATTGCGAACGTCCAGGGATTCCTCCCACCCTAAAGGGGCCAGGACCTAAATTCTTGCTGCTCTTCAAGAACCCACACAACCCCATTCACAGCCCCACAAAGCTAGCGCTCCCTCTTTCTGCAGCCTCCCAAAGTCCAATACAACCTCTCTGCCTGGGCTGCTGATACAGACGGTGCCCTTCTCAGCAATTGCAAACATCGAGGGATTCTTCCCACCCCAAAGGGGCCAGGACCAAAAGCTCTTGCTGCTTCTCAAGTATCCACGCAACCGCATTCACAGCCCCACAAACACTGCAGCTCCTTCTTTCTGCAGCCACCCAGTGTCCAATAAAATCTTCTCAGCCTGGGCTGCTGAGTAGAGCCGGTGCCCAGATCAGCAATTGCGAACGTCCAGGGATTCCTCCCACCACAAAGGGGCCAGGACCAAAAGCTCTTGCTGCTCTTCAAGTAGCCACACAACCCCATTCACAGACGCACTAACGCTGCTGCTCCCTCTTTCTGCAGCCTCCCAAAGTCCAATACAACCTCTCTGCCTGGGCTGCTGATACAGAAGGTGCCCGTCTCAGCAATTGCGAATGTCCAGGGATTCCTCCCACCCCAAAGGGGCCAGGACCAAAAGCTCTTGCTGCTCTTCAAGTACCCACGCAACCCCATTCACAGACCCACAAACGATGCCGCTCCCTCTTTCTGCAGCCACCTAGTGTCCAATAAAATCTTCTCAGCCTGGGCTGCTGAGTAGACCCATAGCCCGGCTCAGCAATTGCAAATGTCCAGGGATTCCTCCCACCCCAAAGGGGCCAGGACCAAAAGCTCTTGCTGCTCTTCAAGTAGCCACGCAACCCCACTCACAGCCCCACAAACACTGCTGCTCCCTCTTTCTGCAGCCTCCCAAACTCCAATAAAATCTCTCTGCCTGGTCGGCTGAGCAGAGCCGTACCCCGGCTAAGCAATTGCGAACATCCAGGGATTCCTCCCACCCCAAAGGGTCAGGACCAAAAGCTCTTGCTGCTCTTCAAGTAGCCAGGCAACCCCATTCACAGCCCCACAAACGCTGCCGCTCCCTCTTTCTGCAGCCTCCCAAAGTCCAATACAACCTCTCTGCCTGGGCTGCTGAGTACAGCCGGAGCCCAGCTCAGCAATTGCGAATATCCAGGGATTCCTCCCACCCCAAAGGGTCAGGACCAAAAGCTCTTGCTGCTCTTCATGTAGCCAGGCAACCCTATTTACAGCCCCACAAACGCTGGCGCTCCCTCTTTCTGCAGCCTCCCGAAGTCCAATACAACCTCTCTTCCTAGCCTGCAGATTACAGTCAGATCCTGGCTCAGCAATGGCGGACGTCCAGGGATTCCTCCCACCCCAAAGGGGCCAGGACCAAAAGCTCTTGCTGCTCTTCAAGTAGCCACGCAACCCCATTCACAGCCCCACAAACACTGCAGCTCCTTCTTTCTGCAGCCACCCAGTGTCCAATAAAATCTTCTCAGCCAGCGCTGCTGAGCAGAGCCAGAGCGCGGCTCAGCAATTGCGAATGTCCAGGGACTCCTCCCACCCCAAAGGGGCCAGGACCAAAAGCTCTTGCTGCTCTTCAAGTAGCCAGGCAACCCATTCACAGCCCCACAAACGCTGCCGCTCCCTCTTTCTGCAGCCTCCCAAACTCCAATACAACCTCATTCCTGGGCTGCTGAGCAGAGCCAGAGCGCGGCTCAGCAATTGCGAATGTCCAGGGACTCCTCCCACCCCAAAGGGGCCAGGACCAAAAGCTCTTGCTGCTCTTCAAGTAGCCAAGCAACCCCATTCACCGCCCCACAAACGCTGCCACTCCCTCTTTCTGCAGCCTCCCGAAGTCCAATACAACCTCTCTGCCTGGGCTGCAGATTACAGTCGGATCCTGGCTCAGCAATTTCAAACATCCAGGGATTCCTCCCACCCCAAAGGTGCCAGGACCAAAAGCTCTTGCTGCTCTTCAAGTAGCCACACAACCGCATTAACAGCCCCACAAGCGCTGCCGCTCCCTCTTTCTGCAGCCTCCCAAAGTCCAATACAACCTCTCTGCCTGGGCTGCTGAGCAGAGCCGTAGCCCGGCTCAGCAATTGCAAAAGTCCAGGGATTCCTCCCACCCTAAAGGGGCCAGGACCAAAAGCTCTTGCTGCTCTTCAAGTAGCCACGCAACCCCATTCACAGCCCCACAAACGCTGCCGCTCCCACTTTGCCAGCCTCCCAAAGTCCAATACAACCTCTCTGCCTCGCCTGCAGATTACAGTCAGATCCTGGCTCAGCAATTGCGAACGTCCAGGGATTTCTCCCACCCCAAAGGAGCCAGGACTAAAAGCTCTTGCTGCTCTTCAAGTAGCCACGCAACCCCATTCACAGACCCACAAACGCTGCCGCTCCCTCTTTCTCCAGCCTCCCAAAGTCCAATACAACCTCTCTGCCTGGGCTGCTGAGCAGAGCCCAAGCCCGGCTCTGCAATTGCGAATGTCCAGGGATTCCTATCACCCCAAAGAGGCCAGGACCAAAAGCTCTTGATGCTCTTCAATTAGCCACGCAACCCCATTCACAGACCCACAAACGCTGCCGCTCCCTCTTTCTCCAGCCTCCCAAAGTCCAATACAACCTCTCTTCCTGGCCTGCAGATTACAGCCGGAGCCCAGCTCAGCAATGGCGGACGTCCAGGGATTCCTCCCACCCCAAAGGGGCCAGGACCAAAAGCTCTTGCTGCTCTTCAAGTAGCCACGCAACCCCATTCACATCCTCACAAACGCTGCCGCTCCCTCTTTCTGCAGCATCCCAAAGTCCAATACAACCTCTCTGCCTGGCCTGCAGATTACAGCCGGAGCTGGGCTCAGCAATGGCGGACGTCCAGGGATTCCTCCCACCCCAAAGGGGCCAGGACCAAAAGCTCTTGCTGCTCTTCAAGTACCCACGCAACCCCATTCACAGACGCACAAACGCTGCCGCTCCCTCTTTCTCCAGCCTCCCAAACTCCAATACAACCTCTCTGCCTGGGCTGCTGAGCAGAGCCCGAGCCCGGCTCAGCAATGGCGGACGTCCAGGGATTCCTCCCACCCCAAAGGGGCCAGGACCAAAAGCTCTTGCTGCTCTTCAAGTAGCCAGGCAACCCCACTCACAGCCCCACAAACGCTGCCGCTCCCTCTTTCTCCAGCCTCCCAAAGTCCAATAAAACCTCTCTGCCTGGGCTGCTGAGTACAGCCGGAGCCCGGTGCAGCAATTGCGAACGTCCAGGGATTCCTCCCACACCAAAGGGGCCAGCACAAACACCTCTTGCTGCTCTTCAAGTATCCACGCAACCCCATTCGCAGATGCACAAACGCTGCCGCTCCCTCTTTCTCCAGCCTCCCAAAGTCCAATACAACCTCTCTGCCTGGGCTTCTGAGCAGAGCCGGAGCCAGGCTCAGCAATTGCGAACGTCCAGGGATTCCTCCCACCCCAAAGGGGCCAGGACCAAAAGCTCTTGCTGCTCTTCAAGGAGCCACGCAACCCCATTCACAGCCCCACAAACGCTGCCGCTCCCTCTTTCTGCAGCCTCCCAAAGTCCAATACAACCTCTCTGCCTGGGCTGCTGAGCAGAGCCCGAGCCCGGCTCAGCAATTGCGAACGTCCAGGGATTCCTCCCACCCCAAAGGGGCCAGGACCAAAAGCTCTTGCTGCTCTTCAAGTAGCCACGCAACCCCATTCACAGACCCACAAACGCTGCCGATCCCTCTTTCTCCAGCCTTCCAAAGTCCAATACAACCTCTCTGCCTGGGCACCTGAGCAAAGCAAGATCCTGGCTCAGCAATTGCGAATGTCCAGGGATTCCTCCCACCCCAACGGGGCCAGGACCAAAAGCTCTTGCTGCTCTTCAAGTATCCACGCAACCCCATTCACAGCCCCACAAACGCTGCCGCTCCCTCTTTGCCAGCCTCCCAAAGTCCAATACAACCTCTCTGCCTGGCCTGCAGATTACAGTCAGATCCTGGCTCAGCAATTGCGAACGTCCAGGGATTTCTCCCACCCCAAAGGAGCCAGGACTAAAAGCTCTTGCTGCTCTTCAAGTACCCACGCAACCCCATTCACAGCCCCACAAACGCTGCAGCTCCCTCTTTCTCCAGCCTCCCAAACTCCAATAGAACCAATCTGCCTGGGCTGCTGAGTAGAGCCGGAGCCGGGCTCAGCAATTGCGAACATCCAGGGATTCCTCCCACCCCAAAGAGGCCAGGACCAAAAGCTCTTGCTGCTCTTCAAGTAGCCAGGCAACCCCATTCACAGCCCCACAAAGGCTGCCGCTCCCTCTTTCTGCAGCCTCCCAAAGTCCAATACAACCTCTCTGCCTCGCCTGCAGATTACAGTCGGGTCCTGGCTCAGCAATTGCGAATATCCAGGGATTCCTCCCACCCAAAAGGGTCAGGACCAAAAGCTCTTGCTGCTCCTCAAGTATCCACGCAACCCCATTCACAGCCCCACAAACGCTGCCGCTCCCTCTTTCTGCAGCCTCCCAAACTCCAATACAATCTCTCTGCCTGGGCTGCTGAGCAGAGCCGTAGCCCGGCTCAGCAATTGCGAACATCCAGGGATTCCTCCCACCCCAAAGGGGCCAGGACCAAAAGCTCTTGCTGCTCTTCAAGTAGCCAAGCAACCCATTCACAGCCCCACAAACGCTGCCGCTCCCTCTTTCTCCAGCCTCCTAAAGTCCAATACAACCTCTATGCGTCGCCTGCAGATTACAGTCGTATCCTGGCTCAGCAATTGCGAACGTCCAGGGATTTCTCCCACCCCAAAGGTGCCAGCACTAAAAGCTCTTGCTGCTCTTCAAGTATTCATGCAACCCCATTCACAGCCCCACAAATGCTGCCGCTCCCTCTTTCTGCAGCCTACCAAAGTCCAATACAACCTCTCTTCCTGGGCTGCAGATTACAGTCGGATCCTGGCTCAGCAATGGCGGACGTCCAGGGATTCCTCCCACCCCAAAGGGGCCAGGACCAAAAGCTCTTGCTGCTCTTCAAGGAGCCACGCAACCCCATTCACAGACCCACAAACGCTGCCGCTCCCTCTTTCTCCAGCCTCCCAAAGTCCAATACAACCTCTCTGCCTGGGCTGTTGAGCAGAGCTGGAGCCGTGTTCACCAATTGCGACTGTCCAGGGATTCCTCCCACCCCAAAGGGGCCAGGACCAAAAGATCTTGCTGCTCTTCCAGTACCCACGCAACCCCATTCACAGACCCACAAACGCTGCCGCTCCCTCTTTCTGCAGCCTCCCAAAGTCCAATACAACCTCTCTGCCTGGGCTGATGAGCAGAGCCGAAGCCAGGCTCAGCAATTGCGAACGTCCAGGGATTCCTCCCACCCCAAATGGGCCAGGACCAAAAGCTCTTGCTGCTTCTCAAGTATCCACGCAACCCCATTCACAGCCCCACAAACACTGCAGCTCCTTCTTTCTGCAGCCACCCAGTGTCCAATAAAATCTTCTCAGCCTGGGCTGCTGAGTAGAGCCAGTGCCCAGATCAGCAATTGAGAACGTCCAGGGATTCCTCCCACCCCAAAGGGGCCAGGACCAAAAGCTCTTGCTGCTCTTCAAGTAGCCACACAACCCCATTCACAGACGCACTAACGCTGCTGCTCCCTCTTTCTGCAGCCTCCCAAACTCCAATACAACCTCTCTGCCTGGGCTGCTGATACAGACGGTGCCCGTCTCAGCAATTGCGAATGTCCAGGGATTCCTCCCACCCCAAAGGGGCCAGGACCAAAAGCTCTTGCTGCTCTTCAAGTAGCCACGCAACCCCATTCACAGACCCACAAAGGCTGCCGCTCCGTCTTTCTGCAGCCACCTAGTGTCCAATAAAATCTTCTCAGCCTGGGCTGCTGAGTAGACCCATAGCCCGGCTCAGCAATTGCGAACATCCAGGGATTCCTCCCACCCCAAAGGGGCCAGCACAAACAGCTCTTGCTGCTCTTCCAGTATCCACGCAACCCCATTCACAGACCCACAAACACTGCCGCTCCCACTTTCTGCAGCCTCCCAAACTCCAATAAAATCTCTCTGCCTGGTCTGCTGAGCAGAGCCGTACCCCGGCTAAGCAATTGCGAACATCCAGGGATTCCTCCCACCCCAAAGGGTCAGGACCAAAAGCTCTTGCTGCTCTTCATGTAGCCAGGCAACCCTATTTACAGCCCCACAAACGCTGGCGCTCCCTCTTTCTGCAGCCTCCCGAAGTCCAATACAACCTCTCTTCCTGGCCTGCAGATTACAGTCAGATCCTGGGTCAGCAATGGCGGACGTCCAGGGATTCCTCCCACCCCAAAGGGGCCAGGACCAAAAGCTCTTGCTGCTCGTCAATTAGCCACGCAACCCCATTCACAGCCCCACAAACACTGCAGCTCCTTCTTTCTGCAGCCACCCAGTGTCCAATAAAATCTTCTCAGCCAGCGCTGCTGAGCAGAGCCAGAGCGCGGCTCAGCAATTGCGAACGTCCAGGGATTCCTCCCACCCCAAAGGGGCCAGGACCAAAAGCTCTTGCTGCTCTTCAAGTAGCCACGCAACCCCATTCACAGCCTCACAAACGCTGCAGCTCCCTCTTTCTCCAGCCTCCCAAAGTCCAATACAACCTCTCTGCCTGGGCTGCTGAGCAGAGCCGTAGCCCGATTCAGCAATTGCGAACATCCAGGGATTCCTCCCACCCCAAAGGGGCCAGGACCAAAAGCTCTTGCTGCGCCTCCTGTACCCACACAAACCAATTCACAGAGCCACAAATGCTGATGCTCCCTCTTTCTGCAGCCTCCCAAAGTCCAATACAACCTCTCTGCCTGGGCTGCTGATACAGCCGGTGCCCGTCTCAGCAATTTCAAAGGTCCAGGGATTCCTCCCACCCCATAGGGGCCAGGACCAAAAGCTCTTGCTGCTCTTCAAGTAGCCAGGCAACCCCATTCACAGCCCCACAAACGCTGCCGCTCCCTCTTTCTGCAGCCTCCCAAAGTCCAATACAACCTCTCTTCCGGGCCTGCAGATTACAGTCGGATCCTAGCTCAGCAATGGTGGACGTCCAGGGATTTTTCCCACCCCAAAGGGGCCAGGACTAAAAGCTCTTGCTGCTCTTCCAGTATCCACGCAACCCCATTCACAGACCCACAAACGCTGCCGCTCCCTCTTTCTGCAGCCTCCCAAAGTCCAATAGAACCTCTCGTCCTGGGCTGCTGATCAGAGCTGGAGCCCAGCTCAGCAATTGCGAATGTCCAGGGATTCCTCCCACCCCAAAGGGGCCAGGACCAAAAGCTCTTGCTGCTCTTCCAGTACCAAGCAACCCCATTCACAGACGCACAAAGGCTGCCGCTCCCTCTTTCTGCAGCATCCAAAACTCCAATACAACCTCACTGCCTGGGCTGCTGGGCAGAGCCAGAGCGCGGCTCAGCAATTGCGAATGTCCAGGGATTCCTCCCACCCCAAAGGGGCCAGGACCAAAAGCTCTTGCTGCTCTTCAAGTAGCCACGCAACCCCATTCACAGACCCAAAAGTACAGGCGCTCCCTCTTTCTGCAGCCTCCCAAAGTCCAATACAACCTCTCTGCTTGGGCTGCTGAGCAGAGCCAGAGCGCAGCTCAACAATTGCGAATGTCCAGGGACTCGTCCCACCCCAAAGGGGCCAGGACCAAAAGCTCTTGCTGCTCTTCAAGTAGCCAGGCAACCCCATTCACAGCCCCACAAACGCTGGCGCTCCCTCTTTCTGCAGCCTCCCAAACTCCAATACAACCTCTCTGCCTCGACTGCAGATTACAGTCGGATCCTGGCTCAGCAATGGCGGACGTCCAGGGATTCCTCCCACCCCAAAGGGGCCAGGACTAAAAGCTCTTGCTGCTCTTCCAGTATCCACGCAACCCCATTCACAGACCCACAAACGCTGCCGCTCCCTCTTTCTGCAGCCTCCCAAACTCCAATAAAATCTCTCTGCCTGGGCTGCTGAGCAGAGCCGTAGCCCGGCTCAGCAATTGCGAACATCCAGGGATTCCTCCCACCCCAAAGGGGCCAGGACCAAAAGCTCTTGCTGCTCTTCAAGTAGCCAAGCAACCCATTCACAGCCCCACAAATGCTGCCGCTCCCTCTTTCTGCAGCCTCCTAAACTCCAATACAACCTCTCTGCCTCGCCTGCAGATTACAGTCGTATCCTGGCTCAGCAATTGCGAACGTCCAGGGATTTCTCCCACCCCAAAGGTGCCAGCACTAAAAGCTCTTGCTGCTCTTCAAGTAGCCACGCAACCCCATTCACATACCCACAAATGCTGCCGCTCCCTCTTTCTGAAGCCTCCCAAAGTCCAATACAACCTCTCTTCCTGGCCTGCAGATTACAGTCGGATCCTGGCTCAGCAATGGCGGACGTCCAGGGATTCCTCCCACCCCAAAGGGGCCAGGACCAAAAGCTCTTGCTGCTCTTCAAGTATCCACGCAACCCCATTCACAGACCCACAAACGCTGCCGCTCCCTCTTTCTGCAGCCTCCCAAAGTCCAATACAACCTCTCTGCCTGGGCTGTTGAGCAGAGCTTGAGCCGTGTTCACCAATTGCGACTGTCCAGGGATTCCTCCCACCCCAAAGGGGCCAGGACCAAAAGATCTTGCTGCTCTTCCAGTACCCACGCAACCCCATTCACAGACCCACAAACGCTGCCGCTCCCTCTTTCTCCAGCCTCCCAAAGTCCAATACCAACTCTGTGCCTGGGCTGATGAGCAGAGCCTTAGCCCGGCTCAGCAATTGCGAACGTCCAGGGATTCCTCCCACCCCAAAGGGGCCAGGACCAAAAGCTCTTGCTGCTTCTCAAGTATCCACGCAACCCCATTCACAGACCCACAAACACTGCAGCTCCTTCTTTCTGCAGCCACCCAGTGTCCAATAAAATCTTCTCAGCCTGCGCTTCTGAGCAGAGCCAGAGCGCAGCTCAGCAATTGCGAACGTCCAGGGATTCCTCCCACCCTAAAGGGGCCAGGACCTAAATTCTTGCTGCTCTTCAAGAACCCACACAACCCCATTCACAGCCCCACAAAGCTAGCGCTCCCTCTTTCTGCAGCCTCCCAAAGTCCAATACAACCTCTCTGCCTGGGCTGCTGATACAGACGGTGCCCTTCTCAGCAATTGCAAACATCGAGGGATTCTTCCCACCCCAAAGGGGCCAGGACCAAAAGCTCTTGCTGCTTCTCAAGTATCCACGCAACCGCATTCACAGCCCCACAAACACTGCAGCTCCTTCTTTCTGCAGCCACCCAGTGTCCAATAAAATCTTCTCAGCCTGGGCTGCTGAGTAGAGCCGGTGCCCAGATCAGCAATTGCGAACGTCCAGGGATTCCTCCCACCACAAAGGGGCCAGGACCAAAAGCTCTTGCTGCTCTTCAAGTAGCCACACAACCCCATTCACAGACGCACTAACGCTGCTGCTCCCTCTTTCTGCAGCCTCCCAAAGTCCAATACAACCTCTCTGCCTGGGCTGCTGATACAGAAGGTGCCCGTCTCAGCAATTGCGAATGTCCAGGGATTCCTCCCACCCCAAAGGGGCCAGGACCAAAAGCTCTTGCTGCTCTTCAAGTACCCACGCAACCCCATTCACAGACCCACAAACGATGCCGCTCCCTCTTTCTGCAGCCACCTAGTGTCCAATAAAATCTTCTCAGCCTGGGCTGCTGAGTAGACCCATAGCCCGGCTCAGCAATTGCAAATGTCCAGGGATTCCTCCCACCCCAAAGGGGCCAGGACCAAAAGCTCTTGCTGCTCTTCAAGTAGCCAGGCAACCCCACTCACAGCCCCACAAACACTGCAGCTCCCTCTTTCTGCAGCCTCCCAAACTCCAATAAAATCTCTCTGCCTGGTCGGCTGAGCAGAGCCGTACCCCGGCTAAGCAATTGCGAACATCCAGGGATTCCTCCCACCCCAAAGGGTCAGGACCAAAAGCTCTTGCTGCTCTTCAAGTAGCCAGGCAACCCCATTCACAGCCCCACAAACGCTGCCGCTCCCTCTTTCTGCAGCCTCCCAAAGTCCAATACAACCTCTCTGCCTGGGCTGCTGAGTACAGCCGGAGCCCAGCTCAGCAATTGCGAATATCCAGGGATTCCTCCCACCCCAAAGGGTCAGGACCAAAAGCTCTTGCTGCTCTTCATGTAGCCAGGCAACCCTATTTACAGCCCCACAAACGCTGGCGCTCCCTCTTTCTGCAGCCTCCCGAAGTCCAATACAACCTCTCTTCCTAGCCTGCAGATTACAGTCAGATCCTGGCTCAGCAATGGCGGACGTCCAGGGATTCCTCCCACCCCAAAGGGGCCAGGACCAAAAGCTCTTGCTGCTCTTCAAGTAGCCACGCAACCCCATTCACAGCCCCACAAACACTGCAGCTCCTTCTTTCTGCAGCCACCCAGTGTCCAATAAAATCTTCTCAGCCAGCGCTGCTGAGCAGAGCCAGAGCGCGGCTCAGCAATTGCGAATGTCCAGGGACTCCTCCCACCCCAAAGGGGCCAGGACCAAAAGCTCTTGCTGCTCTTCAAGTAGCCAGGCAACCCATTCACAGCCCCACAAACGCTGCCGCTCCCTCTTTCTGCAGCCTCCCAAACTCCAATACAACCTCATTCCTGGGCTGCTGAGCAGAGCCAGAGCGCGGCTCAGCAATTGCGAATGTCCAGGGACTCCTCCCACCCCAAAGGGGCCAGGACCAAAAGCTCTTGCTGCTCTTCAAGTAGCCAAGCAACCCCATTCACCGCCCCACAAACGCTGCCACTCCCTCTTTCTGCAGCCTCCCGAAGTCCAATACAACTTCTCTGCCTGGGCTGCAGATTACAGTCGGATCCTGGCTCAGCAATTTCAAACATCCAGGGATTCCTCCCACCCCAAAGGTGCCAGGACCAAAAGCTCTTGCTGCTCTTCAAGTAGCCACACAACCGCATTAACAGCCCCACAAGCGCTGCCGCTCCCTCTTTCTGCAGCCTCCCAAAGTCCAATACAACCTCTCTGCCTGGGCTGCTGAGCAGAGCCGTAGCCCGGCTCAGCAATTGCAAAAGTCCAGGGATTCCTCCCACCCTAAAGGGGCCAGGACCAAAAGCTCTTGCTGCTCTTCAAGTAGCCACGCAACCCCATTCACAGCCCCACAAACGCTGCCGCTCCCACTTTGCCAGCCTCCCAAAGTCCAATAAAACCTCTCTGCCTCGCCTGCAGATTACAGTCAGATCCTGGCTCAGCAATTGCGAACGTCCAGGGATTTCTCCCACCCCAAAGGAGCCAGGACTAAAAGCTCTTGCTGCTCTTCAAGTAGCCACGCAACCCCATTCACAGACCCACAAACGCTGCCGCTCCCTCTTTCTCCAGCCTCCCAAAGTCCAATACAACCTCTCTGCCTGGGCTGCTGAGCAGAGCCCAAGCCCGGCTCTGCAATTGCGAATGTCCAGGGATTCCTATCACCCCAAAGAGGCCAGGACCAAAAGCTCTTGATGCTCTTCAATTAGCCACGCAACCCCATTCACAGACCCACAAACGCTGCCGCTCCCTCTTTCTCCAGCCTCCCAAAGTCCAATACAACCTCTCTTCCTGGCCTGCAGATTACAGCCGGAGCCCAGCTCAGCAATGGCGGACGTCCAGGGATTCCTCCCACCCCAAAGGGGCCAGGACCAAAAGCTCTTGCTGCTCTTCAAGTATCCACGCAACCCCATTCACAGACCCACAAACGCTGCCGCTCCCTCTTTCTGCAGCATCCCAAAGTCCAATACAACCTCTCTGCCTGGCCTGCAGATTACAGCCGGAGCTGGGCTCAGCAATGGCGGACGTCCAGGGATTCCTCCCACCCCAAAGGGGCCAGGACCAAAAGCTCTTGCTGCTCTTCAAGTACCCACGCAACCCCATTCACAGACGCACAAACGCTGCCGCTCCCTCTTTCTCCAGCCTCCCAAACTCCAATACAACCTCTCTGCCTGGGCTGCTGAGCAGAGCCCGAGCCCGGCTCAGCAATGGCGGACGTCCAGGGATTCCTCCCACCCCAAAGGGGCCAGGACCAAAAGCTCTTGCTGCTCTTCAAGTAGCCAGGCAACCCCACTCACAGCCCCACAAACGCTGCCGCTCCCTCTTTCTCCAGCCTCCCAAAGTCCAATAAAACCTCTCTGCCTGGGCTGCTGAGTACAGCCGGAGCCCGGTGCAGCAATTGCGAACGTCCAGGGATTCCTCCCACACCAAAGGGGCCAGCACAAACACCTCTTGCTGCTCTTCAAGTATCCACGCAACCCCATTCGCAGATGCACAAACGCTGCCGCTCCCTCTTTCTCCAGCCTCCCAAAGTCCAATACAACCTCTCTGCCTGGGCTTCTGAGCAGAGCCGGAGCCAGGCTCAGCAATTGCGAACGTCCAGGGATTCCTCCCACCCCAAAGGGGCCAGGACCAAAAGCTCTTGCTGCTCTTCAAGGAGCCACGCAACCCCATTCACAGCCCCACAAACGCTGCCGCTCCCTCTTTCTGCAGCCTCCCAAAGTCCAATACAACCTCTCTGCCTGGGCTGCTGAGCAGAGCCCGAGCCCGGCTCAGCAATTGCGAACGTCCAGGGATTCCTCCCACCCCAAAGGGGCCAGGACCAAAAGATCTTGCTGCTCTTCAAGTAGCCACGCAACCCCATTCACAGACCCACAAACGCTGCCGATCCCTCTTTCTCCAGCCTTCCAAAGTCCAATACAACCTCTCTGCCTGGGCACCTGAGCAAAGCAAGATCCTGGCTCAGCAATTGCGAATGTCCAGGGATTCCTCCCACCCCAACGGGGCCAGGACCAAAAGCTCTTGCTGCTCTTCAAGTATCCACGCAACCCCATTCACAGCCCCACAAACGCTGCCGCTCCCTCTTTGCCATCCTCCCAAAGTCCAATACAACCTCTCTGCCTGGCCTGCAGATTACAGTCAGATCCTGGCTCAGCAATTGCGAACGTCCAGGGATTTCTCCCACCCCAAAGGAGCCAGGACTAAAAGCTCTTGCTGCTCTTCAAGTACCCACGCAACCCCATTCACAGCCCCACAAACGCTGCAGCTCCCTCTTTCTCCAGCCTCCCAAACTCCAATACAACCAATCTGCCTGGGCTGCTGAGTAGAGCCGGAGCCGGGCTCAGCAATTGCGAACATCCAGGGATTCCTCCCACCCCAAAGAGGCCAGGACCAAAAGCTCTTGCTGCTCTTCAAGTAGCCAGGCAACCCCATTCACAGCCCCACAAAGGCTGCCGCTCCCTCTTTCTGCAGCCTCCCAAAGTCCAATACAACCTCTCTGCCTCGCCTGCAGATTACAGTCGGGTCCTGGCTCAGCAATTGCGAATATCCAGGGATTCCTCCCACCCAAAAGGGTCAGGACCAAAAGCTCTTGCTGCTCCTCAAGTATCCACGCAACCCCATTCACAGCCCCACAAACGCTGCCGCTCCCTCTTTCTGCAGCCTCCCAAACTCCAATACAATCTCTCTGCCTGGGCTGCTGAGCAGAGCCGTAGCCCGGCTCAGCAATTGCGAACATCCAGGGATTCCTCCCACCCCAAAGGGGCCATGACCAAAAGCTCTTGCTGCTCTTCAAGTAGCCAAGCAACCCATTCACAGCCCCACAAACGCTGCCGCTCCCTCTTTCTCCAGCCTCCTAAAGTCCAATACAACCTCTCTGCCTCGCCTGCAGATTACAGTCGTATCCTGGCTCAGCAATTGCGAACGTCCAGGGATTCCTCCCACCCCAAAGGTGCCAGCACTAAAAGCTCTTGCTGCTCTTCAAGTAGCCAGGCAACCCCATTCACATACCCACAAACGCTGCCGCTCCTTCTTTCTGAAGCCTCTAAAAGTCCAATACAACCTCTCTTCCTGGCCTGCAGATTACAGTCGGATCCTGGCTCAGCAATGGCGGACGTCCAGGGATTCCTCCCACCCCAAAGGGGCCAGGACCAAAAGCTCTTGCTGCTCTTCAAGTATCCACGCAACCCCATTCACAGACCAAAAAACGCTGCCGCTCCCTCTTTCTGCAGCCTCCCAAAGTCCAATACAACCTCTCTGCCTGGGCTGTTGAGCAGAGCTGGAGCCGTGTTCACCAATTGCGAACGTCCAGGGATTCCTCCCACCCCAAAGGGGCCAGGACCAAAAGCTCTTGCTGCTCTTCAAGTAGCCAGGCAACCCCATTCACAGCCCCACAAACGCTGCCGCTCCCTCTTTCTGCAGCCTCCCAAAGTCCAATACAACCTCTCTGCCTGGCCTGCAGATTACAGCCGGAGCTGGGCTCAGCAATGGCGGACGTCCAGGGATTTCTCCCACCCCAAAGGGGCCAGGACTAAAAGCTCTTGCTGCTCTTCAAGGAGCCACGCAACCCAATTCACAGACCCACAAACGCTGCTGCTCCCTCTTTCTGCAGCCTCCCAAAGTCCAATACAACCTCTCTGCCTGGGCTGCTGATCAGAGCTGGAGCCAAGCTCAGCAATTGCGAATGTCCAGGGATTCCTCCCACCCCAACGGGGCCAGGAACAAAAGCTCTTGCTGCTCTTCAAGTAGCCACGCAACCCCATTCACAGACCCAAAAATACAGGCGCTCCCTCTTTCTCCAGCCTCCCAAAGTCCAATACAACCTCTCTGCCTCGCCTGCAGATTACAGTCGGATCCTGGCTCAGCAATGGCGGACGTCCAGGGATTTCTCCCACCCCAAAGGTGCCAGCACTAAAAGCTCTTGCTGCTCTTCAAGTAGCCACGCAACCCCATTCACATACCCACAAATGCTGCCGCTCCCTCTTTCTGAAGCCTCCCAAAGTCCAATACAACCTCTCTTCCTGGCCTGCAGATTACAGTCGGATCCTGGCTCAGCAATGGCGGACGTCCAGGGATTCCTCCCACCCCAAAGGGGCCAGGACCAAAAGCTCTTGCTGCTCTTCAAGTATCCACGCAACCCCATTCACAGACCCACAAACGCTGCCGCTCCCTCTTTCTCCAGCCTCCCAAAGTCCAAGACAACCTCTCTGCCTGGGCTGTTGAGCAGAGCTTGAGCCGTGTTCACCAATTGCGACTGTCCAGGGATTCCTCCCACCCCAAAGGGGCCAGGACCAAAAGATCTTGCTGCTCTTCCAGTACCCACGCAACCCCATTCACAGACCCACAAACGCTGCCGCTCCCTCTTTCTCCAGCCTCCCAAAGTCCAATACCAACTCTGTGCCTGGGCTGATGAGCAGAGCCTTAGCCCGGCTCAGCAATTGCGAACGTCCAGGGATTCCTCCCACCCCAAAGGGGCCAGGACCAAAAGCTCTTGCTGCTTCTCAAGTATCCACGCAACCCCATTCACAGACCCACAAACACTGCAGCTCCTTCTTTCTGCAGCCACCCAGTGTCCAATAAAATCTTCTCAGCCTGCGCTTCTGAGCAGAGCCAGAGCGCAGCTCAGCAATTGCGAACGTCCAGGGATTCCTCCCACCCTAAAGGGGCCAGGACCTAAATTCTTGCTGCTCTTCAAGAACCCACACAACCCCATTCACAGCCCCACAAAGCTAGCGCTCCCTCTTTCTGCAGCCTCCCAAAGTCCAATACAACCTCTCTGCCTGGGCTGCTGATACAGACGGTGCCCTTCTCAGCAATTGCAAACATCGAGGGATTCTTCCCACCCCAAAGGGGCCAGGACCAAAAGCTCTTGCTGCTTCTCAAGTATCCACGCAACCGCATTCACAGCCCCACAAACACTGCAGCTCCTTCTTTCTGCAGCCACCCAGTGTCCAATAAAATCTTCTCAGCCTGGGCTGCTGAGTAGAGCCGGTGCCCAGATCAGCAATTGCGAACGTCCAGGGATTCCTCCCACCACAAAGGGGCCAGGACCAAAAGCTCTTGCTGCTCTTCAAGTAGCCACACAACCCCATTCACAGACGCACTAACGCTGCTGCTCCCTCTTTCTGCAGCCTCCCAAAGTCCAATACAACCTCTCTGCCTGGGCTGCTGATACAGAAGGTGCCCGTCTCAGCAATTGCGAATGTCCAGGGATTCCTCCCACCCCAAAGGGGCCAGGACCAAAAGCTCTTGCTGCTCTTCAAGTACCCACGCAACCCCATTCACAGACCCACAAACGATGCCGCTCCCTCTTTCTGCAGCCACCTAGTGTCCAATAAAATCTTCTCAGCCTGGGCTGCTGAGTAGACCCATAGCCCGGCTCAGCAATTGCAAATGTCCAGGGATTCCTCCCACCCCAAAGGGGCCAGGACCAAAAGCTCTTGCTGCTCTTCAAGTAGCCAGGCAACCCCACTCACAGCCCCACAAACACTGCTGCTCCCTCTTTCTGCAGCCTCCCAAACTCCAATAAAATCTCTCTGCCTGGTCGGCTGAGCAGAGCCGTACCCCGGCTAAGCAATTGCGAACATCCAGGGATTCCTCCCACCCCAAAGGGTCAGGACCAAAAGCTCTTGCTGCTCTTCAAGTAGCCAGGCAACCCCATTCACAGCCCCACAAACGCTGCCGCTCCCTCTTTCTGCAGCCTCCCAAAGTCCAATACAACCTCTCTGCCTGGGCTGCTGAGTACAGCCGGAGCCCAGCTCAGCAATTGCGAATATCCAGGGATTCCTCCCACCCCAAAGGGTCAGGACCAAAAGCTCTTGCTGCTCTTCATGTAGCCAGGCAACCCTATTTACAGCCCCACAAACGCTGGCGCTCCCTCTTTCTGCAGCCTCCCGAAGTCCAATACAACCTCTCTTCCTAGCCTGCAGATTACAGTCAGATCCTGGCTCAGCAATGGCGGACGTCCAGGGATTCCTCCCACCCCAAAGGGGCCAGGACCAAAAGCTCTTGCTGCTCTTCAAGTAGCCACGCAACCCCATTCACAGCCCCACAAACACTGCAGCTCCTTCTTTCTGCAGCCACCCAGTGTCCAATAAAATCTTCTCAGCCAGCGCTGCTGAGCAGAGCCAGAGCGCGGCTCAGCAATTGCGAATGTCCAGGGACTCCTCCCACCCCAAAGGGGCCAGGACCAAAAGCTCTTGCTGCTCTTCAAGTAGCCAGGCAACCCATTCACAGCCCCACAAACGCTGCCGCTCCCTCTTTCTGCAGCCTCCCAAACTCCAATACAACCTCATTCCTGGGCTGCTGAGCAGAGCCAGAGCGCGGCTCAGCAATTGCGAATGTCCAGGGACTCCTCCCACCCCAAAGGGGCCAGGACCAAAAGCTCTTGCTGCTCTTCAAGTAGCCAAGCAACCCCATTCACCGCCCCACAAACGCTGCCACTCCCTCTTTCTGCAGCCTCCCGAAGTCCAATACAACCTCTCTGCCTGGGCTGCAGATTACAGTCAGATCCTGGCTCAGCAATTGCGAACGTCCAGGGATTCCTCCCACCCCAAAGAGGCCAGGACCAAAAGCTCTTGCTGCTCTTCAAGTAGCCAGGCAACCCCATTCACAGCCCCACAAAGGCTGCCGCTCCCTCTTTCTGCAGCCTCCCAAAGTCCAATACAACCTCTCTGCCTCGCCTGCAGATTACAGTCGGGTCCTGGCTCAGCAATTGCGAATATCCAGGGATTCCTCCCACCCAAAAGGGTCAGGACCAAAAGCTCTTGCTGCTCCTCAAGTATCCACGCAACCCCATTCACAGCCCCACAAACGCTGCCGCTCCCTCTTTCTGCAGCCTCCCAAACTCCAATACAATCTCTCTGCCTGGGCTGCTGAGCAGAGCCGTAGCCCGGCTCAGCAATTGCGAACATCCAGGGATTCCTCCCACCCCAAAGGGGCCATGACCAAAAGCTCTTGCTGCTCTTCAAGTAGCCAAGCAACCCATTCACAGCCCCACAAACGCTGCCGCTCCCTCTTTCTCCAGCCTCCTAAAGTCCAATACAACCTCTCTGCCTCGCCTGCAGATTACAGTCGTATCCTGGCTCAGCAATTGCGAACGTCCAGGGATTCCTCCCACCCCAAAGGTGCCAGCACTAAAAGCTCTTGCTGCTCTTCAAGTAGCCAGGCAACCCCATTCACATACCCACAAATGCTGCCGCTCCTTCTTTCTGAAGCCTCTAAAAGTCCAATACAACCTCTCTTCCTGGCCTGCAGATTACAGTCGGATCCTGGCTCAGCAATGGCGGACGTCCAGGGATTCCTCCCACCCCAAAGGGGCCAGGACCAAAAGCTCTTGCTGCTCTTCAAGTATCCACGCAACCCCATTCACAGACCAAAAAACGCTGCCGCTCCCTCTTTCTGCAGCCTCCCAAAGTCCAATACAACCTCTCTGCCTGGGCTGTTGAGCAGAGCTGGAGCCGTGTTCACCAATTGCGAACGTCCAGGGATTCCTCCCACCCCAAAGGGGCCAGGACCAAAAGCTCTTGCTGCTCTTCAAGTAGCCAGGCAACCCCATTCACAGCCCCACAAACGCTGCCGCTCCCTCTTTCTGCAGCCTCCCAAAGTCCAATACAACCTCTCTGCCTGGCCTGCAGATTACAGCCGGAGCTGGGCTCAGCAATGGCGGACGTCCAGGGATTTCTCCCACCCCAAAGGGGCCAGGACTAAAAGCTCTTGCTGCTCTTCAAGTAGCCACGCAACCCAATTCACAGACCCACAAACGCTGCTGCTCCCTCTTTCTGCAGCCTCCCAAAGTCCAATACAACCTCTCTGCCTGGGCTGCTGATCAGAGCTGGAGCCAAGCTCAGCAATTGCGAATGTCCAGGGATTCCTCCCACCCCAACGGGGCCAGGAACAAAAGCTCTTGCTGCTCTTCAAGTAGCCACGCAACCCCATTCACAGACCCAAAAATACAGGCGCTCCCTCTTTCTCCAGCCTCCCAAAGTCCAATACAACCTCTCTGCCTCGCCTGCAGATTACAGTCGGATCCTGGCTCAGCAATGGCGGACGTCCAGGGATTCCTCCCACCCCAAAGGGGCCAGGACTAAAAGCTCTTGCTGCTCTTCCAGTATCCACGCAACCCCATTCACAGCCCCACAAAAGCTGCCGCTCCCTCTTTCTGCAGCCTCCCAAACTCCAATAAAATCTCTCTGCCTGGGCTGCTGAGCAGAGCCGTAGCCCGGCTCAGCAATTGCGAATGTCCAGGGATTCCTCCCACCCCAAAGGTGCCAGGACCAAAAGCTCTTGCTGCTCTTCAAGTAGCCAAGCAACCCATTCACAGCCCCACAAACGCTGCCGCTCCCTCTTTCTCCAGCCTCCTAAAGTCCAATACAACCTCTCTGCCTCGCCTGCAGATTACAGTCGTATCCTGGCTCAGCAATTGCGAACGTCCAGGGATTCTTCCCACCCCAAAGGGGCCAGGACTAAAAGCTCTTGCTGCTCTTCAAGTAGCCAGGCAACCCCATTCACATACCCACAAATGCTGCCGCTCCTTCTTTCTGAAGCCTCTAAAAGTCCAATACAACCTCTCTTCCTGGCCTGCAGATTACAGTCGGATCCTGGCTCAGCAATGGCGGACGTCCAGGGATTCCTCCCACCCCAAAGGGGCCAGGACCAAAAGCTCTTGCTGCTCTTCAAGTATCCACGCAACCCCATTCACAGACCAAAAAACGCTGCCGCTCCCTCTTTCTGCAGCCTCCCAAAGTCCAATACAACCTCTCTGCCTGGGCTGTTGAGCAGAGCTGGAGCCGTGTTCACCAATTGCGACTGTCCAGGGATTCCTCCCACCCCAAAGGGGCCAGGACCAAAAGCTCTTGCTGCTTCTCAAGTATCCACGCAACCCCATTCACAGACCCACAAACACTGCAGCTCCTTCTTTCTGCAGCCACCCAGTGTCCAATAAAATCTTCTCAGCCTGGGCTTCTTAGCAGAGCCAGAGCGCAGCTCAGCAATTGCGAACGTCCAGGGATTCCTCCCACCCTAAAGGGGCCAGGACCTAAATTCTTGCTGCTCTTCAAGAACCCACACAACCCCATTCACAGCCCCACAAAGCTAGCGCTCCCTCTTTCTGCAGCCTCCCAAAGTCCAATACAACCTCTCTGCCTGGGCTGCTGATACAGACGGTGCCCTTCTCAGCAATTGCAAACATCGAGGGATTCTTCCCACCCCAAAGGGGCCAGGACCAAAAGCTCTTGCTGCTTCTCAAGTATCCACGCAACCGCATTCACAGCCCCACAAACACTGCAGCTCCTTCTTTCTGCAGCCACCCAGTGTCCAATAAAATCTTCTCAGCCTGGGCTGCTGAGTAGAGCCGGTGCCCAGATCAGCAATTGCGAACGTCCAGGGATTCCTCCCACCACAAAGGGGCCAGGACCAAAAGCTCTTGCTGCTCTTCAAGTAGCCACACAACCCCATTCACAGACGCACTAACGCTGCTGCTCCCTCTTTCTGCAGCCTCCCAAAGTCCAATACAACCTCTCTGCCTGGGCTGCTGATACAGAAGGTGCCCGTCTCAGCAATTGCGAATGTCCAGGGATTCCTCCCACCCCAAAGGGGCCAGGACCAAAAGCTCTTGCTGCTCTTCAAGTACCCACGCAACCCCATTCACAGACCCACAAACGATGCCGCTCCCTCTTTCTGCAGCCACCTAGTGTCCAATAAAATCTTCTCAGCCTGGGCTGCTGAGTAGACCCATAGCCCGGCTCAGCAATTGCAAATGTCCAGGGATTCCTCCCACCCCAAAGGGGCCAGGACCAAAAGCTCTTGCTGCTCTTCAAGTAGCCAGGCAACCCCACTCACAGCCCCACAAACACTGCTGCTCCCTCTTTCTGCAGCCTCCCAAACTCCAATAAAATCTCTCTGCCTGGTCGGCTGAGCAGAGCCGTACCCCGGCTAAGCAATTGCGAACATCCAGGGATTCCTCCCACCCCAAAGGGTCAGGACCAAAAGCTCTTGCTGCTCTTCAAGTAGCCAGGCAACCCCATTCACAGCCCCACAAACGCTGCCGCTCCCTCTTTCGTCAGCCTCCCAAAGTCCAATACAACCTCTCTGCCTGGGCTGCTGAGTACAGCCGGAGCCCAGCTCAGCAATTGCGAATATCCAGGGATTCCTCCCACCCCAAAGGGTCAGGACCAAAAGCTCTTGCTGCTCTTCATGTAGCCAGGCAACCCTATTTACAGCCCCACAAACGCTGGCGCTCCCTATTTCTGCAGCCTCCCGAAGTCCAATACAACCTCTCTTCCTAGCCTGCAGATTACAGTCAGATCCTGGCTCAGCAATGGCGGACGTCCAGGGATTCCTCCCACCCCAAAGGGGCCAGGACCAAAAGCTCTTGCTGCTCTTCAAGTAGCCACGCAACCCCATTCACAGCCCCACAAACACTGCAGCTCCTTCTTTCTGCAGCCACCCAGTGTCCAATAAAATCTTCTCAGCCAGCGCTGCTGAGCAGAGCCAGAGCGCGGCTCAGCAATTGCGAATGTCCAGGGACTCCTCCCACCCCAAAGGGGCCAGGACCAAAAGCTCTTGCTGCTCTTCAAGTAGCCAGGCAACCCATTCACAGCCCCACAAACGCTGCCGCTCCCTCTTTCTGCAGCCTCCCAAACTCCAATACAACCTCATTCCTGGGCTGCTGAGCAGAGCCAGAGCGCGGCTCAGCAATTGCGAATGTCCAGGGACTCCTCCCACCCCAAAGGGGCCAGGACCAAAAGCTCTTGCTGCTCTTCAAGTAGCCAAGCAACCCCATTCACCGCCCCACAAACGCTGCCACTCCCTCTTTCTGCAGCCTCCCGAAGTCCAATACAACCTCTCTGCCTGGGCTGCAGATTACAGTCGGATCCTGGCTCAGCAATTTCAAACATCCAGGGATTCCTCCCACCCCAAAGGTGCCAGGACCAAAAGCTCTTGCTGCTCTTCAAGTAGCCACACAACCGCATTAACAGCCCCACAAGCGCTGCCGCTCCCTCTTTCTGCAGCCTCCCAAAGTCCAATACAACCTCTCTGCCTGGGCTGCTGAGCAGAGCCGTAGCCCGGCTCAGCAATTGCAAAAGTCCAGGGATTCCTCCCACCCTAAAGGGGCCAGGACCAAAAGCTCTTGCTGCTCTTCAAGTAGCCACGCAACCCCATTCACAGCCCCACAAACGCTGCCGCTCCCACTTTGCCAGCCTCCCAAAGTCCAATACAACCTCTCTGCCTCGCCTGCAGATTACAGTCAGATCCTGGCTCTGCAATTGCGAATGTCCAGGGATTTCTCCCACCCCAAAGGAGCCAGGACCAAAAGCTCTTGATGCTCTTCAATTAGCCACGCAACCCCATTCACAGACCCACAAACGCTGCCGCTCCCTCTTTCTCCAGCCTCCCAAAGTCCAATACAACCTCTCTTCCTGGCCTGCAGATTACAGCCGGAGCCCAGCTCAGCAATGGCGGACGTCCAGGGATTCCTCCCACCCCAAAGGGGCCAGGACCAAAAGCTCTTGCTGCTCTTCAAGTAGCCACGCAACCCCATTCACATCCTCACAAACGCTGCCGCTCCCTCTTTCTGCAGCATCCCAAAGTCCAATACAACCTCTCTGCCTGGCCTGCAGATTACAGCCGGAGCTGGGCTCAGCAATGGCGGACGTCCAGGGATTCCTCCCACCCCAAAGGGGCCAGGACCAAAAGCTCTTGCTGCTCTTCAAGTACCCACGCAACCCCATTCACAGACGCACAAACGCTGCCGCTCCCTCTTTCTCCAGCCTCCCAAACTCCAATACAACCTCTCTGCCTGGGCTGCTGAGCAGAGCCCGAGCCCGGCTCAGCAATGGCGGACGTCCAGGGATTCCTCCCACCCCAAAGGGGCCAGGACCAAAAGCTCTTGCTGCTCTTCAAGTAGCCAGGCAACCCCACTCACAGCCCCACAAACGCTGCCGCTCCCTCTTTCTCCAGCCTCCCAAAGTCCAATAAAACCTCTCTGCCTGGGCTGCTGAGTACAGCCGGAGCCCGGTGCAGCAATTGCGAACGTCCAGGGATTCCTCCCACACCAAAGGGGCCAGCACAAACACCTCTTGCTGCTCTTCAAGTATCCACGCAACCCCATTCGCATATGCACAAACGCTGCCGCTCCCTCTTTCTCCAGCCTCCCAAAGTCCAATACAACCTCTCTGCCTGGGCTTCTGAGCAGAGCCGGAGCCAGGCTCAGCAATTGCGAACGTCCAGGGATTCCTCCCACCCCAAAGGGGCCAGGACCAAAAGCTCTTGCTGCTCTTCAAGGAGCCACGCAACCCCATTCACAGCCCCACAAACGCTGCCGCTCCCTCTTTCTGCAGCCTCCCAAAGTCCAATACAACCTCTCTGCCTGGGCTGCTGAGCAGAGCCCGAGCCCGGCTCAGCAATTGCGAACGTCCAGGGATTCCTCCCACCCCAAAGGGGCCAGGACCAAAAGCTCTTGCTGCTCTTCAAGTAGCCACGCAACCCCATTCACAGACCCACAAACGCTGCCGATCCCTCTTTCTCCAGCCTTCCAAAGTCCAATACAACCTCTCTGCCTGGGCACCTGAGCAAAGCAAGATCCTGGCTCAGCAATTGCGAATGTCCAGGGATTCCTCCCACCCCAACGGGGCCAGGACCAAAAGCTCTTGCTGCTCTTCAAGTATCCATGCAACCCCATTCACAGCCCCACAAACGCTGCCGCTCCCTCTTTGCCAGCCTCCCAAAGTCCAATACAACCTCTCTGCCTGGCCTGCAGATTACAGTCAGATCCTGGCTCAGCAATTGCGAACGTCCAGGGATTTCTCCCACCCCAAAGGAGCCAGGACTAAAAGCTCTTGCTGCTCTTCAAGTACCCACGCAACCCCATTCACAGCCCCACAAACGCTGCAGCTCCCTCTTTCTCCAGCCTCCCAAACTCCAATACAACCAATCTGCCTGGGCTGCTGAGTAGAGCCGGAGCCGGGCTCAGGAATTGCGAACATCCAGGGATTCCTCCCACCCCAAAGAGGCCAGGACCAAAAGCTCTTGCTGCTCTTCAAGTAGCCAGGCAACCCCATTCACAGCCCCACAAAGGCTGCCGCTCCCTCTTTCTGCAGCCTCCCAAAGTCCAATACAACCTCTCTGCCTCGCCTGCAGATTACAGTCGGGTCCTGGCTCAGCAATTGCGAATATCCAGGGATTCCTCCCACCCAAAAGGGTCAGGACCAAAAGCTCTTGCTGCTCCTCAAGTATCCACGCAACCCCATTCACAGCCCCACAAACGCTGCCGCTCCCTCTTTCTGCAGCCTCCCAAACTCCAATACAATCTCTCTGCCTGGGCTGCTGAGCAGAGCCGTAGCCCGGCTCAGCAATTGCGAACATCCAGGGATTCCTCCCACCCCAAAGGGGCCAGGACCAAAAGCTCTTGCTGCTCTTCAAGTAGCCAAGCAACCCATTCACAGCCCCACAAACGCTGCCGCTCCCTCTTTCTCCAGCCTCCTAAAGTCCAATACAACCTCTATGCGTCGCCTGCAGATTACAGTCGTATCCTGGCTCAGCAATTGCGAACGTCCAGGGATTTCTCCCACCCCAAAGGTGCCAGCACTAAAAGCTCTTGCTGCTCTTCAAGTATTCATGCAACCCCATTCACAGCCCCACAAATGCTGCCGCTCCCTCTTTCTGCAGCCTACCAAAGTCCAATACAACCTCTCTTCCTGGGCTGCAGATTACAGTCGGATCCTGGCTCAGCAATGGCGGACGTCCAGGGATTCCTCCCACCCCAAAGGGGCCAGGACCAAAAGCTCTTGCTGCTCTTCAAGGAGCCACGCAACCCCATTCACAGACCCACAAACGCTGCCGCTCCCTCTTTCTCCAGCCTCCCAAAGTCCAATACAACCTCTCTGCCTGGGCTGTTGAGCAGAACTGGAGCCGTGTTCACCAATTGCGACTGTCCAGGGATTCCTCCCACCCCAAAGGGGCCAGGACCAAAAGATCTTGCTGCTCTTCCAGTAGCCACGCAACCCCATTCACAGACCCACAAACGCTGCCGCTCCCTCTTTCTGCAGCCTCCCAAAGTCCAATACAACCTCTCTGCCTGGGCTGATGAGCAGAGCCGAAGCCAGGCTCAGCAATTGCGAACGTCCAGGGATTCCTCCCACCCCAAATGGGCCAGGACCAAAAGCTCTTGCTGCTTCTCAAGTATCCACGCAACCCCATTCACTGCCCCACAAACACTGCAGCTCCTTCTTTCTGCAGCCACCCAGTGTCCAATAAAATCTTCTCAGCCTGGGCTGCTGAGTAGAGCCAGTGCCCAGATCAGCAATTGAGAACGTCCAGGGATTCCTCCCACCCCAAAGGGGCCAGGACCAAAAGCTCTTGCTGCTCTTCAAGTAGCCACACAACCCCATTCACAGACGCACTAACGCTGCTGCTCCCTCTTTCTGCAGCCTCCCAAACTCCAATACAACCTCTCTGCCTGGGCTGCTGATACAGACGGTGCCCGTCTCAGCAATTGCGAATGTCCAGGGATTCCTCCCACCCCAAAGGGGCCAGGACCAAAAGCTCTTGCTGCTCTTCAAGTAGCCACGCAACCCCATTCACAGACCCACAAAGGCTGCCGCTCCGTCTTTCTGCAGCCACCTAGTGTCCAATAAAATCTTCTCAGCCTGGGCTGCTGAGTAGACCCATAGCCCGGCTCAGCAATTGCGAACATCCAGGGATTCCTCCCACCCCAAAGGGGCCAGCACAAACAGCTCTTGCTGCTCTTCCAGTATCCACGCAACCCCATTCACAGACCCACAAACACTGCCGCTCCCTCTTTCTGCAGCCTCCCAAACTCCAATAAAATCTCTCTGCCTGGTCTGCTGAGCAGAGCCGTACCCCGGCTAAGCAATTGCGAACATCCAGGGATTCCTCCCACCCCAAAGGGTCAGGACCAAAAGCTCTTGCTGCTCTTCATGTAGCCAGGCAACCCTATTTACAGCCCCACAAACGCTGGCGCTCCCTCTTTCTGCAGCCTCCCGAAGTCCAATACAACCTCTCTTCCTGGCCTGCAGATTACAGTCAGATCCTGGGTCAGCAATGGCGGACGTCCAGGGATTCCTCCCACCCCAAAGGGGCCAGGACCAAAAGCTCTTGCTGCTCGTCAATTAGCCACGCAACCCCATTCACAGCCCCACAAACACTGCAGCTCCTTCTTTCTGCAGCCACCCAGTGTACAATAAAATCTTCTCAGCCAGCGCTGCTGAGCAGAGCCAGAGCGCGGCTCAGCAATTGCGAACGTCCAGGGATTCCTCCCACCCCAAAGGGGCCAGGACCAAAAGCTCTTGCTGCTCTTCAAGTAGCCACGCAACCCCATTCACAGCCTCACAAACGCTGCAGCTCCCTCTTTCTCCAGCCTCCCAAAGTCCAATACAACCTCTCTGCCTGGGCTGCTGAGCAGAGCCGTAGCCCGATTCAGCAATTGCGAACATCCAGGGATTCCTCCCACCCCAAAGGGGCCAGGACCAAAAGCTGTTGCTGCGCCTCCTGTACCCACACAAACCAATTCACAGAGCCACAAATGCTGATGCTCCCTCTTTCTGCAGCCTCCCAAAGTCCAATACAACCTCTCTGCCTGGGCTGCTGATACAGCCGGTGCCCGTCTCAGCAATTTCAAAGGTCCAGGGATTCCTCCCACCCCATAGGGGCCAGGACCAAAAGCTCTTGCTGCTCTTCAAGTAGCCAGGCAACCCCATTCACAGCCCCACAAACGCTGCCGCTCCCTCTTTCTGCAGCCTCCCAAAGTCCAATACAACCTCTCTTCCGGGCCTGCAGATTACAGTCGGATCCTAGCTCAGCAATGGTGGACGTCCAGGGATTTTTCCCACCCCAAAGGGGCCAGGACTAAAAGCTCTTGCTGCTCTTCCAGTATCCACGCAACCCCATTCACAGACCCACAAACGCTGCCGCTCCCTCTTTCTCCAGCCTCCCAAAGTCCAATAGAACCTCTCGTCCTGGGCTGCTGATCAGAGCTGGAGCCCAGCTCAGCAATTGCGAATGTCCAGGGATTCCTCCCACCCCAAAGGGGCCAGGACCAAAAGCTCTTGCTGCTCTTCCAGTACCAAGCAACCCCATTCACAGACGCACAAAGGCTGCCGCTCCCTCTTTCTGCAGCATCCAAAACTCCAATACAACCTCACTGCCTGGGCTGCTGGGCAGAGCCAGAGCGCGGCTCAGCAATTGCGAATGTCCAGGGATTCCTCCCACCCCAAAGGGGCCAGGACCAAAAGCTCTTGCTGCTCTTCAAGTAGCCACGCAACCCCATTCACAGACCCAAAAGTACAGGCGCTCCCTCTTTCTGCAGCCTCCCAAAGTCCAATACAACCTCTCTGCTTGGGCTGCTGAGCAGAGCCAGAGCGCAGCTCAACAATTGCGAATGTCCAGGGACTCGTCCCACCCCAAAGGGGCCAGGACCAAAAGCTCTTGCTGCTCTTCAAGTAGCCAGGCAACCCCATTCACAGCCCCACAAACGCTGGCGCTCCCTCTTTCTGCAGCCTCCCAAACTACAATACAACCTCTCTGCCTCGACTGCAGATTACAGTCGGATCCTGGCTCAGCAATGGCGGACGTCCAGGGATTCCTCCCACCCCAAAGGGGCCAGGACTAAAAGCTCTTGCTGCTCTTCCAGTATCCACGCAACCCCATTCACAGACCCACAAACGCTGCCGCTCCCTCTTTCTGCAGCCTCCCAAACTCCAATAAAATCTCTCTGCCTGGGCTGCTGAGCAGAGCCGTAGCCCGGCTCAGCAATTGCGAACATCCAGGGATTCCTCCCACCCCAAAGGGGCCAGGACCAAAAGCTCTTGCTGCTCTTCAAGTAGCCAAGCAACCCATTCACAGCCCCACAAATGCTGCCGCTCCCTCTTTCTGCAGCCTCCTAAACTCCAATACAACCTCTCTGCCTCGCCTGCAGATTACAGTCGTATCCTGGCTCAGCAATTGCGAACGTCCAGGGATTTCTCCCACCCCAAAGGTGCCAGCACTAAAAGCTCTTGCTGCTCTTCAAGTAGCCACGCAACCCCATTCACATACCCACAAATGCTGCCGCTCCCTCTTTCTGAAGCCTCTAAAAGTCCAATACAACCTCTCTTCCTGGCCTGCAGATTACAGTCGGATCCTGGCTCAGCAATGGCGGACGTCCAGGGATTCCTCCCACCCCAAAGGGGCCAGGACCAAAAGCTCTTGCTGCTCTTCAAGTATCCACGCAACCCCATTCACAGACCCACAAACGCTGCCGCTCCCTCTTTCTGCAGCCTCCCAAAGTCCAATACAACCTCTCTGCCTGGGCTGTTGAGCAGAGCTTGAGCCGTGTTCACCAATTGCGACTGTCCAGGGATTCCTCCCACCCCAAAGGGGCCAGGACCAAAAGATCTTGCTGCTCTTCCAGTACCCACGCAACCCCATTCACAGACCCACAAACGCTGCCGCTCCCTCTTTCTCCAGCCTCCCAAAGTCCAATACCAACTCTGTGCCTGGGCTGATGAGCAGAGCCTTAGCCCGGCTCAGCAATTGCGAACGTCCAGGGATTCCTCCCACCCCAAAGGGGCCAGGACCAAAAGCTCTTGCTGCTTCTCAAGTATCCACGCAACCCCATTCACAGACCCACAAACACTGCAGCTCCTTCTTTCTGCAGCCACCCAGTGTCCAATAAAATCTTCTCAGCCTGCGCTTCTGAGCAGAGCCAGAGCGCAGCTCAGCAATTGCGAACGTCCAGGGATTCCTCCCACCCTAAAGCGGCCAGGACTAAAATTCTTGCTGCTCTTCAAGTAGCCACACAACCCCATTCACAGCCCCACAAAGCTAGTGCTCCCTCTTTCTGCAGCCTCCCAAAGTCCAATACAACCTCTCTGCCTGGGCTGCTGATACAGACGGTGCCCGTCTCAGCAACTGCAAACATCGAGGGATTCTTCCCACCCCAAAGGGGCCAGGACCAAAAGCTCTTGCTGCTTCTCAAGTATCCACGCAACCGCATTCACAGCCCCACAAACACTGCAGCTCCTTCTTTCTGCAGCCACCCAGTGTCCAATAAAACTTCTCAGCCTGGGCTGCTGAGTAGAGCCGGTGCCCAGATCAGCAATTGCGAACGTCCAGGGATTCCTCCCACCCCAAAGGGGCCAGGACCAAAAGCTCTTGCTGCTCTTCAAGTAGCCACACAACCCCATTCACAGACGCACTAACGCTGCTGCTCCCTCTTTCTGCAGCCTCCCAAACTCCAATACAACCTCTGTGCCTGGGCTGCTGATACAGACGGTGCCCGTCTCAGCAATTGCGAATGTCCAGGGATTCCTCCCACCCCAAAGGGGCCAGGACCAAAAGCTCTTGCTGCTCTTCAAGTAGCCACGCAACCCCATTCACAGACCCACAAAGGCTGCCGCTCCGTCTTTCTGCAGCCACCAAGTGTCCAATAAAATCTTCTCAGCCTGGGCTGCTGAGTAGACCCATAGCCCGGCTCAGCAATTGCAAATGTCCAGGGATTCCTCCCACCCCAAAGGGGCCAGGACCAAAAGCTCTTGCTGCTCTTCAAGTAGCCATGCAACCCCATTCACAGACCCACAAACGCTGCCGCTCCCTCTTTCTGCAGCCTCCCAAAGTCCAATACAACCTCTCTGCCTGGGCTGCTGAGTACAGCCGGAGCCCAGCTCAGCAATTGCGAATATCCAGGGATTCCTCCCACCCCAAAGGGTCAGGACCAAAAGCTCTTGCTGCTCTTCATGTAGCCAGGCAACCCTATTCACAGCCCCACAAACGCTGCCGCTCCCTCTTTCTGCAGCCTCCCGAAGTCCAATACAACCTCTCTTCCTGGCCTGCAGATTACAGTCAGATCCTGGCTCAGCAATGGCGGACGTCCAGGGATTCCTCCCACCCCAAAGGGGCCAGGACCAAAAGCTCTTGCTGCTCTTCCAGTATCCACGCAACCCCATTCACAGCCCCACAAACACTGCAGCTCCTTCTTTCTGCAGCCACCCAGTGTCCAATAAAATCTTCTCAGCCAGCGCTGCTGAGCAGAGCCAGAGCGCGGCTCAGCAATTGCGAACGTCCAGGGATTCCTCCCACCCTAAAGGGGCCAGGACCAAAAGCTCTTGCTGCTCTTCCAGTATCCACGCAACCCCATTCACAGACGCACAAAGGCTGCCGCTCCCTCTCTCTGCAGCCTCCCAAACTCCAATACAACCTCTCTGCCTGGGCTGCTGAGCAGAGCCAGAGCGCGGCTCAGCAATTGCGAATGTCCAGGGACTCCTCCCACCCCAAAGGGGCCAGGACCAAAAGCTCTTGCTGCTCTTCAAGTAGCCAGGCAACCCCATTCACATCCTCACAAACGCTGCCGCTCCCTCTTTCTGCAGCCTCCCAAACTACAATAAAATCTCTCTGCCTGGTCGGCTGAGCAGAGCCGTAGCCCGGCTCAGCAATTGCGAACATCCAGGGATTCCTCCCACCCCAAAGGGGCCAGGACCAAAAGCTCTTGCTGCTCTTCAAGTAGCCAGGCAACCCCATTCACAGCCTCACAAACGCTGCAGCTCCCTCTTTCTCCAGCCTCCCAAAGTCCAATACAACCTCTCTGCCTGGGCTGCTGAGTACAGCCGGAGCCCAGCTAAGCAATTGCGAATATCCATGGATTCCTCCCACCCCAAAGGGTCAGGACCAAAAGCTCTTGCTGCTCTTCATGTAGCCAGGCAACCCTATTTACAGCCCCACAAACGCTGGCGCTCCCTCTTTCTGCAGCCTCCCAAAGTCCAATACAACCTCTCTTCCTGGCCTGCAGATTACAGTCAGATCCTGGCTCAGCAATGGAGGACGTCCAGGGATTCCTCCCACCCCAAAGGGGCCAGGACCAAAAGCTCTTGCTGCTCTTCAAGTAGCCACGCAACCCCATTCACAGCCCTACAAACACTGCAGCTCCTTCTTTCTGCAGCCACCCAGTGTCCAATAAAATCTTCTCAGCCAGCGCTGCTGAGCAGAGCCAGAGCGCGGCTCAGCAATTGCGAACGTCCAGGGATTCCTCCCACCCTAAAGGGGCCAGGACCAAAAGCTCTTGCTGCTCTTCCAGTATCCACGCAACCCCATTCACAGACGCACAAAGGCTGCCGCTCCCTCTTTCTGCAGCCTCCCAAACTCCAATACAACCTCTCTGCCTGGGCTGCTGAGCAGAGCCAGAGCGCGGCTCAGCAATTGCGAATGTCCAGGGACACCTCCCACCCCAAAGGGGCCAGGACCAAAAGCTCTTGCTGCTCTTCAAGTATCCACACAACCGCATTAACAGCCCCACAAGCGCTGCCGCTCCCTCTTTCTGCAGCCTCCCAAACTCCAATAAAATCTCTCTGCCTGGTCTGCTGAGCAGAGCCGTACCCCGGCTAAGTAATTGCGAACATCCAGGGATTCCTCCCACCCCAAAGGGTCAGGACCAAAAGCTCTTGCTGCTCTTCAAGTAGCCAGGCAACCCCATTCACAGACCCACAAACGATGCCACTCCCTCTTTCTGCAGCCTCCCAAAGTCCAATACATCCTCTCTGCCTGGGCTGCTGAGTACAGCCGGAGCCCAGCTCAGCAATTGCGAATATCCAGGGATTCCTCCCACCCCAAAGGGTCAGGACCAAAAGCTCTTGCTGCTCTTCAAGTAGCCAGGCAACCCATTCACAGACACACAAACGCTGCCGCTCCCTCTTTCTCCAGCCTACCAAAGTCCAATACAACCTCTCTGCCTCGCCTGCAGATTACAGTCGGATCCTGGCTCAGCAGTGGCGGACGTCCAGGGATTTCTCCCACCCCAAAGGGTCAGGACCAAAAGCTGTTGCTGCTCTTCAAGTAGCCACGCAACCCCATTCACAGACCCACAAGCGCTGCCGCTCCCTCTTTCTGCAGCCTCCCAAAGTCCAATACAACCTCTCTGCCTGGGCTGCTGAGTAGAGCCGGAGCCCGGTGCAGCAATTGCGAACGTCCAGGGATTCCTCCCACCCCAAAGGGGCCAGCACCAACAGCTCTTGCTGCTCTTAAAGTAGCCACGCAACCCCATTCACAGACGCACAAACGCTGCCACTCCCTCTTTCTCCAGCCTCCCAAAGTCCAATACAACCTCTCTGCCTGGGCTGCAGATTACAGCCGGAGCCCAGATCAGCAATGGCGGACGTCCAGGGATTCCTCCCACCCCAAAGGGGCCAGGACCAAAAGCTCTTGCTGCTCTTCAAGTAGCCACGCAACCCCATTCACAGTCCCACAAACGCTGCCGCTCCCTCTTTCTGCAGCCTCCCAAACTTCAATACAACCTCTCTGCCTGGCCTGCAGATTACAGCCGGAGCCCAGATAAGCAATCACGAACGTCCAGGGATTCCTCCCACCCCAAAGGGGCCACGACCAAAAGCTCTTGCTGCTCTTCAAGTAGCCAGGCAACCCCATTCACAGACCCACAAACGCTGCCGCTCCCTCTTTCTGCAGCCTCCCAAACTCCAATACAACCTCTCTGCCTGGGCTGCTGAGCACAGCCGGAGCGCAGCTCAGCTATGGCGGACGTCCAGGTATTCCTCCCACCCCAAAGGGGCCAGGACCAAAAGCTCTTGCTGCTCTTCAAGTATCCACGCAACCCCATTCACAGACCCACAAACGCTGCTGCTCCCTCTTTCTCCAGCCTCCCAAAGTCCAATACAACCTCGCTGCCTGGGCAGCTGAGCAGAGCCGAAGCCAGGCTCAGCAATTGTGAACGTCCAGGGATTCCTCCCACCCCAAAGGGGCCAGGACCAAAAGCTCTTGCTGCTCTTCAATTACCCACGCAACCTCATTCACAGACCCACAAACGCTGCAGCTCCCTCTTTCTCCAGCCTCCCAAAGTCCAATACAACCTCTCTGCCTGGGCTGCTGAGCAGAGCCGTAGCCCGGCTCAGCAATTGCGAATGTCCAGGGATTCCTCCCACCCCAAAGGGGCCAGGACCAAAAGCTCTTGCTGCTCTTCAAGTACCCACGCAACCCCATTCACAGCCTCACAAACGCTGCCGCTCCCTCTTTCTGCAGCCTCCCAAAGTCCAATACAACCTCTCTGCCTCAGCTGCTGAGCAGAGCCGTAGCCCAGCTCAGCAATTGCGAATGTCCAGGGATTCCTCCCACCCCAAAGAGGCCAGGACCAAAAGCTCTTGCTGCTCTTCAAGTAGCCACACAACCCCATTCACAGACCCACAAGAGCTGCCGCTCCCTCTTTCTCCAGCCTCCCAAAGTCCAAGACAACCTCTCTGCCTGGGCTGCTGAGTAGAGCCGGAGCCGGGCTCAGCAATGGTGGACGTCCAGGGATTCCTCCCACCCCAAAGGGGCCAGGACCAAAAGCTCTTGCTGCTCTTCAAGTATCCACGCAACCCCATTCACAGACCCACAAACGCTGCCGCTCCCTCTTTCTGCAGCCTCCCAAAGTCCAATACAACCTCTCTGCCTGGGCTGTTGAGCAGAGCTGGAGCCGTGTTCACCAATTGCGACTGTCCAGGGATTCCTCCCACCCCAAAGGGGCCAGGAACAAAAGATCTTGCTGCTCTTCCAGTACCCACGCAACCCCATTCACAGACCCACAAACGCTGCCGCTCCCTCTTTCTGCAGCCTTCCAAAGTCCAATACCAACTCTGTGCCTGGGATGATGAGCAGAGCCTTAGCCCGGCTCAGCAATTGCGAACGTCCAGGGATTCCTCCCACCCCAAAGGGGCCAGGACCAAAAGCTCTTGCTGCTTCTCAAGTATCCACGCAACCCCATTCACAGACCCACAAACACTGCAGCTCCTTCTTTCTGCAGCCACCCAGTGTCCAATAAAATCTTCTCAGCCTGGGCTTCTGAGCAGAGCCAGAGCGCAGCTCAGCAATTGCGAACGTCCAGGGATTCCTCCCACCCTAAAGCGGCCAGGACCAAAATTCTTGCTGCTCTTCAAGTAGCCACACAACCCCATTCACAGCCCCACAAAGCTAGTGCTCCCTCTTTCTGCAGCCTCCCAAAGTCCAATACAACCTCTCTGCCTGGGCTGCTGATACAGACGGTGCCCGTCTCAGCAATTGCGAATGTCCAGGGATTCCTCCCACCCCAAAGGGGCCAGGACCAAAAGCTCTTGCTGCTCTTCAAGTAGCCACGCAACCCCATTCACAGACCCACAAAGGCTGCCGCTCCGTCTTTCTGCAGCCACCAAGTGTCCAATAAAATCTTCTCACCCTGGGCTGCTGAGTAGACCCATAGCCCGGCTCAGCAATTGCAAATGTCCAGGGATTCCTCCCACCCCAAAGGGGCCAGGACCAAAAGCTCTTGCTGCTCTTCAAGTAGCCATGCAACCCCATTCACAGACCCACAAACGCTGCCGCTCCCTCTTTCTGCAGCCTCCCAAAGTCCAATACAACCTCTCTGCCTGGGCTGCTGAGTACAGCCGGAGCCCAGCTCAGCAATTGCGAATATCCAGGGATTCCTCCCACCCCAAAGGGTCAGGACCAAAAGCTCTTGCTGCTCTTCATGTAGCCAGGCAACCCTATTCACAGCCCCACAAACGCTGGCGCTCCCTCTTTCTGCAGCCTCCCGAAGTCCAATACAACCTCTCTTCCTGGCCTGCAGATTACAGTCAGATCCTGGCTCAGCAATGGCGGACGTCCAGGGATTCCTCCCACCCCAAAGGGGCCAGGACCAAAAGCTCTTGCTGCTCTTCCAGTATCCACGCAACCCCATTCACAGCCCCACAAACACTGCAGCTCCTTCTTTCTGCAGCCACCCAGTGTCCAATAAAATCTTCTCAGCCAGCGCTGCTGAGCAGAGCCAGAGCGCGGCTCAGCAATTGCGAACGTCCAGGGATTCCTCCCACCCTAAAGGGGCCAGGACCAAAAGCTCTTGCTGCTCTTCCAGTATCCACGCAACCCCATTCACAGACGCACAAAGGCTGCCGCTCCCTCTCTCTGCAGCCTCCCAAACTCCAATACAACCTCTCTGCCTGGGCTGCTGAGCAGAGCCAGAGCGCGGCTCAGCAATTGCGAATGTCCAGGGACTCCTCCCACCCCAAAGGGGCCAGGACCAAAAGCTCTTGCTGCTCTTCAAGTAGCCAGGCAACCCCATTCACATCCTCACAAACGCTGCCGCTCCCTCTTTCTGCAGCCTCCCAAACTACAATAAAATCTCTCTGCCTGGTCGGCTGAGCAGAGCCGTAGCCCGGCTCAGCAATTGCGAACATCCAGGGATTCCTCCCACCCCAAAGGGGCCAGGACCAAAAGCTCTTGCTGCTCTTCAAGTAGCCAGGCAACCCCATTCACAGCCTCACAAACGCTGCAGCTCCCTCTTTCTCCAGCCTCCCAAAGTCCAATACAACCTCTCTGCCTGGGCTGCTGAGTACAGCCGGAGCCCAGCTAAGCAATTGCGAATATCCATGGATTCCTCCCACCCCAAAGGGTCAGGACCAAAAGCTCTTGCTGCTCTTCATGTAGCCAGGCAACCCTATTTACAGCCCCACAAACGCTGGCGCTCCCTCTTTCTGCAGCCTCCCAAAGTCCAATACAACCTCTCTTCCTGGCCTGCAGATTACAGTCAGATCCTGGCTCAGCAATGGCGGACGTCCAGGGATTCCTCCCACCCCAAAGGGGCCAGGACCAAAAGCTCTTGCTGCTCTTCAAGTAGCCACGCAACCCCATTCACAGCCCTACAAACACTGCAGCTCCTTCTTTCTGCAGCCACCCAGTGTCCAATAAAATCTTCTCAGCCAGCGCTGCTGAGCAGAGCCAGAGCGCGGCTCAGCAATTGCGAACGTCCAGGGATTCCTCCCACCCTAAAGGGGCCAGGACCAAAAGCTCTTGCTGCTCTTCCAGTATCCACGCAACCCCATTCACAGACGCACAAAGGCTGCCGCTCCCTCTTTCTGCAGCCTCCCAAACTCCAATACAACCTCTCTGCCTGGGCTGCTGAGCAGAGCCAGAGCGCGGCTCAGCAATTGCGAATGTCCAGGGACACCTCCCACCCCAAAGGGGCCAGGACCAAAAGCTCTTGCTGCTCTTCAAGTATCCACACAACCGCATTAACAGCCCCACAAGCGCTGCCGCTCCCTCTTTCTGCAGCCTCCCAAACTCCAATAAAATCTCTCTGCCTGGTCTGCTGAGCAGAGCCGTACCCCGGCTAAGTAATTGCGAACATCCAGGGATTCCTCCCACCCCAAAGGGTCAGGACCAAAAGCTCTTGCTGCTCTTCAAGTAGCCAGGCAACCCCATTCACAGACCCACAAACGATGCCACTCCCTCTTTCTGCAGCCTCCCAAAGTCCAATACATCCTCTCTGCCTGGGCTGCTGAGTACAGCCGGAGCCCAGCTCAGCAATTGCGAATATCCAGGGATTCCTCCCACCCCAAAGGGTCAGGACCAAAAGCTCTTGCTGCTCTTCAAGTAGCCAGGCAACCCATTCACAGACACACAAACGCTGCCGCTCCCTCTTTCTCCAGCCTACCAAAGTCCAATACAACCTCTCTGCCTCGCCTGCAGATTACAGTCGGATCCTGGCTCAGCAATGGCGGACGTCCAGGGATTTCTCCCACCCCAAAGGGTCAGGACCAAAAGCTGTTGCTGCTCTTCAAGTAGCCACGCAACCCCATTCACAGACCCACAAGCGCTGCCGCTCCCTCTTTCTGCAGCCTCCCAAAGTCCAATACAACCTCTCTGCCTGGGCTGCTGAGTAGAGCCGGAGCCCGGTGCAGCAATTGCGAACGTCCAGGGATTCCTCCCACCCCAAAGGGGCCAGCACCAACAGCTCTTGCTGCTCTTAAAGTAGCCACGCAACCCCATTCACAGACGCACAAACGCTGCCACTCCCTCTTTCTCCAGCCTCCCAAAGTCCAATACAACCTCTCTGCCTGGGCTGCAGATTACAGCCGGAGCCCAGATCAGCAATGGCGGACGTCCAGGGATTCCTCCCACCCCAAAGGGGCCAGGACCAAAAGCTCTTGCTGCTCTTCAAGTAGCCACGCAACCCCATTCACAGTCCCACAAACGCTGCCGCTCCCTCTTTCTGCAGCCTCCCAAACTCCAATACAACCTCTCTGCCTGGCCTGCAGATTACAGCCGGAGCCCAGATAAGCAATCACGAACGTCCAGGGATTCCTCCCACCCCAAAGGGGCCAGGACCAAAAGCTCTTGCTGCTCTTCAAGTACCCACGCAACCCCATTCACAGACCCACAAACGCTGCCGCTCCCTCTTTCTGCAGCCTCCCAAACTCCAATACAACCTCTCTGCCTGGGCTGCTGAGCACAGCCGGAGCGCAGCTCAGCTATGGCGGACGTCCAGGTATTCCTCCCACCCCAAAGGGGCCAGGACCAAAAGCTCTTGCTGCTCTTCAAGTATCCACGCAACCCCATTCACAGACCCACAAACGCTGCTGCTCCCTCTTTCTCCAGCCTCCCAAAGTCCAATACAACCTCGCTGCCTGGGCAGCTGAGCAGAGCCGAAGCCAGGCTCAGCAATTGTGAACGTCCAGGGATTCCTCCCACCCCAAAGGGGCCAGGACCAAAAGCTCTTGCTGCTCTTCAATTACCCACGCAACCTCATTCACAGACCCACAAACGCTGCAGCTCCCTCTTTCTCCAGCCTCCCAAAGTCCAATACAACCTCTCTGCCTGGGCTGCTGAGCAGAGCCGTAGCCCGGCTCAGCAATTGCGAATGTCCAGGGATTCCTCCCACCCCAAAGGGGCCAGGACCAAAAGCTCTTGCTGCTCTTCAAGTACCCACGCAACCCCATTCACAGCCTCACAAACGCTGCCGCTCCCTCTTTCTGCAGCCTCCCAAAGTCCAATACAACCTCTCTGCCTCAGCTGCTGAGCAGAGCCGTAGCCCAGCTCAGCAATTGCGAATGTCCAGGGATTCCTCCCACCCCAAAGAGGCCAGGACCAAAAGCTCTTGCTGCTCTTCAAGTAGCCACACAACCCCATTCACAGACCCACAAGAGCTGCCGCTCCCTCTTTCTCCAGCCTCCCAAAGTCCAAGACAACCTCTCTGCCTGGGCTGCTGAGTAGAGCCGGAGCCGGGCTCAGCAATGGTGGACGTCCAGGGATTCCTCCCACCCCAAAGGGGCCAGGACCAAAAGCTCTTGCTGCTCTTCAAGTATCCACGCAACCCCATTCACAGACCCACAAACGCTGCCGCTCCCTCTTTCTGCAGCCTCCCAAAGTCCAATACAACCTCTCTGCCTGGGCTGTTGAGCAGAGCTGGAGCCGTGTTCACCAATTGCGACTGTCCAGGGATTCCTCCCACCCCAAAGGGGCCAGGAACAAAAGATCTTGCTGCTCTTCCAGTACCCACGCAACCCCATTCACAGACCCACAAACGCTGCCGCTCCCTCTTTCTGCAGCCTTCCAAAGTCCAATACCAACTCTGTGCCTGGGATGATGAGCAGAGCCTTAGCCCGGCTCAGCAATTGCGAACGTCCAGGGATTCCTCCCACCCCAAAGGGGCCAGGACCAAAAGCTCTTGCTGCTTCTCAAGTATCCACGCAACCCCATTCACAGACCCACAAACACTGCAGCTCCTTCTTTCTGCAGCCACCCAGTGTCCAATAAAATCTTCTCAGCCTGGGCTTCTGAGCAGAGCCAGAGCGCAGCTCAGCAATTGCGAACGTCCAGGGATTCCTCCCACCCTAAAGCGGCCAGGACCAAAATTCTTGCTGCTCTTCAAGTAGCCACACAACCCCATTCACAGCCCCACAAAGCTAGTGCTCCCTCTTTCTGCAGCCTCCCAAAGTCCAATACAACCTCTCTGCCTGGGCTGCTGATACAGACGGTGCCCGTCTCAGCAATTGCGAATGTCCAGGGATTCCTCCCACCCCAAAGGGGCCAGGACCAAAAGCTCTTGCTGCTCTTCAAGTAGCCACGCAACCCCATTCACAGACCCACAAAGGCTGCCGCTCCGTCTTTCTGCAGCCACCAAGTGTCCAATAAAATCTTCTCACCCTGGGCTGCTGAGTAGACCCATAGCCCGGCTCAGCAATTGCAAATGTCCAGGGATTCCTCCCACCCCAAAGGGGCCAGGACCAAAAGCTCTTGCTGCTCTTCAAGTAGCCATGCAACCCCATTCACAGACCCACAAACGCTGCCGCTCCCTCTTTCTGCAGCCTCCCAAAGTCCAATACAACCTCTCTGCCTGGGCTGCTGAGTACAGCCGGAGCCCAGCTCAGCAATTGCGAATATCCAGGGATTCCTCCCACCCCAAAGGGTCAGGACCAAAAGCTCTTGCTGCTCTTCATGTAGCCAGGCAACCCTATTCACAGCCCCACAAACGCTGGCGCTCCCTCTTTCTGCAGCCTCCCGAAGTCCAATACAACCTCTCTTCCTGGCCTGCAGATTACAGTCAGATCCTGGCTCAGCAATGGCGGACGTCCAGGGATTCCTCCCACCCCAAAGGGGCCAGGACCAAAAGCTCTTGCTGCTCTTCCAGTATCCACGCAACCCCATTCACAGCCCCACAAACACTGCAGCTCCTTCTTTCTGCAGCCACCCAGTGTCCAATAAAATCTTCTCAGCCAGCGCTGCTGAGCAGAGCCAGAGCGCGGCTCAGCAATTGCGAACGTCCAGGGATTCCTCCCACCCTAAAGGGGCCAGGACCAAAAGCTCTTGCTGCTCTTCCAGTATCCACGCAACCCCATTCACAGACGCACAAAGGCTGCCGCTCCCTCTCTCTGCAGCCTCCCAAACTCCAATACAACCTCTCTGCCTGGGCTGCTGAGCAGAGCCAGAGCGCGGCTCAGCAATTGCGAATGTCCAGGGACTCCTCCCACCCCAAAGGGGCCAGGACCAAAAGCTCTTGCTGCTCTTCAAGTAGCCAGGCAACCCCATTCACATCCTCACAAACGCTGCCGCTCCCTCTTTCTGCAGCCTCCCAAACTACAATAAAATCTCTCTGCCTGGTCGGCTGAGCAGAGCCGTAGCCCGGCTCAGCAATTGCGAACATCCAGGGATTCCTCCCACCCCAAAGGGGCCAGGACCAAAAGCTCTTGCTGCTCTTCAAGTAGCCAGGCAACCCCATTCACAGCCTCACAAACGCTGCAGCTCCCTCTTTCTCCAGCCTCCCAAAGTCCAATACAACCTCTCTGCCTGGGCTGCTGAGTACAGCCGGAGCCCAGCTAAGCAATTGCGAATATCCATGGATTCCTCCCACCCCAAAGGGTCAGGACCAAAAGCTCTTGCTGCTCTTCAAGTAGCCACGCAACCCCATTCATAGACCCACAAACGATGCCGCTCCCTCTTTCTCCAGCCTCCCAAAGTCCAATACAACCTCTCTGCCTGGGCACCTGAGCAAAGCAAGATCCTGGCTCAGCAATTGCGAATGTCCAGGGATTCCTCCCACCCCAAAGGGGCCAGGACCAAAAGCTCTTGCTGCTCTTCAAGTAGCCAGGCAACCCCATTCACAGACCCACAAACGCTGCCACTCCCTCTTTCTGCAGCCTCCCAAAGTCCAATACAACCTCTCTGCCTGGCCTGCAGATTACAGCCGGAGCCCAGATCAGCAATCACGAACGTCCAGGGATTCCTCCCACCCCAAAGGGGCCAGGACCAAAAGCTCTTGCTGCTCTTCAAGTAGCCACGCAACCCCATTCACAGACGCACAAGCGCTGGCGCTCCCTTTTTCTCCAGCCTCCCAAACTCCAATACAACCTCTCTGCCTGGGCTGCTGAGCAGAGCCGGAGCGCAGCTCATCAATGGCGGACGTCCAGGGATTCCTCCCACCCCAAATGTGCCAGGACTAAAAGCTCTTGCTACTCTTTAAGTACCCACGCAACCCCATTCACAGACGCACAAACGATGCCGCTCCCTCCTTCTCCAGCCTCCCAAAGTCCAATACAACCTCTCTGCCTGGGCTGCTCAGTACAGCCACATCCTGGCTCAGCAATGGCGGACGTCCAGGGATTCCTCCCACCCCAAAGGGGCCAGGACCAAAAGCTCTTGCTGCTCTTCAAGTAGCCACGCAACCCCATTCACAGCCCCACAAACGCTGCCGCTCCCTCTTTCTGCAGCCTCCCAAAGTCCAATACAACCTCTCTGCCTGGGCTGCTGAGTAGAGCCGGAGCCGGGCTCAGCAATTGCGAACGTCCAGGGATTCCTCCCACCCCAAAGGGGCCAGGACCAACAGCTCTTGCTGCTCTTAAAGTAGCCACGCAACCCCATTCACAGACGCACAAACGCTGCCGCTCCCTCTTTCTCCAGCCTCCCAAAGTCCAATACAACCTCTCTGCCTGGGCTGCAGATTACAGCCGGAGCCCAGATCAGCAATGGCGGACGTCCAGGGATTCCTCCCACCCCAAAGGGGCCAGGACCAAAAGCTCTTGCTGCTCTTCAAGTAGCCACGCAACCCCATTCACAGACCCACAAACGCTGCCGCTCCCTCTTTCTGCAGCCTCCCAAACTCCAATACAACCTCTCTGCCTGGCCTGCAGATTACAGCCGGAGCCCAGATAAGCAATCACGAACGTCCAGGGATTCCTCCCACCCCAAAGGGGCCAGGACTAAAAGCTCTTGCTGCTCTTCAAGTACCCACGCAACCCCATTCACAGACCCACAAACGCTGGCGCTCCATCTTTCTGCAGCCTCCCAAAGTCCAATACAACCTCTCTGCCTGGGCTGCTGAGCACAGCCGGAGCGCAGCTCAGCTATGGCGGACGTCCAGGTATTCCTCCCACCCCAAAGGGGCCAGGACCAAAAGCTCTTGCTGCTCTTCAAGTATCCACGCAACCCCATTCACAGACCCACAAACGCTGCCGCTCCCTCTTTCTCCAGCCTCCCAAAGTCCAATACAACCTCGCTGCCTGGGCAGCTGAGCAGAGCCGAAGCCAGGCTCAGCAATTGTGAACGTCCAGGGATTCCTCCCACCCCAAAGGGGCCAGGACCAAAAGCTCTTGCTGCTCTTCAAGTACCCACGCAACCCCATTCACAGCCTCACAAACGCTGCCGCTCCCTCTTTCTCCAGCCTCCCAAACTCCAATACAACCTCTCTGCCTGGGCTGCTGAGCAGAGCCGTAGCCCGGGTCAGCAATTGCGAACGTCCAGGGATTCCTCCCACCCCAAAGAGGCCAGGACCAAAAGCTCTTGCTGCTCTTCAAGTAGCCACGCAACCCCATTCACAGCCTCACAAACGCTGCAGCTCCCTCTTTCTCCAGCCTCCCAAAGTGCAATACAACCTCTCTGCCTGGGCTGCTGAGCAGAGCCGTAGCCCGGCTCAGCAATTGCGAATGTCCAGGGATTCCTCCCACCCCAAAGAGGCCAGGACCAAAAGCTCTTGCTGCTCTTCAAGTAGCCACGCAACCCCATTCACAGACCCACAAGCGCTGCCACTCCCTCTTTCTCCAGCCTCCCAAAGTCCAAGACAACCTCTCTGCCTGGGCTGCTGAGCACAGCCGGAGCCGGGCTCAGCAATGGTGGACGTCCAGGGATTCCTCCCACCGCAAAGGGGCCAGGACCAAAAGCTCTTGCTGCTCTTCAAGCACCCACGCAACCCCATTCACAGTCCCACAAACGCTGCCGCTCCCTCTTTCTGCAGCCTCCCAAAGTCCAATACAACCTCGCTGCCTGGGCAGCTGAGCAGAGCCGAAGCCTGGCTCAGCAATTGTGAACGTCCAGGGATTCCTCCCACCCCAAAGGGGCCAGGACCAAAAGCTCTTGCTGCTCTTCAAGTAGCCATGCAACCCCATTCACAGCCTCACAAACGCTGCAGCTCCCTCTTTCTGCAGCCTCCCAAAGTCCAATACAACCTCTCTGCCTGGGCTGCTGAGCAGAGCCCGAGCCCGGCTCAGCAATTGCGAATGTCCAGGGATTCCTCCCACCCCAAAGAGGCCAGGACCAAAAGCTCTTGCTGCTCTTCAAGTAGCCACGCAACCCCATTCACAGACCCACAAACGCTGCCGCTCCCTCTTTCTGCAGCCTCCCAAAGTCCAATACAACCTCTCTGCCTGGGCTGCTGAGTAGAGCCGGAGCCGGGCTCAGCAATTGCGAACGTCCAGGGATTCCTCCCACCCCAAAGGGGCCAGGACGAAAAGCTCTTGCTGCTCTTCAAGTATCCACGCAACCCCATTCACAGACCCACAAACGCTGCCGCTCCCTCTTTCTGCAGCCTCCCAAAGTCCAATACAACCTCTCTGCCTGGGCAGCTGAGCAAAGCAAGATCCTGGCTCAGCAATTGTGACTGTCCAGGGATTCCTCCCACCCCAAAGGGGCCAGGACCAAAAGCTCTTGCTGCTCTTCCAGTAGCCACGCAACCCCATTCACAGACCCACAAACGCTGCCACTCCCTCTTTCTCCAGCCTCCCAAAGTCCAATACAACCTCTCTGCCTGGCCTGCAGATTACAGCCGGAGCCCAGATCAGCAATCACGAAAGTCCAGAGATTCCTCCCACCCCAAATTTGCCACTATTAAAAGCTCTTGCTGGTCTTCAAGTACCCACGCAACCCCATTCACAGACACACAAGCGCTGGCCCTCCCTCTTTCTGCAGTCTCCCAAACTCCAATACAACCAATCTGCCTGGGCTGCTGAGTAGAGCCGGAGCGCAGCTCAGCAATGGCGGACGTCCAGGGATTCCTCCCACCCCAAAGGGGCCAGGACCAAAAGCTCTTGCTGCTCTTCCAGTAGCCACGCAACCCCATTCACAGCCCCACAAACGCTGCAGCTCCCTCTTTCTGCAGCCTCCCAAAGTCCAATACAACCTCGCTGCCTGGGCAGCTGAGCAGAGCCGAAGCCAGGCTCAGCAATTGTGAACGTCCAGGGATTCCTCCCACCCCAAAGGGGCCAGGACCAAAAGCTCTTGCTGCTCTTCAAGTACCCACGCAACCCCATTCACAGCCTCACAAACACTGCCGCTCCCTCTTTCTCCAGCCTCCCAAAGTCCAATACAACCTCTCTGCCTGGGCTGCTGAGCAGAGCCCGAGCCCGGCTCAGCAATTGCGAATGTCCAGGGATTCCTCCCACCCCAAAGGGGCCAGGACCAAAAGCTCTTGCTGCTCTTCAAGTAGCCACACAACCCCATTCACAGACCCACAAACGCTGCCGCTCCCTCTTTCTGCAGCCTCCCAAAGTCCAATACAACCTCTCTGCCTGGCCTGCAGATTACAGCCGGAGCCCAGATCAGCAATCACGAACGTCCAGAGATTCCTCCCACCCCAAATTTGCCACTATTAAAAGCTCTTGCTGCTCTTTAAGTACCCACGCAACCCCTTTCACAGACCCACAAACGATGCTGCTCCCTCCTTCTCCAGCCTCCCAAAGTCCAAGACAACCTCTCTGCCTGGGCTGCAGATTACAGCCGGATCCTGGCTCAGCAATTGCGAACGTCCAGGGATTCCTCCCACCCCAAAGGGGCCAGCACAAACACCTCTTGCTGCTCTTCAAGTACCCACGCAACTCCATTCACAGCCCCACAAACGCTGCCGCTCCCTCTTTCTGCAGCCTCCCAAAGTCCAATACAACCTCTCTGCCTGGGCTGCTGAGTAGAGCCGGAGCCGGGCTCAGCAATTGCGAACATCCAGGGATTCCTCCCACCCCAAAGGGGCCAGGACCAAAAGCTCTTGCTGCTCTTCAAGTAGCCACGCAACCCCATTCACAGACCCACAAACGCTGCCACTCCCTCTTTCTCCAGCCTCCCAAAGTCCAATACAACCTCTCTGCCTGGCCTGCAGATTACAGCCGGAGCCCAGATCAGCAATCACGAACGTCCAGAGATTCCTCCCACCCCAAATGTGCCACTATTAAAAGCTCTTGCTGCTCTTTAAGTACCCACGCAACCCCATTCACAGACCCACAAACGATGCCGCTCCCTCCTTCTCCAGCCTCCCAAAGTCCAATACAACCTCGCTGCCTGGGCTGCAGATTACAGCCGGATCCTGGCTCAGCAATTGCGAACATCAAGGCATTCCTCCCACCCCAAAGGGGCCAGGACCAAAAGCTCTTGCTGCTCTTCAAGTAGCCACGCAACCCCATTCACAGACCCACAAACGCTGCAGCTCCCTCTTTCTGCAGCCTCCCAAACTCCAATACAACCTCTCTGCCTGGGCTGCTGAGCAGAGCCCGAGCCCGGCTCAGCAATTGCGAATGTCCAGGGATTCCTCCCACCCCAAAGAGGCCAGGACCAAAAGCTCTTGCTGCTCTTCAAGTACCCACGCAACCCCATTCACAGACCCACAAACGATGCCGCTCCCTCTTTCTGCAGCCTCCCAAAGTCCAATACAACCTCTCTGCCTGGGCTGCTGAGTACAGCCGGAGCCCAGCTCAGCAATTGCGAATATCCAGGGATTCCTCCCACCCCAAAGGGTCAGGACCAAAAGCTCTTGCTGCTCTTCATGTAGCCAGGCAACCCTCTTCACAGCCCCACAAACGCTGGCGCTCCCTCTTTCTGCAGCCTCCCGAAGTCCAATACAACCTCTCTTCCTGGCCTGCAGATTACAGTCGGATCCTGGCTCAGCAATGGCGGACGTCCAGGGATTCCTCCCACCCCAAAGGGGCCAGGACCAAAAGCTCTTGCTGCTCGTCATTTAGCCACGCAACCCCATTCACAGCCCCACAAACACTGCAGCTCCTTCTTTCTGCTGCCACCCAGTGTCCAATAAAATCTTCTCAGCCAGCGCTGCTGAGCAGAGCCAGAGCGCGGCTCAGCAATTGCGAACGTCCAGGGATTCCTCCCACCCCAAAGGGGCCAGGACCAAAAGCTCTTGCTGCTCTTCCAGTATCCACGCAACCCCATTCACAGACGCACAAAGGCTGCCGCTCCCTCTTTCTGCAGCCTCCCAAACTCCAATACAACCTCTCTGCCTGGGCTGCTGAGCAGAGCCAGAGCGCGGCTCAGCAATTGCGAATGTCCAGGGACACCTCCCACCCCAAAGGGGCCAGGACCAAAAGCTCTTGCTGCTCTTCAAGTAGCCAGGCAACCCCATTCACATCCTCACAAACGCTGCCACTCCCTCTTTCTGCAGCCTCCCAAACTCCAATAAAATCTCTCTGCCTGGGCTGATGAGCAGAGCCGTACCCCGGCTAAGCAATTGCGAACATCCAGGGATTCCTCCCACCCCAAAGGGTCAGGACCAAAAGCTCTTGCTGCTCTTCAAGTAGCCACGCAACCCCATTCACAGACCCACAAACGATGCCGCTCCCTCTTTCTGCAGCCTCCCAAAGTCCAATACATCCTCTCTGCCTGGGCTGCTGAGTACAGCCGGAGCCCAGCTCAGCAATTGCGAATGTCCAGGGATTCCTCCCACCCCAAAGGGTCAGGACCAAAAGCTCTTGCTGCTCTTCAAGTAGCCAGGCAACCCATTCACAGACACACAAACGCTGCCGCTCCCTCTTTCTCCAGCCTACCAAAGTCCAATACAACCTCTCTGCCTCGCCTGCAGATTACAGTCGGATCCTGGCTCAGCAATGGCGGACGTCCAGGGATTTCTCCCACCCCAAAGGGTCAGGACCAAAAGCTCTTGCTGCTCTTCAAGTAGCCACGCAACCCCATTCACAGACCCACAAGCGCTGCCGCTCCCTCTTTCTGCAGCCTCCCAAAGTCCAATACAACCTCTCTGCCTGGGCTGCTGAGCAGAGCCCAAGCCCGGCTCAGCAATTGCGAATGTCCAGGGATTCCTCCCACCCCAAAAGTGCCAGGACCAAAAGCTCTTGCTGCTCTTCAAGTAGCCACGCAACCCCATTCATAGACCCACAAACGATGCCGCTCCCTCTTTCTCCAGCCTCCCAAAGTCCAATACAACCTCTCTGCCTGGGCACCTGAGCAAAGCAAGATCCTGGCTCAGCAATTGCGAATGTCCAGGGATTCCTCCCACCCCAAAGGGGCCAGGACCAAAAGCTCTTGCTGCTCTTCAAGTAGCCAGGCAACCCCATTCACAGACCCACAAACGCTGCCACTCCCTCTTTCTGCAGCCTCCCAAAGTCCAATACAACCTCTCTGCCTGGCCTGCAGATTACAGCCGGAGCCCAGATCAGCAATCACGAACGTCCAGGGATTCCTCCCACCCCAAAGGGGCCAGGACCAAAAGCTCTTGCTGCTCTTCAAGTAGCCACGCAACCCCATTCACAGACGCACAAGCGCTGGCGCTCCCTTTTTCTCCAGCCTCCCAAACTCCAATACAACCTCTCTGCCTGGGCTGCTGAGCAGAGCCGGAGCGCAGCTCATCAATGGCGGACGTCCAGGGATTCCTCCCACCCCAAATGTGCCAGGACTAAAAGCTCTTGCTACTCTTTAAGTACCCACGCAACCCCATTCACAGACGCACAAACGATGCCGCTCCCTCCTTCTCCAGCCTCCCAAAGTCCAATACAACCTCTCTGCCTGGGCTGCTCAGTACAGCCACATCCTGGCTCAGCAATGGCGGACGTCCAGGGATTCCTCCCACCCCAAAGGGGCCAGGACCAAAAGCTCTTGCTGCTCTTCAAGTAGCCACGCAACCCCATTCACAGCCCCACAAACGCTGCCGCTCCCTCTTTCTGCAGCCTCCCAAAGTCCAATACAACCTCTCTGCCTGGGCTGCTGAGTAGAGCCGGAGCCGGGCTCAGCAATTGCGAACGTCCAGGGATTCCTCCCACCCCAAAGGGGCCAGGACCAACAGCTCTTGCTGCTCTTAAAGTAGCCACGCAACCCCATTCACAGACGCACAAACGCTGCCGCTCCCTCTTTCTCCAGCCTCCCAAAGTCCAATACAACCTCTCTGCCTGGGCTGCAGATTACAGCCGGAGCCCAGATCAGCAATGGCGGACGTCCAGGGATTCCTCCCACCCCAAAGGGGCCAGGACCAAAAGCTCTTGCTGCTCTTCAAGTAGCCACGCAACCCCATTCACAGACCCACAAACGCTGCCGCTCCCTCTTTCTGCAGCCTCCCAAACTCCAATACAACCTCTCTGCCTGGCCTGCAGATTACAGCCGGAGCCCAGATAAGCAATCACGAACGTCCAGGGATTCCTCCCACCCCAAAGGGGCCAGGACTAAAAGCTCTTGCTGCTCTTCAAGTACCCACGCAACCCCATTCACAGACCCACAAACGCTGGCGCTCCATCTTTCTGCAGCCTCCCAAAGTCCAATACAACCTCTCTGCCTGGGCTGCTGAGCACAGCCGGAGCGCAGCTCAGCTATGGCGGACGTCCAGGTATTCCTCCCACCCCAAAGGGGCCAGGACCAAAAGCTCTTGCTGCTCTTCAAGTATCCACGCAACCCCATTCACAGACCCACAAACGCTGCCGCTCCCTCTTTCTCCAGCCTCCCAAAGTCCAATACAACCTCGCTGCCTGGGCAGCTGAGCAGAGCCGAAGCCAGGCTCAGCAATTGTGAACGTCCAGGGATTCCTCCCACCCCAAAGGGGCCAGGACCAAAAGCTCTTGCTGCTCTTCAAGTACCCACGCAACCCCATTCACAGCCTCACAAACGCTGCCGCTCCCTCTTTCTCCAGCCTCCCAAACTCCAATACAACCTCTCTGCCTGGGCTGCTGAGCAGAGCCGTAGCCCGGGTCAGCAATTGCGAACGTCCAGGGATTCCTCCCACCCCAAAGAGGCCAGGACCAAAAGCTCTTGCTGCTCTTCAAGTAGCCACGCAACCCCATTCACAGCCTCACAAACGCTGCAGCTCCCTCTTTCTCCAGCCTCCCAAAGTGCAATACAACCTCTCTGCCTGGGCTGCTGAGCAGAGCCGTAGCCCGGCTCAGCAATTGCGAATGTCCAGGGATTCCTCCCACCCCAAAGAGGCCAGGACCAAAAGCTCTTGCTGCTCTTCAAGTAGCCACGCAACCCCATTCACAGACCCACAAGCGCTGCCACTCCCTCTTTCTCCAGCCTCCCAAAGTCCAAGACAACCTCTCTGCCTGGGCTGCTGAGCACAGCCGGAGCCGGGCTCAGCAATGGTGGACGTCCAGGGATTCCTCCCACCGCAAAGGGGCCAGGACCAAAAGCTCTTGCTGCTCTTCAAGCACCCACGCAACCCCATTCACAGACCCACAAGCGCTGCCGCTCCCTCTTTCTGCAGCCTCCCAAAGTCCAATACAACCTCTCTGCCTGGGCTGCTGAGCAGAGCCCAAGCCCGGCTCAGCAATTGCGAATGTCCAGGGATTCCTCCCACCCCAAAAGTGCCAGGACCAAAAGCTCTTGCTGCTCTTCAAGTAGCCACGCAACCCCATTCACAGACCCACAAACGCTGCCACTCCCTCTTTCTGCAGCCTCCCAAAGTCCAATACAACCTCTCTGCCTGGCCTGCAGATTACAGCCGGAGCCCAGATCAGCAATCACGAACGTCCAGGGATTCCTCCCACCCCAAAGGGGCCAGGACCAAAAGCTCTTGCTGCTCTTCAAGTAGCCACGCAACCCCATTCACAGACGCACAAGCGCTGGCGCTCCCTTTTTCTCCAGCCTCCCAAACTCCAATACAACCTCTCTGCCTGGGCTGCTGAGCAGAGCCGGAGCGCAGCTCATCAATGGCGGACGTCCAGGGATTCCTCCCACCCCAAATGTGCCAGGACTAAAAGCTCTTGCTACTCTTTAAGTACCCACGCAACCCCATTCACAGACGCACAAACGATGCCGCTCCCTCCTTCTCCAGCCTCCCAAAGTCCAATACAACCTCTCTGCCTGGGCTGCTCAGTACAGCCACATCCTGGCTCAGCAATGGCGGACGTCCAGGGATTCCTCCCACCCCAAAGGGGCCAGGACCAAAAGCTCTTGCTGCTCTTCAAGTAGCCACGCAACCCCATTCACAGCCCCACAAACGCTGCCGCTCCCTCTTTCTGCAGCCTCCCAAAGTCCAATACAACCTCTCTGCCTGGGCTGCTGAGTAGAGCCGGAGCCGGGCTCAGCAATTGCGAACGTCCAGGGATTCCTCCCACCCCAAAGGGGCCAGGACCAACAGCTCTTGCTGCTCTTAAAGTAGCCACGCAACCCCATTCACAGACGCACAAACGCTGCCGCTCCCTCTTTCTCCAGCCTCCCAAAGTCCAATACAACCTCTCTGCCTGGGCTGCAGATTACAGCCGGAGCCCAGATCAGCAATGGCGGACGTCCAGGGATTCCTCCCACCCCAAAGGGGCCAGGACCAAAAGCTCTTGCTGCTCTTCAAGTAGCCACGCAACCCCATTCACAGACCCACAAACGCTGCCGCTCCCTCTTTCTGCAGCCTCCCAAACTCCAATACAACCTCTCTGCCTGGCCTGCAGATTACAGCCGGAGCCCAGATAAGCAATCACGAACGTCCAGGGATTCCTCCCACCCCAAAGGGGCCAGGACTAAAAGCTCTTGCTGCTCTTCAAGTACCCACGCAACCCCATTCACAGACCCACAAACGCTGGCGCTCCATCTTTCTGCAGCCTCCCAAAGTCCAATACAACCTCTCTGCCTGGGCTGCTGAGCACAGCCGGAGCGCAGCTCAGCTATGGCGGACGTCCAGGTATTCCTCCCACCCCAAAGGGGCCAGGACCAAAAGCTCTTGCTGCTCTTCAAGTATCCACGCAACCCCATTCACAGACCCACAAACGCTGCCGCTCCCTCTTTCTCCAGCCTCCCAAAGTCCAATACAACCTCGCTGCCTGGGCAGCTGAGCAGAGCCGAAGCCAGGCTCAGCAATTGTGAACGTCCAGGGATTCCTCCCACCCCAAAGGGGCCAGGACCAAAAGCTCTTGCTGCTCTTCAAGTACCCACGCAACCCCATTCACAGCCTCACAAACGCTGCCGCTCCCTCTTTCTCCAGCCTCCCAAACTCCAATACAACCTCTCTGCCTGGGCTGCTGAGCAGAGCCGTAGCCCGGGTCAGCAATTGCGAACGTCCAGGGATTCCTCCCACCCCAAAGAGGCCAGGACCAAAAGCTCTTGCTGCTCTTCAAGTAGCCACGCAACCCCATTCACAGCCTCACAAACGCTGCAGCTCCCTCTTTCTCCAGCCTCCCAAAGTGCAATACAACCTCTCTGCCTGGGCTGCTGAGCAGAGCCGTAGCCCGGCTCAGCAATTGCGAATGTCCAGGGATTCCTCCCACCCCAAAGAGGCCAGGACCAAAAGCTCTTGCTGCTCTTCAAGTAGCCACGCAACCCCATTCACAGACCCACAAGCGCTGCCACTCCCTCTTTCTCCAGCCTCCCAAAGTCCAAGACAACCTCTCTGCCTGGGCTGCTGAGCACAGCCGGAGCCGGGCTCAGCAATGGTGGACGTCCAGGGATTCCTCCCACCGCAAAGGGGCCAGGACCAAAAGCTCTTGCTGCTCTTCAAGCACCCACGCAACCCCATTCACAGTCCCACAAACGCTGCCGCTCCCTCTTTCTGCAGCCTCCCAAAGTCCAATACAACCTCGCTGCCTGGGCAGCTGAGCAGAGCCGAAGCCTGGCTCAGCAATTGTGAACGTCCAGGGATTCCTCCCACCCCAAAGGGGCCAGGACCAAAAGCTCTTGCTGCTCTTCAAGTAGCCATGCAACCCCATTCACAGCCTCACAAACGCTGCAGCTCCCTCTTTCTGCAGCCTCCCAAAGTCCAATACAACCTCTCTGCCTGGGCTGCTGAGCAGAGCCCGAGCCCGGCTCAGCAATTGCGAATGTCCAGGGATTCCTCCCACCCCAAAGAGGCCAGGACCAAAAGCTCTTGCTGCTCTTCAAGTAGCCACGCAACCCCATTCACAGACCCACAAACGCTGCCGCTCCCTCTTTCTGCAGCCTCCCAAAGTCCAATACAACCTCTCTGCCTGGGCTGCTGAGTAGAGCCGGAGCCGGGCTCAGCAATTGCGAACGTCCAGGGATTCCTCCCACCCCAAAGGGGCCAGGACGAAAAGCTCTTGCTGCTCTTCAAGTATCCACGCAACCCCATTCACAGACCCACAAACGCTGCCGCTCCCTCTTTCTGCAGCCTCCCAAAGTCCAATACAACCTCTCTGCCTGGGCAGCTGAGCAAAGCAAGATCCTGGCTCAGCAATTGTGACTGTCCAGGGATTCCTCCCACCCCAAAGGGGCCAGGACCAAAAGCTCTTGCTGCTCTTCCAGTAGCCACGCAACCCCATTCACAGACCCACAAACGCTGCCACTCCCTCTTTCTCCAGCCTCCCAAAGTCCAATACAACCTCTCTGCCTGGCCTGCAGATTACAGCCGGAGCCCAGATCAGCAATCACGAAAGTCCAGAGATTCCTCCCACCCCAAATTTGCCACTATTAAAAGCTCTTGCTGGTCTTCAAGTACCCACGCAACCCCATTCACAGACACACAAGCGCTGGCCCTCCCTCTTTCTGCAGTCTCCCAAACTCCAATACAACCAATCTGCCTGGGCTGCTGAGTAGAGCCGGAGCGCAGCTCAGCAATGGCGGACGTCCAGGGATTCCTCCCACCCCAAAGGGGCCAGGACCAAAAGCTCTTGCTGCTCTTCCAGTAGCCACGCAACCCCATTCACAGCCCCACAAACGCTGCAGCTCCCTCTTTCTGCAGCCTCCCAAAGTCCAATACAACCTCGCTGCCTGGGCAGCTGAGCAGAGCCGAAGCCAGGCTCAGCAATTGTGAACGTCCAGGGATTCCTCCCACCCCAAAGGGGCCAGGACCAAAAGCTCTTGCTGCTCTTCAAGTACCCACGCAACCCCATTCACAGCCTCACAAACACTGCCGCTCCCTCTTTCTCCAGCCTCCCAAAGTCCAATACAACCTCTCTGCCTGGGCTGCTGAGCAGAGCCCGAGCCCGGCTCAGCAATTGCGAATGTCCAGGGATTCCTCCCACCCCAAAGGGGCCAGGACCAAAAGCTCTTGCTGCTCTTCAAGTAGCCACACAACCCCATTCACAGACCCACAAACGCTGCCGCTCCCTCTTTCTGCAGCCTCCCAAAGTCCAATACAACCTCTCTGCCTGGCCTGCAGATTACAGCCGGAGCCCAGATCAGCAATCACGAACGTCCAGAGATTCCTCCCACCCCAAATTTGCCACTATTAAAAGCTCTTGCTGCTCTTTAAGTACCCACGCAACCCCTTTCACAGACCCACAAACGATGCTGCTCCCTCCTTCTCCAGCCTCCCAAAGTCCAAGACAACCTCTCTGCCTGGGCTGCAGATTACAGCCGGATCCTGGCTCAGCAATTGCGAACGTCCAGGGATTCCTCCCACCCCAAAGGGGCCAGCACAAACACCTCTTGCTGCTCTTCAAGTACCCACGCAACTCCATTCACAGCCCCACAAACGCTGCCGCTCCCTCTTTCTCCAGCCTCCCAAAGTCCAATACAACCTCTCTGCCTGGGCTGCTGAGTAGAGCCGGAGCCGGGCTCAGCAATTGCGAACATCCAGGGATTCCTCCCACCCCAAAGGGGCCAGGACCAAAAGCTCTTGCTGCTCTTCAAGTAGCCACGCAACCCCATTCACAGACCCACAAACGCTGCCACTCCCTCTTTCTCCAGCCTCCCAAAGTCCAATACAACCTCTCTGCCTGGCCTGCAGATTACAGCCGGAGCCCAGATCAGCAATCACGAACGTCCAGAGATTCCTCCCACCCCAAATGTGCCACTATTAAAAGCTCTTGCTGCTCTTTAAGTACCCACGCAACCCCATTCACAGACCCACAAACGATGCCGCTCCCTCCTTCTCCAGCCTCCCAAAGTCCAATACAACCTCGCTGCCTGGGCTGCAGATTACAGCCGGATCCTGGCTCAGCAATTGCGAACATCAAGGCATTCCTCCCACCCCAAAGGGGCCAGGACCAAAAGCTCTTGCTGCTCTTCAAGTAGCCACGCAACCCCATTCACAGACCCACAAACGCTGCAGCTCCCTCTTTCTGCAGCCTCCCAAACTCCAATACAACCTCTCTGCCTGGGCTGCTGAGCAGAGCCCGAGCCCGGCTCAGCAATTGCGAATGTCCAGGGATTCCTCCCACCCCAAAGAGGCCAGGACCAAAAGCTCTTGCTGCTCTTCAAGTACCCACGCAACCCCATTCACAGACCCACAAACGATGCCGCTCCCTCTTTCTGCAGCCTCCCAAAGTCCAATACAACCAATCTGCCTGGGCTGCTGAGTAGAGCCGGAGCCGGGCTCAGCAATGGCGGACGTCCAGGGATTCCTCCCACCCCAAAGGGGCCAGGACCAAAAGCTCTTGCTGCTCTTCATTTAGCCACGCAACCCCATTCACAGACCCACAAATGCTGCCACTCCCTCTTTCTCCAGCCTCCCAAAGTCCAATACAACCTCTCTGCCTGGCCTGCAGATTACAGCCGGAGCCCAGATCAGCAATCACGAACGTCCAGAGATTCCTCCCACCCCAAAGGGGCCAGGACTAAAAGCTCTTGCTGCTCTTTAAGTACCCACGCAACCCCATTCACAGACCCAAAAGTGCTGGCGCTCCCTTTTTCTCCAGACTCCCAAAGTCCAATACAACCTCTCTGCCTGGGCAGCTGAGCAAAGCAAGACCCTGGCTCAGCAATTGCGAACGTCCAGGGATTCCTCCCACCCCAAAGGGGCCAGGACCAAAAGCTCTTGCTGCTCTTCAAGTAGCCAGGCAACCCCACTCACAGCCCCACAAACGCTGCCGCTCCCTCTTTCTGCAGCCTCCCAAAGTCCAATACAACCTCTCTGCCTGGGCTGCTGAGTAGAGCCGGAGCCGGGCTCAGCAATTGTGAACGTCCCGGGATTCCTCCCACCCCAAAGGGGCCAGGACCAAAAGCTCTTGCTGCTCTTCAGGTATCCACGCAACCCCATTCACAGACCCACAAACGATGCCGCTCCCTCTTTCTGCAGCCTCCCAAACTCCAATACAACCTCTCTGCCTGGGCTGCTGAGCAGAGCCCGAGCCCGGTGCAGCAATTGCGAACGTCCAGGGATTCCTCCCACCCCAAAGGGGCCAGCACCAACAGCTCTTGCTGCTCTTCAAGTATCCACGCAACCTCATTCACAGACGCACTAACACTGCTGCTCCCTCTTTCTGCAGCCTCCCAAACTCCAATACAACCACTCTTACTGGCCTGCAGATTACAGCCGGAGCCGGGCGCAGCAATGGCGGACGTCCAGGGATTCCTCCCACCCCAAAGGGGCCAGGACCAAAAGCTCTTGCTGCTCTTCAGGTATCCATGCAACCCCATTCACAGACCCACAAACGCTGCCGCTCCCTCTTTCTGCAGCCTCCCAAACTCCAATACAACCTCTCTTCCTGGCCTGCAGATTACAGCCGGAGCCCAGATAAGCAATCACGAACGTCCAGGGATTCCTCCCACCCCAAAGGGGCCAGGACCAAAAGCTCTTGCTGCTCTTCCAGTACCCACGCAACCCCATTCACAGACCCACAAACGCTGCAGCTCCCTCTTTCTCCAGCCTCCCAAAGTCCAAGACAACCTCTCTGCCTGGGCTGCTGAGCAGAGCCCGAGCCCGGCGCAGCAATTGCGAATGTCCAGGGATTCCTCCCACCCCAAAGAGGCCAGGACCAAAAGCTCTTGCTGCTCTTCAAGTAGCCACGCAACCCCATTCACAGACCCACAAACGATGCCGCTCCCTCTTTCTGCAGCCTCCCAAAGTCCAATACAACCAATCTGCCTGGGCTGCTGAGTAGAGCCGGAGCCGGGCTCAGCAATGGCGGACGTCCAGAAATTCCTCCCACCCCAAAGGGGCCAGGACCAAAAGCTCTTGCTGCTCTTCAAGTAGCCACACAACCCCATTCACAGCCCCACAAACGCTGCCGCTCCCTCTTTCTCCAGCCTCCCAAAGTCCAATACAACCTCTCTGCCTGGCCTGCAGATTACAGCCGGAGCCCAGATCAGCAATCACGAACGTCCAGAGATTCCTCCCACCCCAAATGTGCCACTATTAAAAGCTCTTGCTGCTCTTTAAGCACCCACGCAACCCCATTCACAGACCCACAAACGATGCCGCTCCCTCCTTCTCCAGCCTCCCAAAGTCCAATACAACCTCTCTGCCTGGCCTGCAGATTGCAGCCGGAGCCCAGATCAGCAATCACGAACGTCCAGAGATTTCTCCCACCCCAAATGTGCCACTACTAAAAGCTCTTGCTGCTCTTTAAGTACCCACGCAACCCCATTCACAGACCCACAAACGATGCCGCTCCCTCCTTCTCCAGCCTCCCAAAGTCCAATACAACCTCTCTGCCTGGGCTGCTGAGTACAGCCACATCCTGGCTCAGCAATAGCGGACGTCCAGGGATTCCTCCCACCCCAAAGGGGCCAGGACCAAAAGCTCTTGCTGCTCTTCAAGGAGCCACGCAACCCCATTCACAGCCCCACAAACGCTGCCGCTCCCTCTTTCTCCAGCCTCCCAAAGTCCAATACAACCTCTCTGCCTGGGCTGCTGAGCAGAGCCGTAACCAGGCTCAGAAATGGCGGACGTCCAGGGATTCCTCCCACCCCAAAGGGGCCAGGACCAAAAGCTCTTGCTGCTCTTCAAGTATCCACGTAACGCCATTCACAGCCCCACAAACGCTGCCGCTCCCTCTTTCTGCAGCCTCCCAAAGTCCAATACAACCTCTCTGCCTGGGCTGCTGATACAGCCGGTGCCCCTCTCAGCAATTCGGAACGTCCAGGGATTCCTCCCACCCTAAAGGGGCCAGGACCAAAAGATCTTGCTGCTCTTCCAGTACCCACGCAACCCCATTCACAGCCCCACAAACGCTGCCGCTCCCTCTTTCTGCAGCCTCCCAAAGTCCAAGACAACCTCTCTGCCTGGGCTGCTGAGCAGAGCCCGAGCCCGGCTCAGCAATTGCGAATGTCCAGGGATTCCTCCCACCCCAAAGAGGCCAGGACCAAAAGCTCTTGCTGCTCTTCAAGTAGCCACGCAACCCCATTCACAGACCCACAAACGATGCCGCTCCCTCTTTCTGCAGCCTCCCAAAGTCCAATACAACCAATCTGCCTGGGCTACTGAGTAGAGCCGGAGCCGGGCTCAGCAATGGCGGACGTCCAGGGATTCCTCCCACCCCAAAGGGTCAGGACCAAAAGCTCTTGCTGCTTCTCAAGTATCCACGCAACCCCATTCACAGACCCACAAATGCTGCCACTCCCTCTTTCTCCAGCCTCCCAAAGTCCAATACAACCTCTCTGCCTGGCCTGCAGATTACAGCCGGAGCCCAGATCAGCAATCACGAACGTCCAGAGATTCCTCCCACCCCAAAGGGGCCAGGACTAAAAGCTCTTGCTGCTCTTTAAGTACCCACGCAACCCCATTCACAGACCCAAAAGTGCTGGCGCTCCCTTTTTCTCCAGACTCCCAAAGTCCAATACAACCTCTCTGCCTGGGCAGCTGAGCAAAGCAAGACCCTGGCTAAGCAATTGCGAACGTCCAGGGATTCCTCCCACCCCAAAGGGGCCAGGACCAAAAGCTCTTGCTGCTCTTCAAGTACCCACGCAACCCCATTCACAGACCCACAAACGCTGCAGCTCCCTCTTTCTGCAGCCTCCCAAAGTCCAATACAACCTCTCTGCCTGGGCTGCTGAGTAGAGCCGGAGCCGGGCTCAGCAATTGTGAACGTCCTGGGATTCCTCCCACCCCAAAGGGGCCAGGACCAAAAGCTCTTGCTGCTCTTCAAGTAGCCACGCAACCCCATTCACAGACCCACAAACGATGCCGCTCCCTCTTTCTGCAGCCTCCCAAACTCCAATACAACCTCTCTGCCTGGGCTGCTGAGCAGAGCCCGAGCCCGGTGCAGCAATTGCGAACGTCCAGGGATTCCTCCCACCCCAAAGGGGCCAGCACAAACAGCTCTTGCTGCTCTTCCAGTATCCACGCAACCCCATTCACAGACGCACAAACGCTGCCGCTCCCTCTTTCTGCAGCCTCCCAAAGTCCAATGCAACCTCTCTGCCTGGGCTGCAGATTACAGCCGGAGCCCAGCTCAGCAATTGCGACTGTCCAGGGATTCCTCCCACCCCAAAGGGGCCAGGACCAAAAGCTCTTGCTGCTCTTCAGGTATCCACGCAACCCCATTCACAGACCCACAAACGCTGCCACTCCCTCTTTCTGCAGCCTCCCAAAGTCCTATACAACCTCTCTGCCTGGGCTGCTGAGTAGAGCCGGAGCCCTGTTCAGCAATTGCGAACGTCCAGGGATTCCTCCCACCCCAAAGGGGCCAGCACCAACAGCTCTTGCTGCTCTTCAAGTATCCACGCAACCTCATTCACAGACGCACTAACACTGCTGCTCCCTCTTTCTGCAGCCTCCCAAACTCCAATACAACCACTCTTACTGCCCTGCAGATTACAGCCGGAGCCGGGCGCACCAATGGCGGACGTCCAGGGATTCCTCCCACCCCAAAGGGGCCAGGACCAAAAGCTCTTGCTGCTCTTCAAGTACCCACGCAACCCCATTCACAGACGCACAAGCGCTGGCCCTCCCTCTTTCTGCAGCCTCCCAAACTCCAATACAACCTCTCTGCCTGGGCTGCTGAGCAGAGCCGGAGCGCAGCTCAGCTATGTCGGACGTCCAGGGATTCCTCCCACCCCAAAGGGGCCAGGACCAAAAGCTCTTGCTGCTCTTCCAGTACCCACGCAACCCCATTCACAGACCCACAAACGCTGCAGCTCGCTCTTTCTCCAGCCTCCCAAAGTCCAAGACAACCTCTCTGCCTGGGCTGCTGAGCAGAGCCCGAGCCCGGCTCAGCAATTGCGAACGTCCAGGGATTCCTCCCACCCCAAAGAGGCCAGGACCAAAAGCTCTTGCTGCTCTTCAAGTAGCCACGCAACCCCATTCACAGACCCACAAACGATGCCGCTCCCTCTTTCTGCAGCCTCCCAAAGTCCAATACAACCAATCTGCCTGGGCTGCTGATACAGCCCGTGCACCTCTCAGCAATTGGGAACGTCCAGGGATTCCTCCCACCCCAAAGGGGCCAGGACCAAAAGCTCTTGCTGCTCTTCAAGTAGCCACGCAACCCCATTCACAGACCCACAAACGCTGCAGCTCCTTCTTTCTGCAGCCACCCAGTGTCCAATAAAATCTTCTCACCCTGGGCTGCTGAGTAGACCCATAGCCCGGCTCAGCAATTGCAAACGTCCAGGGATTCCTCCCACCCCAAAGGGGCCAGGACCAAAAGCTCTTGCTGCTCTTCAAGTAGCCAGGCAACCCCATTCACAGCCCCACAAACGCTGCCGCTCCCTCTTTCTCCAGCCTCCCAAACTCCAATACAACCTCTCTGCCTGGTCTGCTGAGTACAGCCGGAGCCCAGCTCAGCAATTGCGAATATCCAGGGATTCCTCCCACCCCAAAGGGTCAGGACCAAAAGCTCTTGCTGCTCCTCAAGTATCCACGCAACCCCATTCACAGCCCCACAAACGCTGCCGCTCCCTCTTTCTGCAGCCTCCCAAAGTCCAATACAACCTCTCTTCCTGGGCTGCTGAACAGAGCCATAGCCCGATTCAGCAATTGCGAACATCCAGGGATTCCTCCCACCCCAAAGGGGCCAGGATCAAAAGCTCTTGCTGCGCCTCCTGTACCCACACAAACCAATTCACAGAGCCACAAATGCTGATGCTCCCTCTTTCTGCAGCCTCCCAAAGTCCAATACAACCTCTCTGCCTGGGCTGCTGATACAGCCGGTGCCCGTCTCAGCAATTTCAAACGTCCAGGGATTCCTCCCACCCCATAGGGGCCAGGACCAAAAGCTCTTGCTGCTCTTCAAGTAGCCAGGCAACCCCATTCACAGCCCCACAAACGCTGCCGCTCCCTCTTTCTGCAGCCTCCCAAAGTCCAATACATCCTCTCTTCCGGGCCTGCAGATTACAGTCGGATCCTAGCTCAGCAATGGCGGACGTCCAGGGATTTCTCCCACCGCAAAGGGGCCAGGACTAAAAGCTCTTGCTGCTCTTCAAGTATCCACGCAACCCCATTCACAGACCCACAAACGCTGCAGCTCCCTCTTTCTGCAGCCTCCCAAAGTCCAATACAACCTCTCTGCCTGGGCTGCTGAGCAGAGCCCGAGCCCGGCTCAGCAATTGCTAATGTCCAGGGATTCCTCCCACCCCAAAGAGGCCAGGACCAAAAGCTCTTGCTGCTCTTCAAGTAGCCACGCATCCCCATTCACAGACCCACAAACGCTGCCTCTCCCTCTTTCTGCAGCCTCCCAAAGTCCAATACAACCTCTCTGCCTGGGCTGCTGTGCAGAGCCCGAGCCCGGCTCAGCAATGGTGGACGTCCAGGGATTCCTCCCACCCCAAAGGGGCCAGGACCAAAAGCTCTTGCTGCTCTTCAAGTATCAACGCATCCCCATTCACAGACGCACAAACGCTGCCGCTCCCTCTTTCTGCAGCCTCCCAAAGTCCAATACAACCTCGCTGCCTGGGCAGCTGAGCAGAGCCGAAGCCAGGCTCAGCAATTGTGAAAGTCCAGGGATTCCTCCCACCCCAAAGGGGCCAGGACCAAAAGCTCTTGCTGCTCTTCAAGTAGCCACGCAACCCCATTCACAGACCCACAAACGCTGCAGCTACTTCTTTCTGCAGCCACCCAGTGTCCAATAAAATCTTCTCAGCCTGGGCTGCTGAGTAGACCCATAGCCCGGCTCAGCAATTACAAACGTCCTGGGATTCCTCCCACCCCAAAGGGGCCAGGACCAAAAGATCTTGCAGCTCTTCAAGTAGCCACGCAACCCCATTCACAGCCCCACAAACGCTGCCGCTCCCTCTTTCTGCAGCCTCCCAAAGTCCAATACAACCTCGCTGCCTGGGCAGCTGAGCAGAGCCGAAGCCAGGCTCAGCAATTGTGAATGTCCAGGGATTCCTCCCACCCCAAAGGGGCCAGGACCAAAAGCTCTTGCTGCTCTTCAAGCACCCACGCAACCCCATTCACAGCCTCACAAAAGCTGCCGCTCCCTCTTTCTCCAGCCTCCCAAAGTCCAATACAACCTCTCTGCCTGGGCTGCTGAGCAGAGCCCGAGCCTGGCTCAGCAATTACGAATGTCCAGGGATTCCTCCCACCCCAAAGAGGCCAGGACCAAAAGCTCTTGCTGCTCTTCAAGTAGCCACGCAACCCCATTCACAGACCCACAAACGCTGCCGCTCCCTCTTTCTGCAGCCTCCCAAAGTCCAATACAACCTCTCTGCCTGGGCTGCTGAGTAGAGCCGGAGCCGGGCCCAGAAATGGTGGACGTCCAGGGATTCCTCCCACCCCAAAGGGGCCAGGACCAAAAGCTCTTGCTGCTCTTCAAGTATCAACGCATCCCCATTCACAGACGCACAAACGCTGCCGCTCCCTCTTTCTGCAGCCTCCCAAAGTCCAATACAACCTCTCTGCCTGGGCAGCTGAGCAAAGCAAGATCCTGGCTCAGCAATTGCGACTGTCCAGGGATTCCTCCCACCCCAAAGGGGCCAGGACCAAAAGCTCTTGCTGCTCTTCAAGTAGCCACGCAACCCCATTCACAGACCCACAAACGCTGCCACTCCCTCTTTCTCCAGCCTCCCAAAGTCCAATACAACCTCTCTGCCTGGCCTGCAGATTACAGCCGGAGCCCAGATCAGCAATCACGAACGTCCAGAGATTTCTCCCACCCCAAAGGGGCCACTACTAAAAGCTCTTGCTGCTCTTTAAGTACCCACGCAACCCCATTCACAGACCCACAAACGCTGCCGCTCCCTCCTTCTCCAGCCTCCCAAAGTCCAATACAACCTCTCTGCCTGAGCTGCTGAGTACAGCCACATCCTGGCTCAGCAATGGCGGACGTCCAGGGATTCCTCCCACCCCAAAGGGGTCAGGACCAAAAGCTCTTGCTGCTCTTCAAGTAGCCACGCAACCCCATTCACAGCCCCACAAACGCTGCCGCTCCCTCTTTCTGCAGCCTCCCAAAGTCCAATACAACCTCTCTGCCTGGGCTGCTGAGCAGAGCCGTAACCAGGCTCAGAAATGGCGGACGTCCAGGGATTCCTCCCACCCCAAAGGGGCCAGGACCAAAAGCTCTTACTGCTCTTCAAGTATCCACGTAACGCCATTCACAGCCCCACAAACGCTGCCGCTCCCTCTTTCTGCAGCCTCCCAAAGTCCAATACAACCTCTCTGCCTGGGCTGCTGATACAGCCGGTGCCCCTCTCAGCAATTGGGAACGTCCAGGGATTCCTCCCACCCCAAAGGGGCCAGGACCAAAAGCTCTTGCTGCTCTTCAAGTAGCCACACAACCCCATTAACAGACCCACAAACGCTGCCGCTCCCTCTTTCTGCAGCCTCCCAAAGTCCAATACAACCTCGCTGCCTGGGCTGCTGATACAGCCCGTGCCCCTCTCAGCAATTGGGAACGTCCAGGGATTCCTCCCACCCCAAAGGGGCCAGGACCAAAAGCTCTTGCTGCTCTTCAAGTAGCCACGCAACCGCATTCACAGACCCACAAACGCTGCAGCTCCTTCTTTCTGCAGCCACCCAGTGTCCAATAAAATCTTCTCACCCTGGGCTGCTGAGTAGACCCATAGCCCGGCTCAGCAATTGCAAACGTCCAGGGATTCCTCCCACCCCAAAGGGGCCAGGACCAAAAGATCTTGCTGCTCTTCAAGTAGCCACGCAACCCCATTCACAGCCCCAGAAAGGCTGCCGCTCCCTCTTTCTGCAGCATCCCAAACTCCAATAAAACCTCTCTGCCTGGTCTGCTGAGTACAGCCGGAGCCCAGCTCAGCAATTGCGAATATCCAGGGATTCCTCCCACCCCAAAGGGTCGGGACCAAAAGCTCTTGCTGCTCTTCAAGTATCCACGCAACCCCATTCACAGCCCCAGAAACGCTGCCGCTCCCTCTTTCTGGAGCCTCCCAAAGTCCAATACAACCTCTCTTCCTGGGCTGCTGAGCAGAGCCGTAGCCCGATTCAGCAATAGCGAACATCCAGGGATTCCTCCCACCCCAAAGGGGCCAGGATCAACAGCTCTTGCTGCGCCTCCTGTACCCACACAAACAAATTCACAGAGCCACAAGTGCTGATGCTCCCTCTTTCTGCAGCCTCCCAAAGTCCAAGACAACCTCTCTGCCTGGGCTGCTGATACAGCCGGTGCCCGTCTCAGCAATTTCAAACGTCCAGAGATTCCTCCCACCCCAAAGGGGCCAGGACCAAAAGCTCTTGCTGCTCTTCAAGTAGCCAGGCAACCCCATTCACAGCCCCACAAACGCTGCCGCTCCCTCTTTCTGCAGCCTCCCAAAGTCCAATACAACCTCTCTTCCGGGCCTGCAGATTACAGTCGGATCCTAGCTCAGCAATGGTGGACGTCCAAGGATTTCTCCCACCCCAAAGGGGCCAGGACTAAAAGCTCTTGCTGCTCTTCAAGTATCCACGCAACCCCATTCACAGACCCACAAACGATGCCGCTCCCTCTTTCTGCAGCCTCCCAAAGTCCAATAGAACCTCTCTTCTTGGGCTGCTGAGCAGAGCCAGAGCGCAGCTCAACAATTGCGAATGTCCAGGGACTCGTCCCACCCCAAAGGGGCCAGGACCAAAAGCTCTTGCTGCTCTTCAAGTAGCCAAGCAACCCATTCACAGACCCACAAACGCTGCCGCTCCCTCTTTCTCCAGCCTCCCAAAGTCCAATACAACCTCTCTGCCTCGCCTGCAGATTAAAGTCGGATCCTGGCTCAGCAATGGCGGACGTCCAGGGATTCCTCCCACCCCAAAGGTGCCAGGACTAAAAGCTCTTGCTGCTCTTCCAGTATCCACGCAACCCCATTCACAGCCCCACAAACGCTGCCGCTCCCTCTTTCTGCAGCCTCCCAAACTACAATAAAATCTCTCTGCCTGGGCTGCTGAGCAGAGCCGTAGCCCGGCTCAGCAATTGCGAACATCCAGGGATTCCTCCCACCCCAAAGGGGCCAGGACCAAAAGCTCTTGCTGCTCTTCAAGTAGCCAAGCAACCCATTCACAGCCCCACAAACGCTGCCGCTCCCTCTTTCTCCAGCCTCCTAAAGTCCAATACAACCTCTCTGCCTCGCCTGCAGATTACAGTCGTATCCTGGCTCAGCAATTGCGAACGTCCAGAGATTTCTCCCACCCCAAAGGGGCCAGCACTAAAAGCTCTTGCTGCTCTTCAAGTAGCCAGGCAACCCCATTCACATACCCACAAATGCTGCCGCTCCCTCTTTCTGAAGCCTCTAAAAGTCCAATACAACCTCTCTGCCTGGGCTGTTTAGCAGAGCTGGAGCCGTGTTCACCAATTGCGACTGTCCAGGGATTCCTCCCACCCCAAAGGTGCCAGGACCAAAAGATCTTGCTGCTCTTCCAGTAGCCACGCAACCCCATTCACAGACCCACAAACGCTGCCGCTCCCTCTTTCTGCAGCCTCCCAAAGTCCAATACCAACTCTGTGCCTGGGCTGATGAGCAGAGCCTTAGCCCGGCTCAGCAATTGCGAATGTCCAGGGATTCCTCCCACCCCAAAGGGGCCAGGACCAAAAGCTCTTGCTGCTTCTCAAGTATCCACGCAACCCCATTCACAGACCCACAAACACTGCAGCTCCTTCTTTCTGCAGCCACCCAGTGTCCAATAAAATCTTCTCAGCCTGGGCTTCTGAGCAGAGCCAGAGCGCAGCTCAGCAATTGCGAACGTCCAGGGATTCCTCCCACCCTAAAGGGGCCAGGACCAAACTTCTTGCTGCTCTTCAAGTAGCCACACAACCCCATTCACAGCCCCACAAAGCTAGCGCTCCCTCTTTCTCCAGCCTCCCAAAGTCCAATACATCCTCTATTCCTGGCCTGCAGATTACAGTCGGATCCTGGCTCAGCAATTTCAAACGTCCAGGGATTCCTCCCACCCCAAAGGTGCCAGGACCAAAAGCTCTTGCTGCTCTTCAAGTACCCACGCAACCCCATTCACAGCCCCACAAACTCTGCCGCTCCCTCTTTCTCCAGCCTCCCAAAGTCCAATACAACCTCTCTTCCTGGCCTGCAGATTACAGTCAGATCCTGGCTCAGCAATTGCGAACGTCCAGGGATTTCTCCCACCCCAAAGGAGCCAGGACTAAAAGCTCTTGCTGCTCTTCCAGTATCCACGCAACCCCATTCACAGACACACAAGCGCTGGCCCTCCCTCTTTCTGCAGTCTCCCAAAGTCCAATACAACCTCTCTGCCTGGGCTGCTGAGCAGAGCCGGAGCGCAGCTCAGCTATGGCGGACGTCCAGGGATTCCTCCCACCCCAAAGGGGCCAGGACCAAAAGCTCTTGCTGCTCTTCCAGTAGCCACGCAACCCCATTCACAGCCCCACAAACGCTGCTGCTCCCTCTTTCTGCAGCCTCCCAAAGTCCAATACAACCTCGCTGCCTGGGCAGCTGAGCAGAGCCGAAGCCAGGCTCAGCAATTGTGAATGTCCAGGGATTCCTCCCACCCCAAAGGGGCCAGGACCAAAAGCTCTTGCTGCTCTTCAAGCACCCACGCAACCCCATTCACAGCCTCACAAAAGCTGCCGCTCCCTCTTTCTGCAGCCTCCCAAAGTCCAATACAACCTCTCTGCCTGGGCTGCTGAGCAGAGCCCGAGCCTGGCTCAGCAATTGCTAATGTCCAGGGATTCCTCCCACCCCAAAGAGGCCAGGACCAAAAGCTCTTGCTGCTCTTCAAGTAGCCAGGCAACCCCATTCACAGACCCACAAACGCTGCCGCTCCCTCTTTCTGCAGCCTCCCAAAGTCCAATACAACCTCTCTGCCTGGGCTGCTGAGTAGAGCCGGAGCCGGGTCCAGAAATGGTGGACGTCCAGGGATTCCTCCCACCCCAAAGGGTCAGGACCAAAAGCTCTTGCTGCTCCTCAAGTATCCACGCAACCCCATTCACAGCCCCACAAACGCTGCCGCTCCCTCTTTCTGCAGCCTCCCAAAGTCCAATACAACCTCTCTGCCTGGGCAGCTGAGCAAAGCAAGATCCTGGCTCAGCAATTGCGACTGTCCAGGGATTCCTCCCACCCCAAAGGGGCCAGGACCAAAAGCTCTTGCTGCTCTTCAAGTAGCCACGCAACCCCATTCACAGACCCACAAACGCTGCCACTCCCTCTTTCTCCAGCCTCCCAAAGTCCAATACAACCTCTCTGCCTGGCCTGCAGATTACAGCCGGAGCCCAGATCAGCAATCACGAACGTCCAGAGATTCCTCCCACCCCAAAGGGGCCAGGACCAAAAGCTCTTGCTGCTCTTCAAGTACCCACGCAACCCCATTCACAGACCCACAAACGCTGCCGCTCCCTCTTTCTGCAGCCTCCCAAAGTCCAATACAACCTCTCTTCCTGGGCTGCTGAGCAGAGCCGTAGCCCGATTCAGCAATTGCGAACATCCAGGGATTCCTCCCACCCCAAAGGGGCCAGGATCAAAAGCTCTTGCTGCGCCTCCTGTACCCACACAAACCAATTCACAGAGCCACAAATGCTGATGCTCCCTCTTTCTGCAGCCTCCCAAAGTCCAAGACAACCTCTCTGCCTGGGCTGCTGATACAGCCGGTGCCCGTCTCAGCAATTTCAAACGTCCAGAGATTCCTCCCACCCCAAAGGGGCCAGGACCAAAAGCTCTTGCTGCTCTTCAAGTAGCCAGGCAACCCCATTCACAGCCCCACAAACGCTGCCGCTCCCTCTTTCTGCAGCCTCCCAAAGTCCAATAAAACCTCTCTTCCGGGCCTGCAGATTACAGTCGGATCCTAGCTCAGCAATGGTGGACGTCCAGGGATTTCTCCCACCCCAAAGGGGCCAGGACTAAAAGCTCTTGCTGCTCTTCAAGTAGCCAAGCAACCCATTCACAGCCCCACAAACGCTGCCGCTCCCTCTTTCTGCAGCCTCCCAAAGTCCAATAAAACCTCTCTTCCGGGCCTGCAGATTACAGTCGGATCCTGGCTCAGCAATGGCGGACGTCCAGGGATTCCTCCCACCCCAAAGGTGCCAGGACTAAAAGCTCTTGCTGCTCTTCCAGTATCCACGCAACCCCATTCACAGCCCCACAAACGCTGCCGCTCCCTCTTTCTGCAGCCTCCCAAACTCCAATAAAATCTCTCTGCCTGGGCTGCTGAGCAGAGCCGTAGCCCGGCTCAGCAATTGCGAACATCCAGGGATTCCTCCCACCCCAAAGGGGCCAGGACCAAAAGCTCTTGCTGCTCTTCAAGTAGCCAAGCAACCCCATTCACAGCCCCACAAACGCTGCCGCTCCCTCTTTCTCCAGCCTCCTTAAGTCCAATACAACCTCTCTGCCTCGCCTGCAGATTACAGTCAGATCCTGTCTCAGCAATTGCGAACGTCCAGGGATTTCTCCCACCCCAAAGGTGCCAGCAATAAAAGCCCTTGCTGCTCTTCAAGTAGCCAAGCAACCCATTCACATACCCACAAATGCTGCCGCTCCCTCTTTCTGAAGCCTCTAAAAGTCCAATACAACCTGTCTTCCTGGCCTGCAGATTAGAGTCGGATCCTGGCTCAGCAATGCCGGACGTCCAGGTATTCCTCCCACCCCAAAGGAGCCAGGACTAAAAGCTCTTGCTGCTCTTCCATTATCCACGCAACCCCATTCACAGCCCCACAAACGCTGCCGCTCCCTCTTTCTGCAGCCTCCCAAAGTCCAATACAACCTCGCTGCCTGGGCAGCTGAGCAGAGCCGAAGCCAGGCTCAGCAATTGTGAACGTCCAGGGATTCCTCCCACCCCAAAGGGGCCAGGACCAAAAGCTCTTGCTGCTCTTCAAGTAGCCACGCAACCCCATTCACAGACCCACAAACGCTGCCGCTCCCTCTTTCTGCAGCCTCCCAAAGTCCAATACAACCTCTCTGCCTGGGCTGCTGAGCAGAGCCCGAGCCTGGCTCAGCGATTGCGACTGTCCAGGGATTCCTCCCACCCCAAAGAGGCCAGGACCAAAAGCTCTTGCTGCTCTTCAAGTATCAACGCATCCCCATTCACAGACGCACAAACGCTGCCGCTCCCTCTTTCTGCAGCCTCCCAAAGTCCAATACAACCTCTCTGCCTGGGCAGCTGAGCAAAGCAAGATCCTGGCTCAGCAATTGCGACTGTCCAGGGATTCCTCCCACCCCAAAGGGGCCAGGACCAAAAGCTCTTGCTGCTCTTCAAGTACCCACGCAACCCCATTCACAGACCCACAAACGATGCCGCTCCCTCCTTCTCCAGCCTCCCAAAGTCCAATACAACCTCTCTGCCTGGGCTGCTGAGTACAGCCACATCCTGGCTCAGCAATGGCGGACGTCCAGGGATTCCTCCCACCCCAAAGGGGCCAGGACCAAAAGCTCTTGCTGCTCTTCCAGTAGCCACGCAACCCCATTCACAGCCCCACAAACGCTGCCGCTCCCTCTTTCTCCAGCCTCCCAAAGTCCAATACAACCTCTCTGCCTGGGCTGCTGAGCAGAGCCGTAACCAGGCTCAGAAATGGCGGACGTCCAGGGATTCCTCCCACCCCAAAGGGGCCAGGACCAAAAGCTCTTGCTGCTCTTCAAGTATCCACGTAACGCCATTCACAGCCCCACAAACGCTGCCGCTCCCTCTTTCTGCAGCCTCCCAAAGTCCAATACAACCTCTCTGCCTGGGCTGTTTAGCAGAGCTGGAGCCGTGTTCACCAATTGCGACTGTCCAGGGATTCCTCCCACCCCAAAGGTGCCAGGACCAAAAGATCTTGCTGCTCTTCCAGTAGCCACGCAACCCCATTCACAGACCCACAAACGCTGCCGCTCCCTCTTTCTGCAGCCTCCCAAAGTCCAATACCAACTCTGTGCCTGGGCTGATGAGCAGAGCCTTAGCCCGGCTCAGCAATTGCGAATGTCCAGGGATTCCTCCCACCCCAAAGGGGCCAGGACCAAAAGCTCTTGCTGCTTCTCAAGTATCCACGCAACCCCATTCACAGACCCACAAACACTGCAGCTCCTTCTTTCTGCAGCCACCCAGTGTCCAATAAAATCTTCTCAGCCTGGGCTTCTGAGCAGAGCCAGAGCGCAGCTCAGCAATTGCGAACGTCCAGGGATTCCTCCCACCCTAAAGGGGCCAGGACCAAACTTCTTGCTGCTCTTCAAGTAGCCACACAACCCCATTCACAGCCCCACAAAGCTAGCGCTCCCTCTTTCTCCAGCCTCCCAAAGTCCAATACATCCTCTATTCCTGGCCTGCAGATTACAGTCGGATCCTGGCTCAGCAATTTCAAACGTCCAGGGATTCCTCCCACCCCAAAGGGGCCAGGACCAAAAGCTCTTGCTGCTCTTCAAGTACCCACGCAACCCCATTCACAGCCCCACAAACTCTGCCGCTCCCTCTTTCTCCAGCCTCCCAAAGTCCAATACAACCTCTCTTCCTGGCCTGCAGATTACAGTCAGATCCTGGCTCAGCAATTGCGAACGTCCAGGGATTTCTCCCACCCCAAAGGAGCCAGGACTAAAAGCTCTTGCTGCTCTTCCAGTATCCACGCAACCCCATTCACAGACACACAAGCGCTGGCCCTCCCTCTTTCTGCAGTCTCCCAAAGTCCAATACAACCTCTCTGCCTGGGCTGCTGAGCAGAGCCGGAGCGCAGCTCAGCTATGGCGGACGTCCAGGGATTCCTCCCACCCCAAAGGGGCCAGGACCAAAAGCTCTTGCTGCTCTTCCAGTAGCCACGCAACCCCATTCACAGCCCCACAAACGCTGCTGCTCCCTCTTTCTGCAGCCTCCCAAAGTCCAATACAACCTCGCTGCCTGGGCAGCTGAGCAGAGCCGAAGCCAGGCTCAGCAATTGTGAATGTCCAGGGATTCCTCCCACCCCAAAGGGGCCAGGACCAAAAGCTCTTGCTGCTCTTCAAGCACCCACGCAACCCCATTCACAGCCTCACAAAAGCTGCCGCTCCCTCTTTCTGCAGCCTCCCAAAGTCCAATACAACCTCTCTGCCTGGGCTGCTGAGCAGAGCCCGAGCCTGGCTCAGCAATTGCTAATGTCCAGGGATTCCTCCCACCCCAAAGAGGCCAGGACCAAAAGCTCTTGCTGCTCTTCAAGTAGCCAGGCAACCCCATTCACAGACCCACAAACGCTGCCGCTCCCTCTTTCTGCAGCCTCCCAAAGTCCAATACAACCTCTCTGCCTGGGCTGCTGAGTAGAGCCGGAGCCGGGTCCAGAAATGGTGGACGTCCAGGGATTCCTCCCACCCCAAAGGGTCAGGACCAAAAGCTCTTGCTGCTCCTCAAGTATCCACGCAACCCCATTCACAGCCCCACAAACGCTGCCGCTCCCTCTTTCTGCAGCCTCCCAAAGTCCAATACAACCTCTCTGCCTGGGCAGCTGAGCAAAGCAAGATCCTGGCTCAGCAATTGCGACTGTCCAGGGATTCCTCCCACCCCAAAGGGGCCAGGACCAAAAGCTCTTGCTGCTCTTCAAGTAGCCACGCAACCCCATTCACAGACCCACAAACGCTGCCACTCCCTCTTTCTCCAGCCTCCCAAAGTCCAATACAACCTCTCTGCCTGGCCTGCAGATTACAGCCGGAGCCCAGATCAGCAATCACGAACGTCCAGAGATTCCTCCCACCCCAAAGGGGCCAGGACCAAAAGCTCTTGCTGCTCTTCAAGTACCCACGCAACCCCATTCACAGACCCACAAACGATGCCGCTCCCTCCTTCTCCAGCCTCCCAAAGTCCAATACAACCTCTCTGCCTGGGCTGCTGAGCAGAGCCGTAACCAGGCTCAGAAATGGCGGACGTCCAGGGATTCCTCCCACCCCAAAGGGGCCAGGACCAAAAGCTCTTGCTGCTCTTCAAGTATCCACGTAACGCCATTCACAGCCCCACAAACGCTGCCGCTCCCTCTTTCTGCAGCCTCCCAAAGTCCAATACAACCTCTCTGCCTGGGCTGCTGATACAGGCGGTGCCCCTCTCAGCAATTGGGAATGTCCAGGGATTCCTCCCACCCCAAAGGGGCCAGGACCAAAAGCTCTTGCTGCTCTTCAAGTAGCCACACAACCCCATTCACAGACCCACAAACGCTGCCACTCCCTCTTTCTGCAGCCTCCCAAAGTCCAATACAACCTCTCTGCCTGGGCTGCTGATACAGCCCGTGCCCCTCTCAGCAATTGGGAACGTCCAGGGATTCCTCCCACCCCAAAGGGGCCAGGACCAAAAGCTCTTGCTGCTCTTCAAGTAGCCACGCAACCGCATTCACAGACCCACAAACGCTGCAGCTCCTTCTTTCTGCAGCCACCCAGTGTCCAATAAAATCTTCTCACCCTGGGCTGCTGAGTAGACCCATAGCCCGGCTCAGCAATTGCAAACGTCCAGGGATTCCTCCCACCCCAAAGGGGCCAGGACCAAAAGATCTTGCTGCTCTTCAAGTAGCCACGCAACCCCATTCACAGACCCACAAACGCTGCCGCTCCCTCTTTCTGCAGCCTCCCAAAGTCCAATACAACCTCTCAGCCTGGTCTGCTGAGTACAGCCGGAGCCCAGCTGAGCAATTGCGAATATCCAGGGATTCCTCCCACCACAAAGGGTCGGGACCAAAAGCTCTTGCTGCTCCTCAAGTATCCACGCAACCCCATTCACAGCCCCACAAACGCTGCCGCTCCCTCTTTCTGCAGCCTCCCAAAGTCCAATACAACCTCTCTTCCTGGGCTGCTGAGCAGAGCCGTAGCCCGATTCAGCAATTGCGAACATCCAGGGATTCCTCCCACCCCAAAGGGGCCAGGATCAAAAGCTCTTGCTGCGCCTCCTGTACCCACACAAACCAATTCACAGAGCCACAAATGCTGATGCTCCCTCTTTCTGCAGCCTCCCAAAGTCCAAGACAACCTCTCTGCCTGGGCTGCTGATACAGCCGGTGCCCGTCTCAGCAATTTCAAACGTCCAGAGATTCCTCCCACCCCAAAGGGGCCAGGACCAAAAGCTCTTGCTGCTCTTCAAGTAGCCAGGCAACCCCATTCACAGCCCCACAAACGCTGCCGCTCCCTCTTTCTGCAGCCTCCCAAAGTCCAATAAAACCTCTCTTCCGGGCCTGCAGATTACAGTCGGATCCTAGCTCAGCAATGGTGGACGTCCAGGGATTTCTCCCACCCCAAAGGGGCCAGGACTAAAAGCTCTTGCTGCTCTTCAAGTAGCCAAGCAACCCATTCACAGCCCCACAAACGCTGCCGCTCCCTCTTTCTGCAGCCTCCCAAAGTCCAATAAAACCTCTCTTCCGGGCCTGCAGATTACAGTCGGATCCTGGCTCAGCAATGGCGGACGTCCAGGGATTCCTCCCACCCCAAAGGTGCCAGGACTAAAAGCTCTTGCTGCTCTTCCAGTATCCACGCAACCCCATTCACAGCCCCACAAACGCTGCCGCTCCCTCTTTCTGCAGCCTCCCAAACTCCAATAAAATCTCTCTGCCTGGGCTGCTGAGCAGAGCCGTAGCCCGGCTCAGCAATTGCGAACATCCAGGGATTCCTCCCACCCCAAAGGGGCCAGGACCAAAAGCTCTTGCTGCTCTTCAAGTAGCCAAGCAACCCCATTCACAGCCCCACAAACGCTGCCGCTCCCTCTTTCTCCAGCCTCCTTAAGTCCAATACAACCTCTCTGCCTCGCCTGCAGATTACAGTCAGATCCTGTCTCAGCAATTGCGAACGTCCAGGGATTTCTCCCACCCCAAAGGTGCCAGCAATAAAAGCCCTTGCTGCTCTTCAAGTAGCCAAGCAACCCATTCACATACCCACAAATGCTGCCGCTCCCTCTTTCTGAAGCCTCTAAAAGTCCAATACAACCTGTCTTCCTGGCCTGCAGATTAGAGTCGGATCCTGGCTCAGCAATGGCGGACGTCCAGGGATTCCTCCCACCCCAAAGGAGCCAGGACTAAAAGCTCTTGCTGCTCTTCCATTATCCACGCAACCCCATTCACAGCCCCACAAACGCTGCCGCTCCCTCTTTCTGCAGCCTCCCAAAGTCCAATACAACCTCGCTGCCTGGGCAGCTGAGCAGAGCCGAAGCCAGGCTCAGCAATTGTGAACGTCCAGGGATTCCTCCCACCCCAAAGGGGCCAGGACCAAAAGCTCTTGCTGCTCTTCAAGTAGCCACGCAACCCCATTCACAGACCCACAAACGCTGCCGCTCCCTCTTTCTGCAGCCTCCCAAAGTCCAATACAACCTCTCTGCCTGGGCTGCTGAGCAGAGCCCGAGCCTGGCTCAGCGATTGCGACTGTCCAGGGATTCCTCCCACCCCAAAGAGGCCAGGACCAAAAGCTCTTGCTGCTCTTCAAGTATCAACGCATCCCCATTCACAGACGCACAAACGCTGCCGCTCCCTCTTTCTGCAGCCTCCCAAAGTCCAATACAACCTCTCTGCCTGGGCAGCTGAGCAAAGCAAGATCCTGGCTCAGCAATTGCGACTGTCCAGGGATTCCTCCCACCCCAAAGGGGCCAGGACCAAAAGCTCTTGCTGCTCTTCAAGTACCCACGCAACCCCATTCACAGACCCACAAACGATGCCGCTCCCTCCTTCTCCAGCCTCCCAAAGTCCAATACAACCTCTCTGCCTGGGCTGCTGAGTACAGCCACATCCTGGCTCAGCAATGGCGGACGTCCAGGGATTCCTCCCACCCCAAAGGGGCCAGGACCAAAAGCTCTTGCTGCTCTTCAAGTAGCCACGCAACCCCATTCACAGCCCCACAAACGCTGCCGCTCCCTCTTTCTCCAGCCTCCCAAAGTCCAATACAACCTCTCTGCCTGGGCTGCTGAGCAGAGCCGTAACCAGGCTCAGAAATGGCGGACGTCCAGGGATTCCTCCCACCCCAAAGGGGCCAGGACCAAAAGCTCTTGCTGCTCTTCAAGTATCCACGTAACGCCATTCACAGCCCCACAAACGCTGCCGCTCCCTCTTTCTGCAGCCTCCCAAAGTCCAATACAACCTCTCTGCCTGGGCTGCTGATACAGCCGGTGCCCCTCTCAGCAATTGGGAACGTCCAGGGATTCCTCCCACCCCAAAGGGGCCAGGACCAAAAGCTCTTGCTGCTCTTCAAGTAGCCACACAACCCCATTCACAGACCCACAAACGCTGCCGCTCCCTCTTTCTGCAGCCTCCCAAAGTCCAATACAACCTCGCTGCCTGGGCTGCTGATACAGCCCGTGCCCCTCTCAGCAATTGGGAACGTCCAGGGATTGCTCCCACCCCAAAGGGGCCAGGACCAAAAGCTCTTGCTGCTCTTCAAGTAGCCACGCAACCCCATTCACAGACCCACAAACGCTGCAGCTACTTCTTTCTGCAGCCACCCAGTGTCCAATAAAATCTTCTCAGCCTGGGCTGCTGAGTAGACCCATAGCCCGGCTCAGCAATTGCAAACGTCCAGGGATTCCTCCCACCCCAAAGGGGCCAGGACCAAAAGATCTTGCTGCTCTTCCAGTAGCCACGCAACCCCATTCACAGACCCACAAACGCTGCTGCTCCCTCTTTCTGCAGCCTCCCAAAGTCCAATACAACCTCTCTGCCTGGGCTGCTGAGCAGAGCCGGAGCCCAGCTCAGCAATTGCGAACGTCCAGGGATTCCTCCCACCCCAAAGGGGCCAGGACCAAAAGCTCTTGCTGCTCTTCAAGTACCCACGCAACCCCATTCACAGCCCCACAAACGCTGCTGCTCCCTCTTTCTGCAGCCTCCCAAAGTCCAATACAACCTCTCTGCCTGGGCTGCTGAGCAGAGCCCGAGCCCGGCTCAGCAATTGCGAATGTCCAGGGATTCCTCCCACCCCAAAGGGGCCAGGACCAAAAGCTCTTGCTGCTCCTCAAGTATCCACGCAACCCCATTCACAGCCCCACAAACGCTGCCGCTCCCTCTTTCTGCAGCCTCCCAAAGTCCAATACAACCTCTCTTCCTGGGCTGCTGAGCAGAGCCGTAGCCCGATTCAGCAATTGCGAACATCCAGGGATTCCTCCCACCCCAAAGGGGCCAGGATCAAAAGCTCTTGCTGCGCCTCCTGTACCCACACAAACCAATTCACAGAGCCACAAATGCTGATGCTCCCTCTTTCTGCAGCCTCCCAAAGTCCAAGACAACCTCTCTGCCTGGGCTGCTGATACAGCCGGTGCCCGTCTCAGCAATTTCAAACGTCCAGGGATTCCTCCCACCCCATAGGGGCCAGGACCAAAAGCTCTTGCTGCTCTTCAAGTAGCCAGGCAACCCCATTCACAGCCCCACAAACGCTGCCGCTCCCTCTTTCTGCAGCCTCCCAAAGTCCAATACAACCTCTCTTCCGGGCCTGCAGATTACAGTCGGATCCTAGCTCAGCAATGGTGGACGTCCAGGGATTTCTCCCACCCCAAAGGGGCCAGGACTAAAAGCTCTTGCTGCTCTTCCAGTATCCACGCAACCCCATTCACAGCCCCACAAACGCTGCCGCTCCCTCTTTCTGCAGCCTCCCAAAGTCCAATAGAACCTCTCGTCCTGGGCTGCTGATCAGAGCTGGAGCCCAGCTCAGCAATTGCGAATGTCCAGGGATTCCTCCCACCCCAAAGGGGCCAGGACCAAAAGATCTTGCTGCTCTTCCAGTACCAAGCAACCCCATTCACAGACGCACAAAGGCTGCCGCTCCCTCTTTCTGCAGCATCTAAAACTCCAATACGACCTCTCTGCCTGGGCTGCTGAGCAGAGCCAGAGCGCGGCTCAGCAATTGCGAATGTCCAGGGATTCCTCCCACCCCAAAGGGGCCAGGACCAAAAGCTCTTGCTGCTCTTCAAGTAGCCAAGCAACCCATTCACAGACCCACAAACGCTGCCGCTCCCTCTTTCTGCAGCCTCCCAAAGTCCAATACAACCTCTCTGCCTCGCCTGCAGATTACAGTCGGATCCTGGCTCAGCAATGGCGGACGTCCAGGGATTCCTCCCACCCCAAAGGTGCCAGGACTAAAAGCTCTTGCTGCTCTTCCAGTATCCACGCAACCCCATTCACAGCCCCACAAACGCTGCCGCTCCCTCTTTCTGCAGCCTCCCAAAGTCCAATAAAATCTCTCTGCCTGGGCTGCTGAGCAGAGCCGTAGCCCGGCTCAGCAATTGCGAACATCCAGGGATTCCTCCCACCCCAAAGGGGCCAGGACCAAAAGCTCTTGCTGCTCTTCAAGTAGCCAAGCAACCCATTCACAGCCCCACAAACGCTGCCGCTCCCTCTTTCTCCAGCCTCCTAAAGTCCAATACAACCTCTCTGCCTCGCCTGCAGATTACAGTCGTATCCTGGCTCAGCAATTGCGAACGTCCAGGGATTTCTCCCACCCCAAAGGTGCCAGCACTAAAAGCTCTTGCTGCCCTTCAAGTAGCCACGCAACCCCATTCACATACCCACAAATGCTGCCGCTCCCTCTTTCTGAAGCCTCTAAAAGTCCAATACAACCTCTCTTCCTGGCCTGCAGATTACAGTCGGATCCTGGCTCAGCAATGGCGGACGTCCAGGGATTCCTCCCACCCCAAAGGGGCCAGGACCAAAAGCTCTTGCTGCTCTTCAAGTATCCACGCAACCCCATTCACAGACCCACAAACGCTGCCGCTCCCTCTTTCTGCAGCCTCCCAAAGTCCAATACAACCTCTCTGCCTGGGCTGTTTAGCAGAGCTGGAGCCGTGTTCACCAATTGCGACTGTCCAGGGATTCCTCCCACCCCAAAGGGGCCAGGACCAAAAGATCTTGCTGCTCTTCCAGTAGCCACGCAACCCCATTCACAGACCCACAAACGCTGCCGCTCCCTCTTTCTGCAGCCTCCCAAAGTCCAATAGCAACTCTGTGCCTGGGCTGATGAGCAGAGCCTTAGCCCGGCTCAGCAATTGCGAACGTCCAGGGATTCCTCCCACTCCAAAGGGGCCAGGACCAAAAGCTCTTGCTGCTCTTCAAGTAGCCACGCAACCCCATTCACAGCCCCACAAACGCTGCCGCTCCCTCTTTCTCCAGCCTCCCAAAGTCCAAGACAACCTCTCTGCCTGGGCTGCTGAGCAGAGCCGTAACCGGGCTCAGAAATGGCGGACGTCCAGGGATTCCTCCCACCCCAAAGGGGCCAGGACCAAAAGCTCTTGCTGCTCTTCAAGTAGCCACGCAACCCCATTCACAGACCCACAAACGCTGCCGCTCCCTCTTTCTGCAGCCTCCCAAACTCCAATACAACCTCTCTGCCTGGCCTGCAGATTACAGCCGGAGCCCAGATAAGCAATCACGAACGTCCAGGGATTCCTCCCACCCCAAAGGGGCCAGGACCAAAAGCTCTTGCTGCTCTTCAAGTAGCCACGCAACCCCATTCACAGACCCACAAACGATGCCGCTCCCTCCTTCTCCAGCCTCCCAAAGTCCAATACAACCTCTCTGCCTGGGCTTCAGATTACAGCCGGATCCTGGCTCAGCAATGGCGGACGTCCAGGGATTCCTCCCACACCAAAGGGGCCAGGACCAAAAGCTCTTGCTGCTCTTCAAGTAGCCACACAACCCCATTAACAGACCCACAAACGCTGCAGCTCCTTCTTTCTCCAGCCTCCCAAAGTCCAATACAACCTCTCTGCCTGGGCTGCTGAGTAGAGCCGGAGCCCGGTGCAGCAATGGCGGACGTCCAGGGATTCCTCCCACCCCAAAGGGGCTAGCACAAACACCTCTTGCTGCTCTTCAAGTATCCACGCAACCCCATTCACAGACGCACAAACGCTGCCGCTCCCTCTTTCTCCAGCCTCCCAAAGTCCAATACAACCTCTCTGCCTGGGCTGCTGAGTAGAGCCGGAGCCGGGCTCAGCAATTGCGAACGTCCAGGGATTCCTCCCACCCCAAAGGGGCCAGGACCAAAAGCTCTTGCTGCTCTTCAAGTATCCACGCAACCCCATTCACAGACCCACAAACGCTGCCGCTCCCTCTTTCTGCAGCCTCCCAAAGTCCAATACAACCTCTCTGCCTGGGCTGCTGAGTAGAGCCGGAGCCGGGCCCAGAAATGGTGGACGTCCAGGGATTCCTCCCACCCCAAAGGGGCCAGGACCAAAAGCTCTTGCTGCTCTTCAAGTATCAACGCATCCCCATTCACAGACGCACAAACGCTGCCGCTCCCTCTTTCTCCAGCCTCCCAAAGTCCAATACAACCTCTCTGCCTGGGCAGCTGAGCAAAGCAAGATCCTGGCTCAGCAATTGCGAACGTCCAGGGATTCCTCCCACCCCAAAGGGGCCAGAACCAAAAGCTCTTGCTGCTCTTCAAGTAGCCACGCAACCCCATTCACAGCCCCACAAACGCTGCCACTCCCTCTTTCTGCAGCCTCCCAAAGTCCAATACAACCTCTCTGCCTGGCCTGCAGATTACAGCCGGAGCCCAGATCAGCAATCACGAACGTCCAGAGATTTCTCCCACCCCAAAGGGGCCACTACTAAAAGCTCTTGCTGCTCTTTAAGTACCCACGCAACCCCATTCACAGACCCACAAACGATGCCGCTCCCTCCTTCTCCAGCCTCCCAAAGTCCAATACAACCTCTCTGCCTGGGCTGCTGAGTACAGCCACATCCTGGCTCAGCAATGGCGGACGTCCAGGGATTCCTCCCACCCCAAAGGGGTCAGGACCAAAAGCTCTTGCTGCTCTTCAAGTAGCCACGCAACCCCATTCACAGCCCCACAAACGCTGCCGCTCCCTCTTTCTGCAGCCTCCCAAAGTCCAATACAACCTCTCTGCCTGGGCTGCTGAGCAGAGCCGTAACCAGGCTCAGAAATGGCGGACGTCCAGGGATTCCTCCCACCCCAAAGGGGCCAGGACCAAAAGCTCTTGCTGCTCTTCAAGTATCCACGTAACGCCATTCACAGCCCCACAAACGCTGCCGCTCCCTCTTTCTGCAGCCTCCCAAAGTCCAATACAACCTCTCTGCCTGGGCTGCTGATACAGCCCGTGCCCCTCTCAGCAATTGGGAACGTCCAGGGATTCCTCCCACCCCAAAGGGGCCAGGACCAAAAGCTCTTGCTGCTCTTCAAGTAGCCACACAACCCCATTAACAGACCCACAAACGCTGCCGCTCCCTCTTTCTGCAGCCTCCCAAAGTCCAATACAACCTCGCTGCCTGGCCTGCTGATACAGCCCGTGCCCCTCTCAGCAATTGGGAACGTCCAGGGATTCCTCTCACCCCAAAGGGGCCAGGACCAAAAGCTCTTGCTGCTCTTCAAGTAGCCACGCAACCCCATTCACAGACCCACAAACGCTGCAGCTCCTTCTTTCTGCAGCCACCCAGTGTCCAATAAAATCTTCTCACCCTGGGCTGCTGAGTAGACCCATAGCCCGGCTCAGCAATTGCAAACGTCCAGGGATTCCTCCCACCCCAAAGGGGCCAGGACCAAAAGATCTTGCTGCTCTTCAAGTAGCCACGCAACCCCATTCACAGCCCCAGAAAGGCTGCCGCTCCCTCTTTCTGCAGCATCCCAAACTCCAATAAAACCTCTCTGCCTGGTCTGCTGAGTACAGCCGGAGCCCAGCTGAGCAATTGCGAATATCCAGGGATTCCTCCCACCCCAAAGGGTCGGGACCAAAAGCTCTTGCTGCTCCTCAAGTATCCACGCAACCCCATTCACAGCCCCACAAACGCTGCCGCTCCCTCTTTCTCCAGCCTCCCAAAGTCCAATACAACCTCTCTTCCTGGGCTGCTGAGCAGAGCCGTAGCCCGATTCAGCAATTGCGAACATCCAGGGATTCCTCCCACCCCAAAGGGGCCAGGATCAAAAGCTCTTGCTGCGCCTCCTGTACCCACACAAACCAATTCACAGAGCCACAAATGCAGATGCTCCCTCTTTCTGCAGCCTCCCAAAGTCCAATACAACCTCTCTGCCTGGGCTGCTGATACAGCCGGTGCCCGTCTCAGCAATTTCAAACGTCCAGGGATTCCTCCCACCCCAAAGGGGCCAGGACCAAAAGCTCTTGCTGCTCTTCAAGTAGCCACACAACCCCATTCACAGCCCCACAAACGCTGCCGCTCCCTCTTTCTGCAGCCTCCCAAAGTCCAATACAACCTCTCTTCCGGGCCTGCAGATTACAGTCGGATCCTAGCTCAGCAATGGTGGACGTCCAGGGATTTCTCCCACCCCAAAGGGGCCAGGACCAAAAGCTCTTGCTGCTCTTCAAGTATCCACGCAACCCCATTCACAGACCCACAAACGATGCCGCTCCCTCTTTCTGCAGCCTCCCAAACTCCAATAGAACCTCTCTGCTTGGGCTGCTGAGCAGAGCCAGAGCGCAGCTCAACAATTGCGAATGTCCAGGGACTCGTCCCACCCCAAAGGGGCCAGGACCAAAAGCTCTTGCTGCTCTTCAAGTAGCCACACAACCCATTCACAGACCCACAAACGCTGCCGCTCCCTCTTTCTGCAGCCTCTCAAACTCCAATAAAATCTCTCTGCCTGGGCTGCTGAGCAGAGCCGTAGCCCGGCTCAGCAATTGCGAACATCCAGGGATTCCTCCCACCCCAAAGGGGCCAGGACCAAAAGCTCTTGCTGCTCTTCAAGTAGCCAAGCAACCCATTCACAGCCCCACAAACGCTGCCGCTCCCTCTTTCTCCAGCCTCCTAAAATCCAATACAACCTCTCTGCCTCGCCTGCAGATTACAGTCGTATCCTGGCTCAGCAATTGCGAACGTCCAGGGATTTCTCCCACCCCAAAGGTGCCAGCAATAAAAGCTCTTGCTGCTCTTCAAGTAGCCACGCAACCCCATTCACATACCCACAAATGCTGCCGCTCCCTCTTTCTGAAGCCTCTAAAAGTCCAATACAACCTCTCTTCCTGGCCTGCAGATTACAGTCGGATCCTGGCTCAGCAATGGCAGACGTCCAGGGATTCCTCCCACCCCAAAGGGGCCAGGACCAAAAGCTCTTGCTGCTCTTCAAGTAGCCAGGCAACCCCATTCACAGACCAAAAAACGCTGCCGCTCCCTCTTTCTGCAGCCTCCCAAAGTCCAATACAACCTCTCTGCCTGGGCTGTTTAGCAGAGCTGGAGCCGTGTTCACCAATTGCGACTGTCCAGGGATTCCTCCCACCCCAAAGGGGCCAGGACCAAAAGATCTTGCTGCTCTTCCAGTAGCCACGCAACCCCATTCACAGACCCACAAACGCTGCCGCTCCCTCTTTCTGCAGCCTCCCAAAGTCCAATACCAACTCTGTGCCTGGGCTGATGAGCAGAGCCTTAGCCCGGCTCAGCAATTGCGAACGTCCAGGGATTCCTCCCACCCCAAAGGGGCCAGGACCAAAAGCTCTTGCTGCTTCTCAAGTATCCACGCAACCCCATTCACAGACCCACAAACACTGCAGCTCCTTCTTTCTGCAGCCACCCAGTGTCCAATAAAATCTTCTCAGCCTGGGCTTCTGAGCAGAGCCAGAGCGCAGCTCAGCAATTGCGAACGTCCAGGGATTCCTCCCACCCTAAAGGGGCCAGGACCAAAATTCTTGCTGCTCTTCAAGTAGCCACACAACCCCATTCACAGCCCCACAAAGCTAGCGCTCCCTCTTTCTGCAGCCTCCCAAAGTCCAATACATCCTCTATTCCTGGCCTGCAGATTACAGTCGGATCCTGGCTCAGCAATTTCAAACGTCCAGGGATTCCTCCCACCCCAAAGGTGCCAGGACCAAAAGCTCTTGCTGCTCTTCAAGTACCCACGCAACCCCATTCACAGACCCACAAACTCTGCCGCTCCCTCTTTCTCCAGCCTCCCAAAGTCCAATACAACCTCTCTTCCTGGCCTGCAGATTACAGTCAGATCCTGGCTCAGCAATTGCGAACGTCCAGGGATTTCTCCCACCCCAAAGGAGCCAGGACTAAAAGCTCTTGCTGCTCTTCCAGTATCCACGCAACCCCATTCACAGCCCCACAAACGCTGCTGCTCCCTCTTTCTGCAGCCTCCCAAAGTCCAATACAACCTCGCTGCCTGGGCAGCTGAGCAGAGCCGAAGCCAGGCTCAGCAATTGTGAACGTCCAGGGATTCCTCCCACCCCAAAGGGGCCAGGACCAAAAGCTCTTGCTGCTCTTCAAGTAGCCACGCAACCGCATTCACAGACCCACAAACGCTGCCGCTCCCTCTTTCTGCAGCCTCCCAAAGTCCAATACAACCTCTCTGCCTGGGCTGCTGAGCAGAGCCCGAGCCTGGCTCAGCGATTGCGACTGTCCAGGGATTCCTCCCACCCCAAAGAGGCCAGGACCAAAAGCTCTTGCTGCTCTTCAAGTATCAACGCATCCCCATTCACAGACGCACAAACGCTGCCGCTCCCTCTTTCTGCAGCCTCCCAAAGTCCAATACAACCTCTCTGCCTGGGCAGCTGAGCAAAGCAAGATCCTGGCTCAGCAATTGCGACTGTCCAGGGATTCCTCCCACCCCAAAGGGGCCAGGACCAAAAGCTCTTGCTGCTCTTCAAGTAGCCACGCAACCCCATTCACAGCCCCACAAACGCTGCCGCTCCCTCTTTCTGCAGCCTCCCAAAGTCCAATACAACCTCTCTGCCTGGGCTGCTGAGCAGAGCCGTAACCAGGCTCAGAAATGGCGGACGTCCAGGGATTCCTCCCACCCCAAAGGGGCCAGGACCAAAAGCTCTTGCTGCTCTTCAAGTATCCACGTAACGCCATTCACAGCCCCACAAACGCTGCCGCTCCCTCTTTCTGCAGCCTCCCAAAGTCCAATACAACCCCTCTGCCTGGGCTGCTGATACAGCCGGTGCCCCTCTCAGCAATTGGGAACGTCCAGGGATTCCTCCCACCCCAAAGGGGCCAGGACCAAAAGCTCTTGCTGCTCTTCAAGTAGCCACACAACCCCATTAACAGACCCACAAACGCTGCCGCTCCCTCTTTCTGCAGCCTCCCAAAGTCCAATACAACCTCGCTGCCTGGGCTGCTGATACAGCCCGTACCCCTCTCAGCAATTGGGAACGTCCAGGGATTCCTCCCACCCCAAAGGGGCCAGGACCAAAAGCTCTTGCTGCTCTTCAAGTAGCCACGCAACCCCATTCACAGACCCACAAACGCTGCAGCTCCTTCTTTCTGCAGCCACCCAGCGTCCAATAAAATCTTCTCACCCTGGGCTGCTGAGTAGACCCATAGCCCGGCTCAGCAATTGCAAACGTCCAGGGATTCCTCCCACCCCAAAGGGGCCAGCACAAACACCTCTTGCTGCTCTTCAAGTATCCACGCAACCCCATTCACAGACGCACAAACGCTGCCGCTCCCTCTTTCTCCAGCCTCCCAAAGTCCAATACAACCTCTCTGCCTGGCCTGCAGATTACAGCCGGAGCCCAGCTCAGCAATTGCGACTGTCCAGGGATTCCTCCCACCCCAAAGGGGCCAGGACCAAAAGCTCTTGCTGCTCTTCAGGTATCCATGCAACCCCATTCACAGACGCACAAACGCTGCCGCTCCCTCTTTCTGCAGCCTCCCAAACTCCAATACAACCTCTCTGCCTGGCCTGCAGATTACAGCCGAAGCCGGGCTCAGCAATGGCGAACATCAAGGGATTCCTCCCACCCCAAATGTGCCATGACCAAAAGCTCTTGCTGCTCTTCAAGTAGCCACGCAACCCCATTCACAGCCCCACAAACGCTGCCGCTCCCTCTTTCTCCAGCCTCCCAAAGTCCAAGACAACCTCTCTGCCTGGGCTGCTGAGCAGAGCCGTAACCGGGCTCAGAAATGGCGGACGTCCAGGGATTCCTCCCACCCCAAAGGGGCCAGGACCAAAAGCTCTTGCTGCTCTTCAAGTAGCCACGCAACCCCATTCACAGACCCACAAACGCTGCCGCTCCCTCTTTCTGCAGCCTCCCAAACTCCAATACAACCTCTCTGCCTGGCCTGCAGATTACAGCCGGAGCCCAGATAAGCAATCACGAACGTCCAGGGATTCCTCCCACCCCAAAGGGGCCAGGACCAAAAGCTCTTGCTGCTCTTCAAGTAGCCACGCAACCCCATTCACAGACCCACAAACGATGCCGCTCCCTCCTTCTCCAGCCTCCCAAAGTCCAATACAACCTCTCTGCCTGGGCTTCAGATTACAGCCGGATCCTGGCTCAGCAATGGCGGACGTCCAGGGATTCCTCCCACACCAAAGGGGCCAGGACCAAAAGCTCTTGCTGCTCTTCAAGTAGCCACACAACCCCATTAACAGACCCACAAACGCTGCAGCTCCTTCTTTCTCCAGCCTCCCAAAGTCCAATACAACCTCTCTGCCTGGGCTGCTGAGTAGAGCCGGAGCCCGGTGCAGCAATGGCGGACGTCCAGGGATTCCTCCCACCCCAAAGGGGCTAGCACAAACACCTCTTGCTGCTCTTCAAGTATCCACGCAACCCCATTCACAGACGCACAAACGCTGCCGCTCCCTCTTTCTCCAGCCTCCCAAAGTCCAATACAACCTCTCTGCCTGGGCTGCTGAGTAGAGCCGGAGCCGGGCTCAGCAATTGCGAACGTCCAGGGATTCCTCCCACCCCAAAGGGGCCAGGACCAAAAGCTCTTGCTGCTCTTCAAGTATCCACGCAACCCCATTCACAGACCCACAAACGCTGCCGCTCCCTCTTTCTGCAGCCTCCCAAAGTCCAATACAACCTCTCTGCCTGGGCTGCTGAGTAGAGCCGGAGCCGGGCCCAGAAATGGTGGACGTCCAGGGATTCCTCCCACCCCAAAGGGGCCAGGACCAAAAGCTCTTGCTGCTCTTCAAGTATCAACGCATCCCCATTCACAGACGCACAAACGCTGCCGCTCCCTCTTTCTCCAGCCTCCCAAAGTCCAATACAACCTCTCTGCCTGGGCAGCTGAGCAAAGCAAGATCCTGGCTCAGCAATTGCGAACGTCCAGGGATTCCTCCCACCCCAAAGGGGCCAGAACCAAAAGCTCTTGCTGCTCTTCAAGTAGCCACGCAACCCCATTCACAGCCCCACAAACGCTGCCACTCCCTCTTTCTGCAGCCTCCCAAAGTCCAATACAACCTCTCTGCCTGGCCTGCAGATTACAGCCGGAGCCCAGATCAGCAATCACGAACGTCCAGAGATTTCTCCCACCCCAAAGGGGCCACTACTAAAAGCTCTTGCTGCTCTTTAAGTACCCACGCAACCCCATTCACAGACCCACAAACGATGCCGCTCCCTCCTTCTCCAGCCTCCCAAAGTCCAATACAACCTCTCTGCCTGGGCTGCTGAGTACAGCCACATCCTGGCTCAGCAATGGCGGACGTCCAGGGATTCCTCCCACCCCAAAGGGGTCAGGACCAAAAGCTCTTGCTGCTCTTCAAGTAGCCACGCAACCCCATTCACAGCCCCACAAACGCTGCCGCTCCCTCTTTCTGCAGCCTCCCAAAGTCCAATACAACCTCTCTGCCTGGGCTGCTGAGCAGAGCCGTAACCAGGCTCAGAAATGGCGGACGTCCAGGGATTCCTCCCACCCCAAAGGGGCCAGGACCAAAAGCTCTTGCTGCTCTTCAAGTATCCACGTAACGCCATTCACAGCCCCACAAACGCTGCCGCTCCCTCTTTCTGCAGCCTCCCAAAGTCCAATACAACCTCTCTGCCTGGGCTGCTGATACAGCCCGTGCCCCTCTCAGCAATTGGGAACGTCCAGGGATTCCTCCCACCCCAAAGGGGCCAGGACCAAAAGCTCTTGCTGCTCTTCAAGTAGCCACACAACCCCATTAACAGACCCACAAACGCTGCCGCTCCCTCTTTCTGCAGCCTCCCAAAGTCCAATACAACCTCGCTGCCTGGCCTGCTGATACAGCCCGTGCCCCTCTCAGCAATTGGGAACGTCCAGGGATTCCTCTCACCCCAAAGGGGCCAGGACCAAAAGCTCTTGCTGCTCTTCAAGTAGCCACGCAACCCCATTCACAGACCCACAAACGCTGCAGCTCCTTCTTTCTGCAGCCACCCAGTGTCCAATAAAATCTTCTCACCCTGGGCTGCTGAGTAGACCCATAGCCCGGCTCAGCAATTGCAAACGTCCAGGGATTCCTCCCACCCCAAAGGGGCCAGGACCAAAAGATCTTGCTGCTCTTCAAGTAGCCACGCAACCCCATTCACAGCCCCAGAAAGGCTGCCGCTCCCTCTTTCTGCAGCATCCCAAACTCCAATAAAACCTCTCTGCCTGGTCTGCTGAGTACAGCCGGAGCCCAGCTGAGCAATTGCGAATATCCAGGGATTCCTCCCACCCCAAAGGGTCGGGACCAAAAGCTCTTGCTGCTCCTCAAGTATCCACGCAACCCCATTCACAGCCCCACAAACGCTGCCGCTCCCTCTTTCTGCAGCCTCTCAAACTCCAATAAAATCTCTCTGCCTGGGCTGCTGAGCAGAGCCGTAGCCCGATTCAGCAATTGCGAACATCCAGGGATTCCTCCCACCCCAAAGGGGCCAGGATCAAAAGCTCTTGCTGCGCCTCCTGTACCCACACAAACCAATTCACAGAGCCACAAATGCAGATGCTCCCTCTTTCTGCAGCCTCCCAAAGTCCAATACAACCTCTCTGCCTGGGCTGCTGATACAGCCGGTGCCCGTCTCAGCAATTTCAAACGTCCAGGGATTCCTCCCACCCCAAAGGGGCCAGGACCAAAAGCTCTTGCTGCTCTTCAAGTAGCCACACAACCCCATTCACAGCCCCACAAACGCTGCCGCTCCCTCTTTCTGCAGCCTCCCAAAGTCCAATACAACCTCTCTTCCGGGCCTGCAGATTACAGTCGGATCCTAGCTCAGCAATGGTGGACGTCCAGGGATTTCTCCCACCCCAAAGGGGCCAGGACTAAAAGCTCTTGCTGCTCTTCAAGTATCCACGCAACCCCATTCACAGACCCACAAACGATGCCGCTCCCTCTTTCTGCAGCCTCCCAAACTCCAATAGAACCTCTCTGCTTGGGCTGCTGAGCAGAGCCAGAGCGCAGCTCAACAATTGCGAATGTCCAGGGATTCCTCCCACCCCAAAGGGGCCAGGACCAAAAGCTCTTGCTGCTCTTCAAGTAGCCACACAACCCATTCACAGACCCACAAACGCTGCCGCTCCCTCTTTCTGCAGCCTCTCAAACTCCAATAAAATCTCTCTGCCTGGGCTGCTGAGCAGAGCCGTAGCCCGGCTCAGCAATTGCGAACATCCAGGGATTCCTCCCACCCCAAAGGGGCCAGGACCAAAAGCTCTTGCTGCTCTTCAAGTAGCCAAGCAACCCATTCACAGCCCCACAAACGCTGCCGCTCCCTCTTTCTCCAGCCTCCTAAAATCCAATACAACCTCTCTGCCTCGCCTGCAGATTACAGTCGTATCCTGGCTCAGCAATTGCGAACGTCCAGGGATTTCTCCCACCCCAAAGGTGCCAGCAATAAAAGCTCTTGCTGCTCTTCAAGTAGCCACGCAACCCCATTCACATACCCACAAATGCTGCCGCTCCCTCTTTCTGAAGCCTCTAAAAGTCCAATACAACCTCTCTTCCTGGCCTGCAGATTACAGTCGGATCCTGGCTCAGCAATGGCAGACGTCCAGGGATTCCTCCCACCCCAAAGGGGCCAGGACCAAAAGCTCTTGCTGCTCTTCAAGTAGCCAGGCAACCCCATTCACAGACCAAAAAACGCTGCCGCTCCCTCTTTCTGCAGCCTCCCAAAGTCCAATACAACCTCTCTGCCTGGGCTGTTTAGCAGAGCTGGAGCCGTGTTCACCAATTGCGACTGTCCAGGGATTCCTCCCACCCCAAAGGGGCCAGGACCAAAAGATCTTGCTGCTCTTCCAGTAGCCACGCAACCCCATTCACAGACCCACAAACGCTGCCGCTCCCTCTTTCTGCAGCCTCCCAAAGTCCAATACCAACTCTGTGCCTGGGCTGATGAGCAGAGCCTTAGCCCGGCTCAGCAATTGCGAACGTCCAGGGATTCCTCCCACCCCAAAGGGGCCAGGACCAAAAGCTCTTGCTGCTTCTCAAGTATCCACGCAACCCCATTCACAGACCCACAAACACTGCAGCTCCTTCTTTCTGCAGCCACCCAGTGTCCAATAAAATCTTCTCAGCCTGGGCTTCTGAGCAGAGCCAGAGCGCAGCTCAGCAATTGCGAACGTCCAGGGATTCCTCCCACCCTAAAGGGGCCAGGACCAAAATTCTTGCTGCTCTTCAAGTAGCCACACAACCCCATTCACAGCCCCACAAAGCTAGCGCTCCCTCTTTCTCCAGCCTCCCAAAGTCCAATACATCCTCTATTCCTGGCCTGCAGATTACAGTCGGATCCTGGCTCAGCAATTTCAAACGTCCAGGGATTCCTCCCACCCCAAAGGTGCCAGGACCAAAAGCTCTTGCTGCTCTTCAAGTACCCACGCAACCCCATTCACAGCCCCACAAACTCTGCCGCTCCCTCTTTCTCCAGCCTCCCAAAGTCCAATACAACCTCTCTTCCTGGCCTGCAGATTACAGTCAGATCCTGGCTCAGCAATTGCGAACGTCCAGGGATTTCTCCCACCCCAAAGGAGCCAGGACTAAAAGCTCTTGCTGCTCTTCCAGTATCCACGCAACCCCATTCACAGCCCCACAAACGCTGCTGCTCCCTCTTTCTGCAGCCTCCCAAAGTCCAATACAACCTCGCTGCCTGGGCAGCTGAGCAGAGCCGAAGCCAGGCTCAGCAATTGTGAACGTCCAGGGATTCCTCCCACCCCAAAGGGGCCAGGACCAAAAGCTCTTGCTGCTCTTCAAGTAGCCACGCAACCGCATTCACAGACCCACAAACGCTGCCGCTCCCTCTTTCTGCAGCCTCCCAAAGTCCAATACAACCTCTCTGCCTGGGCTGCTGAGCAGAGCCCGAGCCTGGCTCAGCGATTGCGACTGTCCAGGGATTCCTCCCACCCCAAAGAGGCCAGGACCAAAAGCTCTTGCTGCTCTTCAAGTATCAACGCATCCCCATTCACAGACGCACAAACGCTGCCGCTCCCTCTTTCTGCAGCCTCCCAAAGTCCAATACAACCTCTCTGCCTGGGCAGCTGAGCAAAGCAAGATCCTGGCTCAGCAATTGCGACTGTCCAGGGATTCCTCCCACCCCAAAGGGGCCAGGACCAAAAGCTCTTGCTGCTCTTCAAGTAGCCACGCAACCCCATTCACAGCCCCACAAAGGCTGCCGCTCCCTCTTTCTGCAGCCTCCCAAAGTCCAATACAACCTCTCTGCCTGGGCTGCTGAGCAGAGCCGTAACCAGGCTCAGAAATGGCGGACGTCCAGGGATTCCTCCCACCCCAAAGGGGCCAGGACCAAAAGCTCTTGCTGCTCTTCAAGTATCCACGTAACGCCATTCACAGCCCCACAAACGCTGCCGCTCCCTCTTTCTGCAGCCTCCCAAAGTCCAATACAACCCCTCTGCCTGGGCTGCTGATACAGCCGGTGCCCCTCTCAGCAATTGGGAACGTCCAGGGATTCCTCCCACCCCAAAGGGGCCAGGACCAAAAGCTCTTGCTGCTCTTCAAGTAGCCACACAACCCCATTAACAGACCCACAAACGCTGCCGCTCCCTCTTTCTGCAGCCTCCCAAAGTCCAATACAACCTCGCTGCCTGGGCTGCTGATACAGCCCGTACCCCTCTCAGCAATTGGGAACGTCCAGGGATTCCTCCCACCCCAAAGGGGCCAGGACCAAAAGCTCTTGCTGCTCTTCAAGTAGCCACGCAACCCCATTCACAGACCCACAAACGCTGCAGCTCCTTCTTTCTGCAGCCACCCAGCGTCCAATAAAATCTTCTCACCCTGGGCTGCTGAGTAGACCCATAGCCCGGCTCAGCAATTGCAAACGTACAGGGATTCCTCCCACCCCAAAGGGGCCAGCACAAACACCTCTTGCTGCTCTTCAAGTATCCACGCAACCCCATTCACAGACGCACAAACGCTGCCGCTCCCTCTTTCTCCAGCCTCCCAAAGTCCAATACAACCTCTCTGCCTGGCCTGCAGATTACAGCCGGAGCCCAGCTCAGCAATTGCGACTGTCCAGGGATTCCTCCCACCCCAAAGGGGCCAGGACCAAAAGCTCTTGCTGCTCTTCAGGTATCCATGCAACCCCATTCACAGACGCACAAACGCTGCCGCTCCCTCTTTCTGCAGCCTCCCAAACTCCAATACAACCTCTCTGCCTGGCCTGCAGATTACAGCCGAAGCCGGGCTCAGCAATGGCGAACATCAAGGGATTCCTCCCACCCCAAATGTGCCATGACCAAAAGCTCTTGCTGCTCTTCAAGTAGCCAGGCAACCCCATTCACAGCCCCACAAACGCTGCCGCTCCCTCTTTCTCCAGCCTCCCAAACTCCAATACAACCTCTCTGCCTGGGCTGCTGAGTAGAGCCGGACCCGGGCTCAGCAATTGCGAACGTCCAGGGATTCCTCCCACCTCAAAGGGGCCAGGACCAAAAGCTCTTGCTGCTCTTCAAGTAGCCACGCAACCCCATTCACAGCCCAACAAACGATGCCGCTCCCTCTTTCTGCAGCCTCCCAAAGTCCAATACAACCTCTCTGCCTGGGCTGCTGAGCAGAGCCGGAGCGCAGCTCAGCAATGGTGGACGTCCAGGGATTCCTCCCACCCCAAAGGGGCCAGGACCAAAAGCTCTTGCTGCTCTTCAAGTAGCCACGCAACCCCATTCACAGCCCCACAAACGCTGCCGCTCCCTCCTTCTCCAGCCTCCCAAAGTCCAATACAACCTCTCTGCCTGGGCTGCTGAGTATAGCCGGATCCTGGCTCAGCAATGGCGGACGTCCAGGGATTCCTCCCACCCCAAAGGGGCCAGGACCAAAAGCTCTTGCTGCTCTTCAAGTACCCACGCAACCCCATTCACAGACGCACAAGCGCTGGCGCTCCCTCTTTCTGCAGCCTCCCAAAGTCCAATACAACTTCTCTGCCTGGGCTGCTGAGCAGAGCCGTAACCGGGCTCAGAAATGGCGGACGTCCAGGGATTCCTCCCACCCCAAAGGGGCCAGGACCAAAAGCTCTTGTTGCTCTTCAAGTATCCACGCAACCCCATTCACAGACCCACAAACGCTGCCGCTCCCTCTTTCTCCAGCCTCCCAAACTCCAATACAACCTCTCTGCCTGGGCTGCTGAGTAGAGCCGGAGCCCGGTGCAGCAATTGCGAACGTCCAGGGATTCCTCCCACCCCAAAGTGGTCAGCACAAACACCTCTTGCTGCTCTTCAAGTATCCACGCAACCCCATTCACAGACGCACAAACGCTGCCGCTCCCTCTTTCTGCAGCCTCCCAAAGTCCAATACAACCTCTCTGCCTGGCCTGCAGATTACAGCCGGAGCCCAGCTCAGCAATTGCGACTGTCCAGGGATTCCTCCCACCCCAAAGGGGCCAGGACCAAAAGCTCTTGCTGCTCTTCAGGTATCCATGCAACCCCATTCACAGACCCACAAACGCTGCCGCTCCCTCTTTCTGCAGCCTCCCAAACTCCAATACAACCTCTCTTCCTGGCCTGCAGATTACAGCCGGAGCCGGGCTCAGCAATGGCGAACATCAAGGGATTCCTCCCACCCCAAATGTGCCATGACCAAAAGCTCTTGCTGCTCTTCAAGTAGCTACGCAACCCCACTCACAGCCCCACAAACGCTGCCGCTCCCTCTTTCTGCAGCCTCCCAAAGTCCAATACAACCTCTCTGCCTGGGCTGCTGAGTAGAGCCGGAGCCGGGCTCAGCAATTGCGAACGTCCAGGGATTCCTCCCACCCCAAAGGGGCCAGCACCAACAGCTCTTGCTGCTCTTCAAGTAGCCACGCAACCCCATTCACAGACCCACAAACGCTGCCGCTCCCTCTTTCTGCAGCCTCCCAAAGTCCAAGACAACCTCTCTGCCTGGGCTGCTGAGCAGAGCCAGAGCGCAGCTCAGCAATGGTGGACGTCCAAGGATTCCTCCCACCCCAAAGGGGCCAGGACCAAAAGCTCCTGCTGCTCCTCAAGTATCCACGCAACCCCATTCACAGACCCACAAGTGCTGGCGCTCCCTTTTTCTCCAGCCTCCCAAAGTCCAATACAACCTTTCTTCCTGGCCTGCAGATTACAGCCGGAGCCCAGATCAGCAATCACGAACGTCCAGAGATTCCTCCCACCCCAAATGTGCCAGGACTAAAAGCTCTTGCTGCTCTTCAGGTATCCATGCAACCCCATTCACAGACCCACAAACGCTGCCGCTCCCTCTTTCTGCAGCCTCCCAAACTCCAATACAACCTCTCTTCCTGGCCTGCAGATTACAGCCGGATCCTGGCTCAGCAATGGCGGACGTCCAGGGATTCCTCCCACCCCAAAGGGGCCAGGACCAAAAGCTCTTGCTGCTCTTCAAGTAGCCACGCAACCCCAATCACAGACCCACAAACGCTGCCGCTCCCTCTTTCTCCAGCCTCCCAAAGTCCAATACAACCTCTCTGCCTGGGCTACTGAGCAGAGCCGGAGCAAGGCTCAGCAATTGCGAACGTCCAGGGATTCCTAACACCCCAAAGGGGCCAGGACTAAAAGCTCTTGCTGCTCTTCAAGTATCCACGCAACCCCATTCACAGACCCACAAACGCTGCCGCTCCCTCTTTCTCCAGCCTCCCAAAGTCCAAGACAACCTCTCTGCCTGGGCTGCTGAGCAGAGCCCGAGCCCGGCTCAGCAATTGTTAATGTCCAGGGATTCCTCCCACCCCAAAGGGGCCAGGACCAAAAGCTCTTGCTGCTCTTCCAGTATCCACGCAACCCCATTCACAGCCCCACAAACGCTGCCGCTCCCTCTTTCTGCAGCATCCCAAAGTCCAATACAACCTCTCTGCCTGGCCTGCAGGTTACAGCCGGAGCCCAGATAAGCAATCACGAATGTCCAGAGATTCCTCCCACCCCAAAGGGGCCAGGACCAAAAGCTCTTGCTGCTCTTCAAGTAGCCACGCAACCCCATTCACAGACCCACAAACGCTGCCGCTCCCTCTTTCTCCAGCCTCCCAAAGTCCAATACAACCTCTCTGCCTGGGCTGCAGATTACAGCCGCCACCGGGCTCAGCAATGGCGGACGTCCAGGGATTCCTCCCACCCCAAAGGGGCCAGGACCAAAAGCTCTTGCTGCTCTTCAAGTAGCCACGCAACCCCATTCACAGACCCACAAACGCTGCCGCTCCCTCTTTCTGCAGCATCCCAAAGTCCAATACAACCTCTCTGCCTGGCCTGCAGGTTACAGCCGGAGCCCAGCTCAGCAATTGCGACTGTCCAGGGATTCCTCCCACCCCAAAGGGGCCAGGACCAAAAGCTCTTGCTGCTCTTCAAGTATCCACGCAACCCCATTCACAGACCCACAAACGCTGCCGCTGCCTCTTTCTGCAGCATCCCAAACTCCAATACAACCTCTCTGCCTGGGCTGCTGAGCAGAGCCGGAGCGCAGCTCAGCAATGGCGGACGTCCAGGGATTCCTCCCACCCCAAAGGGGCCAGGACCAAAAGCTCTTGCTGCTCCTCAAGTATCCACGCAACCCCATTCACAGACCCACAAACGCTGCCGCTCCCTCCTTCTCCAGCCTCCCAAAGTCCAATACAACCTCTCTGCCTGGGCTGCTGAGTATAGCCGGATCCTGGCTCAGCAATGGCAGACATCCAGGGATTCCTCCCACCCCAAAGGGGCCAGGACCAAAAGCTCTTGCTGCTCTTCCAGTATCCACGCAACCCCATTCACAGCCCCACAAACGCTGCCGCTCCCTCTTTCTGCAGCCTCCCAAAGTCCAAGACAACCTCTCTGCCTGGGCTGCTGAGTAGAGCCGGAGCCGGGCTCAGCAATTGCGAACATCAAGGGATTCCTCCCACCCCAAAGGGGCCAGCACCAACAGCTCTTGCTGCTCTTCAAGTACCCACGCAACCCCATTCACAGACCCACAAACGCTGCCGCTCCCTCTTTCTGCAGCCTCCCAAAGTCCAATACAACCTCTCTGCCTGGGCTGCTGAGTATAGCCGGATCCTGGCTCAGCAATGGCGGACGTCCAGGGATTCCTCCCACCCCAAAGGGGCCAGGACCAAAAGCTCTTGCTGCTCTTCAAGTACCCATGCAACCCCATTCACAGACCCACAAACGCTGCCGCTCCCTCTTTCTCCAGCCTTCCAAAGTCCAATACAACCAATCTGCCTGGGCTGCTGAGTAGAGCCGGAGCCGGGCTCAGCAATGGCGGACGTCCAGGGATTCCTCCCACCCCAAATGTGCCATGACCAAAAGCTCTTGCTGCTCTTCCAGTATCCACGCAACCCCATTCACAGACCCACAAACGCTGCCGCTCCCTCCTTCTCCAGCCTCCCAAAGTCCAATACAACCTCTCTGCCTGGGCTGCTGAGTATAGCCGGATCCTGGCTCAGCAATGGCGGACGTCCAGGGATTCCTCCCACCCCAAAGGGGCCAGGACCAAAAGCTCTTGCTGCTCTTCAAGTAGCCACGCAACCCCATTCACAGCCCAACAAACGATGCCGCTCCCTCTTTCTGCAGCCTCCCAAACTCCAATACAACCTCTCTGCCTGGGCTGCTGAGCAGAGCCCGAGCCCGGCTCAGCAATTGCTAATGTCCAGGGATTCCTCCCACCCCAAAGGGGCCAGGACCAAAAGCTCTTGCTGCTCTTCAAGTAGCCAGGCAACCCCATTCACAGACCCACAAACGCTGCCTCTCCCTCTTTCTGCAGCCTCCCAAAGTCCAATACAACCTCTCTGCCTGGGCACCTGAGCAAAGCAAGATACTGGCTCAGCAATTGCGAATGTCCAGGGATTCCTCCCACCCCAAAGGGGCCAGGACCAAAAGCTCTTGCTGCTCTTCAAGTATCCACGCAACCCCATTCACAGCCCCACAAACGCTGCCGCTCCCTCTTTCTGCAGCCTCCCAAAGTCCAATACAACCTCTCTGCCTGGGCTACTGAGCAGAGCCGGAGCCAGGCTCAGCAATTGCGAACGTCCAGGGATTCCTAACACCCCAAAGGGGCCAGGACTAAAAGCTCTTGCTGCTCTTCAAGTAGCCACGCAACCCCATTCACAGACCCACAAACGCTGCCGCTCCCTCTTTCTCCAGCCTCCCAAAGTCCAAGACAACCTCTCTGCCTGGGCTGCTGAGCAGAGCCCGAGCCCGGCTCAGCAATTGCTAATGTCCAGGGATTCCTCCCAACCCAAAGGGGCCAGGACCAAAAGCTCTTGCTGCTCTTCAAGTAGCCACGCAACCCCATTCACAGACCCACAAACGCTGCCGTTCCCTCTTTCTCCAGCCTTCCAAAGTCCAATACAACCAATCTGCCTCGGCTGCTGAGTAGAGCCGGAGCCGGGCTCAGCAATGGCGGACGTCAAGAGATTCCTCCCACCCCAAAGGGGCCAGGACCAAAAGCTCTTGCTGCTCTTCAAGTAGCCAGGCAACCCCACTCACAGCCCCACAAACGCTGCCGCTCCCTCTTTCTCCAGCCTCCCAAACTCCAATACAACCTCTCTGCCTGGGCTGCTGAGTAGAGCCGGAGCCGGGCTCAGCAATTGCGAACGTCCAGGGATTCCTCCCACCCCAAAGGGGCCAGGACCAACAGCTCTTGCTGCTCTTCAAGTACCCACGCAACCCCATTCACAGACGCACAAACGCTGCCGCTCCCTCTTTCTGCAGCCTCCCAAAGTCCAATACAACCTCTCTTCCTGGCCTGCAGATTACAGCCGCAGCCCAGATCAGCAATGGCGGACGTCCAGGGATTCCTCCCACCCCAAAGGGGCCAGGACCAAAAGCTCTTGCTGCTCTTCAAGTACCCACGCAACCCCATTCACAGACCCACAAACGCTGCCGCTCCCTCCTTCTCCAGCCTCCCAAAGTCCAATACAACCAATCTGCCTGGGCTGCTGAGTATAGCCGGATCCTGGCTCAGCAATGGCGGACGTCCAGGGATTCCTCCCACCCCAAAGGGGCCAGGACCAAAAGCTCTTGCTGCTCTTCAAGTAGCCACGCAACCCCATTCACAGACCCACAAACGCTGCCGCTCCCTCTTTCTCCAGCCTCCCAAAGTCCAATACAACCTCTCTGCCTGGCCTGCAGATTACAGCCGGCACCGGGCTCAGAAATGGCGGACGTCCAGGGATTCCTCCCACCCCAAAGGGGCCAGGACCAAAAGCTCTTGCTGCTCTTCAAGTACCCACGCAACCCCATTCACAAACGCACAAACGCTGCCGCTGCCTCTTTCTGCAGCATCCCAAACTCCAATACAACCTCTCTGCCTGAGCTGCTGAGCAGAGCCGGAGCGCAGCTCAGCAATGGTGGACGTCCAGGGATTCCTCCCACCCCAAAGGGGCCAGGACCAAAAGCTCTTGGTGCTCTTCAAGTAGCCACGCAACCCCATTCACAGACCCACAAACGCTGCCGCTCCCTCCTTCTCCAGCCTCCCAAACTCCAATACAACCAATCTGCCTGGGCTGCTGAGTAGAGCTGGAGCCGGGCTCAGCAATGGCGGACGTCCAGGGATTCCTCCCACCCCAAAGGGGCCAGGACCAAAAGCTCTTGCTGCTCTTCCAGTATCCACGCAACCCCATTCACAGACGCACAAACGCTGCCGCTCCCTCCTTCTCCAGCCTCCCAAAGTCCAATACAACCTCTCTGCCTGGGCACCTGAGCAAAGCAAGATCCTGGCTCAGCAATTGCGAATGTCCAGGGATTCCTCCCACCCCAAAGGGGCCAGGACCAAAAGCTCTTGCTGCTCTTCAAGTAGCCACGCAACCCCATTCACAGACCCACAAACGCTGCCGCTCCCTCTTTCTCCAGCCTCCCAAAGTCCAATACAACCTCTCTGCCTGGGCTGCTGAGCAGAGCCCGAGCCCGGCTCAGCAATTACGAATGTCCAGGGATTCCTCCCACCCCAAAGGGGCCAGGACCAAAAGCTCTTGCTGCTCTTCCAGTATCCACGCAACCCCATTCCCAGACCCACAAACGCTGCCGCTCCCTCTTTCTGCAGCCTCCCAAAGTCCAAGACAACCTCTCTGCCTGGGCTGCTGAGCAGAGCCCGAGCCCGGCTCAGCAATTGCGAACATCCAGGGATTCCTAACACCCCAAAGGGGCCAGGACTAAAAGCTCTTGCTGCTCTTCAAGTACCCACGCAACCCCATTCACAGACCCACAAACGCTGCCGCTCCCTCTTTCTCCAGCCTCCCAAAGTCCAAGACAACCTCTCTGCCTGGGCTGCTGAGCAGAGCGCGAGCCCGGCTCAGCAATTGCTAATGTCCAGGGATTCCTCCCACCCCAAAGGGGCCAGGACCAAAAGCTCTTGCTGCTCTTCCAGTATCCACGCAACCCCATTCACAGACGCACAAACGATGCCGCTCCCTCTTTCTGCAGCCTCCCAAAGTCCAATACAACCTCTCTTCCTGGCCTGCAGATTACAGCCGGAGCCCAGCTCAGCAATTGCGAACGTCCAGGGATTCCTCCCACCCCAAAGGGGCCAGGACCAAAAGCTCTTGCTGCTCTTCAGGTATCCATGCAACCCCATTCACAGACGCACAAACGCTGCCGCTCCCTCTTTCTGCAGCCTCCCAAACTCCAATACAACCTCTCTTCCTGGCCTGCAGATTACAGCCGGAGCCCAGATCAGCAATGGCGGACGTCCAGGGATTCCTACCACCCCAAAGGGGCCAGGACCAAAAGCTCTTGCTGCTCTTCAAGTAGCCACGCAACCCCATTCACAGCCCCACAAACGCTGCCTCTCCTCTTTCTGCAGCCTCCCAAAGTCCAATACAACCTCTCTGCCTGGGCACCTGAGCAAAGCAAGATCCTGGCTCAGCAATTGCGAATGTCCAGGGATTCCTCCCACCCCAAAGGGGCCAGGACCAAAAGCTCTTGCTGCTCTTCCAGTATCCACGCAACCCCATTCCCAGACCCACAAACGCTGCCGCTCCCTCTTTCTGCAGCCTCCCAAAGTCCAAGACAACCTCTCTGCCTGGGCTGCTGAGCAGAGCCCGAGCCCGGCTCAGCAATTGCGAACATCCAGGGATTCCTAACACCCCAAAGGGGCCAGGACTAAAAGCTCTTGCTGCTCTTCAAGTACCCACGCAACCCCATTCACAGACCCACAAACGCTGCCGCTCCCTCTTTCTCCAGCCTCCCAAAGTCCAAGACAACCTCTCTGCCTGGGCTGCTGAGCAGAGCGCGAGCCCGGCTCAGCAATTGCTAATGTCCAGGGATTCCTCCCACCCCAAAGGGGCCAGGACCAAAAGCTCTTGCTGCTCTTCCAGTATCCACGCAACCCCATTCACAGACGCACAAACGATGCCGCTCCCTCTTTCTGCAGCCTCCCAAAGTCCAATACAACCTCTCTTCCTGGCCTGCAGATTACAGCCGGAGCCCAGCTCAGCAATTGCGAACGTCCAGGGATTCCTCCCACCCCAAAGGGGCCAGGACCAAAAGCTCTTGCTGCTCTTCAGGTATCCATGCAACCCCATTCACAGACGCACAAACGCTGCCGCTCCCTCTTTCTGCAGCCTCCCAAACTCCAATACAACCTCTCTTCCTGGCCTGCAGATTACAGCCGGAGCCCAGATCAGCAATGGCGGACGTCCAGGGATTCCTACCACCCCAAAGGGGCCAGGACCAAAAGCTCTTGCTGCTCTTCAAGTACCCACGCAACCCCATTCACAGACCCACAAACGCTGCCTCTCCTCTTTCTGCAGCCTCCCAAAGTCCAATACAACCTCTCTGCCTGGGCACCTGAGCAAAGCAAGATCCTGGCTCAGCAATTGCGAATGTCCAGGGATTCCTCCCACCCCAAAGGGGCCAGGACCAAAAGCTCTTGCTGCTCTTCAAGTAGCCACGCAACCCCATTCACAGACCCACAAACGCTGCCGCTCCCTCTTTCTGCAGCCTCCCAAACTCCAATACAACTTCTCTGCCTGGGCTACTGAGCAGGGCCGGAGCCAGGCTCAGCAATTGCGAACGTCCAGGGATTCCTCCCACCCCAAAGGGGCCAGGACCAAAAGCTCTTGCTGCTCTTCAAGTAGCCAGGCAACCCCACTCACAGACCCACAAACGCTGCCGCTCCCTCTTTCTCCAGCCTCCCAAACTCCAATACAACCTCTCTGCCTGGGCTGCTGAGTAGAGCCGGAGCCGGGCTCAGCAATTGCGAACGTCCAGGGATTCCTCCCACCCCAAAGGGGCCAGGACCAACAGCTCTTGCTGCTCTTCAAGTATCCACGCAACCCCATTCACAGACGCACAAACGCTGCCGCTCCCTCTTTCTGCAGCCTCCCAAAGTCCAATACAACCTCTCTTCCTGGCCTGCAGATTACAGCCGCAGCCCAGATCAGCAATGGCGGACGTCCAGGGATTCCTCCCACCCCAAAGGGGCCAGGACCAAAAGCTCTTGCTGCTCTTCAAGTACCCACGCAACCCCATTCACAGACCCACAAACGCTGCCGCTCCCTCCTTCTCCAGCCTCCCAAAGTCCAATACAACCAATCTGCCTGGGCTGCTGAGTATAGCCGGATCCTGGCTCAGCAATGGCGGACGTCCAGGGATTCCTCCCACCCCAAAGGGGCCAGGACCAAAAGCTCTTGCTGCTCTTCAAGTAGCCACGCAACCCCATTCACAGACCCACAAACGCTGCCACTCCCTCTTTCTGCAGCCTCCCAAAGTCCAATACAACCTCTCGTCCTGGGCTGCTGAGCAGAGCCGGAGCGCAGCTCAGCAATGGTGGACGTCCAGGGATTCCTCCCACCCCAAAGGGGCCAGGACCAAAAGCTCTTGCTGCTCTTCAAGTATCCACGCAACCCCATTCACAGACCCACAAACGCTGCCGCTCCCTCTTTCTCCAGCCTCCCAAAGTCCAATACAACCTCTCTGCCTGGCCTGCAGATTACAGCCGGCACCGGGCTCAGAAATGGCGGACGTCCAGGGATTCCTCCCACCCCAAAGGGGCCAGGACCAAAAGCTCTTGCTGCTCTTCAAGTACCCACGCAACCCCATTCACAAACGCACAAACGCTGCCGCTGCCTCTTTCTGCAGCATCCCAAACTCCAATACAACCTCTCTGCCTGAGCTGCTGAGCAGAGCCGGAGCGCAGCTCAGCAATGGTGGACGTCCAGGGATTCCTCCCACCCCAAAGGGGCCAGGACCAAAAGCTCTTGGTGCTCTTCAAGTAGCCACGCAACCCCATTCACAGACCCACAAACGCTGCCGCTCCCTCCTTCTCCAGCCTCCCAAACTCCAATACAACCAATCTGCCTGGGCTGCTGAGTAGAGCTGGAGCCGGGCTCAGCAATGGCGGACGTCCAGGGATTCCTCCCACCCCAAAGGGGCCAGGACCAAAAGCTCTTGCTGCTCTTCCAGTATCCACGCAACCCCATTCACAGACGCACAAACGCTGCCGCTCCCTCCTTCTCCAGCCTCCCAAAGTCCAATACAACCTCTCTGCCTGGGCACCTGAGCAAAGCAAGATCCTGGCTCAGCAATTGCGAATGTCCAGGGATTCCTCCCACCCCAAAGGGGCCAGGACCAAAAGCTCTTGCTGCTCTTCAAGTAGCCACGCAACCCCATTCACAGACCCACAAACGCTGCCGCTCCCTCTTTCTCCAGCCTCCCAAAGTCCAATACAACCTCTCTGCCTGGGCTGCTGAGCAGAGCCCGAGCCCGGCTCAGCAATTACGAATGTCCAGGGATTCCTCCCACCCCAAAGGGGCCAGGACCAAAAGCTCTTGCTGCTCTTCCAGTATCCACGCAACCCCATTCCCAGACCCACAAACGCTGCCGCTCCCTCTTTCTGCAGCCTCCCAAAGTCCAAGACAACCTCTCTGCCTGGGCTGCTGAGCAGAGCCCGAGCCCGGCTCAGCAATTGCGAACATCCAGGGATTCCTAACACCCCAAAGGGGCCAGGACTAAAAGCTCTTGCTGCTCTTCAAGTACCCACGCAACCCCATTCACAGACCCACAAACGCTGCCGCTCCCTCTTTCTCCAGCCTCCCAAAGTCCAAGACAACCTCTCTGCCTGGGCTGCTGAGCAGAGCGCGAGCCCGGCTCAGCAATTGCTAATGTCCAGGGATTCCTCCCACCCCAAAGGGGCCAGGACCAAAAGCTCTTGCTGCTCTTCCAGTATCCACGCAACCCCATTCACAGACGCACAAACGATGCCGCTCCCTCTTTCTGCAGCCTCCCAAAGTCCAATACAACCTCTCTTCCTGGCCTGCAGATTACAGCCGGAGCCCAGCTCAGCAATTGCGAACGTCCAGGGATTCCTCCCACCCCAAAGGGGCCAGGACCAAAAGCTCTTGCTGCTCTTCAGGTATCCATGCAACCCCATTCACAGACGCACAAACGCTGCCGCTCCCTCTTTCTGCAGCCTCCCAAACTCCAATACAACCTCTCTTCCTGGCCTGCAGATTACAGCCGGAGCCCAGATCAGCAATGGCGGACGTCCAGGGATTCCTACCACCCCAAAGGGGCCAGGACCAAAAGCTCTTGCTGCTCTTCAAGTACCCACGCAACCCCATTCACAGACCCACAAACGCTGCCTCTCCTCTTTCTGCAGCCTCCCAAAGTCCAATACAACCTCTCTGCCTGGGCACCTGAGCAAAGCAAGATCCTGGCTCAGCAATTGCGAATGTCCAGGGATTCCTCCCACCCCAAAGGGGCCAGGACCAAAAGCTCTTGCTGCTCTTCAAGTAGCCACGCAACCCCATTCACAGACCCACAAACGCTGCCGCTCCCTCTTTCTCCAGCCTTCCAAAGTCCAATACAACCAATCTGCCTGGGCTGCTGAGTAGAGCCGGAGGCGGGCTCAGCAATGGCGGACGTCCAGGGATTCCTCCCACCCCAAAGGGGCCAGGACCAAAAGCTCTTGCTGCTCTTCCAGTATCCACGCAACCCCATTCACAGACCCACAAACGCTGCCGCTCCCTCTTTCTCCAGCCTTCCAAAGTCCAATACAACCTCTCTTCCTGGCCTGCAGATTACAGCCGGAGCCCAGATCAGCAATGGCGGACGTCCAGGGATTCCTCCCACCCCAAAGGGGCCAGGACCAAAAGCTCTTGCTGCTCTTCAAGTACCCACGCAACCCCATTCACAGACCCACAAACGCTGCCGCTCCCTCTTTCTGCAGCCTCCCAAAGTCCAATACAACCTCTCTGCCTGGGCTGCTGAGTATAGCCGGATCCTGGCTCAGCAATGGCGGACGTCCAGGGATTCCTCCCACCCCAAAGGGGCCAGGACCAAAAGCTCTTGCTGCTCTTCAAGTAGCCACGCAACCCCATTCACAGCCCCACAAACGCTGCCTCTCCTCTTTCTGCAGCCTCCCAAAGTCCAATACAACCTCTCTGCCTGGGCACCTGAGCAAAGCAAGATCCTGGCTCAGCAATTGCGAATGTCCAGGGATTCCTCCCACCCCAAAGGGGCCAGGACCAAAAGATCTTGCTGCTCTTCAAGTAGCCACGCAACCCCATTCACAGACCCACAAACGCTGCCGCTCCCTCTTTCTCCAGCCTTCCAAAGTCCAATACAACCAATCTGCCTGGGCTGCTGAGTAGAGCCGGAGGCGGGCTCAGCAATGGCGGACGTCCAGGGATTCCTCCCACCCCAAAGGGGCCAGGACCAAAAGCTCTTGCTGCTCTTCCAGTATCCACGCAACCCCATTCACAGACCCACAAACGCTGCCGCTCCCTCTTTCTCCAGCCTTCCAAAGTCCAATACAACCTCTCTGCCTGGGCTGCTGAGTAGAGCCGGAGCCGGGCTCAGCAATTGCGAACATCAAGGGATTCCTCCCACCCCAAAGGGGCCAGGACCAAAAGCTCTTGCTGCTCTTCAAGTACCCACGCAACCCCATTCACAGACCCACAAACGCTGCCGCTCCCTCTTTCTCCAGCCTCCCAAAGTCCAAGACAACCTCTCTGCCTGGCCTGCAGATTACAGCCGGCACCGGGCTCAGCAATGGCGGACGTCCAGGGATTCCTCCCACCCCAAAGGGGCCAGGACCAAAAGCTCTTGCTGCTCTTCAAGTATCCACACAACCCCATTCACAGACCCACAAACGCTGCCGCTCCCTCTTTCTGCAGCCTCCCAAAGTCCAATACAACCTCTCTGCCTGGGCTGCTGAGTAGAGCCGGAGCCGGGCTCAGCAATTGCGAACATCAAGGGATTCCTCCCACCCCAAAGGGGCCAGCACCAACAGCTCTTGCTGCTCTTCAAGTAGCCACGCAACCCCATTCACAGACCCACAAACGCTGCCGCTCCCTCTTTCTGCAGCCTCCCAAAGTCCAATACAACCTCTCTGCCTGGGCTGCTGAGTATAGCCGGATCCTGGCTCAGCAATGGCGGACGTCCAGGGATTCCTCCCACCCCAAAGGGGCCAGGACCAAAAGCTCTTGCTGCTCTTCAAGTAGCCAGGCAACCCCACTCACAGCCCCACAAACGCTGCCGCTCCCTCTTTCTCCAGCCTCCCAAAGTCCAATACAACCTCTCTGCCTGGGCTGCTGAGTAGAGCCTGAGCCCGGCTCAGCAATTGCGAACATCCAGGGATTCCTCCCACCCCAAAGGGGCCAGGACCAAAAGCTCTTGGTGCTCTTCAAGTAGCCACGCAACCCCATTCACAGACCCACAAACGCTGCCGCTCCCTCCTTCTCCAGCCTCCCAAACTCCAATACAACCAATCTGCCTGGGCTGCTGAGTAGAGCTGGAGCCGGGCTCAGCAATGGCGGACGTCCAGGGATTCCTCCCACCCCAAAGGGGCCAGGACCAAAAGCTCTTGCTGCTCTTCCAGTATCCACGCAACCCCATTCACAGACGCACAAACGCTGCCGCTCCCTCCTTCTCCAGCCTCCCAAAGTCCAATACAACCTCTCTGCCTGGGCACCTGAGCAAAGCAAGATCCTGGCTCAGCAATTGCGAATGTCCAGGGATTCCTCCCACCCCAAAGGGGCCAGGACCAAAAGCTCTTGCTGCTCTTCAAGTAGCCACGCAACCCCATTCACAGACCCACAAACGCTGCCGCTCCCTCTTTCTCCAGCCTCCCAAAGTCCAATACAACCTCTCTGCCTGGGCTGCTGAGCAGAGCCCGAGCCCGGCTCAGCAATTACGAATGTCCAGGGATTCCTCCCACCCCAAAGGGGCCAGGACCAAAAGCTCTTGCTGCTCTTCCAGTATCCACGCAACCCCATTCCCAGACCCACAAACGCTGCCGCTCCCTCTTTCTGCAGCCTCCCAAAGTCCAAGACAACCTCTCTGCCTGGGCTGCTGAGCAGAGCCCGAGCCCGGCTCAGCAATTGCGAACATCCAGGGATTCCTAACACCCCAAAGGGGCCAGGACTAAAAGCTCTTGCTGCTCTTCAAGTACCCACGCAACCCCATTCACAGACCCACAAACGCTGCCGCTCCCTCTTTCTCCAGCCTCCCAAAGTCCAAGACAACCTCTCTGCCTGGGCTGCTGAGCAGAGCGCGAGCCCGGCTCAGCAATTGCTAATGTCCAGGGATTCCTCCCACCCCAAAGGGGCCAGGACCAAAAGCTCTTGCTGCTCTTCCAGTATCCACGCAACCCCATTCACAGACGCACAAACGATGCCGCTCCCTCTTTCTGCAGCCTCCCAAAGTCCAATACAACCTCTCTTCCTGGCCTGCAGATTACAGCCGGAGCCCAGCTCAGCAATTGCGAACGTCCAGGGATTCCTCCCACCCCAAAGGGGCCAGGACCAAAAGCTCTTGCTGCTCTTCAGGTATCCATGCAACCCCATTCACAGACGCACAAACGCTGCCGCTCCCTCTTTCTGCAGCCTCCCAAACTCCAATACAACCTCTCTTCCTGGCCTGCAGATTACAGCCGGAGCCCAGATCAGCAATGGCGGACGTCCAGGGATTCCTACCACCCCAAAGGGGCCAGGACCAAAAGCTCTTGCTGCTCTTCAAGTACCCACGCAACCCCATTCACAGACCCACAAACGCTGCCTCTCCTCTTTCTGCAGCCTCCCAAAGTCCAATACAACCTCTCTGCCTGGGCACCTGAGCAAAGCAAGATCCTGGCTCAGCAATTGCGAATGTCCAGGGATTCCTCCCACCCCAAAGGGGCCAGGACCAAAAGCTCTTGCTGCTCTTCAAGTAGCCACGCAACCCCATTCACAGACCCACAAACGCTGCCGCTCCCTCTTTCTCCAGCCTTCCAAAGTCCAATACAACCAATCTGCCTGGGCTGCTGAGTAGAGCCGGAGGCGGGCTCAGCAATGGCGGACGTCCAGGGATTCCTCCCACCCCAAAGGGGCCAGGACCAAAAGCTCTTGCTGCTCTTCCAGTATCCACGCAACCCCATTCACAGACCCACAAACGCTGCCGCTCCCTCTTTCTCCAGCCTTCCAAAGTCCAATACAACCTCTCTTCCTGGCCTGCAGATTACAGCCGGAGCCCAGATCAGCAATGGCGGACGTCCAGGGATTCCTCCCACCCCAAAGGGGCCAGGACCAAAAGCTCTTGCTGCTCTTCAAGTACCCACGCAACCCCATTCACAGACCCACAAACGCTGCCGCTCCCTCTTTCTGCAGCCTCCCAAAGTCCAATACAACCTCTCTGCCTGGGCTGCTGAGTATAGCCGGATCCTGGCTCAGCAATGGCGGACGTCCAGGGATTCCTCCCACCCCAAAGGGGCCAGGACCAAAAGCTCTTGCTGCTCTTCAAGTAGCCACGCAACCCCATTCACAGCCCCACAAACGCTGCCTCTCCTCTTTCTGCAGCCTCCCAAAGTCCAATACAACCTCTCTGCCTGGGCACCTGAGCAAAGCAAGATCCTGGCTCAGCAATTGCGAATGTCCAGGGATTCCTCCCACCCCAAAGGGGCCAGGACCAAAAGATCTTGCTGCTCTTCAAGTAGCCACGCAACCCCATTCACAGACCCACAAACGCTGCCGCTCCCTCTTTCTCCAGCCTTCCAAAGTCCAATACAACCAATCTGCCTGGGCTGCTGAGTAGAGCCGGAGGCGGGCTCAGCAATGGCGGACGTCCAGGGATTCCTCCCACCCCAAAGGGGCCAGGACCAAAAGCTCTTGCTGCTCTTCCAGTATCCACGCAACCCCATTCACAGACCCACAAACGCTGCCGCTCCCTCTTTCTCCAGCCTTCCAAAGTCCAATACAACCTCTCTGCCTGGGCTGCTGAGTAGAGCCGGAGCCGGGCTCAGCAATTGCGAACATCAAGGGATTCCTCCCACCCCAAAGGGGCCAGGACCAAAAGCTCTTGCTGCTCTTCAAGTACCCACGCAACCCCATTCACAGACCCACAAACGCTGCCGCTCCCTCTTTCTGCAGCCTCCCAAAGTCCAATACAACCTCTCTGCCTGGCCTGCAGATTACAGCCGGCACCGGGCTCAGCAATGGCGGACGTCCAGGGATTCCTCCCACCCCAAAGGGGCCAGGACCAAAAGCTCTTGCTGCTCTTCAAGTATCCACACAACCCCATTCACAGACCCACAAACGCTGCCGCTCCCTCTTTCTGCAGCCTCCCAAAGTCCAATACAACCTCTCTGCCTGGGCTGCTGAGTAGAGCCGGAGCCGGGCTCAGCAATTGCGAACATCAAGGGATTCCTCCCACCCCAAAGGGGCCAGCACCAACAGCTCTTGCTGCTCTTCAAGTAGCCACGCAACCCCATTCACAGACCCACAAACGCTGCCGCTCCCTCTTTCTGCAGCCTCCCAAAGTCCAATACAACCTCTCTGCCTGGGCTGCTGAGTATAGCCGGATCCTGGCTCAGCAATGGCGGACGTCCAGGGATTCCTCCCACCCCAAAGGGGCCAGGACCAAAAGCTCTTGCTGCTCTTCAAGTAGCCAGGCAACCCCACTCACAGCCCCACAAACGCTGCCGCTCCCTCTTTCTCCAGCCTCCCAAAGTCCAATACAACCTCTCTGCCTGGGCTGCTGAGTAGAGCCTGAGCCCGGCTCAGCAATTGCGAACATCCAGGGATTCCTCCCACCCCAAAGGGGCCAGGACCAAAAGCTCTTGCTGCTCTTCAAGTACCCACGCAACCCCATTCACAGACGCACAAACGCTGCCGCTGCCTCTTTCTGCAGCATCCCAAACTCCAAGACAACCTCTCTGCCTGGGCTGCTGAGCAGAGCCCGAGCCCGGCTCAGCAATGGTGGACGTCCAGGGATTCCTCCCACCCCAAAGGGGCCAGGACCAAAAGCTCTTGCTGCTCCTCAAGTATCCACGCAACCCCATTCACAGCCCCACAAACGCTGCCTCTCCCTCTTTCTGCAGCCTCCCAAAGTCCAATACAACCTCTCTGCCTGGCCTGCAGATTACAGTCGGATCCTGGCTCAGCAATGGCGAACGTCCAGGGATTCCTCCCACCCCAAAGGGGCCAGGACCAAAAGCTCTTGCTGCTCTTCAAGTAGCCACGCAACCCCATTCACAGACCCACAAACGCTGCCGCTCCCTCTTTCTGCAGCCTCCCAAAGTCCAATACAACCTCTCTGCCTGGGCTGCTGAGCAGAGCCCGAGCCCGGCTCAGCAATTGCGAATGTCCAGGGATTCCTCCCACCCCAAAGGGGCCAGGACCAAAAGCTCTTGCTGCTCTTCAAGTACCCATGCAACCCCATTCACAGACCCACAAACGCTGCCGCTCCCTCTTTCTCCAGCCTTCCAAAGTCCAATACAACCAATCTGCCTGGGCTGCTGAGTAGAGCCGGAGCCGGGATCAGCAATGGCGGACGTCCAGGGATTCCTCCCACCCCAAAGGGGCCAGGACCAAAAGCTCTTGCTGCTCTTCCAGTATCCATGCAACCCCATTCACAGACGCACAAACGCTGCCGCTCCCTCCTTCTCCAGCCTCCCAAAGTCCAATACAACCTCTCTGCCTGGGCTGCTGAGTATAGCTGGATCCTGGCTCAGCAATGGCGGACGTCCAGGGATTCCTCCCACCCCAAAGGGGCCAGGACCAAAAGCTCTTGCTGCTCTTCAAGTAGCCAGGCAACCCCATTCACAGACCCACAAACGCTGCCGCTCCCTCTTTCTGCAGCCTCCCAAAGTCCAATACAACCTCTCTGCCTGGGCACCTGAGCAAAGCAAGATACTGGCTCAGCAATTGCGAATGTCCAGGGATTCCTCCCACCCCAAAGGGGCCAGGACCAAAAGCTCTTGCTGCTCTTCAAGTAGCCACGCAACCCCATTCACAGCCCAACAAACGATGCCGCTCCCTCTTTCTGCAGCCTCCCAAACTCCAATACAACCTCTCTGCCTGGGCTGCTGAGCAGAGCCCGAGCCCGGCTCAGCAATTGCTAATGTCCAGGGATTCCTCCCACCCCAAAGGGGCCAGGACCAAAAGCTCTTGCTGCTCTTCAAGTACCCACGCAACCCCATTCACAGACCCACAAACGCTGCCGCTCCCTCTTTCTCCAGCCTTCCAAAGTCCAATACAACCAATCTGCCTGGGCTGCTGAGTAGAGCCGGAGCCGGGATCAGCAATGGCGGACGTCCAGGGATTCCTCCCACCCCAAAGGGGCCAGGACCAAAAGCTCTTGCTGCTCTTCAAGTAGCCACGCAACCCCACTCACAGCCCCACAAACGCTGCCGCTCCCTCTTTCTCCAGCCTCCCAAACTCCAATACAACCTCTCTGCCTGGGCTGCTGAGCAGAGCCAAAACCCGGCTCAGCAATTGCGAACGTCCAGGGATTCCTCCCACCCCAAAGGGGCCAGCACCAACAGCTCTTGCTGCTCTTCAAGTACCCACGCAACCCCATTCACAGACGCACAAACGCTGCCGCTCCCTCTTTCTGCAGCCTCCCAAACTCCAATACAACCTCTCTTCCTGGCCTGCAGATTACAGCCGGAGCCCAGCTCAGCAATTGCGAACGTCCAGGGATTCCTCCCACCCCAAAGGGGCCAGCACCAACAGCTCTTGCTGCTCTTCAAGTACCCACGCAACCCCATTCACAGACCCACAAACGCTGCCGCTCCCTCTTTCTGCAGCCTCCCAAAGTCCAATACAACCTCTCTGCCTGGGCTGCTGAGTATAGCCGGATCCTGGCTCAGCAATGGCGGACGTCCAGGGATTCCTCCCACCCCAAAGGGGCCAGGACCAAAAGCTCTTGCTGCTCTTCAAGTAGCCAGGCAACCCCACTCACAGCCCCACAAACGCTGCCGCTCCCTCTTTCTCCAGCCTCCCAAAGTCCAATACAACCTCTCTGCCTGGGCTGCTGAGTAGAGCCTGAGCCCGGCTCAGCAATTGCGAACATCCAGGGATTCCTCCCACCCCAAAGGGGCCAGCACCAACAGCTCTTGCTGCTCTTCAAGTATCCACGCAACCCCATTCACAGCCCCACAAACACTGCCGCTCCCTCTTTCTCCAGCCTCCCAAAGTCCAATACAACCTCTCTGCCTGGGCTGCAGATTACAGCCGGCACCGGGCTCAGCAATGGCGGACGTCCAGGGATTCCTCCCACCCCAAAGGGGCCAGGACCAAAAGCTCTTGCTGCTCTTCAAGTAGCCACGCAACCCCATTCACAGACGCACAAACGCTGCCGCTGCCTCTTTCTGCAGCATCCCAAACTCCAATACAACCTCTCTTCCTCGCCTGCAGATTACAGCCGGAGCCCATATCAGCAATGGCGGACGTCCAGGGATTCCTCCCACCCCAAAGGGGCCAGGACCAAAAGCTCTTGCTGCTCCTCAAGTATCCACGCAACCCCATTCACAGACCCACAAACGCTGCCGCTCCCTCTTTCTGCAGCCTCCCAAAGTCCAATACAACCTCTCTGCCTGGGCTGCTGAGTATAGCCGGATCCTGGCTCAGCAATGGCGGACGTCCAGGGATTCCTCCCACCCCAAAGGGGCCAGGACCAAAAGCTCTTGCTGCTCTTCAAGTAGCCACGCAACCCCATTCACAGCCCCACAAACGCTGCCTCTCCCTCTTTCTGCAGCCTCCCAAAGTCCAATACAACCTCTCTGCCTGGGCACCTGAGCAAAGCAAGATCCTGGCTCAGCAATTGCGAATGTCCAGGGATTCCTCCCACCCCAAAGGGGCCAGGACCAAAAGCTCTTGCTGCTCTTCAAGTACCCACGCAACCCCACTCACAGCCCCACAAACGCTGCCGCTCCCTCTTTCTCCAGCCTCCCAAAGTCCAATACAACATCTCTGCCTGGGCTGCTGAGCAGAGCCCGAGCCCGGCTCAGCAATTGCGAATGTCCAGGGATTCCTCCCACCCCAAAGGGGCCAGGACCAAAAGCTCTTGCTGCTCTTCAAGTACCCATGCAACCCCATTCACAGACCCACAAACGCTGCCGCTCCCTCTTTCTCCAGCCTTCCAAAGTCCAATACAACCAATCTGCCTGGGCTGCTGAGTAGAGCCGGAGCCGGGATCAGCAATGGCGGACGTCCAGGGATTCCTCCCACCCCAAAGGGGCCAGGACCAAAAGCTCTTGCTGCTCTTCCAGTATCCACGCAACCCCATTCACAGACGCACAAACGCTGCCGCTCCCTCCTTCTCCAGCCTCCCAAAGTCCAATACAACCTCTCTGCCTGGGCTGCTGAGTATAGCTGGATCCTGGCTCAGCAATGGCGGACGTCCAGGGATTCCTCCCACCCCAAAGGGGCCAGGACCAAAAGCTCTTGGTGCTCTTCAAGTAGCCAGGCAACCCCATTCACAGACCCACAAACGCTGCCTCTCCCTCTTTCTGCAGCCTCCCAAAGTCCAATACAACCTCTCTGCCTGGGCACCTGAGCAAAGCAAGATACTGGCTCAGCAATTGCGAATGTCCAGGGATTCCTCCCACCCCAAAGGGGCCAGGACCAAAAGCTCTTGCTGCTCTTCAAGTAGCCACGCAACCCCATTCACAGCCCAACAAACGATGCCGCTCCCTCTTTCTGCAGCCTCCCAAACTCCAATACAACCTCTCTGCCTGGGCTGCTGAGCAGAGCCCGAGCCCGGCTCAGCAATTGCTAATGTCCAGGGATTCCTCCCACCCCAAAGGGGCCAGGACCAAAAGCTCTTGCTGCTCTTCAAGTAGCCACGCAACCCCATTCACAGACCCACAAACGCTGCCGCTCCCTCTTTCTCCAGCCTTCCAAAGTCCAATACAACCAATCTGCCTGGGCTGCTGAGTAGAGCCGGAGCCCGGCTCAGCAATGGCGGACGTCCAGGGATTCCTCCCACCCCAAAGGGGCCAGGACCAAAAGCTCTTGCTGCTCTTCAAGTAGCCACGCAACCCCACTCACAGCCCCACAAACGCTGCCGCTCCCTCTTTCTCCAGCCTCCCAAACTCCAATACAACCTCTCTGCCTGGGCTGCTGAGCAGAGCCAAAACCCGGCTCAGCAATTGCGAACGTCCAGGGATTCCTCCCACCCCAAAGGGGCCAGCACCAACAGCTCTTGCTGCTCTTCAAGTACCCACGCAACCCCATTCACAGACGCACAAACGCTGCCGCTCCCTCTTTCTGCAGCCTCCCAAAGTCCAATACAACCTCTCTTCCTGGCCTGCAGATTACAGCCGGAGCCCAGCTCAGCAATTGCGAACGTCCAGGGATTCCTCCCACCCCAAAGGGGCCAGGACCAACAGCTCTTGCTGCTCTTCAAGTACCCACGCAACCCCATTCACAGACCCACAAACGCTGCCGCTCCCTCTTTCTGCAGCCTCCCAAAGTCCAATACAACCTCTCTGCCTGGGCTGCTGAGTATAGCCGGATCCTGGCTCAGCAATGGCGGACGTCCAGGGATTCCTCCCACCCCAAAGGGGCCAGGACCAAAAGCTCTTGCTGCTCTTCAAGTAGCCAGGCAACCCCACTCACAGCCCCACAAACGCTGCCACTCCCTCTTTCTCCAGCCTCCCAAAGTCCAATACAACCTCTCTGCCTGGGCTGCTGAGTAGAGCCTGAGCCCGGCTCAGCAATTGCGAACATCCAGGGATTCCTCCCACCCCAAAGGGGCCAGCACCAACAGCTCTTGCTGCTCTTCAAGTATCCACGCAACCCCATTCACAGCCCCACAAACGCTGCCGCTCCCTCTTTCTCCAGCCTCCCAAAGTCCAATACAACCTCTCTGCCTGGGCTGCAGATTACAGCCGGCACCGGGCTCAGCAATGGCGGACGTCCAGGGATTCCTCCCACCCCAAAGGGGCCAGGACCAAAAGCTCTTGCTGCTCTTCAAGTAGCCACGCAACCCCATTCACAGACGCACAAACGCTGCCGCTGCCTCTTTCTGCAGCATCCCAAACTCCAAGACAACCTCTCTGCCTGGGCTGCTGAGCAGAGCCCGAGCCCGGCTCAGCAATGGTGGACGTCCAGGGATTCCTCCCACCCCAAAGGGGCCAGGACCAAAAGCTCTTGCTGCTCCTCAAGTATCCACGCAACCCCATTCACAGACCCACAAACGCTGCCGCTCCCTCTTTCTGCAGCCTCCCAAAGTCCAATACAACCTCTCTGCCTGGGCTGCTGAGTATAGCCGGATCCTGGCTCAGCAATGGCGGACGTCCAGGGATTCCTCCCACCCCAAAGGGGCCAGGACCAAAAGCTCTTGCTGCTCTTCAAGTAGCCACGCAACCCCATTCACAGCCCCACAAACGCTGCCTCTCCCTCTTTCTGCAGCCTCCCAAAGTCCAATACAACCTCTCTGCCTGGGCACCTGAGCAAAGCAAGATACTGGCTCAGCAATTGCGAATGTCCAGGGATTCCTCCCACCCCAAAGGGGCCAGGACCAAAAGCTCTTGCTGCTCTTCAAGTAGCCACGCAACCCCATTCACAGCCCCACAAACGCTGCCGCTCCCTCTTTCTGCAGCCTCCCAAAGTCCAATACAACCTCTCTGCCTGGGCTGCTGAGCAGAGCCCGAGCCCGGCTCAGCAATTGCGAATGTCCAGGGATTCCTCCCACCCCAAAGGGGCCAGGACCAAAAGCTCTTGCTGCTCTTCAAGTACCCATGCAACCCCATTCACAGACCCACAAACGCTGCCGCTCCCTCTTTCTCCAGCCTTCCAAAGTCCAATACAACCAATCTGCCTGGGCTGCTGAGTAGAGCCGGAGCCGGGATCAGCAATGGCGGATGTCCAGGGATTCCTCCCACCCCAAAGGGGCCAGGACCAAAAGCTCTTGCTGCTCTTCCAGTATCCACGCAACCCCATTCACAGACGCACAAACGCTGCCGCTCCCTCCTTCTCCAGCCTCCCAAAGTCCAATACAACCTCTCTGCCTGGGCTGCTGAGTATAGCTGGATCCTGGCTCAGCAATGGCGGACGTCCAGGGATTCCTCCCACCCCAAAGGGGCCAGGACCAAAAGCTCTTGCTGCTCTTCAAGTAGCCACGCAACCCCATTCACAGCCCAACAAACGATGCCGCTCCCTCTTTCTGCAGCCTCCCAAACTCCAATACAACCTCTCTGCCTGGGCTGCTGAGCAGAGCCCGAGCCCGGCTCAGCAATTGCTAATGTCCAGGGATTCCTCCCACCCCAAAGGGGCCAGGACCAAAAGCTCTTGCTGCTCTTCAAGTAGCCACGCAACCCCATTCACAGACCCACAAACGCTGCCGCTCCCTCTTTCTCCAGCCTTCCAAAGTCCAATACAACCCATCTGCCTGGGCTGCTGAGTAGAGCCGGAGCCGGGCTCAGCAATGGCGGACGTCCAGGGATTCCTCCCACCCCAAAGGGGCCAGGACCAAAAGCTCTTGCTGCTCTTCAAGTAGCCACGCAACCCCACTCACAGCCCCACAAACGCTGCCGCTCCCTCTTTCTCCAGCCTCCCAAACTCCAATACAACCTCTCTGCCTGGGCTGCTGAGCAGAGCCAAAACCCGGCTCAGCAATTGCGAACGTCCAGGGATTCCTCCCACCCCAAAGGGGCCAGCACCAACAGCTCTTGCTGCTCTTCAAGTACCCACGCAACCCCATTCACAGACGCACAAACGCTGCTGCTCCCTCTTTCTGCAGCCTCCCAAAGTCCAATACAACCTCTCTTCCTGGCCTGCAGATTACAGCCGGAGCCCAGCTCAGCAATTGCGAACGTCCAGGGATTCCTCCCACCCCAAAGGGGCCAGGACCAAAAGCTCTTGCTGCTCTTCCAGTATCCATGCAACCCCATTCACAGACGCACAAACGCTGCCGCTCCCTCTTTCTGCAGCCTCCCAAACTCCAATACAACCTCTCTTCCTGGCCTGCAGATTACAGCCGGAGCCCAGATCAGCAATGGCGGACGTCCAGGGATTCCTCCCACCCCAAAGGGGCCAGGACCAAAAGCTCTTGCTGCTCTTTGAGTATCCACGCAACCCCATTCACAGCCCCACAAATGCTGCCGCTCCCTCTTTCTCCAGCCTCCCAAAGTCCAATACAACCTCTCTGCCTGGGCTGCTGAGTATAGCCGGATCCTGGCTCAGCAATGGCGGACGTCCAGGGATTCCTCCCACCCCAAAGGGGCCAGGACCAAAAGCTCTTGCTGCTCTTCCAGTATCCACGCAACCCCATTCACAGACCCACAAACGCTGCCTCTCCCTCTTTCTGCAGCCTCCCAAAGTCCAATACAACCTCTCTGCCTGGGCACCTGAGCAAAGCAAGATCCTGGCTCAGCAATTGCGAATGTCCAGGGATTCCTCCCACCCCAAAGGGGCCAGGACCAAAAGCTCTTGGTGCTCTTCAAGTAGCCACGCAACCCCATTCACAGACCCACAAACGCTGCCGCTCCCTCCTTCTCCAGCCTCCCAAAGTCCAATACAACCTCTCTGCCTGGGCTGCTGAGTAGAGCTGGAGCCGGGCTCAGCAATGGCGGACGTCCAGGGATTCCTCCCACCCCAAAGGGGCCAGGACCAAAAGCTCTTGCTGCTCTTCAAGTATCCACGCAACCCCATTCACAGACCCACAAACGCTGCCGCTCCCTCTTTCTCCAGCCTTCCAAAGTCCAATACAACCAATCTGCCTGGGCTGCTGAGTAGAGCCGGAGCTGGGATCAGCAATGGCGGACGTCCAGGGATTCCTCCCACCCCAAAGGGGCCAGGACCAAAAGCTCTTGCTGCTCTTCCAGTATCCACGCAACCCCATTCACAGACCCACAAACGCTGCCGCTCCCTCTTTCTCCAGCCTTCCAAAGTCCAATACAACCAATCTGCCTGGGCTGCTGAGTAGAGCCGGAACCGGGCTCAGCAATTGCGAACATCCAGGGATTCCTCCCACCCCAAAGGGGCCAGGACCAAAAGCTCTTGCTGCTCTTCAAGTAGCCACGCAACCCCATTCACAGCCCCACAAACGCTGCCACTCCCTCTTTCTGCAGCCTCCCAAAGTCCAATACAACCTCTCTGCCTGGCCTGCAGATTACAGCCGGAGCTGGGCTCAGCAATGGCGGACGTCCAGGGATTCCTCCCACCCCAAAGGGGCCAGGACCAAAAGCTCTTGCTGCTCTTCAAGTAGCCAGGCAACCGCACTCACAGCCCCACAAACGCTGCCGCTCCCTCTTTCTGCAGCCTCCCAAAGTCCAATACAACCTCTCTGCCTGGGCTGCTGAGTAGAGCCGGAGCCGGGCTCAGCAATTGCGAATGTCCAGGGATTCCTCCCACCCCAAAGGGGCCAGGACCAAAAGCTCTTGCTGCTCTTCAAGTAGCCACGCAACCCCATTCACAGACGCACAAACGCTGCCGCTCCCTCTTTCTGCAGCCTCCCAAAGTCCAATACAACCTCTCTTCCTGGCCTACAGATTACAGCCGGAGCCCAGCTCAGCAATTGCGACTGTCCAGGGATTCCTCCCACCCCAAAGGGGCCAGGACCAAAAGCTCTTGCTGCTCTTCAGGTATCCATGCAACCCCATTCACAGACGCACAAACGCTGCCGCTCCCTCTTTCTGCAGCCTCCCAAAGTCCAAGACAACCTCTCTGCCTGGGCTGCTGAGCAGAGCCCGAGCCTGGCTCAGCAATTGCGAATGTCCAGGGATTCCTCCCACCCCAAAGGGGCCAGGACCAAAAGCTCTTGCTGCTCTTCAAGTACTCACGCAACCCCATTCACAGACCCACAAACGCTGCCGCTCCCTCTTTCTCCAGCCTTCCAAAGTCCAATACAACCAATCTGCCTGGGCTGCTGAGTAGAGCCCGAGCCCGGCTCAGCAATTGCGAATGTCCAGGGATTCCTCCCACCCCAAAGGGGCCAGGACCAAAAGCTCTTGCTGCTCTTCAAGTACCCACGCAACCCCATTCCCAGACCCACAAACGCTGCCGCTCCCTCTTTCTGCAGCCTCCCAAAGTCCAATACAACCAATCTGCCTGGGCTGCTGAGTAGAGCCGGAGCCGGGCTCAGCAATAGCGGACGTCCAGGGATTCCTCCCACCCCAAAGGGGCCAGGACCAAAAGCTCTTGCTGCTCTTCAAGTAGCCACGCAACCCCATTCACAGACCCACAAACGCTGCCGCTCCCTCTTTCTCCAGCCTCCCAAACTCCAATACAACCTCTCTGCCTGGGCTGCTGAGTAGAGCCGGAGCCGGGCTCAGCAATTGCGAACATCAAGGGATTCCTCCCACCCCAAAGGGGCCAGGACCAAAAGCTCTTGCTGCTCTTCAAGTACCCACGCAACCCCATTCACAACCCCACAAACGCTGCCGCTCCCTCTTTCTGCAGCCTCCCAAAGTCCAATACAACCTCTCTGCCTGGCCTGCAGATTTCAGCCGGAGCCGGGATCAGCAATGGCGGACGTCCAGGGATTCCTCCCACCCCAAAGGGGCCAGGACCAAAAGCTCTTGCTGCTCTTCAAGTAGCCAGGCAACCCCACTCACAGCCCCACAAACGCTGCCGCTCCCTCTTTCTCCAGCCTCCCAAAGTCCAATACAACATCTCTGCCTGGGCTGCTGAGTAGAGCCAGAGCCGGGCTCAGCAATTGCGAACGTACAGGGATTCCTCCCACCCCAAAGGGGCCAGGACCAAAAGCTCTTGCTGCTCTTCAAGTATCCACGCAACCCCATTCACAGACCCACAAACGCTGCCGCTCCCTCCTTCTCCAGCCTCCCAAAGTCCAATACAACCTCTCTGCCTGGGCTGCTGAGTAGAGCTGGAGCCGGGCTCAGCAATGGCGGACGTCCAGGGATTCCTCCCACCCCAAAGGGGCCAGGACCAAAAGCTCTTGCTGCTCTTCAAGTAGCCACGCAACCCCATTCACAGCCCCACAAACGCTGCCTCTCCCTCTTTCTGCAGCCTCCCAAAGTCCAATACAACCTCTCTGCCTGGGCTGCTGAGCAGAGCCCGAGCCCGGCTCAGCAATTGCGAATGTCCAGGGATTCCTCCCACCCCAAAGGGGCCAGGACCAAAAGCTCTTGCTGCTCTTCAAGTACCCACGCAACCCCATTCACAGACCCACAAACGCTGCCGCTCCCTCTTTCTCCAGCCTTCCAAAGTCCAATACAACCAATCTGCCTGGGCTGCTGAGTAGAGCCCGAGCCCGGCTCAGCAATTGCGAATGTCCAGGGATTCCTCCCACCCCAAAGGGGCCAGGACCAAAAGCTCTTGCTGCTCTTCAAGTAGCCACGCAACCCCATTCACAGACCCACAAACGCTGCCGCTCCCTCTTTCTGCAGCCTCCCAAAGTCCAATACAACCAATCTGCCTGGGCTGCTGAGTAGAGCCGGAGCCGGGCTCAGCAATAGCGGACGTCCAGGGATTCCTCCCACCCCAAAGGGGCCAGGACCAAAAGCTCTTGCTGCTCTTCAAGTAGCCACGCAACCCCATTCACAGACCCACAAGCGCTGCCGCTCCCTCTTTCTCCAGCCTCCCAAACTCCAATACAACCTCTCTGCCTGGGCTGCTGAGTAGAGCCGGAGCCGGGCTCAGCAATTGCGAACATCAAGGGATTCCTCCCACCCCAAAGGGGCCAGGACCAAAAGCTCTTGCTGCTCTTCAAGTACCCACGCAACCCCATTCACAGACGCACAAACGCTGCCGCTCCCTCTTTCTCCAGCCTCCCAAAGTCCAATACAACCTCTCTGCCTGGCCTGCAGATTTCAGCCGGAGCCGGGATCAGCAATGGCGGACGTCCAGGGATTCCTCCCACCCCAAAGGGGCCAGGACCAAAAGCTCTTGCTGCTCTTCAAGTAGCCAGGCAACCCCACTCACAGACCCACAAACGCTGCCGCTCCCTCTTTCTGCAGCCTCCCAAAGTCCAATACAACATCTCTGCCTGGGCTGCTGAGTAGAGCCAGAGCCGGGCTCAGCAATGGCGGACGTCCAGGGATTCCTCCCACCCCAAAGGGGCCAGGACCAAAAGCTCTTGCTGCTCTTCAAGTAGCCACGCAACCCCATTCACAGCCCCACAAACGCTGCCTCTCCCTCTTTCTGCAGCCTCCCAAAGTCCAATACAACCTCTCTGCCTGGGCTGCTGAGCAGAGCCCGAGCCCGGCTCAGCAATTGCGAATGTCCAGGGATTCCTCCCACCCCAAAGGGGCCAGGACCAAAAGCTCTTGCTGCTCTTCAAGTAGCCACGCAACCCCATTCACAGACCCACAAACGCTGCCACTCCCTCTTTCTCCAGCCTCCCAAAGTCCAATACAACCTCTCTGCCTGGCCTGCAGATTACAGCCGGAGCTGGGCTCAGCAATGGCGGACGTCCAGGGATTCCTCCCACCCCAAAGGGGCCAGGACCAAAAGCTCTTGCTGCTCTTCAAGTAGCCAGGCAACCCCACTCATAGCCCCACAAACGCTGCCGCTCCCTCTTTCTGCAGCCTCCCAAAGTCCAATACAACCTCTCTGCCTGGGCTGCTGAGTAGAGCCGGAGCCGGGCTCAGCAATTGCGAATGTCCAGGGATTCCTCCCACCCCAAAGGGGCCAGGACCAAAAGCTCTTGCTGCTCTTCAAGTAGCCACGCAACCCCATTCACAGACGCACAAACGCTGCCGCTCCCTCTTTCTGCAGCCTCCCAAAGTCCAATACAACCTCTCTTCCTGGCCTACAGATTACAGCCAGAGCCCAGCTCAGCAATTGCGAACGTCCAGGGATTCCTCCCACCCCAAAGGGGCCAGGACCAAAAGCTCTTGCTGCTCTTCAGGTATCCATGCAACCCCATTCACAGACCCACAAACGCTGCCGCTCCCTCTTTCTCCAGCCTCCCAAAGTCCAATACAACCTCTCTGCCTGGGCTGCTGAGCAGAGCCCGAGCCCGGCTCAGCAATTGCGAATGTCCAGGGATTCCTCCCACCCCAAAGGGGCCAGGACCAAAAGCTCTTGCTGCTCTTCAAGTACCCACGCAACCCCATTCACAGACCCACAAACGCTGCCGCTCCCTCTTTCTCCAGCCTTCCAAAGTCCAATACAACCAATCTGCCTGGGCTGCTGAGTAGAGCCCGAGCCCGGCTCAGCAATTGCGAATGTCCAGGGATTCCTCCCACCCCAAAGGGGCCAGGACCAAAAGCTCTTGCTGCTCTTCAAGTAGCCACGCAACCCCATTCACAGACCCACAAACGCTGCCGCTCCCTCTTTCTGCAGCCTCCCAAAGTCCAATACAACCAATCTGCCTGGGCTGCTGAGTAGAGCCGGAGCCGGGCTCAGCAATGGCGGACGTCCAGGGATTCCTCCCACCCCAAAGGGGCCAGGACCAAAAGCTCTTGCTGCTCTTCAAGTACCCACGCAACCCCATTCACAGACCCACAAACGCTGCCGCTCCCTCTTTCTCCAGCCTCCCAAACTCCAATACAACCTCTCTGCCTGGGCTGCTGAGTAGAGCCGGAGCCGGGCTCAGCAATTGCGAACATCAAGGGATTCCTCCCACCCCAAAGGGGCCAGGACCAAAAGCTCTTGCTGCTCTTCAAGTAGCCACGCAACCCCATTCACAGACCCACAAACGCTGCCGCTCCCTCTTTCTGCAGCCTCCCAAAGTCCAATACAACCTCTCTGCCTGGGCTGCAGATTACAGCCGGAGCCGGGCTCAGCAATGGCGGACGTCCAGGGATTCCTCCCACCCCAAAGGGGCCAGGACCAAAAGCTCTTGCTGCTCTTCAAGTACCCACGCAACCCCACTCACAGACCCACAAACGCTGCCGCTCCCTCTTTCTCCAGCCTCCCAAAGTCCAATACAACATCTCTGCCTGGGCTGCTGAGTAGAGCCAGAGCCGGGCTCAGCAATTGCGAACGTCCAGGGATTCCTCCCACCCCAAAGGGGCCAGGACCAAAAGCTCTTGCTGCTCTTCAAGTATCCACGCAACCCCATTCACAGACCCACAAACGCTGCCGCTCCCTCTTTCTCCAGCCTCCCAAAGTCCAATACAACCTCTCTTCCTGGCCTGCAGATTACAGCCGGAGCCCAGATCAGCAATGGCGGACGTCCAGGGATTCCTCCCACCCCAAAGGGGCCAGGACCAAAAGCTCTTGCTGCTCTTCAAGTACCCACGCAACCCCATTCACAGCCCCACAAACGCTGCCGCTCCCTCTTTCTCCAGCCTCCCAAAGTCCAATACAACCTCTCTGCCTGGGCTGCTGAGCAGAGCCGGTGCCCAGATCAGCAATGGCGGACGTCCAGGGATTCCTCCCACCCCAAAGGGGCCAGGACCAAAAGCTCTTGCTGCTCTTCAAGTACCCATGCAACCCCATTCACAGCCCCACAAACGCTGCCGCTCCCTCTTTCTGCAGCCTCCCAAAGTCCAAGACAACCTCTCTGCCTGGGCTGCTGAGTAGAGCCGGAGCCCGGCTCAGCAATTGCGAATGTCCAGGGATTCCTCCCACCCCAAAGGGGCCAGGACCAAAAGCTCTTGCTGCTCTTCAAGTAGCCACGCAACCCCATTCACAGACCCACAAACGCTGCCGCTCCCTCTTTCTCCAGCCTTCCAAAGTCCAATACAACCAATCTGCCTGGGCTGCTGAGTAGAGCCGGAGCCGGGCTCAGCAATGGCGGACGTCCAGGGATTCCTCCCACCCCAAAGGGGCCAGGACCAAAAGCTCTTGCTGCTCTTCCAGTATCCACGCAACCCCATTCACAGACCCACAAACGCTGCCGCTCCCTCTTTCTCCAGCCTTCCAAAGTCCAATACAACCTCTCTGCCTGGGCTGCTGAGTAGAGCCGGAGCCGGGCTCAGCAATTGCGAATGTCCAGGGATTCCTCCCACCCCAAAGGGGCCAGCACCAACAGCTCTTGCTGCTCTTCAATTATCCATGCAACCCCATTCACAGACGCACAAACGCTGCCGCTCCCTCTTTCTGCAGCCTCCCAAACTCCAATACAACTTCTCTGCCTGGGCTACTGAGCAGAGCCGGAGCCAGGCTCAGCAATTGCGAACATCCAGGGATTCCTCCCACCCCAGAGGGGCCAGGACCAAAAGCTCTTGCTGCTCTTCAAGTAGCCAGGCAACCCCATTCACAGCCCCACAAACGATGCCGCTCCCTCTTTCTGCAGCCTCCCAAAGTCCAAGACAACCTCTCTGCCTGGGCTGCTGAGCAGAGCCCAAGCCCGGCTCAGCAATGGCGGACGTCCAGGGATTCCTCCCACCCCAAAGGGGCCAGGACCAAAAGCTCTTGCTGCTCTTCAGGTATCCATGCAACCCCATTCACAGACCCACAAACGCTGCCGCTCCCTCTTTCTCCAGCCTTCCAAAGTCCAATACAACCAATCTGCCTGGGCTGCTGAGTAGAGCCGGAGCCGGGCTCAGCAATGGCGGACGTCCAGGGATTCCTCCCACCCCAAAGGGGCCAGGACCAAAAGCTCTTGCTGCTCTTCCAGTATCCATGCAACCCCATTCACAGACCCACAAACGCTGCCGCTCCCTCTTTCTCCAGCCTTCCAAAGTCCAATACAACCTCTCTGCCTGGGCTGCTGAGTAGAGCCGGAGCCGGGCTCAGCAATTGCGAATGTCCAGGGATTCCTCCCACCCCAAAGGGGCCAGCACCAACAGCTCTTGCTGCTCTTCAAGTATCCATGCAACCCCATTCACAGACGCACAAACGCTGCCGCTCCCTCTTTCTGCAGCCTCCCAAACTCCAATACAACTTCTCTGCCTGGGCTACTGAGCAGGGCCGGAGCCAGGCTCAGCAATTGCGAACGTCCAGGGATTCCTCCCACCCCAAAGGGGCCAGGACCAAAAGCTCTTGCTGCTCTTCAAGTAGCCACGCAACCCCATTCACAGACCCACAAACGCTGCCGCTCCCTCTTTCTGCAGCCTCCCAAAGTCCAAGACAACCTCTCTGCCTGGGCTGCTGAGCAGAGCCCAAGCCCGGCTCAGCAATTGCGAATGTCCAAGGATTCCTCCCACCCCAAAGGGGCCAGGACCAAAAGCTCTTGCTGCTCTTCAAGTACCCACGCAACCCCATTCACAGACCCACAAACGCTGCCGCTCCCTCTTTCTCCAGCCTTCCAAAGTCCAATACAACCAATCTGCCTGGGCTGCTGAGTAGAGCCCGAGCCCGGCTCAGCAATTGCGAATGTCCAGGGATTCCTCCCACCCCAAAGGGGCCAGGACCAAAAGCTCTTGCTGCTCTTCAAGTAGCCACGCAACCCCATTCACAGACCCACAAACGCTGCCGCTCCCTCTTTCTCCAGCCTCCCAAAGTCCAATACAACCAATCTGCCTGGGCTGCTGAGTAGAGCCGGAGCCGGGCTCAGCAATGGCGGACGTCCAGGGATTCCTCCCACCCCAAAGGGGCCAGGACCAAAAGCTCTTGCTGCTCTTCAAGTACCCACGCAACCCCATTCACAGACCCACAAACGCTGCCGCTCCCTCTTTCTCCAGCCTCCCAAACTCCAATACAACTTCTCTGCCTGGGCTACTGAGCAGAGCCGGAGCCGGGCTCAGCAATTGCGAACATCAAGGGATTCCTCCCACCCCAAAGGGGCCAGGACCAAAAGCTCTTGCTGCTCTTCAAGTACCCACGCAACCCCATTCACAGACCCACAAACGCTGCCGCTCCCTCTTTCTCCAGCCTCCCAAAGTCCAATACAACATCTCTGCCTGGGCTGCTGAGTAGAGCCAGAGCCGGGCTCAGCAATTGCGAACGTCCAGGGATTCCTCCCACCCCAAAGGGGCCAGGACCAAAAGCTCTTGCTGCTCTTCAAGTAGCCACGCAACCCCATTCACAGCCCCACAAACGCTGCCGCTCCCTCTTTCTGCAGCCTCCCAAAGTCCAATACAACCTCTCTTCCTGGCCTGCAGATTACAGCCGGAGCCCAGATCAGCAATGGCGGACGTCCAGGGATTCCTCCCACCCCAAAGGGGCCAGGACCAAAAGCTCTTGCTGCTCTTCAAGTACCCACGCAACCCCATTCACAGCCCCAAAAACGCTGCCGCTCCCTCTTTCTCCAGCCTCCCAAAGTCCAATACAACCTCTCTGCCTGGGCTGCTGAGCAGAGCCGGTGCCCAGATCAGCAATTGCGAACGTCCAGGGATTCCTCCCACCCCAAAGGGGCCAGGACCAAAAGCTCTTGCTGCTCTTCAAGTACCCACGCAACCCCATTCACAGCCCCACAAACGCTGCCGCTCCCTCTTTCTGCAGCCTCCCAAAGTCCAAGACAACCTCTCTGCCTGGGCTGCTGAGTAGAGCCGGAGCCCGGCTCAGCAATTGCGAATGTCCAGGGATTCCTCCCACCCCAAAGGGGCCAGGACCAAAAGCTCTTGCTGCTCTTCAAGTACCCACGCAACCCCATTCACAGACCCACAAACGCTGCCGCTCCCTCTTTCTCCAGCCTTCCAAAGTCCAATACAACCAATCTGCCTGGGCTGCTGAGTAGAGCCGGAGCCGGGCTCAGCAATGGCGGACGTCCAGGGATTCCTCCCACCCCAAAGGGGCCAGGACCAAAAGCTCTTGCTGCTCTTCAAGTACCCACGCAACCCCATTCACAGACCCACAAACGCTGCCGCTCCCTCTTTCTCCAGCCTCCCAAACTCCAATACAACTTCTCTGCCTGGGCTACTGAGCAGAGCCGGAGCCAGGCTCAGCAATTGCGAACGTCCAGGGATTCCTCCCACCCCAAAGGGGCCAGGACCAAAAGCTCTTGCTGCTCTTCAAGTAGCCACGCAACCCCATTCACAGCCCCACAAACGCTGCCGCTCCCTCTTTCTGCAGCCTCCCAAAGTCCAAGACAACCTCTCTGCCTGGGCTGCTGAGCAGAGCCCAAGCTTGGCTCAGCAATTGCGAATGTCCAGGGATTCCTCCCATCCCAAAGGGGCCAGGACCAAAAGCTCTTGCTGCTCTTCAAGTACCCACGCAACCCCATTCACAGACCCACAAACGCTGCCGCTCCCTCTTTCTCCAGCCTTCCAAAGTCCAATACAACCAATCTGCCTGGGCTGCTGAGTAGAGCCGGAGCCGGGCTCAGCAATGGCGGACGTCCAGGGATTCCTCCCACCCCAAAGGGGCCAGGACCAAAAGCTCTTGCTGCTCTTCCAGTATCCACGCAACCCCATTCACAGACCCACAAACGCTGCCGCTCCCTCTTTCTCCAGCCTTCCAAAGTCCAATACAACCTCTCTGCCTGGGCTGCTGAGTAGAGCCGGAGCCGGGCTCAGCAATTGCGAATGTCCAGGGATTCCTCCCACCCCAAAGGGGCCAGCACCAACAGCTCTTGCTGCTCTTCAATTATCCATGCAACCCCATTCACAGACGCACAAACGCTGCCGCTCCCTCTTTCTGCAGCCTCCCAAACTCCAATACAACTTCTCTGCCTGGGCTACTGAGCAGGGCCGGAGCCAGGCTCAGCAATTGCGAACGTCCAGGGATTCCTCCCACCCCAAAGGGGCCAGGACCAAAAGCTCTTGCTGCTCTTCAAGTAGCCACGCAACCCCATTCACAGACGCACAAACGCTGCCGCTCCCTCTTTCTGCAGCCTCCCAAAGTCCAAGACAACCTCTCTGCCTGGGCTGCTGAGCAGAGCCCAAGCCCGGCTCAGCAATTGCGAATGTCCAGGGATTCCTCCCACCCCAAAGGGGCCAGGACCAAAAGCTCTTGCTGCTCTTCAAGTACCCACGCAACCCCATTCACAGACCCACAAACGCTGCCGCTCCCTCTTTCTGCAGCCTCCCAAAGTCCAATGCAACCTCTCAGCCTGGCCTGCAGATTACAGCCGGAGCCAGGCTCAGCAATGGCGGACGTCCAGGGATTCCTCCCACCCCAAAGGGGCCAGGACCAAAAGCTCTTGCTGCTCTTCAAGTAGCCACGCAACCCCATTCACAGACCCACAAACGCTGCCGCTCCCTCTTTCTGCAGCCTCCCAAAGTCCAATACAACCAATCTGCCTGGGCTGCTGAGTAGAGCCGGAGCCGGGCTCAGCAATGGCGGACGTCCAGGGATTCCTCCCACCCCAAAGGGGCCAGGACCAAAAGCTCTTGCTGCTCTTCAAGTAGCCACGCAACCCCATTCACAGACCCACAAACGCTGCCGCTCCCTCTTTCTCCAGCCTCCCAAACTCCAATACAACCTCTCTGCCTGGGCTGCTGAGTAGAGCCGGAGCCGGGCTCAGCAATTGGGAACGTCCAGGGATTCCTCCCACCCCAAAGGGGCCAGGACCAAAAGCTCTTGCTGCTCTTCAAGTACCCACGCAACCCCATTCACAGACCCACAAACGCTGCCGCTCCCTCTTTCTGCAGCCTCCCAAAGTCCAAGACAACCTCTCTGCCTGGGCTGCAGATTACAGCCGGAGCCGGGCTCAGCAATGGCGGACGTCCAGGGATTCCTCCCACCCCAAAGGGGCCAGGACCAAAAGCTCTTGCTGCTCTTCAAGTAGCCACGCAACCCCATTCACAGACCCACAAACGCTGCCGCTCCCTCTTTCTGCAGCCTCCCAAAGTCCAATACAACCTCTCTGCCTGGGCTGCAGATTACAGCCGGAGCCGGGCTCAGCAATGGCGGACGTCCAGGGATTCCTCCCACCCCAAAGGGGCCAGGACCAAAAGCTCTTGCTGCTCTTCAAGTAGCCACGCAACCCCATTCACAGACCCACAAACGCTGCCGCTCCCTCTTTCTCCAGCCTCCCAAAGTCCAATACAACATCTCTGCCTGGGCTGCTGAGTAGAGCCAGAGCCGGGCTCAGCAATTGCGAACGTCCAGGGATTCCTCCCACCCCAAAGGGGCCAGGACCAAAAGCTCTTGCTGCTCTTCAAGTAGCCACGCAACCCCATTCACAGCCCCACAAACGCTGCCGCTCCCTCTTTCTGCAGCCTCCCAAACTCCAATACAACCTCTCTTCCTGGCCTGCAGATTACAGCCGGAGCCCAGATCAGCAATGGCGGACGTCCAGGGATTCCTCCCACCCCAAAGGGGCCAGGACCAAAAGCTCTTGCTGCTCTTCAAGTACCCACGCAACCCCATTCACAGCCCCAAAAACGCTGCCGCTCCCTCTTTCTCCAGCCTCCCAAAGTCCAATACAACCTCTCTGCCTGGGCTGCTGAGCAGAGCCGGTGCCCAGATCAGCAATTGCGAACGTCCAGGGATTCCTCCCACCCCAAAGGGGCCAGGACCAAAAGCTCTTGCTGCTCTTCAAGTACCCACGCAACCCCATTCACAGCCCCACAAACGCTGCCGCTCCCTCTTTCTGCAGCCTCCCAAAGTCCAAGACAACCTCTCTGCCTGGGCTGCTGAGTAGAGCCGGAGCCCGGCTCAGCAATTGCGAATGTCCAGGGATTCCTCCCACCCCAAAGGGGCCAGGACCAAAAGCTCTTGCTGCTCTTCAAGTACCCACGCAACCCCATTCACAGACCCACAAACGCTGCCGCTCCCTCTTTCTCCAGCCTTCCAAAGTCCAATACAACCAATCTGCCTGGGCTGCTGAGTAGAGCCGGAGCCGGGCTCAGCAATGGCGGACGTCCAGGGATTCCTCCCACCCCAAAGGGGCCAGGACCAAAAGCTCTTGCTGCTCTTCAAGTACCCACGCAACCCCATTCACAGACCCACAAACGCTGCCGCTCCCTCTTTCTCCAGCCTCCCAAACTCCAATACAACTTCTCTGCCTGGGCTACTGAGCAGAGCCGGAGCCAGGCTCAGCAATTGCGAACGTCCAGGGATTCCTCCCACCCCAAAGGGGCCAGGACCAAAAGCTCTTGCTGCTCTTCAAGTAGCCACGCAACCCCATTCACAGCCCCACAAACGCTGCCGCTCCCTCTTTCTGCAGCCTCCCAAAGTCCAAGACAACCTCTCTGCCTGGGCTGCTGAGCAGAGCCCAAGCTTGGCTCAGCAATTGCGAATGTCCAGGGATTCCTCCCATCCCAAAGGGGCCAGGACCAAAAGCTCTTGCTGCTCTTCAAGTACCCACGCAACCCCATTCACAGACCCACAAACGCTGCCGCTCCCTCTTTCTCCAGCCTTCCAAAGTCCAATACAACCAATCTGCCTGGGCTGCTGAGTAGAGCCGGAGCCGGGCTCAGCAATGGCGGACGTCCAGGGATTCCTCCCACCCCAAAGGGGCCAGGACCAAAAGCTCTTGCTGCTCTTCCAGTATCCACGCAACCCCATTCACAGACCCACAAACGCTGCCGCTCCCTCTTTCTCCAGCCTTCCAAAGTCCAATACAACCTCTCTGCCTGGGCTGCTGAGTAGAGCCGGAGCCGGGCTCAGCAATTGCGAATGTCCAGGGATTCCTCCCACCCCAAAGGGGCCAGCACCAACAGCTCTTGCTGCTCTTCAATTATCCATGCAACCCCATTCACAGACGCACAAACGCTGCCGCTCCCTCTTTCTGCAGCCTCCCAAACTCCAATACAACTTCTCTGCCTGGGCTACTGAGCAGGGCCGGAGCCAGGCTCAGCAATTGCGAACGTCCAGGGATTCCTCCCACCCCAAAGGGGCCAGGACCAAAAGCTCTTGCTGCTCTTCAAGTAGCCACGCAACCCCATTCACAGACGCACAAACGCTGCTGCTCCCTCTTTCTGCAGCCTCCCAAAGTCCAAGACAACCTCTCTGCCTGGGCTGCTGAGCAGAGCCCAAGCCCGGCTCAGCAATTGCGAATGTCCAGGGATTCCTCCCACCCCAAAGGGGCCAGGACCAAAAGCTCTTGCTGCTCTTCAAGTACCCACGCAACCCCATTCACAGACCCACAAACGCTGCCGCTCCCTCTTTCTGCAGCCTCCCAAAGTCCAATACAACCTCTCAGCCTGGCCTGCAGATTACAGCCGGAGCCAGGCTCAGCAATGGCGGACGTCCAGGGATTCCTCCCACCCCAAAGGGGCCAGGACCAAAAGCTCTTGCTGCTCTTCAAGTAGCCACGCAACCCCATTCACAGACCCACAAACGCTGCCGCTCCCTCTTTCTGCAGCCTCCCAAAGTCCAATACAACCAATCTGCCTGGGCTGCTGAGTAGAGCCGGAGCCGGGCTCAGCAATGGCGGACGTCCAGGGATTCCTCCCACCCCAAAGGGGCCAGGACCAAAAGCTCTTGCTGCTCTTCAAGTACCCACGCAACCCCATTCACAGACCCACAAACGCTGCCGCTCCCTCTTTCTCCAGCCTCCCAAACTCCAATACAACCTCTCTGCCTGGGCTGCTGAGTAGAGCCGGAGCCGGGCTCAGCAATTGCGAACATCAAGGGATTCCTCCCACCCCAAAGGGGCCAGGACCAAAAGCTCTTGCTGCTCTTCAAGTAGCCACGCAACCCCATTCACAGACCCACAAACGCTGCCGCTCCCTCTTTCTGCAGCCTCCCAAAGTCCAATACAACCTCTCTGCCTGGGCTGCAGATTACAGCCGGAGCCGGGCTCAGCAATGGCGGACGTCCAGGGATTCCTCCCACCCCAAAGGGGCCAGGACCAAAAGCTCTTGCTGCTCTTCAAGTAGCCACGCAACCCCATTCACAGACCCACAAACGCTGCCGCTCCCTCTTTCTGCAGCCTCCCAAAGTCCAATACAACCTCTCTGCCTGGGCTGCAGATTACAGCCGGAGCCGGGCTCAGCAATGGCGGACGTCCAGGGATTCCTCCCACCCCAAAGGGGCCAGGACCAAAAGCTCTTGCTGCTCTTCAAGTAGCCACGCAACCCCATTCACAGACCCACAAACGATGCCGCTGCCTCTTTCTGCAGCCTCCCAAAGTCCAATACAACCTCTCTGCCTGGGCTGCTGAGTAGAGCCGGAGCCGGGCTCAGCAATGGCGGACGTCCAGGGATTCCTCCCACCCCAAAGGGGCCAGGACCAAAAGCTCTTGCTGCTCTTCAAGTAGCCAGGCAACCCCATTCACAGCCCCACAAACGCTGCCGCTCCCTCTTTCTCCAGCCTCCCAAACTCCAATACAACCTCTCTGCCTGGGCTGCTGAGTAGAGCCGGAGCCGGGCTCAGCAATTGCGAACATCAAGGGATTCCTCCCACCCCAAAGGGGCCAGGACCAAAAGCTCTTGCTGCTCTTCAAGTAGCCACGCAACCCCATTCACAGACCCACAAACGCTGCCGCTCCCTCTTTCTGCAGCCTCCCAAAGTCCAATACAACCTCTCTGCCTGGGCTGCAGATTACAGCCGGAGCCGGGCTCAGCAATGGCGGACGTCCAGGGATTCCTCCCACCCCAAAGGGGCCAGGACCAAAAGCTCTTGCTGCTCTTCAAGTAGCCAGGCAACCCCACTCACAGACCCACAAACGCTGCCGCTCCCTCTTTCTGCAGCCTCCCAAAGTCCAAGACAACCTCTCTGCCTGGGCTGCTGAGCAGAGCCCGAGCCCGGCTCAGCAATTGCGACTGTCCAGGGATTCCTCCCACCCCAAAGGGGCCAGGACCAAAAGCTCTTGCTGCTCTTCAAGTAGCCACGCAACCCCATTCACAGACCCACAAACGCTGCCGCTCCCTCTTTCTGCAGCCTTCCAAAGTCCAATACAACCTCTCTGCCTGGGCTGCTGAGTAGAGCCCGAGCCCGGCTCAGCAATTGCGAATGTCCAGGGATTCCTCCCACCCCAAAGGGGCCAGGACCAAAAGCTCTTGCTGCTCTTCAAGTAGCCACGCAACCCCATTCACAGACCCACAAACGATGCCGCTCCCTCTTTCTGCAGCCTCCCAAAGTCCAATACAACCAATCTGCCTGGGCTGCTGAGTAGAGCCGGAGCCGGGCTCAGCAATGGCGGACGTCCAGGGATTCCTCCCACCCCAAAGGGGCCAGGACCAAAAGCTCTTGCTGCTCTTCAAGTAGCCACGCAACCCCATTCACAGACCCACAAACGCTGCCGCTCCCTCTTTCTGCAGCCTCCCAAACTCCAATACAACCAATCTGCCTGGGCTGCTGAGTAGAGCCGGAGCCGGGCTCAGCAATTGCGAACATCAAGGGATTCCTCCCACCCCAAAGGGGCCAGGACCAAAAGCTCTTGCTGCTCTTCAAGTACCCACGCAACCCCATTCACAGACCCACAAACGCTGCCGCTCCCTCTTTCTCCAGCCTTCCAAAGTCCAATACAACCAATCTGCCTGGGCTGCTGAGTAGAGCCCGAGCCCGGCTCAGCAATTGCGAATGTCCAGGGATTCCTCCCACCCCAAAGGGGCCAGGACCAAAAGCTCTTGCTGCTCTTCAAGTACCCACGCAACCCCATTCCCAGACCCACAAACGCTGCCGCTCCCTCTTTCTGCAGCCTCCCAAAGTCCAATACAACCAATCTGCCTGGGCTGCTGAGTAGAGCCGGAGCCGGGCTCAGCAATGGCGGACGTCCAGGGATTCCTCCCACCCCAAAGGGGCCAGGACCAAAAGCTCTTGCTGCTCTTCAAGTAGCCACGCAACCCCATTCACAGACCCACAAACGCTGCCGCTCCCTCTTTCTCCAGCCTCCCAAACTCCAATACAACCTCTCTGCCTGGGCTGCTGAGTAGAGCCGGAGCCGGGCTCAGCAATTGCGAACATCAAGGGATTCCTCCCACCCCAAAGGGGCCAGGACCAAAAGCTCTTGCTGCTCTTCAAGTAGCCACGCAACCCCATTCACAGACCCACAAACGCTGCCGCTCCCTCTTTCTGCAGCCTCCCAAAGTCCAATACAACCTCTCTGCCTGGGCTGCAGATTACAGCCGGAGCCGGGCTCAGCAATGGCGGATGTCCAGGGATTCCTCCCACCCCAAAGGGGCCAGGACCAAAAGCTCTTGCTGCTCTTCAAGTAGCCACGCAACCCCATTCACAGACCCACAAACGCTGCCGCTCCCTCTTTCTGCAGCCTCCCAAAGTCCAATACAACCTCTCTGCCTGGGCTGCAGATTACAGCCGGAGCCGGGCTCAGCAATGGCGGACGTCCAGGGATTCCTCCCACCCCAAAGGGGCCAGGACCAAAAGCTCTTGCTGCTCTTCAAGTAGCCACGCAACCCCATTCACAGACCCACAAACGATGCCGCTGCCTCTTTCTGCAGCCTCCCAAAGTCCAATACAACCAATCTGCCTGGGCTGCTGAGTAGAGCCGGAGCCGGGCTCAGCAATGGCGGACGTCCAGGGATTCCTCCCACCCCAAAGGGGCCAGGACCAAAAGCTCTTGCTGCTCTTCAAGTAGCCAGGCAACCCCATTCACAGCCCCACAAACGCTGCCGCTCCCTCTTTCTCCAGCCTCCCAAACTCCAATACAACCTCTCTGCCTGGGCTGCTGAGTAGAGCCGGAGCCGGGCTCAGAAATTGCGAACATCAAGGGATTCCTCCCACCCCAAAGGGGCCAGGACCAAAAGCTCTTGCTGCTCTTCAAGTAGCCACGCAACCCCATTCACAGACCCACAAACGCTGCCGCTCCCTCTTTCTCCAGCCTCCCAAACTCCAATACAACCTCTCTGCCTGGGCTGCTGAGTAGAGCCGGAGCCGGGCTCAGCAATTGCGAACATCAAGGGATTCCTCCCACCCCAAAGGGGCCAGGACCAAAAGCTCTTGCTGCTCTTCAAGTAGCCAGGCAACCACACTCACAGACCCACAAACGCTGCCGCTCCCTCTTTCTCCAGCCTCCCAAAGTCCAAGACAACCTCTCTGCCTGGGCTGCTGAGCACAGTCGGAGCCAGGCTCAGCAATTGCGAACGTCCAGGGATTCCTCCCACCCCAAAGGGGCCAGGACCAAAAGCTCTTGCTGCTCTTCAAGTACCCACGCAACCCCATTCACAGACCCACAAACGCTGCCGCTCCCTCTTTCTGCAGCCTTCCAAAGTCCAATACAACCTCTCTGCCTGGGCTGCTGAGTAGAGCCCGAGCCCGGCTCAGCAATTGCGAATGTCCAGGGATTCCTCCCACCCCAAAGGGGCCAGGACCAAAAGCTCTTGCTGCTCTTCAAGTAGCCACGCAACCCCATTCACAGACCCACAAACGCTGCCGCTCCCTCTTTCTGCAGCCTCCCAAAGTCCAATACAACCAATCTGCCTGGGCTGCTGAGTAGAGCCGGAGCCGGGCTCAGCAATGGCGGACGTCCAGGGATTCCTCCCACCCCAAAGGGGCCAGGACCAAAAGCTCTTGCTGCTCTTCCAGTACCCACGCAACCCCATTCACAGACCCACAAACGCTGCCGCTCCCTCTTTCTCCAGCCTCCCAAACTCCAATACAACCAATCTGCCTGGGCTGCTGAGTAGAGCCGGAGCCGGGCTCAGCAATTGCGAACATCAAGGGATTCCTCCCACCCCAAAGGGGCCAGGACCAAAAGCTCTTGCTGCTCTTCAAGTACCCACGCAACCCCATTCACAGACCCACAAACGCTGCCGCTCCCTCTTTCTCCAGCCTTCCAAAGTCCAATACAACCAATCTGCCTGGGCTGCTGAGTAGAGCCGGAGCTGGGCTCAGCAATGGCGGACGTCCAGGGATTCCTCCCACCCCAAAGGGGCCAGGACCAAAAGCTCTTGCTGCTCTTCCAGTATCCACGCAACCCCATTCACACAACCACAAACGCTGCCGCTCCCTCTTTCTGCAGCCTTCCAAAGTCCAATACAACCTCTCTGCCTGGGCTGCTGAGTAGAGCCGGAGCCGGGCTCAGCAATTGCGAATGTCCAGGGATTCCTCCCACCCCAAAGGGGCCAGCACCAACAGCTCTTGCTGCTCTTCAAGTATCCATGCAACCCCATTCACAGACGCACAAACGCTGCCGCTCCCTCTTTCTGCAGCCTCCCAAACTCCAATACAACTTCTCTGCCTGGGCTACTGAGCAGAGCCGGAGCCAGGCTCAGCAATTGCGAACGTCCAGGGATTCCTCCCACCCCAAAGGGGCCAGGACCAAAAGCTCTTGCTGCTCTTCAAGTATCCACGCAACCCCATTCAAAGCCCCACAAACGCTGCCGCTCCCTCTTTCTGCAGCCTCCCAAAGTCCAAGACAACCTCTCTGCCTGGGCTGCTGAGCAGAGCCCAAGCCCGGCTCAGCAATTGCGAATGTCCAGGGATTCCTCCCACCCCAAAGGGGCCAGGACCAAAAGCTCTTGCTGCTCTTCAAGTAGCCACGCAACCCCATTCACAGACCCACAAACGCTGCCGCTCCCTCTTTCTCCAGCCTTCCAAAGTCCAATACAACCAATCTGCCTGGGCTGCTGAGTAGAGCCCGAGCCCGGCTCAGCAATTGCGAATGTCCAGGGATTCCTCCCACCCCAAAGGGGCCAGGACCAAAAGCTCTTGCTGCTCTTCAAGTAGCCACGCAACCCCATTCACAGACCCACAAACGCTGCCGCTCCCTCTTTCTGCAGCCTCCCAAAGTCCAATACAACCAATCTGCCTGGGCTGCTGAGTAGAGCCGGAGCCGGGCTCAGCAATGGCGGACGTCCAGGGATTCCTCCCACCCCAAAGGGGCCAGGACCAAAAGCTCTTGCTGCTCTTCAAGTAGCCAGGCAACCCCATTCACAGCCCCACAAACGCTGCCGCTCCCTCTTTCTCCAGCCTCCCAAACTCCAATACAACCTCTCTGCCTGGGCTGCTGAGTAGAGCCGGAGCCGGGCTCAGCAATTGCGAACATCAAGGGATTCCTCCCACCCCAAAGGGGCCAGGACCAAAAGCTCTTGCTGCTCTTCAAGTAGCCACGCAACCCCATTCACAGACCCACAAACGCTGCCGCTCCCTCTTTCTGCAGCCTCCCAAAGTCCAATACAACCTCTCTGCCTGGGCTGCAGATTACAGCCGGAGCCGGGCTCAGCAATGGCGGACGTCCAGGGATTCCTCCCACCCCAAAGGGGCCAGGACCAAAAGCTCTTGCTGCTCTTCAAGTAGCCACGCAACCCCATTCACAGACCCACAAACGATGCCGCTGCCTCTTTCTGCAGCCTCCCAAAGTCCAATACAACCAATCTGCCTGGGCTGCTGAGTAGAGCCGGAGCCGGGCTCAGCAATGGCGGACGTCCAGGGATTCCTCCCACCCCAAAGGGGCCAGGACCAAAAGCTCTTGCTGCTCTTCAAGTAGCCAGGCAACCCCACTCACAGCCCCACAAACGCTGCCGCTCCCTCTTTCTCCAGCCTCCCAAACTCCAATACAACCTCTCTGCCTGGGCTGCTGAGTAGAGCCGGAGCCGGGCTCAGCAATTGCGAACATCAAGGGATTCCTCCCACCCCAAAGGGGCCAGGACCAAAAGCTCTTGCTGCTCTTCAAGTAGCCACGCAACCCCATTCACAGACCCACAAACGCTGCCGCTCCCTCTTTCTGCAGCCTCCCGAAGTCCAATACAACCTCTCTGCCTGGGCTGCAGATTACAGCCGGAGCCGGGCTCAGCAATGGCGGACGTCCAGGGATTCCTCCCACCCCAAAGGGGCCAGGACCAAAAGCTCTTGCTGCTCTTCAAGTAGCCAGGCAACCCCACTCACAGACCCACAAACGCTGCCGCTCCCTCTTTCTCCAGCCTTCCAAAGTCCAATACAACCTCTCTGCCTGGGCTGCTGAGTAGAGCCGGAGCCGGGCTCAGCAATTGCGAATGTCCAGGGATTCCTCCCACCCCAAAGGGGCCAGCACCAACAGCTCTTGCTGCTCTTCAAGTATCCATGCAACCCCATTCACAGACGCACAAACGCTGCCGCTCCCTCTTTCTGCAGCCTCCCAAACTCCAATACAACTTCTCTGCCTGGGCTACTGAGCAGAGCCGGAGCCGGGCTCAGCAATTGCGAACATCCAGGGATTCCTCCCACCCCAAAGGGGCCAGGACCAAAAGCTCTTGCTGCTCTTCAAGTACCCACGCAACCCCATTCACAGCCCCACAAACGCTGCCGCTCCCTCTTTCTGCAGCCTCCCAAAGTCCAAGACAACCTCTCTGCCTGGGCTGCTGAGCAGAGCCCGAGCCCGGCTCAGCAATTGCGAATGTCCAGGGATTCCTCCCACCCCAAAGGGGCCAGGACCAAAAGCTCTTGCTGCTCTTCAAGTACCCACGCAACCCCATTCACAGACCCACAAACGCTGCCGCTCCCTCTTTCTCCAGCCTTCCAAAGTCCAATACAACCTCTCTGCCTGGGCTGCTGAGTAGAGCCCGAGCCCGGCTCAGCAATTGCGAATGTCCAGGGATTCCTCCCACCCCAAAGGGGCCAGGACCAAAAGCTCTTGCTGCTCTTCCAGTAGCCACGCAACCCCATTCACAGACCCACAAACGCTGCCGCTCCCTCTTTCTGCAGCCTCCCAAAGTCCAATACAACCAATCTGCCTGGGCTGCTGAGTAGAGCCGGAGCCGGGCTCAGCAATGGCGGACGTCCAGGGATTCCTCCCACCCCAAAGGGGCCAGGACCAAAAGCTCTTGCTGCTCTTCCAGTACCCACGCAACCCCATTCACAGACCCACAAACGCTGCCGCTCCCTCTTTCTGCAGCCTCCCAAACTCCAATACAACCAATCTGCCTGGGCTGCTGAGTAGAGCCGGAGCCGGGCTCAGCAATTGCGAACATCAAGGGATTCCTCCCACCCCAAAGGGGCCAGCACCAAAAGCTCTTGCTGCTCTTCAAGTACCCACGCAACCCCATTCACAGACCCACAAACGCTGCCGCTCCCTCTTTCTCCAGCCTTCCAAAGTCCAATACAACCAATCTGCCTGGGCTGCTGAGTAGAGCCGGAGCCGGGATCAGCAATGGCGGACGTCCAGGGATTCCTCCCACCCCAAAGGGGCCAGGACCAAAAGCTCTTGCTGCTCTTCCAGTATCCACGCAACCCCATTCACACAACCACAAACGCTGCCGCTCCCTCTTTCTCCAGCCTTCCAAAGTCCAATACAACCTCTCTGCCTGGGCTGCTGAGTAGAGCCGGAGCCGGGCTCAGCAATTGCGAATGTCCAGGGATTCCTCCCACCCCAAAGGGGCCAGCACCAACAGCTCTTGCTGCTCTTCAAGTATCCATGCAACCCCATTCACAGACCCACAAACGCTGCCGCTCCCTCTTTCTGCAGCCTCCCAAAGTCCAATGCAACCTCTCTGCCTGGGCTACTGAGCAGAGCCGGAGCCGGGCTCAGCAATTGCGAACGTCCAGGGATTCCTCCCACCCCAAAGGGGCCAGGACCAAAAGCTCTTGCTGCTCTTCAAGTACCCACGCAACCCCATTCACAGCCCCACAAACGCTGCCGCTCCCTCTTTCTGCAGCCTCCCAAAGTCCAAGACAACCTCTCTGCCTGGGCTGCTGAGCAGAGCCCGAGCCCGGCTCAGCAATTGCGAATGTCCAGGGATTCCTCCCACCCCAAAGGGGCCAGGACCAAAAGCTCTTGCTGCTCTTCAAGTAGCCATGCAACCCCATTCACAGCCCCACAAACGCTGCCGCTCCCTCTTTCTCCAGCCTTCCAAAGTCCAATACAACCAATCTGCCTGGGCTGCTGAGTAGAGCCCGAGCCCGGCTCAGCAATTGCGAATGTCCAGGGATTCCTCCCACCCCAAAGGGGCCAGGACCAAAAGCTCTTGCTGCTCTTCAAGTAGCCACGCAACCCCATTCACAGACCCACAAACGCTTCCGCTCCCTCTTTCTGCAGCCTCCCAAAGTCCAATACAACCAATCTGCCTGGGCTGCTGAGTAGAGCCGGAGCCGGGCTCAGCAATGGCGGACGTCCAGGGATTCCTCCCACCCCAAAGGGGCCAGGACCAAAAGCTCTTGCTGCTCTTCAAGTACCCACGCAACCCCATTCACAGACCCACAAACGCTGCCGCTCCCTCTTTCTCCAGCCTCCCAAACTCCAATACAACCAATCTGCCTGGGCTGCTGAGTAGAGCCGGAGCCGGGCTCAGCAATTGCGAACATCAAGGGATTCCTCCCACCCCAAAGGGGCCAGGACCAAAAGCTCTTGCTGCTCTTCAAGTACCCACGCAACCCCATTCACAGACCCACAAACGCTGCCGCTCCCTCTTTCTCCAGCCTCCCAAAGTCCAATACAACCTCTCTGCCTGGCCTGCAGATTACAGCCGGAGCCGGGCTCAGCAATGGCGGACGTCCAGGGATTCCTCCCACCCCAAAGGGGCCAGGACCAAAAGCTCTTGCTGCTCTTCAAGTACCCACGCAACCCCACTCACAGCCCCACAAACGCTGCCGCTCCCTCTTTCTCCAGCCTCCCAAAGTCCAATACAACATCTCTGCCTGGGCTGCTGAGTAGAGCCAGAGCCGGGCTCAGCAATTGCGAACGTCCAGGGATTCCTCCCACCCCAAAGGGGCCAGGACCAAAAGCTCTTGCTGCTCTTCAAGTATCCACGCAACCCCATTCAAAGCCCCACAAACGCTGCCGCTCCCTCTTTCTCCAGCCTCCCAAACTCCAATACAACCTCTCTACCGGGCCTGCAGATTACAGCCGGAGCCCAGATCAGCAATGGCGGACGTCCAGGGATTCCTCCCACCCCAAAGGGGCCAGGACCAAAAGCTCTTGCTGCTCTTCAAGTAGCCATGCAACCCCATTCACAGCCCCACAAACGCTGCCGCTCCCTCTTTCTCCAGCCTCCCAAAGTCCAATACAACCTCTCTGCCTGGGCTGCTGAGTAGAGCCGGAGCCGGGCTCAGCAATGGCGGACGTCCAGGGATTCCTCCCACCCCAAAGGGGCCAGGACCAAAAGCTCTTGCTGCTCTTCAAGTACCCACACAACCCCATTCACAGCCCCACAAACGCTGCCGCTCCCTCTTTCTGCAGCCTCCCAAAGTCCAAGACAACCTCTCTGCCTGGGCTACTGAGCAGAGCCCGAGCCCGGCTCAGCAATTGCGAATGTCCAGGGATTCCTCCCACCCCAAAGGGGCCAGGACCAAAAGCTCTTGCTGCTCTTCAAGTAGCCACGCAACCCCATTCACAGCCCCACAAACGCTGCCGCTCCCTCTTTCTCCAGCCTTCCAAAGTCCAATACAACATCTCTGCCTGGGCTGCTGAGTAGAGCCCGAGCCCGGCTCAGCAATTGCGAATGTCCAGGGATTCCTCCCACCCCAAAGGGGCCAGGACCAAAAGCTCTTGCTGCTCTTCAAGTAGCCACGCAACCCCATTCACAGACCCACAAACGCTGCCGCTCCCTCTTTCTGCAGCCTCCCAAAGTCCAATACAACCTCTCTGCCTGGCCTGCAGATTACAGCCGGAGCCGGGCTCAGCAATGGCGGACGTCCAGGGATTCCTCCCACCCCAAAGGGGCCAGGACCAAAAGCTCTTGCTGCTCTTCAAGTACCCACGCAACCCCACTCACAGCCCCACAAACGCTGCCGCTCCCTCTTTCTCCAGCCTCCCAAACTCCAATACAACCAATCTGCGTGGGCTGCTGAGTAGAGCCAGAGCCGGGCTCAGCAATTGCGAACGTCCAGGGATTCCTCCCACCCCAAAGGGGCCAGGACCAAAAGCTCTTGCTGCTCTTCAAGTATCCACGCAACCCCATTCAAAGCCCCACAAACGCTGCCGCTCCCTCTTTCTGCAGCCTCCCAAAGTCCAAGACAACCTCTCTGCCTGGGCTGCAGATTACAGCCGGAGCCGGGCTCAGCAATGGCGGACGTCCAGGGATTCCTCCCACCCCAAAGGGGCCAGGACCAAAAGCTCTTGCTGCTCTTCAAGTAGCCACGCAACCCCATTCACAGACCCACAAACGCTGCCGCTCCCTCTTTCTGCAGCCTCCCAAAGTCCAATACAACCTCTCTTCCTGGCCTGCAGATTACAGCCGGAGCCCAGATCAGCAATGGCGGACGTCCAGGGATTCCTCCCACCCCAAAGGGGCCAGGACCAAAAGCTCTTGCTGCTCTTCAAGTAGCCACGCAACCCCATTCACAGACCCACAAACGCTGCCGCTCCCTCTTTCTCCAGCCTCCCAAAGTCCAATACAACCTCTCTGCCTGGGCTTCTGAGCAGAGCCGGTGCCCAGATCAGCAATTGCGAACGTCCAGGGATTCCTCCCACCCCAAAGGGGCCAGGACCAAAAGCTCTTGCTGCTCTTCAAGTAGCCACGCAACCCCATTCACAGCCCCACAAACGCTGCCGCTCCCTCTTTCTCCAGCCTTCCAAAGTCCAATACAACCAATCTGCCTGGGCTGCTGAGTAGAGCCCGAGCCCGGCTCAGCAATTGCGAATGTCCAGGGATTCCTCCCACCCCAAAGGGGCCAGGACCAAAAGCTCTTGCTGCTCTTCAAGTAGCCACGCAACCCCATTCACAGACCCACAAACGCTGCCGCTCCCTCTTTCTGCAGCCTCCCAAAGTCCAATACAACCAATCTGCCTGGGCTGCTGAGTAGAGCCGGAGCCGGGCTCAGCAATGGCGGACGTCCAGGGATTCCTCCCACCCCAAAGGGGCCAGGACCAAAAGCTCTTGCTGCTCTTCAAGTAGCCAGGCAACCCCATTCACAGACCCACAAACGCTGCCGCTCCCTCTTTCTCCAGCCTCCCAAACTCCAATACAACCTCTCTGCCTGGGCTGCTGAGTAAAACCGGAGCCGGGCTCAGCAATTGCGAACATCCAGGGATTCCTCCCACCCCAAAGGGGCCAGGACCAAAAGCTCTTGCTGCTCTTCAAGTACCCACGCAACCCCATTCACAGACCCACAAACGCTGCCGCTCCCTCTTTCTGCAGCCTCCCAAAGTCCAATACAACCTCTCTGCCTGGCCTGCAGATTACAGCCGGAGCCGGGCTCAGCAATGGCGGACGTCCAGGGATTCCTCCCACCCCAAAGGGGCCAGGACCAAAAGCTCTTGCTGCTCTTCAAGTAGCCAGGCAACCCCACTCACAGCCCCACAAACGCTGCCGCTCCCTCTTTCTCCAGCCTCCCAAAGTCCAATACAACATCTCTGCCTGGGCTGCTGAGTAGAGCCAGAGCCGGGCTCAGCAATTGCGAACGTCCAGGGATTCCTCCCACCCCAAAGGGGCCAGGACCAAAAGCTCTTGCTGCTCTTCAAGTATCCACGCAACCCCATTCAAAGCCCCACAAACGCTGCCGCTCCCTCTTTCTCCAGCCTCCCAAACTCCAATACAACCTCTCTTCCTGGCCTGCAGATTACAGCCGGAGCCCAGATCAGCAATGGCGGACGTCCAGGGATTCCTCCCACCCCAAAGGGGCCAGGACCAAAAGCTCTTGCTGCTCTTCAAGTAGCCACGCAACCCCATTCACAGACCCACAAACGCTGCCGCTCCCTCTTTCTGCAGCCTCCCAAAGTCCAATACAACCTCTCTGCCTGGCCTGCAGATTACAGCCGGAGCCGGGCTCAGCAATGGCGGACGTCCAGGGATTCCTCCCACCCCAAAGGGGCCAGGACCAAAAGCTCTTGCTGCTCTTCAAGTAGCCACGCAACCCCATTCACAGACCCACAAACGCTGCCGATCCCTCTTTCTCCAGCCTTCCAAAGTCCAATACAACCTCTCTGCCTGGGCTGCTGAGTAGAGCCGGAGCCGGGATCAGCAATGGCGGACGTCCAGGGATTCCTCCCACCCCAAAGGGGCCAGGACCAAAAGCTCTTGCTGCTCTTCCAGTATCCACGCAACCCCATTCACAGACCCACAAACGCTGCCGCTCCCTCTTTCTGCAGCCTCCCAAACTCCAATACAACTTCTCTGCCTGGGCTACTGAGCAGAGCCGGAGCCGGGCTCAGCAATTGCGAATGTCCAGGGATTCCTCCCACCCCAAAGGGGCCAGGACCAAAAGCTCTTGCTGCTCTTCAAGTACCCACGCAACCCCATTCACAGACCCACAAACGCTGCCGCTCCCTCTTTCTCCAGCCTCCCAAAGTCCAATACAACCTCTTATCCTGGGCTGCTGAGTAGAGCCGGAGCCGGGCTCAGCAATTGCGAACATCCAGGGATTCCTCCCACCCCAAAGGGGCCAGGACCAAAAGCTCTTGCTGCTCTTCAAGTACCCACGCAACCCCATTCACAGACCCACAAACGCTGCCGCTCCCTCTTTCTCCAGCCTCCCAAACTCCAATACAACCTCTCTGCCTGGGCTGCTGAGTAGAGCCGGAGCCGGGCTCAGCAATTGCGAACATCAAGGGATTCCTCCCACCCCAAAGGGGCCAGGACCAAAAGCTCTTGCTGCTCTTCAAGTACCCACGCAACCCCATTCACAGACCCACAAACGCTGCCGCTCCCTCTTTCTGCAGCCTCCCAAAGTCCAATACAACCTCTCTGCCTGGCCTGCAGATTACAGCCGGAGCCGGGCTCAGCAATGGCGGACGTCCAGGGATTCCTCCCACCCCAAAGGGGCCAGGACCAAAAGCTCTTGCTGCTCTTCAAGTAGCCAGGCAACCCCACTCACAGCCCCACAAACGCTGCCGCTCCCTCTTTCTCCAGCCTCCCAAAGTCCAATACAACATCTCTGCCTGGGCTGCTGAGTAGAGCCAGAGCCGGGCTCAGCAATTGCGAACGTCCAGGGATTCCTCCCACCCCAAAGGGGCCAGGACCAAAAGCTCTTGCTGCTCTTCAAGTATCCACGCAACCCCATTCAAAGCCCCACAAACGCTGCCGCTCCCTCTTTCTGCAGCCTCCCAAACTCCAATACAACCTCTCTTCCTGGCCTGCAGATTACAGCCGGAGCCCAGATCAGCAATGGCGGACGTCCAGGGATTCCTCCCACCCCAAAGGGGCCAGGACCAAAAGCTCTTGCTGCTCTTCCAGTATCCATGCAACCCCATTCACAGACGCACAAACGCTGCCGCTCCCTCTTTCTGCAGCCTCCCAAAGTCCAATACAACTTCTCTGCCTGGGCTACTGAGCAGAGCCGGAGCCGGGCTCAGCAATTGCGAACGTCCAGGGATTCCTCCCACCCCAAAGGGGCCAGGACCAAAAGCTCTTGCTGCTCTTCAAGTAGCCACGCAACCCCATTCACAGACCCACAAACGCTGCCGCTCCCTCTTTCTGCAGCCTCCCAAAGTCCAAGACAACCTCTCTGCCTGGGCTGCTGAGCAGAGCCCAAGCCCGGCTCAGCAATTGCGAACGTCCAGGGATTCCTCCCACCCCAAAGGGGCCAGGACCAAAAGCTCTTGCTGCTCTTCAAGTATCCACGCAACCCCATTCAAAGCCCCACAAACGCTGCCGCTCCCTCTTTCTCCAGCCTCCCAAACTCCAATACAACCTCTCTTCCTGGCCTGCAGATTACAGCCGGAGCCCAGATCAGCAATGGCGGACGTCCAGGGATTCCTCCCACCCCAAAGGGGCCAGGACCAAAAGCTCTTGCTGCTCTTCCAGTATCCACGCAACCCCATTCACAGACCCACAAACGCTGCCGCTCCCTCTTTCTGCAGCCTCCCGAAGTCCAATACAACCTCTCTGCCTGGCCTGCAGATTACAGCCGGAGCCGGGCTCAGCAATGGCGGACGTCCAGGGATTCCTCCCACCCCAAAGGGGCCAGCACCAAAAGCTCTTGCTGCTCTTCCAGTATCCACGCAACCCCATTCACACAACCACAAACGCTGCCGCTCCCTCTTTCTCCAGCCTTCCAAAGTCCAATACAACCTCTCTGCCTGGGCTGCTGAGTAGAGCCGGAGCCGGGCTCAGCAATTGCGAATGTCCAGGGATTCCTCCCACCCCAAAGGGGCCAGCACCAACAGCTCTTGCTGCTCTTCAAGTATCCATGCAACCCCATTCACAGACGCACAAACGCTGCCGCTCCCTCTTTCTGCAGCCTCCCAAAGTCCAATGCAACCTCTCTGCCTGGGCTACTGAGCAGAGCCGGAGCCGGGCTCAGCAATGGCGGACGTCCAGGGATTCCTCCCACCCCAAAGGGGCCAGGACCAAAAGCTCTTGCTGCTCTTCAAGTACCCACGCAACCCCATTCACAGACCCACAAACGCTGCCGCTCCCTCTTTCTCCAGCCTCCCAAACTCCAATACAACCAATCTGCCTGGGCTGCTGAGTAGAGCCGGAGCCGGGCTCAGCAATTGCGAACATCAAGGGATTCCTCCCACCCCAAAGGGGCCAGGACCAAAAGCTCTTGCTGCTCTTCAAGTACCCACGCAACCCCATTCACAGACCCACAAACGCTGCCGCTCCCTCTTTCTCCAGCCTCCCAAAGTCCAATACAACCTCTCTGCCTGGCCTGCAGATTACAGCCGGAGCCGGGCTCAGCAATTGCGGACGTCCAGGGATTCCTCCCACCCCAAAGGGGCCAGGACCAAAAGCTCTTGCTGCTCTTCAAGTACCCACGCAACCCCACTCACAGCCCCACAAACGCTGCCGCTCCCTCTTTCTCCAGCCTCCCAAAGTCCAATACAACATCTCTGCCTGGGCTGCTGAGTAGAGCCAGAGCCGGGCTCAGCAATTGCGAACGTCCAGGGATTCCTCCCACCCCAAAGGGGCCAGGACCAAAAGCTCTTGCTGCTCTTCAAGTATCCACGCAACCCCATTCAAAGCCCCACAAACGCTGCCGCTCCCTCTTTCTCCAGCCTCCCAAACTCCAATACAACCTCTCTACCGGGCCTGCAGATTACAGCCGGAGCCCAGATCAGCAATGGCGGACGTCCAGGGATTCCTCCCACCCCAAAGGGGCCAGGACCAAAAGCTCTTGCTGCTCTTCAAGTAGCCATGCAACCCCATTCACAGCCCCACAAACGCTGCCGCTCCCTCTTTCTCCAGCCTCCCAAAGTCCAATACAACCAATCTGCCTGGGCTGCTGAGTAGAGCCGGAGCCGGGCTCAGCAATGGCGGACGTCCAGGGATTCCTCCCACCCCAAAGGGGCCAGGACCAAAAGCTCTTGCTGCTCTTCAAGTACCCACACAACCCCATTCACAGCCCCACAAACGCTGCCGCTCCCTCTTTCTGCAGCCTCCCAAAGTCCAAGACAACCTCTCTGCCTGGGCTACTGAGCAGAGCCCGAGCCCGGCTCAGCAATTGCGAATGTCCAGGGATTCCTCCCACCCCAAAGGGGCCAGGACCAAAAGCTCTTGCTGCTCTTCAAGTAGCCACGCAACCCCATTCACAGACCCACAAACGCTGCCGCTCCCTCTTTCTGCAGCCTCCCAAAGTCCAATACAACCTCTCTGCCTGGCCTGCAGATTACAGCCGGAGCCAGGCTCAGCAATGGCGGACGTCCAGGGATTCCTCCCACCCCAAAGGGGCCAGGACCAAAAGCTCTTGCTGCTCTTCAAGTACCCACGCAACCCCACTCACAGCCCCACAAACGCTGCCGCTCCCTCTTTCTCCAGCCTCCCAAACTCCAATACAACCAATCTGCCTGGGCTGCTGAGTAGAGCCAGAGCCGGGCTCAGCAATTGCGAACGTCCAGGGATTCCTCCCACCCCAAAGGGGCCAGGACCAAAAGCTCTTGCTGCTCTTCAAGTATCCACGCAACCCCATTCAAAGCCCCACAAACGCTGCCGCTCCCTCTTTCTGCAGCCTCCCAAACTCCAATACAACCTCTCTTCCTGGCCTGCAGATTACAGCCGGAGCCGGGCTCAGCAATGGCGGACGTCCAGGGATTCCTCCCACCCCAAAGGGGCCAGGACCAAAAGCTCTTGCTGCTCTTCAAGTAGCCACGCAACCCCATTCACAGACCCACAAACGCTGCCGCTCCCTCTTTCTCCAGCCTCCCAAAGTCCAATACAACCTCTCTGCCTGGGCTTCTGAGCAGAGCCGGTGCCCAGATCAGCAATTGCGAACGTCCAGGGATTCCTCCCACCCCAAAGGGGCCAGGACCAAAAGCTCTTGCTGCTCTTCAAGTAGCCACGCAACCCCATTCACAGCCCCACAAACGCTGCCGCTCCCTCTTTCTCCAGCCTTCCAAAGTCCAATACAACCAATCTGCCTGGGCTGCTGAGTAGAGCCCGAGCCCGGCTCAGCAATTGCGAATGTCCAGGGATTCCTCCCACCCCAAAGGGGCCAGGACCAAAAGCTCTTGCTGCTCTTCAAGTAGCCACGCAACCCCATTCACAGACCCACAAACGCTGCCGCTCCCTCTTTCTGCAGCCTCCCAAAGTCCAATACAACCAATCTGCCTGGGCTGCTGAGTAGAGCCGGAGCCGGGCTCAGCAATGGCGGACGTCCAGGGATTCCTCCCACCCCAAAGGGGCCAGGACCAAAAGCTCTTGCTGCTCTTCAAGTACCCACGCAACCCCATTCACAGACCCACAAACGCTGCCTCTCCCTCTTTCTCCAGCCTCCCAAACTCCAATACAACCTCTCTGCCTGGGCTGCTGAGTAAAACCGGAGCCGGGCTCAGCAATTGCGAACATCCAGGGATTCCTCCCACCCCAAAGGGGCCAGGACCAAAAGCTCTTGCTGCTCTTCAAGTACCCACGCAACCCCATTCACAGACCCACAAACGCTGCCGCTCCCTCTTTCTGCAGCCTCCCAAAGTCCAATACAACCTCTCTGCCTGGCCTGCAGATTACAGCCGGAGCCGGGCTCAGCAATGGCGGACGTCCAGGGATTCCTCCCACCCCAAAGGGGCCAGGACCAAAAGCTCTTGCTGCTCTTCAAGTAGCCAGGCAACCCCACTCACAGCCCCACAAACGCTGCCGCTCCCTCTTTCTCCAGCCTCCCAAAGTCCAATACAACATCTCTGCCTGGGCTGCTGAGTAGAGCCAGAGCCGGGCTCAGCAATTGCGAACGTCCAGGGATTCCTCCCACCCCAAAGGGGCCAGGACCAAAAGCTCTTGCTGCTCTTCAAGTATCCACGCAACCCCATTCAAAGCCCCACAAACGCTGCCGCTCCCTCTTTCTCCAGCCTCCCAAACTCCAATACAACCTCTCTTCCTGGCCTGCAGATTACAGCCGGAGCCCAGATCAGCAATGGCGGACGTCCAGGGATTCCTCCCACCCCAAAGGGGCCAGGACCAAAAGCTCTTGCTGCTCTTCCAGTATCCACGCAACCCCATTCACAGACCCACAAACGCTGCCGCTCCCTCTTTCTGCAGCCTCCCAAAGTCCAATACAACCTCTCTGCCTGGCCTGCAGATTACAGCCGGAGCCGGGCTCAGCAATGGCGGACGTCCAGGGATTCCTCCCACCCCAAAGGGGCCAGGACCAAAAGCTCTTGCTGCTCTTCAAGTAGCCACGCAACCCCATTCACAGACCCACAAACGCTGCCGATCCCTCTTTCTCCAGCCTTCCAAAGTCCAATACAACCTCTCTGCCTGGGCTGCTGAGTAGAGCCGGAGCCGGGATCAGCAATGGCGGACGTCCAGGGATTCCTCCCACCCCAAAGGGGCCAGGACCAAAAGCTCTTGCTGCTCTTCCAGTATCCACGCAACCCCATTCACAGACCCACAAACGCTGCCGCTCCCTCTTTCTGCAGCCTCCCAAACTCCAATACAACTTCTCTGCCTGGGCTACTGAGCAGAGCCGGAGCCGGGCTCAGCAATTGCGAATGTCCAGGGATTCCTCCCACCCCAAAGGGGCCAGGACCAAAAGCTCTTGCTGCTCTTCAAGTACCCACGCAACCCCATTCACAGACCCACAAACGCTGCCGCTCCCTCTTTCTCCAGCCTCCCAAAGTCCAATACAACCTCTTATCCTGGGCTGCTGAGTAGAGCCGGAGCCGGGCTCAGCAATTGCGAACATCCAGGGATTCCTCCCACCCCAAAGGGGCCAGGACCAAAAGCTCTTGCTGCTCTTCAAGTACCCACGCAACCCCATTCACAGACCCACAAACGCTGCCGCTCCCTCTTTCTCCAGCCTCCCAAACTCCAATACAACCTCTCTGCCTGGGCTGCTGAGTAGAGCCGGAGCCGGGCTCAGCAATTGCGAACATCAAGGGATTCCTCCCACCCCAAAGGGGCCAGGACCAAAAGCTCTTGCTGCTCTTCAAGTACCCACGCAACCCCATTCACAGACCCACAAACGCTGCCGCTCCCTCTTTCTGCAGCCTCCCAAAGTCCAATACAACCTCTCTGCCTGGCCTGCAGATTACAGCCGGAGCCGGGCTCAGCAATGGCGGACGTCCAGGGATTCCTCCCACCCCAAAGGGGCCAGGACCAAAAGCTCTTGCTGCTCTTCAAGTAGCCAGGCAACCCCACTCACAGCCCCACAAACGCTGCCGCTCCCTCTTTCTCCAGCCTCCCAAAGTCCAATACAACATCTCTGCCTGGGCTGCTGAGTAGAGCCAGAGCCGGGCTCAGCAATTGCGAACGTCCAGGGATTCCTCCCACCCCAAAGGGGCCAGGACCAAAAGCTCTTGCTGCTCTTCAAGTATCCACGCAACCCCATTCAAAGCCCCACAAACGCTGCCGCTCCCTCTTTCTCCAGCCTCCCAAACTCCAATACAACCTCTCTTCCTGGCCTGCAGATTACAGCCGGAGCCCAGATCAGCAATGGCGGACGTCCAGGGATTCCTCCCACCCCAAAGGGGCCAGGACCAAAAGCTCTTGCTGCTCTTCCAGTATCCATGCAACCCCATTCACAGACGCACAAACGCTGCCGCTCCCTCTTTCTGCAGCCTCCCAAAGTCCAATACAACTTCTCTGCCTGGGCTACTGAGCAGAGCCGGAGCCGGGCTCAGCAATTGCGAACGTCCAGGGATTCCTCCCACCCCAAAGGGGCCAGGACCAAAAGCTCTTGCTGCTCTTCAAGTAGCCACGCAACCCCATTCACAGACCCACAAACGCTGCCGCTCCCTCTTTCTGCAGCCTCCCAAAGTCCAAGACAACCTCTCTGCCTGGGCTGCTGAGCAGAGCCCAAGCCCGGCTCAGCAATTGCGAACGTCCAGGGATTCCTCCCACCCCAAAGGGGCCAGGACCAAAAGCTCTTGCTGCTCTTCAAGTATCCACGCAACCCCATTCAAAGCCCCACAAACGCTGCCGCTCCCTCTTTCTCCAGCCTCCCAAACTCCAATACAACCTCTCTTCCTGGCCTGCAGATTACAGCCGGAGCCCAGATCAGCAATGGCGGACGTCCAGGGATTCCTCCCACCCCAAAGGGGCCAGGACCAAAAGCTCTTGCTGCTCTTCCAGTATCCACGCAACCCCATTCACAGACCCACAAACGCTGCCGCTCCCTCTTTCTCCAGCCTCCCAAAGTCCAATACAACCTCTTATCCTGGGCTGCTGAGTAGAGCCGGAGCCGGGCTCAGCAATTGCGAACATCCAGGGATTCCTCCCACCCCAAAGGGGCCAGGACCAAAAGCTCTTGCTGCTCTTCAAGTACCCACGCAACCCCATTCACAGACCCACAAACGCTGCCGCTCCCTCTTTCTCCAGCCTCCCAAACTCCAATACAACCTCTCTGCCTGGGCTGCTGAGTAGAGCCGGAGCCGGGCTCAGCAATTGCGAACATCAAGGGATTCCTCCCACCCCAAAGGGGCCAGGACCAAAAGCTCTTGCTGCTCTTCAAGTACCCACGCAACCCCATTCACAGACCCACAAACGCTGCCGCTCCCTCTTTCTGCAGCCTCCCAAAGTCCAATACAACCTCTCTGCCTGGCCTGCAGATTACAGCCGGAGCCGGGCTCAGCAATGGCGGACGTCCAGGGATTCCTCCCACCCCAAAGGGGCCAGGACCAAAAGCTCTTGCTGCTCTTCAAGTAGCCAGGCAACCCCACTCACAGCCCCACAAACGCTGCCGCTCCCTCTTTCTCCAGCCTCCCAAAGTCCAATACAACATCTCTGCCTGGGCTGCTGAGTAGAGCCAGAGCCGGGCTCAGCAATTGCGAACGTCCAGGGATTCCTCCCACCCCAAAGGGGCCAGGACCAAAAGCTCTTGCTGCTCTTCAAGTATCCACGCAACCCCATTCAAAGCCCCACAAACGCTGCCGCTCCCTCTTTCTCCAGCCTCCCAAACTCCAATACAACCTCTCTTCCTGGCCTGCAGATTACAGCCGGAGCCCAGATCAGCAATGGCGGACGTCCAGGGATTCCTCCCACCCCAAAGGGGCCAGGACCAAAAGCTCTTGCTGCTCTTCCAGTATCCATGCAACCCCATTCACAGACGCACAAACGCTGCCGCTCCCTCTTTCTGCAGCCTCCCAAAGTCCAATACAACTTCTCTGCCTGGGCTACTGAGCAGAGCCGGAGCCGGGCTCAGCAATTGCGAACGTCCAGGGATTCCTCCCACCCCAAAGGGGCCAGGACCAAAAGCTCTTGCTGCTCTTCAAGTAGCCACGCAACCCCATTCACAGACCCACAAACGCTGCCGCTCCCTCTTTCTGCAGCCTCCCAAAGTCCAAGACAACCTCTCTGCCTGGGCTGCTGAGCAGAGCCCAAGCCCGGCTCAGCAATTGCGAACGTCCAGGGATTCCTCCCACCCCAAAGGGGCCAGGACCAAAAGCTCTTGCTGCTCTTCAAGTATCCACGCAACCCCATTCAAAGCCCCACAAACGCTGCCGCTCCCTCTTTCTCCAGCCTCCCAAACTCCAATACAACCTCTCTTCCTGGCCTGCAGATTACAGCCGGAGCCCAGATCAGCAATGGCGGACGTCCAGGGATTCCTCCCACCCCAAAGGGGCCAGGACCAAAAGCTCTTGCTGCTCTTCCAGTATCCACGCAACCCCATTCACAGACCCACAAACGCTGCCGCTCCCTCTTTCTGCAGCCTCCCGAAGTCCAATACAACCTCTCTGCCTGGCCTGCAGATTACAGCCGGAGCCCAGATCAGCAATGGCGGACGTCCAGGGATTCCTCCCACCCCAAAGGGGCCAGGACCAAAAGCTCTTGCTGCTCTTCAAGTAGCCACGCAACCCCATTCACAGACCCACAAACGCTGCCGCTCCCTCTTTCTGCAGCCTCCCAAAGTCCAATACAACCTCTCTGCCTGGGCTGCAGATTACAGCCGGAGCCGGGCTCAGCAATGGCGGACGTCCAGGGATTCCTCCCACCCCAAAGGGGCCAGGACCAAAAGCTCTTGCTGCTCTTCAAGTAGCCACGCAACCCCATTCACAGACCCACAAACGATGCCGCTGCCTCTTTCTGCAGCCTCCCAAAGTCCAATACAACCAATCTGCCTGGGCTGCTGAGTAGAGCCGGAGCCGGGCTCAGCAATGGCGGACGTCCAGGGATTCCTCCCACCCCAAAGGGGCCAGGACCAAAAGCTCTTGCTGCTCTTCAAGTAGCCAGGCAACCCCATTCACAGCCCCACAAACGCTGCCGCTCCCTCTTTCTCCAGCCTCCCAAACTCCAATACAACCTCTCTGCCTGGGCTGCTGAGTAGAGCCGGAGCCGGGCTCAGCAATTGCGAACATCAAGGGATTCCTCCCACCCCAAAGGGGCCAGGACCAAAAGCTCTTGCTGCTCTTCAAGTAGCCACGCAACCCCATTCACAGACCCACAAACGCTGCCGCTCCCTCTTTCTGCAGCCTCCCAAAGTCCAAGACAACCTCTCTGCCTGGGCTGCAGATTACAGCCGGAGCCGGGCTCAGCAATGGCGGACGTCCAGGGATTCCTCCCACCCCAAAGGGGCCAGGACCAAAAGCTCTTGCTGCTCTTCAAGTAGCCAGGCAACCCCACTCACAGACCCACAAACGCTGCCGCTCCCTCTTTCTGCAGCCTCCCAAAGTCCAAGACAACCTCTCTGCCTGGGCTGCTGAGCAGAGCCCGAGCCCGGCTCAGCAATTGCGAATGTCCAGGGATTCCTCCCACCCCAAAGGGGCCAGGACCAAAAGCTCTTGCTGCTCTTCAAGTACCCACGCAACCCCATTCACAGCCCCACAAACGCTGCCGCTCCCTCTTTCTGCAGCCTTCCAAAGTCCAATACAACCTCTCTGCCTGGGCTGCTGAGTAGAGCCCGAGCCCGGCTCAGCAATTGCGAATGTCCAGGGATTCCTCCCACCCCAAAGGGGCCAGGACCAAAAGCTCTTGCTGCTCTTCAAGTAGCCACGCAACCCCATTCACAGACCCACAAACGCTGCCGCTCCCTCTTTCTGCAGCCTCCCAAAGTCCAATACAACCAATCTGCCTGGGCTGCTGAGTAGAGCCGGAGCCGGGCTCAGCAATGGCGGACGTCCAGGGATTCCTCCCACCCCAAAGGGGCCAGGACCAAAAGCTCTTGCTGCTCTTCAAGTAGCCACGCAACCCCATTCACAGACCCACAAACGCTGCCGCTCCCTCTTTCTGCAGCCTCCCAAACTCCAATACAACCAATCTGCCTGGGCTGCTGAGTAGAGCCGGAGCCGGGCTCAGCAATTGCGAACATCAAGGGATTCCTCCCACCCCAAAGGGGCCAGGACCAAAAGCTCTTGCTGCTCTTCAAGTACCCACGCAACCCCATTCACAGACCCACAAACGCTGCCGCTCCCTCTTTCTCCAGCCTTCCAAAGTCCAATACAACCAATCTGCCTGGGCTGCTGAGTAGAGCCCGAGCCCGGCTCAGCAATTGCGAATGTCCAGGGATTCCTCCCACCCCAAAGGGGCCAGGACCAAAAGCTCTTGCTGCTCTTCAAGTAGCCACGCAACCCCATTCACAGACCCACAAACGCTGCCGCTCCCTCTTTCTGCAGCCTCCCAAAGTCCAATACAACCAATCTGCCTGGGCTGCTGAGTAGAGCCGGAGCCGGGCTCAGCAATGGCGGACGTCCAGGGATTCCTCCCACCCCAAAGGGGCCAGGACCAAAAGCTCTTGCTGCTCTTCAAGTACCCACGCAACCCCATTCACAGACCCACAAACGCTGCCGCTCCCTCTTTCTCCAGCCTCCCAAACTCCAATACAACCTCTCTGCCTGGGCTGCTGAGTAGAGCCGGAGCCGGGCTCAGCAATTGCGAACATCAAGGGATTCCTCCCACCCCAAAGGGGCCAGGACCAAAAGCTCTTGCTGCTCTTCAAGTAGCCACGCAACCCCATTCACAGACCCACAAACGCTGCCGCTCCCTCTTTCTGCAGCCTCCCAAAGTCCAATACAACCTCTCTGCCTGGGCTGCAGATTACAGCCGGAGCCGGGCTCAGCAATGGCGGACGTCCAGGGATTCCTCCCACCCCAAAGGGGCCAGGACCAAAAGCTCTTGCTGCTCTTCAAGTAGCCACGCAACCCCATTCACAGACCCACAAACGATGCCGCTGCCTCTTTCTCCAGCCTCCCAAACTCCAATACAACCTCTCTGCCTGGGCTGCTGAGTAGAGCCGGAGCCGGGCTCAGCAATTGCGAACATCAAGGGATTCCTCCCACCCCAAAGGGGCCAGGACCAAAAGCTCTTGCTGCTCTTCAAGTAGCCACGCAACCCCATTCACAGACCCACAAACGCTGCCGCTCCCTCTTTCTGCAGCCTCCCAAAGTCCAATAAAACCTCTCTGCCTGGGCTGCAGATTACAGCCGGAGCCGGGCTCAGCAATGGCGGACGTCCAGGGATTCCTCCCACCCCAAAGGGGCCAGGACCAAAAGCTCTTGCTGCTCTTCAAGTAGCCAGGCAACCCCACTCACAGACCCACAAACGCTGCCGCTCCCTCTTTCTGCAGCCTCCCAAAGTCCAAGACAACCTCTCTGCCTGGGCTGCTGAGCAGAGCCCGAGCCCGGCTCAGCAATTGCGAATGTCCAGGGATTCCTCCCACCCCAAAGGGGCCAGGACCAAAAGCTCTTGCTGCTCTTCAAGTACCCACGCAACCCCATTCACAGACCCACAAACGCTGCCGCTCCCTCTTTCTGCAGCCTTCCAAAGTCCAATACAACCTCTCTGCCTGGGCTGCTGAGTAGAGCCCGAGCCCGGCTCAGCAATTGCGAATGTCCAGGGATTCCTCCCACCCCAAAGGGGCCAGGACCAAAAGCTCTTGCTGCTCTTCAAGTAGCCACGCAACCCCATTCACAGACCCACAAACGCTGCCGCTCCCTCTTTCTGCAGCCTCCCAAAGTCCAATACAACCAATCTGCCTGGGCTGCTGAGTAGAGCCGGAGCCGGGCTCAGCAATGGCGGACGTCCAGGGATTCCTCCCACCCCAAAGGGGCCAGGACCAAAAGCTCTTGCTGCTCTTCCAGTACCCACGCAACCCCATTCACAGACCCACAAACGCTGCCGCTCCCTCTTTCTCCAGCCTCCCAAACTCCAATAAAACCAATCTGCCTGGGCTGCTGAGTAGAGCCGGAGCCGGGCTCAGCAATTGCGAACATCAAGGGATTCCTCCCACCCCAAAGGGGCCAGGACCAAAAGCTCTTGCTGCTCTTCAAGTACCCACGCAACCCCATTCACAGACCCACAAACGCTGCCGCTCCCTCTTTCTCCAGCCTCCCGAAGTCCAATACAACCAATCTGCCTGGGCTGCTGAGTAGAGCCGGAGCTGGGCTCAGCAATGGCGGACGTCCAGGGATTCCTCCCACCCCAAAGGGGCCAGGACCAAAAGCTCTTGCTGCTCTTCAAGTAGCCAGGCAACCCCACTCACAGCCCCACAAACGCTGCCGCTCCCTCTTTCTCCAGCCTCCCAAAGTCCAATACAACATCTCTGCCTGGGCTGCTGAGTAGAGCCAGAGCCGGGCTCAGCAATTGCGAATGTCCAGGGATTCCTCCCACCCCAAAGGGGCCAGCACCAACAGCTCTTGCTGCTCTTCAAGTATCCATGCAACCCCATTCACAGACGCACAAACGCTGCCGCTCCCTCTTTCTGCAGCCTCCCAAACTCCAATACAACCTCTCTGCCTGGGCTACTGAGCAGAGCCGGAGCCAGGCTCAGCAATTGCGAACGTCCAGGGATTCCTCCCACCCCAAAGGGGCCAGGACCAAAAGCTCTTGCTGCTCTTCAAGTATCCACGCAACCCCATTCAAAGCCCCACAAACGCTGCCGCTCCCTCTTTCTGCAGCCTCCCAAAGTCCAAGACAACCTCTCTGCCTGGGCTGCTGAGCAGAGCCCAAGCCCGGCTCAGCAATTGCGAATGTCCAGGGATTCCTCCCACCCCAAAGGGGCCAGGACCAAAAGCTCTTGCTGCTCTTCAAGTAGCCACGCAACCCCATTCACAGACCCACAAACGCTGCCGCTCCCTCTTTCTCCAGCCTTCCAAAGTCCAATACAACCAATCTGCCTGGGCTGCTGAGTAGAGCCCGAGCCCGGCTCAGCAATTGCGAATGTCCAGGGATTCCTCCCACCCCAAAGGGGCCAGGACCAAAAGCTCTTGCTGCTCTTCAAGTAGCCACGCAACCCCATTCACAGACCCACAAACGCTGCCGCTCCCTCTTTCTGCAGCCTCCCAAAGTCCAATACAACCAATCTGCCTGGGCTGCTGAGTAGAGCCGGAGCCGGGCTCAGCAATGGCGGACGTCCAGGGATTCCTCCCACCCCAAAGGGGCCAGGACCAAAAGCTCTTGCTGCTCTTCAAGTAGCCAGGCAACCCCATTCACAGCCCCACAAACGCTGCCGCTCCCTCTTTCTCCAGCCTCCCAAACTCCAATACAACCTCTCTTCCTGGGCTGCTGAGTAGAGCCGGAGCCGGGCTCAGCAATTGCGAACATCAAGGGATTCCTCCCACCCCAAAGGGGCCAGGACCAAAAGCTCTTGCTGCTCTTCAAGTAGCCACGCAACCCCATTCACAGACCCACAAACGCTGCCGCTCCCTCTTTCTGCAGCCTCCCAAAGTCCAATACAACCTCTCTGCCTGGGCTGCAGATTACAGCCGGAGCCGGGCTCAGCAATGGCGGACGTCCAGGGATTCCTCCCACCCCAAAGGGGCCAGGACCAAAAGCTCTTGCTGCTCTTCAAGTAGCCACGCAACCCCATTCACAGACCCACAAACGATGCCGCTGCCTCTTTCTGCAGCCTCCCAAAGTCCAATACAACCAATCTGCCTGGGCTGCTGAGTAGAGCCGGAGCCGGGCTCAGCAATGGCGGACGTCCAGGGATTCCTCCCACCCCAAAGGGGCCAGGACCAAAAGCTCTTGCTGCTCTTCAAGTAGCCAGGCAACCCCACTCACAGCCCCACAAACGCTGCCGCTCCCTCTTTCTCCAGCCTCCCAAACTCCAATACAACCTCTCTGCCTGGGCTGCTGAGTAGAGCCGGAGCCGGGCTCAGCAATTGCGAACATCAAGGGATTCCTCCCACCCCAAAGGGGCCAGGACCAAAAGCTCTTGCTGCTCTTCAAGTAGCCACGCAACCCCATTCACAGACCCACAAACGCTGCCGCTCCCTCTTTCTGCAGCCTCCCGAAGTCCAATACAACCTCTCTGCCTGGGCTGCAGATTACAGCCGGAGCCGGGCTCAGCAATGGCGGACGTCCAGGGATTCCTCCCACCCCAAAGGGGCCAGGACCAAAAGCTCTTGCTGCTCTTCAAGTAGCCAGGCAACCCCACTCACAGACCCACAAACGCTGCCGCTCCCTCTTTCTCCAGCCTTCCAAAGTCCAATACAACCTCTCTGCCTGGGCTGCTGAGTAGAGCCGGAGCCGGGCTCAGCAATTGCGAACGTCCAGGGATTCCTCCCACCCCAAAGGGGCCAGCACCAACAGCTCTTGCTGCTCTTCAAGTATCCATGCAACCCCATTCACAGACCCACAAACGCTGCCGCTCCCTCTTTCTGCAGCCTCCCAAACTCCAATACAACTTCTCTGCCTGGGCTACTGAGCAGAGCCGGAGCCGGGCTCAGCAATTGCGAACATCCAGGGATTCCTCCCACCCCAAAGGGGCCAGGACCAAAAGCTCTTGCTGCTCTTCAAGTACCCACGCAACCCCATTCACAGCCCCACAAACGCTGCCGCTCCCTCTTTCTCCAGCCTCCCAAAGTCCAAGACAACCTCTCTGCCTGGGCTGCTGAGCAGAGCCCGAGCCCGGCTCAGCAATTGCGAATGTCCAGGGATTCCTCCCACCCCAAAGGGGCCAGGACCAAAAGCTCTTGCTGCTCTTCAAGTACCCACGCAACCCCATTCACAGACCCACAAACGCTGCCGCTCCCTCTTTCTCCAGCCTTCCAAAGTCCAATACAACCTCTCTGCCTGGGCTGCTGAGTAGAGCCCGAGCCCGGCTCAGCAATTGCGAATGTCCAGGGATTCCTCCCACCCCAAAGGGGCCAGGACCAAAAGCTCTTGCTGCTCTTCCAGTAGCCACGCAACCCCATTCACAGCCCCACAAACGCTGCCGCTCCCTCTTTCTGCAGCCTCCCAAAGTCCAATACAACCAATCTGCCTGGGCTGCTGAGTAGAGCCAGAGCCGGGCTCAGCAATGGCGGACGTCCAGGGATTCCTCCCACCCCAAAGGGGCCAGGACCAAAAGCTCTTGCTGCTCTTCCAGTACCCACGCAACCCCATTCACAGACCCACAAACGCTGCCGCTCCCTCTTTCTGCAGCCTCCCAAACTCCAATACAACCAATCTGCCTGGGCTGCTGAGTAGAGCCGGAGCCGGGCTCAGCAATTGCGAACATCAAGGGATTCCTCCCACCCCAAAGGGGCCAGCACCAAAAGCTCTTGCTGCTCTTCAAGTACCCACGCAACCCCATTCACAGACCCACAAACGCTGCCGCTCCCTCTTTCTCCAGCCTTCCAAAGTCCAATACAACCAATCTGCCTGGGCTGCTGAGTAGAGCCGGAGCCGGGCTCAGCAATGGCGGACGTCCAGGGATTCCTCCCACCCCAAAGGGGCCAGGACCAAAAGCTCTTGCTGCTCTTCCAGTATACACGCAACCCCATTCACACAACCACAAACGCTGCCGCTCCCTCTTTCTCCAGCCTTCCAAAGTCCAATACAACCTCTCTGCCTGGGCTGCTGAGTAGAGCCGGAGCCGGGCTCAGCAATTGCGAATGTCCAGGGATTCCTCCCACCCCAAAGGGGCCAGGACCAAAAGCTCTTGCTGCTCTTCAAGTACCCACGCAACCCCATTCACAGCCCCACAAACGCTGCCGCTCCCTCTTTCTGCAGCCTCCCAAAGTCCAAGACAACCTCTCTGCCTGGGCTGCTGAGCAGAGCCCGAGCCCGGCTCAGCAATTGCGAATGTCCAGGGATTCCTCCCACCCCAAAGGGGCCAGGACCAAAAGCTCTTGCTGCTCTTCAAGTAGCCATGCAACCCCATTCACAGCCCCACAAACGCTGCCGCTCCCTCTTTCTCCAGCCTTCCAAAGTCCAATACAACCAATCTGCCTGGGCTGCTGAGTAGAGCCCGAGCCCGGCTCAGCAATTGCGAATGTCCAGGGATTCCTCCCACCCCAAAGGGGCCAGGACCAAAAGCTCTTGCTGCTCTTCAAGTAGCCACGCAACCCCATTCACAGACCCACAAACGCTTCCGCTCCCTCTTTCTGCAGCCTCCCAAAGTCCAATACAACCAATCTGCCTGGGCTGCTGAGTAGAGCCGGAGCCGGGCTCAGCAATGGCGGACGTCCAGGGATTCCTCCCACCCCAAAGGGGCCAGGACCAAAAGCTCTTGCTGCTCTTCAAGTACCCACGCAACCCCATTCACAGACCCACAAACGCTGCCGCTCCCTCTTTCTCCAGCCTCCCAAACTCCAATACAACCAATCTGCCTGGGCTGCTGAGTAGAGCCGGAGCCGGGCTCAGCAATTGCGAACATCAAGGGATTCCTCCCACCCCAAAGGGGCCAGCACCAAAAGCTCTTGCTGCTCTTCAAGTACCCACGCAACCCCATTCACAGACCCACAAACGCTGCCGCTCCCTCTTTCTCCAGCCTCCCAAAGTCCAATACAACCTCTCTGCCTGGCCTGCAGATTACAGCCGGAGCCGGGCTCAGCAATGGCGGACGTCCAGGGATTCCTCCCACCCCAAAGGGGCCAGGACCAAAAGCTCTTGCTGCTCTTCAAGTACCCACGCAACCCCACTCACAGCCCCACAAACGCTGCCGCTCCCTCTTTCTCCAGCCTCCCAAAGTCCAATACAACATCTCTGCCTGGGCTGCTGAGTAGAGCCAGAGCCGGGCTCAGCAATTGCGAACGTCCAGGGATTCCTCCCACCCCAAAGGGGCCAGGACCAAAAGCTCTTGCTGCTCTTCAAGTATCCACGCAACCCCATTCAAAGCCCCACAAACGCTGCCGCTCCCTCTTTCTGCAGCCTCCCAAACTCCAATACAACCTCTCTACCTGGCCTGCAGATTACAGCCGGAGCCCAGATCAGCAATGGCGGACGTCCAGGGATTCCTCCCACCCCAAAGGGGCCAGGACCAAAAGCTCTTGCTGCTCTTCAAGTACCCACGCAACCCCATTCACAGCCCCACAAACGCTGCCGCTCCCTCTTTCTCCAGCCTCCCAAAGTCCAATACAACCAATCTGCCTGGGCTGCTGAGTAGAGCCGGAGCCGGGCTCAGCAATGGCGGACGTCCAGGGATTCCTCCCACCCCAAAGGGGCCAGGACCAAAAGCTCTTGCTGCTCTTTAAGTACCCACGCAACCCCATTCACAGACCCACAAACGCTGCCGCTCCCTCTTTCTGCAGCCTCCCAAACTCCAATACAACCTCTCTTCCTGGCCTGCAGATTACAGCCGGAGCCCAGATCAGCAATGGCGGACGTCCAGGGATTCCTCCCACCCCAAAGGGGCCAGGACCAAAAGCTCTTGCTGCTCTTCAAGTAGCCACGCAACCCCATTCACAGACCCACAAACGCTGCCGCTCCCTCTTTCTCCAGCCTCCCAAAGTCCAAGACAACCTCTCTGCCTGGGCTACTGAGCAGAGCCCGAGCCCGGCTCAGCAATTGCGAATGTCCAGGGATTCCTCCCACCCCAAAGGGGCCAGGACCAAAAGCTCTTGCTGCTCTTCAAGTAGCCACGCAACCCCATTCACAGCCCCACAAACGCTGCCGCTCCCTCTTTCTCCAGCCTTCCAAAGTCCAATACAACATCTCTGCCTGGGCTGCTGAGTAGAGCCCGAGCCCGGCTCAGCAATTGCGAATGTCCAGGGATTCCTCCCACCCCAAAGGGGCCAGGACCAAAAGCTCTTGCTGCTCTTCCAGTATCCACGCAACCCCATTCACAGACCCACAAACGCTGCCGCTCCCTCTTTCTGCAGCCTCCCAAAGTCCAATACAACCTCTCTGCCTGGCCTGCAGATTACAGCCGGAGCCGGGCTCAGCAATGGCGGACGTCCAGGGATTCCTCCCACCCCAAAGGGGCCAGGACCAAAAGCTCTTGCTGCTCTTCAAGTACCCACGCAACCCCACTCACAGCCCCACAAACGCTGCCGCTCCCTCTTTCTCCAGCCTCCCAAACTCCAATACAACCAATCTGCCTGGGCTGCTGAGTAGAGCCAGAGCCGGGCTCAGCAATTGCGAACGTCCAGGGATTCCTCCCACCCCAAAGGGGCCAGGACCAAAAGCTCTTGCTGCTCTTCAAGTATCCACGCAACCCCATTCAAAGCCCCACAAACGCTGCCGCTCCCTCTTTCTGCAGCCTCCCAAACTCCAATACAACCTCTCTTCCTGGCCTGCAGATTACAGCCGGAGCCCAGATCAGCAATGGCGGACGTCCAGGGATTCCTCCCACCCCAAAGGGGCCAGGACAAAAGCTCTTGCTGCTCTTCAAGTAGCCACGCAACCCCATTCACAGACCCACAAACGCTGCCGCTCCCTCTTTCTCCAGCCTCCCAAAGTCCAATACAACCTCTCTGCCTGGGCTTCTGAGCAGAGCCGGTGCCCAGATCAGCAATTGCGAAAGTCCAGGGATTCCTCCCACCCCAAAGGGGCCAGGACCAAAAGCTCTTGCTGCTCTTCAAGTAGCCACGCAACCCCATTCACAGCCCCACAAACGCTGCCGCTCCCTCTTTCTCCAGCCTTCCAAAGTCCAATACAACCAATCTGCCTGGGCTGCTGAGTAGAGCCCGAGCCCGGCTCAGCAATTGCGAATGTCCAGGGATTCCTCCCACCCCAAAGGGGCCAGGACCAAAAGCTCTTGCTGCTCTTCAAGTAGCCACGCAACCCCATTCACAGACCCACAAACGCTGCCGCTCCCTCTTTCTGCAGCCTCCCAAAGTCCAATACAACCAATCTGCCTGGGCTGCTGAGTAGAGCCGGAGCCGGGCTCAGCAATGGCGGACGTCCAGGGATTCCTCCCACCCCAAAGGGGCCAGGACCAAAAGCTCTTGCTGCTCTTCAAGTACCCACGCAACCCCATTCACAGACCCACAAACGCTGCCGCTCCCTCTTTCTCCAGCCTCCCAAACTCCAATACAACCTCTCTGCCTGGGCTGCTGAGTAAAACCGGAGCCGGGCTCAGCAATTGCGAACATCCAGGGATTCCTCCCACCCCAAAGGGGCCAGGACCAAAAGCTCTTGCTGCTCTTCAAGTACCCACGCAACCCCATTCACAGACCCACAAACGCTGCCGCTCCCTCTTTCTGCAGCCTCCCAAAGTCCAATACAACCTCTCTGCCTGGCCTGCAGATTACAGCCGGAGCCGGGCTCAGCAATGGCGGACGTCCAGGGATTCCTCCCACCCCAAAGGGGCCAGGACCAAAAGCTCTTGCTGCTCTTCAAGTAGCCAGGCAACCCCACTCACAGCCCCACAAACGCTGCCGCTCCCTCTTTCTCCAGCCTCCCAAAGTCCAATACAACATCTCTGCCTGGGCTGCTGAGTAGAGCCAGAGCCGGGCTCAGCAATTGCGAACGTCCAGGGATTCCTCCCACCCCAAAGGGGCCAGGACCAAAAGCTCTTGCTGCTCTTCAAGTATCCACGCAACCCCATTCAAAGCCCCACAAACGCTGCCGCTCCCTCTTTCTCCAGCCTCCCAAACTCCAATACAACCTCTCTTCCTGGCCTGCAGATTACAGCCGGAGCCCAGATCAGCAATGGCGGACGTCCAGGGATTCCTCCCACCCCAAAGGGGCCAGGACCAAAAGCTCTTGCTGCTCTTCCAGTATCCACGCAACCCCATTCACAGACCCACAAACGCTGCCGCTCCCTCTTTCTGCAGCCTCCCAAAGTCCAATACAACCTCTCTGCCTGGCCTGCAGATTACAGCCGGAGCCGGGCTCAGCAATGGCGGACGTCCAGGGATTCCTCCCACCCCAAAGGGGCCAGGACCAAAAGCTCTTGCTGCTCTTCAAGTAGCCACGCAACCCCATTCACAGACCCACAAACGCTGCCGATCCCTCTTTCTCCAGCCTTCCAAAGTCCAATACAACCTCTCTGCCTGGGCTGCTGAGTAGAGCCGGAGCCGGGATCAGCAATGGCGGACGTCCAGGGATTCCTCCCACCCCAAAGGGGCCAGGACCAAAAGCTCTTGCTGCTCTTCCAGTATCCACGCAACCCCATTCACAGACCCACAAACGCTGCCGCTCCCTCTTTCTGCAGCCTCCCAAACTCCAATACAACTTCTCTGCCTGGGCTACTGAGCAGAGCCGGAGCCGGGCTCAGCAATTGCGAATGTCCAGGGATTCCTCCCACCCCAAAGGGGCCAGGACCAAAAGCTCTTGCTGCTCTTCAAGTACCCACGCAACCCCATTCACAGACCCACAAACGCTGCCGCTCCCTCTTTCTCCAGCCTCCCAAAGTCCAATACAACCTCTTATCCTGGGCTGCTGAGTAGAGCCGGAGCCGGGCTCAGCAATTGCGAACATCCAGGGATTCCTCCCACCCCAAAGGGGCCAGGACCAAAAGCTCTTGCTGCTCTTCAAGTACCCACGCAACCCCATTCACAGACCCACAAACGCTTCCGCTCCCTCTTTCTGCAGCCTCCCAAAGTCCAATACAACCTCTCTGCCTGGCCTGCAGATTACAGCCGGAGCCGGGCTCAGCAATGGCGGACGTCCAGGGATTCCTCCCACCCCAAAGGGGCCAGGACCAAAAGCTCTTGCTGCTCTTCAAGTAGCCAGGCAACCCCACTCACAGCCCCACAAACGCTGCCGCTCCCTCTTTCTCCAGCCTCCCAAAGTCCAATACAACATCTCTGCCTGGGCTGCTGAGTAGAGCCAGAGCCGGGCTCAGCAATTGCGAACCTCCAGGGATTCCTCCCACCCCAAAGGGGCCAGGACCAAAAGCTCTTGCTGCTCTTCAAGTATCCACGCAACCCCATTCAAAGCCCCACAAACGCTGCCGCTCCCTCTTTCTGCAGCCTCCCAAACTCCAATACAACCTCTCTTCCTGGCCTGCAGATTACAGCCGGAGCCCAGATCAGCAATGGCGGACGTCCAGGGATTCCTCCCACCCCAAAGGGGCCAGGACCAAAAGCTCTTGCTGCTCTTCCAGTATCCATGCAACCCCATTCACAGACGCACAAACGCTGCCGCTCCCTCTTTCTGCAGCCTCCCAAAGTCCAATACAACTTCTCTGCCTGGGCTACTGAGCAGAGCCGGAGCCGGGCTCAGCAATTGCGAACGTCCAGGGATTCCTCCCACCCCAAAGGGGCCAGGACCAAAAGCTCTTGCTGCTCTTCAAGTAGCCACGCAACCCCATTCACAGACCCACAAACGCTGCTGCTCCCTCTTTCTGCAGCCTCCCAAAGTCCAAGACAACCAATCTGCCTGGGCTGCTGAGCAGAGCCCAAGCCCGGCTCAGCAATTGCGAACGTCCAGGGATTCCTCCCACCCCAAAGGGGCCAGGACCAAAAGCTCTTGCTGCTCTTCAAGTATCCACGCAACCCCATTCAAAGCCCCACAAACGCTGCCGCTCCCTCTTTCTCCAGCCTCCCAAACTCCAATACAACCTCTCTTCCTGGCCTGCAGATTACAGCCGGAGCCCAGATCAGCAATGGCGGACGTCCAGGGATTCCTCCCACCCCAAAGGGGCCAGGACCAAAAGCTCTTGCTGCTCTTCCAGTATCCACGCAACCCCATTCACAGACCCACAAACGCTGCCGCTCCCTCTTTCTGCAGCCTCCCAAACTCCAATACAACTTCTCTGCCTGGGCTACTGAGCAGAGCCGGAGCCGGGCTCAGCAATTGCGAATGTCCAGGGATTCCTCCCACCCCAAAGGGGCCAGGACCAAAAGCTCTTGCTGCTCTTCAAGTACCCACGCAACCCCATTCACAGACCCACAAACGCTGCCGCTCCCTCTTTCTCCAGCCTCCCAAAGTCCAATACAACCTCTTATCCTGGGCTGCTGAGTAGAGCCGGAGCCGGGCTCAGCAATTGCGAACATCCAGGGATTCCTCCCACCCCAAAGGGGCCAGGACCAAAAGCTCTTGCTGCTCTTCAAGTAGCCACGCAACCCCATTCACAGACCCACAAACGCTGCCGCTCCCTCTTTCTCCAGCCTCCCAAACTCCAATACAACCTCTCTGCCTGGGCTGCTGAGTAGAGCCGGAGCCGGGCTCAGCAATTGCGAACATCAAGGGATTCCTCCCACCCCAAAGGGGCCAGGACCAAAAGCTCTTGCTGCTCTTCAAGTACCCACGCAACCCCATTCACAGACCCACAAACGCTGCCGCTCCCTCTTTCTGCAGCCTCCCAAAGTCCAATACAACCTCTCTGCCTGGCCTGCAGATTACAGCCGGAGCCGGGCTCAGCAATGGCGGACGTCCAGGGATTCCTCCCACCCCAAAGGGGCCAGGACCAAAAGCTCTTGCTGCTCTTCAAGTAGCCAGGCAACCCCATTCACAGCCCCACAAACGCTGCCGCTCCCTCTTTCTCCAGCCTCCCAAAGTCCAATACAACATCTCTGCCTGGGCTGCTGAGTAGAGCCAGAGCCGGGCTCAGCAATTGCGAACGTCCAGGGATTCCTCCCACCCCAAAGGGGCCAGGACCAAAAGCTCTTGCTGCTCTTCAAGTATCCACGCAACCCCATTCAAAGCCCCACAAACGCTGCCGCTCCCTCTTTCTGCAGCCTCCCAAACTCCAATACAACCTCTCTTCCTGGCCTGCAGATTACAGCCGGAGCCCAGATCAGCAATGGCGGACGTCCAGGGATTCCTCCCACCCCAAAGGGGCCAGGACCAAAAGCTCTTGCTGCTCTTCCAGTATCCATGCAACCCCATTCACAGACGCACAAACGCTGCCGCTCCCTCTTTCTGCAGCCTCCCAAAGTCCAATACAACTTCTCTGCCTGGGCTACTGAGCAGAGCCGGAGACGGGCTCAGCAATTGCGAACGTCCAGGGATTCCTCCCACCCCAAAGGGGCCAGGACCAAAAGCTCTTGCTGCTCTTCAAGTAGCCACGCAACCCCATTCACAGCCCCACAAACGCTGCCGCTCCCTCTTTCTGCAGCCTCCCAAAGTCCAAGACAACCTCTCTGCCTGGGCTGCTGAGCAGAGCCCAAGCCCGGCTCAGCAATTGCGAATGTCCAGGGATTCCTCCCACCCCAAAGGGGCCAGGACCAAAAGCTCTTGCTGCTCTTCAAGTAGCCATGCAACCCCATTCACAGCCCCACAAACGCTGCCGCTCCCTCTTTCTCCAGCCTTCCAAAGTCCAATACAACCAATCTGCCTGGGCTGCTGAGTAGAGCCCGAGCCCGGCTCAGCAATTGCGAATGTCCAGGGATTCCTCCCACCCCAAAGGGGCCAGGACCAAAAGCTCTTGCTGCTCTTCAAGTAGCCACGCAACCCCATTCACAGACCCACAAACGCTTCCGCTCCCTCTTTCTGCAGCCTCCCAAAGTCCAATACAACCAATCTGCCTGGGCTGCTGAGTAGAGCCGGAGCCGGGCTCAGCAATGGCGGACGTCCAGGGATTCCTCCCACCCCAAAGGGGCCAGGACCAAAAGCTCTTGCTGCTCTTCAAGTACCCACGCAACCCCATTCACAGACCCACAAACGCTGCCGCTCCCTCTTTCTCCAGCCTCCCAAAGTCCAATACAACCAATCTGCCTGGGCTGCTGAGTAGAGCCGGAGCCGGGCTCAGCAATTGCGAACATCAAGGGATTCCTCCCACCCCAAAGGGGCCAGGACCAAAAGCTCTTGCTGCTCTTCAAGTACCCACGCAACCCCATTCACAGACCCACAAACGCTGCCGCTCCCTCTTTCTGCAGCCTCCCAAAGTCCAATACAACCTCTCTGCCTGGCCTGCAGATTACAGCCAGAGCCGGGCTCAGCAATGGCGGACGTCCAGGGATTCCTCCCACCCCAAAGGGGCCAGGACCAAAAGCTCTTGCTGCTCTTCAAGTACCCACGCAACTCCACTCACAGCCCCACAAACGCTGCCGCTCCCTCTTTCTCCAGCCTCCCAAAGTCCAATACAACATCTCTGCCTGGGCTGCTGAGTAGAGCCAGAGCCGGGCTCAGCAATTGCGAACGTCCAGGGATTCCTCCCACCCCAAAGGGGCCAGGACCAAAAGCTCTTGCTGCTCTTCAAGTATACACGCAACCCCATTCAAAGCCCCACAAACGCTGCCGCTCCCTCTTTCTGCAGCCTCCCAAACTCCAAGACAACCTCTCTGCGTGGGCTGCAGATTACAGCCGGAGCCCAGATCAGCAATGGCGGACGTCCAGGGATTCCTCCCACCCCAAAGGGGCCAGGACCAAAAGCTCTTGCTGCTCTTCAAGTAGCCACGCAACCCCATTCACAGCCCCACAAACGCTGCCGCTCCCTCTTTCTCCAGCCTCCCAAAGTCCAATACAACCAATCTGCCTGGGCTGCTGAGTAGAGCCGGAGCCGGGCTCAGCAATGGCGGACGTCCAGGGATTCCTCCCACCCCAAAGGGGCCAGGACCAAAAGCTCTTGCTGCTCTTTAAGTACCCACGCAACCCCATTCACAGACCCACAAACGCTGCCGCTCCCTCTTTCTGCAGCCTCCCAAAGTCCAATACAACTTCTCTGCCTGGGCTACTGAGCAGAGCCGGAGCCGGGCTCAGCAATTGCGAACGTCCAGGGATTCCTCCCACCCCAAAGGGGCCAGGACCAAAAGCTCTTGCTGCTCTTCAAGTACCCACGCAACCCCATTCACAGCCCCACAAACGCTGCCGCTCCCTCTTTCTGCAGCCTCCCAAAGTCCAATACAACCTCTCTGCCTGGGCTACTGAGCAGAGCCCGAGCCCGGCTCAGCAATTGCGAATGTCCAGGGATTCCTCCCACCCCAAAGGGGCCAGGACCAAAAGCTCTTGCTGCTCTTCAAGTAGCCACGCAACCCCATTCACAGCCCCACAAACGCTGCCGCTCCCTCTTTCTCCAGCCTTCCAAAGTCCAATACAACATCTCTGCCTGGGCTGCTGAGTAGAGCCCGAGCCCGGCTCAGCAATTGCGAACGTCCAGGGATTCCTCCCACCCCAAAGGGGCCAGGACCAAAAGCTCTTGCTGCTCTTCAAGTAGCCACGCAACCCCATTCACAGACCCACAAACGCTTCCGCTCCCTCTTTCTGCAGCCTCCCAAAGTCCAATACAACCAATCTGCCTGGGCTGCTGAGTAGAGCCGGAGCCGGGCTCAGCAATGGCGGACGTCCAGGGATTCCTCCCACCCCAAAGGGGCCAGGACCAAAAGCTCTTGCTGCTCTTCAAGTACCCACGCAACCCCACTCACAGCCCCACAAACGCTGCCGCTCCCTCTTTCTCCAGCCTCCCAAAGTCCAATACAACATCTCTGCCTGGGCTGCTGAGTAGAGCCAGAGCCGGGCTCAGCAATTGCGAACGTCCAGGGATTCCTCCCACCCCAAAGGGGCCAGGACCAAAAGCTCTTGCTGCTCTTCAAGTAGCCACGCAACCCCATTCAAAGCCCCACAAACGCTGCCGCTCCCTCTTTCTGCAGCCTCCCAAACTCCAATACAACCTCTCTTCCTCGCCTGCAGATTACAGCCGGAGCCCATATCAGCAATGGCGGACGTCCAGGGATTCCTCCCACCCCAAAGGGGCCAGGACCAAAAGCTCTTGCTGCTCTTCCAGTATCCACGCAACCCCATTCACAGACGCACAAACGCTGCCGCTCCCTCTTTCTGCAGCCTCCCAAAGTCCAATACAACCTCTCTGCCTGGGCTACTGAGCAGAGCCCGAGCCCGGCTCAGCAATTGCGAATGTCCAGGGATTCCTCCCACCCCAAAGGGGCCAGGACCAAAAGCTCTTGCTGCTCTTCAAGTAGCCACGCAACCCCATTCACAGACGCACAAACGCTGCCTCTCCCTCTTTCTCCAGCCTTCCAAAGTCCAATACAACATCTCTGCCTGGGCTGCTGAGTAGAGCCCGAGCCCGGCTCAGCAATTGCGAATGTCCAGGGATTCCTCCCACCCCAAAGGGGCCAGGACCAAAAGCTCTTGCTGCTCTTCCAGTACCCACGCAACCCCATTCACAGACCCACAAACGCTTCCGCTCCCTCTTTCTGCAGCCTCCCAAAGTCCAATACAACCAATCTGCCTGGGCTGCTGAGTAGAGCCGGAGCCGGGCTCAGCAATGGCGGACGTCCAGGGATTCCTCCCACCCCAAAGGGGCCAGGACCAAAAGCTCTTGCTGCTCTTCAAGTACCCACGCAACCCCATTCACAGACCCACAAACGCTGCTGCTCCCTCTTTCTCCAGCCTCCCAAACTCCAATACAACCAATCTGCCTGGGCTGCTGAGTAGAGCCGGAGCCGGGCTCAGCAATTGCGAACATCAAGGGATTCCTCCCACCCCAAAGGGGCCAGGACCAAAAGCTCTTGCTGCTCTTCAAGTAGCCACGCAACCCCATTCACAGACCCACAAACGCTGCCGCTCCCTCTTTCTGCAGCCTCCCAAAGTCCAATACAACCTCTCTGCCTGGCCTGCAGATTACAGCCGGAGCCGGGCTCAGCAATGGCGGACGTCCAGGGATTCCTCCCACCCCAAAGGGGCCAGGACCAAAAGCTCTTGCTGCTCTTCAAGTACCCACGCAACCCCACTCACAGCCCCACAAACGCTGCCGCTCCCTCTTTCTCCAGCCTCCCAAAGTCCAATACAACATCTCTGCCTGGGCTGCTGAGTAGAGCCAGAGCCGGGCTCAGCAATTGCGAACGTCCAGGGATTCCTCCCACCCCAAAGGGGCCAGGACCAAAAGCTCTTGCTGCTCTTCAAGTATCCACGCAACCCCATTCAAAGCCCCACAAACGCTGCCGCTCCCTCTTTCTGCAGCCTCCCAAACTCCAATACAACCTCTCTTCCTCGCCTGCAGATTACAGCCGGAGCCCAGATCAGCAATGGCGGACGTCCAGGGATTCCTCCCACCCCAAAGGGGCCAGGACCAAAAGCTCTTGCTGCTCTTCCAGTATCCACGCAACCCCATTCACAGACCCACAAACGCTGCCGCTCCCTCTTTCTGCAGCCTCCCAAAGTCCAATACAACCTCTCTGCCTGGCCTGCAGATTACAGCCGGAGCCGGGCTCAGCAATGGCGGACGTCCAGGGATTCCTCCCACCCCAAAGGGGCCAGGACCAAAAGCTCTTGCTGCTCTTCAAGTAGCCACGCAACCCCATTCACAGACCCACCAACGCTGCCGATCCCTCTTTCTCCAGCCTTCCAAAGTCCAATACAACCAATCTGCCTGGGCTGCTGAGTAGAGCCGGAGCCGGGATCAGCAATGGCGGACGTCCAGGGATTCCTCCCACCCCAAAGGGGCCAGGACCAAAAGCTCTTGCTGCTCTTCCAGTATCCACGCAACCCCATTCACAGACCCACAAACGCTGCCGCTCCCTCTTTCTGCAGCCTCCCAAACTCCAATACAACTTCTCTGCCTGGGCTACTGAGCAGAGCCGGAGCCGGGCTCAGCAATTGCGAATGTCCAGGGATTCCTCCCACCCCAAAGGGGCCAGGACCAAAAGCTCTTGCTGCTCTTCAAGTACCCACGCAACCCCATTCACAGACCCACAAACGCTGCCGCTCCCTCTTTCTCCAGCCTCCCAAAGTCCAATACAACCTCTTATCCTGGGCTGCTGAGTAGAGCCGGAGCCGGGCTCAGCAATTGCGAACATCCAGGGATTCCTCCCACCCCAAAGGGGCCAGGACCAAAAGCTCTTGCTGCTCTTCAAGTAGCCACGCAACCCCATTCACAGACCCACAAACGCTGCCGCTCCCTCTTTCTCCAGCCTCCCAAAGTCCAATACAACCTCTCTGCCTGGGCTGCTGAGCAGACCCAGAGCCCGGCTCAGCAATTGCGAACGTCCAGGGATTGCTCCCACCCCAAAGGGGCCAGGACCAAAAGCTCTTGCTGCTCTTCAAGCATCCACGCAACCTCATTCACAGACCCACAACCGCTGCCGCTCCCTCTTTCTGCAGCCTCCCGAAGTCCAATACAACCTCTCTGCCTGGGCTGCTGAGCAGAGCCGGAGCCAGGCTCAGCAATTGCGAACGTCCAGGGATTCCTCCCACCCCAAAGGTGCCAGGACCAAAAGCTCTTGCTTCTCTTCAAGTACCCACGCAACCCCATTCACAGACGCACAAACACTGCCGCTCCCTCTTTCTGCAGCCTCCCAAAGTCCAATACAACCTCTCTTCCTGGCCTGAAGATTACAGCCAGAGCCAGGCTCAGCAATGGCGGACGTCCAGGGGTTCCTCCCACCCCAAAGGGGCCAGGACCAAAAGCTCTTGCTGCTCTTCAAGTATCCACGCAACCCCATTCACAGACCCACAAACGCTGCCGCTCCCTCTTTCTGCAGCCTCCCAAAGTCCAATACAACCTCTCTGCCTGGGCCGCTCAGTAGAGCCGGAGCCCAGCTCAGCAATTGCGAATGTCCAGTGATTCCTCCCACCCCAAAGGGGCCAGGACGAAAAGCTCTCGCTGCTCTTCACGTATCCACGCAACCCCATTCACAGACCCAAAAACGCTGGCGCTCCCTCTTTCTCCAGCCTCCCAAAGTCCAATACAACCTCTCTTCCTGTGCTGCAGAGCAGAGCCGGAGCCCGGTTCAGCAATTGCGAACGTCCAGGGATTCCTCCCACCCCAAAGGGGCCAGGACCAAAACCTCTTGCTGCTCTTCCAGTATCCACGCAAACCCATTCACAGCCCCACAAACGCTGCCGCTCCCTCTTTCTGCAGCCTCCCAAAGTCCAATACAACCTCTCTGCCTGGGCTGCTGAGCAGAGCCGTAACCAGGCTCAGAAATGGCGGACGTCCAGGGATTCCTCCCACCCCAAAGGGGCCAGGACCAAAAGCTCTTGCTGCTCTTCAAGTAGCCACGCAACCCCATTCACAGACCCACAAACGCTGCAGCTCCCTCTTTCTCCAGCCTCCCAAAGTCCAATACAACCTCTCTGCCTGGGCCGCTGAGCAGAGACGGAGCCCGGTTCAGCAATTGCGAATGTCCAGGGATTCCTCCCACCCCAAAGGGGCCAGGACCAAAAGCTCTTGCTGCTCTTCAAGCATCCACGCAACCCCATTCACAGACCCACAAACGCTGCCGCTTCCTCTTTCTCCAGCCTCCCAAAGTCCAATACAACCTCTCTGCCTGGCCTGCAGATTACAGCCGGAGCCCAGATAAGCAATCGCGAACGGCCAGAGATTCCTCCCACCCCAAAGGGGCCAGCACCAAAAGCTCTTGCTGCTCTTCCAGTACCCACGCAACCCCATTCCCAGACCCACAAACGCTGCCGCTCCCTCTTTCTGCAGCCTCCCAAAGTCCAATACAACCTCTCTGCCTGGCCTGCAGATTACAGCCGGAGCCCGGTTCAGCAATTGCGAACGGCCAGAGATTCCTCCCACCCCAAAGGGCCCAGGACCAAAAGCTCTTGCTGCTCTTCCAGTATCCATGCAACCCCATTCACAGACGCACAAACGCTGCCGCTCCCTCTTTCTGCAGCCTCCCAAAGTCCAATACAACCTCTCTGCCTGGGCTGCTGAGCAGAGCCGTAACCCGGCTCAGCAATCGCGAACGGCCAGATATTCCTCCCACCCCAAAGGGGCCAGGACCAAAAGCTCTTGTTGCTCTTCAAGTAGCCAGGCAACCCCATTCACAGCCCCACAAATGCTGCCGCTCCCTCTTTCTGCACCCTCCCAAAGTCCAATACAACCTCTCTTCCAGGGCCGCTGAGTAGAGCCGGTGCCCAGATCAGCAACTGCGAATGTGCAGGGATTCCTCCCACCCCAAAGGGGCCAGGACCAAAAGCTCTTGCTGCTCTTCAAGCATCCACGCAACCTCATTCACAGACCCACAAACGCTGCCGCTCCCTCTTTCTGCAGCCTCCCAAAGTCCAAGTCAACCTCTCTGCCTGGGCTGCTGAGCAGAGCCGGAGCCTGGTTCAGCAATTGCGACTGTCCAGGGATTCCTCCCACCCCAAAGGGGCCAGGACCAAAAGCTCTTGCTGCTCTTCAAGTAGCCAGGCCAGGACTCTTTTTGCAGCCTCCCTTTCTCGATCCAATATCGGGGGAGGTTTCGTTACGATCCCAAGGACGAGATTAAGACACTGGAATCGGTCAGATGTCGTACAACCTTTCACTTTCATTGGAGGGGAGAAGAGAACGGAGGGAGGAGGGAGGGCAAGGGAGGAGAGGAAAAGAATAGGGGAGAGACAGTTAGAAAGAGAAGGAGAAGGAGGAGTTTCCCACCACCACTTCGAGTCTGATGATCTTCGCAGGGTCTTCGGTGGCCTCAGGCTCCGTCGGGGACTGAAGCGGGGGGCGGGGGGGAGCCTCGAGGGTGCAGGATTGGAAGGAGTGGTCTCGCGCGCGCCGCCGCCACACCCGCCGAGGGGCACGTGCGCTCCAAATATAGGGGCTCCCACGCATGCGAAGATAAAAAATGTATAAGTGCGGTTCGCAACGGACGTGCTGCCCCCGCCTCTGCTTTTTCGTGGCTTTAGTCCCTGCGCAGGCGCACAAGTTTGTTTTTTCTCAAAATTGGGGAGAAGATGGTGTTCTCAAAGCGCGACACTGGATGGCGCTATAGCGGAAATGTCGAGAAAAAACTGTATTTTTCTATCGGTCCTTTACACTCCCAAAGTCCAATAAACCCTCTCTGCCTGGGCCGCTGAGTACAGCCAGAGCCCGGCTCAGCAGTTGCGAATGTCCAGGGATTCCTCCCACCCCAAAAGGGCCAGGACCAAAAGCTCTTGCTGCTCTTCCAGTATCCACGCAACCCCATTCACAGCCCCACAAACGCTGCCGCTCCCTCTTTCTCCAGCCTCCCAAAGTCCAATACAACCTCTCTGCCTGGGCTGCTGAGTAAAACCGGAGCCCGGCTCAGCTATGGCTGACGTCCAGGGACTCCTCCCACCCCAAAGGGGCCAGGACCAAAAGCTCTTGCTGCTCTTCAAGTAGCCAGGCAACCCCATTCACAGACGCACAAACGCTGCCGCTCCCTCTTTCTGCAGCCTCCCAAAGTCCAATACAACCTCTCTGCCTGGGCTACTGAGTAGAACCGGAGCCCAGCTCAGTAATTGCGAACGTCCAGGGATTCCTCCCACCCCAAAGGGGCCAGGACCAACACCTCTTGCTGCTCTTCCAGTATCCACGCAACCTCATTCACAGACCCAGAAACGCTGCCGCTCCCTCTTTCTCCAGCCTCCCAAAGTCCAAGTCAACCTCTCTGCCTGGGCTGATGAGCAGAGCCGTAGCCCGGCTCAGCAATTGCGAACGTCCAGGGATTCCTCCCACCCCAAAGGGGCCAGGACCAAAAGCTCTTGCTGCTCTTCAAGTACCCACGCAACCCCATTCCCAGACCCACAAACGCTGCCGCTCCCTCTTTCTGCAGCCTCCCAAAGTCCAATACAACCTCTCTGCCTGGGCTGCTGAGTAGAACCAGAGACCGGCTCAGCTATGGCGGACGTCCAGGGACTCCTCCCACCCCAAAGGGGCCAGGACCAAAAGCTCTTGCTGCTCTTCAAGTATCCACGCAACCCCATTCACAGACCCACAAACGCTGCCGCTCCCTCTTTCTCCAGCCTCCCAAAGTCCAATACAACCTCTCTGCCTGGGCTGCTGAGCAGAGCCGTAACCCGGCTCAGCATTCGCGAACGGCCAGATATTCCTCCCACCCCAAAGGGGCCAGCACCAAAAGCTCTTGCTGCTCTTCCAGTATCCATGCAACCCCATTCACAGACGCACAAACGCTGCCGCTCCCTCTTTCTGCAGCCTACCAAAGTCCAATACAACCTCTCTGCCTGGGCTGCTGAGTACAGCCGGATCCTGGCACAGCAATTGCAAATGTCGAGGGATTCCTCCCACCCCAAAGGGGCCAGCACCAACAGCTCTTGCTGCTCTTCAAGCATCCACGCAACCTCATTCACAGACCCACAAACGCTGCCGCTCCCTCTTTCTGCAGCCTCCCAAAGTCCAATACAACCTCTCTGCCTGGGCTGCTGAGTAGAGCCGGAGCCGGGCTCAGCAACTGCGAATGTCCAGGGATTCCTCCCACCCCAAAGGGGCCAGCACCAAAAGCTCTTGCTGCTCTTCAAGTATCCACGCAACCTCATTCACAGCCCCACAAACCCTGCCGCTCCCTCTTTCTGCAGCCTCCCAAACTCCAAGACAACCTCTCTGCCTGGGCTGCAGATTACAGCCGGAACCCAGATCAGCAATCGCGAACGGCCAGAGATTCCTCCCACCCCAAAAGTGCCAGGACCAAAAGCTCTTGCTGCTCTTCAAGTAGCCAGGCATCCCCATTCACAGCCCCACAAACGCTGGCGCTCCCTCTTTCTCCAGCCTCCCAAAGTCCAATACAACCTCTTATCCTGGACTGCAGAGTAGACCCGGATCCTGGCTCAGCAATGGCGGACGTCCAGGGATTGCTCCCACCCCAAAGGGGCCAGGACCAAAAGCTCTTGGTGCTCTTCAAGTAGCCACGCAACCCCATTCACAGACCCACAAACACTGCCGCTCCCTCTTTCTCCAGCCTCCCAAAGTCCAATACAACCTCTCTGCCTGGGCTGCTGAGCAGACCCAGAGCCCGGCTCAGCAATTGCGAACGTCCAGGGATTGCTCCCACCCCAAAGGGGCCAGGACCAAAAGCTCTTGCTGCTCTTCAAGCATCCACGCAACCTCATTCACAGACCCACAACCGCTGCCGCTCCCTCTTTCTGCAGCCTCCCGAAGTCCAATACAACCTCTCTGCCTGGCCTACAGATTACTGCCGGATCCTGGCTCAGCAATTGCGAATGTCCAGGGATTCCTCCCACCCCAAAGGGGCCAGGACCAAAAGCTCTTGCTGCTCTTCAAGGAGCCAGGCAACCCCATTCACAGCCCCACAAATGCTGCTGCTCCCTCTTTCTGAACCCTCCCAAAGTCCAATACAACCTCTCTGCCTGGGCTGCTGAGTACAGCCGGTGCCCAGATCAGCAACTGTGAATGTGCAGGGATTCCTCCCACCCCAAAGGGGCCAGGACCAACACCTCTTGCTGCTCTTCAAGCATCCACGCAACCCCATTCACAGACCCACAAACGCTGCCGCTCCCTCTTTCTGCAGCCTCCCAAAGTCCAAGACAACCTCTTATCCTGGAGTGCAGAGTAGAGCCGGATCCTGGCTCAGCAATGGCGGACGTCCAGGGATTCCTCCCACCCCAAAGGGGCCAGGACCAAAAGCTCTTGCTGCTCTTCAAGTACCCACGCAACCCCATTCACAGACCCACAAACGCTGCCGCTCCCTCTTTCTCCAGCCTCCCAAAGTCCAATACAACCTCTCTGCCTGGCCTGCAGATTACAGCCGGAGCCCATATCAGCAATCGCGAACGGCCAGAGATTCCTCCCACCCCAAAGGGGCCAGGACCAAAAGCTCTTGCTGCTCTTCCCCTATCCATGCAACCCCATTCACAGCCCCACAAACGCTGCCGCTCCCTCTTTCTGCAGCCTCCCAAAGTCCAAGACAACCTCTCTGCCTGGGCTGCTGAGCAGAGCCGGAGCCTGGTTCAGCAATTGCGAATGTCCAGGGATTCCTCCCACCCCAAAGGGGCCAGGACCAAAAGCTCTTGCTGCTCTTCAATTATCCACGTAACAACATTCACAGACCCACAAACACTGCCGCTCCCTCTTTCTCCAGCCTCCCAAACTCCAAGACAACCTCTCTGCGTGGGCTGCAGATTACAGCCGGAACCCAGATCAGCAATCGCGAACGGCCAGAGATTACTCCCACCCCAAAGGGGCCAGGACCAAAAGCTCTTGCTGCTCTTCAAGTAGCCACGCAACCCCATTCACAGACCCACAAACGCTGCCTCTCCCTCTTTCTCCAGCCTCCCAAAGTCCAAGACAACCTCTTATCCTGGACTGCAGAGTAGAGCCGGATCCTGGCTCAGCAATTGCGACTGTCCAGGGATTCCTCCCACCCCAAAGGGGCCAGGACCAAAAGCTCTTGGTGCTCTTCAAGTAGCCAGGCAACCTCATTCACAGACGCACAAACGCTGGCGCTCCCTCTTTCTCCAGCCTCCCAAAGTCCAATACAACCTCTCGTCCTGGGCTGCTGAGCAGAGCCGGAGCCCGGCTCAGCAATTGCGAACGTCCAGGGATTGCTCCCACCCCAAAGGGGCCAGGACCAAAAGCTCTTGCTGCTCTTCAAGCATCCACGCAACCTCATTCACAGACCCACAAACGCTGCCGCTCCCTCTTTCTGCAGCCTCCCAAAGTCCAATACAACCTCTCTGCCTGGGCTGCTGAGCAGAGCCGTAACCGGGCTCAGAAATGGCGGACGTCCAGGGATTCCTCCCACCCCAAAGGGGCCAGGACCAAAAGCTCTTGGTGCTCTTCAAGTAGCCACGCAACCCCATTCACAGCCCCACAAACGCTGCCGCTCCCTCTTTCTGCAGCCTCCCAAAGTCCAATACAACCTCTCTGCCTGGCCTGCAGATTACAGCCAGAGCCGGGATCAGCAATGGCGGACGTCCAGGGATTCCTCCCACCCCAAAGGGGCCAGGACCAAAAGCTCTTGCTGCTCTTCCAGTATCCACGCAACCCCATTCACAGACCCACAAACGCTGCCGCTCCCTCTTTCTGCAGCCTCCCAAACTCCAATACAACCTCTCTGCCTGGGCTGATGAGCAGAGCCGTAGCCCGGCTCAGCAATTGCGAACGTCCAGGGATTCCTCCCACCCCAAAGGGGCCAGGACCAAAAGCTCTTGCTGCTCTTCAAGTATCCACGCAACCTCATTCACAGACCCACAAACGCTGCCGCTCCCTCTTTCTGCAGCCTCCCAAAGTCCAAGTCAACCTCTCTGCCTGGGCTGCTGAGCAGAGCCGGAGCCTGGTTCAGCAATTGCGACTGTCCAGGGATTCCTCCCACCCCAAAGGGGCCAGGACCAAAAGCTCTTGCTGCTCTTCAAGTAGCCAGGCCAGGACTCTTTTTGCAGCCTCCCTTTCTCGATCCAATATCGGGGGAGGTTTCGTTACGATCCCAAGGACGAGATTAAGACACTGGAATCGGTCAGATGTCGTACAACCTTTCACTTTCATTGGAGGGGAGAAGAGAACGGAGGGAGGAGGGAGGGCAAGGGAGGAGAGGAAAAGAATAGGGGAGAGACAGTTAGAAAGAGAAGGAGAAGGAGGAGTTTCCCACCACCACTTCGAGTCTGATGATCTTCGCAGGGTCTTCGGTGGCCTCAGGCTCCGTCGGGGACTGAAGCGGGGGGCGGGGGGGAGCCTCGAGGGTGCAGGATTGGAAGGAGTGGTCTCGCGCGCGCCGCCGCCACACCCGCCGAGGGGCACGTGCGCTCCAAATATAGGGGCTCCCACGCATGCGAAGATAAAAAATGTATAAGTGCGGTTCGCAACGGACGTGCTGCCCCCGCCTCTGCTTTTTCGTGGCTTTAGTCCCTGCGCAGGCGCACAAGTTTGTTTTTTCTCAAAATTGGGGAGAAGATGGTGTTCTCAAAGCGCGACACTGGATGGCGCTATAGCGGAAATGTCGAGAAAAAACTGTATTTTTCTATCGGTCCTTTACACTCCCAAAGTCCAATAAACCCTCTCTGCCTGGGCCGCTGAGTACAGCCAGAGCCCGGCTCAGCAGTTGCGAATGTCCAGGGATTCCTCCCACCCCAAAAGGGCCAGGACCAACACCTCTTGCTGCTCTTCCAGTATCCACGCAACCCCATTCACAGCCCCACAAACGCTGCCGCTCCCTCTTTCTCCAGCCTCCCAAAGTCCAATACAACCAATCTGCCTGGGCTGCTGAGTAAAACCGGAGCCCGGCTCAGCTATGGCTGACGTCCAGGGACTCCTCCCACCCCAAAGGGGCCAGGACCAAAAGCTCTTGCTGCTCTTCAAGTAGCCAGGCAACCCCATTCACAGACGCACAAACGCTGCCGCTCCCTCTTTCTGCAGCCTCCCAAAGTCCAATACAACCTCTCTGCCTGGGCTACTGAGTAGAACCGGAGCCCAGCTCAGTAATTGCGAACGTCCAGGGATTCCTCCCACCCCAAAGGGGCCAGGACCAAAAGCTCTTGCTGCTCTTCCAGTATCCACGCAACCTCATTCACAGACCCAGAAACGCTGCCGCTCCCTCTTTCTCCAGCCTCCCAAAGTCCAAGTCAACCTCTCTGCCTGGGCTGATGAGCAGAGCCGTAGCCCGGCTCAGCAATTGCGAACGTCCAGGGATTCCTCCCACCCCAAAGGGGCCAGGACCAAAAGCTCTTGCTGCTCTTCAAGTACCCACGCAACCCCATTCCCAGACCCACAAACGCTGCCGCTCCCTCTTTCTGCAGCCTCCCAAAGTCCAATACAACCTCTCTGCCTGGGCTGCTGAGTAGAACCAGAGACGGGCTCAGCTATGGCGGACGTCCAGGGACTCCTCCCACCCCAAAGGGGCCAGGACCAAAAGCTCTTGCTGCTCTTCAAGTATCCACGCAACCCCATTCACAGACCCACAAACGCTGCCGCTCCCTCTTTCTGCAGCCTCCCAAAGTCCAATACAACCTCTCTGCCTGGGCTGCTGAGCAGAGCCGTAACCCGGCTCAGCATTCGCGAACGGCCAGATATTCCTCCCACCCCAAAGGGGCCAGCACCAAAAGCTCTTGCTGCTCTTCCAGTATCCATGCAACCCCATTCACAGACGCACAAACGCTGCAGCTCCCTCTTTCTGCAGCCTACCAAAGTCCAATACAACCTCTCTGCCTGGGCTGCTGAGTACAGCCGGATCCTGGCACAGCAATTGCAAATGTCGAGGGATTCCTCCCACCCCAAAGGGGCCAGCACCAACAGCTCTTGCTGCTCTTCAAGCATCCACGCAACCTCATTCACAGACCCACAAACGCTGCCGCTCCCTCTTTCTGCAGCCTCCCAAAGTCCAATACAACCTCTCTGCCTGGGCTGCTGAGTAGAGCCGGAGCCGGGCTCAGCAACTGCGAATGTCCAGGGATTCCTCCCACCCCAAAGGGGCCAGGACCAAAAGCTCTTGCTGCTCTTCAAGTATCCACGCAACCTCATTCACAGCCCCACAAACCCTGCCGCTCCCTCTTTCTGCAGCCTCCCAAACTCCAAGACAACCTCTCTGCCTGGGCTGCAGATTACAGCCGGAACCCAGATCAGCAATCGCGAACGGCCAGAGATTCCTCCCACCCCAAAAGTGCCAGGACCAAAAGCTCTTGCTGCTCTTCAAGTAGCCAGGCATCCCCATTCACAGCCCCACAAACGCTGGCGCTCCCTCTTTCTCCAGCCTCCCAAAGTCCAATACAACCTCTTATCCTGGACTGCAGAGTAGACCCGGATCCTGGCTCAGCAATGGCGGACGTCCAGGGATTGCTCCCACCCCAAAGGGGCCAGGACCAAAAGCTCTTGGTGCTCTTCAAGTAGCCACGCAACCCCATTCACAGACCCACAAACACTGCCGCTCCCTCTTTCTCCAGCCTCCCAAAGTCCAATACAACCTCTCTGCCTGGGCTGCTGAGCAGACCCAGAGCCCGGCTCAGCAATTGCGAACGTCGAGGGATTGCTCCCACCCCAAAGGGGCCAGGACCAAAAGCTCTTGCTGCTCTTCAAGCATCCACGCAACCTCATTCACAGACCCACAACCGCTGCCGCTCCCTCTTTCTGCAGCCTCCCGAAGTCCAATACAACCTCTCTGCCTGGCCTACAGATTACTGCCGGATCCTGGCTCAGCAATTGCGAATGTCCAGGGATTCCTCCCACCCCAAAGGGGCCAGGACCAAAAGCTCTTGCTGCTCTTCAAGGAGCCAGGCAACCCCATTCACAGCCCCACAAATGCTGCTGCTCCCTCTTTCTGAACCCTCCCAAAGTCCAATACAACCTCTCTGCCTGGGCTGCTGAGTACAGCCGGTGCCCAGATCAGCAACTGTGAATGTGCAGGGATTCCTCCCACCCCAAAGGGGCCAGGACCAACACCTCTTGCTGCTCTTCAAGCATCCACGCAACCTCATTCACAGACCCACAAACGCTGCCGCTCCCTCTTTCTGCAGCCTCCCAAAGTCCAAGACAACCTCTTATCCTGGCCTGCAGTGTAGAGCCGGATCCTGGCTCAGCAATGGCGGACGTCCAGGGATTCCTCCCACCCCAAAGGGGCCAGGACCAAAAGCTCTTGCTGCTCTTCAAGTAGCCACGCAACCCCATTCACAGCCCCACAAACGCTGCCGCTCCCTCTTTCTGCAGCCTCCCAAAGTCCAAGACAACCTCTCTGCCTGGGCTGCTGAGCAGAGCCGGAGCCTGGTTCAGCAATTGCGAATGTCCAGGGATTCCTCCCACCCCAAAGGGGCCAGGACCAAAAGCTCTTGCTGCTCTTCAAGTATCCACGTAACAACATTCACAGACCCACAAACGCTGCCGCTCCCTCTTTCTCCAGCCTCCCAAAGTCCAATACAACCAATCTGCCTGGGCTGCTGAGTAAAACCGGAGCCCGGCTCAGCTATGGCTGACGTCCAGGGACTCCTCCCACCCCAAAGGGGCCAGGACCAAAAGCTCTTGCTGCTCTTCAAGTAGCCAGGCAACCCCATTCACAGACGCACAAACGCTGCCGCTCCCTCTTTCTGCAGCCTCCCAAAGTCCAATACAACCTCTCTGCCTGGGCTACTGAGTAGAACCGGAGCCCAGCTCAGTAATTGCGAACGTCCAGGGATTCCTCCCACCCCAAAGGGGCCAGGACCAAAAGCTCTTGCTGCTCTTCCAGTATCCACGCAACCTCATTCACAGACCCAGAAACGCTGCCGCTCCCTCTTTCTCCAGCCTCCCAAAGTCCAAGTCAACCTCTCTGCCTGGGCTGATGAGCAGAGCCGTAGCCCGGCTCAGCAATTGCGAACGTCCAGGGATTCCTCCCACCCCAAAGGGGCCAGGACCAAAAGCTCTTGCTGCTCTTCAAGTACCCACGCAACCCCATTCCCAGACCCACAAACGCTGCCGCTCCCTCTTTCTGCAGCCTCCCAAAGTCCAATACAACCTCTCTGCCTGGGCTGCTGAGTAGAACCAGAGACGGGCTCAGCTATGGCGGACGTCCAGGGACTCCTCCCACCCCAAAGGGGCCAGGACCAAAAGCTCTTGCTGCTCTTCAAGTATCCACGCAACCCCATTCACAGACCCACAAACGCTGCCGCTCCCTCTTTCTGCAGCCTCCCAAAGTCCAATACAACCTCTCTGCCTGGGCTGCTGAGCAGAGCCGTAACCCGGCTCAGCATTCGCGAACGGCCAGATATTCCTCCCACCCCAAAGGGGCCAGCACCAAAAGCTCTTGCTGCTCTTCCAGTATCCATGCAACCCCATTCACAGACGCACAAACGCTGCAGCTCCCTCTTTCTGCAGCCTACCAAAGTCCAATACAACCTCTCTGCCTGGGCTGCTGAGTACAGCCGGATCCTGGCACAGCAATTGCAAATGTCGAGGGATTCCTCCCACCCCAAAGGGGCCAGCACCAACAGCTCTTGCTGCTCTTCAAGCATCCACGCAACCTCATTCACAGACCCACAAACGCTGCCGCTCCCTCTTTCTGCAGCCTCCCAAAGTCCAATACAACCTCTCTGCCTGGGCTGCTGAGTAGAGCCGGAGCCGGGCTCAGCAACTGCGAATGTCCAGGGATTCCTCCCACCCCAAAGGGGCCAGGACCAAAAGCTCTTGCTGCTCTTCAAGTATCCACGCAACCTCATTCACAGCCCCACAAACCCTGCCGCTCCCTCTTTCTGCAGCCTCCCAAACTCCAAGACAACCTCTCTGCCTGGGCTGCAGATTACAGCCGGAACCCAGATCAGCAATCGCGAACGGCCAGAGATTCCTCCCACCCCAAAAGTGCCAGGACCAAAAGCTCTTGCTGCTCTTCAAGTAGCCAGGCATCCCCATTCACAGCCCCACAAACGCTGGCGCTCCCTCTTTCTCCAGCCTCCCAAAGTCCAATACAACCTCTTATCCTGGACTGCAGAGTAGACCCGGATCCTGGCTCAGCAATGGCGGACGTCCAGGGATTGCTCCCACCCCAAAGGGGCCAGGACCAAAAGCTCTTGGTGCTCTTCAAGTAGCCACGCAACCCCATTCACAGACCCACAAACACTGCCGCTCCCTCTTTCTCCAGCCTCCCAAAGTCCAATACAACCTCTCTGCCTGGGCTGCTGAGCAGACCCAGAGCCCGGCTCAGCAATTGCGAACGTCGAGGGATTGCTCCCACCCCAAAGGGGCCAGGACCAAAAGCTCTTGCTGCTCTTCAAGCATCCACGCAACCTCATTCACAGACCCACAACCGCTGCCGCTCCCTCTTTCTGCAGCCTCCCGAAGTCCAATACAACCTCTCTGCCTGGCCTACAGATTACTGCCGGATCCTGGCTCAGCAATTGCGAATGTCCAGGGATTCCTCCCACCCCAAAGGGGCCAGGACCAAAAGCTCTTGCTGCTCTTCAAGGAGCCAGGCAACCCCATTCACAGCCCCACAAATGCTGCTGCTCCCTCTTTCTGAACCCTCCCAAAGTCCAATACAACCTCTCTGCCTGGGCTGCTGAGTACAGCCGGTGCCCAGATCAGCAACTGTGAATGTGCAGGGATTCCTCCCACCCCAAAGGGGCCAGGACCAACACCTCTTGCTGCTCTTCAAGCATCCACGCAACCTCATTCACAGACCCACAAACGCTGCCGCTCCCTCTTTCTGCAGCCTCCCAAAGTCCAAGACAACCTCTTATCCTGGCCTGCAGTGTAGAGCCGGATCCTGGCTCAGCAATGGCGGACGTCCAGGGATTCCTCCCACCCCAAAGGGGCCAGGACCAAAAGCTCTTGCTGCTCTTCAAGTAGCCACGCAACCCCATTCACAGCCCCACAAACGCTGCCGCTCCCTCTTTCTGCAGCCTCCCAAAGTCCAAGACAACCTCTCTGCCTGGGCTGCTGAGCAGAGCCGGAGCCTGGTTCAGCAATTGCGAATGTCCAGGGATTCCTCCCACCCCAAAGGGGCCAGGACCAAAAGCTCTTGCTGCTCTTCAAGTATCCACGTAACAACATTCACAGACCCACAAACACTGCCGCTCCCTCTTTCTCCAGCCTCCCAAACTCCAAGACAACCTCTCTGCGTGGGCTGCAGATTACAGCCGGAACCCAGATCAGCAATCGCGAACGGCCAGAGATTCCTCCCACCCCAAAAGTGCCAGGACCAAAAGCTCTTGCTGCTCTTCAAGTAGCCACGCAACCCCATTCACAGACCCACAAACGCTGCCTCTCCCTCTTTCTCCAGCCTCCCAAAGTCCAAGACAACCTCTTATCCTGGACTGCAGAGTAGAGCCGGATCCTGGCTCAGCAATTGCGACTGTCCAGGGATTCCTCCCACCCCAAAGGGGCCAGGACCAAAAGCTCTTGGTGCTCTTCAAGTAGCCAGGCAACCTCATTCACAGACGCACAAACGCTGGCGCTCCCTCTTTCTCCAGCCTCCCAAAGTCCAATACAACCTCTCGTCCTGGGCTGCTGAGCAGAGCCGGAGCCCGGCTCAGCAATTGCGAACGTCCAGGGATTCCTCCCACCCCAAAGGGGCCAGGACCAAAAGCTCTTGCTGCTCTTCCAGTATCCACGCAACCCCATTCACAGACCCACAAACGCTGCCGCTCCCTCTTTCTGCAGCCTCCCAAACTCCAATACAACCTCTCTGCCTGGGCTGATGAGCAGAGCCGTAGCCCGGCTCAGCAATTGCGAACGTCCAGGGATTCCTCCCACCCCAAAGGGGCCAGGACCAAAAGCTCTTGCTGCTCTTCAAGTATCCACGCAACCTCATTCACAGACCCACAAACGCTGCCGCTCCCTCTTTCTGCAGCCTCCCAAAGTCCAAGTCAACCTCTCTGCCTGGGCTGCTGAGCAGAGCCGGAGCCTGGTTCAGCAATTGCGACTGTCCAGGGATTCCTCCCACCCCAAAGGGGCCAGGACCAAAAGCTCTTGCTGCTCTTCAAGTAGCCAGGCCAGGACTCTTTTTGCAGCCTCCCTTTCTCGATCCAATATCGGGGGAGGTTTCGTTACGATCCCAAGGACGAGATTAAGACACTGGAATCGGTCAGATGTCGTACAACCTTTCACTTTCATTGGAGGGGAGAAGAGAACGGAGGGAGGAGGGAGGGCAAGGGAGGAGAGGAAAAGAATAGGGGAGAGACAGTTAGAAAGAGAAGGAGAAGGAGGAGTTTCCCACCACCACTTCGAGTCTGATGATCTTCGCAGGGTCTTCGGTGGCCTCAGGCTCCGTCGGGGACTGAAGCGGGGGGCGGGGGGGAGCCTCGAGGGTGCAGGATTGGAAGGAGTGGTCTCGCGCGCGCCGCCGCCACACCCGCCGAGGGGCACGTGCGCTCCAAATATAGGGGCTCCCACGCATGCGAAGATAAAAAATGTATAAGTGCGGTTCGCAACGGACGTGCTGCCCCCGCCTCTGCTTTTTCGTGGCTTTAGTCCCTGCGCAGGCGCACAAGTTTGTTTTTTCTCAAAATTGGGGAGAAGATGGTGTTCTCAAAGCGCGACACTGGATGGCGCTATAGCGGAAATGTCGAGAAAAAACTGTATTTTTCTATCGGTCCTTTACACTCCCAAAGTCCAATAAACCCTCTCTGCCTGGGCCGCTGAGTACAGCCAGAGCCCGGCTCAGCAGTTGCGAATGTCCAGGGATTCCTCCCACCCCAAAAGGGCCAGGACCAACACCTCTTCCTGCTCTTCCAGTATCCACGCAACCCCATTCACAGCCCCACAAACGCTGCCGCTCCCTCTTTCTCCAGCCTCCCAAAGTCCAATACAACCAATCTGCCTGGGCTGCTGAGTAAAACCGGAGCCCGGCTCAGCTATGGCTGACGTCCAGGGACTCCTCCCACCCCAAAGGGGCCAGGACCAAAAGCTCTTGCTGCTCTTCAAGTAGCCAGGCAACCCCATTCACAGACGCACAAACGCTGCCGCTCCCTCTTTCTGCAGCCTCCCAAAGTCCAATACAACCTCTCTGCCTGGGCTACTGAGTAGAACCGGAGCCCAGCTCAGTAATTGCGAACGTCCAGGGATTCCTCCCACCCCAAAGGGGCCAGGACCAAAAGCTCTTGCTGCTCTTCCAGTATCCACGCAACCTCATTCACAGACCCAGAAACGCTGCCGCTCCCTCTTTCTCCAGCCTCCCAAAGTCCAAGTCAACCTCTCTGCCTGGGCTGATGAGCAGAGCCGTAGCCCGGCTCAGCAATTGCGAACGTCCAGGGATTCCTCCCACCCCAAAGGGGCCAGGACCAAAAGCTCTTGCTGCTCTTCAAGTACCCACGCAACCCCATTCCCAGACCCACAAACGCTGCCGCTCCCTCTTTCTGCAGCCTCCCAAAGTCCAATACAACCTCTCTGCCTGGGCTGCTGAGTAGAACCAGAGACGGGCTCAGCTATGGCGGACGTCCAGGGACTCCTCCCACCCCAAAGGGGCCAGGACCAAAAGCTCTTGCTGCTCTTCAAGTATCCACGCAACCCCATTCACAGACCCACAAACGCTGCCGCTCCCTCTTTCTGCAGCCTCCCAAAGTCCAATACAACCTCTCTGCCTGGGCTGCTGAGCAGAGCCGTAACCCGGCTCAGCATTCGCGAACGGCCAGATATTCCTCCCACCCCAAAGGGGCCAGCACCAAAAGCTCTTGCTGCTCTTCCAGTATCCATGCAACCCCATTCACAGACGCACAAACGCTGCAGCTCCCTCTTTCTGCAGCCTACCAAAGTCCAATACAACCTCTCTGCCTGGGCTGCTGAGTACAGCCGGATCCTGGCACAGCAATTGCAAATGTCGAGGGATTCCTCCCACCCCAAAGGGGCCAGCACCAACAGCTCTTGCTGCTCTTCAAGCATCCACGCAACCTCATTCACAGACCCACAAACGCTGCCGCTCCCTCTTTCTGCAGCCTCCCAAAGTCCAATACAACCTCTCTGCCTGGGCTGCTGAGTAGAGCCGGAGCCGGGCTCAGCAACTGCGAATGTCCAGGGATTCCTCCCACCCCAAAGGGGCCAGGACCAAAAGCTCTTGCTGCTCTTCAAGTATCCACGCAACCTCATTCACAGCCCCACAAACCCTGCCGCTCCCTCTTTCTGCAGCCTCCCAAACTCCAAGACAACCTCTCTGCCTGGGCTGCAGATTACAGCCGGAACCCAGATCAGCAATCGCGAACGGCCAGAGATTCCTCCCACCCCAAAAGTGCGAGGACCAAAAGCTCTTGCTGCTCTTCAAGTAGCCAGGCATCCCCATTCACAGCCCCACAAACGCTGGCGCTCCCTCTTTCTCCAGCCTCCCAAAGTCCAATACAACCTCTTATCCTGGACTGCAGAGTAGACCCGGATCCTGGCTCAGCAATGGCGGACGTCCAGGGATTGCTCCCACCCCAAAGGGGCCAGGACCAAAAGCTCTTGGTGCTCTTCAAGTAGCCACGCAACCCCATTCACAGACCCACAAACACTGCCGCTCCCTCTTTCTCCAGCCTCCCAAAGTCCAATACAACCTCTCTGCCTGGGCTGCTGAGCAGACCCAGAGCCCGGCTCAGCAATTGCGAACGTCGAGGGATTGCTCCCACCCCAAAGGGGCCAGGACCAAAAGCTCTTGCTGCTCTTCAAGCATCCACGCAACCTCATTCACAGACCCACAACCGCTGCCGCTCCCTCTTTCTGCAGCCTCCCGAAGTCCAATACAACCTCTCTGCCTGGCCTACAGATTACTGCCGGATCCTGGCTCAGCAATTGCGAATGTCCAGGGATTCCTCCCACCCCAAAGGGGCCAGGACCAAAAGCTCTTGCTGCTCTTCAAGGAGCCAGGCAACCCCATTCACAGCCCCACAAATGCTGCTGCTCCCTCTTTCTGAACCCTCCCAAAGTCCAATACAACCTCTCTGCCTGGGCTGCTGAGTACAGCCGGTGCCCAGATCAGCAACTGTGAATGTGCAGGGATTCCTCCCACCCCAAAGGGGCCAGGACCAACACCTCTTGCTGCTCTTCAAGCATCCACGCAACCTCATTCACAGACCCACAAACGCTGCCGCTCCCTCTTTCTGCAGCCTCCCAAAGTCCAAGACAACCTCTTATCCTGGCCTGCAGTGTAGAGCCGGATCCTGGCTCAGCAATGGCGGACGTCCAGGGATTCCTCCCACCCCAAAGGGGCCAGGACCAAAAGCTCTTGCTGCTCTTCAAGTAGCCACGCAACCCCATTCACAGCCCCACAAACGCTGCCGCTCCCTCTTTCTGCAGCCTCCCAAAGTCCAAGACAACCTCTCTGCCTGGGCTGCTGAGCAGAGCCGGAGCCTGGTTCAGCAATTGCGAATGTCCAGGGATTCCTCCCACCCCAAAGGGGCCAGGACCAAAAGCTCTTGCTGCTCTTCAAGTATCCACGTAACAACATTCACAGACCCACAAACACTGCCGCTCCCTCTTTCTCCAGCCTCCCAAACTCCAAGACAACCTCTCTGCGTGGGCTGCAGATTACAGCCGGAACCCAGATCAGCAATCGCGAACGGCCAGAGATTCCTCCCACCCCAAAAGTGCCAGGACCAAAAGCTCTTGCTGCTCTTCAAGTAGCCACGCAACCCCATTCACAGACCCACAAACGCTGCCTCTCCCTCTTTCTCCAGCCTCCCAAAGTCCAAGACAACCTCTTATCCTGGACTGCAGAGTAGAGCCGGATCCTGGCTCAGCAATTGCGACTGTCCAGGGATTCCTCCCACCCCAAAGGGG